>NC_090447.1:319386537-320636537 GCF_031143425.1 Pleurodeles waltl | reverse complement strand
TCTCCCGCCAGAGGTGGTGGATGTTATTTTATCGGCCAGGAGACACTCCACCAAATCAATCTATGCTGGCAGGTGGGCAGAATTTGTGGCTTGGTGTGGAGAGAACCAAATTGATCCCGTACGTGTCCATTTGTTTGACATTTTATTATTTGTGTAATCCTTGGCGCAGAGGGGTTGTGCAGTTGCGACTGTTAAGGGCTATTTGTCGGCGCTGTCGGCCGTTTTGTGCCTTCTTGATCAACCCTCCTTGTTTAAATCCCCTATAGTTGTAAGGTTCTTGAAAGGTCTTACTGATAAGTTCCCTCCCTCTCCTTTTATTATGCCTCAATGGGATCTGAATTCGGTACTCACATTCTTGATGGGTTCACCGTTTGAGCCTTTACATTCATTCCCCTTAAGGTTTTTAGTGTTAAAAACTGTTTTTCTTGTAGCTATCGCATCAGCTAGGTGAGTGAGTGAGCTGCAAGCGCTTAGCGTAAAACCCCCTTTCACTTCCTTCCATGTGGACCAAGTGGTGCTGAGAACCAGGGTGGCTTTCCTTCCGAAGGTTGTTACACCCTTCCATTTATGGCAGTCCATTACACTCTCATCCTTTTATCCTCCTCCCCATCCATCGAAAGAGGAGGAGAGACTTCTTGACCCTAAAAGAGCTTTAAGCTTCTACGTTGACAGAACGAAAGAGTTCAGAGTGGAAGATCAGCTCTTCATCGGCTACGTGGGGAAGAGGAAGGGCAAGGCAGTCCACAAGAGAACACTATCCAGGTGGGTCATTCTTTGCAATAAAATGTGTTATTCTTTGGCAAAGATGGTTCCTCCTGCTGGAATTAGAGCCCATTCCACCAGGGCTAAGTCGGCCTCTTCTGCTTTGGCTAGAGGCTAGAGGTGTTCCTGTGGCTGACATTTGTAAGGCCGCAAATTTGTCTTCCCTCCATACTTTTGCGAAGCATTATTGCTTAGATTCAGAGGTTTGGGCGATAGTCATTTTGCACGGTCCGTGCTGCAGTATTTCTTGGTGTGACCATTCAGGCACCCACCTTCGAGTGCGGTACTGCTTTGGGACTCTATTCATTAGGTGAGGAATCCACAGGTAATTGTATCCTCAAAAGAACAAGTTACTTACCTTCGGTAACGTCTTTTCTGGTGGATACACTAGCTACCTGTGGATTCCACACGGTCCCACACGCCTCCCCGTTGCCTGGTTGGTCTTACCAAGCTAACCTAGGGTGTGTATGTATATAAAGAGGAGTATATATATTTGATGGTATATGTAGATACATGTACATATATGTGGTATATATATATGTTCAATGGCATGTGTAGCTGCAGATACACATGCTTTGCACATCCCGCCATCTAGTGTTGGGCTCAGAGTGTTACAAGTTGTTTTTCTTCGAAGAAGTCATTCGAGTCACGAGATCGAGGGACTCCTCCCATTTCGGCTCCATTGCGCATGGGCGTCGACTCCATCTTAGATTGTTTTTTTTCCGCCATCGGGTTTGGACGTGTTCCTTTTCGCTCCGTGTTTCGGGTCGGAAAGTTAGTTAGAATCTCGGAAAAATCGTCGTATTGTTTGCGTTCGGTATCGGGTTAGTTACAACAGATCGACACCGACATTTGAAGAGCTCCGGTGGCCCTTCGGGGTTTTTTCGATCCCCCGTCTGGGCCTGGTCGGCCCGGCCACGTGTCTCTTCAAGGCTGATGGAACGGACCCCATTCCGCTTCTGTCCAAAATGCCATAACAAGTATCCATATACAGATCAGCACCTGGTCTGTAACTTGTGTTTGTCGCCAGAACACAAGGAGGATACTTGTGAAGCCTGTCGAGCGTTTCGGTCGAGGAAGACATTAAGAGACCGAAGAGCGAGAAGACTGCAAATGGCGTCGGCGCCGACAGGACAAGGGCGTTTCGAGGAGGATGAAGAAGAATTCTCCATCCAGGAGTCGGACTCGGACGAGCTCGATCCCGAAGAGACGCCGATAACCGTGAGTAAGACATCGAAACATAAAACTCACGAGAAGACCACAAAAGCCCAGGGGACGCCACCGCCAACAGGCCATGGCTTAACCCGAAAAATAGGTGACCGATCATCGGCACCGAAAAAGGGCACGCTGTTGACGAAGTCATCCGACTCCGGTCGAGATACCGCCGCGCAGCAATCTCGGGCCCGAGATAGTGGCTCCGAGCAGATTCGGCACCGAGAAAGCGGCACCGAAATGGGTATGCACCGAGAGACCACGACGCCGAAAGTAAAGAAGGTTTCGTCGGAACCGAAAAAAGCAGCCGAAAAGGTTTCGGTACCGAAACATCCGGCATCGGAACCGAAAACAAGTTCCTACACTGAGGAACAATGACTGTCCACACAAATGAAGACACATAGATTTGGACAGGAATTGGAGGCAATAGAGCCGGACTACACACAAAGAAGGCTCCATATCCAAAAAGAAACAGGGAAGATCAGTACTCTCCCTCCAATTAGAATGAAACGCAAACTTGCCTTCCAAGAAAAAGACAAGCAGCCACAAGCAAAGGTGGCTAAACAAGTAACCCCGCCACCATCTCCACAACGCTCTCCGCAGCCATCACCAGTAGCCACTCCACCAATGATGCAATCACCAACGCATACAACAATAAGTCAAGATGACAATGATGCATGGGACCTTTATGACGCACCAGTGTCAGATAATAGTCCAGAATGTTATCCAGCTAGACCAGTGGTTCCCAAACTTTTTTGACCCGCGCCTCCCTTGACCTATTGGCTATTGGCCGCGGCTCCCCATTATGCTATTTTTTTGGGGGGGCCGGTGGGGGGATGTGAGCCGGGCCTCAGGAGTACTTACATTTTTCACGCTGAAAATAATTGGGATAAAGCCAATTAAGGTATTATAATCATAGATGTAACAACATAAAAATATAACAGTTGTTTAATTAAAAAAATATATAATTGGTTAAGTCAGAAACAATATAAACTATGCTTAGAAATCTGTACTGAGGGGAATGTCTCCAGTACTAATCCTATGCTAGACAGCATATGCTCTCCTCTACGCTCTGGTGTTTGACTGTGCGTCGCACAAAGCAGCCTATTTGTGTGCTAGATCTGGGAGTGACACCAGCAGCATGCAAAGTTTTGCATATATGGTGCTGCACTCTGTTTTCTCTTTAATGCAACAATGCACAGCAAAATTTGAAGTTTCATCACATTGTGTGAAATCTTAGTAAACTTGAGCCTGCAGGTTTTTGTGAATAGAACTAGTGTGTACTATAATTACTACCACTAGATGGTGTTTGAGGATTAAACTTCAAGGCCCTTCCTTGCTGTATTTCAATTTCTCACGCAAAATTCCACAATCACGAGCTGTGCACTCTAAACAAGGAAAACGG
Source organism: Pleurodeles waltl (assembly GCF_031143425.1). Taxonomy (NCBI): domain Eukaryota; kingdom Metazoa; phylum Chordata; class Amphibia; order Caudata; family Salamandridae; genus Pleurodeles; species Pleurodeles waltl. The sequence continues at coordinate 320,633,158 of NC_090447.1, read as the reverse complement.
CTTCTGACTTTTTTTTAATGGAGGAGATTATCTAAGTTCTAGTATGCAGCTGCAGAATTAGGTCACTACTATCGGTAATGATGCAGCTCATGGCGCCCCTGTCTTGTTTTGATGGCGCACCTGGGTGCTGTGGCGCACAGTTTGGGAACCACTGAGCTAGACCGTCGCCACCAGAGGATAGTACAGCATACGCACAGGTGGTGTTGAGAGCAGCGGCATTTCATAATGTCAGCCTGCATACAGAGCCCATTGAAGACGACTTCCTTTTTAACACACTGTTGTCCACACACAGCCAATATCAGAGTCTCCCCATGCTCCCCAGAATGTTAAAACACTCCAAACAAGTGTTTGAGGAGCCTGTAAAAGGAAGGGCCATTACTCCAAGAGTGGAGAAAAAATATAAACCGCCACCAACAGACCCCGTTTACATCACACAACAACTAACACCGGACTCAGTTGTAGTAGGGGCAGCGCGCAAGAGAGCGAACTCACATACTTCAGGAGATGCACCACCTCCAGATAAAGAAAGTCGAAAATTCGACGCAGCAGGCAAAAGGGTAGCAGCGCAGGCAGCAAACCAGTGGCGTATTGCAAATTCACAGGCTTATCTGGCCAGATACGATAGGGCCCATTGGGAGGAAATGCAACACTTTATAGAACATTTGCCCAAGGAGTTCCAAAAGCGAGGGCAGCAAGTTGTAGAAGAAAGACAGAGTATCTCCAACAATCAGATACGGTCAGCAATAGATGCTGCAGATACAGCTGCTAGAACTGTCAACACAGCAGTAACAATAAGGAGACATGCATGGCTTCGTACATCAGGATTTAAACCAGAAATACAGCAAGCTGTGCTGAATATGCCATTCAACGGACAGCAGTTGTTTGGGCCGGAGGTGGACACTGCGATTGAAAAACTGAAAAAAGATACGGACACGGCCAAAGCCATGGGCGCACTCTACTCCCCACAGAGCAGAGGCACATTTAGAAAGACACAGTTTCGAGGGGGATTTCAAAGACAAAGCATAGAACCCACAACCTCACAAAGAAGACCCACTTACCAGAGCCAGTATCAGCGGGGAGGTTTTTGGGGACAATTTAGAGGGGGACAATTTCAAAAGAATAGAGGAAAGTTCCAAAGTCCCAAAATTCCTCAAACCAAACAGTGACTTCCAAGTCACAAATCCCCAACACACAACACCTGTGGGGGGAGACTAACCAAGTTTTACAAACATTGGAAAGAAATAACAACAGACACTTGGGTCCTAGCAATTATCCAACATGGTTATTGCATAGAATTTCTCAAATTCCCTCCAAACGTCCCACCGAAAACACACAATATGTCGAAACAACATATAGATCTTCTAGGACTAGAAGTTCAGGCTTTGCTACTGAAAGAAGCAATAGAATTAGTACCAAACCAACAAAAGGGGACATGAGTTTACTCTCTGTATTTTCTCATACCCAAAAAAGACAAGAGTCTAAGACCTATTCTAGATCTCAGAACATTAAATACTTACATCAAATCAGATCAATTTCACATGGTGACATTACAGGACGTAATCCCACTGCTCAAACAACAAGACTACATGACAACACTAGACTTAAAGGATGCATATTTCCATATACCGATACATCCTTCACACAGAAAGTACTTAAGGTTTGTATTCCAAGGGGTACATTACCAATTCAAGGTGTTGCCATTCGGAATAACAACTGCGCCAAGAGTTTTTACAAAATGCCTGGCAGTAGTAGCTGCACATATCAGAAGGCAGCAAATACATGTATTCCCGTACCTAGACGATTGGTTAATCAAAACCAGCACGCTACAGCAGTGTTCACAACACACAAAGTACGTCATAGAACCCTACACAAGTTAGGTTTCTCAATCAACTACACAAAGCCACACCTTCTGCCGTGTCAAACACAGCAATACTTAGGGGTGACAATCAACACAGCAAAAGGGATTGCCACTCCAAGCCCACAAAGGGTTCAGGCTTTTCACAATGTAATACAGGCCATGTATCCAAAAAAAAGATACAAGTCAAAATGGTGATGAAACTACTAGGCATGATGTCCTCATGCATAGCCATTGTCCCAAACGCAAGGTTACACATGAGGCCCTTACAACAGTGCCTAGCGTCACAATGGTCACAAGCACAGGGTCAACTTCTAGATCTGGTGTTGATAGACCGCCAAACATACACCTCGCTTCAATGGTGGAACAGTATAAATTTAAACCAAGGGCGGCCTTTCCAAGACCCAGTGCCACAATACATGATAACAACAGATGCCTCCATGATAGGGTGGGGAGCACACCTCAATCAACACAGCATTCAGGGACAATGGGACAATCAGCAAAAACAGTTTCACATAAATCACTTAGAACTATTAGCAGTATTTCTAGCGCTGAAAGCATTTCAACCCATAATAAGCCACAAACACATTCTTGTCAAAACAGACAACATGACAACAATGTATTACCTAAACAAACAGGGAGGGACACACTCAACACAGTTGTGTCTCCTGGCACAGAAAATATGGCATTGGGCGATTCACAACCACATTCGCCTAATAGCACAATTTATTCCAGGAATTCAGAACCGGTTAGCAGACAATCTCTCTCGGGATCACCAACAGATCCACGAATGGGAGATACACCCACAAATACTAAACACTTACTTCCAGAATTGGGGAACACCACAAATAGATCTATTTTCAACAAAAGAAAACGCAAAATGCCAAAACTTTGCATCCAGGTTCCCACAAGATCAGTCTCAGGGCAATGCATTATGGATGAGCTGGTCAGGGATATTTGCTTACGCTTTTCCCCCTCTCCCACTCCTTCCATATCTGGTAAACAAATTGAGTCAAAACAAACTCAAACTCATACTAATAGCGCCAAAATGGGCAAGACAACCGTGGTACACAACACTATAGACCTCTCAGTAGTGCCTCATGTCAAACTACCAAACAGACCAGATCTGTTAACACAACACAAACAACAAATCAGACATCCAAATCCAGCATCGCTGAATCTAGCCATTTGGCTCCTGAAGTCCTAGAATTCGGACACCTAGACCTTACACAAGAATGTATGGAGGTCATAAAACAAGCTAGAAAACCTACCACTAGACATTGCTATGCAAATAAGTGGAAAAGATTTGTTTATTACTGCCATAATAATCAAATTCAACCCTTACACGCATCTGCCAAAGACATCGTAGGATACTTACTACATTTGCAAAAGTCAAAGCTAGCTTTTTCATCCATAAAGATACATCTTACCGCAATTTCAGCTTACCTGCAAATTACGCACTCAACTTCACTATTTAGGATTCCAGTCATAAAAGCATTTATGGAAGGCCTAAAGAGAATTATACCACCAAGAACACCACCAGTTCCTTCATGGAACCTCAACATTGTCTTAACACGACTCATGGGTCCACCTTTTGAGCCCATGCACTCTTGTGAAATGCAATACTTAACATGGAAAGTTGCATTTTTAATTGCCATCACATCTCTAAGAAGAGTGAGTGAGATTCAACCGTTTACCATACAAGAACCATGTATTCAAATACACAAGCATAAAGTAGTTCTACAGACAAATCCTAAATTTTTACCAAAAGTTATATCACCGTTCCACTTGAATCAAACAGTGGAATTACCAGTGTTCTTCCCAAAGCCAGATTCCGTAGCTGAGAGAGCACTACATACATTAGACATCAAAAGAGCGTTAATGTACTACATTGACAGAACAAAACTAATTCGGAAAACAAAACAATTATTTGTTGCTTTCCAAAAACCTCATACAGGAAATCCAATTTCTAAACAAGGCATTGCCAGATGGATAGTTAAGTGTATTCAAAGCTGCTATCTTAAAGCAAAAAGAGAACTGCCTATTACACCAAAAGCACACTCAACTAGAAAGAAAGGTGCTACCATGGCCTTTCTAGGTAATATTCCAATGACCGAAATATGTAAGGCAGCTACATGGTCTACGCCTCATACATTTACCAAACACTACTGTGTAGATGTGTTAACGGCACAACAAGCCACAGTAGGTCAAGCAGTACTACGAACATTGTTTCAAACAACTTCAACTCCTACAGGCTGAACCACCGCTTTTGGGGAGATAACTGCTTACTAGTCTATGCACAGCATGTGTATCTGCAGCTACACATGCCATCGAACGGAAAATGTCACTTACCCAGTGTACATCTGTTCGTGGCATTAGTCACTGCAGATTCACATGCGCCCACCCGCCTCCCCGAGAGCCTGCAGCCGTTTAGAAGTTGATCTTGAACATTTGTAAATTTGTAAATATATTACTTTAAACTACATTATGTACATACGTATTCACTCCATTGCATGGGCACTATTACTAGTATACACAACTCCTACCTCACCCTCTGCGGGGAAAAACAATCTAAGATGGAGTCGACGCTCATGCGCAATGGAGTCGAAATGGGAGGAGTCCCTCGATCTCGTGACTCGAAAAGACTTCTTCGAAGAAAAACACCTTGTAACATTCCGAGCCCAACACCAGATGGCGGGATGTGCACAGCATGTGAATCTGCAGCGACTAATGCCACGAACAGATGTACACTGGGTAAGTGACATTTTCCACATATATATATATATACATATATATATATATATATATATATATATATATATATATATATATATATATGCATGTTTATAAATACATTTGATATTTTGATGTTTAAATTTGATTAAAGGTTTTGTTTTATATTTGACTGATATATTCATGTCAGGTGTGTATGGTCGGTAGTCACCTGTTCGCCTTGAGGGCACGTAAAAAATTGTGAAATCTGACGTCAGCACACCGGCGAGGACCTCTTATTGCCTCGATGACGTCAGAAGGTGTCGCGTGGGAGTCGGGCAATTGTGACGTCCTTGTCTACGTGCAGAACTGGGAAGAAAATTTTCGGCGAATGCTGGCGCATTGGGAGGTAGCTAGTGTGTCCACCAGAAAAGGCTTTACCGAAGGTAAGTAACTTGTTCTTCGGCACTCGGGGGGGGGGGGGTAAAATATAATTTTGCTGCTAAAAGGAGGTGTTTAATTTCTTGTAATTTGGACCCAGAAAGTCGGTGTACTGTAAAACCGCATTTTGTTTTATGTAAACTCCAACCCTTCTTTCTTTCTTCATTGTGCTAAGAAACCCTGTCAGGGCCATAGCTGCATGCAGGTTTGGAATTTTGACTAGCTATTCAATTTACCATGTGGCTGTTCTTATCCAGAAACACTTACCTCAGGTTTCTCTTACACTGCTGCAAACATTGCAGGCTCATGAGTAAGATGTGTGGCACAGATGTCTAGCGCAGAATTAGGTGGTACTGTACCACTTTCAGATGTATCATCGGGTCGTTCCTCTAACTGGGATCTGGTCCTTTTTCATTGGTGGACCCAATTTAATTTGCATGATGTTTCTCTGCATCCTAGGATCTCGTGTTGTCGGTAAATACGAGCTAATTCCTATTTCCAGTTAGACAGCTTAACCACCTTGCTTATGCCCTCAATATATTCTTTGTGAGAGAATTATACAGTGAAAGTTAATTTCACTTGTGACACCCGATCCTTCATTGATGGGACCTGAGCTATCATGATTAACATATGAACTACTAAGTACTGAATTAATAATATCACAGTACATTCCACATCACAATTGCTAATTCAGATCCATCGCAATCACTTCAAATTGAGGTAAGATAAAGATCAGGGAGCCTAGAAAAATATTTATGGGTTGTAAGGTCTGCTTGGATCTCCAGTGACTTTATCCTCAACTCCTTCCCTCTATCTTGAATTAGAAACAATGTACATAATGTAATTTCCCCTTTCCATCATTTACATATCAAGCTGGTAAAAAGTGAGTGCAGTGTCGAGAGCCAGAGCTGAACTATCATATTATAATTTTTTTTTAACTTTTGTGAGTTTGCCAAAATATGCTTCTTCGAGGGATCACTAGCTTCTTGGTGCCTTGGTGCTGTCAGCATTGTTTCCACGTGCCACGCATTCTTACTATATATGCTTTCATCCCATATATGTAGGTGTTGAACGCTGATAATGTCTCTACATTTAGCCACAAATGTGCCTTAAGACATATATCCAAAGAACATCACCTAGTTTAATTGAATTTATCCAAAGATTATTAGACTACCAGTGAAAAACAATACCTTGCAGCTGGCGTTAGGGGCATAGTGCTATTGGATCCATGAAGCTGGTAATGTCCACGTATTCTGTATAGTGTTCATGTCGTAATCCAGTATGGAAGACTGAAGTTAATGTATGCTGGTGTGCCCCACTGCTACTCAATCTGGGAGACCAGTACCCCTGCCTCTTCCTCTGTAAGTAGCCCTCTAACCATCTGAACTCAAGGAGAAATGTTTTGTGCTGTGGGCAGCCCGTGATTCTTGTTGCAGTAGTTAGCAGAGATATTGACCTATATGAGCAACATTTTTCTTGATTGCCTTTTTGAAAATTTGCTTACTTATGGTTCCTTTCAGTGTTTTATCACTGTTATTCCGTGAAACAGGAAGCATGTGAATTCACTCGCTATTCTCCGCAGTGAGAAATTACAGCATTGGGCTCACGTCAGGGCCTGGACCTCCATCTCTTAACATCGATCCCTCAGCCGTTTGCTAATCAAGGCTGTTGAGAACAACAGTTCCTATTTGAAATGCGCCTTGCAACCAACGGCCTCAGTTTGTCAAGCTCGTTTAATTTAGGTGTTTTATAAAGTTGACATTTTGCAAAATATGTGAAGTGCTGATAAGGCTTAGACCCCTTCTTAAGAAGAATGTTATACTTCAAAAGATTGCATGAGATAGGTGCAGAGTTCACTTTAAAAGGTACTTTTTTACATCTATGTTACTCCTACCACCATTTTCCTTTCCACCTCTGATTATTAGTGTCATCTTTCTGCTCAACAGAATTTGACATATACTTACTTCATACCCGGAAGAGAGATATTACATTCAACCCCAGGCCTTCTAATTCTACATGAGTATTTTTAATAACTTCTAGGGTTTTAACGTTTTACTAGTTCTTCATTTCTAAAATTAACTTGTTGTTCACCATTAACTAGCAGCTTAATTCAAGCATCAAGCAAGCATTGGCAAAGGCAGTAGGTTAGCTGCCAGCCTTTTGGCAATTTTTGTTTTGTCATGGTGTTCGCAATACATTATCTTCAGCAAGCTGCTGGGCCCTCATCAGTGCAAAATAAAATATTGGCTAAAGGCCAAAATGTTGTTTGGTTCAAACAAAGCACACATTACCATAGTACAGTGAAGGGAACTACTTTGTGTGTGGATGTACTCCTTTTGAAGGCAAGTGTAAGGAAATTGCTCCCTGTTGCAGTTACCCCCCACTTTTTGCCTGATACTGATGCTGACTTGACTGAGAAGTGTGCTGGGACCCTGCTAACCAGACCCCAGCACCAGTGTTCTTTCACCTAAAATGTACCATTGTCCCCACAATTGGCACAACCCTGGCACCCAGGTAAGTCCCTTGTAACTGGTACCCCTGGTACCAAGGGCCCTGATGCCAGGGAAGGTCTCTAAGGGCTGCAGCATGTCTTATGCCACCCTAGGGACCCCTCACTCAGCACAGACGCACTGCTTGCCAGCTTGTGTGTGCTGGTGGGGAGAAAATGACTAAGTCGACATGGCACTCCCCTCAGGGTGCCATGCCAACCTCTCACTGCCTGTGGCATAGGTAAGTCACCCCTCTAGCAGGCCTTACAGCTCTAAGGCAGGGTGCACTATACCACAGGTGAGGGCATAGGTGCATGAGCACTATGCCCCTACAGTGTCTAAGCAAAACCTTAGACATTGTAAGTGCAGGGTAGCCATAAGAGTATAGGGTCTGGAAGTCTGTCAAAAACGAACTCCACAGCTCCATAATGGCTACACTGAATACTGGGGAGTTTGGTATCAAACTTCTCAGAATAATAAACCCACACTGATGCCAGTGTTGGATTTATTAAAAAATGCACACAGAGGGCATCTTAGAGATGCCCCCTGCATTTTACCCAATTGTTCAGTGCAGGACTGACTGGTCTGTGCCAGCCTGCTGCTGAGAGACGAGTTTCTGACCCCATGTGGTGAGGGCCTTTGTGGTCTCTGAGGACAGAAACAAAAGCCTGCTCTTGGTGGAGGTGCTTCACACCTCCCCCCTGCAGAAACTGTAACACCTAGCAGTGAGCCTCAAAGGCTCAAGCTTCGTGTTACAATGCCCCAGGGCACTCCAGCTAGTGGAGATGCCTGCCCCCTGGACACAGCCCCCACTTTTGGCGGCAAGTCCAGAGGAGATAATGAGAAAAACAAGGAGGAGTCACCCACCAGTCAGGACAGCCCCTAAGGTGCCCTGAGCTGAGGTGACCCCTGCCTTTAGAAATCCTCCATCTTGGTTTTGGAGGATTCCCCACATAGGAAAAGGGATGTGCCCCCCTCCCCTCAGGGAGGAGGCACAAAGAGGGTGTAGCCACCCTCAAGAACAGTAGCCATTGGCTACTGCCCTCCCAGACCTAAACACACCCCTAAATATAGTATTTAGGGGCTCCCCAGAACCTAGGAAACTAGATTCCTGAAACCTAAGACGAAGAAGGACTGCTGAGCTGAAAAACCTACAGAGAAGACGGAGACACCAACTGCTTTGGCCCCAGCTCTACCGGCCTGTCTCCCCACTTCAAAACAACTGCTACAGTGACGCGTTACACAGGGTCCAGCGACCTCTGAAGCCTCAGAGGACTACCCTGCATCTAAAAGGACCCAAGAATTCCCGAGGACAGCGGCTCTGTTCCAAGGAAGAAGCATCTTTGCAACAAAGAAGCAACTTTGAAAGAACACATGTTTCCCGCTGGAAGCGTGAGACTTTGCACTCTGCACCCGACGCCCCCGGCTCGACTTGTGGAGAACCAACGCTACAGGGAGGACTCCCCAGCGACTGCGAGCCTGTGAGTAGCCAGAGTTGACCCCTCTGAGCCCCCACAGCGACGCCTGCAGAGGGAATCCAGAGGCTCCCCCTGACCGCGACTGCCTGCTTCTAAGAACCCGACGCCTGGTAAGGACTCTGCACCCGCAGCCCCCAGGACCTGAAGGATCTGACCTCCAGTGCAGGAGCGACCCCCAGGTGGCCCTCTCCCTTGCCCAGGTGGTGGCTACCCTGAGGAGCTCCCCCACTTGCCTGCCTGCATCGCTGAAGAGACCCCTAGGTCTCCCATTGAACTACATTGCAAACCCAACGCCTGTTTGCACACTGCACCCGGCCGCCCCCGGTCTGCTGAGGGTGTACTTTTTGTGCTGACTTGTGTCCCCCCCCGGTGCCCTACAAAACCCCCCTGGTCTGCCCTCTGAAGACGCAGGTACTTACCTGCTGGCAGACTGGAACCGGGGCACCCCCTTCTTCATTGAAGCCTATGTGTTTTGGGCACCACTTTGACCTCTGCACCTGACTGGCCCTGAGCTGCTGGTGTGGTAACTTTGGGGTTGCCCTGAACCCCCAACGGTGGGCTACCTTGGACCCAACTTTGAACCCTGTAGGTGGTTTACTTACCTGCAAAACTAACAAACACTTACCTCCCCCAGGAACTGTTGAAAATTGCAGTGTCCAGTTTTAAAATAGCTTATTGCCATTTGTGTGAAAACTGTATATGCTATTTTGCTAATTCAAAGTTCCTAAAGTTTCTAAGTGAAATACCTTTCATTTAAAGTATTGTTTGTAAATCTTGAACCTGTGGTTCTTAAAATAAACTAAGAAAATATATTTTTCTATATAAAAACCTATTGGCCTGGAATTGTCTTTGAGTGTGTGTTCCCCATTTATTGCCTGTGTGTGTACAACAAATGCTTAACACTACCCTCTGATAAGCCTACTGCTCGACCACACTACCACAAAATAGAGCATTAGAATTATCTCTTTTTGCCACTATCTTACCTCTAAGGGGAACCCTTGGACTCTGTGCATGCTATTTCTTACTTTGAAATAGTACATACAGAGCCAACTTCCTACAGCAAGAAAGAAAGAAAGAAGACAGAAAGAAGACAGTAAAGAAAGACAGAAGGCCAGAAAGAAAAATGCAAGAGGAAAGGCAAGACGTTTAAAGAATGAAGTAGGAAAGAAGAAAAGAAATAAGGTAAAAAGGAAATAAGAAAAGAAAGAAAAAAAAGAAAGCCAAAAGAAGAAAAGAAAGAAGGCAAGAAAGAAATAAGGCAGAAAGAAAAAGGCAAAAATAAAGAACGCATAAAGAAGAAAAATGCAAGAAAGAAGGCAAGCAAGAAAGAAAAAGTAAAAAGAAAGAAGGAAAAATAAAAGAGGGAAAGAAGAAAAGAAAGACGGTATAACAAAACAAAACAGTTTCAAGTGGACGAAATACATTATGCTGTGAAACAGAGGTAGACCGATAAATAAAAGGCAACCCATTGGCAGGTCACAGGAACTTATATGTGTGGAATGTGCCTTAGTTACAACAAGTGCATCCTGCTATCATATCAGTCTCTAAACACAAAGGCCAACACTAATGTAATTATAAAGTAAGGACAAATACACTGGCACGGAAAGGAACTGCCTTGTGTGTGGATGTTCTTCTTGTAACAGAGCAAAATGCAGTGACTGAAAGTGAAGTTAACCACTGGCTTAATTAGGCTGGCCAATTGCTCTGTGATGTATGCTGCAGTGGGCAGAACCAACATGTGAATGATAACACACCATACAAATGGATAAAGAGAACTAGCTGAAAGCCTCTTTACGTAAGTATATTATACATAAAATAAATTGTAAAATCAAAAGGCTCTGGCTAATGCCACACCTAAAAAGTCCACTACTTCCATAATTAGTAGGTGGTGTCATTAGCTCAGTGTCAGGACATGGAAATCTACACTTGTTAGGAAGTGTGCGGAAAAACTAAAAAGAAAATCAAGTAAGCAGTTAATGCTATTGCAAAGCTGTGATGGATGCCATGTATTTAGGGTGGTGGGGCGAGTGACTTGTCACGACGTCCTTCTTGCTCTGGTGTCCCCTCTCCTCCAAGCTCCACACCCAGGGAACTGCACCACCCAATCCCGGTGCTGTTGTCATGCTGGTAACCAGCATGAGAGAAGCGTCAGGATTGGAGGGAGCGGCCTCTCAGTGCTCTCCAGAACACTAGAGGACTGTGCTTTCTCAAACCCGTCTGTCTTGAGACTGCTGGGTTAGAGAAGTTTAAAGTGCGCAAGATGGGCGGCCAAAGGGACATGCGCACTCTAAACATAGTGCGAAGCTCTAAACTGCCACTCAGCAGCAATTTCCCCACCCCGTCCTGACACTCAGTTCAGGACGGGTTGCTGAAAAATAAAATGGTAATAAATAAATATTTTTACCATTTTATTTTTCAGCTGCTCTGGGGCATTTTTCCAGCCGGGCGACACTCCTCCGCTCTCATGGAGAAGCCGCTGCTGTTGCAAAGAAATATAAATCTAGCAGCAATATCTTTCTGGAGTTGTCCACTCAGGTTGTGTTGTGCAGTGCGCGCATTATGAATGTGTGTACTGGCAATATGTGTGTTTGCAAGTAGCACTCTATGACACAACACAAAAAGGCTTACAGTACCGAGCAGTGCACAGAGCGAATGTGTGTGCTGAACGTATGTGTGTCTGTGAGGGCGCAATGCATGGCTGTTCACAGTACTGAACAGAGTGTGTGCTGTGTCCATATATTGAGTGCAAGTATGCCTCCAATGAGACTTTACATGGAGGACCCTCAGTTCAATTTTTGGAAGCCTGGGGCTGCCTAATGAAGACATGAAGAGTAGAGGGTAATCCCCCCTGTACAGATTTGTGTATTCCTGTGAGCTGGGTGGGACACACTAAAGAAGGGAGAGTGAGACTCCCCTGTATACTTGAAAAGGTGCAAACATTCCAGGAAGGAGTTGGGGCTGATAAGTAAATCATAAAGAGTAGTGCTGGCAGCCCGAAATTAACCTTTTGATGCACATATCACTGTGGCTGACATACAGGTGTGAACTCTAGTCACTCCCATGGCCTCTGTTGGAGGACTAGGTCACGGTCAGGTCGTCAACATCTTCTCAAGTTAAGGAATGTGCTGAAACGATAAAAAGATAATCAATTAAACAGTTAATGCTATTACAAAATTTTTTAAATCTTGCAGAAATAACTTTCTGGAGTTATCCATTCATTTGTACTTTTCAAACACCTTTCCTTCAGTTTATTCTGCTTCTTTGGGTTCTTAATCCCAAAGGAGTTGGTCAGTTGTTACTTTTTTCCCATCTGCACCTTATGAGTGGATCCTTTCAAGGTATGTCTATCCTGAAATAGATGGAGCCTTAGTGTTCTTCCTTAAATTAGGTCTCTCAACCTTCAACCAATATCTTGTTTGTTGGGACAGAAAAGTCATCTTCATGTTAAAGGACGTATACCTCATCCCTGAGTGCTCATCTGTACTATTGTCAGGATCCTTAAAGCTGAGTTTTGCTGTCCTAGACAAACCCGAATCATGCATGTGCCTGTCTATCAGATTGTGTTCTTGTTGGATTGGGAAGGGCATCCAAAGAGCTACTCTGATAGAGTTGGAAGGCCACCGCCTTCACCAGGAGTTAAGCAGCAAGTAGCACACCAAGGAAATGCTACAGTATTGAACAGTGCGTAGAGCTCCCAGTATGCAATGAAAGGGCTGCCGAGAACTTAGCCATGAATAGAGTGCAGTGCGTGGAGTGTGAAACCTGTACCACCTCATTGCAATGACCTTGTATGCTAGGAGGGGCCACCATGGAAGTAATTGTTGCCGACAAAGCACGAGACCTGTGCGTGCCATAGCATCGGCCCATATGCCAGGAGGGGCTGCTTTGGTATAGGTGGCTGAGTTGTGAAGACCGTCACTTTGCCAACGGGTGGTACCATGGCAACCCCATATACTAGGAGGGCTTGCCATTAACAGGTATTGTTCGTCCCCCACCCAGAAAACTGAAGCTACAACATGTGGGTCAGAAATAAGCACCAAGGCCTACCCTCTGACCTGTCCCATGAACTCCAGAGAATGTGGAGTGGACATTGCTCAGTCACTGTGACCCAGTCAGGATCACTAGGATCAACTCACCCCTGTGTGAGGAAATGCTGAACCTACCTCCAACGGAATCCAGGAGCATCTCCGATCACTGTTGGAGCGATGGCACAACACGGGGAGATCTTACAGCTGCCAAGTGCTGCCATGAGCCCCACATGCAGACTGACTCGACCAAACAGGACTGGAGAATTACAAGTACCCGCAGTTGGGGCACCTGCTAAAATGCTAAAACGCTGAATGATTCCTTGCTGCTGGAGCAGGTAAGACTTGATATGGACCTGCTGGACACCAGGTGACCTGTAGCTAAACGATCTGTAGAAGCATAGGCACTTTTGACTGTTTCCTAAAAGTCATAGTGGACTTTTAAGTAAGACCTACTGATGAGCATTTCCTGTATGTGGCCACCAGTGAATGGGAAATAACCTTGACCAATTTACGAGGAAGGAGGTGGGTAGGGATTTGCCAGCTAAACACTAGAGCCTCGACCTCAAGGGGATTGCGTTATTGCTTACAAATGTTGTAATGCTTCTCTGAATACGTAGAGTTAGAAGTAAAATACTTCTTTCAAATATAAAAATAAGGATTTAAAGGGACATTGATGTTTTGACTTTTTCTTAATGCACTTTGAGTTATGAGTCGTGTTCACTAACCTGTATGTACATTTCCCTCCCGATGGAGCCTTTGACTGCTTGTGTATAGCTACCACTGAGAGTGAAGTGCAGAAGGAGTATGTGGCCCAGTTGCTCACGATATTGCTGGAGCATTTTGATCCTTTGCAGGAGTCAGTGCTCATTGAGCGCAACGGATCTTTGGACCCTGCATAGGATGTGGTAGAACCATACAACAAAATTTCAATGCAAACCAATTAAGTTACACAGTATGACCAGTGTGATCATACAAGAAAAACTTCAGTCAGGAATAAAGTTAAGGGATTTATTACATACTTTAGCTCAGAGTCATGTAGAGGTATCGCAAATCAAAGTTATAACAATACATAATCACCAAGGGTCGATCAAGCTGACAAAATAAGTTCAAGTGAACTAACATTAGGAGAACTAGACACTCTACAAAGACAATACAAAACATTGATAAGATAAGGAGGAGGACTGAAAACAAATGCGCCCAGATTTATTAGGCATCAAGGCAATTCAAATCATCAAAGTTCAATTTAGCTGCGCACCGGGAAACCCTACAGTTAGCCAATCAGGGGAAAACATGTGTGGGGTGGAACACATGCGAGCAAAAGACAAAAAGAGCAAAAGGGACAAAAAGAATTTGGAAAAAATTATCTTGGGCAACAATTTACTAACTAAGGTGGGAAAAAAGTAGGTGAAAAGGGAAACTCAATCAGGAGTCTTCTGTGAGGCTTAGGTAGAAAATATCTTAAGTCTCAGCAAGGCATTTCAAAGGGGCGAGGCAGAGAGGAGTTTACCTCTCCAAGAGGCTCAACATTCAGGATGAAGGGCAAAAGGGGTTCAGCTTCTGATCTTTGAAAAGTTTAGGATCTCTGCAGAGAATCTGACTAAAATCCAGCTGAACATTGTCATATCAAAGTTCATACCGTATTCGGATTTGTCAGGGCAACAGTTCATTTGAAGTTGAAAAGGCATCATCGAATAGAAATCGATCTTACAGCTCCAACTTGAAACATCCTCGGGTTTCCCATGTCTGTCATGAGAACAGTATCCATCCATGTAGTTCCAGCCAAGATTGAAAGAGATGTTTAAATTGCTAGTTCACATTCCAGGATTATCCACATCCAGGGTCAAATTCTTACAATTCTGTGTAAAACAATAGACATCTATCCCCAAACTAGTCTTCTCCTAGCAATGAAGTCTGAAAGGAAAGTTCACGTTAGCAAGATGACTCGACGTTTTCTGCACGTGCACGAAACAGGGACTAGCAGGCCTCACGTAGGCTAATGCAAGTGGATTAATACAGCACATTAATACACTCAACTAAAACACATTTTAATATGCAAACCATAAATTGTGCATTAATAACTTTCCATTAGCATGTATGTTACAGTAATTTTAAACAAAATGATTCTGTTAATACATTTCAAGCAATATAACGTGGAACTGCATTTCTCTGTTTTTGCACACGTATTTAAAGCATTAATCACTAGAAATTCAATATGGTTTCAAGACATAGGGGGTCATTACGATCTTGGCAGGTTTCCCCATCAAGATCAGCGCTGACGGTCGACAGAAGACCGCCAGCGCGAAGAACCCCCCGCCGGCCACTTAAAGAACATCCAGCTGGGCTGGCAGGTGGAAACAGTGTTTCTGCCTGTCAGCCCAGCTGGAAACAGGGTCTGAACATTGACGCCGGCTCCAAATGAAGCCGACTGCAATGTGGCAGTGCAACGGGTGCAGCAGCACCTGTCGTGCATTTCATTGCCCGTAGTAAATCGGGCAGTGAAATGCGTGATGGGGCTGTGCATGGGGGCCCCTGCACTGCACATGCCAAGTGCATGGGCAGTGCAGGGGTCCCCAGGGGGGCCCGAGTCACACATTCCACCAGCTTTTCCACCAGGGAAAGGCTGGTGGAATATGACTCATTATCCGGAAGGCAGCACTGCCCTGTTGGATCTGAAACGCCGCCATTGCCAGACTGCCTGGTAGCGGGAGCCTGGCGGTGGCGGCGTTTCATCCGTGGCAGTTCAGCCATGTTCATAATATGGCTGTCTGGATTGCTGTGCCGTTGGCGGGAATTACCGCCACCACCGGCACAGCGGTCCAGACCGCCATGTTCGTAATGACCACCATAGTATTAGTTTAGACTCTTAATTGCAACATAATGTCAGTTTATTCCGTCAAATATTAATTTAAGCTTCAATACCACCTATGTCTCTAACATTAGTCTAAACTAATGCACATTTAAAAATGACTTCTCATTGCATCACTCTACAGTAAAACTATTAATACTTTGATTACCTTAATGCATAGATTGTCAAGCATAGATGATTACTGTGACTTAAGAGACAGTCCTAAAGTTTCTGCTACTTCAATCTGTAGTAGGTTGGACCCCAGGACATCAAAGTAAAAGGCTTCAACTGTCACAGTTTTGTCCAGTGGCCCTTGCATGCCCAGTGGCCCTCTAAAAGGAGTTCTGACATCTGTATGCCCCACGTTGGAATATAGATTCAGTAATATGACTTCCTTTTTGTTAACTTAGGTGTCTCCATGAATATTGTTATTAGGTTCTTACCATGTCTCAACCTGAGTACATTGAAACCGAAATGTATGTTAAAAGGTTTGTGTGGCTGTAGATACACATGCCTTGCATAAATCTGCCATCTAGTGTTGGTTCCGGAGTGTTGCAGGTTGTTTTTGTTCAAAGAATCTTTTCGAGTCACAAGATCGAGTGACTCCTCCTCTCGGTGATAGTAAGCATGGGCATCAAGTCCTTGGTTAGATTGTTTTCTCTCTGCTGTTGGGTTCCGAAGTGTATTCCTCTTGTTCCAGTAGTTCTCGGCTTGGTCTATTCCAAACTCTTCTTTTCAGCAACAGTATTGGATTTCGATCATGTTTTCACTATCTAATGCACCCAACCCGAATTTCTATGTGGGGGGTCGGTTAGCCGCACATCCGGGCGCCAGCGTCCGCCTCAGGCCTACTACTCCAGGTAATGTTGAGAAATGCAGGGCTAATGAAATGCACCCCATTTCGGTTTTGCCCTTGATGTAATTCGAAATTCCCACACAGCGATCAACACCTGATGTGTAACCTCTGCTTGTCTCTATATCATAGAGGAGAAACTTACGATGCCTGTCGGTCTTTTCGATCCAAAAAGACCCTCCGGGACTGAAGGGCGCGCCGTTTGGAGAGGGCGTCAAAGACACCGGACAACACTCCTGATATGTTCAGGGAAGAGCATGCGCAGAAGGAGTTGAACATAAAGAGGCTTATTCCATAGAAGATGCAGTAGCTTCTATGGGTGCCTTTTCCAGTACAGCAAGACCACAATCTTCTAGACAGGCCTATGTCAGGGCACACATGCATGATCCAGGTTTGTCTAGGCAGCAAAACTCAGCATTAAGGAATCAGACAGTAGTGCAGATGAGCACTCAGGGATGGGGTACATGTCCTTTACATGAAGACGACTTTTCTGTCCCAACAAACAAGATATCGGTTCAGTCGGTCATCGAAAGTCTTCCTCTCACCTTAGTGCAGTCAGTGAGTACATCTGCCAGACCTCCCATGCAAAGACTTTTAAGAAGCCCAACAAACAGGTTGTCTGTCCACCACTGCCTTCGGGCCAAGGTAGGATCTGAAAATTACATTTGGATGCCCCATCTTCGGGCTTGGCACCGAAAATAGCCAAGAATAAAATGTCTTCGTCATTGACCTCTGGCTCACAACCATTTTATTCAACCTCGGGATCAAGTTGGACCTTCGACCCGAGTGTTTCGGCTCCCAAGTAGGAAGCCGTCTACATCTGCTTCGGAGCTGACAGCTTCCAATCGACACAAGGCTTCCACTCTGAAATCTTTGGAACTGAAGCTTTTGCCTTCCAGAGACTTGAGTCTTTCTTCAGAAGCAGCTTTACCAGTGGAGGCAGTCCTCGAGATAATGGAGGCTTGTCAGTGTAAGCTCCATATTCAGAAGGGAACAGGATGAATTATTGCTTCTCCTCCTGTCCCAATTAAGAGGAAACTTAATTTCCAAGAGACTTTGGACACTGCTTCTCCACCTAAAAAAGGTCTCCAGAGACAAGGATGAGGCTCCAGTTCAACCTCAGTCTTCTCCATCACACTGTGCTTCCTCTTACTCCTTCACACCTCCACAATCTCCTCCACCTATTATTGAGCCACAATTTTCTCCACAAGGTTCAACATCACCTTAGGGAGATGGTTTGGGGTATATTCCACAAGACATAGATCCATAGGATTTATATGATCCAGATCCCATACTTCCGAATGACCCTGATTTATATTCTGTACGCCCTTCACCTCCTGAAGACGCAACATCATATCAGCAGGTCATAGCACGGGCAGCTGCATACCGCAATGTACAAATGCATTCTGACCCAATCGCAGAAGAGTTTCTCTTTGATACACTGACTCTCACCCATAAAACGTCAGTTTCTGCCCATGCTACCAGGCATGCTCAGACATGCCACAGACATTTTTAAAGAGCATGTTAGATCCAGAATTATCATACTCATATATTAGGCTTAATTTGGCAGCTATAGCTGATTACCTTCAGAACAGACAACATATCTCTTTATTCAGGATTCCATTTATTAAAGCCTTCGTGGAAGGTCTCAAACAAGTTTTTAACCCAGGACTCCCCCAGTCCCATCATAGAACCTAAATGTTGTCCTCACTATACTCGTGGGTCCACCTTTTGAGCCTATTCATTTTTGTTCTTTGTAGTTCCTTTCACGGAAGATAGTCTTCTTGGTAGCTATTGCTTCTTCAAGGTGCGTAAGTGAAATACAGGCTCTAACTTTAGAAGAACCATTCTTCCAACTACATAAAGATAAAGTTGTTCTGAGGACAAATCCTAAATTCCTTCCAAAAGTGGTTTCATCATTTCATATTAATCACTCAACTGAGTTACCTGCTTTTTCCCCACAGCCAAACTCAGTTGCAGAGAGAGCTGTTCACCCACTTGATGTTAAAAGAGCTCTTATGTGTTATATTGACAGAGCTAAACAGTTTAGGAATTCCAAATAGCTTTTTGTAGCGTTTTCCAAGCCTCATAAAGGCAATCCCATTTCAAAAAACGATATAGCCAGATGGATAGTCAAGTGTTCTCAAACTTGTTATCTTAAAGCTAAAAGACAATTGTCTATTATTCCTAGGGCACATTCCACCACAAAAAGGGTGCTTCCGTATCTTTTTTATGTAACATTCCAATAGCTGAAATTTGTAAAGCTGCTATCTGGTCTACACCACATTAATTTACTAAACACTATTGTGTGGATGTTTTAGCAATGCAAAAAGCTAATGTTGGTCTAGCTGTGATTAGGACACTTTTTCAAGCCACTCCAACTCCTATATGCACGCCACCGCTTTCCTGGAGGGAACTTACAGTCTATGCAAAGCATGTGTATCTACAGCCACACATTCTACTGAACTGAAAATGATACTTACCCAGTAGACATCTGTTCATGGCATGTAGTGCCATAGATTCACATACACCCTCCCTCCTCCCCGGAATCCTGTAGCCATTGTAGCGGCACTGTTACTTAATTTTTGTATATATGTAAATACATTGCATGGACATCTTTCTCTTACTCTCTATATATACTCCTTTCCTCATCTGCCTGCAGGAAAACAATCTAACAAAGGACTCGATGCCCATACGCACTATCGCCGAGAGGAGGAGTCACTCGATCTTGTAGCTCGAAAAGGTTCTTTGAACATAAAAAACCTTACAGCACTCAAGATCAAACACTAGATGGCGGACTTAGGCAGAGCATGTGAATCTGGAGCTCTACATGCCATGAGCAGATGTCTACTGGGTAAGTAACATTTTCCTTCCCCATCTTCTGTCTGCACAGGAAGTGACATCACTGCATTTTACTTCACCAAATCTGCACAGCAAGTGCCATCACTCGTTTCCCACCAATACTAGCTTCAAAAAGGAGAAGGCTGACAAGAGGTCTTGATTTCCCTTCATCCATCTGCAGAGGAAGTGGCATTACTGTTTTTTTCACCAAAACCTCCTTTAAAAAGAAGAATCCAAGAAAAAGGACTTTATTTTTCATCACCAATATGCACAGGAAGTGGCACCCTTTGATTCCCTATCATCCATCTGCACAGGAATCCACATCACTGGGTTTCCCATCATCCACCTGCAGAGGAAATGGCATCACCCTGTTTGTAAGCTTTTACAAGCTTCAGAGCAGTTCCCAAACACTGCATGATTATATTTTGTATTTGTCCAAATCTGTTGTAGTCATTCATACAGTTTTTTAAATAGAGTTCCGCAATGCATTACTTGTAAAAATGTATATCCTCTCCACCTTATTTCTCGGTTGGTAGTGTTTTTTCGTGACACTAACAGAGGGAGTTTTCAGTTTGCCTTTCCATATAATATTCCCTTTCCCTATAATATTATAAATAATTATGTATCCACTCTTATTTATCAGTATTTGGGGCAAAAACCCTTCACATCAACTTATTAGCATCGTTGAAACTCAGCCTTAGGTATCGGTTCCTTGTTTTGGCAACTTTAACATTTGGCCAAAAGTCCTATGTTCCATTATGTCATGCACAATTTACTCTGTGAAATTCAGGCTGAATGGGTGCCAGCAAGATAATAAAAGAAGTGGGGTAAATGCTTCCACCACCTAATGCAGACACTAACTTTATAGACTTCAGACCTTTTTTCAACAAGCACATAACAGAAAGTATTAAACCGTGTCATGCAGAGTCCATGGCGGGTTTTAATGCTTTGAATGGCTCGGAAGAAAGAGCTGTGTCGGTGTCAGACAGAGGTTACGTGAGGTGGGACGGCTGCCAGCAGTTATCTATAAGCTTGTAAATATGCTCTCTAAAGTGCACTAAAATACAGGTTTCAGTTCTCTGCTCACCGGGTACAAAACAAACAGACTTAAACATTGTCAATCTATGTAGAAATTACCCACCTGTGCTTTCATTTACATTTTCTTTGACCCGTGGTTTGCATCTCCCCCCTCTTTACTGGTGTAGTTTCATGGAAGCATCTGCAAATACATTTCCAGCTTTTGTTCAAGAAGCAGTCTTTTAAAGAGATGATAAGTAAAGGTAATGGTATTTGTTTTTATGTTCAAATTGGGACCAATTTGGGACTTGTTGATAAATATCTGAGCTGATTTTGTTCTGAAATGGCATTTTAATGATTTCTCAAAACATGAAACACCATCAGAATTTATGCTGGGTTACGTCCGGGAATCATCTTGATCAAGACATCTGCTTTATTGTTTTTGAATTATATGAATCCCGGTTGGATTTTGGTTGCTTTTGACATGATCTGCAAATAATGTGCCTCGGTAGGGCATTCTTATGTATTTATTCTGAGCCACTGCTGATGGTTCAGAGGGTGTGGAGGCGTAATCCCAAACCCGAAAGAATTTGGAGACATTGATACTGGACTGTTTCTTTAAATGTGCAGCTAGAAGAGACTTGTCAGGATTTGCAGGTATTTGCAATCAGGTTCTCAAGACAATCCACCCCATCCTTAGCAGGTGGTTCTAACAAGTTGATGCACATAATAGAACCAAATATTGGAGGGAAGTGGATATGGGGTGAAAAATACACCCACCAAGCCAAGGTCTTCTTTGGCAATACTAGCTCAGGTTTTAGGTCTTGTAAGATAGGATGGCTGTAAACGGATGTTCTCCAGGAGGTTACAAACTCACTAAGTGAAAACGTAACACAGGGTTTTAGAAGCAACGTGAATCAATAAGGTGTTTTGCAATAAAGATACTGTTGCATAAGGTTTACTCATTGACTTCAAAATGCTGCATTGCTGTGAACCTAAGGTGACCTGAAAGGAGGCGGTAAATCTGTACTCAAATGACAAGCCAGGGAACCTCTGCTCCTCGAAGGGAGTAGGGTGAAAGAAAAAGAGAAAACAACATAAAAAAAAGATCCAGAATTCAAGGTCAGGCACATAGTCAGAGATTCCATAGCCGAGGGATACGAAAAAGGTATAAAAAACAAATGGAACAGATGGGACAGTAGTGATCAAATTAAAATAGCAGCAAAATGCCACACAGAAGGTGCCAAGCAGTTGCTGTAGTACCCCAGCCTCGAAAGACTAGTCCATTAGAGTCTCATAAGAAAGCACTTCACAAGTTTTCTTGAAGTAATTTCAGGGCTCCAAACCCATTGCTGATTCCAGAAAGGGATAAATAATGATCATTTACAATCATTGGTGCTGGCAGTGTGACCCACAGGATGATGAACCGTGAAATGTATTGAAAGATTTTAATTATTAGTGGACTAGTACCAATATTTATGCTTCAGAGCTGTTCCATTGGACTGAAACACTTCTTCTGTGTTGCTGATGTATATGCATACCTTTTTCTTAGATCTCAGTTTATGCTTCTATGACCAGAGGCTTAAAGAAGCAACTGTAATACAGCATTGTGCCTACAGCTCACTTATATATTTTCATTTCATTTGTTTACCATATAGCTGCAATGCATGGTTACCTCAATGTCACGTTATGTGAAAACAAAGAAGTTGTAGTACGAAGAATTTCTTTTCAAGAGAGGCGCTTCATCAAATTGTGGGACTACTTTATTTCCGCTGAGGAAGTCATCTGGAATTATGCTTCTCAAAAATCTGGGAACTCGGACAGGTAAAAAAATCAGAGTATCAGTTTCTGGCTAAGTCACTTCATTGGAACTGGATATTCCTTCATGCATATTTCCCTTGTGATTGTTTCAACTTCCGTTTTAATGATACAGGACGAGGGGCCAGATGTAGCAAAGAAACATTTTGCGACTTGCAAATAGCGAGTCATAGTGACTCGCTATTTGCAATTCGCAAAATGTTATGCAGAACGGTGTCTCAGACACCGTCTGCGAGTCGGTATGGGGTCGCAATGACCCACCTCATTAATATTAATGAGGTGGGTCGCAAATTGCGGCCCCATAACGACTATGGCACTCGCAAACATGGAGGCCTGCTGTAGTCAGCAGACCTCCATGTTCGTGACTGCTTTTAAATAAAGCAGTTTTTTTTTTTTAAGTGTAGCCCGTTTTCCTTAAAGGAAAACGAGCTGCACTTAAAAAAAAATCCGAAACCTTTAGTTTCGGTATTTTTTCAGGGTAGGTAGTGGTCCCTTGGACCACTACCTGCCCTGAAAAAATAATTTGGGGTCCATTCACAAAGAGGAAGGGGTCCCATGGGGACCCCTTCCAATTTGCGAGTGGGTTACCATCCACTTGAAGTGGATGGTAACTGCGACACCATTTGCGACCGCATATGCGGTCGCAAATGGTATTGCATACCACTAGGAATCGCAAATAGGAAGGGAACACCCCTTCCTATTTGCGATTCTGAAATGCATTTTGCGAGTCGGTCCCGACACGCAGAATGCATTTCTGCATTGGAAACACGCATTTGCGAGTTGCAAACGGCAGATTTTGCTGTTTGCGAGTCGCAAAGTGTTTCCTGCATGTGGCCCGAGATCTCTATACAATTTTGTATTGGTATATAGAGAAGTCAGTGGGCCTGTAAATCCAGCTACATAGTGGTTGGTGCCTATTGATTCATAAAGTCTCTGTCTGCAAAACCATTGGTTTTCTTTTTAATCTGTCAGTTGCATTGGAAATGCCCATTATTCTCGTGTAGATTTAAGTTAGTGTTTTGATATAGTGTTTAACCATGTCTGCTCCTAATTAGTAAAAAAAAAAAAAATATCGAATTTGCAGCATCTACAACGTGTGAAATCTTTAATGCTTATTTGACGTCTTTAAACGTAGGCGGACCAGTCTCAGATGGATGAGGCATTTCAAAGATTGGAGGGAAAATATTGGATTATATTAGATTTACATGATGCAATGATTTTGTAACACCTTATTTAGCTTTTTAATGTGCAAGCCATTAAACATAAACAGTAAGTCATGGGAAATCTAATTGGTCTCACTTTGCCAATGCTCGTTTGCTGCTGGTATTGGCATAATTGTCAATGCAGGAGTGGTGGAGGGCCATCGTGGATTGTTAGTTCATCGTCTTGTAAGTTGACCATCATGATGTGCATAGACACCATATGTCGGCCATCTTGGAAGTATGGAAAATAACAATTCAAGATGGTCAGATGTGATTTCATATGCTCCCAAGTTGACCTACACGATGTGGCTAGATGAGCCTGAGCTGCTATGTTGGAAGAATAGAAAATAGCGTTCAAAGATATCCAAACATTATTTTCCATATTTCTGAGATGGCTGCCACATTGCATAGTTTCCAACTTCACTGAAAACTTACATAACCCCCATAACTGAACATGAGTAATGCTGACTTTCAGTGTCAAAATCAGTGTAATATATGTAATATATCCTAACTGCAATATGCAAAAAATTCCTGTGTGCTCTGAAAACATAGCAGGGTTCTGGACAGATCTATCCCAACATATATTAATCATATGTAGCCTCGAGGGCTGTGCAACAATTTTCAAGCACAGTGCAGCAGTGCTCAACACACTACTTGGCTATAGCCAAATGAACGCGACCAATGCTGACTGTCAGCGTCACAATCCTTCAAACTGTTCACAACTGTGATGCACCACACTGTTCACAATAACCTGTATATCAATCTGATCTCCGTAAGGCTCTGGCACACATGTGGACCACAATAAAACAAGGTACTGGCTAGAGTTACTTTAATACATTTTGCACAGCCCTGGCATCTGGGCCACAACTCATGCATAGTAAATGAGCCATAAAGCAGGCTAGTGGTGAGGGGGAAGCTGGGTATCGTTTGCAGTTTTAAATAGTTCGATCAAGACCTAGCTTCATATTGCATATAACAGTGTGCTTAGGAATTGTAGTGAGACCATAAGAACACTTTCATGCAGGATTAGAACAGTTTCATGTAACAACATCACAAAAGTGTAAAAGGTGTCATATTCAATGAATATTGGTCAATCAGTGCATCTTTGTCCCTAACCAAAGATGGCTACCATTGTTCCCATGACAGATCAGAACAAGAGTTCAGACTGTTAAGTTTCTTTCCTTTCTGCACATTCTGTGCCCAATTTACAAAGATAAACAAAGACCTGAAGTCTAAGTTTACCTTTGTGAATCGGAGCCCTTCGACTTCAGGTCTAAGTTCACCTTAGTGAATCGGACTCTCGTGTTCCTGGCTGGATGTGGTTTAAGAGGGATAATGCTTGGGGGAAATCCTGGCACTATTTATAACGTTCACTTTCGAATTTCAGTATCACTACCTCACCCACTCATAAATAGAGAAGACAGGGGTCTGTGATGTCATCTACAGCATGATTGAGTTTCTCTTCCCTACTGCCTGCAACATGTAGTGCTTTTCGACCACAATAAAGAAATACACAATTGAACCCCAAGTTTTCCAATTACATACATGAATACGTTGAAGTATCTTTAGAGGTTCTTGAACCACCTTAAATTCCTTTTCTTTCCATATAATGAATCTTTAAACATTTAATAGATTCTGTATTGCACCAATGCATTTCAGACCCCGGTTGGTTCTTTGTTTGTGAATTTTAGGATGGGTATATCATACTTGATAAATCTTGTAAACTCCAAGTTCCTACAAGAGGTGGAAAAAATCTGTTGAATGGGGGTGGTTTGTTTGACACCATGATGACACCATGATGAAAAGAAAAGGAATTGAAGGTAACTTAAAAAAAAAAAAATCTTCAACATATGCATTAATGTGTGAATGAGTTAATAAAAAGAAAATTGCATACCACTGACAGAATATAGAATCATTTGAAATAAACAATTGATTCATGGGTTGATGACAACTTCAATCATAAGAGTCATAAAAATTGAAAAGCTAATCACCTAGAAATGGATGTTTTCAAAGGGACTCCTTTCAAAAGAGGGCAACTCACCGATTGGAACTTTAATGTAGATTTATTAAAACATTGCACCGTGCAGAGTCACAAAAGGTGACGCATCCCAGTGCAAAGTGTTGAAAAGGTATTTATATTCCAGCACCATGCTGCAAGGGTGCTTGCATTATGGGCAGGATTTTTTGTGCAGGACGGAGTATCTTCCTGCACGAAAACAATCCAAAAAGTAATGTTTCTCTTTCTATGTGTGATTGAGAATGCATAGTAAGAGGAAGTAACGAGGAGAAACATGTCTATCCTGTTACACCTCTCTGTGGTGAGTTACCGTTTTCACTCAATTCCAACTTTAGATACCTTAGTAAATCTGGAATTTTGTGAAATCCACGGGGAGATGCAGGAGAATGCCCTTGTTCCACCCATGGAATGCTTACCACTAAGAAATGTAGCACAATGCAGAGCAAGTTGTTGCATTACATTTCTTTACAAAGTCCAAAACAAACCAAATCAGGAATTGCGTGGCTTAATAAATCTCAAATAAACCTTTGCCCTGACCTGCGTGGCCTTGCATAATGCCAAGTCTTAGTAAATCTAGTCCAAAGGGTTTTGATGCAA
Organism: Pleurodeles waltl; assembly: GCF_031143425.1. Lineage (NCBI taxonomy): Eukaryota > Metazoa > Chordata > Amphibia > Caudata > Salamandridae > Pleurodeles > Pleurodeles waltl. The sequence goes on along the minus strand of NC_090447.1, from coordinate 320,606,965 downwards.
AGCACTGTCTAGTAATAATGGCAGAGCTTTGCTCCCAAAAAATAACGCCTTCTCAATGCAGGCTTTAATATTGAGAATACTTTTAACATTCCCAAACTTGTCCCATATTTCCTGTGTGCTGCACTGTATAGCAGATCTCCAATATGTTAAAAGTTGTAAAGTATGTCTAGACATATTATTTTGTTTTGGAAAGATAGCCTTCCAGTAGAAAACCTATGCTAGGCATAACACACACGGACCTTTTCACTCTGGTGCAAAGGTTTGTGAGTGTTGCTAGGCAGGCTCAGAGAGCATGAGTGCTGGGGAAGGCAGCAGAAGTGCAATACAGCTGCTGCAATACACTGTACATTAGTAGATTCACCCCACTGTATCTAATTACAGGGGATACTCATTCAGAGCACACCTAAAGGAAAGCTGAATGGAATTTCACAGACCTAATAAATATTTCCATTGGCACTTATCTTTGCAAGAAGCAGTTTTTGCAATTTTCTAGAATTTCACCCAAAATCCAAGCTAAATTCCTCTTAAAATCAAGAGCCCTGAAATGTTGATAACCTGCCTCTGAGTACCCACTCCTATACTACACCTCCTTCTGTTCTCCTGAATTGCTTGCAAATGTCAATGGTTTTAGACCTATTGTAAAGACAATATTTAAAAGAATGTTTGTGAATTATTGACTTGTGCTTTTCCTTAACAGAATGCAAACTCTACCCAAGAACCTATATAAAAAGGTTGTCTACAGACAGTATACTGATGATAGCTTTACAAAGCGTGTTGAGCAGTCTTCTGAAAAAGGGATTCTGGGTCCTGTCATTAGTGCTCAAGTCAAAGACACAATTAAGGTATGTACAATAGACTTTAACATCAGTGTTCAATTTGGAATATTAATATTGAAGTGACTGTTGGAGCCAGAACAACAATTGAAATTTGTTAGGTTTAATTTGTTTGTGTATGATACTGAAGTTTCAAGTTGCATAGGATGATATGTAGGGTGACTGCTATAGTCAATGTCACTTTAAAAATGGTCTAGGAATAGTATTTCATGAGAAGGAACTTTTTCAGGAAGCCTCAGTTTGTGGGATGCAGCTACTTCTGGCACCATGCAAAGCATGCTTTGATTGCCCCCACAGAGATCGAAGGTCTTAGGCGGGTCAATAAGTGCACTTCTTCTGGAAGGAGATGTCATGACTCTGACCAGATGGATTCACAAAGAATGGGCACAAAATAAGTACCAACTTTTTGCAAATTCAGTGAGATTTTGGGAACCAACCTATGCACTAATAGGTTGGTGCGCAAAATTACTAATCAGAGTGGGTCAAACTTTAACCTACCTCATCAGTAGTCCTGAGGTAGGTCACAAATTGCAACTCACTCCGATTAAATGCCATCACAGGGAAAGTGGCCTGCTAGGGACAGTGGACTCCCATGTCTGTGACCGCATTTGAATAAAGTACATTTATTAATGCAGCCTTTTTTCCTTAGAGGAAACAGGTAGCATGCTTTTATAAGCATTGTAACAATCTAATTTTACAATTAAGTTAGATGTATTGATCTCTTTCTAATGCAATAATTCCTGCTTCTATAAGGAGTAAGTTCTTCTACTTTACAGTGTTGTAGATAAGGTAATATATTCCTGGTGTTGTTCCATTACAAATGAACATGTGTTTTTACTAATTAATTTTAGAGGAGAGGCCTTGATTAAAAATGCACATAATGTATTTGAGGATTTATTTTCTGAGGCCTTGAATGGACTTTAGATGCTCATACTTGATATTACTGTATGACATGCGGGTTACTCAAAAGTGACACATGCTTTTTAAATGCTTTACAAAAGCATTTGTCACTGCGCATGACAGTGCCAACACATTTTTAGCAAATTCATTAATTTGCTCTCTCAACGTTCGTATTGGATTGCTTGATTTGACTTACTCTCGGTGTCTAGTATCTGGATTTGAATAGGTTATTTAATAATTTGTCAAGACAAATAATGTCATGAGAGAATAGCTTGACAGAGAAGCCCTGGTATAAACAGGAAAAATAAAGTCTGCACAATATTGTAATCAGCATTGAGTTGAATTAGATAATTAGTTGTAAAAGGGACAGTTTGGGTAAGTTTAAGGTTAGACATTACAGAGAATCATGAACAGTTTAAGATAGGGAATATGGTTTTCATATGTTCAGGATAAAGGGAAACTGAAGATTTAGAATGGAATTTATAATGGTTGGGTTTGGGTAAGGTCCAAGTTGACTTATGGTGCCAAAAAAAGTTAACTGTGGAGACGGTTGACATAGTTGATCCATTGCCAATGGAATGGAATGGTAAGATTTGGGGTTAGGTACAGGGTTATGTTAATGATTAGGAAAGAAAAAACATGGTGAGTGTGAAGGTTGTAATTGTAGTGGATTTCATGTTAAAGAAATGAATTGTGGGGGGATCATAATTATAGACTCCGTTCTAGCAATTTTTTGTCACAACATAGATCTGATAACTTTTTTAGAGGTATTTTAATGACAATTGCTGAGATGGATCATCAAGTTTGTATTATTATTTCTGTATGTACATTTTCCTTAGAGTTTTAAGTCTCTCCTACAGACAGTTTTTTGCTAGTTGTTGTTGAAGACCTGCTGTGGACAATGCCGGTACTTACAGTAGGCTCTGCATCAGCCCATTGCTTACAAATGATTGTCTTTCCTGGCAATTTTGTTTTGATTGCTACTTATTTGATGACTTTCCTTCCTCTTCTTCAACATGAAGCAAAGATTTAATTCCATGTTTACGTAGTCTGCATAAAAGTGACTAAATGTTTGAATTAATCCAAATTATTTTAGGCTATCAATAAACAATACACATTTTGCAATGTATTGTGTACATGTAGACCCACAAGGGGCCAATCACAAACTGCATTTTGTAGTACTTTTGCTAGCACTACAATTGTGCTACTCACTTAAAATAAGATGCTATTCACTAACCTATGTGCAGAGGTCTATGCCTCTACTTATCCTATCATTTCTGTGTAGAGATTTCTGCAGACCATGGAGACCTCTGCACATGCACACATATGTTTTAGTAGAAAATGTTGGAGGGACAGGGGAGTATCTGGACAATTGGAATTACTACTAAATGGGAAGTGTTTAGGGAAAAGGAAGGAGGGGTATAGGGAAGGGTTGAAGGAGGGAGGGGCATGTACCCTCCCACAAGAGTAGGCACATTCATATTGCCAAAGAGGAACAGAAAACAATGGTAAATGTACTCCAGCTCATACCTGGAGTATGTCCAGCATCACAAATGGGCAACCACTTGTACTGCAGCACCCTCACATAAATAAATGGAGGCAGGGATTTAAAATAACACTCTATAGGAAATAATGGTAAAATAAATTAATTTATTTGGACTTTTAAAAAAAGTACACATATACAGTTAATTTAATGATGAAAAGTAAATATAAAAACAAATATAAAGTATATTAAGAGCTCTTTTTAAGTTAAAAATAACTGTTTTTAAAAATGGTTACATTCATTTAAATTAATTTGATACATACATTTAGTAGTTGTAATACATAATAAACAAATATAAACATTTTACTCTATTTGGGAATAATTTTAATGAATAATTTAAAAGCAATATATGTAAATGATACATATTTATTTCAAAATTACATTAAAAACGCAGTAACATGTTCTATTTTGTTTTACACTTTAAAGATATAAAATTAATGTGAATTAATATTTAACATAAAATTATATTTACTCACTTTTTAATGTTTAATAAACTTTTTCACTTTTCTCTATACTTTACCACACAGAGATCCCTGCCCTAGTGGCAGAAATTTCCATCTACGTGTGAACATTCACTAATAGTAGCAAGTTTACGCTTGTAAATGTACGCTTGTAAATTATGAATAGACAAAAGCAGTAAATTTACTACTAGGTGAAAGAGTAACTTTGCAAATGTTTATTTATACACAAGTACATTTACTTTTGTGACTAAGCCTTATAGAGTTTAGCTTGTTGTTTCTTACTTTTGTTGAGCAAGTGAAGAGCCATGGCCCAAAAGAAGAGAAGCCACAAATGGGTCAAGACAACCTTCCCCCTTCCACAAAACATAAATACACACTGCAAATTTGTAAATATTGGTTGTGCCGTGCTGCTTTGTCACGTATATTTCTCAAGAGCAAGGATAAAGTGGTTAAATCCATGCACTGAAATAAAATCACTCTGAATAGGCCTTGTTGCTGTTAGCAGATTTCTTTCCCTGTGCAAAGCTCTTTGAAATTGCAAACTTTGAGAGAAACCCTTACTATTTTTTAGGTCTTGCCCAGCTATTGACTGATCTTATGTAAGCAGGAGATTGGAAAGTATTGTAATATGGAAGGCTGTGTAAAATTGGAGTGTTGCTGGTACATCAGCTAATCCTAGAGGGTTGCATAGCACTCGTAACAGCCAATCCCATGGCTGAACATATTCCGGGAGATATTATGGACTGGAAGGTACTGGAATATGTAAAGCGGGTACGTCGTGCTCACCCACTACTAGTCGCTGGACCCCAGTGGCTAGCCATGCAGTTTGTCTGCTTCTTAGTAGTTCTCTTCCAGTCACATGCCTTGCAGCTTTCCATGTGAATCCTTAGTGAACACAGACTTCTCCAGGTGGAGGCTATATAATCCCACTTCTCCAGCACCACTGGAGCCAGACCGAACTCCCTTGAAAAATAGGAAGGTTGCCATAAGGAGGCAGTCTCAGAGGAACTTGAGGGATATACAAATACCACAAGATAAGCATGTATGATTCTCTCCTCAGGCATTTATTCATGAAGCATATGTTATGAATAATTTGCCTTTTCAAGAAATGCCTCCATAAAATGTGTCGATTGAATGATCATGTGCATTACCTAATATGCACAACAGTACACCTTCAGAACATTTACAGACCCATATTTCTACACTATTACTGAATGATAAATGACATTACATCGGTCTCACCAATGAAAATTAGGTACATTTATTGTTACCTGAATTATAGAAACTTTAGAAGCTCATTGTGAGCCAAATGTTACCACTACTACCCAATATTTAACAGTAAAAACACATTGGGGGTCAAATGCTTACACGACCATAATACATTTAACTATAAAAGCCCATTGTGAGTCAAATGTTACCACTACCATACAATATTTAACTATAAAACCCACGGTACGTCAAATGTTAGTGTTAGACCTGACAGCCTTAGGGTGGTCATCCCCTAACTTTTAGCCTGCCTCCCTCCACTTTTCTGATACTGTTTTTGCTGGTTTTAGGACTCTGCACACTTTACCACTGATAACCAGTGCTAAAGTGCATGTGCTCTCTCTCCTAAACATGGTAACATTGGTTCCTACCCAGTTGGCATATTTAATTTATTTGTAAGTCCCTAGTAATGTGCACTACATGTGCCCAGGGCCTGTAAATTAAATGCGACTAGTAGGCCTGCAGCACTGATTTTGCCACCCACATAAGGAGCCCCCTAACCATGCCTCAGGCCTGCCATTGCAAGGCCTGTGTGTGCAGTTTTACTACTGCGTTGTCTTGGCATTTAAAACTACTTGCCAAGCCTTAAACTCCTCTTTGTCTACCTATAAGTCACCCCTAAGGTAGGCCCTAGGTAACCCAAAGGGCAGGGTGCTACGTAAGTGAATGGCAGAGCAGGTACCTATGTGTTTTACATGTCCTTATAGTGGAAATCTCATTAAAACGTTTTCCACTACTGTGAAGCCTGCTCCCTTCATAGACTAGCATTGGACCTACCCTCCCACATTTTTGAGTGGTAGATTCTGATCTGGAAGGAGTGGCCCTGTCACGTTTGGTATTGCCAGAAAACAATAGAAAATACTGCCTACTGGTGAGGTAGGATTTAATATTACTAATTTAGAAATGCCACATTTAGAAAGTGGGCATTTCTCTGCAGTTACTGCCATTTGTGCCTTACAGCTTGTCTCCAATCTACATCTGGTGGTCTGTGCTTGTTGAAAGCTCCCCTTGTGCATTCCACCCAGACAACCACAAACACAGGACACTCAGTCACATCTGCATTCATCTGCATACTGAATGGGTTTTCCTTGGCTGGAAGAGGGGAGAGGGCTCACACTTTGGCCTGCCCTCAAACAAAGGACTGATAACCCCCACAGGGACCCTAGCAGACAGGACTGGGCTGAAAGGGGAACTTGTGCTCTTCAAAACCACTCTTTGAAGTCTCCCCCACTTCAGAGGCATTTGTGGGCATATAAACTGGGTCTTTGACCCCACCAAATCAGACACTTCTGGAACGACACCTGAACTCTGTCAGAAGACCTGCATGGCTGCCCAAAGGACTCATCTGGATTGTTTTGCAGAGAAGGGCTGCTGCCCTGCTGTTGCCCTGCTGCCTGCTGGCCCCTGACTCCGTTAGAAGGCTCTGCCTTCCCCAAAAGTGCTCCCCAAGGGCCTGGATTGAGCTTGCCTCCTGTTCTGTAGTATCAGGGACAGCAAAGACTTAGGGCCTGATTACAACTTTGGAGGAGGTGTTAATCCGTCCCAAAAGTGACGGATATACCACCAGTCGTATTACGAGTTCCATAGGATATAATGGACTCGTAATATGGCTGGTGGTATATCCATCACTTTACCGTCCCTTTTGGGACGGATTAACACCTCCTCCAAAGTTGTAAGCAGGCCCTTAATCTACTGGCTTTTCCAACTTCAGCGATGCCTGGAACAACTTCAGCACCAAAGCCGCAGACTGCTCCCTCTTCTTGAACATCGCTTCACGCAACGACCATGGCCTGCAACGCAAGTCCAACACTGCTGTAACACCGCTGACATCATGCTGGGTCATCGCAACACTCCAAAGTCGACACATCACGTCTTGACCAACTGGATCCAGCGACCCCGCCAGGTCACAATAAATCAACCCATCACTAATGACACCCCATCAGCTCCCTCTGCAAGTGAACGGAACCGACACCTCACCTCCACCTGCCTCGCAGTGTGGAACCAGCGCCTCACCTCCTAGGATGCTGTAAGAGACTGACGCCGCACTGGCTCCAGCTACGTCTCTTCTCCCAGACTCCATGCGGCGTCCTTGTTCTTCATTTTCCAATGGTAATGTATATCTAGGGGTTGGTGTGACTCTATGACCGGCACTGGTGGCGTTGGATTGTTGGGAGCGACTCCGTCAATGACGCCGTGATAGCCCCAGTTGGAGCTATTGTGTTTATAAGTGCTTTAGTGGGATTTAATCTTTAAAAATTAATAACTTTGCTCGTGTACATTGGAATTTCATTGTTTCAGCAGTATTTTATTCAGATGATTATTCTCTATTTTTTTAAACCTGTGTGGTGTATTTTTGTGGTGTTTTCACTCTTATTGCATAAGTTCTGCACAAATACTATACACATTGCCTTCTAAGTTGTTACACCTGACTGCTCACTGCAAAGGTACCAGGGGGTGGGCACAGGATAATTTGGATTGTGTTATGATTTACTCTGACTAGGATTGTGGTCCCTATTGGGACGAGGGTGTATACCTCTGCCAATTAGAGCCCCCATTTCTAACAGTTAGCATTACCTTACATCCAGACATGCTTTAAAGCACATGACACTTTATAACTTGTCACACAGAGGACTCTGCTCCTCCATATAAATGCAGTCATTCCTCTATTCCTGTGTTTTGCATTTCTTCATAGTGCCTAGACGCAGACACATTTCCAGTGTGTGCCATTTAAGTCCACATATTTGCAATTGGGTATCACAATGTTTATATGCAGAATAATATACTGAGTTGCAAAAGGTGATGCATTATCAAAAGCAGTTTATGATGATATAATAAACCTATCTTTCTAATAATTTGTCAACAGATAGTATTCAAAAATATGGCTTCTAGGCCCTACAGTATTTATCCTCATGGAGTGTCCATATCAAAGGCTATGGAAGGAGCTACATACCCCACGGATCACCGAAGTATGAAAAATAAACTTCCTTTTTGTTGTGAACAATTTGCAGTGTGTTTATCACTCATACCCATGTGCATGTGTTACATTCAAAAGGACTAAACAATAATGTATTACTGTTAAAGTACATGGATACCTGCAGTAACCATATCAAATATGTCTGATTTTCTCATTAGGTTTAGGTATGACATCAGAACACAAATGTGATTATAACATGACATTACTCCTTTATTATATTAAAGTAGGCAGGTTGTGTGCATTGTGACTGTAAAATAAATGACTGGCTTTCTACTCTCCCCTGATGTATTTTATTGTGAACACTGACAGTGAGACGTTAATATGAAGACAATTATGGCCTTATCTTTTATTGTACTATTCATTATAGGAATGAAAGACTCTAGCTGCATACTACCACACATTCTTATAGACAACCAACATATTAAGCTGCTTAAAACATATTTTACTACCAATCGTATGCTGCATATTGGTGTGTTTATTTTCACAGTACAAATTACACATTTATTGTGAATTATGCAAGCACAACGTTTCTGTCAGAAGCAACAGTAAGAGAACAAGTATTTAAAAGTTGTTTGGAGAAAGCTGACGGCCTGACCATATATTACAAGCAGGGCCGGCTTTAGGACTGGTGGCAGCCTGTGCGACAGGTTATTGTGGCGCCCTCCACCCCATGACCTCCTCCTCGGTTTCACTCACTACCACCGGCAAATGTGCTCCTCATCTCTCCATCGCTCATGTGTTTTAAAGCACTTGTAAAGACTGGCTTTACTAATCCATTCAGCTAGCCACATAAAATATACAGGGAGTGCAGAATTATTAGGCAAATGAGTATTTTGACCACATCATCCTCTTTATGCATGTTGTCTGACTCCAAGCTGTATAGGCTCGAAAGCCTACTACCAATTAAGCATATTAGGTGATGTGCATCTCTGTAATGAGAAGGGGTGTGGTCTAATGACATCAACACCCTATATCAGGTGTGCATAATTATTAGGCAACTTCCTTTCCTTTGGCAAAATGGGTCAAAAGAAGGACTTGACAGGCTCAGAAAAGTCAAAAATAGTGAGATATCTTGCAGAGGGATGCAGCACTCTTAAAATTGCAAAGCTTCTGAAGCGTGATCATCGAACAATCAAGCGTTTCATTCAAAATAGTCAACAGGGTCGCAAGAAGCGTGTGAAAAACCAAGGCGCAAAATAACTGCCCATGAACTGAGAAAAGTCAAGCGTGCAGCTGCCACGATGCCACTTGCCACCAGTTTGGCCATATTTCAGAGCTGCAACATCACTGGAGTGCCCAAAAGCACAAGGTGTGCAATACTCAGAGACATGGCCAAGGTAAGAAAGGCTGAAAGACGACCACCACTGAACAAGACACACAAGCTGAAACGTCAAGACTGGGCCAAGAAATATCTCAAGACTGATTTTTCTAAGGTTTTATGGACTGATGAAATGAGAGTGAGTCTTGATGGGCCAGATGGATGGGCCCGTGGCTGGATTGGTAAAGGGCAGAGAGCTCCAGTCCGACTCAGACGCCAGAAAGGTGGAGGTGGAGTACTGGTTTGGGCTGGTATCATCGAAGATGAGCTTGTGGGGCCTTTTCGGGTTGAGGATGGAGTCAAGCTCAACTCCCAGTCCTACTGCCAGTTCCTGGAAGACACCTTCTTCAAGCAGTGGTACAGGAAGAAGTCTGCATCCTTCAAGAAAAACATGATTTTCATGCAGGACAATGCTCCATCACACGCGTCCAAGTACTCCACAGCGTGGCTGGCAAGAAAGGGTATAAAAGAAGGAAATCTAATGACATGGCCTCCTTGTTCACCTGATCTGAACCCCATTGAGAACCTGTGGTCCATCATCAAATGTGAGATTTACAAGGAGGGAAAACAGTACACCTCTCTGAACAGTGTCTGGGAGGCTGTGGTTGCTGCTGCACGCAATGTTGATGGTGAACAGATCAAAACACTGACAGAATCCATGGATGGCAGGCTTTTGAGTGTCCTTGCAAAGAAAGGTGGCTATATTGGTCACTGATTTGTTTTTGTTTTTGTTTTGAATGTCAGAAATGTATATTTGTGAATGTTGAGATGTTATATTGGTTTCACGGGTAATAATAAATAATTGAAATGGGTATATATTTTTTTTTGTTAAGTTGCCTAATAATTATGCACAGTAATAGTCACCTGCACACACAGATATCCCCCTAACATAGCTAAAACTAAAAACAAACTAAAAACTACTTCCAAAAATATTCAGCTTTGATATTAATGAGTTTTTTGGGTTCATTGAGAACATGGTTGTTGTTCAATAATAAAATTAATCCTCAAAAATACAACTTGCCTAATAATTCTGCACTCCCTGTAGGGGCATTTTGTAAGGCCCCTAGCGCCATTCTAACGCTACATTAGCTTCATTTTTTTATGCTGATGTGGCGTTATAAGGCCAAAAGCGCTGTGTCAGATTTACAAAGTGGCGCAATGCATGCATTGCACCACATTGTATCTCTTTGCTCTACATTATGCCTGCACCAGGTATAATGTATGCAAAGGTGGCCCTCCCCTGTTAGGGGGGGCAAAAAAATGACGCAAAGAAATCTGACAGATTTCTTTGCATCATTTGTTTCTGGCACTTTTAACGCCTGCTCAGAGCAGGCGTTAAAAGGAGGCGTCTGTTGGTCACAATGGGCCTCTGGGTATAATGAAGCAATGACGCTAAATAATGACCGACGAGCTGGGACCTGTATCAACCATTGTAGATACAAGGGAGAGTGAGACAGACAGCACCCTGACATACCTAGCCCTGAATGTGACTGAGTATGATGGCACCGTTACATCGCAAACCTTATGGTAAGACGACACCCCTTAGCGTCTGTGAATCGAAGTGTTTAGGAATAATACAGAACTAGGGGCCAGATGTAGCAAAATAAAATTTTGCGACATGCAAATTGCGAGTACTAGCGACTCGCAATTTGCAAGTCGCAAAATGTTATGCAGAAAGGTGTCTCAGACACCTTCTGCGAGTCGGTATGGGGTCGCAAAGACCCAACTCATTAATAGTAATGAGGTGGGTCGCAAATTGTGGCCCCATACCGACTATGGGCACTCGCTAACATGGAGGCCTGCTGTAGTCAGCAGACCTCCATGTTCGTGACTGCTTTTAAATAAAGCATTTTTTTTTTTTTTAAGTGTAGCCCGTTTTCCTTAAAGGAAAACGAGCTGCACTTAAAAAAAAATCCGAAACCTTTTGTTTCGGTTTTTTTTCAGGGCAGGTAGTGGTCCCTTGGACCACTACCTGCCCTGAAAAAATGTTTTGGGGTCCATTCACAAAGGGGAAGGGGTCCCATGGGGACCCCTTCCCGTTTGCGAATGGGTTACCATCCACTTCAAGTGGATGGTAACTGCGACTCCATTTGCGACCGCATACGCGGTCGCAAATGGAATTGCATACCATTGCGAATCGCAAATAGGAAGGGAACACCCCTTCCTATTTGCGATTCGGAAATGCATTTTGCGAGTCAGTCCCGACTCGCAAAATGCATTTCTGCATAGGAAACACGCATTTGCGAGTCGCAAACGGCAAATTTTGCCGTTTGCGACTCGCAAAGTGCTTCCTACATCTGGCCCCTAAGTAAATTAGTTCCACTGGATCCCCTCCCACACTGTGGATAACCGTCACCCCTCATCACCATTGTGTAAATAGTTTGATACTTTATACAGTAACCGAATATGGAATACTCAATGTTTGCATGCTCAGTAGACATTCTAACCCAAGTGTGACTTATTACCTAGATACAGAATTTCCAAAAACACCTGAATGTAATAATGATTAACATGAATGAGCAAGAATGCAAACTAAGAATACAACATCGGATTTAACAATGTTTGTAACTAAACTGTTAATACAAAAATATATTAAAAAAAAAAAATGGGCCTCCGGGTGCTTTGCAGGATTAGTATCAACATTTTTTACGCTAATCCTGGAAAGCGCTGGAGTAGCGTCAAAAATTTTGACACTAGTCACCTAACTACTGCTATGTTGCACCATATTTTAAATACAGCGCACACATGGTGGCATTAGGGGAACGCTAAAAGGCGCAAGAAAAGTGGTGCAGCACTGTGTGCAGTGCCACTTTTTTCAAATATGGCCCATATGGGCATATTTAAGAGCCCCTAGTGCCATTCTAACACCACATTAGTGTAATTTTTTTTAAGCTAATGTGGCGTTAGGAGGCCAAAAACGCTGCGCCATATTTACAAAGTGGCACAATGCATGCATTGTCACCACTTTGTAACCCTTTGCGCCACATTATGCATGCACTAGGCATAATGTATGCAAAGGGGCATCCCCCCGTTAAGGGGGCCAAAAAAATGGTGCAGAGAAATCTGACAGATTTATTTGCATCATTTGTTTTCAGCACTTTTAACGCCTGCTCAGAGCAGACATTAAAAGGAAGCTTCCATTGGTTACAATGGGCCTCTGGGTGCTTTGCAGGATTAGCGTCAACATTTTTGATGCTAATCTTGCAAAGCGCCGGACTAGCATATACAATTCTGAAGCTTGTCCTCTAACTACAGCCACGGTGCGCCGTATTTCAAATATGACACATGCATGGTGGTGTTGGGGGGGGCGCTAAGGGGTGCAAGAAAAGTGGTGGAGCACTGTGTGCAGCACCACTTTTTTTCAAATATGCCCCATAGGGCAGTGCTTAATTTGTAAATAAAAAGGTGCTGGTGCCCAAAGCCCTCCTTTTAAACATGCGGCTGCTGTAATTAAAGTGTGAACACGTAATACAGAGGCAGTGTAATCCTGAAGCCATCTCTGGCCTCTTCAATCCATTTACAGGCACTCCCTGCCACTTTAGCTCACTGTTGCGGATTTCTGCTTTTTCCCCTATAGTGCCTCTTTTTTGCATTTCTCTTCCTCCATCTTTCCTATATGTGTCTTTTTCCCGTAGTAAATGCTTGAGGCGGTGCTCTGCACCGGAAACAACAAGCACAAATTAAGCACTGCCATAGAGGCTTTTTTAATAGCATGTAGTGCCATTCTAACACCACATTATTGACATTTTTTTTTACAGTAATGTGGCATTAGAAGGCCAAAACCTCTGTGCCATATTTACAAAGGGGTGCAAGAAAAGTGGCGCTGCACTGTATGCAGCACCACTTTTCTTAAATATGCCCCATAGTTATGTTTTTTGCAGCAGGCATATTAACCCTCTATGCTACTTTATGTTGAGTCAAAGCTGCCACTAGGCAAAACTCTGATCTCTCTCTTTAGCAGGAACATTAATCACAAGAGGTATTTTGACATTTTAATTGTTTCTTGATCTTGAAAGCTAAACACAAGGAACTATTCAGCAGCTGCTTTTAAATCGCAAGTTTTGTAAGTAATTGCTAAACACAGCGCCCCCCTGAGGTCAGCGCCCGGTGCGGTTGCACCGCTCGCATCGCCCAAAAGCCGGCCCTTATTACAAGTAATGAAATACCACCAGAAACACGTTGTAATCCATGCTTAATGTATAAAAGAAAACTTTCTGGGGTCCAAAGTTTTGGTTAGAAGCCCACAGATAGCACTGTAAAATCTTAAGGTTGCCTAATACCTGGCTGTCCAGTGTGATTCCACCTCATGCCTCTTTCATTCACCACCTTACACCCTCTGCCTGTTTTCTCACCCTTGCAGTTTCACTTTCATCTCTGCTTTCTCCTTTTATTACCGATTGTCTGCCTTCCTATTCCCTTTTTTCCATGTGTTCTGCCTTTCTCATTCTTGTTCTGGGTCATCGTCAAATAATGGAAAATAACTTCCGATCCCAAACGTTTCAACTGGCTGAATCTTTTACCATAGAACTAAATGTGATGTTCTGAAAACTTCTATAAACCGACTAATATTTAGTTTTTTTTTACCTATAAACTGCTATAATTAAAAAAATAAAAAATAAATAGGCATACTGAGTGGGAACTCTTCTGCTTCCAATTTAACAAACATTGTCAAAGCCAAAAAGTCTCACCTATGCAAGATGTTGGCATGTCCAACGTTTTCAGATACATTGTACAGCAGAGAGCTTGTGTGCAGAAGCGCGGAAAAAAAAGTACAACAGCCAACGCTAGTCGTTTCATTGCACATTTTTATTTGACTTTCAACCTTGCTGTACAGTATTCGTGCCACTGTACAATATGGGGAAAAACATTGACAAAGCCAAAAAAACACTACTATTTGGTTTCGTCAACTTTTTTTAAGCTTTGTTTTTGGTGTTTTTACTTTGAGTCATGCTGCACAGAAACCCCGCTGCAGTACAACATGGCTAAACAAGCTTTTGCAATGCAATGGGTCTCGCATTCACTCGAGTTAGAGCTATGAGAAATGTAAACTTCTAACCAGACTCTTCTTGCCACATAAATTAAAAAATAAAAGTAAAACAGTTTCACACAAGCTAGCCGATTCACAGCCAGCGTGAAGAGACACTCAAAAGGAAAAAGAAGTTCGCTCGCAGTCAGATTTATCGGCAAAAGTGCAATTAGCCATGTAACAGGGGCGATGGCCAAGGCAGTAACAAAACCTCCCAAAGGAGGGACAAACGGAAAGCATTTACCAATGTCAGCAAACGATTTTTGAATGACAAGCCCACAAACGAGTAGTAGTGACGGGCGTGCGGTGGGCGTTGTTGAAAGCGCAGATAGATACCAACACGTCAGAAAAGCAGCACATGCGCCCTGCCATGCTCAACCTAAAAAACATTGTCTTCCTCGCGCATTGGACGATTGTGGCAGAGGGCTGTGTAGACACACTGCTTTTAATAAGAGTAATTACTATACATATATTTAGGGCGAGCGCGTCTGGTCCTTAGCAAGTAAACTTACAAGGGGACGTGTATAGGCCGATGAACCTTTTGGATCACATGGAGTATCCAAGCTATGTATTGACCAGTGTCATCAATAATCGATGTAATCACTCAATAACCACTAAGAGAGTCATTAAACATTAGACAATATATCAACATTTCATGAATAACCACAACTCAATAAATGTTTTAACACTTTTTATTTCCCTTTTAGTTACAATTCTAAACCATCGGATTAATTCAAACTTTATTCAATTAATTTGGAGTTAATTCAGTAGTGACCACCAGTAACAGAATCTAATCAGAATGTGAGAAAACATGCGTTCTAATGCTTCAGCATAAACCAACAAAGATGAATATATTGACATAAATAGCAGAGTTCAGCAATCAGTTTGTCAATCACTTGTCACTGTCAGCGTTGCCCATAGGAACACTACCTAACCTAGATTAGCATTAATTAGCATGTGGGACTTCATGCGAAAGCAATTTAGAACATGAATTTAGAAAACATCTAACTAAAAGAAAACTATTAGATAGTGCAGTTGGTACCTAGAAAGAAAGGCACAAAAGTTAACAGTCACATTGTCATAGCTACCAATCCACCGAATGGATCAGCAACAAAGTCAGTCTTCGTCTTCAGGTCATCAGACGATCAGCAACACATCAGGCTCTCAAGAGCATGCGCCCAATGACAGAATCTCGCATCAATTTCGGGAAGATCTTTCCCCGATCAACTGCCCCAGCGATTCTGAAGGTTTTCCAGTTCATCCTCCTAATTCCTAATTGGTCAGTCAATCACCAGTTATTACTCTGCCCAATAATAATAATTTCGCAAATCTATGAACTCTAACATTACGCCGTTCTCAGTTCCTTGATTGGTTTACTGTACAATGTCCTCATCATCCGGCTCATCAGATATCGAAAATGTTGAATCTTCTTCTCTAGTCAGTGTCTCTATTGTTCGAGTCCTGGGAAAGTACATTGAGTCTGTCTTACACCAAAATTGTTACATGTCTAGTTCCATCATCTCCTGTCCATCGGTACATTGCAGAAAATTCTAGCTAAGCAGGTTTAACAGCGAATCGTTCACGGTCAGAGTCAGTACTAGTGGGAAGGTCACCTTCGGAATGCTAGAGGTCAAATATTGGTGATTAGCAAATAGCCCTCCAGAGACCCAAATTTCAAAAGTGGTATCAGATACAGACCTCACTTTATTGATTTATGAAGGATAAGCGGCTGTATAATCCCCAAATACTTTAATCTGCAGATTACACGCAGTTGGCTATTGGCCTTGTGAACTGCTGCCCTTATTGTAAAGAAACCTAAAACTTCTAGCGCAAGGCTTAGCTCCTTGACCTTTAAAATACCGTGTCTTGTTCCGCTTCTGCCGGCGGCAGGGAAGTTAGAGGTAAAAAAATATAAAATTGGTTAAATAAACGAAAACGTAATCTTTAAATAAAAAAAAAGGAGGATATGTTAACAAACAGCAGAAACTACATTCCTTCTCAGTCCAGTGATGTTACTTAGGAAGACCTCAGCCCAACAATAAGATGTATAATATGGAAACATCCTATTGAGCAGGTGCCCTGATCGTATGAAGACATTGTCACTGTACAGACCACACTTCACACGGACTCGTTGTCTCCAAGTCTGGAATAAAAGCAGTGCATCCTAGAGTTAGCTCAGCCAAGAAGCTTAACCTGAAACTACGCTGTGTGCTCTCATAGAAGCACTACATCTTTTCTTTAAGTAGCATGAGAATGTCATGCTGTTATATAAAAAAGGTAGAAGGGCTGGATCAGTGCCGGCCTTAGGATATTTCGGGCCCTGTGCAGAGCATACTGTGCCATAAAAACAAGTGAAATTGTTTTTAATTGGTAATCATTTTATTTTAGTAGATTGTTAACAGGTGCAACAAGGAACACTTAACTATAGAAGTGCATTTGTAATGGAATAATATATAGACCCTCATTACAACCCTGGCGGTAAATGCTGCCTACCGCCGTGCTGACGGGCGCCAACATAACGTGACCGAGGCGGTATTCCGCTACGGGTATCATGACCCACACTGAGAAATCCGCCACTGTACAGACACCCACACAAGTCCGCCAGACTAAAACTCAGTGATAAATTGGCGGTACCAAAACCCACACCATTACGCCAACAGGAATACGCCTACAGTATCAGGACCCATGAAGCACCTTGGCGGTCAGTCAACCGCGGAAATCATTGGCGGTACACACCGCCAAGCTCAAAATACACATACACTTACAAAACACCACCACATTGGGCAATTCAAAATACACACACCTGACACACATACACACACCACACCCACACACTCAGACCACTATAAAACGCACACCCATATTACCCACAACCCTTTCTACGAAGAAAAATGATAGAAAACAGAGAGAGACAAGCCAGGAGCACCCATTCAATCTGAGCCACAAAACACCATCACCCATACACCATCCACGCACCTCACACCACACACCCCAACACAGTACCCCACACACCCTCACACATATCACTCACACCACATCCATGGCACCCCAAAGACACCCCAGGTTTTCAGAGGAGGAGCTAAGCGTCATGGTGGAGGAAATCATCTGGGTAGAGCCACAGCTATTTGGATCACAGGTGCAGCAGAAGTCCATTGCTAGGAAGATGGAGTTATGGCGGAGGATCGTGGACAGGGTCAACGCCGTGGGACAGCACCCAAGAACAAGGGATGACATCAGGAAGAGGTGGAATGCCCTACGGGGCAACGTGTGTTCTGTGGTTGCAAGACACCAGGTAGCCGTACTGAGGACTGACAGTGGACCCCCATCTCCTCCCCCACAACTAACAACATGGGAGGAGCAAGTCTTGGTAATTATGCATCCTGAGGGCCTCGCAGGAGTAGCAGGAGGATTGGACTCTGGTAAGTCAAATCTCTATTACTACTTTATCCCCCACCCTACCTGCATGCCATCACAAACTCCCACCTCTACCATCACTCAACCACCTCACAAATACCCCACTATCACAACCCACCCATCCCAATACCAAGCCCTGCATGTAACACCAATCCATGGACCCCATCACAGACCTGCATGGACACCCATCACCACAGCATGCACAATACTGACAATCACTTAGCCAAACCAAGCACAACTCACACAAGCCAAAGCTGCCTTATTAATAACAACCATAGAGGGAAATATACCCATGCACAAGATGGCACACACAGATACAATAACACTGCATTTTCATCCCCACAGGACCCCTACTCAACGTCACCGGAGAGGAGTTGCCACCAACATCCAGTCTCCCCCCAAAGGAGGCACACAGTGATGACAGGCCTGGACGCCTGGATCACGATGACCAACCTTGCCCATCAGGGACGTCTGGACAGTCGGGTACCCAGGCACAGTCCCAACCCACCACAGAGCCTCCCCCCACAGGAAACACCAGCACAGCACCCACCCAGTGGGCCCATGCCACTGTCCCCAGGACACGTCAATCAGCAGTGTGTCCACCACTACAGAGACCCCAGGCAACCCCACAAACACAGGACGATCAGGGACCTGGGTTCAGTGGCAGTGGGGACACGGTTCAGGGGACAGAGGCACAGGACAACAGGGAAACTGGGAGGACTGCTATGCAACAGGGGGAGGACAGGCCAAGGGAACCCACTCTCCATGAGGCACTCTCTAACATCCTGGGAGCATACCACCATTCCTAGGAGACCATGGCCAGATACTATACAAGTTGCAGGAGACCCAGCGGCTGCAGGAGGGACAGTACCAGGGGATCAGGGGGGACCTCAGAAACATCTACACCATCCTTGTCACCATTTCAGGGGTGCTGGCAGAAATGGGCAAGACCATGAGGGAGGCAGTGGCACACCAACGGGCCCTTGACACTAGCCACACCGATGAATAGCCTTCCACCACCGCCGGCGCTAGTGGACAGGAGACCCCACCACTGGAACAAAAGGCCACCAGCACCCCTCCCCCTGCAGAAGGAGAACCACCCCGCAAACGGTCCCTGCGATCCAAGCAGAAGACCCAGAGAACATTGCCAAGACCCCCGCCAGGAAATAAGACTCTTCTGCTTGTCACCCTTCTGTCCCACTCTGTCACCCTGTCCACCTTGAACTGCAATTGCTCCACTTCCTATGGCCCCTTGGACAGTGCACCTGTGATACCAAGAGACTGGACTCTACCCTGGACTTTCCTCCACCATCACCCCAGCCAATTGCACATCCCCCTCTACTTATGAGCACTTAAATAAACACACTTGGAACAAATACAAACCTGTAGTCTGTCAATTGATTCAAATATGTATTAGTACAACATCATCAAAGCACAGCAAATCATATGTACAGTCAAATTTACATTGGAATGACCTTTAGTGGGCAGCAGTAAACACACCAGGAGCCAGAGTGGGCCACAGAGATCTGAAAATAGAGATGCCAAAGGGTACAGTAAGTGGCCATAGACATAGGGAAATCAGGCGGCCATGTACAATGTCCAACAGAAAAATGAAAAGTAAAGTGAAGTTACAGTGTATTACCTGTGTGTCACTGGAAGTACTGCTGTATTATATTACATCTGTTGTCCACATCTTCTTCCTCTGTCTCCTCTTCCTCACTGTCCACAGGCTCCACCACTGCCACAAGACCATCTCCAGGCTCATCCCCCTGCAGAAAAGGCACCTAGCGTCTCAAGGCCAGGTTGTGCAACATGCAACAATTATCTGGCACACCTTCTTGGGTGAGTATTACAGGGATCCACCAGTCAGATGGAGGCACCTGAACCTGGCCTTCAGGAGGCCGAAGGTCCTTTCAATTATCCGCCTTGTTCGCCCATGTGCCTCATTATAACATTCCTCTGCCCTTGTCCTGGCATTCCTCACTGGTTTCAGTGCCATGAGAGGTTGGGGTAACCAGAGTCACCTGCAATTATCGAGGGACCACTGTTAGACACACCCTAACCCTTAGGGACAACCCCATACCCAGACACATGGGTGGTGACCTTGGGCTCACCTATTAGCCACACCCGGTGCCTCTGGAGTTGGCCTATCACATATGGGATGCTGCTATTCCTCAAGATAAAGATGTCATGCACAGAGCCAGGATACTTGCCATTCACATGGGAGATGTACTGGTCCGCCAAACACACCATCTGCACATTCATAGAGTGATAGCTTTTTCTATTCCTGAAAACTTCTCATTTCTCCGGAGGGGGACAAATGCCACATGTGTACCATCAATAGCACCAGTGATGGTGGGGATATGTCCCAGGGCATAAAAGTCAGCTTTCACTGTGGCCAAATCCTCCACCTGGGGGAATACGATGTAGCTGCACTTGTGTTTCAGCAGGGCTGACAACACTCTGGTCAACACAATTGAGAACATTGGCTGAGACATCCCTGATGCCATGGCCACTGTTGTTTGGAAGGAACCACTTGCCAGGAAATGGAGCACTGACAGGACCTGCACTAGAGGGGGGATTCCTGTGGGCTGGCGGATAGCTGACATCAGGCCTGGCTCCAATTGGGCACACAGTTCTTGGATTATTACCAGATCAAGCCTGTATGCTATGATAATGTGTCTGTCCTCCATTGTCGCAAGGTCCACCAGTTGTCTGTACACTGGAGGATGTCGCCATCTCATATTCAGCCTCAGCGGTTGAACCCTATGGAAGAAAACAGTGATCAGAGGGTCGTATTCACACATCTATTGCAGTAATGATGCATTTTTTCCTTTACAGAACCAGTATGTGAATCTGAAAATCTGTTGCTGTGCCAATGTCTGCTGTGACGCAGATAGGTGCCATACTTTGTGCCCCCCTGAAATGGCAGCTGCCTGACCTGTGAGGAGGAACAAGTGGAAATTAGGTAATTCCGCTGGCGTTTGCGCCGATGCGGTAGGCGGTCCAAGACCGCTGCGCAACTTCACATTGGTTATCATTGGGCCCTGTGGGTTCCAGGAGCCAATGGCGCTGTACCCCGGCAGTGACGGTATGCACCGCCACAGACGTGACCGCCATTTTCTATCTGTTCACTCACTTGCTACCCGACCTTCAACAGGAGAGGACCTACACTGCAAGTGCTGCTGTGACCTGTGTCTGGAAGAGACAGTGGCTCATGTGTCTGGGGAAAGGACCCCTGCCTTCACTGCGGAGGAGTTGGAGAAACTGGTGGATGGGGTCCTACCCCAGTACACATTACTTTACGGTCCTCCAGACAAACAGGTGGGTACACTGAGCATGATGCGTGGGCCATAAATGTATGGATTGCTGTGTCTCTAATTCACATGTGGGGGGGGGGGGGCAGAGGCGTCCTGGCCAGAGTGCTGCCTGTATGATGGTCAATGTATGTGCATCAGGGGATTGGAGGGATATGTTGGGCCATGAGTGCGACGGTCCGAACGGTTGACTAATTCCCTTTTCTGCTGTCTTTTCCATGCAGGTCAGCGCCCACCAGAAAAAGGGTATTTGGCTTGCCCTCGCCAAGGAGGTGTGGAGCCTGGTGGTCCTTGACAGCCAGAGCGCCCACTGCCGCAAACGGTGGGACGACCTGCGCCACTGGGCGAAGAAGACGGCGGAGGCCCAGCTGGGGCTGACCTCCCAATGAGGAAGGGGTGCCCGTCGCACCCTGACCCCCCTCATGTTCTGCATCCTGGCGGTGGCCTATCCGTAGTTGGATGGGTGCGTGAAGGCATCACAACAGCCACAAGGTTGTGAGTACAGATTCAGAACAGAGAGCATTTCAGGCTCTGGCCTCAGCACAGATGGCAGCCCTTGTCCCTGTCTCTAGCCTCCCCCCTCCAACTTCCTCTACCCAGTCCCAATCCCCCCAACCCCAGTCTATTCCAAGCACACCTTCAGACCAGCATTCACCCAAATCAAGACACAAAAGCGCCTCAGGCAAACACAAGCACCACACTTCATCTCACAGGCACTCACACAAACACCATCCACATGCAGACACACCAACATCCACTGCCTCCACTGTGTCCCCCTCCTCCTCCATCTCCCTCCCAGTAGAGTTTCCACTAACACCTGCATGAACTACATCCTCATCCACTACCTTCATCACCAGCATGCCCATCACATCACACCCCTCACTGGCAGTCACCACCCCCACATCCATGCACATGTCCCCTGTGTCCTCTCCCAGTGTGTCTGTGACCCCTCCTCCCAAAGTACACAAACGCAAGCACCCACCCACCCAACAGCCATCCACCTCACAACAGCATCCAGCCCATGCACCTGCATCCAAACACAGCAGACAGACACCTCCTACAACCACTCCCTCTTCCTCCACTCCCAAACCCTCTCCCTCTTCCCACCCCAGTGTCCCTAAGAAGATTTTCCTGGCAAACACTGACCTCTTCACTACCCCTCCCCCCGTCCTTCCCCTCGGACCAGGGGGTCCAGAACACAGCCCAGCACCTCAGCCACCAAGTCGACGTCCATTGTGGTTCCTGCAGCTAACAGAGGCCCACCATCTGCCAAGGAGAGGAAGGGGCAGAAAACACCAGGCAAGGCACTTTCGCTGTCGGAGGCTGCAGGTGAAGGCCTGGTGGCTACCAGCACCGCCACTTGCACCGCAGCAAGCACAGCCAGCAGCCCCGCCGCTAGCACCTCCGCAAGCACCGCCACCTGCACCGCCCCAAGCACAACTACTTTCAGCAGCAGTAGCCCCAGTGGGCAGCCGTCCAAGGCTGCAGGAGGAGGGCTGGAGGCTCCCACCACCACTGGCAGCAATCCCACCAGCACCGGCACTACCACCAGTTTGCAGCCTTAGCCGCCGCTGGATGGAGTCTAGCCCTGCCTCCATGGACTATCATGCAACCTAGTCCCTGCAAATCTCGTGCCTCAGACACCCAGGTGAGGGACTGTGAACTACCACACCCCAAGTGTTGCACCACTGGGCACAAGGCCCCCTCCAGAACCAGTGGAGATATGCATCCACTCACCCAATCCTTGGCAGGATAAAGCAGACTGGGCACAAAGCTCCCTCCATGACCAGTGGAGAAAGGCATCCACTCACCCCATCCTTGGCAGGATGAAGCAGACTGGGCACCAAGCCAACTCCAGAACCAGTGGAGAAAGGCATCCACTCACCCAGTCCTTGGCAGGATGAAGCAGACTGGGCACCAAGCCCCCTCCAGAACCAGTGGAGAAAGGCATCCACTCACCCATTCTTGGCAGGATGAAGCAGACTGGGCACAAACTCCCCTCCAGAACGAGTGGAGATATGCATCCACTCGTTCAATCCTTGGCAGGATGAAGCAGACTGGGCACCAAGCCCCCTCCAGAACCAGTGGAGAAAGGCATCCACTCACCCATTCTTGGCAGGATGAAGCAGACTGGGCACAAACTCCCCTCCAGAACGAGTGGAGATATGCATCCACTCATTCAATCCTTGGCAGGATGAAGCAGACTGGGCACCAAGCCCCCTCCAGAACCAGTGGAGAAAGGCATCCACTCACCCAATCCTTGGCAGGATGAAGCAGACTGGGCACCAAGCCCCCTCCAGAACCAGTGGAGAAAGGCATCCACTTGAGTGACTGTGGCTTTGCAATCCCCAGGACCAAGCAGTGGGAAAACCCCCCACTTGAGAGACTGTGGCCTTGCACTCCCCAAGACCAAGCAGTGGGCAAACCACCCACTAGAGAGACTGTGGCTTTGCACTCC
The DNA here is from genome assembly GCF_031143425.1 of Pleurodeles waltl. Taxonomy (NCBI): domain Eukaryota; kingdom Metazoa; phylum Chordata; class Amphibia; order Caudata; family Salamandridae; genus Pleurodeles; species Pleurodeles waltl. The sequence continues at coordinate 320,583,455 of NC_090447.1, read as the reverse complement.
CCGGGACCAAGCAGTGGGCAACCACCCACTTGAGAGACTGTGGCTTTGCATTCCCCAGGACCAAGCAGTGGGCAAACCACCCACTTGAGAGACTGTGGCGTTGCACTCCCAAGGACCAAGCAGTGGGCAAACCACCCATTTGAGGGACTTGAGAGACTGTGGCTTTGCACTCCCCAGGACCAAGCAGTGGGCAAACCACCCACTTGAGAGACTGTGGCTTTGCACTCCCTAGGACCAAGCAGTGGGCAAACCACCCACTTGAGAGACTGTGGCCTTGCACTCCCCAGGGCCAAGCAGTGGGCAAACCACCCACTAGAGAGACTGTGGCTTTGCACTCCCCAGGACCAAGCAGTGGGCAAACCACCCACTTGAGAGACTTTGGCCTTGCGCTCCCCAGGACCAAGCAGTGGGCAAACCACCCACTAGAGAGACTGTGTCTTTGCATTCTCCAGGACCAAGCAGTGGGCAAACCACCCACTTGAGAGACTGTGGTTTTGCACTCCCCAGGACCAAGCAGTGGGCAAACCACCCATTTGAGAGACTTGAGAGACTGTGGCTTTGCACTCCTCAGGACCAAGCAGTGGGCAAACCACCCACTTGATAGACTGTGGCTTTGCACTCACCAGGACCAAGCAGCCAAGCAGTGGGCAAGCCACCCACTAGAGAGACTGTGGCTTTGCACTCCCCAGAACCAAGCAGTGGGCAAACCACCCACTTGAGGGACTGTGGCCTTGCACTCCCCAGGACCAAGCAGTGGCAAACCACCCACTAGAGAGACTGTGGCTTTGCATTCTCCAGGACCAAGCAGGGGGCAAACCACCCACTTGAGAGACTGGTTTTGCACTCCCGAGGACCAAGCAGTGGGCATGGAGCCCCCTCAAGGAGCAGTGGCATTATCCCATCTTCCGGCTGAGGTGCTCCCCCCCCCCACTGTCCATCCCCCTGAGGTACCTGTGTGTGTTCGACCTGATGCCCCTGCAGTGTTCTCTCCGTATTGAGGCAGGAGTCAAGTGTGGGCTTGGCCCATGATTTTTGGCCCAGTGGCCCACGGACATTTTGAATGGACAATGTACCGCCTTATGTACATATTGTATATTATTGTAAATACAGTTTTTATATTTAGTACATATATATGACTATTTCTAAAATATCACTGATTTAACGCTATTCTTTTTGTCCTTGTGTTCTTCCAGGGGGTTACAGGGTGTAAATGTAATGTTGTTGCATGTGTTTCTGTGTATGGTGTTGTGGGTGAGGGTGGGGCTAGGGGTGTTGCGTGTTGCATGTGTGTGTCACTCTCTTTTTCCTCCCCCCTTCCCCTGTGTACTAGGTGCAGTACTCACTGTGGTCGTCGCTGCTGCCTTTCGTATTCCTGGTAGATGAGGAGGTAGACCAGCATGGGCAGGACCTGCAGCTCGGGCTCCATGGCATCCTGGTTCTTCGTTTGTGTCGAGCGGTGAGTGGTTTCCCTTCCAAGTCCTGTTTCCGCCGTGCTTTTGTTGGTGTTGGTACACCCCGGAAAAGCTGGCAGATAGGCGGGTTGTGATGGGTTGGGCGGTACATTTTTTCCACCTGGCTGTTGGCGGTTACTGCTGCGGTGTTTGCTGCTACCACCGTTGCGGTCGGAGTATTAAAGTGGCTGGCTGTGCTGGCGGTTTCCGCCGTGGTCGTGATTCCATTTTTGTAACTGCCGGCCTGTTGGCGCTATTACCGCTGCTTTAACATCGACCGCCAGGATTGTAATGAGGGCCATAATGTTACTTCATCCCTGAAATGTTAAAACAAATTGCTTGAACTTCTCACGCTGCAGGTAATGGGAAAATGTACTAAATGGCTATGAATGAATTGAGAAATGCGTTCATAAATGACACAGTGTACTGCGATAATGGCTGCCTTTTTTCCTGCTGTGCTCATTTGAAAACTCACATAGGCCAATGTAGGGGAGACTGTCGCCCCTCCTGCTGTGCAGCAGATTACGACAATGACGTTACACAGTTCGCGTTCCAACAGTAATCCATGGAGGCACTGTGCCCTTACCTTACCTGCTACTTTTGTGTGATCTCGAAGTTAGGAGTGGCATAGCCAGTGTTTACAGAAACTATGAAAAGCCTTCTGCTTTCTGTGGGATGTATCAGTTTACAGGGCTTGTGATGTGCACACACTCCCTTCTGCCTGCTCACCCCACTGTTCTTATGTTGCCTCCATAGCTGACTGCACCCAGCTCTTCTTCAGCTGAGAGTTCTGGCCACTGAGCACCGTCACTGAGGGGCAGGTACTCTGACATTGAAGGTAAATTTGTCAAATTTCCTCATACATTTTCGGCCCACCCCTAAATTGCACGCCCTGTGCGACTGCAGGGTGCGCATACCCCTACGGCCAGCACTGGCCAGATTATCTATAGCAGACTTCAGCAATTGTGTAAATGTCAGCGGTTTGAATCTCGCCACAGCCTCTTATCAGAAATAGGTCGCTAAAATGCATGCTGTCTAGGTGGGCAATGGACCAATTCCTTAGAGATAGTATTCTGTTTTTCGAACAAATTATTGTCTCACAAGGTAATTTGAGATTAGTAAATGAGCACTGTGCAATTACTTATTTCAAGCTCCAGGCCATGGCACTTGGATCATAAGAACATTGTTAACATAACCAAGCATTGCCAAAGCCAATAGGTATCAGCAATGTCAGAGCTATTAGCTTTGTCAATGTTAATGTCTTTTGGCCCTAGCACTGCCCCTTTGCAGCCGAAAATCATGTACCAAAACCGTGGTATCAAAGGGTCTATCCATATGTGCCTCCCACACACGTCAGCAGATTATTATATACAAAAAGCCGCAGGAGAAAGTTATAAACATTTCTCAAACCCACGTGAAATATTAATAAAAGGAAGGAGCCCGGCAAGTGCACAAATTCACTCCAGTTTACTCCCTTATCCAGCACCATAGGAGGTATTGAAGAACCTCAGGAGAAAAATAAAGATTTCTCTAGGCCTCAAGAAAAGTAAATGATGGCAGAGTCCAGCCTTACTCTAAGGAAATCAACTTAGCATCTGTTCTGACAGCAAGACTTGTGGAGCATAACTGCACTCAAAACTAATGTGGTTTGTCTCTTAGTGGGCTATGAAGCCTGGCCTGGCTCTGTTTACCCATTTCCTCAGTCCTAGCACTGAACACCTCAATACGAGGACGTGGGTAGCAAGGAAGAGCACAAACTATACTAACTGGAAAGCTAAAAGGTCACAATTGCAACAGATGGCCTAATAGGTCTTGTTTTAGCACTTTACGAGTACATCTCTAAATTATTGGTTATTCTCCATAAACACGAAATAAATCATGAAACATTAGTGGTTCCATTATGTCGTACACATATTACACAAATTGTACTGGTAGTTTTAATTTAGAAGTGCATGTAATCGGTCTGCCTTAAGTAATTGGGTAACAAGTTTTCCAGCGGGCGCACTTTAATATGCAAAATGTGTTGTTTTTGGCTCATAAGTTCACTTGTTTCCTACTAATATGTACACACGGCCGCCTTGTACCTTCCTACCCAACGTTGTGCATTTAAGGGAAATAACAACATATGCCACTTTTAGCTAAACTGCACGTTTTTGCTCTGTTTGCATACTTTGAACCTCCTCAGAACACCCCTTTTGCTGGATGCAGCCTCAGTGGCTGTCCTCCATTCTGTGAACATACTTCGGCAGGTAGTTTAGCAGCGCCGGCGCCATAGCTGCAATGGGGGTGGGGAAGCGGCACAATAGAGGGCTCCGCACAAAAGGCCGTCCTTCTGAGATTCCTGCAGCTGAACCCTAGCTTTAAACAAGCAAGACTCTAAAACACACAGACGTACTAAAAACACCACCTCAAACATAGCAGCCAACAAACCGCACAAAAATGAGACTAAACACCCTACACTGGCAAACAAGCATAAAAACACAAATGCAGCATACATCGAAACTAACAAAGTACAGTTATATACAACTCAGTGCAACAAACACATTTGCTGCATTGTGCAAAGATGGAAACAGCGTACAGCCATATTTATTAAGGTTGACCTGCTGCTGCTGGCTTGTCCTGCGCTGGCTCTCTTAAAGTCTGCTTTGCGCAATGCACAGTTTTGCAGCGGTCAGTGTGTGCTGCCTATAGGTTTGGTCCTGGAAGCACACCCTTCCAGTAAATGTTTCTATGTCCGAACATACATGGAAGCATCCTGTGCACTGGATGTGTGCTGTGCACTTCAGCATACATCCATAGCATGGGATTTTAAGCAATGGACGCATTTCTTCTGGTTAGCACCTGCTTCAAGGTATTTCTGATGCAAGCCCTGGCCATTTTAGTAGATCCGGGCGTTGCATCAAAAACTATGGCGTTAGTACTGTAACTCACTGGTAATGGCCCCTAATGCAAAGCGAAATAAAGCAGAGCAAAACACTTTTTGTGTTGTGAAAGGGCGCATTTCCTGTGCAAAATACATTTAATGCTGGAAAGTAAATGCTAATATTTTGCTTTGAACGCCTTTGTATCACTTTGTGAGAGAGCAAAATGTTAGTAAATTTGGGCTTACGTTTTAAGTTCTGTTCTGCTTCTTAAAAGAGTTTTTCCCAGTGTCAATCTGTAAAATAATTCTGCTATCTATCCAACAGCAGACATTAAAACTCTGTGAAATGAGACAAACAATCCTCTATATCCCAAATAGACCAATAACATATTCTTTGCAAGACACATCATTTTTAATGTGAAGGTTGACCAGCTCCTCAGGTGCCATGGTATTGTAGGTGCTACTCAAAAGCCCTTCCTTGTATGTTATTGCAAGACTTCACTTATTTGAAAAAAGATGAATTTGAATTTAAATTTCCCCATATAGCAATAGCATTATAAACTTTAATCGTCACAATCCCATCATACTTATACATGGGAGCATTTAAATTTCGCTTACCTTTTTACTTTCTGTTAAGTATCAGATATTAATGTTTCTCTATTCTACTATCCCATCACAATTTATCCTGGAACAATAATGTACGTTTAGAAATGTCACTGGAACCTTTAAGGTAAAACTATAAAATCATTTTAAAAAGGTACACTGTTAACTGATTTTCCATGCATTCATTAATAGCTTACTATTAACAAACATTTAAACCCTGGTTATGCACATACATTCCGATGGGCCCATTAACATTAGAGTTACCGGGACTATTGGAATTACTAGTTTTCACTCTTCACACGGAGATTTGGCTGCTGAAAGTAGCCAAAACACCTGTGTGAAATAACAGACATGAACGCCTAATCCCACAAGTTGTCCTCCAGAAGATTCCAATCTCCATCATTTTCCCATTCCTGGAATTACTGACCCTTTGCAATTGTAATTCCGGTGCAGAAAAAACACGGGGAATTTAACGGACTGCACCTAACGAGGTCCTTAGGGTTAAATATGAAATAGATGTTTAACATTCCCATGATGACTGAAAAGAGCGCATCCTCTTTGCAAACCTTGTTGGGAACCTTGGCTCTAGAATGAAAGTACACAGCAGCAAGAATTTGTATGTAAGATGATGGGGAAATCTATTCCGTTTTGGTTCATGTTCTGAATCAACATAATAGATGTGCAGTGTTCCAGGACACATTAAACATAGAAATGGATGTGCCACCACCACTGTATGTCTTCATTGCCTCTCTAAGAAATGACACTCTAGCAGAATAACCATTAATGTGAAGGTCAACCAGGAAATGAGTTATTGTAGTTTCTGTAACATGTCTTTTAACCTCAGCCTGTAATATTTGGTCGCTCCCCTTATCATGTCAGGCTCTTTACCCAAAAGGGAATGCTTGATCTAGCTTCCTCTAATTTACTCTTACTTCTCTCTGACTGCAATGCCTCTTTCTCTAATTCTCTCTTGCCTTTCCGTTTCTTTCACTATTTCTTCTTTCCCTATCTATCTAACCTGTTGTATCTCATCTCTCTCTACCTTGCCTCTCGCTAAAACTCTACCCTTGCCTCTACCTCGCTTATCTGTTTACCCATTTCCCTGACTTCGGTCCATATTTTCGCATGTCTCACTGCCTACATCGCCTTACTTCTTTTTTCACACCACTTTAAGTGCCTTAAGACAGGGAACTTTTGCAATAATAAAGTGATGATCTTTTTGCTGAACCTCAGCCTTATGGTTTGGTGAGACGATATGAATTAGAGGATAAAAGGCTTATTTTGGGTCACATGTGCCCTCACAGTGAAGAGCATCAAACATTTATATAGCAGACTCAAACTACAGTAGAGAAACTTATACATGTAACTCATTTAGTGACTGTGCAACTGTCATGATTACAGATGCAGTGTGAACACTTTCTGAAACAAATGTACCCAGAGTTTGAAAGCTTTTTAAGAACGCCATGAATTATCACAGTTCCTGACTTCAATTGGGGATATTCAGTTAAGGGGAAAATACAATCAGAGAAGCCTTAAAGAAATCATAAGTCCCTGTGTATTATAATGGTGGCCCCAACATTTCTCCTTATGTTGCAACCGGACAAACAGCACGAGCTCCTGCGAGAGTGAGGTGAGTGACGGGAAGAAAACCACCCTTGGCCAATAAGATCCCTCTTATTATGTGAAGTCACATGCCCATTTGACTCCTGCAAACTCAACCATCCAGATAGCTACAAATGTTGAACCTTAATTTCTCGAAAACTACAGAGCGGACTTAAACTAAATCACAAAAAGTGTACTTTCTGGGCAAAGATCTAGCTGTGTCTAACATTCCATGTGGGATTTGCATGGGGAATTTGCTTTTTGAGATGCTCCCTTCACCCCACAATTCCCCCTCCCCCAACCATACTTGATGGATCACGCCGAAAATATTTAAAACATCAGGTGGATGAACTTTGGTTTTGAAAACATTCATGAACATTTGTCAAATGGAGGTCAAAGTTATTAGCAAACCAAAAAATCTGTTTTCTATGGTATCTAGGTCTTACCTACTACAAAGTGGTTGCATATAATAACATAGTTAGGATAAAAGAGACTACAAGTCTGAGTCCAGAAAAAGATGCACTTTGTTTTCTCTAAAATAAGTGAACACTGGGGGAAAGCATATTGCAGCTAGTTCACTTGGATGATTTGGAGTTGTTGTGTATGATGTAACAACAGGGCACACAGACCGTAGCTTTATTAATATATGTTATAAAGTACCCCCTGTTATACATTATAAGAACATTGCAAATCACCAAGGAGTTCCAGGATCATATAGAGGAACAAAGCCGAAAGCTGAGTTCATCTATAAGTTATGGACTCTGAGGTGACTTGCAATATCCTTATCAAGTATGTCGGGGTACGTTATTTCTTATATTACATGGTCACACCATCCCCTTTCCCACAAATCACTTAAATCCTTGCAATGTAGTTCTTTCATATGAAAGAGAGTGCATGTTTGCACACATGAAGAATAAAAATAAAATCTGTAGTGCAATATTAAACCTATAAAAAAGCTTTTAGATATTTGTTGCAAAAATATATTAGAATCAATTTAATATGTCAGTTTAAAAAAAAAAATGGCGACAGCTCAGAATGTGTAGAAGCATGCAGAAAGATTTTAACTTTTTTATAATTACCAAAGTGGAAATCTCCTTTCTGTGTTTCACTATACAGTTAGAACAACAGAGCAGAAGAATGAAAACCAACATTTTGTTTTGTTCCTTAAACAGCTGCTCGGATCTGCCTTTCCCCCCGGCTGCTGACTCTGGCAGCAGACATTGTGATGTCAGAACTCAACTGTAATATGTTATGGTAATGTTTACCATGTAACTTGCTATTGGGTCTTTTAACTATTTTCCTCTATTATTGAGCTCTAAGCCCATTTATTCTGGTAGGATCCTGCTTCCATGGTCCGCATTGCATGCAGGAGTATGCCATTAAATGAGTATTACAACAGTTATGAAATTTCAGAACACACCCAGTGAGTTTTCCCTGCACATTTTTTATCACTTAACAGGCCTGATTCACACAGGTAACTTACACTTTTGAGTAAGTTTACTACTTTTGGTAGTCAACGACTGCACTTGTGCAGTAACGTACACTTTTATGGGAAGTCCAGCAATGGCCAGCCACTGTACTGCAATACCCTTCTGTAGGAAGTTGGCTCTGTATGTACTATTTCAAAGTAAGAAATAGCATGCACAGAGTCCAAGGGTTCCCCTTAGAGGTAAGATAGTGGCAAAAATAGATAATTCTAATGCTCTATTTTGTGGTAGTGTGGTCGAGCAGTAGGCTTATCAGAGGGTAGTGTTAAGCATTTGTTGTACACACACAGGCAATAAATGAGGAACACACACACTCAAAGACAATTCCAGGCCAATAGGTTTTTATATAGAAACATATCTTTTCTTAGTTTATTTTAAGAACCACAGGTTCAAGATTTACAAACAATACTTTAAATGAAAGGTATTTCACTCTGGTATCTTAGGAACTTTGAATCAAAACAATATCATGTACAGTTTTAGCAAAAATGGCAATAAGCTATTTTAAAACTAGACACAGTTCAATTTTCAACAGTTCCTGGGGGAGGTAAGTGTTTGTTAGTTTTGCAGGTAAGTAAACCACCTACGGGGTTCAAAGTTGGGTCCAAGGTATCCCACCGTTGGGGGTTCAGGGCAACCCCAAAGTTACCACACCAGCAGCTCAGGGCCGGTCAGGTGCAGAGGCCAAAGTGGTGCCCAAAACACATAGGCTTCAATGGAGAAGGGGGTGCCCCGGTTCCAGTCTGCCAGCAGTTAAGTACCCTCGACTTCGGAGGGCAGACCAGGGGGGTTTTGTAGGGCACCGGGAGGGACACAAGTCAGCACAAAAAGTACACCCTCAGCGGCACAGGGGCGGCCGGGTGCAGAGTGCAATCAGGCATCAGGTTTGCAATTGGTTTCAATGGGAGACCCAGGGGTCTCTTCAGCGAAGCAGGCAGGCAAGGGGAGAGCTCCTCGGCGTAGCCACCACCTGGGCAAGGGAGAGGGCCACCTGGGGGTCGCTTCTGCACTGGAGGTCGGATCCTTCAGGTCCTGGGGGCTGCGGGTGCAGTGTCTTTAGCAGGCGTCGGGTTCTTTGAAGCAGGCAGTCGCGGTCAGGGGGAGCCTCTGGATTCCCTCTGCAGGTGTCGCTGTGGGGGCTCAGGGGGTGAACTCTGGCTACTCACGGGCTCGCAGTCGCCGGGGAGTCCTCCCTGTAGTGTTGTTTCCCTGCAGGACGAGCCTGGGGCGTCGGGTGCAGAGTGGAAAGCCTCATGCTTCCGGCGGGAAACATGGAGTCCTTTAAACGTTGTTTCTTTGTTGCAAGTTTCAGTCTTTGTGGAACAGGACCGCTGTCCTCGGGAGTTCTTGGTCCTTTTAGATGCAGGGTAGTCCTCTGAGGCTTCAGAGGTCGCTGGACCCTGGGGGATGCATCACTGTTGCAGTTTTTCTTGAAGTGGGGAGACAGGCCACTAGGCCTGGGGCCAAAGCAGTTGGTGTCTCGGTCTTCTCTGCAGGGCTTCAGGTCAGCAGTCCTTCTTTGTCTTCAGGTTGCAGGAATCTATCTTCCTTGGTTCTGGGAGCCCCTAAATACTCAATTTAGGGGTGTGTTTAGGTCTGGGGGGTTAGTAGCCAATGGCTACTAGCCCTGAGGATGGCTACACCCTCTTTGTGCCTCCTCCCTGAGAGGAGGGGGGCACATCCCTAATCCTATTGGGGGAATCCTCCATCTGCAAGATGGAGGATTTCTAAAAGTCAGAGTCACCTCAGCTCAGGACACCTTAGGGGTTGTCCTGACTGGCAAGTGACTCCTCCTTGTTTTTCTCATTATCTCCTCTGCCAAAAGTGGGGCCGTGGCCGGAGGGGGCGGGCATCTCCACTAGCTGGAATGCCTGTGACGCTGTAACAAAGAGGGTGAGCCTTTGAGGCTCACCGCCAGGTGTTACAGCTCCTGCAGGGGGAGCTGAGAAGCACCTCCAACCAGTACAGGCTTTGTTACTAGCCACAGAGTGACAAAGGCACTCTCCCCATGTGGCCAGCAAAATGTCTGGTGTGTGGCAGGCTGGTGAATCTAGTCAGCCCACACTGGAATTCGGGGATGTTTTCAGGGGGCATCTCTAAGATGCCCTCTGGGTGTATTTCACAATAAAATGTACACTGGCATCTGTGTGCATTTATTGTGCTGAGAAGTTTGATACCAAACTTCCCAGTTTTCAGTGTAGCCATTATGGTGCTGTGGAGTTCGTGTATGCCAGACTCCCAGCCCATATACTCTTATGGCTACCCTGCACTTACAATGTCTAAGGTTTTGCTTAGACACTGTAGGGGCATAGTGCTCATGCACCTATGCCCTCACCTATGGTATAGTGCACCCTGCCTTAGGGCTGTAAGGCCTGCTAGAGGGGTGACTTATCTATGCCATGGGCAGTGTGAGGTTGGCATGGCACCCTGAGGGGAGTGCCATGTCAACTTAGTCGTTTTCTCCCCATCAGCACACACAAGCTGGCAAGCAGTGTGTCTGTGCTGAGTGAGGGGTCCCCAGGGTGGCATAAGACATGCTGCAGCCCTTAGAGACCTTCCCTGGCATCAGGGCCCTTGGTACCAGGGGTACCAGTTACAAGGGATTTACCTGGATGCCAGGGTGTGCCAATTGTGGAAACAAAGGTACAGTTTTAGGGAAAGAACACTGGTGCTGGGGCCTGGTTAGCAGGCCTCAGCACACTTTCAAATCATAACTTGGAATCAGCAAAGGCAAAAAGTCAGGGGGTAACCATGCCAAGGAGGCATTTCCTTACACCTTCAATAGAAAATAATGTAAGTAACTACAAAAGTGAAGTTTGTGAATAAAGAGTAATTGTAAGCTTACTAAAAGGTGTGAATTACCACAAATGTGCGGTTTGTGAATAGCACTTTGAAAAAGTTTTGTAGTACTACTGTAGTATTACAAAACCTACTATGAAGTGAAGATCTGATAGAGACTTCTAGTTGCAGACACCTTACCTTGGAATTCTCCCCCAGGTGTCAGACTGGATCTGGAGATTTTTTTCTTCGTGCAATACCCTTGCACGTTGGTAGTTGGTGTCGGTCGACTTCGTGGGTGTCATTGGTGTCGTAGTCGCTGTGATGACATCGGGGGTAGCACATAGAAGCTGCCTCAGCGCAGTGATATCAGTTCTTTCCGCGCCATGCGCTGATCCGGAGAGAGCTACCCTTGGTTGCTTGTTGACTGACTTTGACTCTTTTGTCAACTTTATGGTGAGTTTTTGGTGCGTTGAGGGATGTCCCTGAAGACCTGTTTCAAACCGTATGAGGACTGTCACTGCATGATGTTGGTGATAGATCCGCATTGGGTCTATTTGTGGTGCCTGGAGCACGACCACGACCCGAAGTCATGCTCTGAGGTGCCGGGCCATGCACCCGAAGGTCTTGAGGGAGCGGTCCCTCAAGCTTATGGCGGCCTAGCGCTCGACTCTGCGTAGGTCCAGGTCTCGCTTGAGGGGAAAGTCTTGAGACCGGTCGCGGAGACACCACCATTCTTCTTCTTCGAAGTCTTCGGTCAAGGTAAGAAGAAGTCAAAAAAGATCCCATCATCCTTCGACTTCACCCCGTCGCTCGGCTGATGCGACACGGGAGGAGCATCAGTGCTCGAGGCCTCCATCTTTAGAGCATGTTTCTGGGTCCGCTCCACTCTTGACTGAGTTTCCAGGTGCTGGGGTGACCCCTGCCCAATTAAAGGTGTTTTATGGGGCCATGTGCCTATTTTTGGGCAGGCCGGCCCTTATACAGTGCAGGTCGGGGGCCTTCTGGTTCCGCGCCAGTGGCTCTGGCTCCAGCCACCGAGGCCCCCTCCGGATCCGCTCTCAGATCCGCACCAGCGCCGGTTGTACCACTGAGACCTTCCCCAGCACCAGTTCGATTGTCGACCCCCCGACGTCGGTGTTGCCCACCATCGTCGTTGACCAGATCCTCATCCCCGATGACTCGGAGTCGGACTGGTGTCAGTAGACGCCTCCTCCTTCTTCGATGGGGCCTTTTCACCCAAGGTTGGATTCTGCCCCTTCTTCTTATTGGTACGAATTCAGGGAAGGATTAGAGGGGGTCCCTGGACCCTTATGAATACCAGGATGACCCTACCTTGGACTGGACAAAGGAGTTGGGCGAGGCCAGTAGTCTGGATACCTCTCCAGACACTGGCATGCTGTCTCCTCCTACCGTGGCTACGGCAGAGGGAGCAACTTATTCCCTGATGGTCAGTAGGGCGGCTGAGATCCTCAGCATTAAGCTGCCTACTGTTCAGGTCTGGCCTAATCTCCTGACGTAGGTCCTTCAACCAGGGGCTTCCACATCTGAGCCTCTTCTTCCATTTAATGAAGCCCTCACCGATTTCCTTTTGGGTACTGGGTGCAGACCCAACACAGGGGCTCCTGTGAAAAGGACTATCTCACGCCGCCATTGGCCCACCCCTAATGGCCCTAAATTCCTGTCCCGTCACCCCACGCCTGAGAGCCTTGTCATCCAAGCATTCTCATCCTCAGGTGCATTCCCTTCCGCACCCCTGGATAGGGAATTAAAAAGGCCGGAACAATTTGGGAAGATGTTTTCTTCCTCCAGTCTTGCACTGTGGTCTGTGAACACCGCATGCCATTTGGGCTGCTATACCCACTCTCAGTGGGATACGGTTGCGCAAGTTCTGCCGCAGATAACAGAGGAGGCCCGTGCTATCGTCTCCTAAGCTGTCACCGATGGGAGAGATGTGGCAAAGTTCACTATCAGATGTGGGCTGGACACAAACTACTCTCTAGGTAGATCGGTTGCAATGACAGTGGCCTTGAGGCTGGTTACGTACATCTGTTTTTTCAGGGGATGTCCAAAAGTCTCTTATGGACATACCCTTTGATGGCTCCCGTCTCTTTGGAGACAAGGCTGACTTGGCTTCGGAGAGGTTCTAGGACTTCCAGTCTACGGCTCGGTCTCTCAGCCTTTCCACTGCCCCTCACTCTCAACAGTCCGCCTTTCGCCCCTTTCGTTGCATCCTTATCTCAGCCACCGTGCCACCCAGGGTGTTCAGCTGCTGCGTGGCTGGGGATGCGGTGGGACAGGGAACAAGAGGTCTGCCCAGCCCACACCTGCCCCTGCTGCAGCCTCCAAACCCTCCTAGCCCATCCCCTCACTCTGGTCCAGTTGGCGACAGGATTCGCCATCACCTGCCCCACTGGGAATCCATCACTACGGTGAGGTGGGTTTTGCAGATTGGTCGAAATCTGCCCCACCCACCATGCCTCCATCAGTCAGCCGTATTCCGGAGGATCATTTGGCACTTCTCCACCAGGAAGTTGCGGCTCTCTTGACCAAGGGAGCCACAGAGAGGGTCCCTGCACCAGAAGTATGTTGTGGTTGTTATTCCTGCTACTTTCTGGTGCCCCCAAAAAAAAGGGCTTATGTCCTATCCTAAACCTTCGGGACCTCAATCTCTTCCTCAAGAAGGAGAAATTCAAAATGCTCACTGTGGCTCAGGTCCTGTTTACCTTGGACCCAGGATACTGGATGGTAGCGTTGGATTTGCAGGACACTTATTTCCATAGTCCCATCCTGCCTGCCTACAGACGTTACCTACGATTTGTGGTAGGTCACGAGCACTTTCAATTTACCGTGCTCTCCTTCGGCCTTATCAGCGCCCTTCGGGTGTTCACAAAAGTGATGGCAGTGGTTTCAGCTCATCTGCGCAGGTTGGGGGTTTCAGTCTTCCCCTACCTCGATGACTGACTGTTGAAGGCAGACTCGCCCCAGAAAGTTGTCTCCCACCTTCAGATTACTACGAACCTCCTGCACATTCTGGGGTTCACTATAAACATGCTGGTCACACCTGACTCCCTCTCAGACGCTCCCTTTCATCTGAGCTGTTCTGGACACAGTGAAGTTTCAGGCCTATCCTCCCAAAAAGCGAGTCCAAGATATTCAGGCTATGATTCTGATCTCTCAGCCTCTGTCTTGGGTTTTGGTGAAACTGACTGTGAAGTTGCTGGGCCTCATGGCCTCCTGCACCCCGCTAGTGACACATTCCAGATGACATATGTGGGATCTGCAGTGGGACTTGAAGTTCCAGTGGGCGCAGTATCAGTGAAATCTCTCCGACATGGTCCAGATCTCGGAGGGAACTGCAAAAGACCTGTAGTGGTGGCTTTCAAATCCGCATTCGGTCAATGGCAGATCCCTCTCCCTTCCTGGATGCATCACTTCTGGGATGTGGCAGCCACATGGGAGAGGCGGAGATCAGAGGCCTCTGGTCTCCGGCGGAGTCAGGGCTCCATATCAATCTTTTGGAGCTAGGGGCAATCAGGCTTGCATTTCTTCCCTCTCTCAAAGCAAAAGTAGTACAAGTGTTCACGTACAACACTACCACCATGTAGTACTGCAACAAACAGGGCGGAGTAGAGTCCTGGACCCTTTGTCAGGAGGCAGTACGCCTCTGGACATGGCTGGCACATAAGGACATTACCCTGGTGGTTCAACATCTGGCAGGCTCTCTGAACGACAGAGTAGGCAAACTCAGCCGTCGATGCATAGCCAATCACGAATGGCATCTCCATCCGGAGGTGGCACAAGGTCTCTTTCAGCAGTGGGGAGAGCCCTGGTTAGATCTGTTCGCCTCCGCAGAGAATGTGCAATGTCAGCTGTTTTGCACGTTGGAGTTTCTAGGGTGGCACTCACTTGGCGATGCTTTTCGTCTCGAGTGGAACTCCGGCTCCCTTTATGCTTTTCCACCTATACCACTTCTGCCCAGAGTTCTCAAGAAGATCAGGAACAACCGGGCCCAAGTTATCTTGGTGGCTCCATTCTGGGCACAGAGAGTATGGTATCCAGAGTTATTGAGCATGGCCACCAATCCTCCACTCAGACTGCCTCTTCGGGAGGATATTCTGTCGCAGCAGAAGGGGACGGTTCTCCACCTGAACCTGTCCAATCTCCGCCTTCATGCGTGGAGATTGAGGGGTGGCAGTTGACGGTTTTAGACCTACCACCCGAAGTCTGTGACTTTATCTTGGCAACCAGGCGTCCCTCCAACAAAAATGTAAATGCCTGTTGTTGGCATAAATATGTGATATGGTGTACCAACATATCTGTTGACCCCCTCTCTGCTTCTCTTTCTGAGATTATTTTGCTCAATCTCTCTTTGGCCCAGCAGGGCTCTGCTTTGGGCACCCTTAAAGGTTGTTTATCGGCTGTTTCGCCCTTTCTTAAGTTGCCTGATGAGCCTTCACTGTTTAAGTGTTCCATTGTCAGCTGATTCCTTAAGGGTTTCACCCACTTATTTCCTCCCACTCCATTTATAATTTCTCAGTGGGACTTCAAACTTGTGCTTACTTTCTTAATGTGTACTCCCTTCGATCTGATGCACAATTGTCCATTACGGCTCCTTACTTTCAAGACTGTTTTTCTTGTTGCCATCACTTCTGCTTGCAGAGTAAGTGGGCTTCAGCGTCTTTCTTCAAAGACCCCATACTTGTCTGTGCACCTTGACAAAGTGGTGCTACCCACTAAGGCTTCCTTCCTTCCTTTCCAAGGTTGTTACACCTTTTCATGTAGGCCAGTCCATCACCTTGCATACTTTTTACGCACCTCCACATCCTTCTCATGATGAGGACAGACTCACCGTCTGGACCCAAAAAGAGTATTGGCGTTTTATCTCCATCGTACTAAAGATTTCGGGGTTGGGCGATCAACTCTTTGTTGGATATGTAGGTGCAAAGAAAGGGAGTGCAAAAAAGTACCATCTGTTGATGGGTACTTCTTTGCATCAAGATGTGCCATGCTTTGGCCAAGAAGCAAGCCCCTGAGGGCTTGTGCGCTCATTCCACCAGAGCCACTGCTGCTTCCACTGCGTTAGCACACAGAGTTCCTGTCCTGGATATCTGCCAGGCAGCTACATAGGCATCCTTGCACATGTTTACTAAACATTACTGCCTGGACTGTCAGGTCCGTTGGGACAGCTACTTTGGTCGTTCGGTCCAGCAGGACTTTCTAGTATGATTTTGGTTCGCAGCCCACCGCTGAGGATGGCACTGCTTGGGTATCTATTCTAAGGTAAGGAATCTGCAACTAGAAGTCTCTATCAGATGTACAAGTTACTTACATTTGGTAATGATATATCTGGTAGAGACATATTCTAGTTGCAGATTTCTTACCCACCCACCCATCCTCCCCGCTTGCGAACTGATTTCTAGGGATAGGGCTTCCCCATTGAGGGCCTTAGCTCTGGCACACCAATCTCAGTATTCTTCACGGCCCTGCGCTTTGGCGTGGAAAGTTGTAAAAAGAAACTGACATCACTGCGCTGAGGCAGCATCTATGTACTATTCCAGACGTCATCACGGCGACTACGATGCCAACTACACCTGCAGAGTCGACCGAAGCCACCTACAGACGCGCATGGATATTGCTTGAAGAAAAAATCTCCATATCCATTCTGATGCCTAGGGAAACATTCTAAGGTAAGGAATCTGCACCTAGAATATATCTCTACCAGATATATCGTTACCGAAGGTAAGTAACTTGTACTATGTAAATCAGGCCCAACGTGGTGAGATTTGTGTATAGGAAATCTGCCAGATTATGAGTTTTAAATTGGGGGAACGGAGTGGTAGCATCACATTTGCCCATTCTGTGCCCCAGAACTGAGAACCGGGAAGAAATACTTTACCAGGTAAAAACATGATTTTCAGCATTGCTTTAACCCTTCGTGGTATTACTTCCTTGGATTACCACAGTTGTAGGAATGAAGGAGATGTGAAGGAGATGCATGTGATTTGCACTAGGTGAAAATGGAGCGGTATTTGTTTTGTGCGTTCAGCTTTGTGCTTGTGTGCGTCAGGAAGGAGGGGGTGTGATGGGGAGTCCTTTGGCATTTTTGCCCCGGGCCCTGTTCCAGCACACTGAAGGCTCCTGTGTAGATTTAAAAACACAATATTGTTTTTTACAATGGCTCAATTGTCATAGTTTCTGTAGCTTAATTTCTGCCAACTGTTTTTCATTCTTTCAGACAATAGCTCACAGAGCCATGCAGTAAAGCCAGGAGAAACATTTACCTATGAGTGGTATATTCATGACACTGATGTGCCAACACAAAATGATGCACAGTGCGTGACAAGGCCATATTATAGTGCTGTTGACATGACAAGAGATATCGCCTCTGGGCTCATTGGACAACTTCTAATTTGTAAGACCTTGTCAGTAAACACAAGGCAATTGCAGGTAAGATGATTTCATGTTTGTTTCTTTATTTATTTGATTTTTTTTTACTGAATCAAACATCTCTTTGAGTCCACGTCAGTCAGTTATGGTGGTAGATATGCATGGGTGAAATATAACTATGCCCAGCTAGGGGTTAGTGTAGCAGCAGGAGACAGTTTACTGATATCAGTTAGGCTTAGGTGAGAACTGAGACAGCACTATGGGTGTCTCTGGTTGGAGGATCGGCAGATGTAAGATACATGGTGAGTGGTGCCAACCATGTGCTGCGGATTGTACGTTGCTTTTGTCCACCGTAGAGAGTTCAGGTACCTATCTAGCTTTAATTTGTGACTTTATCTCAATATCTCAGTTATCAGTCAAAGGTTTATTTAATACTTGTTATGTTCACACATTTTCATAGGAGTTCATAGGAGTGGAATTAAGAACATACTGGAATGTCTTTAGGTATAGCACCTTCCTAAAGTCCAAGGGATCTGTAGGCATGTTTTGCCATGCAAATCTCAGTTGATTGATAGTCTAGTTTCTTCAGATATCCAAAGAACTTTTATCTAATGCTTGATGAATGGTGCAGGGGATATTTAGGTTTAAACCGTCACTCAACATGAACCCATGGAGGGCTTTAAGTAAGAGGGAAAGGTTATGCCTATATTTTATTGAGTTGAGCAGTAGTCAGGCTGCTAGACTTTTCACTTGCCGTCTGTCAATGAGCTTTTTGGGAAGATCAATGTTAATCACCTTCACGTAATTCAGGTGTACCAACACTGGACTCATGAGTAGCTTTAGTTGGTTGTTTTTAACACACTGTGTTCATTGGAAGTGAAGAAGAGTAGATCTAAGTTGAATATCATTCAGTAATTCCTTATTTCCTCTGCCAGGATTGAACCTTTCTCCCTGAAACTGGCTCTTGGATCTTGATCATCTTGCCCTCTCTGTTACCTAGCACCATGATATATGTGTGGACAGGATACAGGCACATGAATCTCTTCCTCATTAATTGGTAAATGTGGTTCAGCTATTTAGAAATCTTGGCAATTTCCATTTTCTCTCTTCTGTCTAGAGATGATACATCTGTACATATCAGAAATGATAATAGGGTGTAGTTTTATAATTACAACTGCGCCAGAGGACATGGACATCTGTGGAATGATCCAGGTGACAAAGATGAACCTAATAGTATATGTGTGCAGTACTTTACTTAGAGAATTTAATATCTCTGATTTGGCTTGGGTGATGGGAGAATGGGTAGTACAGCTTTAGAACTTGTACTTTCCTGAGGGCAGAGCTTGGCCCCGAGAAGAGAATGATGGCCGTTTCCTAGAGTGTGGTCTGTCCAAGACTGCTGCTGAGAACCTTATTCTCTATTTCATGCACCACATTTGGTGATCACTATGCCAACCTGGCAAAGTAAAAAAATCGGCCCCTGACCAGGGAAAGGGATGTTTGCAGATCTGAGACCGATCACTGAGATCCCTAGGCCTTCACTATCTGGAAAGCCAAACACTTGTGGGAGAAGTGGCAAACTGTTCTATGCTTACCATGTCTGTGGCAAGACATTTACCGCTCGAGGGCTGTGCAGTCCTGTACCTACCCACGTCTATGGGGGTGCAGGTATTGCCCAGCCCCTTCCGCGTTGGCTTCAGTAACAGTAAACACCCTTATGCAAGAACTACAAGACAATAGGTCCTCTGTCTCATTTGTGTAAATGGTTTTGGAAGTCGCTCACCCCTGTAAAGGTTCAGGTGATTGCATTCCACAGAACTTCCTTATCAATATTTTTAGTCCATTCCTACGGTTGCAAGAAACCTTACCTCACAATACCTACTCTGTGTGAGACACAAAATACCCTTTTTATGGAGACTTTATTTTACATTTACACCACCGTTAGTGTGCTTTCAGTGTTATGCACCCTCAGTGTTAGTGCTTTCAATACCTATGTTAAAAGGAACACGATCTTGACGTATTTGGGCTCGAACAAAAACAGACATAGTTCTACTTCATAAAAAAATGGGAAAACAACGACGTGACTGGGTGGGACCTTTGATAGCAACTTCAGGCTCTGATAACTCAGTGAATCAACCAGAACCCTCCAAGAGGCTGCACAGAACATGTGGAGTGTCTACACTATTCCTTAAAACTTTACCACATACGATCTCTCTAAGGTGGCCAGAAGGGTTGCCGTGTTTTTGCAAAGGTGTGTACCCAAGGCAGTTCTTTCATAATTGGATCGATTTATTGCCCCCGATGAATGAGTGATATGGAGGTTAAATGGTCAGCTAGAGACATTTGAAGAAATTTGGGGTTCTTTGGCCGTCGTTACAAACCTGGCGGTCGGTGATAAAGCGGCGGTAATACCGCCAACAGACCGGCGGTAAAAAAATTGAATTATGACCACGGCGGAAACCGCCAACACAGACAACCACTTTAACACACCGACCGCAACAGCGGTACTAACAAGCACCACAGCGGTAACCGCCAATAGCCAGGCGGAAGACAAGGTTCCGCCCACTGTATTATGAGACACCAATCTGCCACCTTTTCTGGGGCAGTACCAGTGCCATCAAAAGCACTGTGGAAACAGTACACAGAAGGCAAAGGACTCACCTCTGGAGGCTCAAGGAAGAACCACGACGCAATGGAGCCCGAACTGCAGGTGTTCCCCATGCTGGTCTACCTCCTCCTACACCAGGAATACCAACGCGGGCGATGACGACCACGGTGAGTACTGCAGCCTAGCACACAGGGGAGGGGGCAGGAAAAAGAGAGTGACATACACAAGCAACACCCCACCCCCAACAACATATACACCACCAGATGCAACATTACATATTCACACCCCACCACTGAAACATAATGCAAGGAAAAAATTATTTTAAGAAAGTGAGTGTAATAATATAAAATACTAGAAATAAGTCCTCAAAAATTAAAACAGTATTTACAGATATACAAATGAAGGGACACCGCCCAGTCCATAATGTCTGTGGGCCACAGGGCCATATCACATTGGCCAAGGCCCCACTTGACTCCTGCCTCAATACGGAGAGAACACTGCTGGGGCATCAAGTTGAAAATACACAGGCACCTCAGGGGGAAGGGGAAGAGGGGCACCTCAGCCAGAAGATAGTACAAAGCCACTGCTCCTGGAGGGGGCTACACGCCCTCGCGATGGCCTGGGGAGTGCAAAGCCACAGTCTCTCAAGTGGGTGGTTTGCCCACTGCTTGGTCCTGGGGAGTGCAAGGCCAGAGTCTCTCAAGTGGGTGGTTTGCCCACTGCTTGGTCCTGGGGAGTGCAAGGCCACAGTCTCTCTAGTGGGTGGTTTGCCCACTGCTTGGTCCTGGGGATTGCAAAGCCACAGTCTCTCACCTGGGTGTCAGATCCACGAGATTTGCTGTGGGCAGGATGCATGACACTCCATGGAGGCAGGACTACAGTCCATCCGCCGCCGGCGACGGCTGTACAGTGTCGGTTCTGCCAGTGGTGGGGGGAGGCTCCAGCCCTTCCCCTCCAGCCTCGGACGGCTGCCCACTGGGGCTGCTGCCAGTGGTGCTGGTGGCGGTGCTGCGGGTGGTGCTGCCAGTGGTGGGGGGAGGCTTAAGCCCTTCCCCTGCAGCCTCGGACAGCTGCCCACTGGGGCTACTGCTGCTGCCAGTGGTGCTGGAGGCAGTGCTGGTGGCGGTGCTGGTGGCAGTGCTGCCAGTGGTGGGGGGATGCTCCAGCCGTTCCCCTGTAGCCTTGGTTGGCTAAAGCGGCATGGTTGGTGGTGGGGCTCAGATCCTGTCACTGCACCAGGCCTCCTGTCCCTCCTGCCTGCAGGGACAGGCCCTTTGCCCTTGCCCTTGGCAGCTGTTAGTACCTTCTTACCCTTGGCAGCTGGTGTTGCATCCTTGCCCTTGGCAGCTGATGGTGCATCATTGGCCTTGGCAGCTGGTGGTGCATCCTTGACCTTGGCAGCTGGTGGTGCCTCCTTGGTCTTTGCAGCTGTTGGTCCCTTCTTGCCCTTGGCAGCTGGTGGTTGTTTCTTGGCCTTGCCCTTGGCAGCTGGTGCAGGCACACTGCCAGTGCTGATGGGTGTCTCCTTGGAGCCGCTCACACCTGCAGTAGCTGCCAGAACTACAGTGGTCGTGGACTGGGTGGCTGAGGTGCCGGCCTGGGTTCTGCCCACCTTGGCCCGAAGTGAAGGATGGGGGGCTAAGGGGCAGGAAAGAGGTCAAGGGTGGAGAGGAAAAGCTTTTTAGGGAAACTGGGGTGGAAAGAGGGTGAAGGTTTGGGAGTGGAGGAAGAGGGAGTGGTGGATGGAGGTGTCTGTCTGCTGTGTTTGGGTGCATGGGCTGGATGCTGTTGTGAGGTGGATGGCTGTTGGGTGTCTGAGTGCTTGTGTTTGTGTACCTTGGGAGGAGGGGGCACAGACACAGTGGGAGAGGACACAGGGGACATGTGCATGGATGTGGGGGTGGTGTCTGCCAGTGAGGGGTGTGTAGTGATAGGCGTGATGGTGATGGAGGTAGTGGATGAGGATGTAGTGCATGCAGGTGTGAGTGGAGATGCAAGTGGGAGGGAGGTGGACAAGGAGGAGGAGGAGTGGGACACAGGGGAGGCAGTGGATGTTGGCATGTCTGATTCTGGATGGTGTTTGTGTGAGTGCCTGTGTGATGATGTGTGGTGCTTGTGTTTGCCTGAGCCACTCCTGTGTGTTGTGTTCGTTGCATGCTGGTCTGATGGTGTGCTTGGGATAGGCTGGAGTTGAGGGGAATGGGACTGGGTAGAGGAAGTTGGAGGTTGAAGGCTAGAGACAGGGACTATGGCTGCCATCAGGGAAGAGGCCAGAGCCTAGAATGATCTCTGCTGGGCCGCCACGCCAGAGTGAATTCCCTCCAGGAATGCATTTGTTTGCTACAGGATGGCATTCACTATGGTTGACTGCCCAACAGAGATGGATCGCAGGAGGTCAATAGACTCCTCACTCAGGGCAGCAGGGCTCACTGGGGCAGTCCCTGAGGTGCCTGGGCTGAAGGAGATGCCCACCCTCCTGGGTGAGCGGGCACAGGAAACACGCTGAGGGGCTGCTGGGAGGGTGGTGCTGGTACAGGGGGTGATGGCTGTACCTGTAGTTGGGGTGGGCACAGGTGTCCGACACCACCAGGGAGCTTCCATTGGAGGAGGTATCACTGTCAGAACTGTCCCCTCCAGACTCCGCTGTGGTGCTCCCCTCGCCCTCCGTCCTACTGGTGCCCTCACCGTCGGTGGATTCAGCCTCATGGGCCCTGTGGGATGCAGCTCCCTCTGTCGCCAGTGCCTCTGCTCCTCCGCCAGATGATGCTAATGCACATAAGGACAGGGTGACAAAACAAAAAGAGGGGGAAGAGACAGAAGATACAGAGTGACAAAACAAAAAGAGGGGGAAGAGACAGAAAATACACTTGGTCAATGTCAGCAACAACACCACCGTTGGCGTACACAACACACAGGGAACAGCTCTATGCACTAGGCAATGCACTACCAGTCACAATGCTAGTCAACAGGCCATGGAGAATAATGCCTAACACCAATAGCAGCATACCTGAGACCCACAGAACCCTGCCCAGTAGTAGATGCCCACTAGCATGTCTGGGGGTGGAGTGCAACTGACCCTGCCCAACATAGAACCTACCCTGCAATGTTCGACCTGGTCTAGGGGCACCCATAGGCCCACATCCCCCACCCAGATAACACCCCACCACGCACAATTTGCCGATTTGGAAACTGTACTCTCCCCCTTGTGGCTGCTGTGATGCCCTCAAGCGCCCATCCAACTCCGGATAGGCCACTGCCTGTTTGTGGAACATCAGGGGGTCAGGTTTCGACGGGCACCCCATCCTCATTGGGAGGCCATCCCAGCCAGGCCTTCGGCGTCTTCCTTGCCCATCGTCTCAGGTCCTCCCACCGTTTGGGACAGTGGGTGCTCCGCCCGTCGTAGACCCCCAGGGTCCGCACATCCTTGGCAATGGAACGCCATATACCCTTTTTTCTGATGGGCGCTGGCCTGCAGACAAATAAGCATAGAAAAAAGGTAACAGTCATACTGTCTGGCCTGCTACACCCATGGCCCACCATATCCCTCCCAACCCCTTACGCACATACATTGACCACCATACATGCAGCACTCTGCCCAGGACCCCTCAACCAGCCCCCCCCTTACACGAGGCCGTTACACACAGCACTGCATGTATTCATGCGCCATGCATCGTACGCACAGTGTACTCACCTGTTGGTCTGGAGGCTTTAAAGCAATCGGTACTGGGGTAGGACCCCATCCATCAGTCTCTCCAACTCCTCCGAAGTGAAGGCTGGGGCCCTGTCCCCAGAGACTCGAGCCATGGTCGCTTCCAGACACAGGTCACAGCAGCACTTGCAGTGTAGGCCCTCTCCTGTTGAAGGTCAGGTAGCAAGTGAGTGAACAGATAGAATATGACAGTCACGTCTGCGGCGGTGTGTACAGTTACCGCCGGCGTACATCACCATTGGCTACTATACTCCATAGGGCCCAAAGAAATAACCAATGAGGAGTTGCACGGCGGTTCTCGACCGCCTCCCGCAACGGCGCACAACATCAGTGGAATTACCTCATTTCCACCTGTCCCTCCACACAGGACAGTCGTCCGCTATTTCAGGAGGGGGGCAGGCCATGGCACATAACTGTTTCACAGCAGACGTAAGCACATTTGGGACTACACGTAAACATACTGTTTATGTCACAACATGCAATGCATTTTACTCTGTGGATATGTTTGAAAATGACCAGCTGGTCACCGTTTTGCCCTGCAGATTACAACCGCTGAGGATGATTAGGAGATGAAGAGATCCCCCTGGTGGACTTGGCAACCATGGAGGACAGGCACATTATTCTCACCTACAGACTTGATAGGGCCACAATCCAAGAGCAGTGTGCCCAATTTGAGCCAGACCTGATCTCAGCTATCCGTCAGCCCACCGGGATACCCCTTCTTGTGCAGGTCCTGTCAGTGCTCCATTTCCTGGCAAGTGGTTCCTTCCAAACAACAGTGGCCATGGCATCAGGGATGACTCAGCCAATGTTCTCAGTAGTGCTGACCAGAGTGTTGTCTGCCCTGATTAAACACATGCACAGCTACATTGTGTTCCCCCTGGTGGAGGATTTGGCCACAGTGAAGGCTTACTTCTATGCAATGGGACATATCCACAACATCATTGGAGCAAGTGATGGTACATATATTGCTTTTGTCCTCTACCCCCCAACCCCCAAAGGAAAGGTGAACAGGTGTTCAGAAATCAAAAGAGCTTTCACTCCATGAGTGTGCCTTGCGGACCAGAACATCTCCTATGTGAATGCAAAGTATCCTGGGTCTGATTGCTTTGGAGCGGGACAGATTCGGTCTGTGCATGATGCCTTTATCCTGAGGAATAGCAGCATCCCATATGTGATGGCTCAACTCCAGAGGCACAGGGTGTTGCTAGTAGGTGAGCCCCGGTCCCCACCCAGTAGATGTTGGTATATGGGTGTAGGGTTGGCCCTGTAGTGGTGGACACACTGTTGATTGACGTGTCCTGGGGACAGAGGTATGGGCCTGCTGGGTGGATGCTGTGCTGGTGTTTTCTGAGGGGGGAGACTGTGGTGGTATGGGATTGTGGCTGGGTAACCGACTGTCCGGAGGTCCCTGATGGGCCAGGTTGGTCATCCTGATCCAGGCGTGCAGAGCTGCTGTCATCACCGTGGGCCTCTTCTGTGGGGGGACTGGATGTTGCTGGCACCTCCTCTCCGGTGACATGTTGGGGACCTGTGGTGATGTAAATGCAGTGTTATGGGTTCTGCATGTGTCATCTTGTGCATGGGTATGTTGCCCTCCATGGTTGCTATTGCCATGGTAGATTGGCCTTAGTGAGAGTTGTTATTTGGTGGGCTAGGTGATTGTCCATGCATTGGTGGGGCATGCAGGGCTTGGCATTGGAATGAGTGGGTTGTTATGGTGGGGTGTATGTGAGGTGTGGGAGTTAGGGTGGTGAAGGTAAGAGTGGGAGTATGTGATGGCAAGCAGGTGGGTTTGGGGCAATATAGTAGTAAAGATTTGCCTTACCAGAGTCCAGTCCTACTACTACTCCTGCGAGGCCCTCCAGATGCATTATTGCCAAGACTTGCTCCTCCCATGTTGTTAGTTGTGAGGGAGGAGGTGGGGGTCCACCGCCAGTTCTCTGTACAGCAATCTGGTGTCTGGATACCACAGAACGTACCTTCCCCCGTAGGTCATTCCACCTCTTCCTGATGTCATCCCGTGTTCTTGGATGTTGCCCCACTGCGTTGACCCTGTCGACAATTCTCCGCCATAGCTCCATCTTCCTTGCAGTGGATGTCTGCTGCACCTATGATCCGAATAGCTGTGGCTCTACCCGGATGATTTCCTCCACCATGACCCTTAGCTCCTCCTCAGAAAATCTGGGGTGTCTTTGAGGTGCCATGATGTGGTGTGGGTGATGTGTGAGGTGCTGTCTGTTGTGATGTGTGAGTGGATGTGTTGGTTTGTGTTGTTTGAGGCGTGTGAATGTTGTATAAGTGATGGTGTTGTGTGTCTGTGGATGCTGGTGTTGTGTTAGCTAATCTCTCTCTCTGGCCTTCTTTCAAATTTTTAGTTGTAAGGGTTTGTGAGTAATGTGGATGTGTGCTTTGTATTGTATTGGGTGTGTGGGTGTGGTGTGTGTTTGTGTATCAGGTGTGTGCATTTCGCATTATCCAATGTAGTTGTGTTTTGTAAGTGTGTGTGTATTTTGAGCGTGGCGGTGTGTACCGCCAATGGATTACCGTGGTTGAAAGACCACTGCGTTGATTCGTGGGTCGTGATAGTGTGGGCGTATTCTTGTTGGCGTGACGGTGTGGGTTTTGGCATCACCAGTTTATCACTTACCTTTGGTGTGGCAGACTTGTGTGGGTGTCTGTATAGTGGCAGATTCTGAGCTGTGGGTCATAATACCTGTAGCGGATTTCCACCGCCGCAACGGTATGTTGGTGGTCTTCAGCACGGTGGAAAGTGGGATTTACCACCAGGGTTGTAATGAGGGCCATCATTTCCATTCCTCTTTGTGGAGCAGGGACCAAGCACTGATGGATTCAACTTAATCAGTGCCTGTCCGCTGCTTCCGACGTGTTTGACATACTGTTTTGTTCTTTTTAACGTCTAGTGCCTTGAAAACAGAAGGCTTGTGACTGGAAAACATGTGCCCAGTCGGAAAAACAAAATTAAAACATTTTATTTTTTATACCTCACTTTAATTTGTTTTGCCAAGTCATTATTTCTCACTTTACACTCAGATTTTTTTCTTTAGTTTTTGCTTGTGTGCGCAATTCTCAAACAATGACAATTATCTTGTTCTAAATATTGCAAAGCAACATTGTTTCTTTATTATGTGTAGTTTGTGAAATGACACTTTAGCACATAATCATGCAGTACACCCCAATCCACCTTACTCCAATCTACCCCACCTCACCCCACACCAATCTGCCACATCTCTCCTCACCCTACTCCAACCCAAAACACTCACCCCAATCCAGTCCTCTCAACCCACCCATACCCACACCAGTTCACCCCACTTCAATCCAAAACAATCTGCACCACTCCGAAACAATTTTCCCCACTCCAATCCAAAACAATATGCCCCACTCTAATCCAAAACAATATGTTCGATGGCATCTGTCGCTGTAGATACGCATGTTTTGCATAGCTCGCCATCTGGTGTTGGGTCCGAGTGTTACAAGTTGTTTTTCTTCGAAGAAGTCTTTCGAGTCACGGGACCGAGTGACTCCTCCTTTTGTCTCCATTGACAATCTGCCCGCTCCAAAGCAATCTGACCCTCTCCAAAACAATCTGCCCCTCTCCATTCCAAAACAATATACCCCACTCTTATCCAAAACAATATAATCCCACTCCCATCTACCCAACTCTACTCCAATCCAAAACAATCTGTCCCGCTCCAATCTGCCCCAGTCCAAAACAATCTTCCCCACTGAAAACTGCAGCATTCCAATCCAAAACAATCTGCCCAGCTGCAATCCAAAACAATCTGCCCCACTACAATCCAAAACAATCTGCCAACTACAATCTGCCCACTTAAATCCAAAACAATCTGCCGCACTCCAATGTACCCCCACTGCAATCTAAAAACAATCCATCCTACTCAAATGCGCTGCACTCCATTCCAAAACAATCTGCCCCACTCCAGTCCCCCACTTCAGTCCAAAACAATCTGCACCACTCCAGTCCAAAACATAACGCTCCATTCCAGTCCAATCCTCCCCACATAAACCCAGTCTACCCCACCCCCATTCAGTCCACCCTACCCAATCGAATCCACCCTGCTCCAATCCAGTACACTCCACTCCAGTCCACCCTAATACAGTCTGGCCCACTCAAGTCTGCCCCACTCCAGGCCAAAACAATCTGCCCCACTCCAATCCAAAACAATCTGTCCCACTATAATGTGCCCCACTCCAGTCCAAAACAGTCAGCCCCACTCCAGTCCAAACAATATGCCCCACTCTAATCCAAAACAATATTTCCCACTCCTATCCCCACCGGACCATCCAATATAAACTGCCCCAATCCAGTCCAAAACAATGTGCCCATCTATTCCAAAACAATATACCCCACTCTTATCCAAAACAATATAATCCCACTCCCATCTACCCAACTCTACTCCAATCCAAAACAATCTGTCCCGCTCCAATCTGCCCCAGTCCAAAACAATCTTCCCCACTGCAAACTGCAGCATTCCAATCCAAAACAATCTGCCCAGCTGCAATCCAAAACAATCTGCCCCACTACAATCCAAAACAATCTGCCCTCTCCAATCTGCCATCTTAAATCCAAAACAATCTGCTGCACTCCAATGTACCCCCACTCCAATTTTAAAACAATCCGTCCTACTCAAATGCGCTGCACTCCATTCCAAAACAATCTGCCCCACTCCAGTCCCCCCACTTCAATCCAAAACAATCGTCCCCACTCCAATCCAAAACATAACACTCCATTCCAGTCCAATCCACCCCACATAAACCCAGTCTACCCCGCCCCCATTCAGTCCACCCTGCCCAATCCAATCCACCCTGCTCCAATCCAGTACACACCACTCCAGTCCACCCTAATACAGTCTGGCCCACTCAAGTCTGCCCCACTCCAATCCAAAACAATTTGTCTCACTATAATGTGCCCCACTCCAGTCCAAAACAATCGGCCCCACTCCAGTACAAACGGTCTTCCCCAATTTAATCCAAAACAGCCTGCCCCACTTCAACTTGCACCACTCCACCCTGCCCCACTCCACAGTTGCTTAGAGTGTCAGAGTGGAGTGTCATAGAGTGTCAGTGAAATGTTGCAGAGTGAAGAGTTGTGGAGTGGAGTGATGTAGTGTGGCATAGAGTGATGTAGAGGGGAGGGGCATAGAGTGAACAGGTGTAGAGTGAAAGGACATAGAGTGGAGTAGTGTGTTGTAGGGTGTCATGGCATAAAGTGGAGTAGAGTGTTGTAGAGTGGAGGGGCATAGAGAGGAGAGGCAGAGAGTAGAGCAGAATGTTGCAGAATGGAGTGGCATGGAGTAGAGTGGCGTGGCATGGAACACAATGCTGTGGAGTGGAGTTTTGTAGAGCAGTATGGAGAGTCATAGGGTGGAAGGTTGCAGAGTGGCATAGAGTGGAGTAGAGTATCATAGAGTGGAGTGACGTAGAGTGGAAGGGCAGAGAGTGTAGTGGGTTAGAGTGGTAAAGCATAAAGTGGAGTAAAGTGTCATTGAGTGGAGTGCTATGCAGTCAAGTGGAGTGCGGTAGAGTGAAGTGGCATTGGGTACATTGGAGTAAAGCATCAGAGTGGGGTGGCACAGCATAGAGTGCCGTAGAGTGGAGTAAAGAGGCTTAGAGTGTGGTAGAGTGGACGGGTGCAGAGTGCCATAGAGTGTTTTAGAGTTGCATTGAGTGTCTTAGAGAGAAGTGGCATGGTGTGGCTTAAAATGGAGTAGAGTGGCCTAGAGTGTCATAGAGTGGAGTGTCATTGAGTGATGTAGAGTGAAATGTCGTAGGATGGAGTGTCAGAGTGGAGTGCCATAGAGTGGCAAAAAATGTGGAGTACAGTGTCATGGAGTGGAATAGAATAGAATGGATTGGAGTGCCAAGGTGTTTAGTGTCATGGAGTAGAGTCGTGTGGAGTGGAGTGTCAGAGAGTGGAGTGGAGTGCCATAGAGGGGAGTAGAGTGGCTTAGAGTGAAGTGGCATGGTATGTGGTGAAGTTGCGTAGCATGGAGTGACATAGAGTGGAGTGACAGAGTTGAGTGGAGTGGTTTGGAGTAGAATGGAGTAGACTGTCATGGAGTATTGTAGAATGGCGTGGAGTGATATAGAGTGGCTTAGAGTGTAGTGTAGACATGAGTAGAGCTGAGTGGTATAGAGTGGAGTAGAGTGACATAGAGTAGAGTCGCGTAGAGTGGTGTATGCATGGTGTAGTAGCGTACTGCCATGAAAGACAATATATTTTCAATTAAAATTACCATTACATTTTTGTGTGCAGACATACAGTTTTACTGAAAAAACTATACAGCGCACAAACGATAATGTGTGGAAATAGCATCACCTAGTGTATTGATTTGTCCCTGGGAAAGTTATTTCACTTTTTCATGTTGTACTTAGTGCTGGGAGGAGGTATTTTTTAAAGACTCCCACTTGTTGTGAGATTCTGGAATTGAGACTACATTTCCTCTTTCACTTCTCTCTACATACACCTAGACACACCTGTAGTATGGAGATCAAATGGGTGTGTCACTGGGGGTGGCACACCTCTGCTCAGTCATGGATGGGCTCTGCCCATTGCTTCTCCAGTGGCCGTCACAACTTGAGGTAAACCTCAGAAGTGGGTAACAAGGCAGAGAACAGAGAACAAAAGTCCTCAGTTGGCTGGAGGACTGAAACGTTCCCGACTTGACCCTCTTGTGACTCATTTTGAGTGTACATTTGCCATATTTACATTTACCACTTTCATGAGTAGAGATATCTGGCCTGGAGGCAGTTTCAGTCAACTCCCTTGCTGCTAGGAAATCAGGCTACCTGGACCCACCTCATGAGCACTTCATGAGAGGTCTTGTGTTTGGACGAATGTCCCCCCCCCCGCCTCCACAAACAATATCAGGTTTTACAAACAGAAAATGAAAAGAAGATATCCAAGGAACTAAAAAAAATACAAAATGAGAGAAGATATAAAAACAAAAATAAAGCAAGAGGAAAGCACATGACAAAGTAAATGAAAATGTGAAAGGAGTCTATGAAAGCAAAATTAAAAGAATGTACAATAAATTGACCGACATCGAACGCCTGCTGATAGATTCCTATTACAGAGGTACCATGACAACAGTGGGTCTTTATGTTAAGGTGCCAAATTACCAACTCCCCAAAAGATTTTAACGCCCAATTGAATGGTACTTGTCTTATTGACCTTGGAAGGATGAAAAGTCTGAAACAGCTGGCTGAGTTTTGAACCTGATATACCCATGGCTTTTCAAGAAGAGGCAAAAAGGACTGTCACCCAGGCACTTCGGAGCAGCAGACTCAACTACGGCAATGCTTTCTACGCTGGCATCATGAAGAAGCTCCAAGCAAGACTCCTGAGAATCCAGAACGCAGACTCATTTTAAACATCTCCCACCACAGCCACATCTCTTGCTACTTTAGAGACCTGCACTGCTCCCCATCAACAAGCACATCCCCTTCAAGCTCATTTCACATGCCTACAAGGCCCTGGACAATATTGTATTGGCCTACCTCAACCACTGCCTGTCATTCTACACCCCCGCCAGACAACTCCGATCTTCTCAACCTGCCCTCGAAGAGCACAACGGGAGGCAGATCCTTCTACTATCTTGCAATGCAGACCTGGAACATGCTACCATTCCACCTCGGGCAGGCACTCTTGCTGAATCAGTCCAAGAAAGACCTCAAGACCTGGCTGTTTGACTGATCAGCACCCCTATGACAGCACCTTGAGACCCCATAGGTGATAAGCAGCGCTATACAAAGTGCTGATTGATTCATTCATTTGAACAAAGATCTCTGCAGTGAGGGCTCAACCCACGGAGCTACAATACTTATGTAATTTAACATTCACTACCCGTCCTATATAATACCCAAAGCCAGGCCCAAGAGACATGCAGAACGAGTTCCAGGATTCTATCTCAGAACCGGAAGTTCGGATCATGCTTAACTTTTTCTTTAATTTCCACTCAGCAGTCTTAATAAAAAACGTTTACAAGTCAAAACTACAAAGCACAAAAGTCTTTACTGCAGTGAAAAAGAAAACAACCATAGAGATATTGTCCTATAAATGTAGCCATACAGGACCACACTTTCTCTTTCCTCGCTGCTCACAGGCAGACAAGTGCCTTTCTCTTTTCCTTACATGTGTTTGTAGTTAATGAAACCTTCTGCATTGCTATCATCATCGAGGCCGCCGGAGTGCTTTGGGGTGTTTCCTTCTCCCTGATGTGGCAGCCCCTGGGGGCGCGCCTCTCTAGAAGCGCACTGCTCTTGTGAGGGGCTGCCTCTCAAGTGTGGTGTCATTCAGGGACTGCCTGGGGGCGCGGGAGACGCGCGTCCCTCACGCATACCATGTATTCCTTGAATTTCTGGGCTGACACGTCTCTGTTTATTCCTTCCATTTCAGCTGCGATTGCGCGTCAGCCAACTTAATTGATCTTCCTTCACCTTCTGAGCCCAATATTCGCCCCAGATAAGCGATTTCTCCACGGGGCGCACCCTTCCCTGCCCATTATTATTTAGAAGGCAGCAGAAGGTCTTTTGCTTTTTGTCGCATTTTCTGCCAACAAGTCTTAGCAAAGTCGAGAGTTGTTTTTCATAGGTTTGCCTGGCGCATAACAAATAAACAAACTTTGGCTAAGGTAATTCTGGTGGCACTAGGTCTGTCCAAGGGTTTCTCCCTATTTCCTTGGCTGTTTAGATACTGTCTATCATGGCCAATCAGTCTAATACCAGTTTGGAATCGGTGGAGGAGACCCATTCCCTATTGCCCATTGATGAGGAGTTGGTGGATGTAATTAATGCATCCTTAGAGTGGGTGGTTGCTTAAGCCTTACAACTCCGGAGTCAGCAGCTGCTAGAGCTGGCAGTCCGAAGTTCCTTGACACCCCGACAGGGGAAGACCCAAGGCCACTGCCGCCTCTCAATGCGCAGGGCCATTCGAACTCAGCTATACTGGACTCCAGTGCAAAAGCGCCAGCTTCCTGTTCCAGCGCTTTCGAGCACATATGCTTGGCTTTTCTGAAAAGATGCCTGGACCGTGAACCACAAGTGGCTACCCAGCATGTGTTTACCCTTGATGACAATTCCTGTTCCCCCCAAGGGACAGATGACAATGCTTGGGATGTTTCAGATAACCCTGATGGGGACTCGGAGATGAGCCAGGTGCAAGTAGACCATGGCGACCAGAAGGGGGCACCAAGAGAGCCAGGGTGAATGAGGCTGAGGATGATAAGGACACAGGCGTGCCGGGGATGCTCAACCTTGAAGACATTTACCATCCTTGTTCGGTGGATTGCGTTCCAGAGGAAAAGGTGGCACGGTAAGTTGCTTTCTGGATACGCAAGCCCATGGACCAAGATGTGCGGGCCGCCTTAGGGCGGAATGCCCAAGTCACCCCTTGGTCAACAAGGTTGCCTCCATACCAGAGATTGAGGCCCTCATTATGACATTGGCGGTAAGTGCCTCTTACCGCCATGCTGACTGCCGCCAACATACCGCGACCGCAGTGGTATACCGCTACACGTATTATGACCCACACATAGAAATACTCCACTATACAGACACACACACAAGTCCGCCACACCAAAGGTCAGTGATAAAATGGGAGTACCAAAACCCACACCGTTATGCCAACAGAAATATGCCCACAGCATTATTACCCACAAATCACCGCAGGGGACATTCAACCACGGTAAACCATTGACAGTACATACCGCTGCTCTCAAAATACACACACACATACAAAACAATACCACATTGGTAAATTTGAATAACACACATCTGGCACACATACACACACCACACCCACACCACTATAAAACACATACACACATTATCCACAACCCTTTACCACTACAAACAATTTACAACAGATAGAGAGAGACATGCCAGGAACATCCACAGAACCAGAGCCACAGAACACCATCACCCATACACCATCCACACACCTCACAGCACACACCCCAACACATCACCCCACACACCCTCACACACACCACACACACTACACCCATGGCACCACAAAGACACCCCAGATTCTCTGAGGATGAGCTAAGGGTCATGGTGGAGGTAATCATCCGGGTAGAGCCACAGCTATTCGGATCACAGGTGCAGCAGACATCCATTGCTAGGACGATCGAGCTATGGCAGAGAGTCGTGGACAGGGTCAACGCTGTGGGACAGCACCCAAGAACCAGGGATGAAATCAGAAAGAGGTGGAACGACCTACGGGGGAAGGTACGTTCCGTGGTTGCAAGACACCAGATAGCAGTAGAGAGGACTGGCGATGGACCCCCACCTCCTCCCCCACAACTAACAACATGGGAGGAGCAAGTCTTGACAATACTGCATCCTGAGGGCCTGGCAGAAGTAGCAGGAGGACTGGACTCTGGTAAGACAAATCTTAACTACTTTCATCCCCCTACCTGCATGCCGTCACATACCCCCACCCCTACCCTCATCCCCATCACCCCACCATCTCACATATACACCCCACCATCACAACCCACCCCTCCTAGTACCCAGCACTGCATGCAACAACAATGCATGGACACCACTCACAGCCCTGCATGGACACCCATCACCACAGCATGCACAGTAGTGACAAACACTTAGCCAACCAAATTACAACTCACACAAGCCAAAGCTGCCTTGGTAATAACAACCATAGAGGGAAACACACCCATGTACAAGATTTCACATGCAGTAACAATAACACTGCATTTACATACCTACAGGACCCCCACACAACATCACCGGAGAGGAGGTGCCAGCAACATCCAGTCCACCCCCAGAAGAGGCCCACAGTGATGACAGCAGCTCTGCACTCCTGGATATGGATGACCAACCTGGCCCATCAGGGACCTCTCGACAGTCAGTTACCCAGGTACATCCCATACCACCACATAGCCTCCCCCCTCAGCAAACACCAGCACAGCACCCACCAGTGGGCCCATACTACTGTCAATCAGCAGTGTGTCGACCACTACAGGGACCCCAGGCAACCCCACAAACACAGGATGATCAGGTACCTGGGGTCAGTGGCAGTGGGCACACGGTTCAGGGGACAGAGGCACAGGACAACAGGGAAGCTGGGAGGACTGCTGTGCGATGGGAGAGGACAGGCCCAGGGAACCGACTCTCCACAAGGCACTCGGCAACATGCTGGGAGCATACCACCATTCCCAGGAGACCATGGACCAGATACTGGACAAGTTGCAAGAGACCCAGCGGCTGCAGGAGGGACAGTACCTAGGGATCAGGGATGACCTGAAGGACATCCACACCACCCTGGTCACCATTGCAGGTGTGCTGGCAGACATGGCCAACACCATGAGGGAGGCAGTGGCACACCAACGGGCCCCTGACACTAGCCACGCCGATGAACAGCCTTCCACCTCTGCTGCCGCTAGTGGACAGGAGGCCCTGCCACAGGAACAACAGGCCACCAGTACCCCACTCCCTGCAGAAGGAGAACCACCCCACAAACGGTCCCTGCGATCCAGGCAGAAGCCAGAGAACATTGCCAAGTTCCCCGCCAGGAAATAAGACTCCCCTGATTGTCACCCTTGTGTCCCACTCTGTCACCCTGTCCACCTTGAACTGACATTGCTCCCCTTCCTATGCCCCATTGGACAATGCACCTGTAATACCAATAGACTGGACCCTGTCATGGACTCTCCTCCATCACCACCCAAGCCCATTGCACATCCCCATTTACTTGTCAGCACTGAAATAATCACCCTTGGAAATAACAAGTATGGAATATGTCAAATGATTTAAGTATGTAGTTGTTTAACAATCTGTAGACATTGCAAATAGACTGTACAGTGATGTATACATAGTTATGACCTGTTATGTGCTGCAGTCAGTACACCAGGAGCCACAGGAGGGCACAAACATCTGCAAATAGACATGTTAAAGGGTACAATAAGTGGCCTTTGTTGTGGGAACAGCAGCCAGCCACAGAAGAATCACTTCAAAAAACAGCAATGGAAGGTGAGGGGACAGTGTCTTACCTGTGTGTCATTGGCAGTGCTGTTGTATTATAGTTATATTGTCCACATCCTCTTTCTCTACCTCCTCTTCGTCACTATCCACAGGCTCCACCACTGCCGCACAACCATCTCCAGCAGAAAAGGCACCTGGTGTCTCAAGGCCAGGTTGTGCAACATGGAACATGCAACGATGATCTGGCAGACCTTCTTGGGTGAGTAGTACAGGGATCCACCAGTTAGATGGAGGCAACAAAACCTGGCCTCCAGGAGGCAAAAGGTGCACTCAATGATCCTCCTTGTTCGCCCACATGCCTTATTGTAATGTTCCTCTGCCCTTGTCCTGGCATTCCTCACTGGGGTCAGTAGCCATGAGAGGTTGGGGTTACCAGAGTCACCTGTAAATATCGAGGGATTCCTGTTAGCCAGACACTCTCTCTTAGGACCAACCCCACACCCATATACCAACAGACACTGGGTGGGGACCATGGGTTCACCTATTAGCCACACCCTGTGCCTTTGGAGTTGAGTCCTCACATATGGGATGCTGCTATTCCTCAGGATAAAGGCATCATGCACAGACCCAGGATACTTTGCATTCACATGGGGGATGTACTGGTCCGCCAGGCACACTATCTGCACATTCATAGAGTGAAAGCTCTTTCGATTTCTGAACACCTGTTCATTTCTCTGGGTGGGGGAGGGGGAACGAAGGCAATATGTGTACCATCAACAGCACCAATTATGTTGGGGATATGTCCCAGTGCATATAAGTCAGCCCTCACTGTGGCCAAATCCTCCACCTGGGGGAAAACGATGGAGCTGCGCATGTGTTTCATCAGGGCAGACAACACTCTGGTCAGCATGTTTGAGAAACATAGGCTGTGACATCCCTGCTGCCATGGCCACTGTCGCTTGGAAGGAGCCACTTGCCAAGAAATGGGGCACTGATAGGACTTGCACAAGAGGGGGGATCCCAGTGGGGTGACGGATAGCTGAGATCAGGTCTCGCTCCGATTAGGCACACAGCTCTTGGATTGTGGCCCTATCAAGTCTGTAGGTGAGGATAGTGTGCCTGTCCTCCATTGTTGCCAGGTCCACCAGGGGTCTGTACATGGGGGTATGTCTCCATCTCTTATTTATCCTCAGCAGTTGAACTCTAGGGTGAAAAACAGTGAGCAGATGGTCATATTCATACATAACCTCAGAGTAAAATGCCTTGCATGTTGTGACAGAAACAGTATGTGAACGTGTAGTTCCGTAAATGTGCCTATGTCTGCTGTGATTCAGTTAGGTGCCATGACCTGTTCCCCCCTTGAAAAGGGTGGCCCCCTTACCTGTGTGGAGGGACATGTGGAAATGAGGTAATTCCGCTGACGTTGTGCGCTGTTGCGGGAGGCGGTCGATGACCGCCGTGCAACACCTCATTGGTTATCATCGGGCCCTATGGGTTCCAGTAGCCAGTGGTGATGTACGCTGGCGGTGATGGTACGCACTGCCGCGGACGTGACCGCCATTTTCTATCTGTTCACTTGCTACCTGGCCTTCAACAGGAGAGGACCTACACTGCAAGTGCTGCTGTGACCTGTGTCTGGAAGCGACCATGGCTCGAGTGTCTGGGGAAAGGGCCCCTGCCTTCACTTCGGAGGAGTTGGAGAGACTGGTGGATGGGGTCCTACCCCAGTACCATTTACTTTGTGGTCCTCCAGACCAACAGGTGAGTACACTGTGAGCATGATGCATGGGCATGAATGCATGGAGTGCTGTGTGTGTAAGCCTTGTGTAAAGTGGGGGTGGCTGGGAGGTCCTGGGCAGAGTGCTGCATGTGTGGTAGCCAATGTCTGTGCGTAAGGGGATGGGAGAGATATGGTGGGCCATGAGTGTAGCAGGCCGGATGGTATGACTAATATCTTTTTCTATGTATCTTTTTCTGCAGGTCAGCACCCATCAGAAAGAGGGTATTTGGCATGACATCGCCAAGGACGTGCGGACCCTGGGGAGCACCCACTGTCGCAAACGGTAGAAGGACCTGTGCCGCTGGGCAAGGAAGACGGTGGAGGCCCAGTTGGGGATGGCCTCCCAACGAGGAAGGGGTGCCTATCGTACCCTGACCCCCCTGATGTTCCGCATCCTGACGGTGGCCTATCCGGAGTTGGATGGGCGCTTGAAGGCATCACAACAGCCACAAGGGGGTGAGTACTGTTTCAGATTCAGAAAATTGTGCGTGTTGAGGTGTTATCTGGGTGGGGTATGTGGGTCTGTGGGTGCCCCTAGGCCAGGACGAACAAGGCAGGGTAGGTTCCATGATGGTCAGGGTCTGATGCACTCCAACCGCAAATATCGCAAATATGCTAGTGGGCATCTACTGCTGGGCAGGGTCCTGTGGGTTTCAGCTGTGCTGCTATTGGCGTTAGGCATTTTTCTCCATGGCCTGGTGACTAGCATTGTAACTGGTAGTACATGGCTTAGTGCATAGGGCTGTTCCCTGTGTGTTGTGTACACCAACGGTGGTGTTGTTGCTGGCATTGACCAAGTGTATCCTCTGTCTCTTCCACCCCACTTGTTGTTTTGTCTCCCTGACCTTGTGTGCATCAGCATCATCTGGCGGAGGAGCAGAGGCACCGGCGACGGAGGGAGCTGCATCCCACATGGCCCATGAGGCTGAATCCACCGACGTTGATGGCACCAGTGGGACGGAGGGCGAGGGGAGCACCACGGCGGAGACTGAAGGGGACAGTTCGGACAGCGACACCTCCTCCGATGGAAACTCCCTGGCCGTGGCAGACACCTCTGTGGCCACCCCAACTACTGTTACAGCCGGCACCCCCGTACCAGCACCGCCCTCCCAGCAGCCCCTCAGCATGTTTCCCATGCCCGCTCACCCAGGAGGGGGGGCATCTCCTTCACCCCAGGCACCTCAGGCCCTACTCCAGTCAGCTCTGCTGCCCTCAGTGAGGAGTCTATTGACCTCCTGCGATCCATCTCTGTTGGGCAGTCAACCATAGTGAATGCATTACAGGGTCTGGCAGGGCATTTGCAACAAACAAATGCATTCCTAGAGGGCATTCACTCTGGCGTGGCGGCCCAACAGAGATCATTCCAGGCTCTGGCCTCCTCCCTGATTGCAGCCATTGTCCCTGTCTCTAGCCTCCCCCCCTCCAACTTCCTCTACACAGTCCCATTCCCCTCAATCCTAGCCTATCCCAAGCACACCTTCAGACAAGCATGCACCCAAATCAACACACAGAAATGGCTCAGGCCAACACAAGCGCCACATTTTCATCCTACAGGCACTCACACAAGCACCATCCAGATGCAGACACACCAACATCCACTACCTCCACTGTGTCTCCCTCCTCCTCCTCGTCCACCTCCTTCCCAGTAGTGTCTCCACTCACACCTGCATGCACTACATCCTCATCCACAACCCTCATCACCATCACTCCTTTCACTACACGCCACTCACTGGCAGTCACCACCCCAACATCCATGCACACGTCCCCTGTGTCCTCTCCCACTGTGTCTGTGCCCCCTCCTCCCAAAGTACACAAACAAAACCACTCAGACACCCAAAAGCCATCCACCTCACGACAGCATCCAGCCCATGCACCTGCACCCACTAACAGCAGGCAGACAACACCTACCACCACAATCTCTTCCTCCACTCCCAAACCTTCACCCTCTTCCCGCCCCAGTGAACCTAAAAAGCTTTTCCTCTTGACCCTCAACCTCTTGCCTGCCCCTCCCCCCGTCCTTCACTTCGGGCCAGGGTGGTCAGGAACCAGGCTAGCACCTCAGCCACCCAGTCCACGGACACTGTCGTTTCTGCAGCCACTGCAGTTGTGAGAGGCACAGTGAAGACACCCTTCTAGCAGCCAATGTGCCTGCACCAGCTGCCAAGGGCAAAAAGGGAGCACATCTGGCAAACGCAAGGAGGCACCACCAAGTGGCAGAAGCAAGGAGGCACCACCAGCTGGCAGAAGCAAGGAGGCACCACCAGCTGGCAGAAGCAAGGAGGCACCACCAGCTGCCAAGAGCAGGAAGGGAACACCAGCTGCCAAGGACAGGAAGGGAACACCAGCTGTCAAGGGCAATGACAAAGGTACAGATGCTGCAGGCAGGATGGATATGGAGCCTGGTGCTGGAGCAGCATCTGGGCAAACAACACCAGCCATGGCACTTCAGCCGTCTGAGGCTGCGGGGAAGGGCTGGAGCCTCCCCCAACCACAGGCAGCACCGCCGCCAGCACCGCCACCTGCACCACCACCATCACCACCACCATCACCACTGCCATCACCACTGCCAGCAGCAGCAGCCCCAGTGGACAGCCGTCCGAGGCTGCGGGGGAAGGGCTGGAGCCTCCCCCCACCAAAGGCAGCACCGCCGCCAGTCCCGCCACTGTCACCAGTGACCAGCCGTCACCACTGGCGGGCAGTGTGTAGTCGTGCCTCCATGGGCTGTAGTGCGTCCCGGCCCCTGCGAAAACTGTAGGTGTGACACCCAGGTGAGGGACTGTGACCTTGAACCCTCCAAGATCTGCATCACAGGGCACAAGATCCCTCCCAGAACCAGTGGAAGAAGGCATCCACTCACCCCCTGCTTGCCTGGATGAGGCACACTGGGCACCAGGCCTCCTGCATAACCAGTGGAAGAAGGCATCCACTCACCCCCTCCTTGCCAGGATGAAGCACACTGGGCACAAGGCCCCCTCCAGCACCAGTGGAAGAAGGCATCCACTCACCCCTTCCTTGCCAGGATGAAGCACACTGGGCATAAGGCCCCTCCAGAACCACTGGAAGAAGGCATCCACTAGAGAGACTGGGGCCTTGCACTCCCAGGACCAAGCAGTGGGCAAACCACCCACGTGAGAGACTGTGGCTTTGCACTCCCCAGGACCAAACAGTGGGCAAACCACCCACTTGAGAGACTGTGCCTTTGCACTCCCAAGGACCAATCAGTGAGCAAACCACCCACTTGAGAGACTGTGGTTTTGCACTCCCCAGGACCAAGCAGTGGGCAAACCACCCACTAGAGAGACTGTGGCTTTGCACTTCCCAGGACCAAGCTGTGGGCAAACCACCCACTTGGGAGACTGTGGCTTTGCACTCCCCAGGACCAAGCAGTGGGCAAACAACCCACTTGAGAGACTGTGGCCTTGCACTCCCCAGGACATCACAGAGGGCATGTAGCCCCCTCCAGGACCCGTGGTGTTGTACCCTCTTCCGGCTGAGGTGCCCCCCCTTCCCCTCTTCCTTCCCCCTGAGGTGCCTGTGTATTTTTGACCTGATGCCCCAGCAGTGTTCTCTCCGTATTGAGGCAGGAGTCAAGTGGGGCCTTGGCCTATGTGATATGTCCCTGTGGACCACAGACATTTTGGACTCAGCAGTGTCCCTCCATTTGTATATATTGTAGATTCTGTTTTGTGCTTTGAGGACGTATTTCTCGAAATTTATATTATTACACTTACTTTACTCACTTGCGTTATTCCTGATGGGTATGGGGTGGATATGTAGTGTTGTTGCATCTGTTTGTGTGTATGGTGTTGGGGGTGAGGGTGGGGGTGTTGCGTGTTGCGTTTGTGTGTGTTACTCTCTTTTTCCTCCCACCCTCCCTTGTGTGCTAGGTGCTGTACTCACCGTGGTTGTCTTGGCTGCCGTTCGCATTCCTGGTGTAGGAGGAGGTATACCAGCATGGGTAACACCTGTAGTTTGGGCTCCATGGCGTTGTGGTTCTTCCTTGAGTGTCTAGAGGTGAGTTGTTTCCCTTTTGTGTACGGTTTCTGCCGTGCTTTTGATGGCGTTGGTACTGCCCCGGAAAAGCTGGCGGATTGGCTT
The DNA here is from genome assembly GCF_031143425.1 of Pleurodeles waltl. Taxonomy (NCBI): domain Eukaryota; kingdom Metazoa; phylum Chordata; class Amphibia; order Caudata; family Salamandridae; genus Pleurodeles; species Pleurodeles waltl. The sequence goes on along the minus strand of NC_090447.1, from coordinate 320,542,107 downwards.
GTTGTAATAGGGTTTGCAGTACATTGTCTTCTGCCTGGCTGTTGGCGGTTACCGCTGCAGTGCTTGTTGCTACCGCAGTTGCGGTCGGTGTGTTAAAGTGGCTGTCTGTGTTGGCGGTTTCCACCGTGGTCATAATTCCATTTTTTTTACTGCCGGCCTGTTGGCGGTATTTACTGCCGCTTTATCACCGACCGCCAGGGTTGTAATGAGGGCCTGATTCCAAAATGGCGACCTTTATCGCCAAGTTCATTAAAGACCGAAAAAAAAAGGTATTGATCGGTCCTGGAGGGCTTGGCAGGAGAAGGCCCTGAACATTTTGGGACCTCTTAAAAAGATCCTGAATATGACAGAAGAAGCCATTGAGTTGGGTAACCTCATCGACCCCACAGTCCTTTCCAGGTGGGCCCAGCATGCCTTGCGTTTGCTGGGCAATGCAAACAGCACCCTCTCTACGGAGAGGAGACACTCTCTGTTAATTAAAAATGAACTCCGATTGGGTGAACTAGCCTCTACGGAAGCGGGTCCTGACACAAAAGGGGGTCTCTTTGGGGATCCCTTTATTAAGGAACTTACCCACTTCGTTAATACCTCCTCCTCTCTGAATAAGGCACAGCAATCTATTAAAAAGGTTTTCAATCAACACATTTTTGCCGAGGGCCTAAAGAGGTAGGTGGCACTCCTCTGGCTGTTCCCTCACAAACCGCCAAAGGCCACAAACAAAGAGATCCATGCAGTGGCACGATCAGAAATGCTTTGGAGGTTTCTACCCCTCACAAGGAATTGCCAGAGGACGTGGCGGAAGAGTACAATTATGTGGTGCAACCAATGCCCCGGGAGGCTTCTCTGGTAAGTTATACCTCTTTTTTACCTTATGTGGTAGGGGGGAGACTACAGGGGTTCACCCAAAAGTGGTCATCCACCACAGGGGATGCTTGGGTCCTCCAAACCATTCAAGGCTTCCACATAGAACTGTACGGGACCCTAATCCAACAGGTTTTCCTACAACTGATGATGTTTTCAAGAGAAGACTCACAGGTGGGGGAGCAAAAGGTGGCTGAGCTCCTCAGGAAAGGGGCAATTGCCCGCTCGACACGCCAACCAAGAGTGTTCGTGAGCAACATTTTTCTAGTTGAGTAAAAGGACAAAGGCATCCGACCTATCATCAGTCTCAAGTCTTTCAACAAGTGGGTGGTATATCGACATTTCAAAATAGAGGGTATTCACCTCCTCAGAGACATCCTTCTACCCAACGCCAGGTTAGTGAGACCCGACCTAAAGGGTGCCTATTTTACCCTGCCCATTTTCCCCGCCTCACAGACAATCCCTTCAGTTCATATGGGGCGGTCAGGTTTACGAATTCTCATGCCTTCCTTTCGGACTGTCCTCAGCATCTTGGTGTTTCACCAAGATGATGAGACTGGTTATAGAATGGCTGCAGGCCAGGGGAGTCAGACTCATTGTCTATTTAGACAATAATCTTCTAATGCACCAGAACAGGGAGACCTTCCTTCAACAACTGGATGTGACCAAAACCATCCTACAAGACCTGGGTTTCATCTTGAAATGTCAAAAGTCAGAGTTCACCCCCCAATGAAAGCTCTTTCTGGGGTTCAAGATAGACACGATACAACAATCCCTTCGTCTTCCCCAGAAGAAAATGGTGTTGATTCGCATGGAGACGAGAAGAACGCTGGAAAGAGTGAAAATCTCTTTACACCTCCTTGCCATGATGGTGGGCCTCCTATTGTTCTCCATTCAGGTGATATTTCCCGGGCCCCTACACTAATGGGCACTCGAGTGCCTGAAGGCTCTACATCTCAGACGAGGCCCAGGAGATCTCCCTATGTCCCGAGGCTTGCACCGAGCTCCATTAGTGGCTCGATAACATGCACGCCTGGAATGGCAGAGGCATTTTCGGGGCCGCCCTGGATCTTATTATAGAGTCCGATGTCAGTTGGCAGAGATGGGGCGCTCGCTGTGGAGATATTACCATAGGAGGACAAAAAAAGAACAATCTCTCCATATCAACTGCTTGGAGCTCCTGCCAGGCCCTTTTGCTATTCAGAGCCTAGATGCCAACAGAGGGTTGTGCTCCATCCTTTTGTAGATGGACAACGTCTCAGCGGTGAGGTATATCAACCGTCTGGGGGCACACGATCCAATGTTCCCGGCAGACTTGACAAAGGATTTCTGGACTTATTATTTTCAACACAACCTGTCAGTGATGGAAGATTATCTTACTGAGAGTCTGAATCAGATGGCAGATTGGCAATCCCATCATCTAAGAGAATACAGCAAGTGGCAGTTGGATCCTGACCTTTTTCAGCAGATCCTGACCCAGTGGGGCCTTTGTCAAGTGAATCTGTTTGCTTCTCACCTCAACCATCAACTATCTCGATTTTTCAGGTGGCGACTGGCTCTCTGGCGGAGGTGACCAGTGCCTTTCTTCAGGAGTGATCCCAGTTTTTAGGTTATGCTTTTCCACCTTTCTCAGTGATAACCAGACTGCTGACCTTGGTCAAGCAGCAGAAAGCAAAGGTGATCCTGGTAATACCACTCTGGAGACCTCAAGCCTGGTTTCCAGTTCTTCTGGAACTTTCTATGGCTTCTCCAATCTGACTTCCCCAGGCCCCTCAGATGCTGAGGGGACCAACACAGCAAGTCACACCCACTGATTCAGGCAACCTCCCTTTGATGGTGTGGGTTCGCTGAGAGGTCCCAGGCCTTTCGGAAATCGCTGCCTCCCTTATTACACGAGCCTGGGCTCACTCTACAATTCAGCAATATGGTTCTGCCTGTCGTACATGATTACGCTGGTGTTTGTGACTGAATTTGGGTCCTGTGGGGGCAAATGTAGTTCAGGTGGTCAATTTCCTGTCTGACTTAGCAGACAAAGGGTTGGCATATTCTATTATAAACACATGCAGATCCTCTATTTCTGTGGGCACTTTCCTCTTCATGATGTACCAATAGGGGAACACCCTTTGGTGTGTCGCCTCCTCAGAGGCATTCGGTTACCAGTTTCACCGGAGCCGCAATACTGTATACTCTGGGACATTAATGTGGTGCTGCAAACTCTCCAGTCTTGGTAAGACAAACAGAACCTCTCTCATAAAGAAATTTCTGGTAAATTGGCTGTGTTATTGTGTTTAATCTCTTGCAAAAGAGTGTCAGGTATTCGGGCTTTGGATATCACGACATGTATGTTCACTCTGGAAGGAGTTTCCTTCACAATCTCAAGGCAAACCAAATCCAACACCAGAGTGGTCCATTATCCCTCCTTTCCTGACCATCCTAAGTTATGTGTGGTGCATTGTTTGAGAGCATATAAGACCATGACCGAAGAGTATCGCCCAGCTGGGATAGCTCAATTGTTTATCTCTCTCAAGAAACCCTTTAAACCAGTGTCGTCTTCTACCATTGCCCGTTTGGTTTGATGGGTCTTCCAAGAATCTGTGATTCATATGTCCTCTTTTGGGGCTCATTCTACGAGGGATGCCATGGCTTCGAAAGCCTTTTCTCTGGGAGGTAAGTTAGAAGTCATCCTCAGAGCAGCTGATTGGTTGTCACAATCGACCTTTAAAACTTTCTACTTCAAACCAGTTCCCAGCATGGCTTCTCTGGTTGTCAATCAGCTTTAAGCTAGCATAATCCGAGCCTCCAGTCCTGACATAGGATGTAAAATTTCCTAGTTATCATGAAGGAAGGTTTTAATTCTATTAAGGACACGGAGGTGAGGATTCTCCCTCCCAAAAAATGTTTCTCTATGCGTTTGCCCTCCTGACTGTTTGGCAGTTCACCGTGAGCATTAGTATACATTGTTTAATGTTCTATGGTGTTACTGTATGCAATGGATGACACAATGTTTTATTTTTCTTGACAGTACAGCTCAATACCTTTTTTGTCTCTGTGGTTATGAGTTTCAGACTTGGTTTACATCTGTTTTTTTTGTTAGTTTTCATTTCTCATTATCGGATCAAAAACAAGATTTTTGAAAGGCACCGAGATCAGGCAGCACGCTTGCAGAAAGAGGAAGGGTGGTCCTGGATGGCTACATTTATGGGACCATATCTCAATGGTTGTTTTCTTTTTCACTGCAGCAAAGACTTTTGGGCTTTGTAGTTTTGACTTGTAAATGTTGTTTATTAAGGCTGCTGAGTGGAAATTAAAGCAAAAGGTACGCATAATCCTTGCCTCCGTGTCCTTAATAAAATTGAAACTTTCCTTCATGATAACTAGGGAATTTTATATTCTGATATATAATTAATATTACATCTTGAAGTATTGTCAACTTCTCTTCATATTTCAAGGATAAGATAAAATAGAAATTCTTTAATAAATGTTCTGTGGCTTAGATGACTGGACGACAAAGGGAACTCTCGCTTTCATAAGGTATAATACTATATCATTGCCAGAACACTAGTAATTATTTGTAATCTTGCTGGATGCAGATATTATGCCTACTGCCAAACTGGCTTATGCGGACATTGTATATTCGTGTTCACAAAAGGGAAGGCTGAGAAAAAAATGAAAGTATATATTCATAAGGAGAGGGTTGGAGTTAATGGGGGAAGGTGATGTAAAGATGGAGAAAGAAGTTGGTGAATGGGAAGCTGTGCTAGAACTGGGAAGACGAAAATTATATGCAATACAGGAGTCTGAGCAAAATAAGTGAGGTTGAAAGTAAAGAGGGAGCAGAGAGAGTTCATGACAGTGCTATGCACTGAAAGCGTAGCTGAGGACAAATATATTATCTAATATTTTCCATTGATGTTTATAGTGCTTGGAAATGGTTGAAGTGTGATAGGAAACGATTTATAAAACAGATTGATATTTTTTTATGTAGGGTGCTTAGATAACATTAGTACTCACCTTCCACTTGATGAAGATGAAGACAGCGAGCAGCAGGAGCCTGACCACCACCATGTGGTATGGCCTTCTCCCTGTCCGGGTTCGCCCACAGGACTTCAATGTCGTCTGCAATGAAAAATCCGAAAAAAGTACTTGGGAGAGCTAAGTCAACTGCTCAGGGGGTGGTAGGTGGCGATGCAAGGCCAACAAGCAGGGACGGCGTCGCTGCTGCAACATTCTGTGATTCTGGGCAACTTACTTAGCATGCTAAATGATGTTCTAAAAAGAGATATGTTGCAGCCTCGTAAAAGAAGCATAGGAGGGGCACCAGTGGGCTCTGCATTCCTCTTTCCTATAAATGCTCTCACTTTGAAGCCACAAACTTTCTGAAAGACACAGCTTGATATCTTACCTCTGTCTTTGAATGCACAGCAAATGTAAGGAGATAAGAACAAGATTTGCAGGCCTGTTTACAGAAAGTGCGCTCTCGGAAGCATACTGTAAATAGGGTTTTGGCATGGGAAGGAGGAAGTGAACCTGGAGCCACTCACCCAGCAAATGAAAAGCAAGAATGCGTGAGTTACAAACCAGAGAGCCAATGGCAAGCAGCGAGCAGAATGCATTCCCAGGTCAGCTGTCTGAAAAGCCGCAAGATGTCTTTCGCACACCTAGATATTTGCATGGTCTGGTTGGCTGCTACCTAAAAAGAACTATAATATGCTTAGTATGCTATGGATGTACTCTGTGTTGTGGTAAAACCTTGTGTTTATTACTTTATTATTGCACTGTGTCTTTGTTAGTCTTATAAGATGAATTGCTTTTCAAAATCTAAATATAGATTTTCCTTTGGGTTTGTGGACCAGAGGAGCAACATTCTATATGACATGCTTGAGCAGACACTTACATCGAATGTTAGGAAACTAAGGTGTTGATTTAAGGTTTGACAGATCAGGGACATCCACAAAAATGGGCAAATGTGCCATTTTTTGAGAGATGTCTCATCTGCCAAACTTTATGGCATGGTTGGGACATCAATCCGTTTTAGGCACATGGCCACCATCTGCCAAACCCCAAAACAACTTGTTAAGTCAATTCTGTTCGCTTGTCATATAGTGGACAATCAGATGCTTGCACTCAAGGATGTTCTTTAAGACTTTGTGAAAGGCAAAGTGAGATTGGGTTTAACAGAGAGCAATAGTCCAGCTGAAAGGATAACATTATTGGTAATTTCTAAACAAGTATTTAGGGGACATTAGATAGTTCTACTTAGAAGATAGTTCAAGCATAGCTAGCGAGTAGATTTAAATAAATTGAATTAGATTATTTGGAATGTCTCCAAAAGCCCAAATATAGACCAAACAAAGAGCTTTATTTAGAGTTGGGTGGATGCAGGACTGCTGCTAAGAAGTGGTGGGTGGCCCACCTGCCATATTAAGAGTGCTATGATGTCAACGGTGCTCTAAATGTGGTGAGATATCCTCCAACCTGGCCGAATGTTTCGCTCTTTGCAACTGTAAATAAGGACCAAAGTGTTTCAAAGCCCACACTGGCGGTCACTGGGAACCAGCCAAATATTTTCCTATCATAGGAGCTGTGACTAAATTTGTTAGTTCTCCCTTCTAGGTGTGTTGCAGTTTTCTGCACTATTAGAAGCCTGGTGATTTATTTTGTGGGACATCTTTCATATAAAGTTGTACAATAGCTTAAGATCCTGATTATGAGGTCGATAATTATTACACCCGATAAAATATGGTACCCTTGGGTTTGGATTTTATGGGTGTGATAATTATCACCTACCCTGAGTTTCGCCCTTCAAAATGGGGTAAAGTGTGCGGATCTTAGTACTTTATGCATAAAAGTCGACATGTCCTGGTATTTACTGTGTATTTTCCCCGCCTTCAAATTGCAGCAGTTTTTACCCGCTGAAGTCTAACAGATGTTGCTGACTGCATCACTCCGAGAAATTAGAAAAGCAATAAAATTCACGCAGCGAGTAAGTTTGCTCCCTGTGCAAATAGGGATTTGAACAGAGGTCGCAATTTTGTGGCCCACGTGTACCCAGGGCGTAGATGTGAGTGCTGTGTAGTTCACCACTTCTTGTGCCTGGCTACGGGAGATGAATGTCAAATCAATTTTGTTGAAAGTGAGGGAACGGAACAACTTGATTAATTCTATGTCTCGTAAGTATTCCAGGTACTGTGATACAGAGTAAAGTATGGTGGATACGGTGGGATTCCACTTGCACCAGTTGCACGTCAAAGCAGAGTGTGACTGCACTGCAGGGTGACCTGTGCCCCTTAACTAAGTGGCACTTTTACCACTGCTCAGTCAGGTATGCATAGGGTTCCTTTGAAGTTGGGAGGAGAAACCATACATATGGGCGCCTATCTGATGACACCCAACCTTGTGCTCCCGTTTTACAGCCGGTTTCCCCTCAGGGAAAACCCAACCTCGCCTCGGACGCACTCGCAGCCCTCTCCAGTATACTTGTCAGTGCCTCCCTCGCTGCTCAGCGAAAACCGCAACTGCAGGAGCTGTGCGATGTGCAGATGGTAATTCATGTTTCACCTGCACTAAACGCTGCACAACAGGAGAATAACATTAGTTATACTTTCTAATCTTAAATGAATACATTGTTCACGTTTCAGACCATATCATACTTGCATTGTGTTTGGCGAGAATGTTATGGGCTAATAATTAATCTGCAAACATAATTTGTTTTTCAGAAAAAGGCAGACCTGGAACAACACCTAGTGTTTGCAGTCTTTGACGAAAACAAGAGTTGGTACATGGAGGAAAACCTGAAGAAGTTCCACAAAGACATCTTAAAGCTAGACGAATCAAAGTTGTACAGCTCCAATATTATGTACAGTGAGTGCCATCTTTGGGTATTTAGTTATAATCTTTCTCTTACAGGTCAAGATTTAGAAGATGACGAGTTTTTGGACTGGATGTGCCGAATCAGTGCACTTTTCCTCTCACACCTGTGCATTTGTTTTATGATTGGGACACAGAGAGAAGACATTTGTTAAAAAATAACCATCACACTTTTCTAATGCAAGCATAATATTCCAGGCAAATCGAATCGTTTGTTTACGCTTTACCGAGACCCTTGTGAGTCTGAGTGAATAAGGCTAAGGGCCTAATTACGGCCTTTGCAGATGGGATACTCCATCACAAGCGTGAGGGGTATCCCTCCTGCTATACTACAAGTTCTGTTATATCCTATGGAACTTGTAAAATGGAGGGCGGGATGTCCGTCATGTTTGTGACGGAGGAACCCATCCGCCAAGGTCGTAATGAGGCCCTTAGTGTAGCGTTGTAATTTTCTGCACTACCAGCAGTGAGGTTCCCTCTATGGATCTAGGCCTTCATTTTTTCAAGTTCTGGATTAACAAGACGTACAACGTGATAGGCACTGTGTCATCATTTACTCCAGCTAGGGTGACCAGCCATCCTGGATTCGCCGGGACAGTCCCGGTTTTCCACCAGCAGTCCCAGCAAATTTGAGCAAATTTGAGCAAATTTGGCTTATGTTCCGGTTTTTAGAGGGGGTCAACTGAAAATAGTGAGAGGCACTTTTTTAGGTGTTCCAGAGCAGGGCTAGATTTAATTTGTTTTAAGTAAGTAATTTAATTAACAGGCATGATGCTGGTTGTGAAAAGCTACATTTTATTTATTGTCTTAGTGCTTCTTCTGCATTCCGATGTTGATGAGAGCTGTCATTCTGCGATGATCAGTTGATGTAAAAATATAGTCCTTCTTTTGTTTTTGCAACATGTCCCTGTTTTTAGTGCCCAAGGTCTGGTCACCCTAACTCCACCATTCCTCTGAGTCTAAGCAATCGTTGTCATGGGAAGTGTGGCAAGATGAATCAATGCAGCCTATGATAGGAACTGGTTTTAAAGTCTCTGAAAAATGAATGACCACTCCTCAATGACCGTTTCTTCACCTCTCGTACATGTATTCATTGTATTGTCAGGTACTTTAAACACACATTCTTACAAAATGTACTTTGGATTGTCAATAGTCAATAGTCAATCACCTTCATATCTGTCAGATACTGCTCAGATGCGCTGGCTTATTGTGGCACAACTACATTTTATCTCACCTTGAAAGTCAATTTAACTGTACATCACACTTGTCCTTCATTTTGACTTTGTGTACACTCCAAGTAGTCTGCAGCGTTCTGCATGTAAAGACTTGTTTGAAATTAATTGACAGCATGGTTGTTTCCTAAATAGCAATTTATGAGATGTTTTACCCCCTCTCACTAGCGCCATACCATGAAGCCTTTTCAGCATGTGAACCAGTGCTTAATTTGAGCTCGTGGTTTCCGGTGCGGGGCACTGACACTTATTTTTCCTGCCTCAAGCATTTATTTAGAGCAAAAGGCACATATGAGAAAGACGGAGGAACAGAAAAATGAAAAAGTGGCACAAAGGGAGAAAACAGAAAGCTGCAAGAGTGAGCTGAAGGGGCAGGGAGTGGCTGTAAATGGAGTGAAGAGACCCGAGATGGCTTCAGGATTACACTGCCTCAGTATTCTGTGCTCTCACATTTAGATGCAGCAGCTGCTTGTTTCAGAGGAGAGCTTTGGGCACCAGCACGTTTTTATTTACGAAGTAAGAACTGATGTGAACACTTTATAAAACATTGTAGCTTAATTAAGGCTACCAGTTTTAAATTTTTTATTGATTTTTATAATTTGTCACAGACAGGAAACAATCTGTTTACCTCTCTACAGTGCCTGATTTATGAAACAGTAAGTGCCGGTGCCCACAGTTTATTCTAAGGGTTGCCTAACTCCAAAGCCGATTAGTGTTGAGCCCACTTTGTGCATCTTTCATCCACCACCCCGCGCTCTCTGCACCTTCATCTCACTCTTGCAGTTATTTTTACCCCATAATTATCCATTTGTCACAGTTTTCCTAGTTCTCTCTTCTCATTCTATACAACTTCGCTGCATTTCTCTCTCTTGATCTTCGTCCGTCTGTTGATGAAAAATAAGTCCCTGTCCCCCAAAAAAAGAAGAATACTGGTATATCCTGTGTGTAACAACCAGCTCAAATTAGCAGTGCATATCTGTATTAATCTTTAAAAATAAAAATACAGAAATTAGGTTTTTTTCAGTGTCTCTCCATGCCGTTAATCATAATAGCCATCTGCACATATTGACATCACAGGGATTTAAACAAAGAGATTCGATTTCGTGAAGACTAACTAGCAAATAACTTCAAACATGACATGTGTCAATACTGCAGAGCTAATGTGTTGGCATGTTTATTTTTATTGAATATTTACAGCCACACCAAAGTGCAGGTATACTCCCTGGTACCAGAACCAGAACCAAGGGCCAGATGTACAAACCTTTTTGCACGTCGCAAACAGCGAATTTCGCTGTTTGCGACGTGCAAAAAGCACATCGCGATGCCCAATCCCCGTTTTGCGAGTCAGTAACCTGGTTATCGACTCGCAAAACGGGACTGCGAGTCGCAATTAGGAAGGGGTGTTCCCCTTCCTAATTGCGAGTCACAGCGTGATGATGTATTGTTTTGTGACTGCGAACGCGGTTGCAAAGCAATCGGAGTTACCACCAGTGTCACACTGGTGGTAACCCATTCGCAAAAGGGAAGGGGTCCCTATGGGACCCCTTCCCCTTTGTGAATGGCATAAAAAACATTTCTTCAGAGCAGGCAGTGGTCCTAAGCACCACTGCTGCCTGCTCTGAAAAAATGAAACTAAAACGTTTCATTTTTTAGTTTTGTAATGCATCTCGTTTTCCTTTAAGAAAAACGGGCTGCATTACAAAAAAAAAACCTGCTTTATGTAAAAGCAGTCACAGACATGGTGGTCTGCTGTCTCCAGCAGGCCACCATCCCTGTGAGTGCCGCACTCGCAAGGGGCTCGCAAATTGCCACCCACCTCATTAATATTAATGAGGTGGGCCTTTGCGACCCCCTTGCGAGTCGCAGATGGTGTCAGGGACACCATCCTACATTCTGGATTGTGACTTGCAAATTGCGAGTCGTTCTGACTCGCAATTTGCGAGTCGCAATCCAGATTCTAACTACATCTGGCCCCAAATCTCTCCACAGGGATGGAAGGAATAGTCACTGCATAGTTATGTTTTTTTTTTTAATATCCTTCACTCTATTCCAGGCATAGGCACCACTACACAATAAAAGCTGCAATTGTGTATTAAATATGATGTTAAAATACGTACTACTTAGGTAATACTTGCCACCCACACCATCCAAATCAGAAATATCAAGCCTTATAACATGAACATCCTCATTTTCACTCCTCTGTATTCATCTGTACGCCCAGGTGCAGCAACATATGGCATGATAAGATCGCTTCTGTGCTTATCTTGCAGACTACTAAAATACTTCCTGCTTTGGCCACACTACAAACCCACACATTTGAAATTGACACATATTTGGTCCTAATGTGATTTTAATATCCACACCAATTGATTTGTTCAACAAATTGACCCCATTAAGTAACAAAGTACACAACTGCTCTGTTCAACCTGCAGCTTTCCGTGTGATATTATCATCAATATCATCCATTCTGCTGATCTATCTCAGAGTTCATCAAGCACTGGGCCTATTTCAGCACCTCACGGACCATATGCTACATAAGCACCTCTACAAACTTCCACCAAGCATTAGGTGTCTCATGAAAAATTGCAGACATTGCTTGCTGTATCCACCAAACAAACCTTAGACTACATCATGTTTTACCCCAGGGATCACACTTTATCTCTCTATTGCAGAATACAAGGTCTTTATTCAGTACAGCATCCTTCATTACTGATGTTTTTGATACCCATAGACAACCTTTAAACTTCAGTTACTACTGAGACATGGATTTAAGGTCTCCATCTCTTGGCACACCAACTACGACTCTTTCACTCATACACAAAGATGTAACCACAAAGGTACAGCAATTCAAATGTATTTTATTTATGTTTCAGTTTCATTTTCCAAGAATGGTTTTAATTAACTATCTCCACAAAATTAAACATCAAGTACAATTCTCGTTAAAACCACAAGTGTGTCAATGAAAATGCTTTAAGCAAATCATCACACAACATCGTGTAACAGAATAAAAAGTAAAGTCTGTAGTCCATTTTGTTTTGGCCAATGATTCACTTTGCTTCACGTGATTACAAAGGTGGAGTAGCTGGCATCATGATCAACAAAACACAGTCACTTAAAGTTGATTTAAACTGCTCCTCTTTCATCCTTTCAAAAGCATTCCACCTGTATCATTGCCCCTTTCTAATAAAATGCCCTACCTTTCTACCAACAACCTTGTGTCATTGACTCGTTTTATGAGAACATTGCTATGGCCATTCACCTATTTGAAGCCTTGACCCTCTATTTGGGGTTTATAACCTAAATTTTGCTCTCCAATAGCAGGAGACCCTCTGCTCCCAACCAATCTTAGACCACTCATTACTGAAAACACACACTATTGATGCTTCTCCCTCTTACTATGGCCTTATACACACACTGGTGAAAATCTTTCCTCCCCCAAACTCATCACTTCCTCTATCACTAAAACAAACTATGCTTCATTGCAATGCCTGCCTCTTGCACCAAACACACATTGACCTTACACCACTGCAGCACACCACATCATTTGAAATTGCGCGAAAGTGCAGGCAGCTAGAAAAAAGATACAGATGGAATAAATCCTCTGCAGTAGAAATTCTCAGGAGACAGGCGAGGAAAGATCTCAAGGGAAAGGTATGGTAACTGAAGTAGAAGGAGATTGAGGAACGATGGATCCACCTACAAGCTTTGTTGCCCCCTAACAAAAGTAGAAAGTTTTGGGATTACATAAACACACTAGAGCACAGGCTAGCAAGTAAGGCTAACTCAATAGCAGCCAGTGTCTGTGAAAAACACGTGGGCTCCCTTTATGTGGAGCCAGGACGCACTGAAACTCAGGGCACCATGGGGAGGCAATTGAAGCTCGATGGCCTAAAAAATACTACATTAACGGTCACAGCCAAATTGATTAAAATGGTCCTAAGCAGTATTAGGCAGGATGGAGCCCCGGGCCCAAACGGCCTACCCCGGAGCATATTTAAGGACGATCAAGACTTCTGGGCTGCCCCCTTGACCATTTTCAACAACTGCCTACATCAGTCAGACATTCCAGGAGCCTGGAAAGGCTCAATATTTCATCCAGGTTTTAAAAAGGGAGTTTCCACTCTTCCGGGAAATTATAGGATAATAGCTCTATTGGATGTGAACGGCAACGCCTATGCAAGGGTCCTGCTTAGAGAACTGGAACATTGGATTACAGAAAATAATTTCTGATGGATACAACTACCTGTGGATTCCTCACCTAAAGAATTTTCCCCATGCGCCAGCATCCGACGGAAATTTTCTTCTAGCTCTGCACGTCGACGATGACGTCATAATTGCCCGACTCCCATGCGCCGCGTATGACGTCATCCAGCCAATAAGAGGTCCTTGTTGACGTGCAGATGTCAGTTCCCTTTTTTCCGTGCCTTTGAGTAACGTTTTTTTCTTCGAGGCTACCTGGGAGCTACTGTTTCACTTCGTGGGTTACAATGTCTCAGCCACGGAAGTCGGGTTTTAAACCCTGTAGGGAGTGCAGTGGGCGAATGTCGGTCACAGACCCACACGAAAATTGTTTGTGGTGTCTGAGCTCTGACCATGAGGTCAAAGCGTGCGGTTCATGCCAGCGCATTAATCCGAAGGCTCTCAAGGAGCTGGAGGCCAAGTTATTCTTGGAAAGATCGAAGAAAGAGAGACATCATCGTCGTAGGTCTTCTTCCAGGTCGTCAAAATCGCAAAGGCGTCATCGAGACTCCAGGCGCTAGCATGATTTACGATGCCGATCAAGTAAGGACTGGTCTCGCTCAAGGTCGCTGTCAGCTCGATGCCGAATGACATGGGAAGTGAGTCCGACTGTAACACCTCTGCCTCGGACGACTCCTACTTCTCCGACGTCTCCGCTGTCGGTCTTCGAAGTCGATCCTCACCAGGATCGGGCGGTCTCACCAGCGCAGACGGAGATGCCCAAACCGATGCCGGCATCGCCTCAGGCGCCGGCTCCGCAGGGATATCCGGCGCAAGGCACAGACCCTGCCACATTTCTTAATGCGATGTTTAACATCTTCGCCACCATGGCTCCCGGAGGTGGTCACTCAGGACCTTCGGGTCCTTTGGCGTATGATGTGGGTGTTCCGGCTCCGTACAGGCCGACGGCCTTCTTGCCTTTCCTTCCAACAGGAAGTGCTGGTTCGGTACCAGTGGCGTCGCCTAGAAGGCCTGTGACGCCGACGACATCTGCTGCCCCGGCGCCGATGAGTTCGCCTCAACTTCCATCGACATTGAAGAAGCCTACGGCGCCGATGGATCCGGCGTCAGATGAATCCGAGGGCCATCAGCGCCAAAGATAGAAACCAGGCTCTGCTCCAGGAGATTGGCTCTCAGGCTGCTTGAGGCTGCTTGAGGAGCAGGAGTATGAGAAGCAGCTCTTGGAAGAGGGTGAGATTGTGGAGCCCCTGGGAGACCTGCAGGGCTTGGACACTGCTAATGGTTTGGACACTTCCCCAGAGTGGGACTTGGCATCTCCGGGGGAGTACACCGAAGAGGCTGCCTCTTTCCATTCGGTGGTCAGGAAGGCGGCAGATTTTCTTGACCTTCCTCTTCCAGCTGCTGATGTAAAGACTAACATTCTTACGGAGGTTATGCACCCTTCTTCAGCAGTGCAGAGATGAGGTGCTCATAGACCCTAGAATGGAGGTGTGGAAGAAGCCTGTGACTTCTACAGCAGTAAATAGGTCTGTTGCGAGGAGGTATCGGATGGCTCCTGGAGATCCAGCGTTCTTGTCCAGACATCCGACTCCAGAGAGTTTGGTGGTACAGGCTTCATGCTCCTCCCGCTCTGCTCCAGGATCTTTTCCAGGGGTTCCTGCGGACAGGGAATCCAAGAGAATGGACCAATCTGCTAAAAAGGCGTTCTCTTCATGCAGCATGGCCCTTAAGTCAACGAATGCTACCTGTATCCTGGGCAGGTACATCTATGCTCTGATGGACGATACCAAGACACACTCTGGATTACCTCAGGAGGTTTTTAACCTTTTGGCGGACGCACAGGCGGCGATGACCCAGATTATCCAAGCTGGGCTTGACACATCGGACTCTGTGGCCAGGGCTGTGGGCACGTCCATAGCGACAAGACGACATGCCTGGCTACGGTCTTCAGGATTCTCTCCTGATGTGCAGACAACCCTACTCGATCTGCCCTTTGATGGGGATAAACTGTTTGGGACAAAAGCTGACTCTGCCTTGGAGCGGTTCAAAGAGAGTAGGGCAACTGCAAGATCCTTGGGCTTGCAAGCTTCCACCTCTACTTCCTTGAGATTGTTTAGGAGGTTTAGGGGGTTTGGGCGTGGCTCTTCCTTTCGAGAGAGATTCCAGGCAGCAGGACATCAACCTGCTACTGCTCACCCCTATAGATCATTTAGGGGAAGGAGTAGGGTTCATACCAGAGGGACCACCCAGCAGCACTCTGCCTCTTCCTCTTCCTCCGGATGGGTGCAGCACAGAAAGCAGCCTTAGTCCTCCATCACTCCCTTTGCATGCATCTCCTGTAGGGGGAAGACTATCTCACTTTCTCCACATGTGGGAGTCAATAACATCGGACTCCTGGGTCACCGATATTGTGGGGAAAGGTTATACTCTTCCCTTTCGGGAGTTTCCCCCTTCCATCCCTCCCCGCCCATCCTTCTGTCGGAAGACCATCTTCTTTTACTACAACACGTAGTTCTAGTACTTTTGTCGAAAGGTGCAGTGGAGTTGGTTCCAGAGCAGGAGAGGGGTCAGGGCTGTTATTCAAGATATTTCCTGATCCCTAAAAAGGATGGTCGGTTGAGGCCAATCCTGGACCTGAGGATTTTGAATTGGTTTCTCAAGCAGGAAAAGTTCAAAATGCTGACCCTAGCACAGGTTGTTTTGGCGTTGAACGAAGGGGATTGGATGGTGTATGTCGACTTGCAGGCTGCTTACTTTCATATCCCGATCCTCAAGTCACACAGGAAGTATCTCCGGTTTGTGGTGGGGTCGCAACACTATCAGTTTGTGGTCCTTCCATTTGGTCTTACTTCGGCACCTTGAGTATTCACGAAGGTGATGGCGATGGTTGCAGCAGAGCTCAGAAGGAGGGGGATATGAGTATTCCCTTATCTGGACGATTGGTTAATCAAAGCCAAGCCTCCGGAGCTCCTGCGGCGTCACCTACAGTCGACAACCCAGTTGTTGTTCGATCTGGGCTTTTTGGTGAACGTGCCCAAATCTCACCTGGAGCCCTCTCAACGCCTCCTGTTCATAGGGGCAGTACTGAACACAACGTTGAATTGGGCCTTTCCTCCGCCGCAGCGGATTCAGGTCATTCAGGCGCTGATTCCAATGTTCCAGAATGGGGCTGTCGTTCCAGTCCTCAGGCCCTTCGTCTGCTCGGTCTGTTCCCTTTTTGCATTCTGCTGGTCACTCATACACGCTGGCACATGAGGGCTCTTCAGTGGTGCCTCCGCAGGCAGTGGTTTCAACACAAAGGGGATCTCGAGGAATCGATAAGGATCTCCAGAGACGCTGCAGCGGATCTTCTATGGTGGGCTGCGGTCGGCAACCTTTCTCAAGGAAAGCCGTTCTCGCTGCCACCTCCAGTGGCCACAGTGATAACTGGTGCCTCCACTCTAGGGTGGGGAGCTCATCTGGGGGACCTGGAGGTCAAAGGTCATTGGTCTCCAGTGGAACAGAGGTTTCACATCAATCTGTTGGAATTGCGGGCGATACGTCTGGCTCTCAAGGCCTTCCTCCCTTACCTTCGCGGACGGTTCAAGTCCTGACAAACAACACTACCGCAATGTGGTATATAAACAAGCAGGGAGGAGTGGGGTCGTACCTTCTCTGCAGAGAAGCTCTACGGCTCTGGTCCTGGGCACAGGACCATCGGATTTGCTTGGTAGCAAACCATTTGGCCGGAGTTTTCAACGTGCGTGCGGACAGTCTCATTCAGTGCATTTCGACCGATCACAAGTGGCGTCTTTATCCAGACCTGGTCCTTTACATCTTCCAGGTGTGGGGGTATCCACAGATACACCTGTTTGCCACTCTGGAGAATGCGCACTGCCCGTCGTTCTGCACCCTCTAGTATCCAGTATAAGGAGCTTTGGGGGACATGTTTCAGATGTCCTGGAAGGGTCTGTTGCTTTACGCATTCCCCCCATACCCTTGATTGCTCGGGTCCTGAGGAAGATTCGCCAAGACCGGGCCCAAGTCATCTTAATAGCTCCAGATTGGCCAAGAAGGGTGTGGTATTCAGACCTTCTCCAACTCTCTCTGTGCCCTTTGCTGTGTCTCCCTCACAGGGCAGACCTCCTCCTGCAGTCGCAGGGGCAGGTTCTACACCCCCACCTCCAGAGCCTGCACCTACATGCCTGGAGATTGAACGGGCAATCTGAGTACTTTTTCTCTCCCACCTGAGGTGGTGGACGTTATATTATTGGCCAGGCGACACTCCACCAAATCTGTCTATGTAAGCAGGTAGGCTAAATTTGTGACTTGGTGTGGAGAGAATCAAATTGATCCCTTACGTGCCCACTTATCTGACATTTTGTCGTTTGCGTTATCCTTAGCGCAGAGGGGTTGTGCAGTTGCCACTGTTAAGGGTTATTTGTCCTCGCTGTCAGCCTTTCTGTGCCTTCCAGACCAACCCTCCTTGTTTAAGTCCCCAATTGTTTTGAGGTTCACTAGGGGTCGCATTAACAAGTTTCCGCCCACTCCATTCGTTATGCCGCAGTGGGATTTTAACTTAGTGTTAGCTTTTCTGATGGGTTCACCGTTTGAACCGATGCATTCATGTCTCTTGAGGTTTTTAGTTTTGAAAACTGTTTTTCTAGTTGCCATTACATCCGCTAGAAGAGTGAGTGAGCTCCAGGCTCTTAGTGTGGAACCCCCATATACTTCCTTTTTTAGGGACAAGTTGGTGTTAGGGACCAAGGCGGCTTTCTTACCGAAGGTTGTTACACCCTTTCATTTAGGACAGTCCATCACACTTTCTTCCTTCTATCCTCAACCTCATCCATCAAAGGAGGAACAGAGGCTACACTGACTTGACCCAAGAAGAGCATTGAGCTTCGACGAGGACCTCTTATTGCCTGGATGACGTCATACGCCGTTGCGTGGGAGTCGGGCAATTGTGACGTCATCGTCGAAGTGCAGAGATAGAAGAAAATGTCCGTCGGATGCTGGTGCATGGGGAAAATTCTTTAGGTGAGGAATCCACAGGTAGCTAGTGTATCCACCAGAAAAGGCGTTACCGAAGGTAAGTAACCTGTTCATTATACCAACATACCAAACAGGATTTAGGCCATGTTCATCCACTCTAGATAATGTGCTGGCTCTTGCATACTTAGGACAGAAAACCTTGAAACCAGCTGCTCAACCTCTCTTTGCGTGTTTCATTGACTACAGTGCAGCTTTTGATGGCATAGAACGCCACATACTCTGGAAGCAGCTGGCCACCTGGGGGATACCAGGGGATTTATTGGTGGCAATAATGGCACATTACTCTGACATATGGGTGGGAGTAGGGATCTCGAGCACCCATGTGACCAAAAGAATATATACTCATAAAGGCCTAAAACAAGGTCATCGCTCCTACCCTTTTCAATCTATACGGCCAACCTTGGTAAAGACCTACTCAAAGGAAATACATTTCCCCCGATACTGGGAAAGATAGTGCTTCCTATAATCCAATACGCTGATGATTTAGTCCTGCTTGCCCAGACTCAATTAGGCTTGAAAAGGGGCCTGGCCATCCTGCACGACTACAAAGAAAAAAACGCACTGAAGGTTAATGCAGCAAAAACCAAGGTTCTGGTGTTCGGACGCCAGTCGCAGAAATATCCAAGAGCGTGGAAGCTTGGTGCATTACGAATAGACATGGAAGAGAAATACCAGTACCTTGGAGTGTGGTCATCCAATGCAGGTAAAATAGTACACCAGGCAAACGCATTAAGAATTAAGGCAGATAGAACCACCTATGCTTTAGGCAAACTATACCTCCGGCTCCAAGCTCCCACATCTGAATCAATCAAGAGAGTTATAAAAGCAAAACTTCTACCCACCATTACTTATGGCCATTTAGCATGCCCAGACAGGATAAAAAACTCTGGAGAAATGTCAAATGAGAGCATACAAAAGGATTTTTCAAATCGCTAAATCCAACAGACATGCTGGGATAAGTCTAGAATTTAACATAACAAGTATGGACATAAATTGCAAAATGGACATTATGAAGGTATTTCATGGTGTCTCCAGGGCCAGTATTGACAGTTTGAGGGGCTTGCTGAAAGTAATCTTTGAAGATGTTTCCAGTAGTTGGGCCATCTATCTCAGGCATGCCGAGGAATTTTTTGACCTAGTCCCCACGTATTCATCTGATCCCCTAATATCGAAGGCCCTCCTGATAAAGATATTGAAAGATCATGGCATGCAAATCTCCAGAGAAAAGGACATTGCCATAATCAGGGAAATTAGGGGGGCAGAGGGTCTAGCTGAGTCGTACAGCATCGCCAACCTCCAGCCGTATATGAAAGCAGCCCTGTAGCTCGAACTTTTCAGAGCATTTTACATATACGACTCCTAACATTACCGGCTTAGGAATTTAGATACAGTTGGGAATTCAGTGTGGGGCCACTCTCAGGAATGTATTCTATGCAACTATCACATCGAATCCATTTGTCATTTAATATGCTGCTGCCCGGGTCTGGCCTCAGAGAGACGCGGACTTTTAAAACCTCTTTTTCTGAAATATGGCCTAAGGACATGTAAAGAAGCTGTTAAATACATATTTACTTCTGAGACTCCCATGGAGCTGGCCCATTTTGGAATTTTTTTCATCATCATGAGGTAAAATTTACTGCTAGCACGTGCCCACCAATTTACAGAAATTAAAAAGGAGGGGGAGCCGCACCTAAAGTAACATTGTTAACTAAGTAGCTGACGCACCCCCCAAACTTAGACTTTGAGCAGTTTCAAAGAGGTCAACTGCTCGCTGCACTAGCACTTACACATGAGACCGAACTTTGACCTTGAACATCAGTACATCGATACAAGGGGTAGGAGCTGAAAGGAGGTGGTTACTATTGTAGGGCACCTGTATCCTGTTTTAAAGGTTTTAGAGAATGTTTACATTCATTGTTACATATTTTTCTTACTCCATACCTTTTGGTATTTTTATTACACTCCTTTTGGGTAAAAATGTCTGTACGCTTGTAACAATCAAGTTTTATTCATGTCTCGCAGGCTTGTACACTCCATACATATAGCAGCTTCTGCCATATAACCCCCTATAGTAAGCTTTTGCAAGTGTACCCTGATTCTACAATTTCAGTAGACTCAGAATTTTTAGTAATGACTTATTAACATGTATTGCAAGGAGTCAGTATGTTATATTTTTAAAGATGATCTTCACGCCATACAGCATTTTATAACAATAACCAAGTTCTGTGATTTAAGTTTACTCTAGTCTAAGGGAACTTCAGGTAATGGCATGACAGTAGATGTCGCGAAGGATATGGATTTTTATGATGAAGTGCAATTTTAATTTTGCCATTGTCTTGCAAAGGTTTTAAATAATCATGCAAATAAAGATCATTCATTCATAATAATGAACTTCTTAAGGGCTGCAGGACAGTATATAAAACACACACCAATAAAATCCATAATTACATATATCTCAGAGATTACAAAACTTTACATCCATGACCCAACAACTAACCACCATTCCACATAAACAACATGAAGCAAAAATCGATAGACAATTTAAAAAAACTTCAATCCATTTCCCAACAGAGTCCTGCCTATCTAATTAACAAACTTCTACATGTTAAAAAGGTTAATAAATCAATTGTCCAAAAAAAGGGTGGCAACTTAACCAGAGAACATTACTTTAAATCAATAACAAAAGCAGAGAAAGGGATACAACAACACATATTGTGTCAATTCACTGCTGGTTTTATGTGTGCCTAGAAAAAGAAGCAAACATCTTGTGTCTAGTACTGTCATTTTCTTTTTTAATATGTACATTTTATATTCATGTGTTTTTCATAGCAGTCCAGTGGGAACAAAGCACATCATGTTCCCCACCACAATCTGAATTGGGCATAATGTATATTGACACCAAATAATAAAAATACAAAATTCATGTAAGCATGTACAGGTTTTTATCGTAAGTCACAAATAACAGGTCATTATCCAAACTCCTGCATATTAAAGTTTTTCTCACAAGGGATAGAAGTTCTATACAGTCCATATAGCTGTTAATCCTACAGGGGAATATCACCCTGTGAACTCCTGCACCCAAAAACCTCTTCCGCATGTAACAAAAAGGAAGCAAACAGAAAAGGAGAAGGTGAGAAAAAGAGCTAATTCCACCACTTATTTAATGCCAATTCATCTGAAATGCAAGGATTCATCCATCCTTATTGAAAAATGAAAAGGAAAAATACCCATCCGTCTGTAAGCCTGGCCCATACAAGTAAGGAAGGAAAAGAAAAAGAAAGTTGGGTACGTAGGACAAGAAAGGAACCAAAATGATAATCAGTCCCCGTCATTTTCCCTCAAAAGTTGTGAAGTAAAAACCCTCCAAGAGCAAATTCTACAAATGTCAACAAAATACTTTCAAAATATTATCTGTTCAATACGCCAACATCTCCAATGTCTCTCAGGCGGGGTTAATAGTTTAATGCCCCACCGCACTATTAACCACTCCACACGCCGCTACCCACTTGCTTCATACGTTTCTTCCAAGGTCACCAAAATCAGAGGCCCCCTTTCCACTCTACTTGCTGCTGCTCCAGCTCAGTCCTTCAGCTCCACCAGGCACGCTCCACCACTCTCAGACTCGCATTCCTTTTCACCCCGTCCATCTTGTGCACCATTCACTCCTTCCAGCTCAAGTTCATAGCGCTTTATCCTTTTCTTCTGAAGTACTTCTTTGCCTGCTTAAATTGTCAGTTGTTCCCTCTGATCTGGCATCTATCCATTTTGATTCAAATCATTTGGGATTTTTCCTTCACTAAAGAAACCAATTGCTGATTCTTTCTCCCATGCGACTATTGTCCGTCATCATTTCTGCTATTCTCGAGTGAGGCAGGGATACACTGATACAGAATTGTAAATATAGAAATAAATAGCATAAAGCCAAGAGCCATAGGCAAAACAACTCGCTGTGTTCATTTTTTTTGTATGTATATTCATGATATTGCCCCATCATCTTGTTGCATGTAACCAATCACAGTATTTTCATTTGAATAATTGGATTTTACTGCTTTCCTAAAAATATGGGAGAAAGAATTGGCCGATTCGTTTGCAGATTAATTTCCATTTAGAAGGATATGGAAATAACTCATGCAAGTGCCAGGATATCGCAGGTTAATAACTAGTAGAAAGAGAAAGCCTACATGTATATGGTGTTTATTTGTTGTTTAACTCTTGCCTGCCAAACGGTTGCTAGTTTTTTGTTAGTCACTACACTACCTTTTTCGTGAAAATGACGTGTTGATATTAAAAATGCAACATTAACTCTATCAAATTAGTATGTATTTGTTCCGCTGCCGAGTTTTTTCTTTCACATAAAGAAAAAGTGCAATCTTTAAACTAACGTGGGGGATGAGGCCCAAAAGGGGTCGGTCGCTATAAAATACCATCTCATCTCTGTGGCCACTACATCCTTTGCGCAATCATGGACGCACAAATGCTGCCCATAAAAAATGAGTGCACACACTGAGATACTCACTGCCCACTTCTCGCACAGTGAACACGAGTCATCACGTTGAAATGACGGGCAGGATGTAAAAACCGATGAGAGAGAGGATGCAGCTTCCTGAGGGGCGTCCTTGCGTTCTCCCAGTGTTGTGGAATGTTTACCGCCTCTCCCATACAAGCGGTGACCCTGCAGTGCCTTGCAACAACGATTTCCCTTGAATAGGAATCTTTCTGTACTTTGCAATTTTAAGTGCTTTCTGTGAATTGCAGAGATATTTTCCAAATGCAAATCGACTTCGTGTGTTTAGCTCTATAATGATAATGTACATCGAGAAGAGCTTGAGCGCCCTGTTTTAACCTGTTCGTTTACCTTACAGCAATCAACGGCTACACGCACGAGGCTATTCAAACCTTAGGGTTCTGCCACGATGAGGTCATTCGCTGGCACATTACCACTATGGGTGCTCAGGATGACATCCTAGCAATAGGCATCGCTGGTCACTCTTTTAAGTATAAAGGAAGGAACGAAGACATTCTAAACATCTTTCCAATGGATGCGGAGAGTGTTACTGTAGAAATGGACAACCTTGGTAAGTACCTGAACGTGCCCCCAGCACCCACTCACAAACAAGCATGCTCATAGTAAGTTAGGTTATGCGGTGCTGAAAAAATACAGCAAAAAACTTTGCACCCTTTGTTGTTAATCAGTGTGACTTGATTGTGTTGGATCGGTGGCGCTGGGCAGTACCTGGCAAGGACAGAAATGAGAGTAAGTAGAATAATGGGGTGGAGGAGGTAAGGGGAGGATCCATAACAAAATGGATAATTGTAGGAGAGGAATGTGGGTTGTAAATCCTTCCCTGGCGAGGGCACACAAAGGGGGGAAAAATCAAATGATGTGAGTACACCGAAATCCGAAAATACTGCCTCAGAAACGGCTTCTCAGTAACAGAAATGTGTTTGAAAGGACTAGCCTCAGGTGGAAGCAGTGTAGAAAAAAGAGAGAGGCAGTAGGTCATAACTCGAGAGCATGAAGAAGTATACACGCGGAGACAAAAGAGAGTGGATGGGAAAGGTGATTGGCACATGAGCAGGAGGGATATGAACACAGAGGATGGGGGACGTTTTACTGCATCATGAGGAGGAGTCTTGGCACGTCAGGGAATGCGAAGTGGTGTAAGCATGGAAGTAAGAGAATTGTGGTGAGTGGTAGCAAATATCTACAAACACAGAAGCGGTTTTGGAGGTGGACAAGGGACAGCCAGGAACAGAAATAAAAGTAAAGCCGTCAGCCTAAGGAGTCACCCTGCCTAACATTTAAATTGTTAACTTAAAAATGAACAGATTGGGGCACAACGTGAAAAGGAAAAAGATACCGAACTGCCCAGTGACATTGTACCAGTATGTTACAATTTTACATGCAATACACATAATTCCATGGGAATAAGAAATGCTCAATAAGAATCAATAAGGGAAGTTTGTGCACAATTTCCTTGTAAAAGGGGAGACTAAGGGAGTGGCTGGCTCGGTCAAGAAGCATTGACATGGGTATTATCAAAATCCACGGTCAAAGAAGGTTGATTATTCATTTTGGTTCTTACTTTTCAGAACTACAAGGTGGCTATAGTTTCCAAAAGTAGAACACAGTAGTCCTCTGTGTAGTACTTCAAAAATGTAGCGTAATTCACAGGTAAAATATTGGGTGGTGTGATCATCCAGATCTTTTCAAAATGTATGTGCATTGTCAATTTGTAAATGAAACCACATAGATACATCCATGTTAGTTTAATCTATGTCCCAGGGTGCATTGGGGCAAATTCATTTGCACAGTCAGTGGATTTATTGCCAGGTCAATAAGTAAGAAAAGTTTAAAGAAAGGTGTCAGAAACCAAAACTACAAGTCCACCCTTTTCTATCTCATGGACATATTTCAGATTGTGATATCCCACCATGTAACTAGACACCCTTTGTAAATACTCAGAAATAGTTATGTGAAATATAATCATATTCCCTAAACTAATGACATGCTCTCACCACACTGTTTCTGGCGCACAATAGTATAGGGTGAGCCCAAGCCTGGTACCATTTGAACAGTAATACTTCTAATCACCAACAAGCACTCTAGTGATTTGCTTCCGCCTTATTTTCCGTCATTCACTCTTAAGACAACATTTTCCTCATCGCAGTCATAGAAAGAATTCTCCAAAGCACACTTTATACCAAGCTTTTCCAGCTATCTGTTGCACATGACGCAAATTGCTTCTTGTTACTTGCTGCATGATAGTAATTTCCACAATATTAGCGTTTTACCCCATCTTCTTTTATGGTTCAAATCAATTGTTTTTATTCCATCTTCATTTTAAATGTTATTGTTCTGGTAATTGTCCTTCCTCCATACTCCTGCCTCACTTACCTTTCATACAGTTATTTGTCAGATTTTTTTCTCTCATTGTTCGGGGCTCATGAAGCCTGAGTTCACCTTTTGCCTTTCTTGCACATCCTTATCGTTAGTATGCATCACTGTTTGGCCTCTGATTAAATCTTCCTAAAATAGCCCAAAAGTGTACTTCACCAGCAGAATTTCGAAATTAGTCACATATGCATCTGTTTTTTCCAATTTCCTTTGTTTCTTGCTACAAATGTATACTTAGAACATTTTAACCTCTTCACTGCCAGGCCTTTTCCGCCTCCTGCACCAAACCTTATTTTGGCTATTTAGGGTAGTTTGTGCTTAATTATTCATGTCCACATAAGCTATCCATGCCAAATTTGTGTCCTTTTTTTCCCAATACAATGGGGGTTCTAAAGGTACCCAGAGTTTATGGGTTCCGCTTGAGGAGACCAAGAAATTAGCCAACATGTAGCTAAAAATGTTTTTATTTTTTAGAAAAGTGGGAAAAAAGTGCTGCATAAGAAAGCATCTGTTTTTTCCCCTGCAAATGACATCATCAACGGGTTTGCTGTGCTAAAATCACCATCTTCCCAGCTTTCAGGAACAGGCAGACTTGAATCAGAAAACCAATTTTTTCAACACAGTTTTGGCATTTTACTGGCATATACCCCATTTTTAATATTTTTTGTGCTTTCAGCCTTTTTCCAGTTAGTGACAGAAATGGGTGTGAAACCAGTGGTGGATCCCAGACACCTAAAGATTTCTGAAAAGTAGACAAAATTCTGAATTCATCAATGAGTCACTTGTTTAGACCCTTCATTGTTGTCCTATAGAAAGTAACAGTTGAAATAAAAGAAAATATTGAAATAGAGTTGAAAAAAACTGCCCTTTCTGTATTCGTTTTTTTCTATAACTTTTTCTAGCTATGGCAGATTTTTCAAAGCAATATACTGTTACGTCTACTGGACCCTTCTGGTTGTGGGGATATATAGGGCTTGTAGGTTCATCAAGAAACCAAGTTACGTTGAGCCAGTAAATCAGCTGCACCTTGCAATGGGTTTTCATTGTACACCGGGTATACAGCAATTAATTTGGTAAAATTTAAAGGGTGAAAATTAGGTATCATGGAAATCTATGTATTTCCGAGATGGACACAAGATAAGGAGCTTAGAAGCAGTGGTTATTTGCACATCTCTGAATTCAGGGTTCCCCATAATAGCATGTGAATTAAATGCCATTTCTCAAAATGAATTCTTTCTTACATTTGGAAGGCAAAAATGTAGAGAAAGCAATTGGCAAAAACACTTCTATTCTGTGTTCCCTAAGTCTTCCAATAAAAATGGTACCTCACTTGTGTGGGTAGGCCTATTGCTGGCGACAGGAAACGCCTCAAAACGCTACGTGGACATGTCACATTTTTCTATTGAAAACTAACGTGTTTTTTGTGAAGTGCCTAGCTGTGGATTTTGGCCTCCAGCTCAGCCGGCATCTATTAAAACCTACCAAACCTGTAAATTTTTTTAAAACTAGACACCTAGGGGAATTCAGGATGGGGTGACTTGTGGGTCTCTCATCAGATTCTGCCTCCCAGAATTCCTAAGCAGACCTCAAAATGTGGCAAAAAAGCATTTTCCCTCATATTTAGGTGATGGAAAGTTCTGGAATCAGAGGAAGCCACAAACGTCCTTCCACCCACCATTCCCACAAGTATCCCGATGAAAATGGTACCTCATTTGTGTGGGCAGGCCTAATTAGTGCTCACAACAGGAAATGCCCCACAACACTACATGGACACATACGATTTTTCCAATTAAAACAAACATGTTTTTTGCAAAGTGCCTAGCTGTGGATTTTGGCTTCTAGCGTAGCCAGCACCTAGGGGAACCTAGCAAACCTATATATTCTTGGAAATAGACATCTAGAGGAATCCAGGATGGCATGACTTGCGGGATTCTCATTGGGTTCTGTTGCCTAAAAAACAGTGATCCTACACAGAAAGGTGAGGACATTTGCTTTTTTTTAGCTAAATTTAAGGTTTGCAGGGGAGTCTGGGTAAGAAAATGTTGACGGGATCCACACAAGCCACACCTCCCTGGACTCCCCCGGGTGCCTACTTTTCAGAAATGTCTGGGTGTGGTAGATTTCCCTAGATGGCCACCTGGCCCAAGACCAAAAATGCAGGTGGGAACGGTGGGTGGTAGGAAGTTTATGGTTTATGTTTGCTTCTGGAAGAATATGGCACAGAAATACAAGAAAATGTGTGACTTTAGTCACATTTTGAACTTTACAGGGCATTGTGACTAAGAAACTTGCTGGGATCCACAAGAGTCACACCACCCTGTACTCAACCTGGTGTCTAGTTTTCAAACTTATCTAGAGTTAGTAAATTTTCCCTAGAGAAGAAGCGGGGACGCTATCAAGACTCTTACTTTTGTGATGTTCCAAACACTCAAATTGTGAAAAGAAACATCCTTAAGTTTTGTTGAAAAGACCCCTCGCACACCAACCTAGTTGGTGGCATGATTCATCATTGGGGTCCCACCCAAGATACTGGACACCTGGTTACAGCGGAGAGTGTTTTTTCATTTTTTATTTTACCACACAGATACTGGCTGGATTTGGCACGAGGGTGAGTGAAGGTTCAGTAGATCAAATGTTATCAACAAGCGATTTCACAAAAATGAAATGCACTGTTAGTAACTAAAAGGCCAGAAAACTGAACCAGTGACTCACAGCTCGTGAGCTGTAAAGCCACTTCAAGGCACCAACCGCTTTACAGTCCATTCACACACCTTTCATACGTGACACGCCGCCAGCCGCAGGCCCAGTATATTACAACACTCACATCAACAGACAGTGCCACTCAAGGGCCCATCACTTTCATACCCCCTCATGCCTGACACAGCAATCACACCAGCTGACTTGAGTCTAAGGACTATGGCATTTGGCTAGCAGTGTGTTGTAGTGACTGACAGCAAGTCACTATTTACACCATCAGCCAAGTGCCAGCTCACACACAGTGCCAGCCAATTGACACTTCACGCACACCGCCAGCAAACCACCACTCCACGCACACCGCATGCCAAGCCCCACTCCACACATACCGCCAGCCAAGCGCCGCTCCACACAAACCTCCAGCCAAGCGCCACTCACGCATACCGCTAACCAAGAGCCACCACGCACACCACAAGCCAAGCGCCACTTCACACACACCGCCTTCACTTTTTTTTGTTACAAAAAAGAAAACACTAGTTATAAGTAAGTACAAACCTACAAACACCAACGCTCTAACTAAATACATGACAGTAATGCTAACCGTGAAACTGAATAAAAAATATAAAACAATATAAAACAGGCAGTTCACTTTTACTGTATTACCCAATAATTTTTCTGGGTGTGGTAACTTCTGAATCAACCGGCCACACACAGCCCTGGCTTAGAAGGACAATCCGTTCAGGACATACGAGTCTCCCTCCAGATACCTTCAGGCACAGACTCTACATTTCTTAGCGGGAAAGTCTTTTTTGGGCATCGGAGGAAAGTGATCAGGAAAGTGGCGATGTTTCAGTATAGCCACATCCTCTACCACTACTTCTCTGGGAACTCTTGCCTGTTCCACAACAACAAGGCTCTCTATCGCAGACTCCTGAAACTTAACACATGCCATCTTTGACTCAGGAGAACAATCTTTTGAACACAGCAAAAGCATTAAAAGTTGCTAAATGGAAGAGATGTATAGCCAACTTCTTATATCAAACGTAGTCTTACGAAAAGCAGTGTAAGGTTCCAACTTCTGATGTACTCTAGCTGCACCACCCATATGCTTACTGTAGTCTAAAATGCACGCAGGTTTGCACACTTCAGCAACCTGACCCCATACAGTCACAGGGGAAGTACCCTCATCATGGATGGTAGGCAGCATGTAGACATCCCTGCTGTCTGCAAATTTCACATCTAGCAGCTCATCATTACTCAGGGCACTGCACTTTCCCCCCTCAAGTTTTTTTTTACACACACTTTCCCTTGGATAGTCTTTACAGCTAGAGCGATTGTGCCACAAGCAACAGTGTCTACTTTGAACATTTCCCTGAACAATTGCACACCAGTGTTGTTGAAGTTATCTTGGTACAAATGTTGATCTTTGTTAAATAGTCATCTACCAAGTTCCCACACACTTTTCTCACTAACTCCAAAAGCGGACAGACAACCAGGGTGGTCAATACTTGAATCCCTACCAGTGTAGACCCATTAATTATAGACATATCCTGTACTACCCTCAGACAGCATATACATCTTAATTCTATAACATGCCCTCTTGCTAGGAATGTACTGCCTAAAAACCAAACGAACAGGAATAGAAATTCGTTCACAGCTATTTCTTTCCCTGGAACATAGACGATCTACAAAGTGATCAAGGACTGGCTGAATCTTAAAAAGACGGTCACAATCAGGGTGATCTTGTGGCAACGCTAAAGCATTATCAACAAAATGCAGCATCTGAAGCAGAAACAAATACCGATTATGAAGCATGGTTCTAGGAAATGTAGCCGTTGCCATTAAGGGACTAGTAGACCGATATAAAGACAGTGGCATCTTCCTTATCAGCCCCATCAAAAAAGTTAAACCCAAGAGCTTCTTTAACTCTTCCAGATTTGTGGGAATCCATTGGATAGCTCTAGAGTTAGGCCTAAGTTTGGCACTTTTGTCTCCTAAATGCTGCTCATCATACAAATTAGTCTGCTTAACAATCTCTTCTAAACATTCTGCATTTAGTACATCAGTTACAAAAAAATCATTCATGCATGGCAACAATGCTCATTTGGAGTAAATAGTCCAAAAAAAGATTTTCTTACCAAACACATGCACCTAAACATACTGCAGGTCTACCAATGCCACAACCGCAAGGAGTCACAGAAAGGAATCAAAAGCTTTGACCTAGAACAAAAAGAAGAAATAAACCATTATGATCGCAACTACTTCGCCAGTCTACAAACACCCCGCCACCAAACATTTAAAACATTTTCCTGGTGTCTAATGGTTTCTGCCCCCCTTGGGCGCAGATGGGCCTAATCTGCCCCAGTGGGGGTGAGGTGGCAGAAATGGCCAAAAGTAATTTACCCCCATGGGGGAGCGACCCTTGCCCAAGGGGCCACCCCTCTCCAAGAAAAAAAACATATGACCACGCAATAATCTCTGGTGCCTAGTGGTTTCTTCTCCTCTAAGGGGCAGATTGGCCTAAAAAAAATAGGCCGATCTGCCACCAAAGGGGGCAGGATTGACCAAAATTAATGCACCCTCCCTTAGGGGAGCTAACCTTGCCCAAATGGCTGCCCCCAACAAAAACACACACAAAACATAATGTCTAGTGGGTTCTTCCTCCCTTTGGGGCAGATGGGCCTCACAAAAATAGGCCGATCTGCCCCCAAGAGTGTGGGCGGGGCAGGAATGTCCAAAAGTAATTTACCCCCTTGGGGGAGTGGCCCTTGCCCAAGGGCCCCCCTGCAAAAAAAAATTGCGCCCACACAATAATCAATGGTGCCTAGTAGTTTCTATCCCCTTTGGGGGCAGATTGTCCTAATATAAATAGGCCGATTTTCCCCCAAAGAGGGCAGAAATTGCCAAAATATATGTCCCCTACAGGGGTCAACCCTTGCCCAAGGATTCACTCTCTGAAAAATGCCCAAATTTAAAAATTCCCTGGTGTCTTGTGGTTTCTGCCTCCTGTAATTGGGGGTCACTCCCCACGCACACAAACACACATAAACAAAATCATGGTATTACTGCTACACGATCGCAGTGCCATGCGCGATCATGCAACAGTAATACGTTTCAAAGAGAAACAGAGAGAAAGTGCATAATCAAATTTTTCTGGAATCCATTTTGGACCTGGTAGCCCCTATGATACCCAATGACAAGAAAGGCCTGTTTGGTTAAACGACTAATGACCTGGATGAATTAAGTTCACTGATATTATGTTAGTTGCTTGGAATGCATTTTGCAAGGCTTGCTATCGGAACAGACTCCATGAAAGTACCATTGCCTGCTAGCTGAAGCAATCTTTAGTCAGAAATGTACCATCCTATTTACGTGCAGTTCACAGTTCTCTAGAAAAATGTACCAACGAAATGTTAGCCACGTAGGACATATTCTGTAATTTCCTTGTCTATGCGTTATCTTACTATATATGGTGTGTTATGAATACTTAACGGTAACACCTTCTGCAATGTTGAAGAATTGACCATACATCAATGTCAAGAACCAATTAAATGTACGAACACACCTTGTGGTTTGCAAGAATAAAAGATCATGTATTACTTCCTTCTTTAGACTGGTTGAACTTGGCCTCTCAAGTTGTCAGTCTCCGTGTACACGTATAAACTATTTTGTCTTTATCCCAAGAGCAGGCTGTTCTTTGGCTTATGGTTCCTGAGCTGAGATTGAGTAGGCTTCAACATTACAAGGGCTTCTTCCGTATTTTCCCTGGTATCCCCTTTGCCAGGAGCTCCTCTATCACTGGTGCTATACCCTCCTCCCCCTCTTTAGATATTTTATATTGAGGTACTTGTGGCAATGGGGCCTCAGGACGCAATGTCACCCGCACTGGGGAGTAATCCAGTACCCTCCCACATCATTTGCTCCTTGTGCCCAGACCTCACTAGGGTCAGTCTTGCAGCTCTTGTGGGAGGCCCTGCACCTTTTCTTGGTGGTCACATCTCACAAATGCCTGTAACATTATCCTATTCTGCTTACTTTATAGAAACACCCCTTCAGGTGAGCAACTGATGGTACACTGTTTTGCATAGGAGATCCCTTCCCATAAAGCTAACAGGGCAGTGCCTGCCAAAGATGAATTGATGGTTTACCTCAATGAGACCTACTGTGAATTTCAGGGCCTTTATTAAGTATTCATCCACCGGCTGTCCAGTCTTACCCACAGCTGTTATTTGTGTTCCTAATAGTGGTGCATCTGGTATGTCCGATGCCCTCAGCATTGACCTTGTTGCTCTGGTGTCCACCAGAAAGGGCACTGTTTTGCTCAACACTGTCCCATCCACATATGGGCCATCTTGATATACTGATATTACCAGGACCATAAAGTATGTTTCTGGTGAAGGCGGGTACGAGAAACCATTCTCTTCCCTGTTCCACTGTCCACCGCCACTCCGTTGCGGCCGTGGGGCTCGGGGCATTTGTGATCTGTCCTGGCAGGGTGTCATATTGTTGGCGGGGGCTTTGAATATGTTGTCAGTGTAAGTTGGAGGTGGTTTACTGTGTTGTTGTCTCGGCTGATTTCTACTTCTAGGTCCCCTCACCAGGAGGGGGCACTCTGCTTTCCAGTGACCCTGTTGATTACAGTGAAAGCATGCAGTGCCTGGCGGCAGTTTGAGAGGATGCTCGCTCATTTTGCCCCCTGCCCTGGCTACCGCTGTAGAACTGCTCCTGCGCCATCATTAACTTAACCTTGTTCTTTTTGTCTTTTCTTCTTCTGCCTCCTGCAGATGTGTTTGATAGCCTGTGCAGTACTTGGTTGTGTCTAATACCTTATCTATAGGTTCCTGCTGCCAGCATATGAAAGATGTTTGTAAGTGTGTCTGGATAGGCTGTTGAAAGCCATATACATACGCAGTGACAAAAGCTGGCATCGCCTCAACTAGTGGGTTTTTCATCCCCCTGCTCTGCTCGTATACCTAGAGAAGACGATCATAATAACTATTTACACTCTCATTTTTTTTCTGTGTTGTGTGTATTATTTTTGCCTAATCATCCTTAACTTCTGGCATTTTCCCTGTTTTCTTGACTTCTCTACTTCTTCTGTATCTGTCAGCACCGGTATGTTCTGGTCTCTAAATTTGTGATAACCTGTGCTGTGTTGATGCTTTCCATCAATTATTTCAATTGTTGTAACTTCAGTACTGCATATTGAACTTTTTCTGTCAATTTGACACCGTCCCAGGACCGTAAGTCGGTGTCTGTAAAGCTTAACTGGCAGGTGTCCCAGGTATAAACTTATGACAGGGGACTTGAGCTTTTGGTGTGCTGTGTGTAGCTCTGGTGTACTCCAGGAGCCTGGGCCATCAGCTCTGTGCATGCTAAGGTTATTATATGTTTCCTGTGTGCCCTAGACCCATCCTCTGCTACTTCTGTCAGCGTCATCCTTTTATCAATCAGTTCTGTCATTTTGGCACGGCATTTGGAGCTGTCTGACCTGAGCATCATTTCTTTGGCATTACAGGAGAACTGAGTGGCGTGCTTCTCTCAGACTGGGTGTTTGAAATACTGTCTTTCCTGAGACCTGTGGTAATTACATTTTTTCTGTGAATTATTCGTTAGCAGATCTATGTTGTGTTTTGTGTGGTGTGCGTAGATACATATTTCACAAATCACTTATCTAATTTCCCGTACTCCCATATTTTGATCCCCAGAGGTGTCTTGGAACTTCTGTGTCCAGTTTTTCAACAGGGACAGCATCTTGACCCCCCCTTTCCTCACTCTCCTCTTTTAAGCGACTGCTAACCTCGCTCAGTTTCCCTGCAGCCTGAGCTGCTTCTTCTCTTAGTTCCTGCAGCGACCGAATGTCAGCTACAGCTTCGTGGTCTATTTTTTGTGCTTCCTTTTTTTCCAGGCGCTGCGCTAAGTTGCGGCAAGCTGCCTTTTCGATTGAAGATAGTTGGGAGGGTTGAGTTCCTGTCACTGAGTGTTCCGGAGTGTCTTTCTTTACTGGGACAATTACATTGTTTTCTAACCTCCCCATTAGTATGCCTTCTACGAGCTGGTCATCTCCCTCATCCTCTTGTGCTTTTTGTTCCTCTGATTGAGCACCTACCACAGGAAGTGACGGGAATGTCCCCACTTCCTCAAGTGTGTTTTCTCTCCAATCCTCCATTTTTTCTTTCCCTTTTTTTCCTCTGAGTAAAATCCTTTTTTTTTGCCTTTATTGGCATGCCAACAGCTCTGCCCCCATTTCAGGTGTTGCTCCGGACTTTTCGTTTGCGGCCGTTCGCCACTCGGCGGATTTTGTATTAATATTATTGTTTCCTTCTGAATAGAGCGTTTCCTCTCCCCTTTCATTTTCAGAGTATGCTTTCCTTTCTTTGTTTTTTGCATATGGGCCCTTGCCCAAGAGGCCACTCCCCACGCACACAAACACAAACAAAATCCCGGTATTACAGCTGCATCATCGTAATGCCAAGCATGATCGTGCAACAGTAATACATTTTAAAGAGAAACAGAGAGAAAGGAAAAACTCTTTCCTTTCCCTATGCCTCTTTGAAACCCCCTCCCCACCCCTCACAGGAGGTGAACCTTACCTTCTTCTTGATCCAGTGCTGGAAGCAAATGGCTTCCAGCGCCACTGGCACCATCTGATGATGTCAGTGCATGCAGCACGCTCTGATGCCATTAGATCCCCCGGGGGGGGGGTAAGGGTGGCAGCAGAAGGTCTTCTTCTGCCATTCTCGTGGGGGGGGTGGCCTACAGGGGAAGTGCCAGCTCTTCCCCCGCGGGTCA
The DNA here is from genome assembly GCF_031143425.1 of Pleurodeles waltl. Taxonomy (NCBI): domain Eukaryota; kingdom Metazoa; phylum Chordata; class Amphibia; order Caudata; family Salamandridae; genus Pleurodeles; species Pleurodeles waltl. Next base: position 320,507,529 of record NC_090447.1, on the reverse strand, counting down.
GTGCCAGGATTTAATGGGTAAGTCCATGGCACAGCAGTGCAGTACAGTGCCACAGGATGTAACCGTTATGTCCTTGGCGTAGAAGGGGTTAAAGCAAATCTTTGGCTGTAGTATGCCTCAATTACTGCTAAAGCCTCAACATAGTGATTAAAATCAGCAATCATTATGAGAGGAGACCTCACTGAAATACGTGAACATATTCTGTATCCTAGGTCTAATTAGTCCTGCCCCTTGATATACCTCCGTGAACAATTGTTGTCCAGAGATTTTCATTTTTGATTTGTGTTTTTATCATTAGAGAAGTAAGTTAGCTTGGATAGACATTGCTAATCTGGGCCGATTTTTTTCTTGATTACATTTTTAAACAAGGCAGATGTGTTGCAGTGATGATGTAATATTTCAGAAACCATGAGAACTATATACTTAATTTTGGTGCCAAAACATAGGTTTTGGGGATCAAGTAGTCGTATAGAGGCAGAAAATAATTCCTCAGAGAAACCTTCCCGCCTTTTTCCAGAACGGCGGCTCTATAATGATGTTGTAGCCATCATATTGGTAATTTATATTAATATTTTTTTGTTTCAGGTTTTCTGTTGTTTCAAATTTGTAAACATGAGCGAAGCAGGTGGTAGCAAAGGATCTTCACCTCCTGACAAAGTGTTGCTAACTACAAAATGTGAGGACTCCTTCAACAAAGAAAAATGTGTCATATGCCATACTAATATGAAAGAAAAGCTAACAACAACTGTGGCTGGACAGAAGAGAGTTTGAGAGCTTCAGAAATACAGCAAGATGAAGTTCACAAAAGATTGAAACTGATGGGTGAAGAGGATTAAATATTTTATCATAGTAACAACAAGAAGTGCTAAAAGTATTATACAATGCAAAAAAGCCTGGAAAAAATGAGTAAAAAATTAGCAGAAACCAGTGAATCACAACAGGAATGAGAGTCTTCAGAGAAAGTGACGACAACCAAACCCAGTGCCCATCCACTTAGAAGATTGATGACTTCCCCTCGTCCACCTCTAACAATTGATCAGAAAGTAGAATATCTTCAATGTATTTGTGGTTTAGCCAGAACAAAGGCCAAAGGGATTGACAAACGTACAGAGTATGTGCATCTCAAAGGACAAACATGTTTTTATCTGCACCTAGTTTCTTTCAAGATTAAGTTTTCAGCTGAGTAGCTGATCTAAACAGTAAGGTGAATGTATTTGCGGCTGATTTTTATGCCTTTCCAAACTGCATGCATGTATACATTCGAAAATATGAATGTAAAATCAGCTCCCAGCAGCAACGTAACCGCCAGCCTTCAGTTAAGTTTGGACTCTTTGAAAAAGCAAATTAAGTTTTAAAGCCACTCTTGAGTGCTGGCTAAGGGTTCACACTCAGTGAGATCAGAGAAATAATGGTCAACATCGATGAAACTGTATTGATCCATAATAATGAAATTAAGCTTTTTCTGTTGAGAATGTACAATGACAGAATTAGCTTTTGTCAGTTTGACAAAAAAGAGTAAGCCACTTAAGGTGTTGTCAGCTGATTTGATTCCTGAAGTTCTTGCTGCCATAATAAAATCAAACATACAGAAATATTTAGATTTTGTCAACAAGAATGCCTGATGTTGTCTTAATATTTTTTACATCATTGTTCAATATGAGCAAAGCTAAACTGTCAAAAAACTAAAGTTCCTGAGTTCGGAAAAGAAGCCAAAAACATTGATGTTGGCTTTGAAGATATAAGCGGAGAAGTGGAAGACAATCCCATGAACCGGCAGGCTTATGCTGCGCAAATGTACTGTGTTTTCCAAATCATGTTTTATGAATTACATCACAGCAAAAAGAAAACTCTGCTACACATGACTGCCCCCGCAATCTATGACAAGTTCAAAAGAAGGCAGCTAACCACTTCAATGAATAGGATTGGTGTATCAACAAGTTGTAATGACATAGTATAGAGCAGGAACTTGTTAGCAGCTCATGCTGTAAAATCTTGTGAATCTGACAGCACACCACTTCCAAGTAAATTACCAGGAAAGGATTTACAATTGGTGCTATTGATAATTTTGATTTTGAAGACAGGTCTTCTTTGTCTGGAACATCCAGCACACATGGTACTGCCAATGTGCTTTTTCTAGGCTGAACCAAAGACGTAGCTGCTAGAAACAAGCTGTGTTAGCTGTAGGCATAAACAAACAAAGCTGCAAACTTTTAACCCAACTACCATGCCAGTTTGTGCAAAATCACGACATGACATGTCCCAGTCTACCAGAAAGTTTCAAAGTGGCTGAGGACATGGTTCTTCTTAAACCTGATGCTGAGGTCTGCAAAGCTGAGTTAACTGAAAATATCTTATCAATTATTTGGTGTGGACTGAATGAGCTGGAATTCATACTCCGATCTCCCAGAATACCGTCCCACTGAAGAAGGTTGGATTTTTGCCAGTGATATCATCTCCAGTTACAAACTACACCACAGAATACACAGCTCTAAAAAAATTCCAGAATGTGCATGTTCAACTTGAAGACCAGTGTATCCTGCCAATTTTCTGCGATAAAGCTGTTTTCCGTATTGTAACTGACATTTTTATGAGCAATCCATTAGAATTTGATAATCTTTATCCAATGATGGGCTTTTTCCACAAGACAAAAGTTGCATTGCAGTGTGCAGGAAGTTCTCAGTGGTTGTGGCATAGATGATGCACTTATTGAGGCTGAAATCTTTGAAAGCAAAACTGTCAAGTCAGTATTGGGAGGGACTCATTATGTTAGTTTGTTACAAGGTATGCTCATCATATCTGAGGCTATAGAAACATTGTGTTGGAGTGCATTCTGGAACAAGAATAATAAATTAGGTTTTGCATATCTTATCTCAGAAGTGAACAAGGCACAGGGTGCATGTCATTCAAAAGACATAGTGCAAAGCCAGGCAATGTTCAATACACTCAGGTAAATATCAGAAAACCCGAAAAACAATTTTGGAGAGTTTGTCAAAGAATGAGAAGAAAAATCAGAACTTTGTTGGTACTGGGGAAATGTTTTACACATGATAACTGTAGTGAAAATCTTGGTACATACTGATCAGGAAGGTGATAGGGAACTGCATGTGAAGACTGTGGAGTCATTGATTACTGTGCTTTGTGAAATTGATTGCATAAACTACCTGAGATATGGGTCCTGGTATTTGGAAAGAGTGAAGAAGTTAGGGGTAGAAAAACAATACCTCTACAGAACATTAATCCAAAAACATTTTGTGGTGAAAAGCAGAGAGGGAAGATTCGACGCAGTGGCTCCCGATGTGAAACTGGAACAGTCGATCAAGAGATCACAGAAAAGCGCCAACGGAATTGTTGCTCAGACATGTAAAAGTGAATATGTTCCTCAATGGCAGCTAGTTTACCATGAAGCCCTTTTTATTTGAAATGTTTTTAGAGAGATGACAAATTCAAAATTAATGGACGATTGTGAAAGTGTTCCTCACCACAATCCTGTGGGAAAAAGAGGGGAGTGTTTTAATAACCACGTTGGCAGCATTCTTCATTTCATGCAGCAGCAAGGAAACCCCTTTGAAATGACTGACCCTGTGCGACTATACAACTTTGTGACCAAACACCGTGTGGATAAAGATATAAAGACAATCTACTAGATGTCCTGAAACATGGATCGAATTGTACGCAGAACTGAAGCAGGAGAGATTTGTATTGAAAGAGAAAAAGCTGTTTGACAATCACTAAATTTAAACTTCCATGCCTTAATTGCCATAGTAAGAGTTTTGTCAAACCCGCCACTACAAAACAAGTACCAAATAACCAACTTTCGTAAGCAGAAAGTTAGATTGATGTAGCAAAAGAAAGGGGTGAATTTATCAAGGACATTCTGTTGCGTGATCTTCTTCCAACAAACACATTATTTGTTGGAGATGCTGCAACTGAACCAGTGAAGCACAAACTCATATAAGAGCTCGGAAAACAAAAACCTTTCACCTGAAAAATTTCACTTTGAAAAGGTGTCCTCATTGTAAACTGCTGTTGTTGTGAACTATATGTCACAATTGCGAATGGTCAAGATTTTATCCATGCAAAACTTCAGAGAGGTCATTCAGACTGTTCTAAAGAAATCAAAGTCAGTGTGCACCTTGCAAGAACTGCACATTGTCTTTGACAGTTATCTCGAACTATCTGTCAAAACAGACAAATGTCAACAAGTGGAACAATTGACATTGCCTGCATCAAATATTCAACACCTTTACCTGTGGAACTTTATAAATTCTGGGTCATCAACATCGAACAAGATGAGCTTGGATATGTTAACTCGCCAAAACATTGCTGATGCTTCAGTGAACACTAAATTTCCAATTATTGCAAGTGGAATGATTGTTAAAGAGGAGTTGGTGCCTGCAGAGATATTTTCAAAAGGTATGCAACATATTATTCAAGAACTTAACAGCAAATTGGAGGAAGCTGACCTTTTTGTTGAGTGGGCTGTTCAAAATGCTTCCAATCAAGTCATTGTACTGTCAAATGACACAGATGTTATTATTGTGCTAATTAGATTTGTTGAAATGTTCATAAGTCAAGGATTGTCAGAGTTATGGATATGTTATGAAACAGTAGAGAAAATCCACTTAATCCAGCTTCATATTCTGTACAAGAAACTTGACCCAGAGATGCCCAGTTTTCTTATCAAGGCACATAGTCTTACGGATGATTACAGTATGAGCAAAATTGGTACAAAGCTTGGAGCTTTATCTGCTGAACCTGTGAAGTTTCTAAAAGGATTTGCTGAGGCAGAAGAAGAATGTGACTTTAAAGACATAGCAAAATACCTTGTGCATGTGTGGAAAACAAGTTCTGACTGTCACACATTTGATGATCTTTAGTATAGTGAGTTCAAGAGATCAGTCCCACTAAGTGACCTTCCACTGACATCATATTCTGTACGCGCACATATTAAAAGAGCATTCTACTTGATCAAAAGATGTGTAAATATTTTGGATCATGCATATGTAGAGAAAGATCAATGTGAATTTGATTGGGAAGATATTGATGGGGTGCTAAAACCTACAAAATTTCTAAAGCTTCTATCCACAGAACGTATACGTACACGTACATGTACTTGCAAAACCTGAGCTACAAAAAGATGTCTCTGTCAATATGCTCTTCCCAAATGTTCAACATTCTGCAAATGTACCAGGAGCAATTGTCGAAACACATAAATAAAGTGAACTATGAAAATGTGTCTAAAAGTGGAGTGATACATTTTATTTTTTCATATTCAGATCATAAACATTGTTTGGTGAACACATAAAAGGATGAAAAACCATTATTCATTTCATTTCTATATATGTCTCTTCTTCCTCTATTATAGCCACCATTTTAGAAAATGGCAGACGGGTTGCTCTGAGGGGTTATTTTATGTCACTAAAGGACTACTTGACCCCTGAAATCTGTGTTTTGACACCAAAATGAAGTGTATAGGTCTCATGGTTCCTGAAATATTACATCATCACTGCAGCACATATGTCATTTTTAAAAATGTCATCCAGAAAAAATTGCCCTAAAGCAGCAATGTCTACCCAAGCTAAACTATTTCCCTAATGATCCAAAAACACAAATCAAAAATCTTTGGAAAACAGTTTTTTTATGGGGGTATATCGGGGGCCTGGATTAAATGGTAGTTAGACAAACTATGGCTAGACCATCTGGAGCAGACCCTCCAAGGCAGCTAAGAATGTGGAAAAGGGATATGGACTGGTCCATATTAGTGGGAAAATTTGTCTACTATATGAATGGATGTAATGTCCTAAAAACTGGAAAATATGGCCAACATTGGAAGATTTATATAAGGATACCACGAGGCCATCTGTCCCAGAATTGGAATACCAAGATATGCTGTGCAAAAACGGTCTCTCCACATAAAGATATTATTAGTTGTGTTGATAAATGTACACTGTTTTTCTCCACATCAATGTGATAAATGTACAACTGTATTGGTTGTATTATGAAACTGTTTGATCTATGTAATTGAATAAAAAGATGTTTTAATAAAATCTCACATCTCACTGACTAACTTTACAATCTTTATGCCAGAAGGTAAAAGGCAAAGGTAACACGCCCTTTTTCGTGGAGTAAAATTGCCATCTACTGCGACAATTCTAAATATTCTCAATTTTCTCCAAACCAGAGTTTTTTTCTCTTGCACCAGTGTGTGTGATTGCAGAAGCATGAGACTTTGCACCTTAATTCCTAGATTGTTTTTAAAAAATAGTTATTTATTTGGGTTTCAATATGAAAAATATATATTTAGATAGTAGTCATTAGGATAAAGCATGATTGACACAGAGTAATCAAATATTTTAAAATCTAGCAATAGCCTACAGATGGTACTCTCCAAGTAAGCTACATGAGAAACTTTCACGTACAACCAATTGTTCATGATTATGAAAGTACATTAAACCATTACCCACAAAGAATTATAGAACACTGTTGGACCTGGCCCTCTCTGCAGTGTGATCCCCAAAATCTTTTCCCTTCTCTTTTCTGAATTTGTTTTGTTGGCTCTAGGACTTTATAACTGATAACCAGTGCTAAACTTCTTATGCTTTCTCCCTAACAATGTGTCAATTGTGTGACTTACACACAATTGACACATTTAATTTAATATTAGGTATATAGTAAAGTAGTACTACATGTACCCAGAGCCTGTTAATTAAATTCTACTGGTGGGCCTGCAGCACATATTGTGCCACCCATTTAAGTAGCCTTTAAAACATCTCAGGCCTGCCAGTATTGCAGTTTTAAACCTGCCAATTTGACCTGTTAGTAAACAATTTGCCAGGCCTAAAACTCCCTTTTTAATATATATTAGTCAGCCTCAAGGTACACCCTAAATCGCCCAAAGGGCAAGGTGCATTGTGTTAAAAAAATCAGGCATGTAATTTAAATTTTCATGTGTCTTAGTAGTGACCATCTCTCAAATTTGTTTTTCACTACAATGAGGTCTACCTCTTCCATAGGATAATATTTTGTACCTTATTAAATTTCATACATGCTTTCCTTTGATTGGGAACAAGTAGAACATTCATGTTTAGTCTAAAATAATGTAATTTAAAATTCACTTTGTTGGCGAAGTCGGATTTTAAGTCACAGTTCTGAAAATTAAACTTTTAGAAAGTTGGCATTTTCTTGTCCTAACCATTTGGTGCCCACAGCCTGATTCACATGACGGTGAATAGAGTCTCAGTTGGCCTTTGTGTAATCCTCCCAGACAGTGTGGCAAAATGGGACCATGCGTTATTAGGATTTGCCATACTGCCAGGATGAGCGGGGCATAGCTGTGTTCTCTGCCCTACCTACATTTCAAAGGGCTTGCTCCAGCACACTCTATCAGAACTTCCCACCAGCCTTTTGTCACCTTAGACCAGGGGTCTTCAAACTTGGGGGCATCCTTCTGGGGAGAGGCTCAAATGATCCTGGGGAGCACCAGGCTCTGGCCAAGAGAAGCATTATGCTACTAACAGGGCTTTGTTTTGAGCTGAAAAAGTGAGCAGCAGTAAACTGCTATGTAATGGGCTATCACTAACATGTTTTGTCATTTATATCCAAGCTGAGATTATGTGTCAATTTGCTCATTTCACTTTCATTTTAATTGAAATGACGTCTGCGTGCCGTGCTCGCCGATAATCGTTTCAATGAAAACACTGAAATGGCCACCTCACAAGGCTTTTTTTAGCTATAGGAAATCCCTCTAGTGCACGTACCTGAGGGATTTCCTGCCTCATGTGCCAGGATGGTTTGGAGTCATCCACGGCACACGCCCATTGAGGCTGAGGACAGCTCTGAGCCGTCCTCAGCACACAAGGTGTTAACTGAACAATAAAAAACCTGATACAAAACCAAACAAGCATTTGCAATGCATCAGGTCTCACGTTTTCTCGCGTTAGAGCTATTAGCGATGTGAACTCCTAACCGGACTTTTCTTGCCACATAAACTAATAAGAAAAGAAAAACGGTTTCACAAATGTGAGCCGATGGTCGCAATGAGGATGAAGGAGACACAGAAAAGGAAACATAAGTTCGCTTGCAGTGAAACTTATCTGCAAAAGTGCAATTAACCATGTAACCAGACAAAAGTGTAATTATCCATGTAACAGGGTCGATATCATGCAAAGCGCTCAACTTCTGCCCAGCAAGATCACACTGCGCAGGAAATGAAAAGGTAAAGTAGTCCAGAAACCAGCTGAAAACACAGAGACTCATATGTTTTCAGTAGCTTACCGATGCACTCGAGGAGGGCTAAATACTTCACAAATTGAATCTATTGGTTTTTAAAAGGCAAGCCCACAAACTAATGTAAGTGACGGGCTGACATGGGCGTGGCTAGAAGCCCACATATAGATTACAACATGGTCCAGAGCGCTTGTGCGCGCTCGACCCTAAAAAGTGTGCAGTTTGCTTTGTGCAATTGTATTCAATCTGCTAGGAATACATGTCGTTTTCTGTCCTGTTTCAGGCCTTTGTCCACAGCTCTTTACCTAATGATCCAACTTGTTTCCAACTTTTGTAGGGCTATTGTTTGGTTACCCCCTCTTGGATGAGGGTTCATCCAGTTGATAAAGTGAAAGCTAATCTTCACATGTTCACTTGTTCTATGTTGGATCTTATAATGTGAGGCTAGAAGATAGTTGTTCGTACCACTTGTGATTGCCCTAACATGCTCTTGTATTCTCTGTTTCAATTAACGTATACTACTACCAACGTATATCAGATTGCATTGACAAATAATGCTTTAAGCTACATAATTAATATTGCAGATTATAAAATGACTTAAGTAGTATTTTCTGTTTGTAATATACTGGAAGCTTGTAGTTTTGTCTAATTCATATTGACATATGTTACAAACACCACATTTATGAAACCCTATTAGTGGTGGTATCAGCCAAGTGGGTGCTGCATTTGTTGTTGCATATTGTAGCATGCCATGACAGAGAATTCCACATAATGGTTTACCTCTGCTGTGCATTATTTCAAAAGCCACAAAATGCCAGTGCCTAAGCAGTATGACCTCTGTTGCTGCATTAAGACTACTAAATGGTGTTATAAATATTAGATGTTTCTCCTGATTATTATGTGTGGATCTGTTTGTAAGTAGTGCACTGCACTTTACCTTAATAATTCTCTGTCTTGCCATATATAGAACTTCTTTGGGTACCCTCTTGCCAAAAACCTTTCCTCCAATTTTATCAATTCAATGGTAAAGATTCTATCATCACTTCAGTTTTGTCTCAACTGTGTCCTTTCACTAAAGAGGGTGGAGCTGATCTGTGGCCTAGGATGTGTGATAGTAGCATACAGTATAAAATTACGTGCCATAGGTTTTCTATATATTTTCAATGCAATTGTGTCCCCTTCCCTATAGACCATAACTGAGGATGTGAGAGGTCATTGTTTCTCAGAACACATCCACCACTGCTTTTAAATTTTGGCTAAGGTTACTACTATTAAATATACCTCATTGGATAATAACCAGAAAGCAATTTGAATTCATCTCTTTCTTCACTTAAGAAACAACAACAAAAACCTGCTCTTCTGTACTCAGGTACTGAAGCACACCCTTAATGAGCTAGGTGTCTCAGGTGGGACCCTAAAGATGAAGTATGCTACCAACTAGGTTGGTGGGTGAGAAGGGTCTTTAAAGAAAACCTAAAGCTGTTCTTTTCACACGTAGCTTGAGTGACATTGTAGACTGGTAAATAAATATGGTAGCATGCTCTCTTTTCTTTCTTAAATATATGCGGGAAGGTGAGATGGCTCTCTTTTCACTCTATATTATTATTGTTAGCCTTCTGTATAGAATTACATGCCATAGGTTTTCTATGTATTGTCAATGCAATTTTGTCCCCTTCTGCATAGAGCTCCAAATATTCTATACTTGTTCTGTTAAAATTAAGAGTAGACAAAATATTATACTATCATTAAAATATTGAATGAAACTCAGAAGAGAATCCCCATTCCCACTCCAAATCAAAATAACATCATTGATAAATCTGCCCCAGTATAACTTGCTGTGTCAGATCTGGGAAACCATGTGTCCAAATGTGAATCTGTGTAAACCAATCCATTAATAGAGTGACAAATAACAGAGAACATTTGGATCCCATTGCCACCCCTTAGGACTCGAGAAATCACTGGCTTTAATGTGGAAAAATATTGTTCTCCAAAATGATGGGGGTCATGTCCACCACCATATTCGTATGTTCCAATAGTGTTGTGTTAGACATTGTGTCTCTAATTGACAGAGGTATGCACCCTGTCCTAGTAGGGACCACTATCCTAATCAGGGTAAGTCGTAACACAACCTAAATTGTTCTGTGCTCACCCTCCAGTAGCTTGGCACAGAGCAGGCAGGCTTAACTTAAAAGGCAATGTGTGAAGTATTTGTGCAATACCTCCTAAGTAACACAGTGAAAACACCACAAAATTACTCCACACCAGTTTAGAAAAATAGATAATATTGATCTGATTAAAATAGGACCAAAACAACAAAAATCCAATATGCACAGGTCAAGATATCACTTTTTAAAGGTTTATGTGAGTCTCAATCCTTAAGAATCAGTGGTGGTATTCTTTTAACACACAGTACCTGGGATCAATGTTCCCTGTAAGGTGCGTGCGCGAGTGCGCGTGCACCCTCCCTTCCCCCACCGCGCAGGCCTCTTTGCGAAGCGCGCACGTCACTGCCTGCATCAAGCGAGAGAGTGGGTCTCACTCTTGTTGTGCAGTGATTTCTCCTGCACCTCCGTTCGTTGTCCTGCTCTGCCGCAAACAGAGTGACCATGTTTTCGCGCTTTTTCTTTTTTTAAAATGCAGCGCTGACGTATTTTAACATACGTATGTCAGCGCTACATTTAAAAAAAAGAAACAGCGCGAAAACACAGTCACTCTGTTCGTGGCAGAGCAGGACAACGAACAGAGGTGCAGGAGAAATCACTGCACAACGAGAGTGGCCCGTACCTGATTTCTTTTGGGACTCTCATTGTGCAGTGATTTCTCCTGCACCTCCGTTCGTTGTCCTGCTCTGCCGCGAACAGAGTGACCGTGTTTTCGCGCTGTTTCTTTTTTTTAAATTTTGCACTGACATACGTATGACATTTGGTTAATAACCATTCTAAGTGTGCATTTTAATCGACTTGCCTGGAAGACCGTTAATGAGTGTATAATGCAGCCAATTGTTGCGTGTATTTGAAGAAGGATAAGAGGTGCAATTAGTACAGAAATATTTGGAAAACAGTTTGTCAACAGCGGAGTAACCGCGTGATAACAGTCTGGGGGTTACACAGATTATTTTTATACAGGTGATGATTAAACAGGAGAACAATCAATCAATCTATTTACATGTGCACACATATCGGAAGTGTGTTATCAGTGTTTGCAAGAGTCAGAGTGATATCAGTGCACCATGCAGCAGGTTGGGACTGACCTACTCGATCACCCTGGCACTGCCAGATGAACAAGTATGAAGGGCCCAATGCATGGGTCAGTTTAATTCCATCCTGGTCCACGGATCCAAAAACAAACACCTGGCCCCTTCAAGCCAGCCCATCTGGCAGGCCAGTCCAACACTGCCATGCAGGCAGCAGAGCGGGGAAGTTGTGAACGTGGTGCGTTTTGAAAAATTAGGTTGGGAATGTTTTAAGCTAGACTCCAAGGACATGGGATTTAAGATCAGTTTTTAAATCTTGTTGAGAGTGACCCTGAGATAAGATGAGAGGTTCAGTGAGTAAAAATGTGACACAACACATGGGGGCTTCTGCACAGATAGAAGTTATCATAGAAGCATGGTAGCCTTGCAGAGTTGTGAGATAGGGTGGAGATAGGTAATGGACTTCCCCGAGCCCAGCATGAGAAGGCTGAACTTGTCTCTGCCATCGGCACAAAATTGAATTAAGAGACAAGGGCTGATTATGAGGAAGTTTGTGTACTGAAGATATCACTTTACAAGAGGGTTAAATGAGTAGGCTGGTGCAATTACCCAAACTTAAAATGATGGGCCTTATGCAGTGCGGTAAATTTACACGAGTAAATCAGCACATGTAAATGTACTCCTACACTTGTAGGAACTTTACTACGTTAGGCCATTTACATACGTATGTCAGCGCTGAATTTTAAAAAAAGAAACAGCGCGAAAACACGGTCTCTCTGTTCGCGGCAGAGTAGCACAAGGAACGGAGGTGCAGGAGAAATCACTGCACAACGAGAGTCCCAAAAGAAATCAGGTTCGGGCCACGGTGGTAGTGCAGGCATGTCCTCTGCAGTGACCGTGTTGTCTGCACTTGTCAACCTTTAAAAGTAAAAGGTGCTGGTGCCCAAAGCCCTCCACTTAAACATGCGGCTGCTGCAATTGTCTTTTTAGGCGTGCTGAGCCGATTGGTAAAAGCAGTCGGTCTCTTGTCAGAAGTCCCCATGTCTCTTCCACATACGCACTTAAGTAAATAAAAACGTGCTGGTGCTCAAAGACCTCCTTTTAAATACGAGGCTGCTGTAATTAAATCTGCCAGAAGTGAATACCGAGGCAGCATAAACCTGAAGCCATCTCGGGCCTCTTCAATCCATGTACGGCCACCCCTGCCCCTTCAGCTCACTCCTGCAGCTTTCTACTTTCACCCTTTATGACACGTTTTCGTTTTTCCTTCTTCCGTCTTTTCCATGTGTGTCTTTTGCTCACAGCAAATGCTTGAGGCATAAGAATAAGCACCGGCCCTCAAAAGTAAGTGCTGGTGCAACAAGCACAAATTAAGCCTTGGGCAGCAGTCTGGTCATCAGCCTTTGACCCATAGGGGGTCAGGCAGTAGTCTGTGCTGATGCTCCTTCTTCATTCTCAGGGTGCCAGTGACAATGCGCATCACCGCTATGGGCCTCCCAGCAGTTTTTGTTAAAACTATGGCACTCAGAATCAAGGCGTCCAAACTGAATGCAGCAGTGGTTAGTCGATATACAGGGCGGTTTTCTCAAGGCGCAGAGTGACTCTCAAGTTCTGGTGGTCTGCTGTGCACTCCTTCTTCACAGGGAGTCAGTGATCGGTGGTGGTCTCTGCCTGCAGTCCCTCGTTAGGGGGTGACGTTTCAGTGGCTTTCTCCATATGGGGCTCGGAGCAGTAGCTTTGCTTCTACATATTTCAAACGGGTCACAATCACGCAATCATGCCTATGAAAGTCACTGTGGTCGGGTGCACGAGTTGCTCAGATCAGGGCTTGCACAGTGTATGTGAGTTTGTTGGGCAGGCTATTCGGCATTGCCCCCACCACTTTAGTGCCCTAAAAAATAAGTGACATGCTCAGCACCAGAAACAACCAGCACAAATTAAGCGCTGTGGGGAGGGAAGGAGGAGGGACAGGGACAACAAGCACAAATTAAGCTCTGTGGGGAGGGAAAAATAAAAAAGAATCCAACAGGGAAAGAGAACAGCTATTTGCCACTCAGAGAAAAGTGAAATGTCTCCGGATTATTTTTTCAGACAAAAATGTAAATGAAGCACAGTGTAATGGTCTGAAACAGGGACTGACATTATATGCAACATCATCAAACGATTTATTTACATATACATGCAAAATAAGATTAGATTTCCCATCCCAAGATCGCTTAGTGTTTTAAAATCTAGCCTTTAATAACTATTGTCTTTCACGCTAATGCAGGCAGAAATGAGCTGCACCTTAAAGTTCACAATTTTGCGCCATATGTCTATAAATGCTGGGTTTAATGACACTGTTTTTGGGATGAGTCCAGCGTGGGAAGCTAGATAACATTCTATGCTGTAGGTGGAAACAGGGTGTTCAATTATAGCATCAAACTACTAACGCTGAGAATTACAGAATCACCTTGAAAATTCTGTTTTATTAAATAACAGGTTAAAAAAGATGGGCTTTTCATTGCTTTGGTTGCTGTAGGAAGCTGGCTCTATATACTATATCAAAGTGAGATATAGTGTGCACAGAGTCTAGGGGTTCCCCAGAGGCTTGACAGAGGCAATAATAGATAATACTAATGCTCTATTTGTGGTAGTGTGGGCAGTGTAACTCGAGGCCAGAGGCTTTCAGGCTCACCGCTAGTTGTTACTCTTGCTACGGTGGGGGGTGAAGCACCTCCACCCAGGACAGGCTTTGTTTCAGTAGTGTGTTCATCAATTTGTAAATGTTAACTAATTTACAACGTGCTCTGTTTGATGTGCATGGCCCTCTGTAGCACACTGAGAGTATTCATTAAAGTTTCATAATGGTTCAACCACCTGATTTCTGTTTGGGGGGTGTGGGTAGCACTCAACAGGCCATGCCCTTGGGGTGTGCCACCAGGTCACAAAATTGCCTTGACGCCCTATTACATGGAGCAATGTTTATACAAATATCCCTTTTTTTCTTTAGTGGTAAAACAAAGTTATTGAGAGGCAAATGCCAAAGATCTTGGTAGTTATGCGCTGCGCTCGCGTGAAAGGTCAATTTCTTGGCGCACGTATCCTTGGCTGCAGCGCACAGAGACCTTACACTGCCGCACACAGTGGAAAAAAATTAGAGGGAACATTGCCTGGGACGCGTAAAAAATAACGATGCAGAAGGTCACAGAGGAAGAGATGCATCAGAAACCAAAGCAGTGCCTTGTTTTTTCTGGCACGGCAAAGGTGGTGCATCGTTTCTTTCCACACGGCAAGGTGATGCATCAGTTTCCGGGAGCGCAGCCTTGGTTCCTCACTGTGATGTGGGGATATTTTGACACCCAGGGACAATGTGTGAAAAATCCAGAACGCTGTTTGAAGAGGCAACAGGCACTGTGTTGATCTGGCAGGCGATGCAGCAATTTTTCAACCGTGGGACAGGAACTGCATCGATCCCGCAGGCGTTGCATTGAATTTTGCAGACATTTGTGGTGATTTTCTGATGCACTGGATTTTCTTCTTTTTGGTGAAGTTTTTGATGGCCCTGAGACTTCAGAACAGGAGGCAAGCTCAGTCCATGCCCTTGGAGAGCACTTGTTTGGGAAGGCAGAGTCCTTCAAGCAGAGTCAGCGGCCATCAGACAGCAGGGCAACAAGCAGGAGAGCAGTCCTTCCAGGAAAGCAGTCAAGATGAGTCCTTTGGGCAGCCAGGCAGTCCCTCTGACTGAGTCCAGTTGTAGGTCCAGAAGTGTCTGATTTTGTAGGATCACCGAACCAGTATATATACCCAAATGTGCCTTTGTAGTGGAGAAACACTTCAAAGAGTGGTTTTGAAGTGCACAAGTTACCCTCATCACCAGTGCTCCAATTCCCAACATCATATTGTCTGGATCTAAGAACTTTATGATGGCCCTCTGGCATGAGCGGACCCCCAATTCATTCCACTTTTTCCATGTCTAGGATCTAAGCTCCTTCCACGAAGCTGGACACAGAAAGACCACATGTTCAAAAGATTCTTCCCAACTACCGCAACACATATACATTACACCCTCCTCAGGGTTGAGCAGCTAAATGGGTAGATGCTTCAAAAATGTGAAATCACCCGTCCTAAGGGCCATGAATTTCTCTTTCATACGAATGCCATAAGAGCAGGAGAAATAGCCAGCTGGGGAGGCTGACCGGAACATATTAATTACCGTCCAGGCATGTTTATGTTTGGCAAGGAGAGCTTGATATGAGAGGAAAGACCATAGCTGAACACTCTTTTTAATACCAAACGTAAAAAGTGACTTTGATGGATTATTACCAAAAAAAGATCCTCAATTCTCAATAACAGTTTACAATCAGCCAAAAAATGGGATTTTGGCATTTTTGCCTCAATCTCACTAATTACGAGCCACAAAACTGACTCCAAACTACCCACTTTTGCCCTCCATAACTTTGTGACATAGTTTCAAAAAGGCACCCGTACCTACTACCCGCTGATCTAAAAGGCCAAATTCCAGCCGAACCTGCGCAGGGGATAAGGATTGCGGTAAACGAAAAACCCTCTTATATATCTTAGTAACCAACCTATTTACAAACATGCACCTCTACCCAACATGACTTCCTGAACATAGGACAATGAGGGTGTAATCTTTGCTCTCATGACTTCCAATAGTGGGACAAATTTGTCCCCCTACGGTTTTTGAATAATTTTGAAAGAGATACCTGCTGAGCCACGTCTTTTACTTCATTCTCCTTTCTCTGCTAACAAAACTACCCCTGGCATCAAAGTGCACCCTTAAGTATTTATAACAGTGGTCTGAAATATGTTTGTTGCTCTTATAATACCAGTTGCTTCTCAAAAGACTTTTCCTACCAGAAGAAACCACTTTTGTTTTTAACAGACTTACTTCCAAATAGTTCAAAGCTGTGTAAGGCACTAGTTGGTTAAGCATCCACTGTAGGCCTACCCTGGTATAGCTGAACATTGCTGGATCATCAGCAGGTGACTAATCTGAAGACCACCAATCTTGGGGGGGATGAGAATTAATGGCATCAAGAGCAGATGACAAGTCCGCAATTAACCAGTTAAAAAGCAAGGGAGCAAGCACACATCCCTGCTTCACACCATGAAATGTGGACATTTTCCTGGAGAGGGAGCAGCCATCTCCAAGTTTAATGTTGACACAGGTGTCAGTGTGTAACTGAATTATAGCCCCCAGGAGCACAGATGGGATTCCCCAGTTTTGTAATTTGGCCCACAAGTAACCCCTGGGTACCCGATTGAATGCTGCCTTAAAATCCACAAAACAACAGTGCACTTGCCTTATCGATCAAAATAGATAGAGCTAATATTTGGTGGATGTGCCCGATACAGCAGAAAACCCCATTTGGCATATTGGAATTAACCCCTTCGACTCAGCCTAGGATTGTAGATCTTCTAACAGACAGCTTGCATAGTACTTAGTCTCATTATCAAGCAGTGCTATCAGCCTATAATTGGTTGGATCTGACCTTGAGCCACTTTTATGTAATGGTTGAATTATAGCACCACCCTAATACTCGAGAATTCTTGAAGACATGTCACAGTAGTCAAAGAGGTTTGCAAGGTAACCTGCCCAAAAGGTTGTATCTTGTTTGAACAGCACCTGTGGAAGGCCATTAGGACCCGGAGCCCCAACTCGTTTTGCCTTAGAGATATTGTGACAAAGACAATGCAAAGAAAAAGCAATGGCTTCTGATTGAGGGTACGGGGACCCCAATGACTAAAGTGGGAATTTGATCAGTGCAACTGTGGAGCTCTTCACCCCCTTGCCCGGCAAGTTTTTTTCAGGCATGCTTACAGAAACATGTCTGGCCAAAAACGATGCCCATTCCCCCTCTGAGATGTTAGCACTGCCAAACCTCATTTGACCATTTGTTGGTTTGTTAATAAGGGACAAGAATGTTCTTGAATTCGAGTCCTTACCGGTGCTTATAAGTTTTGCCCCAAAAAAGTTTGCATGTCTCTGTGGTATTTCATAATTTGCCTTCCTATCGTTTTTCTGCAATTCCTTAAACTTATTCAGTAAGGTCTTTGAGCCTTCTGATTGCCCTTGCCCTAGCAGCTTTATTGCATGCTTTCTTTAACTCCTGAGTCACTCTCGAAATAGCAAACTGCATAGTTGAAATAGAGTTATTTGCAGGTTTATGAAATCTTGAACATACGAAGGAGACAAAGTTAGCCCATAGATTAATTGGAGACACACTGCCTGCCACTACAGGGTCTACGTAGTTAACTCATTCAGCTGTTACTGCACCACTATTGGAACGGCTCCATTTTAAGCGCTTTTAAGTCTCAACACATGCGTCGCCACCCACAACCTGAGCCACAGCATGTGGATGAAGGCTAGATTTCATAACTGCGCTCTGGGGCGATGATCATTCTCACACCGAGTGGATGTCAAAAAATGTTCAAGGAAGGGGAGCATTTCCACATTACAGATGGTGTAATCCAAATAGGAACATGTCCGCCCATTAGATCTCGTCCAACTCAGGAGAGTGTCTTGCAGCAGATGCCCGTTCAGAACTTTAAATCTCATGCTGTTTAAATGCATGGCCACATGTTCACCCATGGAGCTACGGGAACAGTCCCTTTGCCTCAACTGTTTGGGTACTGACAGATAGTTACATAGATTGGGACCCTCAAGCACCTGAGAGGTATCTTGAAGCAAATTTGTGTTAAAGTCCCAAGTTACCAAACAATCAGCATATGGCTGTTCACCGGCTAGATCATCCAGAATCTACATCAGACGACTCAATTTCCCTCTTTTTTTCTTTTGATCCCGGCGCATAATAGACATTTATCAAAAAGAGGGTTTGCTGCGATCTCCAGTTACGTATCCTAATACCCTGAACCCAGTTTTCCTCCAAAATAAGTGGCGTAATCCGAAGTTTTGATTTAACAGCAACATAAATAGATAACCCACCCTAGCATGGCCACTTTTATACTATCTACAAGCAGCATGCCTAATTCCAAAAACCCTGGCAGCGGACAGCTTGCCTCCGCCCATGTTCATGCAGAGCTATTATTTCATAACAATTTAAGAATTACAATAGGTCCACAGATTCGATCTTCTGAGCACCCCCACTGATATTCAAAGAACATAATGTCAGGGGTTTGCACTTTAGCATAGGAGACCCCTCTCACAGAGATCATTCATACCACCGATGTAGCAGGGCTGAAGGCAACCAATTCCAATTAGTCTCGAACTGGTTACCAACTTCTGTCCTTCCTATACCACTATGTGTAATAGAACTTCCTGAGAACCTTTTCAAAATTGAAAATGGCTTAGACTCGAGGAGGGCCTTAGGACTTGATGGTTCAGACAACAATACAGGGTATTGAAATATATCTTCTCTAGCAAGAAATGACTCTGCAAGGGCAATGGAGACCAATTTCACCACAGTAGCTTCCCCTGTCTGTAACTCCTTTTGGAGAAGAAATTTGATGGAACCGATATCGCCAGATCCAGTGCTACTCAACTCCGGAATAGCTTTGAAAAGTCTTAAAATATTACCTCTATTCAAAAAATGTCATGGGCACCTCCTGAGCAGTATTCCAGCTTGAAAGGTAATTTTGCAATTGTGCTCTCAGATAAAGGCGATTGAAAACAGGACTTTGGCCTTAGATGAGGCTGGCCCACCAGCCTAGAAATGCCTCCAGGATCCTCTGGCTCATCTCTAAACGATCAGCAAAAGAAACAGTATCTTGATAATTTGGAACTGCTGGTGCTTAGAATTTTAAGAGGCATCCTGGAAGAGCTATCAACTCTCCGTCGCACTATATCACTGTTTCGTAAGCCGTGGTATGATTCATTGATGTTACTAAGATATCTACATGACCGTTCCCCCCTCCAGAACTTGTAGTTATTGATGCAGCAGAGCCATCGACTTTGCTTTTTTTGAGGGGGCCTGATACTTCTTCAGATATGGTTCTATCCCCACTAAAAGGGACATTAGTCAATAAGCTTTGCGCAGACTCGCTTGATGGTAGCAAACCACCCTGTTTAACCAAAGACGGACCAGTTGACAAGATCAAATTTGTCACCTCCTGGAGCTGTCGTAAATCATATTGAGCCAGTTCTTGACATTTATTTGCATTTCCAGCTAAGGAGAGACTCTACCTTTTATTCCACTGTTTTAAGAGCTTTTTCTTTTCTCTCTTGCTTAGTGTATGTTGCACCTCTAATGAAGATGATTTAAAAAAAGAAAAAACAACTTGTGGAACACAGTGATGATGGGGAGATCAAACTGGTTCTATCGATTCAACTCCAGATGGGTGACCCTTTTGATAGTCTGAGCTATCCGAAGTGCCTTGCTCGGGAACTCCGACAACTTCATGCTGGCTCAGTTTGTTATTTGTTAGGCTCTTTACAATGAGGAAGTAATCATCCGATGTTTTGGTTTTATTTTTTTTGTCCATGCCAAAGCTGGGTGAAGCACCGAATTCATCGAAGTATCTGAAGACACAGCAGGGTGAAAACCACGTAATTTTGGATAAACCTCGGGCGTGGCTTCGGGCGTCAAGATGGCGGCCGCACTTTGAAAGTGCTCTGGACCCCTCCGTCATCCGCCCAAAGTAATCGGCAATCCAGATGCGCTCCCGCGTTTATAACAATCCCCGTGGATGCTCCACTGGTGTGGATCGGGAGGCGGCGATCGCTGCAGCCGCGGCACCGCTGTGGAGGTGGAAAACTCGCTCGGCCGCAACAGACAATATGGCGGCAGGGGCCTGTTTCAGATGCGGACGAGCGTACCCTCGTTGGGGGCGCGCGTAGACAGAGGTGTTGAGCGTGCCGTGTGCGCTCGGCCCGACAACCGTTGCGCCTCCACGGAGCCCCTGGAGAAAGCCCCTGACGGAGGTCTGGGGGGCGGAAGCGTGCCCGACTGCCCCCGGAATTTGCAACGGTGCACTCCTCCTCGACGGCCGCCCCTGGCCTCGGGGACTCCCTCCGGGCGCCCCGGGCCTTGCTGGCAGACGCCGCCTGATTACCCCGTGAGGCGCGGCGTGCGGGCACCTGTGCGGCGCGCTCCCGCAATGGGGGCTCCGTGCGGGTTGTGCGGCCCCGCCTGGATAGGTGCGACTGAGCGGAGGACTGGGCGAGGCTCTGGATGAGGGGGGCAGCAGTCGGCTGCCCCCGAAGACGGCAACAGGGTGTGCCTCGTCGGTGGAGCGCCCCCTGAAGTAAAAACCCTCTCCTGGACGAGCGCTTAAGATCAAGCCGCTCCAGCCCCTGATGCGCTGCGAGAGGAGGCCTCCCCCACCTGGACTACCTTGTGTGGTGGAGGTGGAGTGTCGGCCAGTGGCGCAGTGATGGTCGGCTGGCATTTGCGGTCCCGTTGTGACCCCCTCTCCTGGGACTGGAGGACACGGAGAGCTGAGGTGGGTGACATAAAACTTGGCCTACCCTTGTGCTACAGAGAGCATTGGGAGCACGACCTGTGTCCGTAGGATTGATTGAAGGTTCGCTGGTCCGGACCCCAGACCTTGGCCAGACTCAGAGATGGAAGGACTGGTCTCTCCCCCCAGGTCGGGTGGTTAGCCTTGGAACACCTAAGTTTGCCTTCCGGGGCCGGGCGTGGTGTCCCACGCATACCCCGATCTAGCATTGGAGGGGCGGGGGACCCTGCGGCCTGCCGGTCCTCCCGTGTGGTGGTGTAGCTGACTGTCCTGTGGTCGAGGGGGTGAGGAGTCCCCGCTTGGCGCCCCTCCGCTCTGACTGAATGAACATCTGCCCTCCTTAAACTGATTGTGCCCCTAATAACCAGAAGTGGCAGGAACTAAAGACTCCAATCCCCTTGGGAGTCCCTGCGCAGTGCTGCCGATCCCTTGCGAGACCATGGGAAAAGACAAAGCATCAAAACACTCATCGGCATCCCAAACAAAGATTGACCAATTCACTGCGGCAACGGCCTCTTGGGGTGATGGAGGCGCCCCCGTCTGGGGCCCCGCCTCGCCGGACGGAGTTTACGCCATTCTACAGTCGATCCAAACCTCGCAACTCGCGGTGGAGACTAAAATTGGTGAGGTAAAGGAAGACGTGGGCCTCATAAGACAGGATCTCAGAAACGCCGTAGGTCGCATTACCACCGTGGAGGCCCGCATCTCACAAACTGAGGACGAACTGGCTGACCTCAGGACCAAAGTAACCCAACTACTATCCCGCACTGGAGAGCTGCACTGACGAGCCGAGGACGCCGAATACCGATCCAGACGCAACAACCTCCGCTTCATTGGCTTTCCGGAAGGTGCAGAGAATAACAAGACACTCGATTTTCTGGAACAATGTATCAGGACCTGGATGCCAGAGCACGCGCTCTCGCCCTGGTTCGCAATCGAGCGGGCTCACCGAGCCCTGGCCCCACGTCCCCCTCTTGCCCGACCCAGAAGACCTATCATTTTACGTTTCCTTAATTTCAAAGACCGGGACAACATCCTAAGAGAAGCCAGGCGCTCCACTAATCTCTGCTGGAACAACAACAGGATCTTAATATTCCCCGACTGCACCAGGGAGGTCCAAGCCCAACGTCGGTCATTTGAACAGGTCAAGCAAAAGCTTTGGGCGATGCAACTCTCATACATGCTCCTTTCCCCTGCACGCCTAAAAGTCATCATGGCAGGCAAAACATTCTTCTTCGATTCGCCGGAGGAGGCGTGGGACTGGCTGACGGAGGAGGGCGTCTGGAGTCGGAGGGGTCCCCTGAGTGCGGGTGCCTCCGCCGGGGGTGGTCCCGGACCCCAACCGGCCCCACGGAGAGGCCGCAGGTGTACCAGGTCCAGGCACGGAGGGAAGAGAGTGTCCAATGACCCTCCTGGGCATGATCCTGGATTGGAAGCTGGTCCCCAGCAGAGGGTGACTGGCGCAGAAACTCCGGGTTCCCATTCCCCGCTGCGGATGTCAGCTATTGACAATCTGAGCCAGTCCCCTGTACTCAGATAGTATCCAACTGAAGATCCATGGGGTTCCTGTGGATGGCGCTCGGCTCTGCTGGATGCCGTTTGGCTCACAATGAAACACTTACACAGATGTCAGCCGGTGTTCTGCTCACCGGCTGGTTCGCCACACTTAACTTTCACTGTCTAATGGTCTAATAATCTGTCTGAATGGAGGGGTCCATCACTTCACTCTAGTGACAGCCTACTTGGCTGCGTTACCTCGTTTGGGTAGTTGGGCGACTGATGCTTCGGGGGTTGAAGTATGGGGTGGGGGGTAGTTGGGGGAGTGAAGTTAACAATGGGATTTAGAGATGTTATATTATTAAATTTCCTTTTCCTTATCATTGCTTTTGTTTTCATCACTATTCTTTGCTTGGGACAGCTGAACTCGGACCCCTTGATGGGCTCCCAATATCATGCCGCACTGACACAATGGATAAGTGGCCTTCACAGACACAAGTACTGTCTTGGAACGTAAACGGACTGCTGGTCAAAATCAAGAGGTCCGCAATGTTTAGTACCCTCCGTAGATACGCCCCATCAGTGGTCTTACTGCAAGAAACTCACCTCATTGGTACCCTCTGCCCTATGTTGGCGCGAGGGGGATATGACAAAGTCTATCACTCAGGTTTTACACGCGGATCAAGGAGAGTGGCCATTCTTCTTCATTGTTCACTGCCAATGGTTGTCACCTCTGCAAGGTTCGATCCACAGGGGAGGTTTGTGACAGTGTCGGGGTCGCTTCACGGATCACCATGTAACTTTGTTTGCACATATGCCCCTCCAACCGGATTCGATAACTTTTTACTAGTGCTCCCCCCCTCAGGGCGCCACCCTTGTGGAGGAGACTTTAACTCAGTCCTAGACACCTCATTAGATGTCTCCGGGACGAAATCGGCCTCCCGAACCGCGAGGGCAACTACCCTACGTGGATAGGCGGAAAGTCCCGGAATGTGCGAGGTTTGGAGAACCTGGCACCCAAGAACGAGGCAATACACGCACACCTCGGCAGCCCACCAATCCCACACTAGAATAGACCTCATGTTTATGCCGGCCCATGATGTACCTAATGTCACGGTTGCAGAGATCTTGCCTCGGGGGGTTTCCGACCACTCACCAGTGCGATTCAGATTGGGTGGCTTAGATCTGAACCGGCATCCGCTATGACGCCTAAACGCATGGCATCTGCAAGAGGACGAATACACTCAAGAAATCAGAGACCATCTTACCCAATATTTTGAACACAACTTGGGTTCGGTGCGATCCCCGGGCACAGTTTGGGCGGCTAGCAAGGCTACCCTTCGGGGTTATGCCAAACACCTTGTTTGTATCTGGGAACATGCCTGAGACGAACAGCTGTCAGTTCTAGAGGCCAAGGCACTACGACTTGAGCGTCAATGCTCAAGGGACACATCTACCTCCACACTAAGAAAACTCACCAGAGAAGAGATCAAACACCTAGCCCTCGAATCCGCAAAACACATTTGGAAAGCAAAGGCAGCCTGTGTATACGGCTGGGGAGACAGGAACGCAAAGCTCCTGCACTGGCTGGCCACACGACCCCTAGCTGACAGGGTCATCCCGGAAATCCTCGACGAGTCAGGGACGCTTGCTAGTTCCCCACGTGACATTGTACAAACCTAGCCTCCTACTATACACTGTTGTATGCGGAGCGCCCCAGACCTCCACCCGAGAGGGAATCCCCCCTTCTGGAAGATGTTGTGCTTCCCAGGTCCTCACAAGCAACAAAAGAGGCTCTGGATGCGGAACTAACCCTGGCAGAGGTAGCAGGGGCGATATCCAGCCTTTCATCTGGTAAAACCCCCGGCCCGGATGGCTTTCCATCAGAACTCTATCACCGATGTAACGACATACTGAGCCCCCACCTCCTCAACATGTATGAGGAGGCCGAGAGGGAGGGCCACTTTCCCTCTGGGATCAACCAGGCCACTATTGTGGTAATTCCCAAGACCCAACCCCCGTCGCGCAGCTGCACGGCATACCAGCCCATCTCCCTTCTTAACACCAAAATCAAAGTGCTGGCAACCATACTTGCCACCAGGTTGAAACCTGTCCTTCCCACGCTGATACACTCTGACCAGTGTAGGTTTATGCCCTCTCGTGGCACCAGACACTGTATTAGGCGGCTGCACTTGGCTTTGGCACATCGTGGGATCCTGTCCCGGTCACCCCTGGCTCTTCTTCTCCTGGACTTCGAAAAAGCCTTTGACACCGTGGAATGGTCCTATCTGGAACAAGTCCTCCGAAACAATGGGATTGGACCAAAGTTCCGAGGCCTTGTTAAATTACTTTACTCCAATGTGACGGCATGTGTCCAAATAAACGGGGTGGTCTCCGACCCATTCCCCAATCGTCGCGGTACCCGTCAAGGATGCCCCCTATACCTGTTGCTGTTGGCACTCGTGATAGAACCCTTGGCAAAAATACTGAGAGAGGACCCCCTGATGGATGGTTGGGAGTGGCCGGAGGGTCCTGAAGACAGAGTGGCACTATACGCAGACGATGTTCTCGTCTACGTCTCAAACCCTGCTACAAGTGGTCCACGGATCCTGGAGCTCCTGGACCTTTTCTCCCAGGCCTCCGGTCTGGCTCTAAACCCCAGTAAATCCCTCCTGGTCCCCCTACATCCTTCCAGAGAATGCACCGATTGGCAAAGTAACATTCCGATCCGAAGAAATAATTTTAAATACATAAGCATACACGTAGCCTTATTACCCGAGCTAGCATGGGAACTAAACGTCACGCCGCTCACCAAAACAATTAGAATAGACCTCCAAAAATGGAGGAACGTACCCCTCAACCTGCTGGGCAGAATAGCTCTCTACAAAATACTCCCCAGATTCCTATATCTCCTGCAGAATTTTCCACACCCAGTCACCCGAAAGTGGTTTGTCGAAATGTAAACAGTGGCACGTCGGTTTTTGCGGCACGGCTCCCGCCCTAAATTGGCCCTAGTCACATGCCAGAAAGACACCTCTTACGGAGGGTTAAGTATGTCCAATATCTACCTCTATTACCTAGCTATTCACCTCCTAGTGATCAATGACTGGCTGAGGGGAGGCTGGTCTGATCCAGCTTACAGGCGAGAACTTCAGACACTCGGCCACTCCGGAGTCTTCGACATCCTATACGGGGGCGGATCTACTGTGGCACCCCGGATGTCATGAGAGTTGTGCTGCTGGGTTGGCGTGCAGCCCAAAAAGTGACAGGCTGGGGGGAGCGCCTCACCCGGGAGACTCCCCTGTGGCAGGGGAGTCACCTACGAGAGGTTTCAATATTAGAGGGATTCCGGAAGTGGGACAATATAGGGATATCTACCCTAGGAGACGTCTGGGGTGAGTCACACATGCGGTCCTTTGAGGAACCCCAAGAAACCTACTCCCTAAATAAATCCCAATTCCACAAATATTTACAACTCAGACACGCATTTCTGGTACATGTCAAACCGGGAGATATTGTCCCTGATTGTAGTCCTGTGGAGGCGAAGACCCTGATGGGTGATCTGGGCAAAGGAGGAATCTCCCAACTTTACCGCTCCTTGTTGTCTAACACCCACCCTCCCTTGTGAGTCTTTGCCGGAAGTGGGAGGGCTGGGTTGGCCCTACTGAAGAGACAGACTGGATAGAAGCATTGATGGCACCTAGGATCCTCCACACAGCCTACCTCTCGCCTGAAAGACTCTTTAGGGCCGGCCTACAAAAGACTTCTGTTTGTCCCAGATGTTCCAGCCCTGACGCTGATTTTTTCCACATGGTCTGGGCATGCCCCGTTATATCGACGTACTGGAGGGCGATAGTGGGAGAAATCTCGAGGGTCCTACAATCAGAGGTGGAGGTCGCCCCCCCTTCCCCTTCTCCTGGGGGCAATGGGGGAGATGGAATTGAGAAGAGCGGACCATATCTTTGTAGGAGTGGCGTGTCTGGTGGCAAAAAGGGATATCATGACGGAATGGAAGGCAGGAGTAGCTCCCACGTTGCTAAATGGAGGCGGGGTGTTGAATGGTGTGCGCTATGTGAAAAGCCCGTGTATGAGGCCAGGGGATGCCCAAACAAATACAACAAGATATGGGGGAAATGGGGGAGCATGTAAGGTATCTGGCCGGTTGCAGAGTGGGACCCTAACTTGACATGCTAACAATGTCCGGGGCCCACAGGCCACGATAGAACTTCTTCAACCCAGCACCACTCAGTCGAACATTCTTATGCTTATTGTGCGTACATAGCATTTAACCCCGAAAGACACAAGCCTTTGGTCACATTTCGGTCATCCCAATTTCATTTCATTTTATTTTATGCTATATTATGCATTATTATTTAACGTCAGGATATTTGTTTAAGCCATATTATATTTTGTCAACAGTATGGTTCGTTTTTTTTTTTGTATTTGGAATTTCTATTTTTCCTTCTCTTCTAAAATCAATAAAAATATCTTTATAAAAAAACATATTTTTTTGATAAACCTCAGTTTAACAAGGTAGGAAGGGATGAAAGGCTTTATATAATCAGAGAACAACAGCTAGCTGCTTGGACTAAATTAGTGCTTACTTACGCTTTGATAATTAACTTATTTAAATTATCTAATTTATGATCAATCACTGCCACATAAGTGGCTAATACATTCAACAAGTCAACTTGCACATCCAGTTTGTCAGAGTGATAATTCAAAGCCAGAACAGTAGATTGTAAAGTTTGATAAAACTGAGACCAAACAGGGCCACAGGGTTCAGCCATAACATTGGCACGGGCCTAGGTTGAGTATCCAAACACTCCACAGATTCAGTTTGAAAACAAGATAGATCGAAGAGCGATTGGTTGTTGGGCTCTTTCTCATTGAAATCTGTTTGAGAGTTGCCCCTGCCTGCCCCACTTGGTGATCTCATAGGAAGCATAGGTAAAATGCTGCCAGTTGGACTACTAGTCCATTGTGCAGAAGGTGGACTAATCAAATGGTCCAAACTATTCTCCTGCTGGCAAACTTGACAATCGCGGACCTTCACATTCTGCAGTAAGAACACTAGTGGGGAAGAGACCCCTCTCCAAGGCATCAAAGGAATGATCTCTTGAAATAACTATTGAAGAAACCTCATGCCTCAGTGGATCCACAGCTGGGTTAGCCACCTTTGACACCAGTGGAGTTATTTTTTCTTTGGGGGCTGACACATCTATGTCTAATTCCTCAGCCTCTAAGGTACTAGCTAGGCCAGAGTGATCCACAAAAATAGCTGGTAATACAGGGTAATGTATTTGTGCATGTAATTCAAGAGATTGGGCCCCTTTACTGAAGCATCCATGGCACCAATTGTAGAAGATGCACTCAAACTCGTTGAGTGCTGAGTCCCAACACTGTCCACTTTTTAACAATAGGAGTTAAAAAAAAAAATAAGCCAGCAAAGGTGACTCATGAAACATCAATGAACTCTGTTGGGACATATTTCGGCAGGGTCCAAAGGTTTCAAAACTGCAGTATTGAACTGTTCCACATCTTGTGAAGTGGTCCAAGGGGCCACTGGTGCAATGAGGCTTAAATGTGAAGGTTGTGGCCTATGTCTTTGATCTGGCAACAGCTGGTCTATGGCATTGCACACTACATCACCTCGTCTGCACTTATTACACTTTTGGGTGGTAACTGGTTCCCTTCTTGCTTTACCAGACCTCATGGTCTTCGTAGTTCTTGTAACTCCCCTCCCCTGCAGGTCACCCCAATTCTAGGTGGCAGTAGCGAGTCAGACGGGGCAGGGGGTAAAATGACTTGAGGATTGAATTAGGACAAGTGGGGACAGAGCAATACAGGACAGCTCAGCCCGTGCAAGCCGCACTGGCCTAATGCCAGCCACCTCTGCCCAACACAAGCTGCCTGCATCCTAGGCTTTCTGCCTGCCCCGCTTGCCTTGCCCTTGCCTTAAGACTTCCAACTTCACCCTCCAAGGCTCACGTCCTCCTCTTGGCTCTGCTTTCTGGTTTCCACCTCCTCTCTACTCCCGCAGCTCCCACCACACTCCAGTCAATCACCCGGCAGCGGCACAGGGAGCGGGAGCAGCTGACGGCGAGCCCCGGGCCAAGGTAAGTCCAAAAGGACCTGGGGCTTAAGGCCTGGGGCCTGGTGGACTACTGAGGGGCGCTCAGGGGCCCAGAAGGACCCAAGCGAGCCAAGCAGGCCCAAGATCCAAGGTAGGACATGGCTCCAAAACAAAAGATGAAGAGCAGCACGGATCAGCGCCACACAAGCTCGGAGCTCCAGCATCCAGACTCTGCCTCCTCCAAAGCGTCAACCCGTCAGCATGTTGCGTTCGATTACGACGAGGTACGCTTGCTGAAACTTTACAGTTCCTCCAAGCCTCGCACCTTAAAAGGAAAGAAACACTTCACATGTATTGTCACAGGAACAACGTTTTGTACCTATGAAATTGTAATGCTAACCCTCTTGAGTGATAGAGTCAGATTTTATTACAATTTTGTAAAATGTCCATTTTAGAAAGTTGGCATTTTCCTGCCCGGTGCCCTTGGTATCTGCAGCCTGTCTTGAGTCACATGGTTGGGTGTTGCTGAAAGTTAGACTTTGTGAATTCCTCCCGGACAATCACACAATAAAAAGATTACATGTTCCTCAATGGGCCATCAACTGGCTGATTGGGAAGGCAGAGCTGAACACAGCCTTACATACAGCTGAAAAGGCTGTGTCCC
Organism: Pleurodeles waltl; assembly: GCF_031143425.1. Taxonomy (NCBI): domain Eukaryota; kingdom Metazoa; phylum Chordata; class Amphibia; order Caudata; family Salamandridae; genus Pleurodeles; species Pleurodeles waltl. The sequence continues at coordinate 320,478,447 of NC_090447.1, read as the reverse complement.
GTCTCCACAGAAAAGGACTAACATCCTTGTATTGTCACTGCAGCCAGCTTGGAACCAGGGCAGAGGAGTCAGGAAATTCCAAGTGCTACAAATAACCCATCCAGAAGTTTCACCCACCTTCCATCTTTCCTCAGGAAGGGCACCAGGGTATAAAAATAGGACCCTCAGGCCCACTCTTTAGTTCAGTACTGGACCTGTGTAAGGACTCTGAAGACTGCCTGTTGCTGTGACCTGTTGTGCACTCTGCCACACTGCTGATGTACCTGGAAGGACTGCTTTGCTCCCTAGAGCCTGACTTGAATCCTCAAAGGCCAGCCCTGCTGTTGAGTCCTGCATCTGCACCTGCACCCAAGCCCACGAGAAGTGAATCCAAGGGCTAGTTTGCTGGTGTCCTGTCCAGAGTGCTAAGGACATAACCTCTCACCATCTTGAACTCACAGCAGGACCCAGCCTGAGTGATATGTGAACTTCTAAGCGGGCTCCATCCACTCCTTGATCATTGGCTGTGGTAACAAATGTGCCCAGATGACCATTTTCCAAAACTGAGGACTGAGACAAAATGTGTCCAGGAAGGGCTCTGAGAACCAGGAGGAGACTGGGACAAACTTGCTCGCCCATCTGCCCGAGGTGCATCACCGGTCAGATTGAGTTCATGACTTTTCCCGTTACGTTCTTCTCTGCGGCGGTAAATCTGTTTCCGTGGTCCATCACCAAAGGGGCCCGACCTCTTGTAACTGTGTTTGGGTACAGCCCTCTGATTTGTTCTTAGAGATTTTTGACTTCCATTTTGGTGACTAAGGGCCTGATTTAGATCTTGATGGATGGAATACTCTGTCACAAACGTGACCTATTTCCTATTCACCACATTATGATCCCCATAGGATTTAATGGGATTATAATAGGGGGGATGGTATAGCCGTCATGGTTGTGATGAAGTATTCCCCTCTGCCAAGATCTAAATCTGGTTTTAAATCTGAAGGTAAAAATTGTTGACTGCAGATTTGTTCCACAGCTCTCCGAAGACGATGCTCGTTCCTAGGACACTCTTGCAGCCTTGCCCCAACAATATTATACCTTCTCAGATGTTTTTCTTTCAAAATTTCTCTAAGTTCAAACATCAGCACTGACCAGTTCCAATTCACTTCTTCTATCTGAACCATGCTCCATAGCAGTTGGCATTACATTTCGCCTTTGACCCAGTCTCGCCTGACCAGGTGTCAGCGGTTGGCGCTTTGATCTTTTAGGCGCTATGTTGAACCATAAAATTTACAAATTCATAACCCTGGTTCTACTGATTGAATTTTTGTTGTTTTAGTGTCAAATTATTTATTAAAATTTACCCTATTAGGTTTCACCTGAACGGCGCTTGCGCTGTGCTTGTGTAATCTGTTGTTCTTATAAATCTTAAAAGGGGCTTAGATCCCGCCCCATTGCTTTTCGTTGGTTCTTGGGCTTGCCACTTACTTTTCCTTCTTGTCTATTGGCTGTAGCATGCTATTTCATGTTGTTCCTTGTGTCTTTCTCTTATCAGTCTCCTGAGGCCGAGGGACTGTTTTCATCTGCTCTGGAGACCTTGTGATCCCAACCTCTCTCTCTTGTTTTTTTGGCAGTTTTACATAGCGTGATTTCTACCAGAAGATATTGAAGCGCTGGACATGCTCAAAATGAGCACCAGTTACATTACACATGGGCACATTCAGCAGGGACCCACTCAAGTGCATCAGAGCCCAGTACTTGTTTAGATTGCAACACACAACATACACTCACCAGTCTACCAGGGGCCAAAGCAGGAGTCCACTCGAGTTCATCAGAGACCGGCACTTGTTTATATTGCAGTGCACACTCACCAGTCGCCCCGGGATCGAACCAGGGGTCCACTCGAGTGCATCAGATGCCGTCGCTTGTTTTAAATATTAATTCAACATTCCATTAGAGGGCATATGTGTGCATGCCTCTATACTCCTCACCATCCCTTCTGCCCTAGTTGCTTTCTCTTGTTCCTTCCACCCAGGCCTCATTTAGAAACATGCACTCCAAGAAAAAAACACAGCAACCACTGAGTGCCAGATTATATGCATTTCAGAAGGTATATATTTCAACATGAGATCTCTGATGAATGTTTTCTTGAGTGATAGACCCCAATAGTAACACTTGTCACTGCAGCAGTAAAACTGACTTGTTTTAGAGAACATTACGGTGGCTAAATAGCCCACATCGATATATTTTGCTGGTCACTTGGGAGTCATCACACAGTGTTTATATCAAGTGCAAACTAGAAGAGGTCACAGTTGCACATGGAAGAGGAGAGTGCTGTAGGGCAATGTCCATTCCAAAGCTGAACCAAGAGCATCTCCGCTGAACAATTAGGAGAGGCTTATGGCTGGTTACATTCTGCCACTCTTGGCCGGTCTCAGGATCCATTGGTTATGTCTAAGGATGTAACACATTCATTTTATTTGAATCAGTGTCCTGTAGAAAAAATATAGCACCAGGAATAGCCTGGAAATGTTATTCAGCTTCAACAGTGAGAGGCATTGTGTAATCCTGGGCAAAACATTTTTCCTCCCCGTCTCTTAGTCTGTAGGAAGGGTTTTAAGAATTCACTAAATTGCTGTTATTGTGTGCCGTGGGTTTGTTAGATAGTTCTTGCTTGAAGTTAATTATGCAAACAAAAGGGGACATTACTTCTCACATTTCTTTCTATTTACAGTGTTAAATACCTTACCCAAGCAATGAATATTTGAGGAAATGTGTTGATAATATGCAGTCTGATTTGTTGACCAGTGCCTAAGATCCTGTCAATGTAGTGCGATGGAATTCACAACTTCGTATCACTGTCCAATCCCTTTTATATTCAAGACAGTGGCTAAATGGTTAAAGCTGGCTTTCACAACATCACCGAAGGTACAGGACCATTTTATATAACCGCCAGATACTGCACAACAAACTGCCTTCCTCAAAAAAGTGCATAACACTTTTACAGAGTTTCTTTCACTGCTTTGGCACAGCTGCTCACCAACTTAACACTTACCAACAAAAATATTATTAATCACATTAGTGAAACCTAATACTTTTATCAATGCATGTCTGAATAGGTTTGGGATTTTTCTTGTATTGTGTTTTCCCTTTATTACTTTTTGTGTGCTGCATAAATACTTTACACATTGCCTCTAAGCTATGCCTGACCGCTTTTTGTGCCAAGCTACCCAGGGCTAAGCACAGGTTAATATAGTGGCTTTTTGTTGTTCACCCTGTAAGGGATTGTGGCTGTTGCTTACCCAGCAACACAATTTATTACATACATGTTTCTAAAAAGGGACAAAACAATTGTCATTTCCTCTAAGCACCCAGACATGTGATAGGTACGTTTTCTTGTTCCTGTGCCTAGATTACTTTCCATCCTATTCCTTATATTCGTGAACGGGGAAATTCCACATACCATTATACATTTTGTGTTCATTTTAGACACCGGAAAGGTTTGTAGCTGGCTTTCATGAACACTGTAAGACTTAACAAACAACAGAATGGCTTTAAGATATATTCTCTACAGTTATTTTTAGTTCGTGACATATACATTTTAATCTGAGATTTCTGAATATGGGTTTCTTCCAGGTGTTATGTTTTTATTGAGTATGCTTTTATAGTGTCACACAGTGCTCAAAAGGATAATATTGTTTTATTGTGTTGTCACAAAGTGGTGGTGCAATAGGTATTACTCAAAATTACAATACATTTTTTCGACACTTTTGTAGCTTACAGTAACAGCACCTTTTCATTAACATGGTTCGTTCAGTGCCCATTGTTCTAAACTCTTTCAGATATCCCAGGGTTTTTCCACGTTTGTTGTAGTGTCAGGAACCTATTTTCAAGGACTCTTTTTGCTTCCTATGCCTCTTGTGGTCTGAGTATATGATTGGATGTTGCTCTATGTCGTGGTTTATGAATTCTATTTGGGATTTTGTCAGTATTGCAGCCTTGAACAAGTCTTTTGAAGATGAAACGTGTTTGCTGGCCGATATGTTTATGTGAACTGTACTGTCGTCAAGATCAACCACAATACCTGAAGTGCTGAAAACAAAGGAGAAAGAAAACACATGGACTATCCTTTCAGAAAAATAATATTAAGTAACACAAGTTCAGTGTGCTCCAGTGCCCTAAATTATTAATGTGGTTGGGTTATAGTGTATTATCAAGTGGCCACCTCAAATAGTAGTCAGGTGTATGGGCACTGTTTGGAGCGCCTGATAAAAAAGAAATCATGATTGGGATTGGACTTTGAGTTTGAGTTAGATCTTCTTGACCCTTACTTTGGATCACATTGTTTTATAACCGCAGCTACCAGCAAATGTATAATTTTTCACCAATTTTAGAACACTTTCTCTCCAAATATACAGCAATTCACTCATTCTGAGCCTCTAGTTTTTCAGGGAAGCACAAGGGATTTGTTTTCCCTTCCTCTTGCAGCAATTTTCTATGATCAGAGTGAAGGAGACCCAAGTCAGTCTTTACCTTATCAATTTTTACTTCCAGAAACCATCTAGGTCTGATATGGCTTTCAAAGGTTTTTTCAAACTGTTCAGTATGCTCTACAGTGTAGGTTTACCCTTGCAGAGGGCAAGGCTTTCATCTCTAGTCCCCGATTGTGAAGCATATTGTGAAGCATCCACCTGTTGCCTACACAGCCTTGTGTTCACCATTATGCAGCACACAGCTATAACTTTGCCCAACTGATTCTGTTCAAATGGGTGTTATTCATGCAAAAAATTATTTAGGGGTCTTTGAACTACAGCCTCCTACTCCATATAGAGAGCACTGGACTGGTGCCCTGATGTTGCCGATCTCAGCACATAACATATGGCCCAGTTTACTAAGGTTTGATGCCAAGCATGTGCGGCGAAGTCAGCAGGATCACCTCACTACCAACAAGCTCTTCTATAGAGGCCTCAGCACCTCTTGCGAGGTGAGGCAGAACATCACGCACAAGACAGGGTCCAAGTAAATTACATTTGTTCTCACTGCCTTAGGGTCCAGATCAGGTGCAGTCTTGCCTTCTGGTGTCCCCTGTGGAGTCCATGATCAGTGCTCTCACTCTCCACCCGAGCGCAGCTTTACCTCAGAAGCTTGTGGCCCCTGGCTTGAAATCCAAAGCTGTGCCAGCCTGTGCCTCAGACGACACCAGAAAAGCACTCCTTGTATCAGTACCTGATCGGTGACAGAGTCCTGATTGCTCATGGAGCAGAGATCATCCAGTGCCTTACATGGGAGAACCCAAGGAGTTTTTATTTACCGGGAAAGCTGATGGGTCCTGGGAGCTCTCCTTGAACACATCTGTTTTGCGTGTCATCAAGCCATGCCCTCTTTCATGTCTAATTCTATGTCTTTCATTCACTGGTTGAACCAAACAGAATTACCAAGAGCCCACTCTCCTTCAGGCTTACTTTAAGGATGTAGGTTTTAATCACTTACTCAAAGGTAAAAAACATTCACATATCAAACCGTCAAGTAAGATTCAGATGTGTGTATTGTGTCATGACCAAAAGCAATTTGGGTCTAATCAGTGTCTTATGCAAACAACAATATTACTGACATAGCATCCGCTGTTTTCTTGTTGACAATCTTGCTTGGCATCACCAGCTAACCACACAGGAAGATCAGTTCCTGGAGGGCAATGCCTGTTGAGCCAAATGACTGATGTAACACACCAATGTGCCTGGTACAGAAAGTAAGAGAATAATCGGACCTCTTATCCGAGGACAAATTTCCTCTAAATAGCTAAGAACTAGTATTTGGATTATTTCCTAAGCACACTAAGGCTTTCACTCACCAAAGCATAAGGCATCATCAGACACCTCCTCACTGTGGTGGCATGCTGCTGAAAATGCTGGGTTCCCCTAAAAGTCTTTTGTAGACAAAACTATAAGCTACCTTACTGCTAAACCAGGGAGTGCAAGTTTATGAATGTGTAGAGGGGTGACCTTTGGAACCTTTATCATTCTTTATCACAATATTAAAGAATACTTGTCAGGTGGAAGAATATTAGGCAGTCTGCCAGTTTTCACCAACATGTTTCTGCCCACTGTTTCTGTCTCTATCTAATATGTCAGGCATTCCTCTGGAGGGGGTGGTCCACAAACTCGTTAACACCTATCTGGGTTGCATGTGAAGTCAAAATCTGTCAGTTGTCAAAGGTATAACCTGTCTGTTTGTTTAAGCCTATATTGATCCTTTTCAACTGTGGAAAAATAGATTCAGAAGGCACATTCATCCCTTAGTATGGTATTAAATATTTTTTCCTAGTAGCAATCAACAACTATAACAAATCTGAAATGCAGGCAGCACCTGCAGAGATGATCCAAACTACTCAACAGTTCACACAGAATGCATGCTTTAACTATACATGCCCCACAAATACATCATCATCTTTCTCTCTTGTATACTCTTTATGTCCCTCATATAGGATAGTCATAGTCCTTAGGTTAAACTGGCCCCTGTACCACTTAGCCAAATTCTTAGCCTCCCTATGCTAGAAAACGACACAGCCATTATCTACACTGGATGGCACTTGACACATGCTTGCTAATGCTTAAACAATAGCATTTCCCTGTTAGTTTGTTGAGTCATCAGAAGTAAAAGAAATATGTAGAGGTAAATTGAAGAATTAAAATTGTGGCTAAAGTGTTTCTAAGAAAATATAAAATTGTAAATGAGTCTTAATTTTTAACACTAAATTTGTATAAAGACACACATTGATCCTTAATATGATTCTAACTGTTAATCCCTTCTTAACTTTAACCTTGTTTTCTTACACATTTTGTCTCTGCATTCTTCCTGGAGCAGTATATCCTGTATTCTCTCTTGCGTCACCCTTCTCCTACTCTATCCTCTTACACCATCTCGTCAACCTTTGATCACTTTTTACTTAGCTCATTTCTTAAACCTAATTTACCCTTAACCCCATCCTGTCCTTACCCTAACCTGAATCCTAATGCTAACACCTACTCTTATTCCAACTATAACTATAACACCATCCCCTACACCTTAACTTATACATTTCCTTATCTAACCCTAACTCAACATTTAAATTTAGCCTATCCGATAAACTTACCAAACTTTAGCGCTGACCCCTAAAGATAGCCTACATTTTACCCTAAAACTCTGCTTAATTCCATGCCTTACCCCAAACCTAAACCAACGCTTCCCCTTGATTTCTGTTGTATTTTCTCCTTTTTATAGTCTAATTTTTTACTTTTCTAGTTTTTCTTACGAACATTTTGATTCTTTTTCTTTTTAGTTCTGGTTTTTCACTGCAGACCTTAAAGTCATGCAACAATGAATTGGGATAGATCATATTGAGGTACTTTAAATAAATTGTGCACAATGAAATGCCACAGCTCATATCTGCACATAAGATTTGCATTCTCCTTTGTGAACCAAGTTTAATGATTGTAAGAGTCTCCCTATTTTAATTTTATAGAGCATTTCTTCTGCATCCGATACAAATTACCTGTTAGGATTCTTCGGCCCTCTTGGCATTTAAACTGAATGATATCTAGTTGCAATGAAGTTACTTGCCCAGGCATGATTTCAAGGAAGTGAATACATATCTATATGTTCGATGGCATGTGTAGCTGCAGATACACATGCTGTGCATTATCCTGCCTTCTAGTGTTGGGCTCGGAGTGTTACGAGTTGTTTTTCTTCGAAGAAGTCTTTTTGAGTCACGAGATCGAGGGACTCCTCCCCTTTCGGCTCCATTGCACATGGGTGTCGACTCCATCTTAGATTGTTTTCTTTTCGCCATCGGGTTCGGACGTGTTCCTCTTCGCTCCGTGTTTCGGTTCGGAAAGTTTGTTAAATCTCAGAAAATTCGACGGTATTGTTTGCGTTCGGTATCGGGTTAGTAATAGCAGATCGACACCGATTGGCCCGACCGCGTGTGTCTTCAAGGCTCATGGAACAGACCCCGAATGCCACAATAAGTATCCTTATACAGACCAGCATTTGGTCTGTAATTTGTGTTTTTCCCCCGAACACAAGGAGGATACCTGCGAGGCCTGTCGGGCATTTCGGTTGAAGAAGACGCTACGGACCGGAGAGCTCGAAGGCTTCAAATGGAGTTGACGCCGTCAGGACACCACAACGTCGAAGAAGAGGAGACTTTCTCCATTCCTGATTCGGACTCGGACGAGGCCGAAAGTGAGCAGCCGGCGAGGCAACAAACCGTGAGTAAAACTGCCCCGGCCAAAGCTCACTCAAAGATAATGAAAGCCCAGGGGAGGCCACCGCCGGCAGGCCATGGCTTAACCCATAAGCACGGGAACCAACCATCAGCACCGAAAAAGGGCACACACGTGTCGAAGACATCCGACTCCGGTCGAGATACCGGCACAGAGTATACTCGACACCGAGATACTGGCTCCGACCAAACTCGGCACCAAGATATCGGCACCCCGAAACCGAAAAAGGTGGATTCGGAGCCGAAAAAGACTGCGCAAAAAGTTTTGGTGCCGAAACACCCAGCCTCGGAGCCGAAACAGAGCTCCTATTCCAAAGAACAAGGCCTTTCATTACAACTGCAAGGCCATAAATTTGGACAAGAATTAGAGATGGGAGAGCCAGACTATACACAAAGAAGGCTCCATATTCAGAAGGACACAGGGAAAATAAGAACTCTTCCCCCTATTAAAATGAAACGGAAACTCGCTTTCCAAGAAACAGAAAAACAGCCAAAAGCAAAAGTGGCTAAAGAAAAAACTCCACCACTGTTTTCGCCACAGCCATCGCCACAGCACTCACCGCAACTGTCACCAATTGCAACACCCCCAATGATGCAATCACCAACGCACACAGGGATGAGCCAGGATGACCCAGATGCATGGGATCTATGCGATGCACCAGTATCTGACAATAGTCCGGATTGCTACCCGGCAAGACCATCACCACCAGAAGACAGTACTGCTTACATGCAGGTGGTGTCCAGAGCAGCTACTTTTCACAATGTAGCACTGCATGCAGAACCTATTGAGGATGACTTTTTATTCAATACCCTGTCATCAACACATAGCCAATACCAGAGTCTGCCGATGTTACCAGGAATGTTAAAACACGCAAAACAGGTGTTTCAAGACCCCGTCAAAGGCAGAGCCATTACACCTAGGGTGGAGAAGAAGTACAAACCTCCCCCTACGGACCCTGTGTACATCACGCAACAACTAACACCTGACTCAGTCAAAGTCACAGACTTCTGGGGATGCACCACCACCCGACAAAGAAAGTCGAAAGTTTGATGCAGCAGGGAAAAGGGTAGCAGCACAGGCAGCCAATCAATGGCGCATTGCCAATTCACAGGCTTTGTTGGCAAGATATGACAGGGCTCATTGGGACGAAATGCAGCATTTCATTGAACATCTTCCCAAAGTGCTTCAAAAGCGGGCACAACAAGTGGTGGAGGAGGGCCAAAGTATCTCCATTAACCAGATACGATCAGCTATGGACGCAGTGGACACAGCCACCAGAACAGTTAACACAGCGGTCACTATTCGGAGATACGCATGGCTACGCACCTCCGGATTTAAGCCAGAGATCCAGCAGGCTGTGCTTAATATGCCTTTTAATGGACAACAGTTGTTTGGGCCGGAGGTGGATACAGCTATAGAGAAGCTAAAGAAAGACACGGACACGGCCAAAGCCGTGAGTGTGCTCTACTCTCCACAGAGCAGAGGCACCTTTAGGAAGCCACACTTTAGAGGGGGGTTTCGAGCCCAAAGCACAGAACCTTCAGCCTCACAGGCCAGACCCACATACCAGGGCCAGTACCAAAGAGGAGGCTTTCGAGGACAATATAGAGGTGGACAGTTCCCTAAAACAAGAGGGAAATTCCAAAGCCCAAAAACCCCACAAACTAAACAGTGACTTCAATGTCACAAATCCCCAACACATAACACCAGTGGGGGGGAGACTCACAGATTTTTACAAAAATTGGGAAGAAATAACTACGGACTCGTGGGTCCTGGCCATTATCCAACATGGTTATTGCATAGAATTCCTACAATTACCACCAAATGTGCCTCCAAAAGCACACAACATGTCCAAACAGCACTTGGATCTATTACAACTAGAAGTCCAAGCGTTGTTACAGAAAGAGGCAATAGCACTAGTACCCAACCATCAGAAAGGAACAGGTGTTTATTCCCTGTATTTTCTAATACCAAAAAAGGACAAAACACGGAGACCCATCTTAGATCTCAGAACACTAAGGGGGTCATTACAACCCTGGCGGACGGTGTTAAAGCGGCGGTAATACCGCAAACAGGCCGGCGGACAAAAAAAGGGAATCATGACCCTGGCGGAAACCACCAACAAAGACAGCCACTTTAACACACCGCCCGCCACGGCGGTACAGACAAGCAGCGCAGCGGTCACCGCCAACAGACAGGCGGAAGACAATGTACCGCCCATGGTATCACAACCCGCCAATCCGCCACCTTTTCCGGGGCGGATTCACTGTGGATAAAAACACGGCGGAAACAGCTTTTCAATGGGAAAACGCTCACCTCTACACATCCCACGAGGAAGGAGGACTCCATGGAGCCGGAACTCCAAATCCTACCGGCCCTTGTATTCCTACTCATCTACGAAGACCAACGCCTGCGCCGGCGACGACAACGGTGAGTACTGAACCTATGACATAGGGGAGGGGGGAGGCAGAAGTTAGGGGGACACACACGCAACACCCCCACTCCACCCTCGCATATTACAACACACACACCAATGCATACACAAAAATCACAGTAACAACCCACAACCCTCCCGGAAGAATGCAAAGACAAAACGAAATCAGTCCAAACATTGTAATGTAGCAATATAAATGTGTCAAAAATATACAGATATTTTACAAAATCATACAAAAATATATACATTCCGAGAAGTAGTGCAGATATGCACATATCAGTGTCTGTGCACGCTAGTCCAAAAATGCATGGGCGAGGCCCACACAAGATACCTGTCCACACTCGGAGAGAACACTGCCGGGGCATCAGATAGAAATACTACAGGCACCTCAGGGGGAAGGGAAGGGGGGGCACCTCAGCCGGAGGAGTGCAAAGCCAGATCCACGACGGGGCTCCATGCCCATTAATGTATCCTGGGGAGTGCAAAGCCACAGTCTCTCAAGTCTCTACAGTGGGTGGCTTGCCCACTGTTCAATCCTGGGGAGTGCAAAGCCACAGTCTCTCAAGTCTCTACAGTGGGTGGTTTGCCCACTGTTCAATCCTGGGGAGTGCAAAGCCACAGTCTCTCAAGTCTCTACAGTGGGTGGCTTGCACACTGTACCATCCTTGGGAGTGCAAAGCCACAGTCTCTCAAGTCTCTAAGTGGGTGGGTTGCCATGGCGGTGTCTGGACTGTTCAGCGGTGCTTTGCCATGGCGGTCTCTGGACTGTTCAGCGGTGCTTTGCCATGGCGGTGTCTGGACTGTTCAGCGGTGCTTTGCCATGGCTGTTCTGGACTGTTCAGCGGTGCTTTGCCATGGCGGTCTCTGGACTGTTCAGCGGTGCTTTGCCATGGCGGTATTGGACTGGGCATTGGTGTGTGGCATGACGTTCTCTGGACTGGGCATTGGTGTGTGGCATGACGTTCTCTGGACTGGGCATAGGTGTGTGGCATGACGTTCCCTCATTGCCCAGCGGGGCTGTGGCAGCCGGGGCCCTCCTGGGCACTGACTCCGGCCGTGGCAGTGGTCTCCTGACCAGTGACGATACTTGGGCCCTCCTGGGCTATGACTCTGGCGGTGGTCTCCTGACCAGTTACGATACTTGGGCCCTCCTGGGCTATGACTCTGGCGGTGGTCTCCTGACCAGTGACGATACTTGGGCCCTCCTGGGCTATGACTCTGGCGGTGGTCTCCTGACCAGTGACGATACTTGGGCCCTCCTGGGCTATGACTCTGGCGGTGGTCTCCGGACCAGTAACGACTGTGCTGGTGGTGGCGTCCCGACCACCGGGAAGGATGCCGTCCTTCTCCGCCGTGATGCTCACACCAGGCTGTGCAGACTTCCTCTGGCCCTTCCCCACCTTTAGAGGAGTCACAGCTGACTCTGCAATCCCCCTGGAATCCATGTGAGTTGTTTTGCCTCCAGAAGTCTTCACAGGGTCCCGTCGGCCACTTTCCAATTTCAGAGCCTTTACAGGGGGTGGGCTGCCAGTGCCTTGGCTCCGGGTCACACTGCCTGCCCTGGTGGCCGGTGCACTCCACACACCTTGAACAGGCACCACTGGTACTGGAGGCTTTTTGGCTGAGGCACTACAACGGGACTGATGAATTGGAGGGGGGGTGGGGGCAAAAAGGTCAATTTTGCAGAGGAACAGTTTCTGACGGACACTGGGATGGGTAGTTGGAGGGGGTCTGGGAGTGGAGGAAGAGGAGGTGGTTGTAGGAGGTGTCACTTTAGGTGTTTTGGGTGCAGGTGCAGGTACTGGAGGCTGTCGTGAGGTGGATGGATGTTGGGTATGTGGTTGCCGGCGTTTGTGTACTTTGGGTGGGGGTGTCACAGACACACTGGGAGAGGACACAGGGGACGTGTAAATGGGAGTGGAGGTGGTGAGTGCAGGTGAGCGGCTTGTGGTGCTGGGTGTCCTGGTGCGATTTCTGGTGCCTGTAGATGTATTGCATGCAGGTGAGAGTGTAGACGACACTGGGAGGGAGGAGGCAGACGACGAGGAGGGGGACACAGTGGAGGCAGTGTGTGTTGGTGTGTCTGCATGTGGGTGATGCTTGTTTGAGTGCCTGTGGGTTGTGTGGTGCCTATGTTTGCCAGAGCTTCCCTTGGGTGTTGATGTGTGTGCATGCTGGTCTGTAGGTGTGCTTGGGATGGGCTGGGGTACAGGGGATTGGGTCTGGGTGGAGGAGGTTGGAGGGGGGAGGTTAGACACAGGGACAATGGCTGCCATCAGTGCTGAGGCCAGAGATTGCAGGGTTCGCTGAAGGGCAGCCTGACCAGAATGAATGCCCTCCAGGAATGCATTACCGTGTTGCAACTCCCTTTCTACACCCTGGATGGCATTCACAATGGTAGACTGCCCAACAGTGAGTGACCTGAGGAGGTCAATGGCCTCCTCACTGAGGGCAGCAGGGGTGACTGGGGCAGGGCCTGAGGTGCCTGGGGCGAAGGTGATGCCCACCCTCCTGGGTGAGCGGGCACGGGCGAACGCTGAGGGGCTGCTGGGAGGGCGGTGCTGGTAGGGGATGTGGCGGCTGTACCTGTAGAAGTGGGGCACACAGATGGTGCCGCCACCACAAGGGAGCTCCCATCGGCAGACGAGTCCGTGTCGCTGGTTGGTGATCCGCTGGCCGACGTGAAGCTCCCCTCGCCCTCCGTCCCACTGGTGCATTCAGAGTCCGTGGTGTGGCCCTCCATGGCCATGTGGGATGCAGCTCCCTTGTGCTCCGGTGCCACTGTACCTCCGCCTGATGATGCTGATGCACAAAAGAACAGGGAGAGCACAAAAAGGGGGGGGGGAGACAGAAGAAGAACAGGTTGAGTGCATGGCATACCGCTACCGTTGGCGGACAATACAGACACAGCAGCCCCCTGCACTACGCCGTGCGCCTGGCCTCTGCAGATGCAATTCCTGGGATGTGGCCTACATGGTTATGGTGGACATCTGCACACATGGATGTCACAGGGCCATCTATACCTGTACTTGGCACTATACTGCGGTGGGGTAGAGTGCCACATGGCCTGAATTACAGAGGGGCCTAGTCTACACATTTCTGCCTGGCCTAGATACACCCACAGGCCTGCTCCCCCACCCAGACCCCTCCACTGCGCGCAAAGTCTGCAGAATGAGGTTGTACTCACCCCCTTGTGTCTGCTGTGATGCCCTCAAGCGCCCATCCAACTCAGGGTAGGCCACCGCCAGGATCCGGAACATCAGGGGGGTCATGGTGCGACGGGCACCCCTCCCACGTTGGGAGGCCATCCCCAGCTGAGCCTCCGCCGTCTTTTCGCTGCAGCGGCGAATGTCCTCCCATCTCTTCCGGCAGTGGGTGCCCCGTCTCTGGTGGGCCCCCAGGGTCCGGACGTCCTTGGCGATGGCACGCTAAATGTCCTTCTTCTGGTGGGCGCTGACCTACATGACATGCACAAGGGAAGAAGAGAAGCCATTACCTACTGCACCGTAGATGTAAGTGTCCCCCCTCCCTACCCTTGCCATTTGGCACATGCATTCATGTTCCCTGAATTCTGCCCCCTTCCCTCTTACAACCAGCCCTCACCACCCAGGCCTAGCCCATAAAACGTGCTCCCTGTGTACTTACCTGTTGGTCTGGAGGACCGTAGAGTTGCGTGTACTGGGGGAGGACCCCGTCTACTAGTTTCTCCAGCAGCACTTGCAGTGTAGGTCCTCTCCTGTCGAAGGTCAGGTATCTAGTGATTGAACAGATAGAAAATGGCGGTGACGTCCGCAGCGGTGACGTCCGCGGCGGTGTGTATCATCACCGCCGGCGCACTTGTTCATTGGCTCCTGGGACCCAAAGGGTCCGATGTTAACCAATGCAGCATTGCGCCGCGGTCTACAACCGCCTCCCGCGACGGTGAGCAACGCCAACGCAGTTACCCCACAATCCCATTGTCCCAGTGTAGAGGTCAGGCATCCGCCATTTCAGGGGCCCACATGGCTTAATTTACTTCTGCGTCACACATAGCTAGGCCTACACTCAACACACATGCAGGGAGGGTTTTGTGTTTGGTGTTGTCTTCTGTGTAACTGTGGGTACATACCTTGCAAAAAACTTGACTCTGTGGTCGCTGTTGTCCTTCCTAGGTGCCGTCAGCTGGGACATTTGAGAAGATGGCGGAATCCTCCGGTGTACCGACCGCTGGTGGACCTGTTGACAATGGAGGAGCAACATGTAATCGTCACCTACCGGTTTGACCGTGCCACAATCCAGGAACTATGTATCCAGTTGGAGCCAGACCTGATGTCACCAATCCACCATCCCACAGGAATCCTCCCTGACGTGCAGGTGCTGTCAGTGCTCCATTTCCTTGCAAGTGGGTCTTTTCAGACATCAGTGGCCATGGCATCAGGGATGTCCCAGCCTATGTTTTCCAACGTGCTGTCCAGAGTGTTGGCTGCCCTGCTGAACCACGTAAGGAGATACATCATTTTCCCTGAGGTGGAGGATTTGCCCACAGTGAAAGGTGACTTCTATGCCCTTGGACATATCCCCAACGTCATAGGTGCCATTGATGGGACCCATGTAGCTCTGGTCCCCCCCCACAGGACTGAACAGGTGTACAGGAACAGGAAGAGTTATCATTCCATGAATGTACACATGGTCTGTTTGGCAGACCACTACATCTCCCAGGTTAATGCCATGTTCCCTGGCTCAGTGCATGACGCCTACATCTTGCGGAATAGCAGCATCCCTGATATGGGTCAACTCCAGAGGCACCGTGTGTGGCTATTAGGGGACTCTGGTTACCCCAACCTGTCCTGGCTATTGACCCCAGTGAGGAATCCCAGGACCAGGGCAGAGGAACGCTACAATGAAGCCCATGGGCGGACTAGGAGGGTGATCGAACGGACCTTCGGCCTCCTGAAGGCCAGGTTCAGGTGCCTCCATATGACAGGTGGTTCCCTATTCTACTCACCGAAGAAGGTGTGCCAGATCATCATCGCCTGCTCGATGCTTCACAATCTTGCATTGCGACGCCAGGTGCCTTTTCTGCAGGAGGATGGTCCAGATGGCGATGTTGTGGCAGCTGTGGAGCCTGTGGTGCCTGTGGACAGTGATGAGGATGAAGCTGAGGAAGAAGACAACGACAACAGGGAGTCAGTCATACAGCAGTATTTCCAGTGGCACACAGGTGAGAACAATTTTATTTTTTCCCATTACATTCACTGTCACACGTCTTCCTCTATCCTGTGTGTAATTTAATGGCATTATTTGGTAACTGAGTTGTTCCTTTCCATTACGGTTTCACAGGTGTGGTTACCAACTTGTGTCATCTGCATGCATCCTTCAAGGACTTGTGATGTGTGACATAGGTATGTTGGCTTTACAAGTTGACACGCATTGTGACACTGTCATTGATAATACATAATACCAAATCATAGACTGACTCCAGATTGTTTTGTGGTTCAAGGGTGTTTATTGAAGTGCTCAAAAATGGAGGGGGGTTGTAAAATGGTGATGGGTGATGGTGGAGGAATGTCCATGGCAGAGTCCAGTCTATTAGTCTCACAGGTGCACTGCCCATATGGGCATAGGAAGTGGAGCTGGGGCAGTTTAAGTATGGACAGGGTAACAAAGTGGGACAGTGGGAGGACAATCAGGGTGGTCTCATTTCCTGGCGGGGTCTTGCCATCTTGCTCTGTTCTGTTCCTGGATCTCAGGGCCCGCTTGCGTGGTGGTTGTCCGTCTGCAGGGGGTGGGGTGCTGGTGTGGTGGTCCTGTGGCGGGCGTCCTGTCCACTAGCGCCGGCGGAGGTGGTGAGCAGTTCATCGTCCTGGCTAGTGTCCGGGGTCCCTTGGAGTGCCACGGTGTCCCTCAAGGTCTGCTGTATGTCCTTCAGCACCCCTACGATGGTGCCCAAGGCGGAGCTGATGGTCCTGAGCTCCTCCCTGAACCCCAAATACTGTTCCTCCTGCAGGCGCTGGGTCTCCTGAAACTTGACCAGTACCGTCACCATTGTCTCCTGGGAGTGGTGGTAGGCTCCCATGATGGAGGAGAGGGCCTCGTGGAGAGTGGGTTCCCTTGGCCTGTCCGCCCCCTGTCGCACAGCAGCCCTGCCAGTTCCCCTGTGTTCCTGTGCCTCCGTCCCCTGGACCGTGTGCCCACTACCACTGCCCCCAGGTCCCTGTTGTTGTTGGTGTGGTGGGTTTTCCTGGGTTCCCTGTGTTGGTGGACACACCGCTGATTGACCTGTCCTGGGTACGGATGTTTGGGCCCGTGGGTTGGTGCTGTGCTGGTGTTACCAGAGGGTGGAAGGTCAGTGTTGGGCTGTGCCTGTGCAAGGGGAACCGACTGTCCCGAGGCCCACGATGGTCCGGGCTGGTCATCAGGATCCAGTAGGGCAGAGCTGCTCTCGTCACTGTGGGCCTCTTCTGTGGGTGGAGTGGAGTTGTCTGGACCCTCCGGGGTGGTGACAGTCCTTTGTGATCCTGCAGGGGCATAAGGGCATGATTATTGCATCTGTGTGTGTCATGGTGTGCAATTGGTGGCTCACAGTGTACCCCAGTGCAAGCATTCCTGTGTGTGGGTTTGTGTGATGATGGTTAGGGGTTGCTATGGGTATGCGCAGTGGGCATGCTTTAGTGATGGGTGTCCATGCTTTGTTTTGTCATGCAGGGCTTGGTGTTGGGATGTGTGGTTTGTGTTATTAGTACATTAGTGATGAGTTGGAGTGATAGGGGAGGGGGTGAGGGTGGGGGTGTGTGATGGCAAGCAGGTAGGGTGGGGGGGATATGAAAGTTATGATTTGACTTACCAGTGTCCATTACTCCACCGACTCCTTCGAGGCCCTCTGGATGCATGATGGTCAAGACTTGCTCCTCCCATGTTGTTAGTTGTGGGGGAGGAGGTGGGGGTCCGCCGCCAGTCCGTTGAACCGCTATGTTGTGTCTGGAGACAGTTGAACGCACCTTCCCCCGTAGGTCGTTCCACCTCTTCCTGATGTCCTCCCGATTTCTTGGATGCTGTCCCACTGCGTTGACCCTGTCGACTATTCTTCCCCATAGCTCCATCTTCCTGGCTATGGATGTGTGCGACACCTGTGAGCCAAATAGCTGTGGCTCTACCCGTAGGATTTCCTCCACCATGACCCGGAGCTCATCCTCGGAAAAGCGGAGGTGTCTTTGGCGTGACATGGGGTAGTGTGGGTGAAGTGTGGGGTGGAGTGTATGGTGATAAGTGTGGTGATATTTAGTGGTGTGTGGTGTTTTGTGCGTGGAAGTTGTGTGGGTGATGGTGTTGTGTGCCTCTGTGTGGTGGGATTGTCTATTCTGTGCTCTCTCTGTCGCCTTCGTCTCTATTTTTTGGTCGTAGGGGTTTGTGGGTGATGTGGGTGTGTGTTTTATATTGTGTTGGGTGTGTGGGAGTGATGTTTGTATGTGTATCAGGTGTGTGTATTTGAAATTGTCCAATGTGGCGGTGTTTTGGAGATGTGTGTGTATTTTGAGCGCGGCGGTGTGTACCGCCAATGGAATACCGCGGTTGAAAGACCGCCGCGTGGATTTGTGGGTCGTAATAGCATGTTTCTGTTGGCGTGGAGGTGGAGGTTTTGTTTTCGCCAGTTTAACACTGACCTTTGGTGGGGCGGAGTTGTGTGGGTGTCTGAATTTCGGCGGATTCCGAGATGTGTGTCATAATAGCTGTGGCGGAATTCCGCGGCCGCGGCGGTGTATTGGCGGTCTTCTGCACGGCGGTAAGCGGCTTTTACCGCCAATGTTGTAATGACCCCCTAAATCTTTACATCAAATCAGATCACTTTCACATGGTAACACTTCAAGACGTGATTTCCTTGCTCAAACAACAAGACTACATGTCAACATTAGACCTCAAGGATGCTTACTTCCATATACCCATACATCCTTCACACAGAAAAAAAGGTTTGTAATCCAAGGAGTACATTACCAATTCAAAGTGTTACCATTTGGAATAACAACAGCACCAAGGGTATTTACAAAATGCCTTGAAGTAGTAGCCGCACATATCAGAAGACAGCACATACACGTATTCCCGTATCTAGATGATTGGTTAATAAAAACCAGCACTCAGAAACAGTGTCTTCAACAAACAAAATACGTCATAGAAACACTTCACAAGCCAGGATTCTCAATAAA
Organism: Pleurodeles waltl; assembly: GCF_031143425.1. Taxonomy (NCBI): domain Eukaryota; kingdom Metazoa; phylum Chordata; class Amphibia; order Caudata; family Salamandridae; genus Pleurodeles; species Pleurodeles waltl. The sequence goes on along the minus strand of NC_090447.1, from coordinate 320,459,599 downwards.
CTACCTAAAATCACACTTACAACCGTGTCAAATACAACAGTACTTAGGAGCAACAATCAACACAGAAAAAGGAATTGCCACTCCAAGTCCACAAAGGGTACAAGCATTCCAAAACGTAATACAAAGCATGCACCCAAACCAACAGTATCAAGTAAAGTTAGTGATGAAACTTCTAGGCATGATGTCTTCATGCATAGCCATTGTCCCAAACGCAAGATTACACATGCGGCCCTTACAGCAGTGCCTAGCGACACAATGGACGCAAGCACAGGGTCAACTTCAAGGTCTAGTGTTGCTGGACCGCCAAACACACACCTCGCCTCAATGGTGGAATCCTAATAATTTAAACTAAGGGCGGCCTTTCCAGGACCCAGTGCCTCAATATGTGATCACAACAGATGCTTCCATGGTAGGGTGGGGAGCACACCTCAACCAACACAGCATCCAGGGACAATGGGACACTCAACAAAAACAACTTCATATAAATCAACTAGAACTACTAGCAGTGTTTCTAGCATTAAAAGCATTTCAACCGATAATATCCCACAAACACATTCTTGTCAAAACAGACAACATGACAACAATGTATTACCTAAACAAACAGGGAGGGACACATTCATCACAGCTGTGTCTCTTAGCACAAAAGATTTGGCATTGGGCGATTCACAATCACATTCGCTTAATAGCACAGTACATCCCAGGAATTCAAAACCAGTTGGCCGACAATCTCAGTCGAGATCACCAACAGACCCACGAATGGGAAATTCATCCCCAGATACTGCAAAATTACTTCCAAAACTGGGGAACACCGCAAATAGACCTATTCGCAACAAAAGCAAACTCAAAATGCCAAAACTTCGCATCCAGGTACCCACACCCTCAATCCAAGGGCAATGAGTTATGGATGAGTTGGTCAGGGATATTTGCTTACGCTTTTCCCCCTCTCCAACTCCTTCCGTATCTAGTAAACAAATTGAGTCAAAACAAACTCAAACTAATACTAGTAGCACCAACTTGGGCTCGCCAACCATGGTGCACAACACTACTAGACCTGTCAGTAGTACCTCATGGCAAACTACCAAACAGACCAGACCTGTTAACTCAACACAAACAACAAATCAAACACCCAAATCCAGCATCACTCAATCTAGCAATCTGGCTCCTGAAGTCTTAGAATTTGGACATCTAGACCTTACACAAGAATGTATGGAGGTCATTAAACAAGCTAGAAAAACTACTACAAGACATTGCTACGCAAATAAATGGAAAAGATTTGTTTATTACTGTCATAATAATCAAATACAACCACTACATGCGTCAACAAAAAACACTGTAAGTTACTTATTACACTTACAAAAATCTAAACTAGCTTTTTCATCCATTAAAATACATCTCACAGCAATTTCTGCCTACCTGCAAATTACACATTCAACATCACTCTTTAGAATCCCAGTCATAAAAGCATTTATGGAGGGTCTAAAAAGAATAATTCCCCCAAGGACACCACCAGTGCCTTAATGGAATCTCAATATTGTATTAACACGACTCATGGGTCCACCATTTGAACCCATGCACTCTTGTGAAATGCAATACTTAACATGGAAAGTAGCCTTCCTAATAGCTATAACATCTCTTAGAAGAGTAAGTGAAATACAAGCATTTACCATACAGGAACCCTTTATACAAATACACAAGCATAAAGTGGTTCTACGCACAAATCCCAAATTTTTACCAAAAGTTATATCACCGTTCCACTTAAATCAAACTGTGGAACTACCAGTATTTTTTCCACAACCAGACTATGTAGCTGAAAGAGCATTACATACATTAGACATCAAATGGGCACTAATGCATTACATTGATAGAACCAAACAATTTCGCAAAAACAAAACAATTGTTTGTAGCTTTTCAAAAACCTCATGCAGGAAATCCAATATCCAAACAAGGCATTGCCAGATGGATAGTTAAGTGTATTCAAACCTGCTATGTTAAAGCAAAGAGAGAACTGCCTATTACACGAAAGGCACACTCTACTAGAAAGAAAGGCGCCACCATGGCCTTTCTAGGAAATATACCAATGACAGAAATCTGTAAGGCAGCCACATGGTCTACGCCTCACACATTCACAAAACATTACTGTGTGGATGTGTTAACAACACAACAAGCCACAGTAGGACAGGCAGTATTACGAACATTATTTCAAACAACTTCAACTCCTACAGGCTAAACCACCGCTTTTGGGGAGATAACTGTTTACTAGTCTATGCACATCATGTGTATCTGCAGCTACACATGCCATTAAACGGAAAATGTCACTTACCCAGTGTACATATGTTCGTGGCATGAGACGCTGCAGATTCACATGCGCCCTCCCACCTCCCCGGGAGCCTGTAGCCATTATAAGTTGATAAAAATAAACTTGTACATTTGTATATTTGTAAATATATATATCACTTTTAGACACAATGGGGGTCATTACAACATTAACCGCCGTGCGGCCGCCAATGCGGCCGCACTCCTGCGGTACCCATTATAACATCCTCGCTGGGCCGGCGGGCGCAAACCTAGTTTACGCCCGCCGGCCCAGCGGGGATGCGGCCGCAACATAGGAGCCGGCTCCTAATGGAGCCGCGGTGTTGCGGCCGTGCGACGGGTGCAGTACCACCCTTCGCGATTTTCACTGTCTGCTATGCAGACAGTGAAAAACTGCACGGGGCTCTGTTAGGGGGCTCCTGCACTGACCATGCCAGTGGCATGGGCAGTGCAGGGGCCCCCAGGGGCCCCAGTACTCCCCTTACCGCCAGCCTCTTCCTGGCGGTGCAAACCGCCAGAAACAGGCTGGCTGTAGGGGAGTCATAATCCCCAGGGCAGCGCTGCCCTGGCGGATTATCACCGCCGGGGCTAAAACTACGGGAAACCACCGGCCCCGGTAGCGCCGCAGTCATAATTAGGGTCTCCGTACCACCAGCCTGTTGGCGGTACGGACGCCACTTTAGCCCTGGCGGTCTCCGACCACCAGGGTCGTAATGACCCCCATTATGTACATACATACTTACTCCATTGCATGGGCACTATTACTATATACACAACTCCTACCTCACCCTCTGCGGGGAAAACAATCTAAGATGGAGTTGACGCCCATGCGCAATGGAGCAGAAAGGGGAGGAGTCCCTCGATCTCGTGACTTGAAAAGACTTCTTCGAAGAAAAACAACTTGTAACACTCCGAGCCCAACACTAGATGGCAGGATAATGCACAGCATGTGAATCTGCAGCGTCTCATGCCACGAACAGATGTACACTGGGTAAGTGACATTTTCCTTATTTGACGGGTATCGTAAATCATTACACATGTCCTGCTTACAGGACAATTGTTCATAATGGTGATGAACCTCAACTGGGACATTACGTGGTATCATGTGGGGTTAGTAGTCTCTTGTGCTACTTCAGGCTATATAAGCAAAACGTGGAACTTAGACCCAGCAGCTGATGCCTGGTTGTCTAGATATTCTAGTCCCCTGTGTTTTCGGAGGAGTGGAAAGTTAAGTTGCTCTACTTTGGCTGGGTTAAGGGCTGTCTAGAGTTTTGGACCTTGTACTTATTTATGATTATTGAAACATTTGTATCAACTAGGTTTAATACAGGGCATTGTTCTTGAAACCAGACAAAAGTTTCCAGAAGCAGGTAAGTTATTAACCGAGATAACACTCTGGTGCCCTCTGGCATCTAGGCACTCAAATTATTGTCTAAATGTTTGGCTTTTCAGTTGTTTTTTTAGTTTTGATGGCCTCCCTAGATACAATGCGAGGATGTACCTTGGGCATCAAGCGTCTTATTTTCCTCATTGGTCTCTGAGAAGTCTACACCCATGTCTTGGTAATTTGAATTTCTGGTAGCAGGTAGCCTGTGTTTTTGCGGATCTAAGGTTCCACAATTGGACTCCATGGGAGTTTGTATATCTGCTGAGCACATTTGCCAAAACACCTTTTACATTCTACATGGGGCTTTGAATGTTTTATTGGCTTTGTCTAGGAGCCAATGACATTATTCTAAAGCAGGTTTGAATGTGATCAGTTTTCTTGCATTTGTTGACCAACCTAGCTGCCTAGGTCTGGAGTTTAGGAGACTGAAAGAAGTACTATGTTTTCCTCTTCATATCACAGTTTTAAAAGCCTCAATTGTGGTATCATTAACAAAAAGGAAATAGTCCCTACTATCAGTGACAATGATTAAGCACCTTCCTTAGTATATGGGCTTGAACAACCAATAACTATAAAGGCAGACCTCTAGTCTCAAATCCTATTAAAGACCAGTGGCTGTTGAATTACAGAGAAAAACTAAAAAGTCAGATCTCAATGCAGGGAAGTATGGTTCTGAAAGTAAAGAAACATACACAAGGGCCATCTTGGAAACATACCACAATCAGGACTGGATCTTATACACATGTTGTAAGCAAAATGTACAATATGATTATACACTCACCCGTTAGGAGGCTACAGGTATCTTATTAGAATAATCACTACTGTCTGTCTTAGATGGTTCCAGAAAATATGCTGTCTGGTATTGCCAAGGCAAGTGTCTGTAAGTATTCCTTGTTGCAGAAGCTTGGTCAGGAATCTATCAATTTATTGCATGCTTTCATCCAACTTGAAAATGTGTTAATTTCCTTAATGTCTATGGTTCAACAACCAGAAAGAGGCAGTTGGGTGAGGATTCAGCTGGAAAATGGGTGAACTTGTTTGTGATAACTTCAAAAATATAAATCTCAATTTACAAAATTTACCTAGGTCCTCACAGTGATGAGACGTTCTGCAATAGGTGCCTTTCAGTGTCTTCCAGGATGGTTACCTCATAGACTATATTGAATAATTCCTTTGATTGAATTGGTCATTTTGCTAGCACATTGTTCATACTCAAAGTATCTCCAGTGGAGATATCACTAGAGAGGTTTGGGACTCACAACTAACCAGAAACAATGCTTGTAATACCAATAAACTGTGTTTTTAATTGTAGGTTAAATAAATACAATATTTTAAACTGTGTGCAGCAATACATAACTGTATACTACAGCTCATTTATACTTGCAAAACAATTTCTTTCCAAAGTTAAACATTTTCTGCAAGTAAAAATTAGACCTTTGTGCCATATCTGTCTAAAACCCTGATTCTGATACCGGTTACTGTACAGTTTCTGTGTTTTAGGTTAGCAATACTCTAGAACCACTTGCAACATTTGCTTAACAATACAAATCAACAACCGATTTCTTATATTGAAGGTGTCTTTTAGCAAATACCCTATATGTTTGTGAATTTCTAGAGGATTGATAGGTTTTGCAGGCTGTGGATTAATTGAATCTAGGATTTTTTACAGAACCTTAATATGACCCTGAACAACTGATTGGTCTTGAACGTCCTAGGGCATGACAAGCATTAGTCAATGTGTCCATTTATTTGTGTTTTATATAGGAGTATGGATGTTAGGAGCTCTGAACTCCCCGCAAAAAAATCAAGACATGAAGCTAAAGTTCAAAGATGCCAAATGTGTTACTGAGGAAGAGTACAATGATGAAAGTTATGAAAATGATCTAATGCAATTCACTGTATTATCTGAGCCAAACACGGTACAGACTAACCCAATAGAACCAAAAGGTGACGACGGCACAGATGAGGATGACATGACATACTATGACCTTTTGGCACAGTCACTTAATCTCCGATCTCCTAAAAACCATTATGAGCTGGAGAAAGAGGATCTGCTAAATCTTACAGATTTTTACGAAGAAGACACATTTGTTCCCAACCCATTAAATGCACTAGAATTTGAAGACATATTGATATCTCCAACCGATGTCCTTAATCAATCATTGACTCTGCACAAAAACTTAGACGGTGCAAGCTCCTTTTCAATTGACAAATCTAGCTCTAGAACACAGGTTTTCAACTTGCACGAGGATCTTGTTCATCCTGGACAGAATGCTACAACCCGCCCCATCACAGTTTTTACTACTGAAAATCATACTACAAAACTAGAAAAAAAAGGTACCTCGCCACTTAATGTAGATGATGTAACCACATTGGAGGCAGCATCATCAACAGATAATTTATCACAAAACCTCACAACTCCTCAACATATCTTAAATTTCTCACAGGGTGTTGGAAGTAATACAGTTCAAAATGATACCGATAAAGAAGTCAACAAAACTACAACTCCGAGCGTGGGTGTTCAATTGAAAACAAGATCTCTGGTTTTGAATAAAAGATCTGTAGATGTACTGAATAAAACTGAAAAGAAAAATAGCACTGACCCGGGAGGAGCCTCTTTGCATGTTGACTTAGAAGAATCTGGAAAACAGCCAGCATTATTTTCCACCACTTCTGACATTGACAAACCACTCAAAATCATTAGTGTTGTCCGTGAACCTGAAAATGTTACTCAAGTTTCAGAAATGGGCCCTGAGTCACCAACTCCACTTACAGATAGATGGCACTCTGCACCGGAAGAGTCATTATCTCATGGTTCAAATAACATTACCCAAACTGGGCATCTTCATCGTGAACCATGCTATGACTGTTCAGGAAATCATTCAGAAACATTTGAGGAGTTGCCAAATGAAATGGGGGATATGGAAAATTCTGTCCATGATAGAAATGCTGTATTTATGGTGCGGCAAAAGGCAGAGGGCAATTTTTCTCATTCAAGAAATGTTTCACAATTTGAAGAATCTTTGAATAACCTAGAAGATGGCTTACTTGTTGGCCATGTTTTCAATGATTCAGTTTCTACATCCAACACATTGACAGCAGAGGTCACCCAAGGAGATTCACTGTACATATACAAAAGAAATAAGACGGACACTGTGAATAAGAAAGATTATCTGAAATCAGAGGAAGTTGACTATGATGACTCAGTGGAGGACACCTTGACTTTTTCACAAAGTATTCCAAGCAAAGATGGGGCACCTAAGGGAAACCTTACAGCTTCTGACTCAAACCAAAAGCAGCCATCAAGGGGGAAAAGGAAGAGAGTTAAAAATGCATCTGATGCTTTCAGCAAGGTCTTGCGGAAGAAAAAGAAGAATCCAAAAAGGCAGACAGTCCCACTTGAAGAAAAAATGATTGATCATACGAATATTTCGAAAGAGCTTAATCACACAGAGGGAATGGATAGAGTTCATGAAACTATTTCACCAAGCAATTTTAATCAATCTATGCAAAGTGGATTCAATCAAACAGCGTTCTCACCACGTGGTCCGAAACCTTCCATTGTAATAGGTGTTCCTGTTGAAGATGACTACATTGAGTATATTCCAAATATTGGTGACTATGATACAGTGAACAGTGATGAAGATGATGATTATAGTTATGAATGTGTTTTTCTCATTGAGCCATACGATATGGACCCAAAAACTGAAAGTCAGGTTTTACTAAACCCGGGTGGAATAGCAGATCGATATCTACGGAGTACCAAAGGAAAGAAGAGGATATTTTACATAGCAGCAGAAGAGATAGTTTGGGATTATACAGGACTTAAAAAAAGGTATGAACGTTTTCTTTGTCTTGTTTTAACAGACCTTCATTTACAGCATTAATTACATTGCTAGCAAAATGTCTATTTAGGAAACACATTGAAAACACAAAGGGGACCATTTTCAAAACCCTATTTGAGGGAAATGGCCTGTTTTTTATATTCCATTGAATGCTAAGGTTTAGTTTTTTTTGAAGCACTTCTAATTTTTGTAACAATGGAATTCCAGTACACGAAGATAAATGGGCTCATTCAAACCCCTTTGTTATGCAAGCCTGCCAAGGTGGTGGAGTCAGACAGTAGTTCACCCACCATCATTAGAGAGTCGTGCTCACATAGAAGTGATCAGTTTTTGCTGAAATGCCATGTGAAAGTAGCACTTCCTTCAAACATGTTTGTCAGGTGGGGCACCATGTCACAACCATTTTGTAGAAAGAAACGTGAAAGCAGTGGTGTCTTGCTGTAGAACACAAATTAAATTTCCCAGTTGCAGTCTCCCTGTGCATCAGAGACATCTGCATCCCTTTTCCTGCCCATGTCTGCCATGCCTCCCATGCCATGCACCTACAGGGGACCTGCTGTTGGTAGGACAGGACTAATGTAGTTCTGCTAGGCAAGATTCTGCTCTTGGAAAATTGATGGTTCCCCCACCTCAAAATGAGGCAGGGAAATGGTGGGTTTGGCAAGTGACTGCAATGACTTATTTCTCCATCAAACGTAGAGTGAGCCCCAAAGTGATTTGCATAAGCTCACACAACATGATCAGGTTGGGAATTCAAGATTAGTTTTAATGTAGTAAACACAATAACATTCATTCTGAAATTTTTTCCTATGCCCAGTTGATAAGCAAACATGTTTAGGGTGAAGCTGCCTCTCAGAAAAAGGTGGCTAATTTTCAGTATGTCAGGAAGTTCTTTTACATTGCGCATGTTGTCTCCTATGAAATATTATTTTTTCATTTATGAGCATACGTTTTTTAGAGCGTACGGCTAACAAATCTAGATGTTTGGGTAGCCTCTCTTTTAGTATTGACTGGAAGTTTGACGTAGTCTTAAAGTATCCATGAGGAGATGAGAAGATTATTATAACATCCTCTGGTTTGTAGTCATCATTTTTGGTTGATATTTAGTACACATGACATAGCTGATTAGGATTCTTACTTATGATGTTTTATTTATTTTAAGGTGTCTCCTTCAGATGTGCTGCCCTGTTGATGACCCTGTTCTGATTAACCTGGCATTTGTGGTCGAAATGTCAAGAACATTTCTAATGTGAACTGTTTTCAAGTTTGATTGTGCATCATGATACTCGAGAAGCGAGTATCTCTAAAAACATGATACCAGCCCTATCTGATAGAGACTTCTAGTTGCAGATTCCTTACCTTAGAATTTTTCCCCAGGCGTCAGACTGGATCCGGAGATTTTTCTTGGAGCAATACCCTTGGACGTCGGTAGGTGGCTTCGGTAACTCCGCAGGCGTCGTGGTCGCTGTGATGACATCAGGAGTAGTACATAGACGCCACCCTCGTGCAGTGACGTCAGTTCTTTTCTTTCTGCGCCACACGCTGATCTGGAGAGAGCTACCCTAGGCTATTTTTTTGCCTAATTCGACCGTTTTGTCGAGCTTTTTTGGTACGACTTTGGTGTGTCGAGGATGTCTCCGAAGACCGGGTTCAAGCCTTGTGAGGACTGCCATCGGACGATTTTGGTGACCGATCCTCATCGCGTTTGTCTGTGGTGCCTCGAACGCGACCACGACCCGAAGTCGTGCTGCGAGTGTCGGGCCATGCACCCGAAAGCTTTGAGGGAGCGCCATAGAGACCTTCCCTGGTGCCGGGTCAATTATCGACGCTCCCGACGTCGGTAGTGCCCACTATCGATGTCGACCCAATTCTCATCCCCGACAACTCGGAGTCGGAGCGGTGTCGGCCGATGCTGCCATCGGCTTCAGTGGGCCCTATTCGCCCGAGGTCGGATTCAGACCCATTTTCCTATGGGTACGAATAAGGGGAGGAATTTGAGGGGTGAATACCAGGATGACCCTACTATGGACTGGGCACAGGACTTGGGCAAAGCCAGTGGTCTGGATACTTCTCCTTACGCTGGCATGCTGTCTCCTCCTACCGTGGCTACGGCAGAGGGAGCTACTTATAGTATGGTGGTTAGTAGGGCGGCTGAGGTCCTTGGCCTTGAGCTATCTACTGTGGAAGTCAGGTCTAATCTCGTGACGGAAGTGCTTCATCCTGGGGCTTCTACTACGGAACCCCTTCTCCCTTCTCCCATTCAATGAGGCCCTCACTGATGTTCTTTTGGGTACATGGTCCAAACCCAACACAGGGGCTCCTGTGAACAGGACTATCGCTCGCCACCATCGGCCTGCGCCGAACGACCCAAAGTTCCTGTCCCAACATCCTACGCCTGAGAGTCTTGTAATCAAGGCTTCCTCTTCTTCTGGCACTTTCCCTTCTGCACCCCGGATAGGGAATCCAAAAGGCTGGAACAATTTGGTAAGAAGTTGTTTTCTTCCTCCAGCCTAGCACTGCGGTCTGTGAACACTGCATGTCTTTTGGGCTGTTATTCCCACATCACTGTGGGATACGGTTGCGCAAGTCCTGCCGCAGATACCGGAGGAGGCCCGTGCTATCGTCTCCCAAGCAGTGAAAGATGGGAGAGCACGGCAAAGTTCACTATCCGTTGTGGGCTGGATACGATGACTCTCTGGGCAGATCGGTTGCGACGACAGTGGCCTTACGGCCCACGCCTGGTTACGTACTTCTGGCTTCTCGAGGGATGTCCAACAGTCACTCATGGTTATGCCCTTTGATGGCACTCGTCTCTTCGGAGACAAAGCGGACTCGGCCTTGGAGAGATTCAAGAATTCACAGGCTCCGGCTCGGTCCCTTAGGGGCATATTTATACTCTGTTTGCGCCGAATGTGCGTCAAAATTTCTGACGCACAATCGGCGCAAACCCTGCTCCATATTTATACTTTGACGTCCGACCCCGCGGGCGTCAAAGTTCCACCATGTGCGTCATTTTTTGGAAGGGGGAACCAGCCTTGCGTTAATTATATGCAAGGTAGGCGTTCCCTTCCAAAAAATGGCTTTAAGGCCTGTGCCCCATATTTATACTGTGCCGTCATTTTGACGCACAGGAGGGGGCAGGCCTTAAAAAACGGCGCCCAGCCTGATGGGCGCCGTTTTTTAACGCCTCGGTCAGGGCAGGCGTTAAGGGACCTGTGGGCTCGGAAGGAGCCCAGAGGTGCCCTCCCATGCCCCCAGGGACACCCCCTGCCACCCTTGTCCACCCCAGGAGGACACCCAAGGATGCAGGTACCCATCCCAGGGAAGTAGAGGTAAGTTGGGGTAAGTATTTGTTTTCATATTTCTTTTGTGGCATAGGGGGGCCTGATTTGGGCCCCCCTACATGCCACTATGCCCAATGACCATGCCCAGGGGACATAAGTCCCCTGGACATGGCCATTGGGCAAGGGGGCATGACTCCTGTCTTTGCTAAGACAGGAGCCATTTCAATGGGGGTTGGGCGTCAAAAAAGAAGTAGGTTGTGTTTGTTATTCCCGCTACTTTCTAATACCAAAGAAGGACAAGGGCTTACGTCCTATCCTAGATCTTCGGGACCTGAACTACTTACTCAAGAAGGAGAAGTTCAAAATGCTCACCCTGGCTCATGTTCTGTCTGCCTTGGACCCAGGAGACTAGATGGTAGCATTGGACTTGCAGGACGCTTATTTCCACATCCCCATCCTGCCTGCCCACAGACGTTACCTACGATTCGTGGTAGGTCATGAGCACTTTCAGTTTACCGTGCTCCCTTTCGGCCTTACCAGCGCCCCTCAGGTGTTCACGAAAGTGATGGTGGTGGTTGCAGCTCATCTGCGCAGGTTAGGGGTCTCAGTCTTCCCCTACCTAGACGACTGGCTGTTGAAGGCGCCTTCGCCCCTGACAGTTGTCTCCCACCTTCAGACTATGGCAAACCTCCTGCACTAGCTGAGGTTCACTATAAACGTGCCGAAGTCACACCTGACTCCTTCTCAGACGCTCCCTTTCATCAGAGCTGTTCTGGACACAGTGCAGTTTCGGGCTTATCCTCCTGAAAAGTGAGTCCAAGATATTGAGGCTATGATTCCCATCTTTCAGCCTTGGTCTTGGGTTTTGGTGAGACTTACTCTGAGGCTGCTGGGCCTCATGGCCTCCTGCATCCTGCTAGTAATACATGCCAGGTGGCATATGCGGGCTGTGCAGTGGAACCTGAAGTTCCAGTGGGCGCAGCATCAGGGAAATCTCTCCGACATGGTCCAGATCTCGGAGGGGACTGCGAAAGACCTGCAGTGGTGGCTTTCGAATCCCGATTGGGTCAACGGCAGTTCCCTTTCTCTTCCCCAACAAGATCTCTCAATAGTGACAGATGTGTCACTTCTGGGGTGGGGCTGCCACATGGGAGAGGCGGAGATCAGAGGCCTCTGGTCTCCGGCGGAGTCCGGACTCCACATAAATATGCTGGAGCTCCGGGCGATCAGGCTTGCGTTGAAAGCATTCCTTCCCTCTCTCAAAGGGAAAGTGGTGCAGGTGTTCACGGACAACACTACCGCCATGTGGTACTCTAACAAACAAGGCGGGGTAGGGTCCTGGACCCTTTGTCAGGAGGCACTACGCCTCTGGACATGGCTGGAACATCAGGGCATTACCCTGATGGTTCAACATCTGGTGGACTCTCTCAATGCCAGAGCAGACAAACTCAGCCACCGACGCAGTGTTGATCACGAATTGCATCTCCATCCGGAGGTGGTTCAAGGTCTCTTTCTCAAGTGGGGAGAGCCTTGGTTAGATCTGTTTGCCTCCACAGAGAACGCGCAATGTCAGCTATTTTGCTCGTTGGAGTTTCCAAGGCGGGCACTCGATCTGAGACACTTTTCGTCTCGAGTGGAGCTCCGGCCTCCTTTACGCCTTCCGGCCTATCCCTCTCCTGCCCAGAGTTCTCAAGAAAACCAAGTTCGACCGGGCCCATTTTATCTTGGTGGCTCCGGACTGGGCTCGAAGAGTGTGGTATCCAGAGCTACTAAGCCTGTCCATCGATCCTCCACTCAGACTGCCTCTTCGGGCGGATCTTCTGTTGCAGCAGCAGGGGACGGTCCTCCACCCAAACCTGTCCAACCTCCGCCTTCATGCTTGGAGATTGAACGGCAACAGTTGACGGCATTTGTCCTTCCACCCGAAGTCTGTAATGTTATCTTGGCAGCCAGGCGTCCGTCGACTAAAACTGTAAACACCTGTCGGAATATATTTGTGGCATGGTGTACCAACAAATCTGTTGACCCCCTTTCTGCCCCTCTTTCAGAGGTTCCTCTGTTCATTCTTTCTTAAGCCCAGCAGGGCTCTGCATTGGGCACCCTTAAAGGGTATTTGTCTACCATTTATGCCTATCTTAGGCTTCCTGATCAGCCCTCACTCTTTAAATCTCCTATTGTGAGTAGGTTCTTAAAAGGGCTCACCCACTTATTTCCTCACACTCCCTTCATCTTGCCTCAGTGGGATCTTAATCTTGTACTTACTTACTTGATGTGTACCCCCTTTGAGCCAATGCATAATTGTCCCTTGCGGCTCCTCACATTCAAAACTGTCTTTCTCATCGCTATCACCTGTGCTCGCAGGGTGAGTGAGCTTCAGGCCCTTTCCTCAAAGACTCCATACTTGTCTGTACACCCTGACAAAGTGGTGTTACACACTAGAGCTTCCTTCCTTCCTAAGGTGGTTGCACCATTTCATGTAGGCCAGTCCATCACTTTGCCTACCTTTTACGCACCCCCACATCCTTTCCATTAGGATGAGAGACTCCACCGTCTGGACCCAAAAAGAGCATTGGTGGTCTACCTCAATCATACTAAAGATTTTTGGGTGGACTATCAACTCTTTGTTGGCTATGTGGGTGCGAAGAAAGGGAAAAGCGGTGCAAAAGCATACCATCTCTCGATGGGTGCTTCTTTGCATCAAAATGTGCTACGCTTTGGCTAAAAAGCAACCTCCTGAAGGCTTGTGGACTCATTCTACCAGAGCAACTGCTGCGTCCACTGCGTTAGCACCCGGAGTTCCTGTCCTGGATATCTGTCAGGCAGCTACGTGGGCATCCCTGCACACGTTTGCTAAGCATTACTGCCTGTATAGTCAGGTCCGTCAAGACTGCTACTTTGGTCGTTCGGTCCTGCAGGACTTTCTAGTATAATCTTGGTTCGCAGCACACCACCGAGGATGGCATTGCTTCAGTAGCTAATCTAAGGCAAGGAATCTGCAACTAGAAGTCTCTATCAGATGTACAAGTTACTTAATCTTCGGTAACGAAATATCTGTTAGAGACATATTCTAGTTGCAGATTCCTTACCGTCCGCCCATCCTCCCCGCTTGCGAACTGATTTCTAGGGATAGGGATTCCCTCTTTCAAGTCCTTAGCTCTGGCGCACCAATCTCAGTGTTCTTAGCGGCTCTGTGCTCTGGCGATGAAATTCGTTAAAAGAAACTGACGTCACTGCGCAAGGGCGGCGTCTATGTACTACTCCAGATGTCATCACGGCGACCACAATGCCTGCGATGCCTCCGGAGTCGACCGACGCCACCTACCGACACGCAAGGGTATTGCTCGAAGAAAAATCTCCGGATCCAGTCTGACACCTGGGGGAAAATTCTAAGGTAAGGAAAATGCAACTAGAATTTGTCTCTACCAGATATTTTGTTACCAAAGGTAAGTAACTTGTACGTTAGTCGCATGTATATATTATTGTGTATAGCACCAGTGCACTTTTTGCTCATCTTGTCACTCTGCACTGTGCCGTCACCACATAGGAGCACCTTTTTACAATATTAGCTTTGTGATTTTGAGATTGATTTGTTAAAAATGAATAAATTACATTGACTGTGCAAGTAATCCTCATTTGTGAGAAGGGTTCCTTATAAAGCTATTGCCGCATGAGTCAAGGGATATACTTCCCCCTTGGGAACCAGTTGTGCCTTAAATTCACAGTATACCCAGGTCCCTGTGATATGGATTATCACTCTTTTTCCCAAAAATATTCTGGTGGTGTCATCACTGACACAGGCTGCATTATGCAATGCGCAGCCTGGTATCATGGTGCAGAGGTAGGAATTCATTGTCTAGCATAGGAATTGTACTGTACACCTACCCCTTCAGGAACAATTCCTATGTCTAGACAAACGCAGGAGGCTTGCACACATTGGATGTAGTCAATGCACTGAATGACACATACAATGCAATTATGTGTGTCTTTTTTATTTAACACATTTCTCCTTGTTTGTGCCTGCTTCAAATAGGCATGCAAAGCACAATCCGGCTATTTTAATAGACCTAGGAATCCTCATGCTAATACTGTATAGTTTCTAAATATATATTGGTCCTGATTCACACAGATTGTGCTGTGACTTAATCTTTTAGTACTCATGCCTAACTCCTGAATTCTGAAACAAGCCCCAAGTATGCATGCAATTCAGTAGTAGGTCAGACATACTCCAAACGTACATCACAGATAAACCTTTGTGAATCATGTCAATTGATTATTGTGTATTAACTGGTGGCCTAGGAGCTAGGAACATATGTCTTGAACTTGTATAAGTGTTTTGATAATTTTGTGTCCAAGATAACCCTTGTGGTATGCATATCTGTATTTCTGCTCAACCCTTGATGTGCCATTAAATTATTCCTGTGTTTGCAAATAAAAGTGAGAAATGATGACATCCCTGGGAGTGGTCCTGTGATTCCTTTCATTGAGATATAGATTATTTTTCTACAATGAACATGGCACTTGTAAATTCATCCTCATTGAATTCATCTTGTCAAATCACACGCTCTGAAATTCATATTTCAACAGCATGTGACTCTTTTATTGGAAAACAAGGCGAAAGAATGAAAGTTACAGTCATTTAACTTTACTGTTGTCAGTATACAGCGTTGCTGTTTAGTTCTACCTTGCTAGTGTGGCCTTTTCATTTAGCACATGTCCACAAATCACACTTTATCATTACCATGAAGTGGATTTCATACTCCTAGAAATCATTATTTGCATCCTTATAAACTCCATTTTAAATCATTACTGACCGACATTCTGTGTACTTATTTCTTATCTTATAGCTCTCTTACACATGAAAGAGGTAGAAGTGATCCAAACATCCGCCTATACAAAAAGGTGATTTTTCGGAGTTACACAGACAGTACTTTTAAAAAACCAGACACTCAAGGAGAATATGAGGAGCATCTGGGTATCCTTGGACCTGTCATCAGAGCAGAAGTTGATGATGTTATCCAGGTACATTACTTTTATATCTACGTGTTTAAAAACAGTAAGGCCTGACGTACAATATATTTCCATTTGCTAAAAAGCTGTTGTAGTTTGCACACTGAAGTTTTGCTATTACAATACTATTTTGTTAATCACCTTTGTAATATTCATGAGACAGACCACCATGTGCAGGATTTTCGAACGCAAAGGGGCTTTGTACATCAGACCTTTAGGTTCATCTTAAAGGTTATTTATATTAGCAAAAATACTGGACTAGATATCATATTGTATCAAAACATAGTTTTTGATTCAATGAACTGTTCTCAGAGTTCATAGCAAATCTCAAACATAAATAAAAAACACAACTTAGAGAAAAGCGTGAGCTGATCAGGTTAAAACCTATATTCTTCTAAGTATTTGAATATTGAGAGAATTATGTCCACAAACAAACTGTCCGCCTTTTTGCCATAATGGAGCTATTTCTTTCTATTCAGTAAACAGCCAGACACATCTGTCAAATAAGGGAGCACATCAACCTTTCAGTTTGCGACTCATTTGTTCTCATATAGTCTAGACTCCTGAGTGAGTCCTTTGTTATTGCTTGACATATTTGTCTTGCCTCATACTTTGTAATGAAATGCATAGAGAGGTCTTAAAAGATGCTGAGGGTGCACTAATGAGACGCCCTGCCCCTAATACCTCCCAAGCCTTGTGTCTGAGCCTTGTTCCCGTTTCCAGGCTGTATTCACAGTTCTTAGAGTTATGAGAGGTAAACCTTGGCCCTTGAGTGACATCATCACACCAGTGGCTCTCTCTTGCACTTCCATATCAGGGCTTTTATAATGAAAGCTCATCCATTTTGTTAGATAGCCAAGAATAAGCAACCGTGGCGACGGTGAACCGAAGACCGTAATTGGAGGTGAACAGAAACCCGCCATATAAAGATGCAAGAATCTGAATCCGTCAAAAAATCCATGCCACCAGTCACTGCCAGGAACTTGTCTGCGGAAATGCAGGACCTCCCACCCTGCCACCGCTGAGTACACAAACTCCCCGCCCTCCAAATAATGATCACCGCGGCAGTCAGTGAAAGCCGAAGGACCATTGGCGGTATAGACCGCCACGGCCAGTAAGTTGACCCAACAGTAAGAAATGCTGACATTGGCAAGTCTGAAACCCACACACCTGACACACATCCACAACACTATAAAACACTCACAGAGATACCCCACAATCCTTTGTAATGACATTAGGACAACTGATACAGAGAACCCCAAAAGCAGACACTGAACGCCACAATGCACGATACACACACCCAACCACACAAGAGCACCCTCACTTAGATCCACACAACACACACCATGGCACCCCCCAAACACCCACGCTTCACAGAAAGGGAGCTAAGGACCATGGTGGACGAGATACTGAAGGTCGAGCCTCAATTATTCGGGGCACAGGTCCAGCACACACCCATCGCCAGGAAGATGGAGCTATGGCAGACAGTAGTGAACAAGGCCACTGCAGTGGGACACTATCCACGCACGAGGGACGACATCCGCAAGAGATGGAACGACCAGCGCGGGAAGGTGAAGTCCATGGTATCCCGGCACAACATTGCAGTCCAGAAGACTGGGGGAGGACCTCCTCCAACACCACCCGACTACACTGACTGAGAGGAAAAGATACTGGCCATCCTGCACCCTGAGGGACTCACTGGACTCACTGGAGGAATGGACTCGGGTAAGTCGTCTACAATTACACCATATCCATCACAACTGTAATGCATGCACAACCCCACCCCTCTAACAGCCACCAGGACCACTACCCCACCCAGCCCACATTCACAACATCCAGTCACCCTCCATGCCCACAAAACCACTAACAGGCCCACAACCCTCCCCCTGTGCACAGCCACCTACCCCAGCAAGGAATAACAAAGGCACTACACCACCCACAATGCACCTCCACATTCTAAGCAAAATACAATGGCAACCTCACAAAGGCACCCTGCATGGCCCAAAAGAGGAAAAACCTGCACAAAACAGCCCAGGCCTGTGCACCCCACCCGATCATGCAATTGTAACAGACATGTCCATTTCCCCCAACAGGCACCACCACCCATGCCACCCTGACGGACAGGATAAGAAGTGGCAGTGCCCCACAGGGAGACAGAGGCACCACCCAGGACACTGGAGAGAGAACCCTGGACATTGATGAACACCCTGGCCCCTAACACAGTCCTGGACTGTCACTATCCAGCAGCCCCACCCAGGACACCACTGACACCCCTACCACCCAGCAAACAACATCAGCCCAGGGCAACTGTCCCAACACCTGTGTATCCAGGCCACAGACTGGTGAAACACATGGACAGAGGCCAAAGTCACCCCCTACCAACAGACAGGAAGACGATGGCCCCAGTACAAGTGGTACCACCAGACCTGTGCAGGGGACACAGGCACAGGGGGCTAG
This sequence comes from Pleurodeles waltl, assembly GCF_031143425.1. NCBI lineage: Eukaryota > Metazoa > Chordata > Amphibia > Caudata > Salamandridae > Pleurodeles > Pleurodeles waltl. The sequence goes on along the minus strand of NC_090447.1, from coordinate 320,441,306 downwards.
GCCCAGTGGGAGGGCATCAGTGGCCCAGGGGGGAGGCCACAGGATGGATGCTGCAGCCCAGGACGTGATCTCTGAGGTCCTGGGAGCATACCACCATACTCGGGACAGATTGGCCCAGATAGTTTTCACCCTGGAGCAGAGTCAAAGGATGCAGGTAGCACACCACCAAGAGACCATGGAGCAGTGGAAACTGCACAATGCCACCATGGCCACCATAGTAGGTGCGCTGCTGCATCTTGTCCCAACACAGCCTAAGGCACCCACAGACAAGGAAGCCCTATCTACAGGCCAAGATACAGACCGGGCAACAACATCAGCAGCACCAACTGGACTTGTGCCACCATCTCAGGACACACAGGAGACCTGCATCTCAAACCGTACAGGCCAACACCAGGCACCCAAACGGTCACTCAGGCACAGATATGGGACAGGAACACCAGCCAAGAGCAAGGCCCCCTCAAAGAAGTGACTCTGGCAAACCCTGTCCTCAACGTGTGCCACTGAACCTACGTCCACACCGTGTAAACACAACCCCAAAAACTGGAAATGATAGATGGACATGCCACTACTGCCAACAAATGCTGCGACCATGTAGCCATATTGGACAACCACCAGTAGCCTACTCCCATCACTGTTAACTGTACACTGTAATCCCTGCACCAAATAAAACACCAGTTCACCAATTACACCAGTCCCCTGTCATTATGTCAACACAAATGTAAATATGGGTGCATTGTCTTATAAATCATTTACAACTGCGTAGTTAGGGCCAAAATGCCTGCCCCCTGTAATCCAGAAATGTTGTTGTGAAAGTGACCTCATATCGCTAGCGGTTGACGTAATAGCGTAAGGCGGTATTTACCGCTGTGTGCCAATTAATTGGTTAACATGGTTGTCAATGGGGATTATTAGCATATCATAATCGCCGCCAGCGGTGACGGTGCACACCGCCGCAGTGCGTACACTAACTCGTCACCCCAAATTCACTTGACTCCAAGATCTCGTGCATGCAGGTACTCCACTGAGTGTGCTGCTGTGTCCTGCTTCTGGTCATGGAAATGGCCCGTGTGGCAGGGGAAAGGGCCCCGGCCTTTACCAACGTGGAATTGGAGAAGCTCGTGGATGGGGTCCTGCCCCTCTACGCCAAGCTCTACGGTCGACCAGAGGTTCAGGAGAGTAGGAGGATTGGGGGGCACGGTTGTGTGTAATGGTGGTAGATGGCTGTAAACATGTGTGCATGTTTGACACTGTATAGCCCAGGGTCCCTGACATGCTGTGTGTGTGTGTGCTGTTATGCTGTTATAAATGTCGGTCCCATAGTGGAAGTATAGCTAGCTGTATGCAATGGCCATTGTCTAACCCCTGTGTTCCTTTTTCTGTGTGTCCCATATAGATCAGCGCCCATCAGAAGAGGGGACTATGGCAGGCCATCGCCAGGGAGGTGTGGACCCTGGGGGTCTACAACTGGCAGAGCACCCATTGCAGGAAGCAGTGGGAGGACCTTCGGCGCTGGGCGAGGAAGATCTGCAAGGCCCAGATGGGGAAGTCTTCCCAACGAGGAAGGGGTGCCCATCGGGCACTTACCCCCCTTATGTGGCGCATTCTGGCGGTGGCGTACCCGGACCTGGATGGGCGCTTGAAGGCTGCACAGCAGTCACAAGGGGGTGAGTACAGAAACCATAGTATGGCTCCTTGATGGATGTGTGAGTGTGCCATGGTATGTATGCTGTCTAGTGGCAGGGACTCTGACTGATGTCCATTTACATAATAGCCCCTGTGGGGTGTAGGGTTGTATGGGTCAGGTCTGCAGTACTTAAGGCCCTTCAGTGCTGTGGGGGATGGCTGTAGAGCAGGGAGGTGGCCACTAGTCAGGTACATAGGCATGTGTATAGCGGCAGGTGCTGCATGGTCTAAGAGTTGCAGGGTGGGTGTATGTGTGAAGCTCTTCTGTACCTCCATTCAGCTATTTACAATTGTCTCTCCAGTTTTGTCTCCCCATCCCTGTTCTCTTGTGTTGTCTGTGTACATCAGCATCATCTGGCGAGGGAGCTGAGGCACCGGCGAGTGGAGATGCAGAGGCCCACGGGTCCACGGAGGCAGAGTCGTCCGACCCAAAGGGACCAGTGGGTTGGAGGGCAAGGGGAGTACCACGGGGGAGGCAACTACCATTGGAGGTAGTGACTCTGATACCTCCTCCGATGGGAGCTCCCTGGCGGTGGCGGACCCTAGTGGGCCCACCCATTCTGTGTCATCTTCCTCTACACCCCCATACTATCACCGCCCACCCATTTGCTCCTCACCGAGTTGCCCGTACCCGCTCACCCAGAACGGTGGGTCTCTCCTTCGCCCCAGGCACCTCCTCCCCTGCCCCAGTCAGCCCTGCTGCCCTCACCGAGGAGGCTATTGACTTCCTGAGGACCATCTCTGTAGGGCAGACAACCATTGTCAATGCCATCCAGGGGCTAGCATCAGAGGTGCAGCAGACCAATGCCTATCCGGATGGCATTCACGGTGCCGCGTCTGGCCTACAGAGATCTTTTCAGGCTCTGGCCTTCTCTTTGACAACAGCCAGTGTCCCTGGTCATTCCGTTCCCCGCTCCAACCACCTCGCCCTCTTCCAGCACCCCACTCCCTTCACCTGTCCAAAGCACACATTCAGACACGCAGGCACACACCTCAACACACAAGAAGCACCCTTCAAAACACAAGCACCACACCTCCCACCACAGGCGTACAAACAGCCAACATACACAGGCACACACACCAACATCCACTTCCCCCAGTGTGTCCGCATCTTATGCCTCCCTGTCTGTCCCCTCTACATGCACACCCACGGGCACTACACCCTCATTCAATGTTGCTGACCCTATTCTTGCAGTCACCAAAAAATCTGACATCCATTCATGCACCCCAGACACCACACCTGCACTCACCACAACGACTTTAGTTGACACATGCAGCACACTCACCAAACTTGCAGACACACAGACAACATACATTTACACTGCCAGCCTGTCTTGTCCCACTGTGTCCACCCACCCTCCCAAGACATTCAAACGCACCAATACACCCACCCATCACACATCCACCACACCTCAGCAAACTGTCCTGTCACCTGCATCCACGTCACGCACACCTACACCTGTCACGACCACTCCTTCTACCTCCACTCCCACGCCTTCCTCCAGGTCCACCCCAATTGCACCTAAAAAACTTTTCCTATCCCATGTTGTCCTATTCGAACCCACTGGCCCACCCCGTCTCGTCCCTAGACGTACCCACCTCCTTGTCCTGTCCACTCCTTCCACATCACAGCCCGCCCCTGTCTGTCCTTTCCATTCCCGTGCTACCTCCCCTGTGAGCAAGAGACCCTGTGCTGGCCCTGGAACATCTGCCGCACCCAAGGCCAAGTCCGCTCCACCTGCCTCAATGTCCAGACCCAAACCTTCCAAACGTCAGGACAAGCCTCCCCCTCCCAGTTGTAAGTCCCCACCCTCAGCACCCCTGCCACTTTCCATGAGGTGCCTGGATGCCCCATTGTTGCCCCTATGAGGTGGAGTACCTTTGCACTTGTGGGAGTCAAGTTGGGGCCACTTTGGCCCATCGGACTACATACTCTGGACTGGCCATTGGCCTTATGTTGCACTTATGTTGCTCATTGAGCTTAAGTAAAAATCATGTGTGGCCAGTGTTGTTTATGGCACACTCAGGATCTGTGGTTCATTGTTTTTTTGTTTGGGGTTGTTGGGCACATGTGTGTACTTTGGGCAGCTTGGATTTGCCTTGTGTCAGGTTTGTGGGGTGTATGGCTTGTGCTGTTGTGAGGGGTTGTGGGTGCGTCGCAGGGTGGGTGGAGTGGGTGGGTATGTACTTGCGGTACTTACCGTCCTCGTCTTCATCTGTGGTCTCGGTCGTGGAGGTATATGGCAAGGAGCAGGGCTGGCATGATCTGCAACTCTCTATCCATGTCTGCTTCGGCGTGTTGTGTGTGCCTCCGGTGAGTGTTTCCTTTTATTTGGTTAGTTTCCACCTGGCTCTGCATGGCGGTGCTTCCCGCCCCGGAACTGACTGCGGTCTAGTGCTTCATTATTTGATGGGCAGGTAGGGCCTTTCCATCGGCCTGTGGGCGGGCTCTGCCATCGTTGTCGGCACTCCTCTGCTGGCGGTGAGTGGTTTTCTGGCTGCCTGTTTTTCAGGTGGTTCATAATTTGGCGGTCCAGACCGCAGGACTGTTGGCGGTTGTTACCGCCACCACCGCTGGTGCGGTGTTTACCGCCATGTTCATAATGAGGGCCTTAGTGAGGGAACAGATAAAAATGCTTAAAATGTGACTTTCAGAAAACCTGTGGTCCTTAGCAATAAAATTGCCTGTTCCTCCTCAGATGTGACCTTATGAAGGATGGGGTACTCATATGCCTACAAAAGTCACTAGGTCTTTGGATACTGGCATCAGATTTTAAACTGACTCTGTTTAATCTAAGTCCTTGTGAAAATGAGCTTGTGGAAAGCCAAGAGTTCAGAGTTCACTCTAAACTAGTAGTGGGGAGGGACCTATACCTATCTCAGTCCTAGTTAGCCTCCCTTGTTTACCCAGTAAGGCTTTCTATTTATTTTGTGCTTGGATGGATAGTGACCACAGCAGAAATTTCCAATTGACCAATCTAACAATGTGGACAGTCATGGTAGACCAGTAAAATTAAAAGTGAAGACAGTGTCTGTAAACTCAAAAAAAGGGAGTGAGTGGCTGGGTGGCAATTAGCACCCGCTAGACCCTTGTGAAAGAAAATAAAATGAAAAAATGTTGAAAACTACGATGGGGGCACAGCAGAGAGCTTGATGGGGAACATCAGGAAGCAAGAGCAGGAGACAGGAGCGAAAAGAGAACATGCAGGGGAAGGGGCACAGGGACAAGCAGAGGAGAGAGCAAAGAAACAGGCAGTGCTATAGAATGCTGAATGCAAAATTTCAAAAAGAGTGGCATCAAGTCATCTGTGAAAGGATACAGCTCATGCAAATCGGAACACTAGTCAACTGAACTGCCTCTGGGCATGACAAACACAAGAAGGGTAGATCACAGGTAGAAATCAAAGCATGCCAATAAAGCCATGCAGTCATGAGCAGGAAGTTCACTCAAAGCCCATTCTAAGCATATATTATGCATTGGAAACAACAGGTCTGCTAATAGATCGTTAGAGCTGTCTTTAAATGAGACTAAAAAGGACAAATACCACTCCCACTAACAGTTGTGTACTGAGGAACAATGTGCGCTCAAATGGTGGATTGTGAAACATATACTTGATCATTGATGATCAATTTGATTATTCATTTACTTCCATAGCCTAGATTCACATTCATTATTACCAGATTCTTCCTTTCCTAATTCTATGTTGTTACCCCATTCAGTGCCTAGTCTGCACTGCATTGACCAGGGTTGGAGGGATTACTCTTAAACATTTCCTCACATCCTCCACTTCAGCACACAGAGACGTACGTTTATGAGACAATAAAAAAAAAAAAACCTTTATCGATTTCAGTTTAATTAACAATGCACCTTCAATAAAACAACTGTCACAATATACAGTGTGCAGGCAAGGGAACAATCCTGTCCTGAAAACAACAGTTACAATCACACAGGTTGCTCATCCAGCCTCAGGGCAGCAGAACTCTCCATGCTGATCTCGGCCACTGGCTCCCCCCTCCTTCGCGTCACAGACAGTCCAGTAGACAGAACTGTTGGGTAAGGGTACCCTGCAACAATGTGGTTTGTGTGAGTTTGTCCACTACCTGGACCGAAAGTCTTGCATGCAAGTGCACCTCCAGGCCATATGCAGGAAGTCAGCTACATGTCCGACCAAGTACAAGAAATCTGATAAAGTGTCACTGGCTTCATATAGGTGCGATGGAGGAAATTATAGTGGATCAGCTTAAACAGAGCACTGCTGAATAAGTGTTGGTAAGGGACCAGACGAAAGTTTAGTCAGAGGCCTCAAAGATAATGCCCAGATTGGTCTCCCAGGTTTCCCAAACACATAAGGGACAACTCACAACATTCTCCATCATCGCTCTGCATAGCATGGATAACAATTGCCACCCTGTCTGGCAGGATAAGAAGTTCCCCGCAGTGCCGCAGTGAAAGTAGTCCAGTTCTGCCAGGCCAGCTTAATGTAAGAAATGTCACGGCCCCAGTGCAAATACATCCTGTGCATCCTCAAATGAGATGAAGTGCTCGCAAGTCCCCCAGCAACTCACAGCATCCCTCTATGCCTGAAAAGACGTTTTCCTCCATTCGTTGAATTGGCATGAGAATCCACATTGGTAGCTCCTGGTGGAAAGGAGCCTGCCTGAGAACAATTGTCACAAACCTCTGCCGGGCATGAGTTGTCTGTTTGACGATGAATGGCAAGGCATTTGGCACACTGGAACCCTCCGTTAACAGAGCCGGGAGCTCAGTACCATCAACCATGCCGAATAGCAAACGCTTCTCCCAGTTATCACCATCCTCCAGCCAGCAGGCAGCATGCTACAGAGAAACATAGTACTAGAACTCTATCCGCAGCCCCTCTAAGAGTCCTTCCTCACAGCTCCATATTAGGGTGGCCCAGGACCACCCTTCTGCATTTTCCAGCCCAGATTAATGAGGTGAGAATGGATTCCAGTTGCCTGAACGCTCGAGGGCAGCGTACACAGCGAGTTTTGAAAAGTGTACAAGCAGGTCAGTAGAAGCACCATTTTAGATACTGCTGTTCTGCCTATGAGTGACAGTGGCAATGTGTTCCAGAATGTGGTTTATGAGATAAAATTATTCCAGAAACACTAGTTCTTAACTCAAGTATCAATTACAAACACTGTGCTGGCACGCCCGGTCCTTAATAAGTACACTTATAAGGGGACGCGTGTAGGTCGATGAACCTTTTGATTCGCACGGAGTATCCTAGCTACGGTGTAACTAATGTGCATCAATAATCATTACACAAACTAATAACCAGTAAGCAAACATTGATCAGTTGCTAGTAATATCAACATTCATGAATAACCACAACTCAATGTGACGGTCATTACAACATTGGCCGTAAAAGCCGTGCACCGCCGTGCAGAACACCGCCACACACAGCCGCGGAAAACCGCCACAGCTATTATGACCCACAGCACGGAATCCGCCAAAATTCAGACACCCACACAATTCCGCCACACCAAAGGTCAATGATAAACTGGCGAAAACAAAACCTCCACCATCACGCCAACAGAAATACGCCCACACTATCACGACACACGAATCCACGCAGCGGTCTTTCAACCGCGGTATTCCATTGGCGGTACACACTGCTGCGCTCAAAATACATACACATATACAAAACACAGCCACATTGGAGAATTGGAAATACACACACCTGATACACATACACACACCACTCCCACACACCCAATACAATATAAAACACACACCCACATCACCCACAAACCCTTACGGCAACAAATCACGAACGAAGGCCAGAGAGAGACACCACCATCAACAATACAAGCATCCACAGGCACACAACACCATCACCCACATAACTTCCACGCACCGCACACTACACACCACTACATATCAGCACACTTATCACCCCCACCTCCTCCTCCACAACTAACAACATGGGAGGAGCAGGTCTTGGTGATTCTGCATCCTGAGGGCCTCGCAGGAGTAGGTGGAGGAATGGACTCTGGTAAGTCAAATCTTAACTATTACATCCCCCACCCTACCTGCATGCCAGCACATACCCCCACCCTCACCCCCATCACTCTATCACTCTAACTCCTCACAAATGTCCCAACATTACAAACCACACATCCTAACCCCAAGCCCTGCATGCAACAACAATCACTAAAGCATGCCCACTGCACATACCCATACACCCCCCTAAACCATCATCACACAATGTCCAACACAGGAATGCAAGCACTGGGGTACACGGTCACCCACCCATTGCACACCATGCCACACACAGTTGTAATAAACATCCTTTTATACCCCTGCAGGACCCCTACACAACGTCACCAGACAGGAGGGTCCACACATGTCCACACCACCAACAGAAGAGGCCCACAGTGATGACAACAGCTCTGTCCAACTGGATCTAGATGACCAGCCCGGCCCATCGGGGACCTTGGGACAGTCGGTTCCCTACACCCAGTCACAGGCCACCACAGAGCTTCCCCCCTCTGGAAACACCAGCACAGCACCCAGCCAGCGGGCCCATACCTCCGTCCCCAGGACACGTCAGTCAGCAGTGTGTCCACCACTACAGGGAATCCAGGCTAACCCACCACACCAACAACAACAGGGACCTGGGGACAGTGGTAGTGGGCACACGGTCCAGGGGACGGAGGCCCAGGAACACATGGGAACTGGGAGGGCTGCTGTGCGACAGGGGGCGGACAGGCCCAGGGAACCCACTCTCCACGAGGCCCTCTCCTCCATCATGGGAGCCTACCACCACTCCCAGGAGACGATGGCAACAGTACTGGCCAAGTTTCAGGAGACCCAGCGCCTGCAGAAGGAAACAGTATATGGGCTTCAGGGAGGAACTCAGAACTATCAATTCCACCCTGGCCACCATCGTAGGGGTGCTGAAGGAAGTACTCAACATCAGGAGGGACACTGTGGCACTACAAGGGGCCCCTGACACTAGCCTGGACGATGTACTGCCCACCACCTCCGCCGGCGCTAGTGGACAGGAGGCACCACCACACCAGCACCCCACCCCCTGCAGAGGGAGAACCACCTCGCAAACGGTCCCTGAGATCTAGGAACAAGACAGAGAACGATGCCAAGACCCCCGCCAAGAAATGAGACCACCCTGATTGTCATCCTACTGTCCCACTTTGTCACCCTGTCCATCCTTAAACTGCCCCAGCTCCACTTCCTATGCCCTTTTGGGCAATGCACCTGTGAGACTAATAGACTGGACTCTGCCATGGACATTCCTCCACCATCACCCCTCACCATTTTGCTACCCCCTACAATTTTGAGCACTAAAATAAACACCCTTAAAGCACAAAACAATCTGGAGTCAGTCTGTGATTTCGGAATACTGTATTAGCAATTACTGTGGCTAAAAGCTCTTTCATTTGTAATGTCAACATACGCTATGTTACACAGCTCTAGTCCATGAGCAATCAAAGCAGATGTCACACTTTGGGACTCAGATCTGTGAAATTGTAAGGGAAAGTGACAACTCAGTGACCATACACTGGGTGAAAACGACAGAGAGTAGAGAGACAGTAGTGTTTAAGTACATGTAGTAGGCAAGTTTGTATTCTTACCTGTGTTTCACTGGAAATATTGCTGGATCACTGAGTCCCTGTTGTCCATGTCTTCTTCCTCTGCTTCCTCGTCTTCACTGTCCACAGGCTCCACAGCTGCAACAACACCGCCATCTGGACCATCCTCCTGCAGAAAAGGCACCTGTCGTCGCAAAGCCAAGTTATGAAGCATACAGCAGGCCACGATGATCTGGCACACCTTTTTTGGTGAGTAGAATAGGGATCCACCTGTCATATGGAGGCACCTGAACCTGGCCTTCAGGAGGCCGAAGGTCCGCTCGATCACCCTCCTAGTTCGCCCATGGGCCTCATTGTAGCGTTCCTCTGCCCTTGTCCTGGGATTCCACACTGGGGTCAGTAGCCATGACAGGTTGGGGTAACCAGAGTCACCTGCAAATGGCGAGGGACAACTGTTAGACACACACTAACCTGTAGGGATAACCCCAGACCCAGACAACCATTCCCACTGACTAGCTTCCAGATGCTCACCTAATAGCCACACACAGAGCCTCTGGAGTTGACCCATCACATAAGGGATGCTGTAGGCGTCATGCACTGAGCCAGGGAACATGGCATTCACATGGGAGATGTACTGGTCTGCCAAACATACCATCTGTACATTCATAGAATGATAACTCTTCCTGTTTCTGTACACCTGTTCACACCTGTGGGGGGGGGGACCAAAGCCACATGTGTCCCATCAATGGCACCTATGATGTTGGGGATGTGTCCCAGGGCATAGAAATCACCTTTCACCGTATGCAAATCCTCCACCTGAGGGAAAACGATGTAGCTCCGCATGTGTTTCAGCAGGGCAGACAACATCGTGGACAACACTTTGGAAAACATAGGCTGGGACATCCCTGATGCGATGGCCACTGTAGTTTGAAATGACCCACTTGCAAGGAAATGGAGCACTGACAGCACCTGCACTTGAGGGGGGATTCCTGTGGGATGGCGGATAGCTGACATCAGGTCTGGCTCCAACTGGGTACACAGTTCCTGGATTGTGGTACGGTCAAGCATGTATGTGATTATCACATGTCTTTCCTCCATTGTCGACAGGTCCACCAACGGTCTGTACACCGGAGGATGTTGCCATCTCCTCACATGTCCCAGCGGACGGTGCCTATGAAGGACAACAGCGAGCACAGAGTCAAACAACTCAGAGGTACGTACCCACAGCTTACACAGAACACCATTCATAATCTAAAAAGTGGGCTGTATGTGTGTTGAGTCTAGGCCTAGGTATGTGTGACGCAGTAGAAAATGAAGCCATGTGGGCCCCTGAAATGGCGGCTGCCTGATCTGTAAAGTGGGACAATGGGATGTGAGGTAACTGCGCTGGCGTTGTACACCGTCGCGGTAGGCGGTCGAAGACCGCGGCGCAATGCTGCATTGGTTAACATAGGACCCTATGGGTCCCAGGAGCCAATGACGATGTACGCCGGCGGTGACGGTACGCACCGCCGCGGACGTGACTGCCATTTTCTATCTGTTCAATCACTCGATACCTGATCTTCGACAGGAGAGGACCTACACTGCAAGTGCTGCTGTGACCTCGGTCTGGAAGAGACAATGGCTCTAGTGTCTGGGGAAAGGGCCCCTGCCTTCACATCGGAGGAGTTGGAGAAACTCGTGGATGGGGTCCTCCCCCAGTACAGGCTACTCTACGGTCGTCCAGACAAACAGGTAAGTACCCTGGGAGCATGCTGTATGGGCTATGCCTGTGTGGAGAGGGGTGGATGTAAGAAGGAAGGGGGGAGAATGCGGCATGCATGAAACAACAGTGAGTGCATGTGCCACATGGCAAGGATAGGGATGGGGGCCAATCACTTTGACAGTGCAGTTGGTAATAACTTTCTCTTCCCCTTGTACAATTCATGTAGGTCAGCGCCCACCAGAAAAAAGATATTTGGCGTGCCGTCGCCAAGGACGTCCGGACCGTGGGGGTCTACCACAGACAGAGCACCCACTGCCGGAAAAGATGGGAGGACATTCGCCGCTGGAGCAAGAAGGCGACGGAGGCTCAGCTGGGGATGGCCTCCCAACGTGGGAGGGGTGCCCGTCGCACCATGACCCCCCTGATGTTCAGGATCCTGGCGGTGGCGTATCCGGAGTTGGATGGGCGCTTGAGGGCATCACAGCAGACACAAGGGGGTGAGTACACTCTCATTCTGCTGATTTTGCGTGCAGTGGATGTCTCTGGGTGGGGGAGGTGGGCTGTGGGTTTCCCTAGGCCAGGGCGAGTTCCATAGGCAAGGTCCCTCCGTAAGGCAGGCCATGTGGCACCCCACCGCACCTCTGTAGAGTGCCAAGTACACCTAGTCATGCCCCTGTGTCATCCATGTGTGCAGATGTCGTCCATAGCCTATTAGGCCATTTCCCAGGAATTGCACAGTGGAGCCCAAGAGCGCGGCGTAGTGCAGGGGGCTTGTGTGTCTGTGGTGTCGGCCAACTATAGCTGTAATGCATGCACTGAACATGTCTTTCTTCTTTCGCCCCCCCCTTTTTGTGGTCTCCCTGTTCTTGTGTGCATTAGCATCATCAGGCGGAGGAGCAGTGGCACCGGAGCACGAGGGGGCTGCATCCCACATGGCCATGGAGGGCCACACTACGGAATCGGACTCCACCAGTGGGACGGAGGGCGAGGGGAGCTCCACTGCGGGGACAGGAGCTGAGACCAGTGACACGGACTCGTCCTCTGATGGGAGCTCCCTTGTGGTGGCGGCAACATCTGTGCTGCCCCCATCTACAGATACAGCCGCCACCCCCCCTTCCAGCACCGCCCTCCCAGCAGCCCCTCAGCCTTTGCCCCGTGCCCGCTCACCCGGGAGGGTGGGCATCACCTTCGCCCCAGGCACCTCAGGCCCTGCCCCAGTCACCCCTGCTGCCCTCAGTGAGGAGGCCATTGACCTCCTCAGGTCCCTCACTATTGGGCAGTCCACCATTTTGAATGCCATCCAGGGTGTAGAAAGGCAGTTGCAACAAACCAATGCATTCCTGGAGGGCACTCATTCTGGTCAGACGGCCCTTCAGCGAGCTTTTCAGACTCTGGCCTCAGCACTGATGGCAGCCATTGTCCCTGTGTCTAGCCTCCCCCCTCCAACTTCCTCCACCCAGACCCAATCCCCTCGACCCCAGCCTATCACAAGCACACCTACAGACCAGCATGAAACACACGTCAACACACAAGGGAAGCTCAGGCAAACATAAGCACCACACATCCCACAGGCACTCACGCAAGCATCACACACATGCAGACACACGAACATCCACTGCCTCCACTGTGTCCCCCTCCTCCTCGTCTCCCTCCTCCCTCCCAGTCTCGTCTACACTCACACCTGCATGCACTACCTCTACAGCCACTACTACCAGCACACCCACTACCACACCCCGCTTACGTGCAGTCACCAACCCCACTACCATTCACACGTCCCCTGTTTCCTCTCCCAGTGTGACTGTGACACCCCCTCCCAAGATACACAAATGCAGGCACACACCCACCCAACAGCCATCCACCTCACGACAGCCTCCAGCCGATGCACCTTCACCCAAAGTCAGCAAACGAACACCTCCTACAACCACAACCTCTTCCTCCACTCCCAAACCCCCTCCAGCTACCCGTCCCAGTGTTTTACTGACCAACCTTGACCTCTTTCCCACACCTCCCCCACCCCGTCCGTCTCCTGGGTCCCGAACTAGCACCCCAGCCACATCTCCAGGACCAGTGGTGCCTGTAGTCACCGGAATCTGGAGTGCACCGGCCACCAGGGCAGCCAGTGTGGCACGGAGTCACAGCACAGACAGTCCCCCACCTGTGAAGCATCAGAAGTTGGCCAGTGCCTGGCGGGAGAGGGGGAAGACTCCAGCCACCAATGCGGCTCCCAGGGGTACAGGTGGGAGTGTGGAGTCAGCTGCGACACCTTCCAAGGTGGGGAAGGGGCACAAGAAACTCAGCAAGTCTGGGAAGAGCAGCACGGCGGAGAAGACCGCCATCATCCCTGCTGCCCAGGAGGCCACCGCCACCAGCCCAGCTGCCCAGGAGGCCACCGCCAGCACCAGCACCAGCCCAGCTGCCCAGGAGGCCACCATCACCAGCCCTGCTGCCCAGGAGGCCACCGCCACCAGCCCAGCTGCCCAGGAGGCCACCGCCACCAGCCCAGCTGCCCAGGAGGCCACCGCCAGCACAAGCCCAGCTGCCCAGCTGCCCAGGAGGCCACCACCACCAGCCCTGCTGCCCAGGAGGCCACCAGCCCAGCTGCCCAGGAGGCCACCGCCAGCACAGCTGCCCAGGAGGCCACCGCCACCAGCCCTGCTGCCCAGGAGGCCACCGCCACCAGCCCTGCTGCCCAGGAGGCCACTACCTCTGTCCTTAGCAGGATGAAGCACTCTGGGCACCATGCCCCCTCCAGAACCAGTGGAGAAAGGCATCCACTATCTCTGTCCTTGGCAGGATGAAGCACTCTGGGCACAAAGCCCCCTCCAGAACCAGTGGAAAGATCCATCCACTACCTCTGTCCTTAGCAGGATGAAGCACTCTGGGCACCAAGCCCCCTCCAGAACGAGTGGAGAGATCCCTCCACTACTTCTGTCCTTAGCAGGATGAAGCACTCTGGGCACCAAGCCCCCTCCAGAACCAGTGGAGAGATCCATCCACTACCTCTGTCCTTAGCAGGATGAAGCACTCTGGGCACCATGCCCCCTCCAGAACCAGTGGAGAGATCCATCCACTACCTCTGTCCTTAGCAGGATGAAGCACTCTGGGCACCATGCCCCCTCCAGAACCAGTAGAGACTGTTATCCACTTGAGAGACTGTGGCTTTGCACTCCCCAGGATGGAACAGTGGGCAACCCAGCCACTGTAGAGACTTGAGAGACTGTGGCTTTGCACTCCCCAGGATAGGGAAGTGGGCAACCCACCCACTGTAGAGACTTGAGAGACTGTGGCTTTGCACTCCCCAGGATGGAACAGTGGGCAACCCACCCACTGTATAGACTTGAGAGACTGTGGCTTTGCACTCCCCAGGATATGGCAGTGGGCAACCCACCCACTGTAGAGACTTGAGAGACTGTGGCTTTGCACTCCCCAGGATGGAACACTGGGCATGTGGCCCTCTCGTGGATTTGGCGTTGTGCACTCAACCGGCTGAGGTGGCCCCCTTTCCCTCCCCCTGAGGTGCCTGTTTTGTTGCTCTCTGATGCCCCTGCAGTGTTCTCTCTGTCATGGTCGGTGATTTTGTGTGGGCCTCGCCCATACCTTGTGGGCCCAGTGTTCCACGGACTTAATTGGAGCACTACCTGGACTACTATGCTTGGTATATATTTTGTACATGGTGTATATATATGTTCGGTGGCATGTGTAGCTGCAGATACACATGCTGTGCATTATCCTGCCATCTAGTGTTGGGCTCGGAGTGTTACAAGTTGTTTTTCTTCGAAGAAGTCTTTTCGAGTCACGAGACCTAGGGACTCCTCCCTTTCGGCTCCATTGCGCATGGGCGTCGACTCCATCTTAGATTGTTTTCTTTCCGCCATCGGGTTCGAACGTGTTCCTCTTCGCTCCGTATTTCGAATTGGGAAAGTTAGCTAAATATCGAAAAATCGACTGTATTGTTCTTGTTCGGTACCAGGTTAGTGTTATTGTTTCGGTACCGACAGCAGAAGCGCTCCGGCGGCCCTTTGGGGCTTCCGTTCTTCAGCGGGGCCTGGTCGTCCTGACCACATCCATCGTCGAAGACTAATGGACTGGACCCCCTTCCGCTTCTGTCCGGAGTGCCACTTGAAGTATCCCTATACAGACCAACACCTGGTCTGTAATCTGTGTTTGTCACCAGAACACAGGGAGGATACTTGTGAGGCTTGTCAAGCGTTTCGATCTAAAAAGACCCTACGTGATCGACAAGCGAGAGGACTGCAAATGGCGTCGACACCGAGAGAACAACTCGACGTTGGAGAGGAGGAAAGAATTTCCATCCAGGGGACGGACTCTGATGAATCCGAAAGGGAGCGACACTCGACGGTGCAGCGAACAGTGAGTAGAATTGCCCTGTCCAAAACTCATACCAAGTTCATTAAGGCCAAGGGGACGCCACCGCCAGCAGGCCATGGCTTAACCCATCAAAAAGAAGGTGACCAAACATCGGCACTGAAAAAAAGCCAGAGATTTGCCGAAGACTTCCAACTCCGTCGAGATTCTGGCACCGAACGATCTCGACACTGAGAGTTCGACTCACCCAAGGTGAGAAAAATATTGTTGGAACCGAAAAAGACATTTTCGGAAACATCGGTACCGAAAAAAGTGGCTTCGGAGCTGAAAAGAAGCTCTTACACAGAAGAGCAAGGACTTTCCAGCCAAATGCATGAAAGACACAGGTTTGAGCAGGAAGTAAGTATGGATGAACCATAAACAAAGGAGGTTGCATATCCAGAAAGAGACTGGGAAAATACAAACTCTTCCTCCAATTAAGACCAAAATAAAACTGGCATTTCAGGAGACAGAAATGCAGCCGAAGGCGAAGGTGGCCAGAGAAAAATCCCCACCACCAAGGTTTTCACCACAACTTCCCCACTACACTCACCACAACTGTCTCCAGTGGGAACACCTCCAATGCAGTCACCTACACATACAGAGATGACACAGGATGACCCTGATGCATGGGACTTATATGATGCACCAGTATCAGATAACAGTCCGGATTGTTACCCTACAAAGCCGTCACCTCCAGAGGACAGTACTGCATATACGCAGGTACTATCCAGGGCAGCTACATTCCACAATGTAGCAATGCATTCTGAGCCAATAGAGGATGATTTCCTGTTCAACACCTTGGCATCCACCCACGCTTCCTACCACAGTCTGCCAATGCTCCTGGGTATGCTCAAACATGCAAAACAAGTATTCCAGGAGCCAGTTAAAGGAAGGGCTATCACGCCTAGGGTGTAGAAGAAGTACAAGTCTCCCCCAACGGATCCTGTGTTTATAACACAACAACTTACACCGGACTCGGTGGTTGTAGGAGCAGCAAGAGAGAGGGCAAACTCTCAATCGTCAGGAGACGCTCCACCGCCTGACAAACAGAGTAGAAAGTTTGACGCAGCTGGCAAACAAGTGGCAGCACAGGCAGCCAATCAATGGCGGATCGCTAATTCGCAAGCCATACTTGCTCGCTACGATAGGGCACACTGGGACGAGATGCAACACATTATACAACACTTGCCCAAAGAACACCAGAAACGTGCCCAGCAGGTTGTGGAAGAAGGACAGGCAATATCCAACAACCAAATAAGGTCCGCACAAGACTCGGCAGACACGGTAGCAAGAACGGTCAACACTGCGGTAACCATTAGCAGGCATGCATGGTTAAGAAGCTCTGGATCCAAGCCAGAAATCCAACAAGTGGTGTTGAACATGCCTTTTAACCAAGAACAATTGTTTGGGCCGGAAGTGGACACACCAATTGAAAAGTTAAAGAAAGACATGGACACGGCCAAAGCCATGGGCGCGCTCTACTCCCCATAAGGCAGAGTGTTGGAAAATGGGTTATTGGTAGGGCAGGTAGGTACCTACACCTAGCAACAAGCCACAAACCTCCACAAAAGTACAGTTAGGTCTCAGTAAATTAATCCCAGCTCTACCCTTGGTAGCTTGGCATCGAGCGTCAAGGCTTAACTTAGGAGACAAAGTGTAAAGCATTCAAATATCACAAAACAGTAATTAAATAAAACACAGGAAACAGTTTAAAAATCCAAAACCAATTTATAAAAATAGCTTATATTTTTATCTTTAAAATGACACAAAAACGATTAAAATCGGTTCAGGGGAACCGGAGATATGAATTTTTAAAGTATTATTATTTTCTAGCGCCCAGAAACGAAAAGCGCCAATCGGGTCATCTGGTTGCACCAGGACCGGGACAAAGTCAAACTTTCAGGCCGACCGCGATGGAGCCCTGCTCGGCTACAGGTCGCGGGAGGCCTCGGTTAAAAAGTTACCTTCTGACTTAGTCTCTTTTTCGATGTTTTTCTTCACCGGGACGAACCTGCCAGTTGGATCCGACCTCCTGGAGCCCTTGTCCGGATACGCGAAGTCGGTTTCCTCGGTGGTGATTTCTACCTTCGGACTTAGTCGTTTTTTCGAGATGAAAATCCTTCGACCGGGGTAAACCTGGATCTTGATCCGACGTCCGTGGAGCCCTTCTCGGATACGATGGCTGGAAGGTCCCGGTCAACTTTTTACGTTCGGACTTAGTCTTTTTTCCGGATGTTTTTCTTGACCGGGACGAACCACGAAGTCAGGCCGGGTCGCGGTTGAGGCAAGCCGGCTAGAATTTCCGCGTCGAGTCGGTCACTTTATGGAGCTTTTTTCTAAAATTTCTCCAATCTTTTCCAAACTTCTGGGGCTTCACCCAGATGTTCTTTTAAGGTTCTTTTGGGGTCCACAGCTCACCCCAAGGGTCCAGAAGTTCTGTGATGGTCCTTGGGAAGTGCGGACTTCAACTCCCAGAGTGCACCTGGCGCAAACTCCTTTTTGGCCACTGGGCAGTGGTCAGCTGGTCACTTTTTCAGGAGTTGGTGCAGGGGACTCTGGTTAGCAATTTTTCACCTGTAGCAAACAGGGAGTCCCTCCTTGAACCAGTGGAAGCCAGGCAAAGTCCTTCTTGTGGTGAAGCCCAAGTGTGCAGCTGGTGCAGTCTTTCTGAGTGCAGGGTCCAGGTGCAGGCCAGGGGTCCAGCAGGGCAGTCCTTCTTCTCCTTGTAGTTCTTTCTTCTTGAAATTTGGTGGGGATCTGAGGCGTGGGTGCAGGTCTGCCAGTTTTATCCTTGCTCCTGGGTGGAAAGCAGGGGGGCCCTGGTCCTCCAATCAGGGACAGGGTTGTCCCCCTGTGATGACCACTTCCTGGGAAGTGTGGCAAAAATCCATCCCAGAAGGCAACAGTCTCTAAAAATCCAAAATGGATGAATCTGATTTTTGGATGAGAGATCTGGCTGAGCCCACCCACTGGTGTGGCTAAAAATCATAAACACACCCCTCTCCTGCCCTCTCCTAATCTAATCAAGGGGGCACCTAGCTGTCTGGGGTTGCAGGATGTGGGGGTGTTGCTGGGTGCTCCAGATGTCCTTCTCTGCCTTTGAAGACCAGTTTGGCAGCCCTCCCCCTTCCTGCCTCACCATCTGCTGAGGGGAGATTCTCTCCCCCAAGCACATTCCTTTGTGTGAAGTCAGGCCACTTCACACCTCATTAAAGTAGCCTGGCAGAAGCTGCTGCAGGCTGGCCAATCAGAGCACAGCAGCAAAAACAATGCAGAGCTGAAATTGGCAACTTTTTAGGTAAAGTCTAAACTTTTTACCTGCACTAGTTATATTAAATCCAACAACTGGAAGTTGTGGGATTTATTATAACAATCAATTTGATACCAAATTCTTGGTATGTAACACTTAAGGAGACTTTAAAATTTTAAATAAAGTCTGCCCATTCTAGCCTATGAAGGCCATTTACTTCAATGAGGGAAAAACGAATTTGGCTGTTTTTACCTCACCAGGGCTTATAAATCTATTTTTATAAAGTCCCTGCTTATAGTTACATGGCACCCAGCCCTAGGGGCACATAGGGCACACCTTAGGGGTGACTTATATGTAAAAATAAGGTAGTTTAAGACTTTGGAAGTACCTTTAATTCCAAAGTCGAATTTGCATATAACTTTAATTTAAAAGCAGCCAGCAAGGCAGGCTTGCTTTTAAAATGACACTGGGCACCTCAGCAATGCACCTAGGTGTGCACCACCTATGCTGTGGTCCCTAAACCTACATGCCCTACCATATACTAGGGACTTATAGGTAGGTTTACTTAGCCAATTATAATTAGCCTAATTTGCATATCCATTTTACACAGAGCACAGGCCCTGGGACTGGTTAGCAGTACCCAGGGCACCATCAGAGTCAGGAAAACACCAGCATAAAGTGGAAAATGGGGGCAAAAAGTTATGGGGCCTCTGCAATCAGCCCCAGTTTCTCACACAACCCCCCCCCAGCCCACACGCCCAGGAGACTCAGCCCAACCCTGGGAGAATCTTCCTGGCTTGTTAGGCGAGGAAGACAGTGAAGAAAACTGGCTGTCCCTTTGCAGGGCCTACTCTGCCTTACATCCTCCTGTCAGGGTCACTCCCTCTGGGTAGTGAAGCCATCCCAACAGTAAAAGGACCCAACCCAAACTGAAACTTCCCTCTAGGGGGGTCTTCCTCCTCTCTCTCTGCCAACTTGGGTAGTGAGGTGCCCACCTCCCCTACTCCTAACTTTGCTAGGGCAAGACCTAGCTTACCCAAAGAGGTCACCCAACACTTGAGCAACCCCACCATGACCAACAGGATCAGGGGGCCTACTTTGCTATTGGCCTTGGGGTCTGCCTCCCAGGCCAAGTACAGTGCTGCCAGGAAGGCTAGCACCCAGCAGAGGCTTCTGACAGCTGTCAGTACCCAGAACCACACCCTAAGCTCTCCACTGACAGGTGGCTGAGCTGCTTTAGGGGCATCTTTGGGGTCCTGGCACCCCTCTTGCTGTCTAGAGTGGGGGGCTACCACCTCCTGTGGCAGACACCCTCCTTCCACTCTCCCTTCTGTCAGTGCAGGGGCAACACCTTGCATCTGGACAGCTGCCTGACTACTCAGGACTTCCTTGGGGTCAGGTGAGGCCTCACCAGTGCCAACTCTGGGCTCCCCCCCTACTGGGGCAGAAGGCCTTTGGCTCCCTGGAACTCTCTTTAAGAGTGGCCTACCCTTCCTTTTCTTCTTTCCTTTTCTTGGGGACCCCTGTCTCCTAACTGTAGGGACTGACTCCCCAGGACTTTGGGTTGGGGGGGCGCCCTGGGCGACCACCCCATCTGTGACCAGACTCACCTCTGGGAGGTCATTGCCCAGGATACAATCTAGGGGAAGGTCAGCACTGACTACCACCCTAATCCAGTCAAGGATACCCTCCCTCTCTAGGGGCACTATGGCTACAGGTTTGGAGGTGACCTCCCCTGTGGCTATCCTGACTTTCTTTGTCTTTCCTGGGACATACATGTCTGGGGTCACTAACCGGTCACTCACTATAGTGTGACTGGCACCGGTGTCTCTCAGGCCAGTGGTAGGGATCCCATTCACTTGAATGTGGTGGAAGTGCCTACTCCCACCCTCAGGGATTACCAGCTTACCATCTGGTCCTGTCTCCCAGCACAATGCTAGGAGGACTTCATCGTCTGAGGAATCCTCCTCTATGGCTACACTGGACAGCCCAGTGCTAACCACTTTCTTTGGACAGGCTGCATCTCCTCTGAAGTGACCTGTCTGCTGACAGTCAAAGCAAGCCCTACTGTCCAAGAGCTTTTTTAACCCTGGGTCTCCCTGTCTCTGCATGTCGGAGTGGGAGTGGGATTTACTCTCCTCCTTCTTAGGGTTCTGGGGTACAGAGGGAGTCTCTGTGGTGGGCTTACCACCTCCCTCCTTAGGTTTTTGGGGACCTGTCCCCCCCTTCTTGGAGTCTCCCCCATGGGACTTGACAACCACCCTGGTTCTCAACCACTCATCAGCTGCCTCCCCTAGCTCTCTAGGGTTGGTCTGCTTAGAGTCCACTAGATGCTGGCGTAACCTTTCTTGGATACAATTGGTCAAGATGTGCTCTCTCATGATCAGATTGTATAACCCCTCATAAGTATTTACTTTGTTGCCAATAATCCAGCCCTCTAGTGCCTTTAGTGAGGTGTCCACAAAGTCAACCCAAGACTGGGTACTGACCTTCTGGGTGTCCCTGAACTTCATTCTATATTGCTCTGGGGTCAGACCAAACTTCTTGACTAAGCACCTCTTCATACTAGGGTATGAATCTGCCTCCTCCCCCCTTAAGGTCAGAAGCCTATCCCTCCCTGAGTTGGGGACCAACTCCCACAAAAGGGAACCCCAGTATTGAGGCCTAAACCTTCTCATTTGGAGTGCCCTCTCAAAGGCCCCTAGCCACTTATCTATGTCATCCCCCTCTACATAAGCAGGAACCACCCCCTTGGGTAATCTGGGGCAAACTCCCCCACCCATGGACACCTCAGCTTCTTTATCGCTGCTTCCATCTCTTTTTTCTTTGTATGCCCACTTTTGCTTTTCTAGGGCCAGCTTATCTGCTTCCAAAGCTATGTAGGCTAGCTGGGCTTCCAGCTCTCTTTCCCTGATGGATGGGTTCTCTCCTCCTGAAAGGACCCTCTTCCTACCACTAGCTTTGGGTCTGCCCCTAGTGACTGTATCCAGTGAGGACCGTTCCTCCTCATCCTCACTTGGGCTCAGATGCCTTCCCTCCCCTGAGAGGTTAGAGTTAGCATCCTCCCCTTTTTCTTCTCCCTCTGGAGCTTCCTCTGTGCCTAGCTCTTGGGCCTCAGCCCATGCTGTCAGGGATTTAATCAGGATTTGCTTCCTGAGATCAGTGGTTGCAGGCAACCCTCTTTCAAGACACAACCCCCTAAGCTGGACTACTGTCAGTGTGGGTAGGCTAGCCAGATCAAGCTCCATGGTTCCCTAGTTTTGTGTCAACAAAAACTTTTTGCAAAAATTGGAAACAAGAATTTAGAAAAATTACAAAAATTCAATAATTGAAATTAATCCAAATTAATTTTTTTAAAAAAATTTAAAATTAAAAATTTAAAACAATTTTTGCACTAGGACAATTTAAAGGATTTTTAATTTGTTTTATCTAAAACTGTAACGTGATATTGAACACAAGTACAGGATCCCGTCGCTGCTTCCAATTATGTTGGAAAATGGGTTATTGGTAGGGCAGGTAGGTACCTACACCTAGCAACAAGCCACAAACCTCCACAAAAGTACAGTTAGGTCTCAGTAAATTAATCCCAGCTCTACCCTTGGTAGCTTGGCATCGAGCGTCAAGGCTTAACTTAGGAGACAAAGTGTAAAGCATTCAAATATCACAAAACAGTAATTAAATAAAACACAGGAAACAGTTTAAAAATCCAAAACCAATTTATAAAAATAGCTTATATTTTTATCTTTAAAATGACACAAAAACGATTAAAATCGGTTCAGGGGAACCGGAGATATGAATTTTTAAAGTATTATTATTTTCTAGCGCCCAGAAACGAAAAGCGCCAATCGGGTCATCTGGTTGCACCAGGACCGGGACAAAGTCAAACTTTCAGGCCGACCGCGATGGAGCCCTGCTCGGCTACAGGTCGCGGGAGGCCTCGGTTAAAAAGTTACCTTCTGACTTAGTCTCTTTTTCGATGTTTTTCTTCACCGGGACGAACCTGCCAGTTGGATCCGACCTCCTGGAGCCCTTGTCCGGATACGCGAAGTCGGTTTCCTCGGTGGTGATTTCTACCTTCGGACTTAGTCGTTTTTTCGAGATGAAAATCCTTCGACCGGGGTAAACCTGGATCTTGATCCGACGTCCGTGGAGCCCTTCTCGGATACGATGGCTGGAAGGTCCCGGTCAACTTTTTACGTTCGGACTTAGTCTTTTTTTCGGATGTTTTTCTTGACCGGGACGAACCACGAAGTCAGGCCGGGTCGCGGTTGAGGCAAGCCGGCTAGAATTTCCGCGTCGAGTCGGTCACTTTATGGAGCTTTTTTCTAAAATTTCTCCAATCTTTTCCAAACTTCTGGGGCTTCACCCAGATGTTCTTTTAAGGTTCTTTTGGGGTCCACAGCTCACCCCAAGGGTCCAGAAGTTCTGTGATGGTCCTTGGGAAGTGCGGACTTCAACTCCCAGAGTGCACCTGGCGCAAACTCCTTTTTGGCCACTGGGCAGTGGTCAGCTGGTCACTTTTTCAGGAGTTGGTGCAGGGGACTCTGGTTAGCAATTTTTCACCTGTAGCAAACAGGGAGTCCCTCCTTGAACCAGTGGAAGCCAGGCAAAGTCCTTCTTGTGGTGAAGCCCAAGTGTGCAGCTGGTGCAGTCTTTCTGAGTGCAGGGTCCAGGTGCAGGCCAGGGGTCCAGCAGGGCAGTCCTTCTTCTCCTTGTAGTTCTTTCTTCTTGAAATTTGGTGGGGATCTGAGGCGTGGGTGCAGGTCTGCCAGTTTTATCCTTGCTCCTGGGTGGAAAGCAGGGGGGCCCTGGTCCTCCAATCAGGGACAGGGTTGTCCCCCTGTGATGACCACTTCCTGGGAAGTGTGGCAAAAATCCATCCCAGAAGGCAACAGTCTCTAAAAATCCAAAATGGATGAATCTGATTTTTGGATGAGAGATCTGGCTGAGCCCACCCACTGGTGTGGCTAAAAATCATAAACACACCCCTCTCCTGCCCTCTCCTAATCTAATCAAGGGGGCACCTAGCTGTCTGGGGTTGCAGGATGTGGGGGTGTTGCTGGGTGCTCCAGATGTCCTTCTCTGCCTTTGAAGACCAGTTTGGCAGCCCTCCCCCTTCCTGCCTCACCATCTGCTGAGGGGAGATTCTCTCCCCCAAGCACATTCCTTTGTGTGAAGTCAGGCCACTTCACACCTCATTAAAGTAGCCTGGCAGAAGCTGCTGCAGGCTGGCCAATCAGAGCACAGCAGCAAAAACAATGCAGAGCTGAAATTGGCAACTTTTTAGGTAAAGTCTAAACTTTTTACCTGCACTAGTTATATTAAATCCAACAACTGGAAGTTGTGGGATTTATTATAACAATCAATTTGATACCAAATTCTTGGTATGTAACACTTAAGGAGACTTTAAAATTTTAAATAAAGTCTGCCCATTCTAGCCTATGAAGGCCATTTACTTCAATGAGGGAAAAACGAATTTGGCTGTTTTTACCTCACCAGGGCTTATAAATCTATTTTTATAAAGTCCCTGCTTATAGTTACATGGCACCCAGCCCTAGGGGCACATAGGGCACACCTTAGGGGTGACTTATATGTAAAAATAAGGTAGTTTAAGACTTTGGAAGTACCTTTAATTCCAAAGTCGAATTTGCATATAACTTTAATTTAAAAGCAGCCAGCAAGGCAGGCTTGCTTTTAAAATGACACTGGGCACCTCAGCAATGCACCTAGGTGTGCACCACCTATGCTGTGGTCCCTAAACCTACATGCCCTACCATATACTAGGGACTTATAGGTAGGTTTACTTAGCCAATTATAATTAGCCTAATTTGCATATCCATTTTACACAGAGCACAGGCCCTGGGACTGGTTAGCAGTACCCAGGGCACCATCAGAGTCAGGAAAACACCAGCATAAAGTGGAAAATGGGGGCAAAAAGTTATGGGGCCTCTGCAATCAGCCCCAGTTTCTCACACAGAGGCACATTTAGAAAGCCACAATTTAGAGGGGGTTTTTGAATGCAAACACCAGAGCCTTCCACCTCTCACACCAGACCAACCTATCAGGCACAATACCAGAGGGGAGGGTTTTGTGGCTCATATAGAGGAGGACAATTCCCAAGAGGAAGGGGAAAGTTCCAGACACCTAAAACAAGGCAAACCAAACAGTGACTCCAAGGTCACAAAACCCCAACACTTATCACCAGTGGGGGGGAGACTTACTGCATACTATCAGAACTGGACACACATTACCACAGACGCATGGGTCCGAGCCATTATCCAACATGGTTATTGCATAGAATTCACAAATTTCCCGCAAGATGTGCCCCCAAGGGCACACAATTTGTCCAACCAACACTTAGACCTATTACAAATAGAGATCCAAGCACTATTACAAAAAAAAACAAGCAATAGAGCTAGTACCCAACCATCAGAAAGGAACAGGCGTCTACTCACTATGGGCCATATGTACGAACACATTTTCCCATAGACACAGAATGGGTAAAACGGTTTGCTACATCTGGCCCTATATTTCCTAATTCCAAAGAAGAACAAAACGTTAAGACCTATCTTAGATCTCAGAACACTGAAACTCTTCATCAAGTCAGACCACTTCCACATGGTAACACTTCAAGACTTGGTTCCCTTACTAAAAAAGGAGGACTACATGTCAACATTGGATCTCAAGGATGCGTACTTCCACATACCCATCCATCCTTCTAACAGAAAATACTTAAGGTTTGTAATACACAGCGTACACTATCAATTCAAAGTGTTACCGTTCAGGATAATAACAGCCCCAAGGGTATTTACAAAATGCCTAGCAGTAGTAGCAGCTCACATACTCATACTTAGACGACTGGCTAATAAAAACCAACACTCAACAACAGTGTCTTCTTCACACACAGTACGTTATAAAAAGTCTGCACAAACTAGGGCTCTCTATAAATTACCAGAAATCACATCTGCAACCATCCCAAATACAACAATACTTGGGAGCAACACTCAACACACAAAAAGCAATTGCCACTCCAAGTCCACAAAGGGTCCAAGCGTTCCAAAATATAACATCAAGCATACAGTCAAACAAACACTACCCAGTAAGGTTTGTAATGAAACTTCTAGGCATGATGTCCTCATGCATAGCCATTGTCCCAAACGCAACATTATACATGCGGCCCTTACAACAGTGCCTAGCAAAGCAATGGACACAAGCACAGAGTCAACTTCAAGATCTAGTGTTGATAGACCGCCAAACACACTTCTCGCTTTAGTGATGGAACCCTATAAATTTAAACCAAGGGCGGCCATTCCAAGACCCAGTGCCTCAAGCTGTGATCACAACAGATGCTTCCATGATGGGGTGGGGAGCACACCTCAACAAGCACAGCATACAGGGTCAATGGGACAATCAACAAAAACAACTTCACATAAATAATTTGGAACTGCTAGCAGTGTTTCTGCATTAAAATCATTTTAACCACTGGTAGCCCACAAACACATTCTTGTCAAAACCGGCAACATCACAACAATGTACTATCTCAACAAACAAGGGGGGACACACTTGTCACAACTGTGTCTCTTAGCACAAAAAATGTTGCATTGGGCAATTCACAATCACATTCGCCTGATAGCAGAATACATCCCTCGCATTCAAAACCAGTTAGCCGACAATCTCAGTTGAGATCACCAGTAAACTCACAAATGGGAAATTCATCCCCAGATCCTACAGGATCACTTCCTCCGTTGGGAACACCAAACATAGACCTATTCGAAACAAAAGAAAACGCAAAATGCCAAAACTTCGTGTCCAGGTACCCACACCCTCAATCCAAGGGCAATGCACTATGGATCAGTTAGTCAGGGATATTTGCTTACGCTTTTCCCCCTCTCCCACTCATTCCTTATCTGGTCAACAAACTAAGTCAAAACAAACTCAAACTAATACTCATAGCACCAACCTGGGCTCGCCCACCGTGGTACACAACACTGTTGGACTCATCAGTAGTACCTCACATCAAATTACCAAACATACCAGATCTGCTAACACAACACAAACAACAGATCAGACACCCGAATCCAGCATCGCTCAATCTATCAATCTGGCTCCTGAAGTCTTAGAATTCGGACATTTAAACCTTATACAAGAGTGCATGGAGGTCATTAAACAAGCTAGAAAACCTACCACAAGACATTGTTACGCAAACAAATGGAAAAGATTTGTTTACTACTGCCACACTAATCAGATTCAACTACTACATGCCTCCACAAAGGATATTGTAAGCTACTTATTACACTTACAAGGTCTAATCTAGCACTCTCTTCCATTAAAATACATCTCACTGCAATATCTGCCTATCTGCAGATTACACATACAACATCGCTTTTTAGAATCCCAGTCATCAAAGCATTTATGGAGGGACTAAAAAGAATCATACCCCCAAGGACACCACAAGTACCTTCGTGGAACCTTAATATTGTATTAACACGACTCATAGGGGCCACCATTCGAACCCATGCACTCTTGTGAGATGCAATATTTAACTTGGAAAGTAGCCTTCCTAATAGCTATCACATCACTTAGAAGAGTAAGTGAGATACAAGCATTTACTATTCAAGAACCCTTTATACAAATACATAAACATAAAGTGGTTCTCCGTACAAATCCCAAATTCCTACCAAAGGTCATATCACCATCCCACCTAAACCAAACAGTGGAACTCCCAGTATTCTTTCCGCAACCAGACTCAGTAGCCGAAAGAGCCTTACATACATTAGACATAAAGAGAGCACTAATGTATTACATTGACAGAACAAAACAATTTCGTAAAACAAAACAATTGTTTGTAGCCTTCCAAAAACCTCATGCAGGTAATCCTATATCCAAACAAGGCATCGCCAGGTGGATAGTTAAATGTATTCAAACTTGCTATATTAAAGCAAAAAGAGATCTACCTATTACACAAAGAGCACATTCCACTAGGAAGAAAGGCGCCACAATGGCTTTTCTTGGGAATATACCTATGACGGAAATTTGTAAGGCAGCCACCTGGTCTACGCCACATACATTCACTAAGCATTACTGTGTAGATGTGTTAGCAACCCACCAAGCCACAGTAGGACAGGCTGTATTAAGAACATTATTTTAGACAACTTCAACTCCTACAGGTTAAGCCACCGCATTTTGGGGAGATTACTGCTTATTAGTCTATGCACAGCATGTGTATCAGCAGCTACACATGCCACCGAACGGAAAATGTCACTTACCCAGTGTACATCTGTTCGTGGCATGAGACGCTGCAGATTCACATGCGCCCTCCCACCTCCCCGGGAGCCTGTAGCAATTATTAGTTGAATGAAAATTGTAAATTTGTAAATAAATATTATTTTAGTACACATTATGTACATACATACCTACTCCATTGCATGGGCACATCTAGTATACTCACAACTCCTACCTCACCTTCTGCGGGGAAAACAATCTAAGATGGAGTCGACGCCCATGCGCAATGGAGCCAAAATGGAGGAGTCCCTCGGTCTCTTGACTCGAAAAGACTTCTTCGAAGAAAAACAACTTGTAACACTCAGAGCCCAACACTAGATGGCAGGATAATTCACAGCATGTGAATCTGCAGCGTCTCATGCCACGAACAGATGTACACTGGGTAAGTGACATTTTCCATTTTTGCCTACTTGATTTTAATATATTACAATGGTTACACTCATTTTCTATTGTCTTTGCATTCTTCCGGTGGGGTTGGGGGGTGTAACTGTGATGTATCAATATGTATTGGTGTGTGTGTTGTAGTGGGTGAGGGTGGGGGTGGGGGTGTTGCGTGTGTGTGTCCCTGTTTTTTCCCTCCCCCTCCCCTGTGTCGTAGGTGCAGTACTCACCGTGGTCTTCGCCGCCGCCGTTCGTGCTCCTGGTAGAGGCGCAGGAAGACAATCGCAGGGAGAATTTGGAGTTCCGGGTCCATGGTGTCCTAGTTCCTCGTGGGGTGTGTAGAGGTGAGCATTTTCCCTTCGAAATCCTGTTTCCGCCATGTTTTTATCCGTGGGGAATCTGCCCCGGAAAAGGTGGCGGATTGGTAGGTTGTGATACTGTGGGCGGTACTTTGTCTCCCGCCTGTCTGTTGGCGGTGACCGCCGCGCTGTTTGTTTGTACCGCCGTGGCGGTCGGAGTGTTAAAGTGGCTGTCTTTGTTGGCGGTTTCTGCCACGGTCGAAATTGCAAAATGTTTACCACCGGCCTGTTGGAGGTCTTACCGCCGCTTTAACACCGACCGTCAGGGTTGTATTAACCACCTATATGTTCTAGCAATTTTATTTCCCTATTGGTTACAATACTAAGTCATGAGGTTAATTCAAACTTTATTCAGATCAACTGAAGATTAATTCATTAGTGACCACCAATAACATAATCTAATCAGAACTTGAGAAAACATGCATTCTAATGCCTCAACATAAGCCAATAACGATGAATATGTTAACATGAGTAGCAGAGTTAAGCAAATCAGTCTGTCAATCATTTGTCACCGTTAATGTCAACGTCTCAGAATAAGAACCTTACCTAACCCAGGTTAGTTTAAAACGTGAATTTGGAAAAACATCTAGCTTGAGAGAAAACCTATAAAACAGTGCAGTTGGTACCTAGAAAGAAAAGGCACAAAAGGTTCATTCAGTCACATTGTCATAGCTACCTATCCACGATATGGATCAGCAACAAAGCCAGTCTTCGTCTTCAGGTCATCAATCGATCAGCATCACATCAAGCTTTCAAGAGCATGAGCCCAATGACAGAATCTCAAATCTCTTTTCCCCCAATATCGCATCAATTTCGGAATGTCTCTCCTCCAATATCTGCCCCTAACATCTCCCTCATCCATCTGATGTTTTCTCCCTTTGTCATGGCATTATATCATAGTCACCCAGACTACCCCCCCAATTCCTAATTGGTCAGTTAATCACCAGTTATGACTCTATCCAATGATCTTAGTTTTTTAAATCTATGAATTCTAATACTACACAGTTCTCAAGGTGTCGATTGGTTCACTGTACGATGTCATCATCCGGCTCGTCAGGTATCAAAAATGTTGTCTTCTTCACCAGTCAGTGTCTCCATTGTTCGAGTCCTGGGAAAGTACATCTTGTCTGCTTTACATCGATTTGGATACATCTTTTTCTCCATCATCTCCTGTTCATCGGTTCATCGCAGAGAATTTTAGCTAAGCAGTTTTATTAAACAACGAGCCGTTCATGGTCAGTGCAACACATTAGCTTCTCTACATTGCGCTAATATTTCAGCTTGTGCATGAGGCATGGCAAAACTAGGCCACAACTTCGGCTAAGTTAACTCTACAATATAATGCAAAACACATGTTATATATCTCAATATGACATACTACTACATTGTTTTAATACATTCTCTATATTTCATACATGATATTCATTTTATTAGTATATTTGTGAATCTTGGTGATCACTCTCGGAGGGCACATTTTCAAACGTGCACATTATTTTTCCACTTTAATTACTCAAACTACTTAAACATTCATTAATAGTTTCTAATTAGTATATCTGCGTTATCATCTGCATATAAACAGCTATGTCTAAAGACTGCTTGCTCTTGCAGAGTTTAGGAATTCTCTATAGAAATATAGGAATTGTGGTGGAAAAGGGAGACTTGAGTTTGGGGACTGACTCTCACTGCAATCAAATATACTAGATCTCGTCTCATGATCTTACTCAATATATTTAGAACCTTATTAAAATAAAGGGCACATCCTGAATTTAATGTTTACTAAAATTATTTGGGCCTCATGTACAAAAACCTTTGCAAGTTTATTAAAATAGTTAATTTTACAGAATCACAAATGAGCCAGTTTTGCTACCTATAGGACTGATGTACGGATTTTTAATAGACAAAAAGTTGTTGCAGGTTGCACACTGATGCAACAGTTTGTCTGTTAACAAAATTCTGAATCGTGGCTCGCAATCTGACCTACCTTATCACTTCTCATGAGGTAGGTCACTAATTGCGACTCACTACGATCGGATGCCTTCACAAGGATTGTGGCCTGCTGGGGTCAGCAGGTCACACTGTCTGTGATCGTTTTTTAATAATGTAAACCTTTTTTTTTTAAATGCAGCCCATTTTCCTTAATGAAAAAATGGGCTGCATTTAAAAAGAAAAGGATGTTTTTTAAAAGTTTGTTTGAGAGCTGCCAGTCGTCCTCTGGAACGCTGCCAATTACTCAACAAACTTTTTTTTTAACATTCACAAAGGGACTATGCTGAATTTACGGCACCTGGAGCTGTAAGTGTGTTAACACAATCTTTTTTCAACTTTTCAGGTGCTCCCTTTTATGAAACTTTCCCAGATTCCATTTGCCCTACCTCTGCGAGATCCCTTTATTTAAAATTTGCTACGGCATTCTTTTTCTTGCAGCATTTTCAAGCACTTGGTTAGCCAATGCCGGGAGTTCCACGGCATGCTGTGTGTGGTGCTATTACAACAAGACCGAGGAACGTTTCCTCTTTTTTTGTCTAGCATATTCAGCAGTCATTCCAAATGGATAGTCCCGGCATGTCACAAGTTGGGTCTACCAGAGTGGATTTCTGAGCTGTTAGTTTTTTAAAAAGGACAAGGCCCACTTGTTGTGTGTACTGTAGTGACGTATTTGCAGGGTGCATGATATAAGAAGATAAGTATTTTATTGTAACTTTTAAAATCGTCATGGTTGCCATTTCCTGTTCGTCTGCACATGCTCTTGCACTTTAGCTCCCATGCACTGCTGTACAGTTGCCTACCGTATGTGACACTTGAATAACACACGGTTCCCTTATTTTTGGTTTTATGATGTTTAAGCTTTGTACTGCATTTTCTTAACATGTTTTAGGTCTGGACTTTTTAAGTTGAGAAGGACTTCTCTGCATTGGAAGAGGTCCTGGCTGACTGGAAAATGCTTTGTGTTGTTCTCCCGTTGTGACTGGACTATAGCGTGCCCTTCTCCCCTTACTGAGTGGTCCATTTTTTATTTGTCTTTGTATTTCTATATTTATTCTTGATTAATTGTTTATGTTTTATTATATTGTTTTATTATGTCTTGTGCACTTAAATGGTTTGTAATAACCAAATAAAGTTATGATGATGATATTCTCCACAGATTTCTGAAAGAATAACGACTACAAAACATTGTTGTCAAAATCTCGAATACCAAAATACCATATATTTTAACGTACAGGAATACCGACTTCAAAATATTGTGGACCAAAATATCAGCATTAAATTGGAAAGTATACCTATATAAACATAATTAACATTACTATAATTTTAAACAAATAAGGCTTGAATAAAACGACAATATTAATATATTAAAACATGACTCGTAATCTGATTTACTTCATAATTTCTCATGAGGAAGGTAACAAATTGTGACTCACTTTGATTGGATGACATCACAAGAATGGTGGCCTGCTGGGGTCAGCAGATAACCATGTGTGTGATCACATTTTAACAAAGTAGACCTTTTTTAAATGCAGCCCATTTTCCACAATAAAAAAGGGGGCTGCATTTAAAAAGAGAAGTTTTTTTTTTCTTATAGTTTGTGTGAGAGCTGTCAGTTGTCCCATGGTCTGCATCCTACTTCTCAATAAACCTTCTTTCACATTCACAAAGGGAAAGGGCCCTAAAGGGACCCCATTCCTGTTGCAAATGGGCTATCACCCCAACTCGAGAGTCGGGAAGTTTTCAAGGTTTTGTGATTGGACTACGGTCAAAAGATGTTGATACATACTGTAATGCATCGCTAGTTGGAAGAGACTCCCAGAACACACCCTTTCCAAATAGTGGTTTGTTATACCTTTCTAAAGTCATTTTGCGATTCAGTAACATCTTACCAAACACAAAATGGGTTTTGTAGATTTTAAAATAGCAGTTTTGCACATGCAGTCCATGTTATTGTGAGACTTTCACACCTTGTGACCAAAACATGGCTTGGTACATCAGGTCCCAGGTTCTAAATAGGTTGTAAAGCAGCAGTTCAACCAAAATTGCTATTTGGATAAAAGTTAATTTACAAATCAATAATGTTTGTGTTCCTTCATTAGCCTGCATTTCTAAACCATAAAACATGTACGTTTAGACTGTGGCCACCAGGTGGAGCTAACATCAGTTGTCAATCAGAACCAAAATTTGAATGAAAATTGTATGATAGCTGTAGGAAAGTACCATCTTGCCTGGCATGGTACCCCCATTTTTACTGTATGTATGTTTGTTTGTGCCTGTGTTACTGGGATCCTGCTAGCCAGGACCCCATTGCTCATAAAGTATGCCCTGTAAGTGTTCCCTGTGTGGTGCCTAACTTTATCACTGAGGTCTGCTAACCAGAACCTCAGTGTTTATGCTCTCTCTGCTTTTAAAATTGTCATTGCAGGCTAGTGACAAATTTGACCAATTCTGATTGGCACACTGAAACACTCTTATAATTCCCTAGTATATGGTACATAGGTACCCAGGGTATTTGGGTTCCAGGACATTCCTATGTGCTGCAGCATTTCTTTTGCCACCCATAGGGAGCTCAGACAATTCTTACACAGGACTGCAGCTGCAGCCTGAGTGAAATAACGTCCATGTTATTTCACAGCCATTTTACACTGCACTTAAGTAACTTATAAGTCACCTATATGTCTAACCCTCACTAAGTGAAGGTTAGGTGCAAAGTTACTTAGTGTGTCGGCACCCTGGCACTAGCCAAGGTGCCCTCACATTGTTCAGGGCAAATTGCCCGGACTTTGTGAGTGCGGGGACACCATTACACGCGTGCACTACATATAGGTCAATACCTATATGTAGCGCCACAATGATAACTCCGAACATGGCCATGTAACATGTCTAGGATCATGGAATTGTCCCCCCAATAACATTCTGGTATTGGGGGACAATTCCATGCATCCCGGGTCTCCAGCATAGAGCCCGGGTACTGCCAAACTAACTTTCCAGGGTTTTCTCTGCAGCTACTGCTGCTGCCAACCCTCAGACAGGTTTCTGCCCCCCTGGGGCCTGGGCAGCCCAGTCCCAGGAAGGCAGAACAAAGGATTTCCCCTGAGAGAGGGTGTTACACCATCTCCCTTTGGAAATAGGTGTAAAGGGCCTGGGAGGAGTAGCCTCTCCTGGCCTCTGGAAATGCTTTGAAGGGCACAGATGGTGCCCTCCTTGCATAAACCAGTCT
This sequence comes from Pleurodeles waltl, assembly GCF_031143425.1. Lineage (NCBI taxonomy): Eukaryota > Metazoa > Chordata > Amphibia > Caudata > Salamandridae > Pleurodeles > Pleurodeles waltl. The sequence goes on along the minus strand of NC_090447.1, from coordinate 320,407,494 downwards.
ACACCAGTTCAGGGATCCCCCAGCCCTGCTCTGGCGCGAAACTGGACAAAGGAAAGGGGAGTGACCACTCCCCTGACCAGCACCTCCCAGGGGAGGTGCCCAGAGCTTCTCCAGTGTGTCCCAGACCTCTGCCATCTTGGATGCAGAGGTGTGAGGGCACAATGGACAGCTCTGAGTGGCCAGTGCCAGCAGGTGACGTCAGAGACCCCTCCTGATAGGTGCTTACCTTTCTCTGTAGCCAATCCTCCTCTGAGGGCTATTTAGGGTCTCTCCTGTGTGTATCTCACCAGATAACGAATGCAAGAGCTCACCAGAGTTCCTCTGCACTTCCCTCTTCGACTTCTGCCAAGGATCGACCGCTGACTACTCCAGGACGCCTGCAAAACCGCAACAAAGTAGCAAGAAGACTACCAGCAACATTTTAGCACCTCATCCTGCCGGCTTTCTCGACTGTTTCCTGGTGGTGCATGCCCTGAGGGCTGTCTGCCTTCACCCTGCGCTGGGAGCCAAGAAGAAATCTCCTGTGGGTCGACGGAATCTTCCCCCTGCCAACGCAGGCACCAAACTTCTGCATCACCGGTCCTCTGAGTCCCCTCTCATCCTGACGAGGGTGGTCCCTGGAACACAGGAGCTGGGTCCAAGTGTCTCCGACAGTCCAGTGGCCCTTCTCTCCACATTTGGTGGAGGTAAGTCCTTGCCTCCCCACGCCAGACAGTAATCTTGTGTGCTGCGTGAACTGCAGCTGCTAGGGCTTCTGTGTACTCTTGCAAGACTTCCTTTGTGCACAGCCTAGCCCAGGTCCCCAGCACTCCGTCCTGCATTGCCCAACTCGCTGCGTTGGACTTCGACTTCGTGGGACTCCCTTTTGTTGTGCTGAGTCGACCACCCTCCTCAGATCTTCTGAGCACCTGTTCAGTTGCTTCTGCGGGTGCTGCCTGCTTCTGCGTGGGCTCTCTGTTTTGCTGAGCACACCCTCTGTCTCCTCCTTCAAGGGGCGACCTCCTGGTCCTTCCTTGGCCCTGGCAGCACCCAAAACCTTCAACCGCGACTCTTGCAGCTAGCAAGGCTTGTTTGTGGTCTATCTGCATGGAAATAATTCTGCACCCTCCAGCACGCCGTGGGACATCTTCTGACCAAAGGAGAAGTTCCTGGCACCTTCCGTTGTTGCAGAATCTTTGGCTTCTTCCACCCGGAGGCAGCCCTTTTGCACCTTCATCCGGGGTTTAGTGGGCTCCTGCCCCTCTGTACACTTGTGTGACTCTTGGACTTGGTCCCCTTCCTTTACAGGTCCTCAGGTCCAGGAATCCGTCTTCAGTGCTTTGCAGTCAGTTGTTGTCCTTGCAGAATCCCGTATCTCGACTTTACTGTCTTTCTGGGGTAGTAGAGTAATTTTACTCCTACTTTTTAGGGTCTTGGGGTGGGGTATCTTGGATACCCTTAGTGTTTTCTTACACTCCCAACGACCCTCTATACACTACACTAGGCCTGGGGTCCATTTGTGGTTCGCATTCCACTTTTGGAGTATATGGTTTGTGTTGCCCCTAGGCCTATTGTTCCCTATTGCATTCTATTGTGTTCTACAGTGTTTGCACTACTTTTCTAACTGTTTACTTACCTGATTTGGTTTGTGTGTGTATATTTTGTGTATATTACTTACCTCCTAAGGGAGTATATCCTCAGAGATACTTTTGGCATATTGTCACTAAAATAAAGTACCTTTATTTTTAGTAACTCTGAGTGTTTTGTTTTCTTATGATATAGTGCTAAGTGATATAAGTGGTATAGTATGAGCTTTGCATGTCTCCTAGTTCAGCCTAAGCTGCTCTGCTATAGCTACCTCTATCAGCCTAAGCTGCTAGAACACCTCTACTCTACTAATAAAGGATAACTGGACCTGGCACAAGGTGTAAGTACCACAAGGTACCCACTATAAGCCAGGCCAGCCTCCTACAATAGCCACACATCACATTAGAGAATTCAGTATTAGAATTCCAGTTGGTGCTATACAACACTAAACGCAGCAACTAAATGCCTGTTTCTAACATTTGTTCAAGCTGCCAGCACCGATCTTAAAAATGTAAAAAAATAAAATAATTTATGGGATTGCAAAGTTGATTCAGTTTTTCAATCTGATTCTTGGCTGTCAGTCACCACATTTATTGGTCTTATCTTGTACTTCAATTCTTCTATCAGTAGTCATATGTTGAAGTATGACTTTGCAGATGACATAAACATTTGTCCTTAAATATTTCCATATTCAAACAGTCCTTTGCAGAGGTGCACATAATCTAGGCATATCACTTGTAATTTTTTTAATTAGAGAAACAATGGGTTTGAGAAGTGCTGAGATAAAAATACTCGAGCATTCATAGCCAGCCTGTGCCTGTGCATACACCCACGCAACAATAGAATGGATACCTTTTTTACGTTTTCAAGTAATTAATCATGTGAGATAGTTACTTTCAAGGTACATATTTATGATTATTGTATAACATCATCTCGTTAATGGAGCTGGTAATAAAGTGCAGAGTAGTGCCCTTTCTATAGACAGATGGAAGAGTTGAGAGGCTTCTTGGGATCATCATAAATACAGGGTCTGTTTGATATCATGTTTCTTTCAGGCCTCATTATCCACAACTTTTTAAGGTAATTCCCAACTTCACCAATATTAATAAGGTGGACATATTGCAACTTTTTGCAAATTATCCCTTCATGCTATATGGGAATTAAGAAATCCTCTCTATGCGAGAAAAGCAGGTCACAGTGAAATGTAACACATTGAGCTGTGACCAGAGGGGCGAAGCTTGGCCAGCCAACATGGCGGTAGCTCACTTCTAGAACTCTGTCCCACCGTCCACCTTGATCCTGAAAAATTCTCCCTATCACTACTCGCTCCTGCTGCTCATAGATCGGAGAGGGCTGGGGCAACGGCTGGGAGTCACAGACAGCAGATCCTACGAACGGGGGTGGGGGAAGCACTGCCACGGTTTGGACTCTACGGCAGCCTTCCCGCAGATTAAGCCCCAGCAGTGACTGTGCTCCTCGATGGCCCTGCTACCCACAGCCTGTCAGACCACATCTCTGGCTCGCCAATAATCCTTGCAGATCAGCGGGTCAGAGCTTGACCCAGGGGCAGTCAGAGGTAAGAAGACAGTGCTCCATGGCTGCCAAGGGCTGCTCTTGATGACCACGGCCCGGCAGTGTCCCCTGGCGGGAGGGACCCACTAAACTTCGCTGGCCCTGAGGACAGCACAGACTAGGCGCCTGAATTGAAGTCTACCCGGCAACCACATAGGTGGGTTGTGGGGGCCCCTGCTATCCCTGCTGAGATCGGGTGGGAGGGTGTGAGGCAAATTCCCCCCTCCCCGCCCATTAACATTGGAGGACTCAGTTAGCCCCAGTAACCTGCATACAGGGCCAACCTGGGCTGAGGACCTGCCCTCCACCATCCTCCCCAAGAGGCAGCTGTGAGCACGCTGTATAGAGATGCGTAGAGGGGAACCTAGCATAACGCAACAGCAGGTCTATTGCTGGCACATTTCCAGAAGTCCCCCGTCTTTGGGCACACTGATTGCTGCATGCCTCCCTCTGCTCCCAGCACCCATCAACGATGGCCTGCCATGGAGCGGGGATTCTAAAGCCCCCAATCCAAAGGGTGGAACTAACAAGAGTGGAGGTCTTACACCACTCTGGAGAGGGGGAGGATCATTGTCAAACAACCCCTAAAGCGCTCCCTGCCTGGGCCTATTGTCCCCTCATATTGCACAGAAAGAGAGATGAGAGTTCTAACCTCCACACTACCTCCCAAAATCGTAACCATGAACACAACAGGTATGGAGGGAATGAGAACAGGAAAAACTTTCAGATACAACCTCTTTTGTTGTGATCCCATCGGTATCCTCTAGGATAATTAATGGATACTGTCAATTTTGGGACCTATGTTGGGGGTTCCTCCTTATGTTATAGGTGGTCTCACACACATAAGTGTCATGCTTCATCATCGGCCACCTGTCCCCACCCAGGTAGGACACTGCCATCTGGGCAGACTCAACCTCGTGGTTGAATAAACCCAGAGGGAGTTCTTAAATAAAGTTATTCTGGATAATACAGGGAACCAGTCATCTTTTAAAATTACATAACAGATAACTGGTGTAGATCACACCTTTAATGGTTGAGTCCCCTCCCCATACTTTGTCTCCACCCCAGGATACCATCTGCCTCCAGAACCAGGAAGCTGTGGTGCAACAAGATCTCAGAGAAACCCCCTTGCACAGACCCTGCCATGCAGCAACCTGACCGGCCTCCAACAGTCGAAAACTGCTGATGACTCGTTTGCCCAGCTGCCCCCTCTTGGGCACAGTGGGCTTTGCTGTGACCGATTATACTGGGAGGTCCAGCATAGGCTCACGCCCTTGCTAAAGCCTTGGTCACCATCCACTTCCCTCCAGCAGCCCACCCTACCCACCAGAAGAACTGCTACCACTACAAACTCTACCTTGACCTGCCAAATCAGATGGTCCCCCTGGCTCCTGGGCTGAAATAATGGGTCAACACCGGACATAACACACACATTGGTGCACGCGGCCACAGGGCAACAGACAAGTTTGCCAGAAACTCCTCTTGCCAACAACCCACTAGACAACTCGCTGCCCCCTGATGACAAATTCGACAAGGTCCTCACCGCCATTGAGAGCTCCTGCCTGTCCATGGAGTCAAAAGTGGAAACCTTGATGACTGAACTCAGATTCCTCAGAGGTGACCATCATAAACTATTGGACTGCATGGCAACAACCCCAGGTGTTGGAAGCCCAACGGGTTCTGGCAGGCCTCCAAACCCGAGTGACGACCTTGGAGGAGTGGGTGGAGGAAGCTGAGGGTGCTCCCAGAGAAACAGTGTTCATATCATAGGCCTCTCAAAGGGTCTGGAGGGCCCTAATCCACTAACTTTCCTGGACAAGTGAATCCGCTCCTTTGTCCTTGGCTCGCATGTCACTCAATGTTTCTCCCTGCAGAGAGCACACAGTATCCTGACACAGCGGCCAATCCCAGGGGCCCTTTTGCCCCTTGTCACCAACCTGCTCCACTACAGGGACACAGTTTTGCTGTTCTTGAATTATACACCTGCCGTGCAATGCCAAACATCTTCTTTCTTTCCTGAGTGCAAAAAAATATACTCCGTAAACTCTACTGTTCCCAGCCCGACTCAAACTGCTATCGGAGGGCATGTCTCTCTCTTTTTTACAGACTCCCAAGAAATCTGGGACTGACTACATCAATACCAAGTCGGATCATCGACGACCCAAGGGAGTGAACCTCCTAGACAACCAGGAGCGATGAGGTGGGCTGCCTCCCGCCCCCAAAACCCGCAAAGCCACCCCCCCAGACCAACTCATTGCAGACCCGTAGCAGGCGATACAGGTGGTTTCATTGCTGGGGGATAGCGCAGGTTCTTCAGAGGAAGATCAGGGTCCTCCTATCTTCACAATTAATGATGAGTACCACAAATGGACCACGCCTTGGCTTCCAGAACCCCCTTGCTGGTCACTCCGCAGACATTTGACACTATAATCAGACTCAGCTCCTGCATCCTTAACACCCACATATCACCTCCTCTCCCTCCATCCCAGCCCCCTTCCCCATCTCTTCCACTTCAACTCTCCCTCAAATGTCTGGCCCCAGTGATTCTTCCCTGCACAACTAGGTGGCTGCTCATTAATCCCATCTGGATCTCGCCTAATGGGCGAGCCACAACCCCACCTTCAAATGTGGAACAAGACTTCGCCCTGTTTGGACATGCTGCCTGTTCAGCACTCCTGGACTGTTGTAATGTTGTATTTTCCCCCTATCCTTACCCTCTCACATAGAGACCACACCAATGCAACAAGGTGGGGACAGAACGGACTCACACACATGATATTTGGCCCAGGGAGGACTGCTCCCAGGGAGAACATAACTCACCCACAACATGGCCCCTCAGACGGAATCACAGCTCCCGACCCTGAACGTTAGGGGGATGCACACAGCAAAGAAATGCTATGCCGTCTACTCCTATGCAAAATACCAAAAAGCCAAATCATTTTCTCCAAGAAACACACAGAGCATTGACTGAACTGCAGCACTTACATAAACGCTGGAGGGGACACATATTCTGCCTATGCACACAACACCCTCATCTGGATCTTTCCTGAAGTCCCCTTCCAGATCATCAACACCATAGTGGACAGGGAGGACTGCTTTGTTATAGCAAAGTGTTGCCTCAATGGCTTCAGGGTCTTCCTGGGCAGCATATATGCCCCTAACACAGAGCTAGAGGCCTTCTGGACCACACTATCACAAATACTTACACACAAAACGGGAACCCCATGGATCCTGGCAGGCGACTAAAACTGACCACTTAATATATCGCTGGACTGCTCCCGGCCATCATTCTACCGTGCACACCCCACTAGCAGGCAGCACATCTCTGAAATGGGCCCATCAATGGGTGTTAGTAGATGCACGGAGGACCATCCACCCACACACACTAGTGTACTCCTTCTACTCTATGGTACACAACATATACATATGCCTCAATCAGGTCTTCTTGTCAGTCACCCTTCTTGACTCTATGCATAGAGTGGACTATCTAGGCTGCATGCTCTCCGATCACGATGCACACTGTTGATCTGTCATGGAATGCCAGTTTGCCTCCTCTGCCCATGTGGTAATTGCTCAGAGAGACATAGGAGGACCCCTTCTTCCAAGACTCACACGACCAACACATCACACTGTGCTTCTACAATCGCAGAACGGCTTCAAGGTGGTCACCCATGGAAATTGCATACAGAAAATATCTGGGATCCGCAAGACACTCGACAATGAGATAGCCTGGGCAGAGCATCTAATCGATGACCTGGGCAAGGCAACAGCCCTAGATGCTAAAAAAAAAAATGTGGTATTTGCTGAAGCCACAACTCACTATGCAACTATCCTATATCAACTGCTCTGCTTCAGTTTTGAAGCCTATGGATCCAAAATACATCAGGAGTAGAACAAATCGGACTGACTCCTGGCGTGACTAGCTCACCAAGATTCTCCCTCTGGGTCCAACCTCGAGATATCCTCGACCACCAGGACCACCCTCAACACCCAAAAAGCCATCCTGGAGGATTTCTTTTACCTATCACTCCTTGGTGTTTGTAGCGATTCCATGGCCACCTGCAACAGAGATTAGCTCTTCCTCTCAGGGGACCCCCTCCCAAGAGTTTCACCAGCCAGTAGGGAGGAACTAGACAAACCCTTGACCACTCAAGAGATCAAACAGGCTATCTGTACCCTAGCCAGGAATAAAACCCCTGGCCTAGGTGGTCTCCCAGTCAGGTATTATAGTAGCTTCAGCTCCCTTCTTGCGTTCAACAAATACTGGAGACCATTAGCTGTCCGAGCTATAAGGACAGCGTCATCCGCTTAAAGTGAGACTGGTATATCCCGGACACTAAGTTTGGGGATGTAGGAAGTTGGCTCTGTATATACTATTTCAAAGTAAGAAATAGCATGCACAGAGTCCAAGGGTTCCCCTTAGAGGTAAGATAGTGGCAAAAAGAGATAATTCTAATGCTCTATTTTGTGGTAGTGTGGTCGAACAGTAGGCTTATCAGAGGAGTAGTGTTAAGCATTTGTTGTACACACACAGGCAATAAATGAGGAACACACACTTTTGTATAGAAAAATATATTTTCTTAGTTTATTTTAAGAACCACAGGTTCAATATTTACAAGTAATAGTTCAAATGAAAGGTATTACATGTAGGACCTTTAGGAACTTTGAATTAGCAAAATAGCATATGCAGTTTTCACATAAATTACACATAGCTATTTTAAAACTTGACACAGTGCAATTTTCAACAGTTCCTGGGGGAGGTAAGTGTTTGTTAGTTTTTGCAGGTAAGTAAACCACCTACGGGGTTCAAGTTTGGGTCCAAGTTAGCCCACCGTTGGGGGTTCAGAGCAACCCCAAAGTTACCACACCAGCAGCTCAGGGCCGGTCAGGTGCAGAGGTCAAAGTGGTGCCCAAAACGCATAGGCTTCAATGGAGAATGGGGTGCCCCGGTTCCAGTCTGCCATCAGGTAAGTACCCGAATCTTCAGAGGGCAGACTAGGGGGGTTTTTGTAGGGCACCGGGGCGGACACAAGTCCACACAAAAAGTACACCCTCAACAGCACGGGGGCGGCCGGGTGCAGTGTGCAAACAGGCGTCGGGTTTGCAATAGAAAGCAATGGGAGACCAAGGGGTCTCTTCAGCGATGCAGGCAGGCAAGGGGGGGGGGGGCTCCTCGGGGTAGCCACCACCTGGGCAAGGGAGAGGGCCACCTGAGGGTCGCTCCTGCACTGGAGGTCGGATCTTTTAGGTCCTGGGGGCTGCAGGTGCAGTGTCTTTACCAGGTGTCGGGTCTTTGAAGCAGGCAGTCGCGGTCAGGGGGAGCCCCGGGATTCCCTCTGCAGGCGTCGCTGTGGGGGCTCAGTGGGGTCAACTCTGGCTGCTCATGGTCTCGTAGTCGCCGGGGAGTCCTCCCTGTGGTGTTTGTTCTCCACAAGTTGAGCCGGGGGCGTCGGGTGCAAAGTCTCACTCTTCCGGCGGGAAACGTGTGTTGTTTCAAAGTTGCTTCTTTGTTGTAAAGTTGCAGTCTTTGGTGAACAGAGCCGCTGTCCTCTGGAGTTCTTGGTCCTTCTAGATGCAGGGTAGTCCTCTGAGGCTTCAGAGGTTGCTGGACCCTGGGAATGCGTCGCTGGAGCAGTGTCTTTAGAAGTGGGGAGACAGGCCGGTAGAGCTGGGGCCAAAGCAGTTTGTGTCTCCGTCTTCTCTGCAGGTTTTTCAGTTCAGCAGTCCTCTTCTTCTTAGGTTGCAGGAATCTATCTTGCTGCGTTCTGGGAGCCCCTAAATACTCGATTTAGGGGTGTGTTTAGGTCTGGGGGGTTAGTAGCCAATGGCTACTAGCTCTGAGGGTGGCTACACCCTTTTTGTGCCTGAGGGGAGGGGGGCACATCCATATCCCTATTGGGGGAATCCTCCATCTGCAAGATGGAGGATTTCTAAAAGTTAGAGTCACCTCAGCTCAGGACACCTTAGGGGCTGTCCTGACTGGCCAGTGACTCCTCCTTGTTTTCTCATTATCTCCTCTGGCCTTTCCGCCAAAAGTGGGGCCATGGCCGGAGGGGGCGGCCAACTCCACTAGCTGGAGTGCCCTGGGGTGCTGTAACAAAGGGGGTGAGCCTTTGAGGCTCACCGCCAGGTGTTACAGTTCCTGCAGGGTGAGGTGAGAAGCACCTCCACCCAGTACAGGCTTTGTTACTAGCCACAGAGTGACAAAGGCACTCTCCCCATGTGGCCAGCAACATGTCTGGTGTGTGGCAGGCTGCTAAAACTAGTCAGCCTCCACGGATGGTCGGTTTAGGTTTCAGGGGGCACCTCTAAGGTGCCCTCTGCGGTGTATGTTACAATAAAATGTACACTGGCATCAGTGTGCATTTATTGTGCTGAGAAGTTTGATACCAAACTTCACAGTTTTCAGTGTAGCCATTATGGTGCTGTGGAGTTCGTGTCTGAGCGACTCCCAGGCCATACACTCTTATGGCTACACTGCACTTACAAGATCTAAGGTTTTGCTTAGACACTGTAGGGGCATAGTGCTCATGCACTTATGCCCTCACCTATGGTATAGTGCACCCTGCCTTAGGGCTGCTAGAGGGGTGACCTATCTATACCTATAGGCAGTGTGAGGTTGGCATGGCACCCTGAGGGGAGTGCCATGTCGACTTAGTCGTTTTATCCCCACTAGCACACACAAGCTGGCAAGCAGTGTGTCTGTGCTGAGTGAGGGGTCCCCAGGGTGGTATAAGACATGCTGCAGCCCTTAGAGACCTTCCCTGGCATCAGGGCCCTTGGTACCAGAGGTACCAGTTACAAGGTACTTACCTGGATGCCAGGGTGTGCCAATTGTGGAAACAAAGGTACAGGTTAGGGAAAGAACACTGGTGCTGGGGCCTGGTTAGCAGACCTCAGCACACTTTCAAATCATAACTTGGCATCATCAAAGGCAAAAAGTCAGGGGGTAACCATGCCAAGGAGGCATTTCCTTACGCAACCCCTCCCCCCCCCAAACGAAAGAGGATGAGACTAACCTTTCCCAAGAGAGTCTTCATTTTCTAAGTGGAAGAACCTGGAAAGGCCATCTGCATTGGCATGGGCAGTCCCAGGTCTGTGTTCCACTATAAAGTGCATTCCCTGTAGGGAGATGGACCACCTCAACCGTTTTGGATTTCACCTTTCATTTGCATTAGCCATCTGAGAGGTCTGTGGTCAGTTTGAACTACAAAGTGAGTACCAAAGAGGTATGGTCTCAGCTTCTTCAGGGACCAAACTACAGCAAAGGCCTCCCTCTCAATGGCACTCCAATGCTGCTCCCTGGGGTGTAACCTCCTGCTAATGAAAGCAACAGGCTGGTCAAGGCCATCATCATTTGTTTGGGACAAAACTGGCCCTATCCCATGTTCAGAGGCATCAGTCTGCACAATGAACTGCTTGGAGTAATCTGGAGCTTTGAGAACTGGTGCTGTGCACATAGCTTGTTTCAGGGTGTCAAAGGCCTGTTGGCATTCTACAGTCCAGTTTACCTTCTTGGGCATTTTCTTGGAGGTAAGTTCTGTGACGGGTGTCACTATAGATCCATATCCCTTCACAAACCTCCTGTAGCACCCAGTCAAGCCAAGGAATGCCCTGACTTGAGTCTGGGTTTTTGGAGCTGCCCAGTCCAGAATAGTCTGGATCTTAGGCTGGAGTGGCTGAACTTGGCCTCCGCCTACAAGGTTTCTCAAGTAAACCACAGTTCCCTGCCCTATCTGGCATTTGGATGCCTTGATAGAGAGGCCTGCAGATTGCAGGGCCTTCAAAACCTTCTTCAGGTGGACCAGGTGATCCTGCCAGCTGGAGCTAAAGACAGCAATATCGTCAAGATAAGCTGCACTAAAGGACTCCAAGCCAGCAAGGACTTGATTCACCAACCTTTGGAAGGTGGCAGGGGCAGTCTTTAAACCAAAGGGCATAACAGTAAACTGATAATGCCCATCAGGTGTGGAGAATGCTGTCTTTTCTTTTGCTCCTGGTGCCATTTTGATTTGTCAGTACCCTGCTGTCAAGTCAAAGGTACTTAAGTATTTGGCAGCACCTAGTTTGTCTATCAGTTCGTCAGCCCTTGGAATGGGATGGGCATCTGTCTTGGTGACAGAATTAAGTCCTCTGTAGTCCACACAAAACCTCATCTCTCTCTTTCCATCTTTGGTGTGAGGTTTGGGGACTAAGACCAATGGGCTAGCCCAGGGGCTGTCAGAGTGCTCGATGACTCCCAATTCCAGCATCTTGTGGACTTCCACTTTGATGCTCTCCTTAACTTGGTCAGACTGTCTGAAAATTTTGTTTTTGACAGGCATGCTGTCTCCTGTGTCCACATCATGGGTACACAGGTGTGTCTGACCAGGGGTTAGGGAAAAGAGCTCAGCAAACTGTTGCAGGACCTTCCTACAGTCAGATTGCTGTTGGCCAGAGAGGGTGTCTGAATAGATCACTCCATCTACTGAACCATCTTTAGGGTCTGTGGAGAGGAGATCAGGGAGAGGTTCACTCTCAGCTTCCTGGTCCTCATCTGTTACCATCAACAGATTCACATCTGCCCTGTCATGGAAGAGTTTGAGGCGGTTCACATGGATCACTCTTTTGGGGGTCCTGCTAGTGCCTAGGTCTACCAGGTAGGTGACCTGACTCTTCTTCTCTAGCACTAGGTAAGGGCCACTCCATCTGTCCTGAAGTGCCTTGGGAGCCACAGGCTCCAGAACCCAGACTTTCTGCCCTGGCTGAAACTGAACCATAGCAGCCTTTTGGTCATACCAAAACTTCTGGAGTTGTTGGCTGGCCTCAAGGTTTTTGCTTGCCTTTTCCATATAATCTGCCATCCTTGAACGTAGGCCTAGTACATAGTCCACTATATCTTGCTTAGGCTCATGAAGAGGTCTCTCCCAGCCTTCTTTTACAAGAGCTAGTGGTCCCCTTACAGGATGGCCAAACAGAAGTTCAAAGGGGGAAAACCCTACTCCCTTCTGAGGCACCTCTCTGTAGGCGAAAAGCAGACATGGCAAGAGGACATCCCATCTCCTTTTGAGTTTTTCAGTGAGCCCCATGATCATGCCTTTCAATGTCTTGTTAAATCTTTCAACAAGACCATTGGTGTGTGGATGGTATGGTGTGGTGAATTTGTAAGTCACCCCACACTCATTCCACATATGTTTCAGGTATGCCGACATAAAGTTGGTACCTCTGTCAGACACCACCTCCTTAGGAAATCCCACTCTGGTAAAAATACCAATGAGTGCGTTGGCTACTGCAGGGGCAGTAGTCGACCTAAGGGGAATTGCTTCAGGGTATCTAGTAGCATGATCCACTACTACTAGTATGTATTGCTTCCCTGAGGCTGTGGGAGGTTCAAGTGGACCCACTATGTCCACACCCACTCTTTCAAAGGGGACCCCCACCACTGGAAGTGGAATGAGGGGGGCCTTTGGGTGTCCACCTGTCTTACCACTGGCTTGACAGGTGGCACAGGAGACACAAAACTCCTTGACCTTCTGGGACATGTTGGGCCAATAGAAGTGGTTGACTAATCTCTCCCACGTCTTGGTCTGTCCCAAATGCCCAGCAAGAGGAATGTCATGAGCTAAGGTCAGAATGAACTTCCTAAACTCCTGAGGCACTACCACTCTCCTAGTGGCACCAGGTTTGGGATCTCTTGCCTCAGTGTAGAGGAGTCCATCTTCCCAGTAGACTCTATGTGTTCCAGTGATTTTTCCTTTGGACTCTTCAGCAGCTTGCTGTCTAAGGCCTTCAAGAGAGGGACATGTTTCTTGCCCCTTACACAACTGTTCACTTGAGGGTCCCCCTGGGCCTAGGAGCTCAACCTGATAAGGTCCTAACTCCATGGGCTCAGTTCCCTCAGAGGGCAGAACTTCTTCCTGGGAAGAGAGGTTCTCTTTTTCTTGTTGTGTGGAAGCTGGTTCCCCAGTCTTCTTTCCTTTTCTCTTGGAGGGTGGGGCCCTTTTCCCAGGCTCCAACACCTCTTTTTCACCCTGAGCCTTGCACTGTGCCCTTGTCTTGACACACACCAGTTCAGGGATACCCAGCATGGCTGCATGGGTTTTGAGTTCTACCTCAACCCATGCTGAGGACTCCAGGTCATTTCCAAGCAAACAGTCTACAGGGATATTTGAGGAGACCACCACCTGTTTCAGGCCATTGACCCCTCCCCACTCTAAAGTTACCATAGCCATGGGATGTACTTTAGTCTGATTGTCAGCATTGGTGACTGGATAAGTTTGTCCAGCCAGGTATTGACCAGGGGAAACCAGTGTTCAGTGGCATGTGTAGCTGCAGATACACATGCTGTGCATAGTCCGCCGTCTGGTGTTGGGTCGGAGTGTTACAAGTTGTTTTTCTTCGAAGAAGTCTTTTCGAGTCACGAGACCGAGGGACTCCTCCTCCTTTGTTTCCATTGCGCATGGGCGTCGACTCCATCTTAGATTGTTTTTTTTCCGCCATCGGGTTCGGACGTGTTCCTTTTCGCTCCGTGTTTCGGGACGGAAAGATAGTCATAACTTCGGAAAACTACGTCGGTATTGTTTCGTTCGGTATCGGGTTAGATTAGAATCGACACCGAATCCTGAAGAGCTCCGGTAGCCCTTCGGGGTAATTTCGATCCCCCGTCGGGGCCTGGTCGGCCCGACCGCGTGCAACATCGAGACTGATGGAACGTACCCCGTTCCGATTCTGTCCTAAATGCCACAGTAAATATCCCTATACAGACCAGCATTTGGTCTGTAACTTGTGCCTGTCACCCAAGCACAAGGAAGAAACGTGTGAGGCCTGTCGAGCGTTTCGGTCGAGAAAAACGCTCCGTGACCGAAGAGCCAGACGGTTTCAGATGGCGTCCACGCCGACAGGACAACGAGGGTTCGAGGAACAGGGAGAAGAAGAGGAAGCCTTCTCCATCCATGAATCGGACTCTGAAGAATTCGACGTCGAAGAAACCGTGAGTAAGACGTCGAAGCAAGCACCACACGGGAAAACAGACAAAGCCCAGGGGACGCCACTGCCAACAGGCCATGGCTCAACCCATAAAGTAGGTGACCGTTCATCGGCACCGGAAAAAGGCGAACTGGTGCCGAGGTCGTCCGACTCGGGTCGAGACACAAGCACGCAGCAATCTCGGGACCGAGAAAGTGCTGCAGAAAAGGGTTGACACCGAGACAGCACCACCGAGGCTGCTCGGCACAGAGACAGCTGCACCAAAGATGGCCGACGCCGAGAAAGTTCGACACCGAAAAAGAGAAAAATCTCGTCGGAGCCGAAAACAACAAAAGACACGGTTTCTGTGCCTAAACGACCAGCAACTGAACCGACAGCCAGTTCGTACTCAGAGAAACAATCACTGTCCTCCCAAATGCGCAAACACAGGTTTGAGGAAGATTTACAAACCACAGATGTAGACCACACCCAAAAGCGGATCTTCATACAAAGTGGTACAGGGAAGATCAGCACTCTTCCCCCAATCAGGAGAAAAAGGAAACTCGATTTCCAACCACAAGAAAAGACACCACAAGCAAAAGTGGTAAAGAAGGTAACTCCACCACCCTCTCCACCACCGGTAACTCATACATCACCGGCACAGACTCCGTCACATTCACCAGCTCATACCACTATGAGCCAAGATGACCAGGATGCGTGGGATCTCTATGACGCCCCAGTATCAGACAATAGCCCTGAGTCGTACCCTACTAAGCCCTCACCACATGAAGACAGTACAGCGTATGCACAGGTGGTAGCTAGGGCAGCAGAGTTCCCTAACATGTCTTTACACTCAGAGCCTGTCGAAGATGACTTCCTTTTCAACACCCTCTCCTCCACCCATAGCAATTATCAAAGCCTCCCTATGCTCCCGGGAATGCTAAGGCACGCTAAACAGATCTTTAAAGAACCTGTCAAAAGCAGAGCAATAACTCCAAGGGTGGAGAAGAAATATAAAGCACCGCCCACGGACCCTGCTTTTATCACATCACAACTGCCACCAGATTCAGTTGTCGTAGGAGCAGCTCGTAAAAGAGCCAACTCGCACACATCAGGCGACGCACCACCTCCAGAGAAGGAGAGCCGCAAGTTCGACGCAGCTGGGAAAAGGGTTGCAGTACAAGCTGCAAACCAGTGGCGCATCGCTAACTCGCAGGCGCTCCTAGCGCGATATGACAGAGCCCATTGGGACGAGATGCAGCATCTCATCGAGCATCTACCCAAAGAATTCCAGAAACGGGCAAAACAAGTGGTTGAGGGGGGACAAAATATCTCCAACAACCAAATACGTTCCTCTATGGATGCAGCGGATACAGCTGCAAGAACAATAAATACCGCGGTAACCATAAGGAGGCACGCATGGTTGCGCACATCCGGCTTCAAACCCGAGATACAACAGGCAGTGCTCAATATGCCGTTCAATGAACAACAATTGTTTGGACCCGAAGTGGACACGGTAATTGAAAAATTGAAAAAAGATACTGACACAGCTAAGGCCATGGGCGCACTCTATTCCCCGCAGGGCAGAGGCACTTTTGGCACGTTTCGCAAAACAACCTTCAGAGGGGGGTTTCGAGGTCAAACCACACAAGCTAGTACCTCACAAACAACACCGTCTACCTACCAGGGACAGTACCAAAGGGGAGGCTTTCGGGGCCAATAAGGAGGGGGACAATTCCCTAGAAACCGGGGAAAATTTCAGGGTCCCAAGACCCCACCAACCAAACAGTGACTCACAAGTCACTCAACCCCTTCACACAACACCAGTGGGGGGAAGACTAAGCCAGTTCTACAAATTTTGGGAGGAGATAACAACAGACACTTGGGTCTTAGCAATTATCCGGCATGGTTATTGCATAGAATTTCTCCAACTCCCTCCAAACGTCCCACCCAAAACACAGAATATGTCAAAACAGCATTTAGACCTTCTACAACTAGAAGTTCAAGCATTACTGCAAAAAGACGCAATAGAATTAGTACCAGGTCCACAAAAGAACACAGGAGTTTACTCACTGTACTTTCTAATACCAAAAAAAGACAAAACACTGAGACCAATCTTAGATCTCAGAACACTAAACACCTACATCAAATCGGAACACTTTCACATGGTCACGCTACAGGATGTATTACCACTGTTGAGACAACAAGACTACATGACAACCTTAGATCTAAAAGACTCGTATTTCCACATACCGATACATCCCTCGCACAGGAAATACCTAAGGTTCGTATTCAAGGGAATACATTACCAATTCAAAGTGTTGCCGTTCGGTATAACAACCGCACCGAGAGTCTTTACAAAATGTCTAGCAGTAGTAGCTGCACATATCAGAAGGCAGCAAATACACGTGTTCCCCTACCTAGACGATTGGCTAATCAAGACCAACTCCCTAACAAAGTGTTCACACCACACAGATTATGTCATACAAACCCTCTACAAACTAGGGTTCTCCATCAACTATACAAAGTCACACATTCTGCCGTGCCAAACACAGCAATACTTGGGAGCGACAATCAACACAACAAAAGGGATAGCCACTCCAAGTCCACAAAGGGTTCAACATTTTTACAAAGTCATACAAGCCATGTATCCAACACAAAAAATACATGCAAAGATGGTGTTAAAACTCCTAGGCATGATGTCCTCATGCATAGCCATTGTCCCAAACGCAAGATTGCACATGAGGCCCTTACAACAGTGCCTAGCATCACAATGGTCACATGCACAGGGTCACCTTCTAGGTCTGGTGTTGATAGACCGCCAAACATACATCTCGCTTCTATGGTGGAACAGTATAAATTTAAACAAAGGGCGGCCTTTCCAAGACCCAGTGCCACAATACGTGATAACTACAGATGCTTCCATGACAGGGTGGGGAGCACACCTCAATCAACACAGCATCTAAGGACAATGGGACGTACATCAAAGAAGGTTTCATATAAATCACCTCGAATTGTTAGCAGTATTCCTAGCGTTGAAAGCATTTCAACCCATCATAATCCACAAATACATTCTTGTCAAAACAGACAACATGACAACAATGTATTATCTAAACAAACAGGGGGGAACACACTCAACACAGCTGTGTGTCCTAGCACAAAGGATATGGCAGTGGGCAATTCACAACCACATTCGCCTAATAGCACAGTTTATTCCAGGGATCCAGAACCAGCTAGCAGACAATCTCTCTCGGGATCACCAACAAGTACACGAATGGGAGATTCACCCCCAAATTCTAAAATCTTACTTCCAAATTTGGGGAACACCTCAAATAGACCTATTTGCAACAAAAGAGAACGCAAAATGCCAAAACTTCGCATCCAGGTACCCACACCAGCAGTCTCAAGGCAATGCTCTATGGATGAATTGGTCAGGGATATTTGCGTACGCTTTTCCCCCTCTCCCTCTTCTTCCATATCTAGTAAACAGATTGAGTCAAAACAAACTCAAACTCATACTAATAGCACCTACATGGGCAAGACAACCTTGGTATACAACACTACTAGACCTGTCAGTAGTGCCTCATGTCAAACTACCCAACAGACCAGATCTGTTAACACAGCACAAACAACAGATCAGGCATCCAAACCCAGCATCGCTGAATCTAGCAATTTGGCTCCTGAAATCCTAGAATTTGGACACTTAAACCTCACACAAGAATGTATGGAGGTCATAAAACAAGCTAGAAGGCCATCCACTAGACACTGCTATGCAAGTAAATGGAAAAGATTTGTTTGCTACTGCCATAATAATCAAGTTCAACTATTACATGCATCTCCAACAGATATAGTAGGATACTTACTACATTTGCAGAAATCAAATCTGGCCTTCTCTTCCATAAAGATACATCTCGCAGCAATATCTGCATACCTGCAGATTACTCATTCAACTTCACTGTTTAGAATACCTGTCATTAAAGCATTTATGGAAGGCCTAAAACGAATTATACCACCAAGAACACCACCTGTTCCTTCATGGAACCTCAACATTGTCTTAACAAGACTCATGGGTCCACCTTTCGAACCCATGCATTCTTGCGAAATACAATACCTAACGTGGAAAGTTGCATTTCTCATTGCCATTACATCTCTAAGAAGAGTAAGTGAAATTCAGGCGTTTACTATACAGGAACCATTTATTCAAATACACAAAAATAAGGTAGTTCTAAGAACCAATCCAAAATTCTTACCAAAAGTTATCTCACCGTTTCACTTAAATCAAACAGTAGAACTACCAGTGTTCTTTCCACAGCCAGACTCAATAGCTGAAAGGGCACTACATACATTAGACATCAAAAGAGCACTAATGTACTACATTGACAGAACAAAACTAATTAGGAAAACAAAACAACTATTTATTGCATTTCAAAAACCTCATACAGGAAACCCAATATCAAAACAAGGTATAGCCAGATGGATAGTTAAGTGCATCCAAACCTGCTACCTTAAAGCAAAGAGAGAGCTGCCTATTACACCAAAGGCACACTCAACCAGAAAGAAAGGCGCTACCATGGCCTTCCTAGGAAATATTCCAATGAACGAAATATGTAAGGCAGCAACATGGTCTTCGCCTCACACATTTACTAAGCACTACTGTGTAGACGTGCTATCTGCACAACAAGCCACAGTAGGTCAAGCTGTACTAAGAACTTTATTTCAAACTACTTCCACTCCTACAGGCTGAACCACCGCTTTTGGGGAGATAACTGCTTACTAGTCTATGCACAGCATGTGTATCTGCAGCTACACATGCCACCGAACGGAAAATGTCACTTACCCAGTGTACATCTGTTCGTGGCATTAGTCGCTGCAGATTCACATGCGCCCACCCGCCTCCCCGGGAGCCTGTAGCCGTTTGGAAGTAATCTCCAACATTTGTACATTTGTAAATATATTACCTTAACCTTTATCTTGTACATACTTATTCATTCCATTGCATGGGCACTATTACTAACATACACAACTCCTACCTCACCCTCTGCGGGGAAAACAATCTAAGATGGAGTCGACGCCCATGCGCAATGGAAACAAAGGAGGAGGAGTCCCTCGGTCTCGTGACTCGAAAAGACTTCTTCTAAGAAAAACAACTTGTAACACTCCGACCCAACACCAGACGGCGGACTATGCACAGCATGTGAATCTGCAGTGACTAATGCCACGAACAGATGTACACTGGGTAAGTGACATTTTCCTTCTCTGTCACCACGGTGACACTGGCACCTGTATCCCTCAGGCCTTCTACACTTGTCCCATTAACTAAGAGTTGCTGCCTGTATTTTTGCATATTAGGGGGCCAAGCAGCCAGTGTGGCTAAATCCACCCCACCCTCAGAGACTAATGTAGCTTCAGTGTGAACCCTGATTTGCTCTGGGCACACTGTTGATCCCACTTGGAGACTGGCCATTCCAGTGTTAGCTGGAGTAGAGTTAGAAGTGGAACCTTTCTTGGGACAGGCCTTGTCTCCAGTTTGGTGTCCTGGCTGATTACAGCTGCGACACCAGGCCTTTTTGGGATCAAAGTTTTTACCCTTGTACCCAAAATTGGATTGTGAATAGGCTCTGGGCCCTCCGTCCTGAGCAGGTTTTTAGGGCCCTACAGAAGACTCTTTACTATTTTTCCCTTTGGATGTCTCAACACTCTTCCCCTGGGGAGTCTTTGTGACCCCTTTCTTTTGGTCACCCCCTGTGAAAGTCTTGGTCAACCTAGTCTTGACCCAATGGTCCGCCTTCTTTCCCAATTCTTGGGGAGAAATTTGTCCTAGGTCTACCAGATGCTGATGCAGTTTATCATTGAAACAATTACTTAACAGGTGTTCTTTCACAAATAAATTGTCCAGCCCATCATAATCATTTACACCACTGCCTTGAATCCAACCGTCCAGTGTTTTTACTGAGTAGTCTACAAAATCAACCCAGGTCTGGCTCGAGGATTTTTGAGCCCCCCTGAACCTAGTTCTATACTCCTCAGTGGAGAATCCAAAGCCCTCAATCAGGGTAGCCTTCATGAGGTCATAGGATTCTGCATCTTTTCCAGAGAGTGTGAGGAGTCTATCCCTACACTTTCCAGTGAACATTTCCCAAAGGAGAGCACCCCAGTGAGATCTGTTTACTTTTCTGGTTGCACCAGCCCTCTCAAAAGCTGTGAACCATTTGGTGATGTCATCACCATCTTCATATTTAGTTACAATCCCTTTTGGGATTTTCAACATGTCAGGAGAATCTCTGACCCTATTTATGTTGCTGCCACCATTGATGGGACCTAGGCCCATCTCTTGTCTTTCCCTTTCTATGGCTAGGAGCTGTCTCTCTAAAGCCAATCTTTTGACCATCCTGGCTAACAGGAGGTCATCTTCACTGAGGCTATCCTCTCTTGATTCCAGAGGTGTTGGACTCTCCTGTGAGAGAAGCAGCATCTCTGACTATCACATTTGGAGTCAGGGTTTGAGGGACCCTGTTCTCCCTAACTAGGACTGGAGGTGGGAATTCCTCCACATCACTAGCTTCCCCCTCTGGGAGGGTATCCTCAGAGGGGTTGTTTTTAGCAAACTCTGCCAAGAGCTCCTGGAGCTGTACTTCGGTAGGGTTTGAACCAGTTTTAATCTTTTTGGTTTTGCAGAGAGACCTTAACTCTGACATCCCAAGATGCAGGTAAGGGGTGATGTTGAGTTCCATTACACTCTCTTCTGCATTAGACATTATGGGGGTCATTACGACCCTGGCGGACGGTGTAAAAGGTGCGGTAATACCGCAAACAGGCCGACGGACAAAAAAAGGGAATTATGACCCTGGCGGAAACCGCCAACAAAGACAGCCACTTTAACACACCGCCCGCCACGGCGGTACAGACAAGCAGCGCAGCGGTCACTGCCAACAGACAGGCGGGAGACAATGTACCGCCCACACTATCACAACCCGCCAATCTGCCACCTTTTCCGGGGCGGATTCACCGTGGATAAAAACACGGCGGAAACAGCTTGTGCTATGGGAAAACGCTCACCTTAACATATCCCACGAGGAACGACGACTCCATGGACCCCGAACTCCAAATCCTACCAGCCCTTGTCTTTCTGCTCCTTTACGACCAACAGCGAAGTAGGCGCAGAAGATACCGGTGAGTACTGCACCTACGACACGGGGGAGGCAAAAGTTAGGGGGACACCCACCAAACACCCCCACCCCCACCCTCGCATATTACAACATACATCCCAATGCAGTCAAAAATATCACATTAACAACCCACAATAGCCCCCGGAAGAATCCAAAGACAAAGCGAATTTCGGTCAAACATTGTAATGTGCCAATATACATCTCATACAAAAATATGCAGATATATATGTCTAATTCACTCATAATTATATATACAATACAAGAAGTAGTGCAGATATGTACACAACAATGTCCGTGCACCAACAGTCCAAAAATGCATGGGCGAGGCCCACAATAGATACCTGACCAAAATCGGAGAGAACACTGCCGGGGCATCAGATAGAAATAAAACAGGCACATCAGGTGGAATGGAAGGGGGGGCACCTCAGCCAGATGAATGCGAAGGCAGATCCACGACGGGGCTCCATGCCCATTGATGTATCCTGGGGAGTGCAAAGCCACAGTCTCTCAAGTCTCTACAGTGGGTGGGTTGCCCACTGTGCCATCCTGGGGAGTGCAAAGCCACAGTCTCTCAAGACTCTACAGTGGGTGGGTTGCCCACTGTGCCATCCTGGGGAGTGCAAAGCCACAGTCTCTCAAGTCTCACAAGTGGGTGGGTTGCCCACTGTGCCATCCTGGGGAGTGCAAAGCCACAGTCTCTCAAGTCTCTACAGTGGGTGGGTTGCCCACTGTGCCATCCTGGGGAATGCAAAGCCACAGTCTCTCAAGTTGCAGGTCTCCACTTGTTCTGGAGGGGGACTGGTGCCCAGACTGGATGCGTCTCCCCGTGAAAGTTCCTGTCCTGTCACTGTCCCAGCTGCACATGGGATAAGGATGCCTGATGTGGCGGTCCATTCATTCCTACACGGTCCATGCCCTGTTCAGCGGTGCTTTACCATGGCGGTCTTTGCCCTGTTCAGCGATGCTTTGCCATTGAGGTTCATGACTGTTCAGCGGTGCTTTGCCATGGTGGTCTTTGCCCTGTTCAGCGGTGCTTTGACATGGCGGTCTTTGCCCTGTTCAGCGGTGCTTTACCATGGCGGTCTTTGCCCTGTTCAGCGGTGCTTTACCATGGTGGTCTTTGCCCTGTTCAGCGGTGTTTTGCCATGGCGGTCCTGATACTGACATTGGTGTGTGGCATGATGATCTTCACACTGGACATTGGTGTGTGGCATGACGTTCCATCATTGGCCAGCGGGGCTGTGGCATCCTGTCCCCTCCTGGGCTGTGACTCTGGCGGTGGTCTCTGGACCAGTGACGATACTTGTGCCCTCCTGGGCTGTGATTCTGGCGGTGGTCTCTGGACCAGTGACGACGGTGCTGGCGGTTGTGTCTGGACCGCCGGAAAAGATGGCGCACTTCTCCGCCGTGACACTCACAACAGGCTGGGCATACTTCCTCTGGACCTTCCCCACCTTTTTTGGAGTTACAGCTGACTCACCAATCGCCTTCGATCCCATTTCACTTGTTGTCCCACCAGGAGTCTTGACACGGTCCCGTCGTCCACTCTCCAATTTCGGAGCCTTTACAGGGGGTGGGCTGCCAGTGCCTTGGCTCCGGGTCCTACTGCCTGCCCTGGTGGACGGTGCACTCCAAAAACCTGGAACACGCACCACTGGTACTGGAGGCTTTTTGGCTGAGGCGCTACGACGGGACTGATGAATTGGAGGGGGGGGGCGGCAAAAAGGTCAATTTGACAGAGGGACAGTTTCTGACGGGCACTGGGATGGGTAGCTGGAGGGGGTCTGGGAGTGGAGGAAGAGGAGGTGGTTGTAGGAGGTGTCACTTTAGCTGTTTTGGGTGCAGGTGCAGGTACTGGAGGCTGTCGTGAGGTGGATGGATGTTGGGTGAGTGCCGGCGTTTGGGTACTTTGGGAGGGGGCGTTACAGACACACTGGGAGAGGACACAGGGGACGTGTAAATGGCAGTGGAGGTGGTGAGTGCAGGTGAGCGGCTTGTGGTGCTGGGTGTCCTGGTGCGAGTCCTAGTGCCTGTAGATGTGGTGCATGCAGGTGTGTGTGTAGACGAGACTGGGAGGGAGGAGGGAGAAGAAGAGGAGGGGG
Organism: Pleurodeles waltl; assembly: GCF_031143425.1. Classification (NCBI taxonomy): domain Eukaryota; kingdom Metazoa; phylum Chordata; class Amphibia; order Caudata; family Salamandridae; genus Pleurodeles; species Pleurodeles waltl. The sequence goes on along the minus strand of NC_090447.1, from coordinate 320,384,144 downwards.
ACACAGTGGAGACAGTGGAGGTTGCTGTATCCGTATGTGTGTGATGCTTGTGTGAGTGCCTGTGGTGTGTGTGGTGCCTGTTTGCTTGAGCTACTTGTGTGTGTTGACTTGTGTGCATGCTGGTCTGTAGGTGTGCTTGGGATGGGCTGTGGTACAGGGGATTGGGTCTGGGTGGAGGAAGTTGGAGGGGGGAGGCTAGACACAGGGACAATGGCTGCCATCAGTGCTGAGGCCAGAGATTGCAGGGTTCGCTGAAGGACAGCCTGACCAGAATGAATGCCCTCCAGGAATGCATTACCGTGTTGCAACTCTCGTTCTACACCCTGGATGGCATTCACAATGGTAGACTGCCCAACAGTGAGTGACCTGAGGAGGTCAATGGCCTCCTCACTGAGGGCAGCAGGGGTGACTGGGGCAGGGCCTGAGGTGCCTGGGGCGAAGGTGATGCCCACCCTCCTGGGTGAGCGGGCACGGGGCGAACGCTGAGGGGCTGCTGGGAGGGCGGTGCTGGTAGGGGAGGTGGCGACTGTACCTGTAGAAGTGGGGCGCACAGATGGTGCCGCCACCACAAGGGAGCTCCCATCATCGGACGAGTCCGTGTCGCTGGTTGCTGATCCGGTGGCCGACGTGAAGCTCCCCTCGCCCTCCGTCCCACTGGTGCATTCAGAGTCTGTGGTGTGGCCCTCCATGGCCATGTGGGATGCAGCTCCCTCGTGCTCCGGTGCCACTGTACCTCCGCCTGATGATGCTGATGTACAAAAGGACAGGGAGAGCAGAAAAAGGGGGGGAGACAGAAGTAAGAGAGTTTTAGTGCATGGCATACCGCTAACGTTGGCGGACAAGACAGACGAAGCAGCCCCATGCATTACGCCGTGCTCCTGGCCTCTGCACATGCAATTTCTGGGATATGGCCTACATGGCAATGGTGCACATCTGCGCACATGGATGCCACAGGGGCAACTATACCTCAACTTGGCACTCTTCTGAGGTGGGGTAGAGTGCCACATGGCCTACATTACGGAGGGGCCTTGCCTACCGAATTCGCCCTGGCCTAGGGACACCCACAGCCCACCTCCCCCACCCAGATACCTCCACTGAACGCAAAGTCCGCAGAATGAGGTTGTACTCACCCCCTTGTGTCTGCTGTGATGTCCTCAAGCGTCCATCCAACTCTGGGTAGGCCACCGCCAGGATCCGGAACATCAGGGGGGTCATGGTGCGACGGGCACCCCTCCCACGTTGTGAGGCCATCCCCAGCTGAGCCTCCGCCGTCTTCTTGTTGCAGTGGTGAATGTCCTCCCATCTCTTCCGGCAGTGGGTGCCCTGTCTCTGGTGGGCCCCCAGGGTCCGGACCTCCTTGGCGATGGCACGCCAAATGTCCCTCTTCTGGTGGGCGCTGACCTACATGACATGCACAAGGGAAGAGGAACAGTCATTACCAACTGCACCATCAATGTGAGTGGCCCCCTCCCTACTCTGACCATGTGGCCCATTTATTCCCATTTGTTACTGTAGTATGAACTCTGCCCCCTTCACTCTTCCCCCCAGCCCTGTCCACCCAGGCCTAGCCCATACAACGTGCTCCCTGTGTACTAACCTGTTGGTCTGGAGGACCGTAGAGTAGCATGTACTGGGGGAGGACCCCATCCACAAGTTTCTCCAACTCCTGTGCAGTGAAGGCAGGGGCCCTTTCCCCAGACGCAGCAGCCATCGTCGCTTCCAGACCGAGGTCACAGCAGCACTAGCAGTGTAGGTCCTCTCCTGTCGAAGGTCAGGTATCTAGTGATTTAACAGATAGAAAATGGCGGTGACGTCCGCGGCGGTGTGCATCATCACCGCCAGTGCACCTGTTCATTGGCTCCTGGGACCCATAGGGTCCAATGTTAACCAATGCAGCAGTGGGCCGCGGTCTACGACCACCTACCGTGACGGTGTGCAACGCCAGCGCTGTTACCCCACAATCCCATTGTCCCAGTTTAGAGGTCAGGCAGCCGCCATTTCAGGGGCCCACATGGATTCTTTTTCAACTGCGTCACACATACCGAGGCCTACACTCAACACACATACAGGAAGGGTTCATTGTCTGGTGTAGTCTTGTGTGTGACTGTGGGTACATACCTGGAGGAATATTGACTGGTTATTCGCTGTTGTCCTTCGTAGGTACCGTCAGCTGGGACATGTGAGAAGATGGCGGAATCCTCTGGTGTACCGACCGCTGGTGGACCTGTTGACAATGGAAGAGAGACATTTAATCGTCACCTACAGGCTTGACCGTGCCACAATCCAGGAACTATGTACCCAGTTGGAGCCAGACCTGATGTCACCAATCCGCCATCCGACTGGAATCCCCCCTGACGTGCAGGTGCTGTCAGTGCTCCATTTCCTTGCAAGTGGGTCTTTTCAGACAACAGTGGCCATGGCATCAGGGATGTCCCAGCTTATGTTTTCAAACGTGTTGTCCAGAGTGTTGTCTGCCCTGCTGAAACACGTAAGGAGATACATCATTTTTCCTGAGGTGGAGGATTTGCCTACAGTGAAAGGTGACTTCTATGCCCTTGGACATATCCCGAATGTCATAGGTGCCATTGATGGGACCCATGTAGCTCTGGTCCCCCCGCAGGAGTGAACAGGTGTACAGGAACCGGAAGAGTTATCATTCGATGAATGTCCAGATGGTCTGTTTGGCAGACCAGTACATCTCGCAGGTAAATGCTATGTTCCCTGGCTCTGTGCATGACGCCTATATCCTGCGCAATAGCAGCATCCCTGATATGATGGGTCAACTCCAGAGGCACCGTGTATGGCTATTGGGGGACTCTGGTTACCCCATCCTTTCCTGGCTATTGACCCCAGTGAGGAATCCCAGGACCAGGGCAGAGGAACGCTACAATGATGCCCATGGGCGGACTAGGAGGGTTATCGAACGCACCTTCGGCCTTCTTAAGGCCAGGTTCAGGTGCCTCCATATGACAGGTGGGTCCCTATTCTACTCACCGAAGAAGGTGTGCGACATCATCATCGCCTGCTCCATGCTCCATAATTTGGCATTGCGACGCCAGGTGCCTTTTCTGCAGGAGGATGATCCAGATGACGGTGTTGTTGCAGCTGTGGAGTCTGTGGAGCCTGTGGACAATGATGAGGATGAAGCTGAGGAAGAAGAAAACGACAACAGGGAGTCAGTCATACAGCAATATTTCCAGTGAAACTCAGGTGAGTACATTTTCCAGTGTAACATTACATTAACTTTCACACGTCTACCTCTATCCTTTACCTACATTTCACTCACTATTTGTTAACTGAGTTGTCCCCTTCCATTTCAGTTTCACAAATGTGGTAACCTACGTGTCAACTGCTTGCATCCTTGAAGGGCTTGTGATGTGTGACATTGGTATGTTAGCCTTCCAATGGGTAACCCATTATGACACTGTCATCGATAATAGAAAAATACAAATCATAGATTGACTCCAGTTTTTTTAGTGTTTCAAGGGTGTTTATTTAAGTGCTAAAAATGAAGGGGGGTTGTAAAATGGTGACGGTGATGGGGGAGGAATGTCCATGGCAGAGTCCAGTCTATTAGTCTCACAGGTACATTGCACATCTGCCCATTGGAAGTGGAGCTGGGCCAGTTCCGATTTGGACAGGGTAACAAAGTGGGACAGTGGGGGGACAATCAGGGTGGTCTTATTTCCTGGCGGGGATCTTGCCATCTTGCTCTGTCCTGTTCCTGGATCTCAGGGCCCGCTTGCGTGGTGGTTGTCCGTCTGCAGGGTATGGGGTGCTTGTGTGGTGGTCCTGTGGCGGTGCGTCCTGTCCACTAGCGCCAGCAGAGGTGGTAGGCAGTTCATTGTTGTGGCTAGTGTCAGGGGCCCCTTGGAGTGCCACGGTGTCCCTCAAGGTCTTTTGAATGTCCGTCAGCACCCCTACGATGGTGCCCAGGGCGGAGCCGATGGTCCTGAGCTCCTCCCTGAACCCCAAATACTGCTCCTCCTGCAGACGCAGGGTCTCCTGCAACTTGTCCAGGACCGTGGCCATCGTCTCCTGGGAGTGGTGGTATGCTCCCATGATGGTGGAGAGGGCCTCGTGGAGAATTGGTTCCCTTGGCCTGTCCTCCCTCTGTCGCACAGCAGCCCTCCCAGTTCCCCTGTGTTCCTGTGCCTCCGTCCCCTGGACCGTGTGCCCACTACCACTGCCCACAGGTCCCTGTTGTTGTTGAGGTGGTGGGTTAGCCTGGGTGCCCTGTAGTGGTGGACACACCGCTGATTGACCTGTCCTGGGTAGGGAGGTTTGGGCCCGCTGGGTGGGTGCTGTGCTGGTGTTACCAGAGGGTGGAAGGTCAGTGTTGGGCTGTGCCTGTGCGAGGGGAACCGACTGTCCTGAGGCCCACGATGGTCCGGGCTGGTCATCAAGATCCAGTAGGGCAGAGCTGCTCTCGTCACTGTGGGCCTCTTCTGGGGGTGGAGTGGTGTTGTCTGGACCCTCTGGTGTGGTGACGTTCCTTCGGGTTCCTGCGGGGGTATAAGTACATGATTATTGCATGTGTGTGTGTAATGGTGTGCAATGGTTGGGTGTGCGTGAACCCCAGTGCAGGCATTCCTGTGTGTGGGGTTGTGTGCTGATGGTTGGGGGGTGTTCTGGGTATGTGCAGTGGGCATGCTTTAGTGATGAGTGTCCATGGTTAGTTGTGTCATGCAGGTCTTGGGGTTGGGATGTGTAGTTGGTGTTATTAGTACATTAGTGAGGAGTTTGGGTGATAGGGGAGGGTGTGAGGGTGGGGGTGTGTGATAGCATGCAGGTAGGGTGGGGGATGAGATAGTTAAGATTTGACTTACCAGTGTCCGTTCTTCCGACGACTCCTCCGAGGCCCTCAGGATGCAAGATGGTCAAGACTTACTCCTCCCATGTTGTTAGTTGAGGGGGAGGAGGTGGGGGTCCGCCGCCAGTCCGCTGTACCGCGATGTGGTGCCTGGATAATGTTGAACGCACCTTCCCCGTAGGTCGTTCCACCTCTTCCTGATGCCCTCCCTATTTCTTGGGTGCTGTCCCACTGCGTTGACCCTGTCCACTATTCTTTGCCATAGCTCCATCTTCCTTGCAATTGATGTGTGCTGTGCCTGTGAGCCAAATAGCTGTGGCTCTACCCGTAGGATTTCCTCCACCATGACCCTGAGCTCCTCCTCGGAGAAGCAGGGGTGTCTTTGGCGTGACATGGGGTGGTGTGTGTGATGTGTGGGGTGGTGTATTTGGTGATGAGTGTGGTGAGTGTAGTGGTAAGTGGTGTTTTGTGCTTGGATGTTGTGTGTCTCTGTGTGATGGGGTTGTCTATTCTGTGCTCTCTCTCTCGCCTTCTCTCAGAATTTCTGGTTGTAGGGGTTTGTGGGTGATGTGGGTGTGTGTTTTATATTGTGTTGGGTGTGTGGGAGTGGTGTGTGTATGTGTCTCAGGTGTGTGTATTTCGAAATGTCCAATGTGGCGGTGTTTTGGAGATGTGTGTGTATTTTGAGCGCGGCGGTGTGTACCGCCAATGGAATACCGCGGTTGAAAGACCGCCGCGTGGATTCGTGGGTCGTAATAGCATGGGCGTGTTTCTGTTGGCGTGGAGGATGTGTTTCCGCCAGTTTATCGCTGAACTTTTGTGTGCCGGTATTGTGTGGGTGTCTGAATTTCGGCTGATTCCGTGATGTGTGTCATAATAGCTGTGGCGGTCTACCGCCACCGCCGCGGTGTATTGGCGGTCTTCTGCACGGCGGTAAGCGCCTTATACCGCCAGGGTCCTAATGACCCTCTATGTTTCTAAAAGTTGGAATACTTTTTAAGAATCTAAAACTATCTCTAGAACTTAATTCAAACTTTACAAAACTTTTAAACTCTAAAAGAAATGCTAACATGGACTAACACAAGGCCCTAGTAGGACTTTTAAAAATTTAGAAAAATAGCTAACATTTCAAAAATCAGTTTCTAATGACAATTTGGGGAATTTAGTTGTGTGATCAGGTATTGGCTGAGTAGTCCAGCAAATGCAAAGTCTTGTACCCCACCGCTGATCCAGCAATGTAGGACATTGGCTCTGTATGTACTATTTCAAAGTAAGAAATAGCATGCACAGAGTCCAATGGTTCCCCTTAGAGGTAAGATAGTGGCAAAAAGAGATAATTCTAATGCTCTAATTTGTGGTAGTGTGGTCGAGCAGTAAGCTTATCAGAGGAGTAGTGTTAAGCATTTATTGTACACACACAGGCAATAAATGAGGAACACACACTCAGAGACAATTCCAGGCCAATAGGTTTTTGTATAGAAAAATATATTTTCTTAGTTTATTTTAAGAACCACAGGTTCAAGATTCACAAGTAATACTTCAAATGAAAGGTATTTCATGTAGGAAGTTTAGGAACTTTGAATTAGCAAAATAGCATATACAGTTTTCACATAAATGACAGATAGCTATTTTAAAACTAGACAGTGCAATTTTCAACAGTTCCTGGGGGAGGTAAGTGTTTGTTAGTTTTTGCAGGTAAGTAAACCACCTACGGGGTTCAAGTTTGGGTCCAAGGTAGCCCACCGTTGGGGGTTCAGAGAAACCCCAAAGTTACCACACCAGCAGCTCAGGGCCGGTCAAGTGCAGAGGTCAAAGTGGTGCCCAAAACGCATAGGCTTCAATGGAGAAGGGGGTGCCCCGGTTCCAGTCTGCCATCAGGTAAGTACCCACGTCTTCGGAGGGCAGACCAGGGGTGTTTTGTAGGGCACTGGGGGGGACACAAGTCCACACAAAAAGTACACCCTCAGCAGCACGGGGGCGGCCGGGTGCAGTTTGCAAACAGGTGTCGGGTTCGCAATAGAAATCAATGGGAGACCAAGTGGTCTCTTCAGCGATGCAGGCAGGCAAGGGGGGGGGCTCCTCGGGGTAGCCACCACCTGGGCAAGGGAGAGGGCCACCTGGGGGTCGCTCCTGCACCGGAGGTCGGATCCTTCAGGTCCTGGGGGCTGCGGGTGCAGTGTCTTTACCAGGCGTCGGGTCTTTGAAGCAGGCAGTCGCGGTCAGGGGGAGCCTCGGGATTCCCTCTGCAGGCGTCGCTGTGGGGGCTCAGGGGGGTCAACTCTGGCTACTCACGGTCTCATAGTCGCCGGGGAGTCCTCCCTGTGGTGTTTGTTCTCCACAAGTCGAGCCGGGGGCGTCGGGTGCAGAGTGCAAAGTCTCACGCTTTCGGCGGGAAACGTGTGTTGTTTCAAAGTTGCTTCTTTGTTGCAAAGTTGCAGTATTTGGTGAACAGAGCCGCTGTTCTCGGGAGTTCTTGGTCCTTCTAGATGCAGGGTAGTCCTCTGAGGCTTCAGAGGTTGCTGGACCCTGGGAATGCATCGCTGGAGCAGTGTCTTTAGAAGTGGGGAGACAGGCCGGTAGAGCTGGGGCCAAAGCAGTTGGTGTCCCCGTCTTCTCTGCAGGTTTTTCAGTTCAGCAGTCCTCTTCTTCTGAGGTTGCAGGAATCTATCTTGCTGCATTCTGGAAGCCCCTAAATACTCAATTTAGGGGGGTGTTTAGGTCTGGGGGGGTTAGTAGCCAATGGCTACTAGCCCTGAGGGTGGCTACACCCTCTTTGTGCCTCCTCCCTGAGGGGAGGGGGGCACATCCCTATGCCTATTGGGGGAATCCTCCATCTGCAAGATGGAGGATTTCTAAAAGTTAGAGTCACCTCAGCTCAGGACACCTTAGGGGCTGTCCTGACTGGCCAGTGACTCCTCCTTGTTTTTCTCATTATCTGCTCTGGCCTTGCTGCCAAAAGTGGGGCCGTGGCCGGAGGGAGTGGGCAACTCCACTAGCTGGAGTGCCCTGGGGTGCTGTAACAAAAGGGGTGAGCCTTTGAGGCTCACCGCCAGGTGTTACAGTTCCTGCAGGGGGAGGTGAGAAGCACCTCCACCCAGTACAGGCTTTGTTACTAGCCACAGAGTGACAAAGGCACTCTCCCCATGTGGCCAGCAACATGTCTGGTGTGTGGCAGGCTGCTAAAACTAGTCAGCCTACACGGATGGTCGGTTAAGGTTTCAGGGGGCACCTCTAAGGTGCCCTCTGGGGTGTATGTTACTATAAAATGTACATTGGCATCAGTGTGCATTTATTGTGCTGAGAAGTTTGATACCAAACTTCACAGTTTTCAGTGTAGCCATTATGGTGCTGTGGAGTTCGTGCCTGACCGACTCCCAGGCCATATACTCTTATGGCTACCCTGCACTTACAATGTCTAAGGTTTTGCTTAGACACTGTAGGGGCATAGTGCTCATGCACTTATGCCCTCACCTATGGGATAGTGCACCCTGCCTTAGGGCTGTAAGGCCTGCTAGAGGGGTGACTTATCTATACCTATAGGCAGTGTGAGGTTGGCATGGCACCCTGAGGGGAGTGCCATGTCAACTTAGTCGTTTTATCCCCACTAGCACACACAAGCTGGCAAGCAGTGTGTCTGTGCTGAGTGAGAGGTCCCCAGGGTGGCATAAGACATGCTGCAGCCCTTAGAGACCTTCCCTGGCATCAGGGGGACTTACCTGGATGCCAGGGTGTGCCAATTTTGGAAACAAAGGTACAGGTTTAGAGAAAGAACACTGGTGCTGGGGCCTGGTTAGCAGACCTCAGCACACTTTCAAATTATAACTTGGCATCAGAAAAGGCAAAAAGTCAGGGGGTAACCATGCCAAGGAGGCATTTCCTTACAGGAGACATCTGCCCCAGCCCCAATCAATTAATCCCCAAGGCAATTAATATAGATCAAAAATAGAAATGGCGCCAGGACACAACCCTATCTTACCCCAGAGACTGTTGGAAAATCTTCAGTAAGGCCTCCCTGGCTTGTTTAGCGCACTGTATTGTGCTTGTGCAACCTTTGAAGCAGGACATAATTCCACTGTCTATACCCATTAGCCCTAATAACTTGTAGCGGTCTACTGAGACAAATGCATAAGTCAAATCCAAAAAGGTGAGGTGCACACTACATTTTTTTTTTTACCTTTAGTATACTTTTGGATTTTTAGGGACAAATTTAAGGCCTGATCGACTGTGCCAGACCTGGACAAAATCCAAACTGAGAGCCCACGATTCTGTACCGCCAAATTTCCAACTTCCCCAATAAAACTCTTCCCAGGATCTTAACCATACTATCCATCAGCTAAATTGGCTTATAACATTGAGGTTGCCTTTTGTCTTCCTTTTTAAAAATGGGCATAATTGTGGCCTTCTACTACATTTGGACTAAAGGGCCACAAATAGCACTTCTCAGCACATTGGTAACCAAAAGGTCCCCAGAACTGTAAATTTGATCTGAAAATATCGACAGGGATTCGATCCAGACCTGAAGCCCTCTTGGCAGGGCAGCTATCAATCACTAGAATAACATCAGCTACCCTGATTGAGCTACTTGGATTCAAAATAGGCAGAGTGATCTTTACACCTACATCCTTATTGGTGGAAATGTCTTGTTGCACCCCTAGTCCAAATATCGTTGAAAAATGGGTCACCCAGTCCTCTTTAGAGACAAAACACTCAACTTTGGGGATTAAATCACTCAAAAGAGTCTGGGAGTTCACAGTTTGTCAGAAACGCCAGTGAGTCATTACACTTACTGGCACGCCTTCAGTCCTCGCAGGCCTTCTCGTTTATTTCAGAGTTCCTTCTTAAGATGACTTCCTCATAAATTTTCCTGGCCTCCCCTATGCCTGACCAATCTCGGGGGCATTTCTTTAAAGCCAACTTTAATGCTTTGTGGGCTTTAGTACAGACACCATCAAACCACCTAAAGCTGATCCTTTCACTTCTGGGTATTCTATTCAGTTTATCTGCCATGTATTCTTTAAGGTAAGTAGGGGTCATGATAACTTCATGGGAGTGGGAATCTACCTGGAGGATTCAATTAATCTGAGTTTGCTTTTGTGCAAATAATTCATTATAAAAAGCCTACTTGCCTATTTTCCCCCAACAAATACTTATCCCCTTGTTCCTGTTAAAACTAATAGGGAATTGCTGAGTTTCCAGTGCATTATCAGATAAATATATATTTTTTTAACTACAACAGTAAAGGATTGCGGTGGCTTATACATGATACTATCAATTTACATGCTAACAAAACCAGTAGCAACTCTTTAGAGATCAAAGTTTGGTCTATAAAGGAACCTGTCCCCAAAACGGTAAATGAAGGGATCTGAGTTGCCCCACTGTGTCCCATGTTCTTGGGCAAATACCAAATCATTGGTGAGAAGAAGTCTATTTAGTGCATTGTTGTATGGGGTTTGGTTAAAATGTGTGAGTGGGTTGTCAAATTAGTCACAAATACCACATACTATAGAAGAGCAGTTATCACAAGGTTCAGTGTTGAAATTACCAATCCACAAAATCAGTACCTCCCTCCTTATGTTATTCATAGTCTTGTGTAAGGCATCCTCCAACCCATTTACAATTGTTGTTACTGCAGGGTCAAATATATTATAATAGTAATTGATCAATAACAAATCAAAGGGCTTGTTAAGTGAAAACAAAAGTAGCTGATAATGTGGGGAGGAAACCAATTATAGTACCTTGAACTCTACCAAAGTTGTGGTGACAAATGTCGTCAAAACACCATTAGCACGACCTGAGGATGAAGGAATGGCCGCCATGTCGTAAGTGATAAAACCATCCAAAAATGGAGGGTCATGCAGCCATGTCTCTCGACAACAAATAACTTGAAAACGCTCACTAGATTTTGCCAATTGGGATTCTCTAATTTCATACGTAGACCTGCAACGTTCCAAGGAATTAATTCAAAGACTCCCTCTTGCGGACAGTCTTCTATGAATAGCTGACGGGATGCAAATTCCTGCATCTGCGGACTCCTGGTTGATTGCAAACTACGGTAACTATCTAAAATGCCCTGTTATCCCCTGAATAAGATAGTTAGTCCAGCTGCCACTATCAAAATAAGACTGACTAAGAGAATGTAACAAAGACCGGACTAAACATGGCATTTTAAAATTCCCAATTATACAGTCGCCCTGTGAGGTTTTCCATGTTGGGCTAATCCAGGAGACCCTAAGAATGGAAATAATGTCTTTGGGCGGGTCATAACTCCATCCAGAGTACTTCCGTAGCTAGTGCTGGACCTTATTTAAAAGCAATGGATGTATTTCAGGAGTGGCTGAGGGCAGAGGTGGAACATTTGCTAGTACAATCTTATAAGGAGTACACTGTGAAGTGATGTGGGGCCTATTATCTATATGCTCAAATCTAGGGGCAGTATTCTCTAAGCCTATTCCCTTATTCACTAGAGCCTTATTGAATAACCTTGGACCCTGCGGCCTAGCAACAGATGCTAAAGCTGATGGGTTATTAGTCGGCTGTCCATTAGAGCCAACATAGGTTTCAGTATCAGCAGTAGAGGCTCTACCTGTTACTTCCAACTGAGTAGTACCACTTCAGGAAACTGGTGGGGCCTCAGTATCTAATTCCTGCAGTGAATGTGGGCGGCTAGGTGTGTCAAAAGAACTAGTGAAACATGAATCCCCGGTTTGCAAGACCACCCCCCTCCCCACCCCCCACAGCCCATGCATCAGGTCACAGGGGTTCTTGAGTTATAATTTGATGCGCTCTACAAGTGGCTTTGATTTCAAGTCCAAAGTGGAGTTTACAACATCCTTTATCATATCCATAGGGTTGTCTCTGTTAGAAAACTGCTGATTTTGCGCTTGGTGGGGTGGGAGGGATGGGGTGGTTCCAGGGGACATGAGACATCCACAGCTTTATGCAGGCTAAATGAAGCATCTTCTACGAGTCTGAAAGGGGAAGAAAGTTGGGATGACACTGAGAGGCAGTGTTCTGCCAATTAAATTTCCTTATTGATTATGCCAACTGCCCACGTTGAAAATTATCCATACTCATTTTCTGAGGGCCTGACGTGGCACCAAGGGCAGTCTTATGCTTTCCTGCTTGAAACTTTGGCATATTGTAATTACAGTGAATAGCAGTGCAAGAAGTATGAAAGACAGAAAATAAATGAAAATTAGTCAATACCTCTCCGTAGCCAGCTAATAAAGCTAAGGGGGGTGGCCCAGCCCAGCCTCGACTGACCAAGGATAGGCGCACATGGACCTGCTCTTGGCCCGGGAACGTGCCTGGGCGCGTACCGCACAGCGGGACAAGCTCACTGTCCTTATGCACCTCCCAGCAGTTTTGATGACGGGGTGGCCCTCCTCCTGTCGCAGTGGTGACTGGGGGTTGAAGTATGAGGCTCCCCCCAGTCTAAATGTCAGTGTGTCACGAGCAACAAGACAAACTCATTGCCATTATGTACCTCTGGGCACGCTTGATGATGCAGCAGCCCTCCTCTTACCGCAGTGTTGACTGGTGGTTGAAGTAGGAGGCGCCCCTCCCCCGGTCCAGATGTTATATACACTCCTTTTTAGTCACATCCATAATCCTGAAGACTTCATCCATTTAATTCTTGGGTTCATTTGTCAAAATCCATCTTCATATCATTGAAGAACAGTTTAAGTTCTTACCTTCATCATGAGTTTGTGGAAAACCAATCTAGAATTTTCCCAGGAGATACCAATACTTTAATGATTGTATTTCCCCAGGCACAATACCTGAGCATTTGCAAGTCTTGACCGTCACAATGGGTAAGAAAATGTGAATCAGTATTTATGTACCATGTATGTTTATCACACATTCTAGACCTTTTTCCCACTTAGACATTGAGACTGGTTTTACCAGATGAAATGTGCCCTGGGGAAAACAAATGGGAAGGACATTTAAGGTCAAATTTATAATTCATATGCAGAATTCCAATTTGTAATTCCAGTTTGGGAAGAAACCCCTATTCCCACCTAATTCTGGAATACATGAAAACCATAACGAGAACCTTATAATTGTCATTATGGTGGTTATCATTTATGCTGTTTAGTTTAACAGTCAGCAGACTCATGTTCTCTAGCTACGTTTCTGGTCTCTAGGGTTCAGCTTATGACCATGCTTAAAGTTGTTGATGAGGTTGCTGCATGGATTAAGTGTTAGGAAAACCAAAAAGCAAAGAACATCCTTGAAGTACATGCTGTTGTATTTCTCAGCGAGGATGATAGTCTAGCTGTTTCCATTCTCAGGCAGAAGGTGATTTGCCACTATTTTACTGTGGTTTGAATGACCTATGTCAAGCCTTATTATTTGTTGTACAATACTAAGGTGTTCTGGAATACAACAATGTGGCACTTTCTTGAAAGTCTTTCATAATCGATCTAAGCAGTATTGAGATTTCTGATATTAGTGAGTATGCAAGTTGTTTTGCTTCTGTCAGACCTGTCAGCCTTAGGGTGACCTTTTCCAAACGTTTTACTGTCACCTCTTATTTGTTGCTGAATTTGGTTTTATTGGCTTTAGGACTCTGTGCACTTTACCACTGCTAACCAGTGCTAATGTGTTTGTGCTATCTCCCTAAAAAAAACTGGCTTACAACTTTCTGGCATATTTAATTTACTTATAGGTCCCCAGTACAGTGGTATACCATAAACCCAGGGCCTATAAATTAAATGCTATTAGTTGGCCAGAAGCACTAATTGTGCTTACGTAGCCCCTTAAAACATGTCCCTGATCTGCCATTGCAGCTGAATGCAGTTTTCAACTACAAATTCGACTTAGAAATATAAACACCTTGCCATGCCTTAAACTCCCTTTTTATTGCATATAAGTCACCCCACAGGCAGGCTCTAGGTAGACCATAGAGTGGGGTGCATTGTAATTAAAAGGTTGGACATGTACTTGTAAGTTTTACATGTCCGAGTAGTAAAAGACTCCTACATTTGTTTTTCACTACTGTGAGGCCTACCTCTCCAATAGGATAAAAGGTTGCCTCATTGCATTTAATAGGTGTTAACTTTGATTAAAAACAGGTGGACTTTGTGTGTGGTGCCTGAGAAAGTGTAATTTTAAAAAACCTCTTTAATGGCAAAGTCAGATTGTAGGTTACATTTTTGAAAAATCTACTTTTAGAAAGTTAGCAATTTCCTTCCCTAACTATTTGGTGCCTGCACCCTATTCATGAGTCACATGATTGGATGTACTGACAGTTGGACTTTGTTTATTCCTCCCAGACAGCCACAAAATAAAAGGGTTAGGTGTGCCTGGATGGGCCATCAATTAGCAAGATAAGGGGCAGAGCTGGGCACAGCCTCACTTTCAGCTGAATAGGCTGTGCTCTGCCTGTACACAAATGTCTTGTCATCCCTGCATTGTTTATGCAGCCAGCTTGGAGCCACGGTTGGGGAAGCAGGAAACGTCAAGCAACTGAAAGGGAACTGTATAGAAACTTCTCCTACTTCATAGGAGGCCCTAGGAATAAAAATGGGACCCTTAGACCCACATTTCAGTTCACTTTCTGGATCTCTGGAGAGCTCACAGAGGACTAACTGCTGTGTTCTGTTGGTTACTACAGAAGACTGCCTTGCTGCACCTGGAAGGACACATTTTCTTTCTGTAGTCTGCCTTGAACCGTTCCATGTCAGAAACAATAGGAAGACATGAACAATCAGGAGTAAAACCCTCAAGCATCACAATGGATGGCTCGCATCATCATCGGGTAATACTCCACATCAGGCTGGCAATGCAATGCCTTACGGGCTCCCCAATCAGGGAGCAGCCAGCCGTATTGTTCTAACTGGTAACTGATAAATATCAGCTATCTTCAACGACTGTGTCTATATTCAGGCACAGACGCACAAAGGAGAGAACACAGAAAAACTGGTTCTACATCACTACATATTTCATAATTTTAATCAATAGCCAGTGATGAAACCAAGGTTAAAAACAAGGGAAAGTCATCAGTTGAGTATCAATGCTCAATTACTTTCACAAGCAATGAACTCAAGGGGATGTCCCCTGAACTAGGTCGACATGTTTCGCGTCATGTGGTCCCGGAGGATCCGGTGACGCTTCATCAGTACCAAAAATGCAAAAAATTTTTTTTTAGTCAGCTCTTCTCCTAAATCCTAAACATGTGACAATGCACAAGTTCTAAAAAAAGAGAGGGATATCAGCTGGTCACTTACATTATAGTAAACAAGCTATGTCGTGGTCAGGTCGCCCTGAAAAAGAAATAGATAATACAACATAACACCACAATGTACCCAACAGTGGTCACAAGTGTCAACATGCAAGCGAATGTATAATAAAAATATATATTATGGTGGTAAGAAAAAAGAAAAAAAGAAAAAAGAAGAGGGGGGAAAAATATTTCCAACAATGCACATGAGCTTACCGCCCCCAAATTAGGATCAGGCTCCTTGGTAAGTGCATTCACAGGACGCGGACAATTACTAGATGTAATATACAAAGGAAATAAAAATAGAAAAGAAACATCCACAAATGAAAATCAGTCAGGTGTTCGGTTCACAACATCCATAGTTTTAGTAGAACACATGTCAGAACCCATTCTATTGTAAAAGAGAATGTCTGTTACCCAAAACGACATAAACGGAGATTACTGTAATCAAACCTCTTGTCAAATGCTATGATTGTAATCATAAAGTGTAAGAGTTGGTCACAAAAACCGGGTCCAAGCCTTTATAAACATTTTTAAACATTTTTCAGAAAAAGGGAAGACTGGCACGATCATAGTGCCAGGGGTGTGTCGTTACAAAATAATGGTCTCTTCGTAAGAACCAAATCGCCGGGGAACAGTCACCATCCCATCGCCTGCTCTGAAAAAGGCGCGTGGGCATTGCACTTACTTGTGTCCGTGTCGGTCCTGATTCGGGACCTACCCTCCGTGAACGCCCAACCGCAAAGACAACGTGGTAGGCGTACACGGGGCGTTATCAAGGCCACTGAGACCCGGAAGTGTATCCGTGGTCATGGCAACGTTTACGAGAGGACGCTTCCCGATACGAAATACTCGCGCGCGTTCACCAGTATGTGAAAGGCACTGAAAAGATCAATCAAGATCGAAGAAGGACTCTAAAGTCGGCCATATTGGTAGAGTCCGATGCAGATCAACCACTCACAAACTAGAGTGTATAAACAAAAATTATGGGTTCAAGAAATTACCAGTGCTAGTAAAAACAAATGCCAATAAAAGGCTCATGTGTCAAACGTCAATGTAGAAAAAAGGTAAGTGTGGGTATTGAACTTGGTGGGATCTTTGTCCATACTCTTGGATAACAGGGCTCTTGAGTCATGTCAATCAAATACATATTTATAAAAATATTCAGTCCAAGGTCAAAGATTAATGTACAATCATAGCATTTGACAAGAGGTTTGATTACAGTAATTTCCGTTTATGTCGTTTTGGGTAACAGACATTCTCTTTTACAATAGAATGGGTTCTGACATGTGTTCTACTAAAACTATGGATGTTGTGAACTGAACACCTGACTGATTTTCATTTGTGGATGTTTCTTTTCTATTTTTATTTCCTTTGTATATTACATCTAGTAATTGTCCGCGTCCTGTGAACGCACTTACCAAGGAGCCTGATCCTAATTTGGGGGCGGTAAGCTCATGTGCATTGTTGGAAATATTTTTTCCCCCTCTTCTTTTTTCTTTTTTTCTTTTTTCTTACCACCATAATATATATTTTTATTATACATTCGCTTGCATGTTGACACTTGTGACCACTGTTGGGTACATTGTGGTGTTATGTTGTATTATCTATTTCTTTTTCAGGGCGACCTGACCACGACGTATCTTGTTTACTATAATGTAAGTAACCAGCTGATATCCCTCTCTGTTTTTAGAACTTGTGCATTGTCACATGTTTAGGATTTAGGAGAAGAGCTGAGAAAATTTTTTTTTTTTGCATTTTTGGTCCTGATGAAGCGTCACCGGATCCTCCGGGACCACATGACGCGAAACATGTCGACCTAGTTCAGGGGACATCTAGAATGACATCCCCTTGAGTTCATTGTTTGTGAAAGTAATTGAGCATTGATACTCAGCTGATGACTTTCCCTTGTTTTTAACCTTGGTTTCATCACTGGCTATTGATTAAAATTATGAAATATGTAGTGATGTAGAACCAATTTTATCTCTATTTCTGTGTTCTCTCCTTTGTGCGTCTGTGCCTGAATATAGACACAGTCGTTGAAGATAGCTGATATTTATCAGTTACCAGTTAGAACAATACGGCTGGCTGCTCCCTGATTGGGGAGCCCGTCAGGCATTACATTGCCAGCCTGACGTGGAGTATTACCCGATGATGATGCGAGCCATCCATTGTGATGCTTGAGGGTTTTACTCCTGATTGTTCAGGTCTTCCTATTGTTTCTGACATGGAACAGTGTACTTGTCGTGTTTACACTACGGTTGGGAGAGTGTACACTGGACCAGTTTAATCTCCCGGTCCCTTCCCCCCCCTTCTTCGTTGTCTGCCTTGAACCCTCAGAGCCCTGCCCTGCTGTTTGAGCCCTGCTCTATTGCTGAATCTAGGACTAGCAGAGTGACTCCAAGGACTAGTAGGCTGGCCTCCTGATCAAAGCCTTAACAAGGATAAAGTTTTCAACCATCTTGAACCCATACTTGGGCACAGCCTGAGTGAGTCTTAAGTCTTCAAGTGGTGCCCTTTCGTCCTTGGTGCTAAATGTGCCCATGTAGCCAAAATCCAATCCTTGGGACTTAGAAAATATTTGGCTGAAAACAAACTGAGAGGAGACTGGACCAACTTCAAAGCCGGACTTCAAGGCAGCTCCAGCTACTTTCTTTTCTGCAGCAGCAAATCCTGTTCAGCAGTCCTTTCTCAAAGGATTATCCGGCCTCGTAGAACTCTCGTCCGATCCCACCTCTTCCCTCTAGACATGTTCAACTTTCAAAAAAGTGACTAAGTCCAAACAAAGAAATCTTCACCTCAGCTTAGTGTTGCAGCTCCCCTAAAACAATGCTCCCCCCTTTGACACCGCCTGCAGCCTTGGCCCTCTGAACTGTACCTTCTTAAAACATTTTCTTCAAAATTTCTTCTAAGTCTGAAGGTAAGTGCCAACCCGGCCCAATCCACTCTTGGTATCTGACCTGTGCTCAATCACAGCCTGCTATATTTTTCAACTTTTAACCAGTTTTCTGCGACTAGATAGCCGAGGTTGGTGCTAGTTTTTACCCTAAAATTTAAAAATGTATTACTCTGCTTCCACTTATTGGATTTTAGTCATTTTGATGTCAAATCATTTATTACAATTTACTCTATTTTTCTAAATTCGTGTGGGATTTGTCTTGTGTTGTGTTTTCACTTTATTTCTGTTTGTGTGCTGCATAAATACTTTACACATTGCTTCTAAATTAACCTTGCCTGCTTTTGAATCAAACTACCAGAAGGTTAAGCAGAGGTTAATTTAGTAACTTTTGTGGTTCACCCTGATAGGAATTGTGACTGTTGCTTGAACATGGTTAGCACCCCACTCAACCAACAGCCCATTTTCTCACAGCTTGTTGGACACATTTGTCTGGCTTCTTTTAGTGCTGACCTTCTGCATTTGTCATCATGAAATTTGCTCAGCTTTAAAGAGCACGTCTTTATCTTCAGTGGTGTTTTTGATCTATGAGACATTAAATACTACTTTGTTGCTTTCATTTTCATTCTCCTGTTAACTTTTCATTTAAGGATGCATGTTGGCAGGTGTACAGCACAAGCAATAACTTTTTAAACAACTGCAGGAATTAGATAAGCCTAACATAATAGATAAATCAAATGTTATTGTGAAAGAGTAAGAACAGAAAAAAATGAGGACTCTGCCAATTTCAGGCCAGTAATGGAAGGAATATGGAACAGTACAGTTGTATAACATTGTAGCTTATTTTCATTAGCAGGATGCTATTTTAAACAAATGCTTAGAAAATTGATTACACAGAAGAGTTAGATGTAAGCTGTATGGTTTTTAGCAAATCTTTTGGTGCTGTTTCAACAAGAAGGAAGTATTGTCAGATACCACAATCATCATTGTCCTTTTGTTCCTTACTCTACGTCAGCAACATTGTACAGAGTGGTGTTGTGAAGGAACACTTACTTTGGAAGTTTGCACTGAGGTTTACAACACTGTTAATACAACATAAGTTATAAGGTAGTGGGAAGAGATTTACCAATGCATTGCAGTGGTCAAAACAATGGAATTCACATGCAAATTAATGCACTGGGGATGCTTGAGGCGCAGTACAAGGTGGGTGGAAGTCCTACAAAATAGGGTCTAATAAATATTTTGTTGAATAGCCTGATGTGAAATAGGACGATTGAGTGATCTAGATCTCACCAAAAGGAATAACCATAAAAAATAAAGAATTACCGGAATATACTTTATCAGGTAACAGAGTATACAAATGCTATGCCAGAACGGATGGGGGTTGGGGGTATCTTCATTAGTATTCCGGGGTGTGGAAGTTTATAAAATACCTACTCAGAGATACTTGTCGGGACAAATAATCCACTTGTACCTTTACGTTCCATGGAGAAGAGATGACAAATTATGGGAATGTTCAAATGATATCAGAGCTCTCATACTAGTATCTTTAATTACGTTAGGGTTTATATTACATCAGGGCTTGAATTCCATCGAATCTGCATGAGGGGGCCAAGGGCTGTAAGTAGGGACGAAATAGTAGATCCATATTTGGACTGCCTAGAGTGTCTTTGCACATCCACAAACTAATTTAAAGGGCATTCACCAATTCTTCACCATATCCTTCCTACACTGGAAAATGTTAGAATTTTACTTCTAACATGGACATGAGTAAAACCTTTTACCAAAGTTGGAAGAAAGGGGGTGTAGAGGAAATGAACTGGCAATCATTTAGCAGATTTTCCATGAACAATTATTTGTGTGTATATTTGCTTGTGTGAAATTGGAATTCACAAAAGTTTGCTATGAGTACTGTTTGAAAACCCACTTCTGTAAACGTTTGTAAATTTGTGAAAGTCCTCAAACTGCACTAGTGCATGGAGACGTACCTGCAGCTGCACTTTTGTGACATATTTTGATGTTGCCTTTAACAATTTTGCATTGATTCTCCACTATTACTATCTCTTTTAAATATTGCTGTTTTACCAAGCCTGAACAACTTATATTTAAAGAAACACACTTAGCCTTAGGGGCAGACATTCCTGTTTCACAGATTGGCAGTCAAATGGTTTGTGTTGCATGGGATTGGGCATACTTGTCCAGTAGATAACATAAACATGACTTGTTGTCTATGACCCTAAACAAGATGGCCAAGGCTAAGAGCAATATGAATTCCACACCCCTGATATATAAAGAGGTAAATAGTATAAAGGTATAACCATAATCATATGTAGATATTCAGTCTAAAAGCATAGGGAAGCCCAGAGTCTTCGGTATAGTGTCCAGCACCTATCGTGAGACAGTTCTACCAGAAATACCCTTCCCCTCCACATTCCTTCCAACGTTGCCCTGTGTGGCTGGGTTACATTTGTTTGATTCTATCCATTGTGAAGTACCATAATATTTAAACTGATGATTCCCTATGGAAAATTGCTTTCTTATCGGGATTTAATGTCCCCCCAGATACATTTCTTAACAGACTCACCCTCCCTTTTTTAGTGAATTCTAAGGTTTTTTCAAAGTTTAAATCCTACTACCGTCCTCACATATAACTCCACTTTAGCCTTTGTTTTTTTTCAGTGAATTTCTATCTTTTTTAACATAACGTAATATCTTCTTATGATACGTTTGCAGTCATACCTTCTGCAGTGTGCGATGGGGATTGGGACTTCAGCCAGGCCCTTTGTCAAATCCCCATGTTGGCAGCCCGCAGCCTGCTATGCATGGTCAAAGGCCTCAAAACCCACCTCATATTTTTTTGTGTAAATTTTTGGGGCCCTGCTGAACTTTCACAGGACCCCATAGAGGTTCCACGAGACCGCTCTGAAACCAAATAATGTTTTTTTTTGGTGGGGGGATTGTTTTGCTGTAGGGGAGGTCCGGGGGGGGGGCGGTCAGAGTATCCCTTGCTTGTCCCCTTTTATGTTTCATTTTTTGCTTCGAAAGACTCTGAAACGCAGTCCTAAAATTATGGGCACAAATGTTTCTTCAAGTTGCATCCACCAATTATACTAGGCGGACCCACCGGTTTTCCATACGACTGCCAAATCAGATTGCATGTCTTAATGTTTTTCCTCATGTGACTGCCGCAGGAGTCCTAGGGGAGGCCCACAGCAACAGATATCGTTACATTTTAAACTTTGAAAACGGCTGAGGAGAATTTCACCAAAGCGCAAAAAACACTCTTTCAGGATAAATAATTGTCAGTTTGTGTGCTCTTCTGGAGAGCCATTTTTTCTGTATTGATAATACAAAGGGAAAAAGTGTTTTGGGGCTCCCCTTTTTTCTCAGCCCTTTCTTGACAATCAAACCCATATTTTTCAGGAAGGAGAGAAGATTCTTATGACTTCACATCTTACATTACTCAATAAATGCTATATGACATCATTGATGAAAATAGGTTCATTTGAATATAACTGATGAATTTCAGTGTTTCTTGAGCTTTAAACATTGTTTTAACTGACATTTTCACCCCTCACTAATGCCACTTGATTTTTTATTTTTTGTAAATATATATATATATATATATATATATATATATATATATACACACACACACAGACACACACACATATTAGTCCCCAAGACCTACAAAACAAATTAAAATAAGGTATAGGGAGGCAATTTCATTTAGGAATTAAGGCCAAGGCAACAGCCAAAACAGCTGAATTAAATTACTCCACATTTGGCAGAAAGCTAGATCTTGATCCAGAATACATGCTTGTCTGATTTTTTCAGTACTTGTGGAGAAATTAACATTTATGTATATTTCACACAACAATTCTACTGCGGATCCACCATGGCGGATCAGCAAGCTCAACCTCACATTGTGACTGGCTGGCTGGTACCTGAAAGAAAGTTGCGGCTCCCATCTTAGAACTCAGGGACTGAGTCCTCAAGTCCCACAAAATAAATAAGTTATAACGAGGTAGGGTAAGGATACCCTGACTCTTTGGCCAACTTGGGGGGGAGAAGGATGCGGCTTTCCAGAGGGATACTCCCTGGGGCTAAATTAAAAACTACACTTTTTTGAGGAGTGATTCTGTGGATCCCTCCAGAGCTGTGGTGTGGCCCCCTGCAGAATCATGCAAATCCACAGCACAAAAAAAAAAAAAAAAAAGGGGGTTGGCCACCCTTAGGGGGGCTAAGGCAAGGCCCAGTGGGGGAGTGGGCACAGGGCCTTAACATCAACCACACATGGTAACTATTGAACTGACATTTCTAAAATTACAAACGCAAACAAAATTACATTTACCAGAACCACATGCAGCCACGCTGAAGTAGACTTAATAATTATCACAGTGCAAATCTTGCACCCTCAGAGTTTGTCAGAGTGGATAACCAATACCCTTACTAAGGTAAGCTATGAGATTCCATATAGCAAAATGCCTTCCTACAGATTTAACCATGTTCTCATAACAATCCACCCTTAATGACTTACTGACTTTAATAACGTTTCTCAATGAATTAGTCAGAGTATAGCATTTATTACTGGCTTATCACCATAACAATACTCATGTCTACTGCACTGAAAATAACCCTTCCCAAAATACAGCCATCAGGCATATAGTCAAATGTACACATATACACAAAATTGCAGTTGTCAAAAAACGTAAAACCCCTTCTGAAAGGCTCTAACAAGGATTTTCTACCTCCAAGGTTGTTAGGGGGTACCCAACAGCAAAACCACTGCTTACCACTGTAATTTGCGTGTTTCTGTGTAACAAAATATGTCTATAGGCTTTATCAGGGTATAAGAATAGTCCACATTTAAAAGCACATTGACTTTAACGTATAATTTCTACAATGAAGATTTGGAAGAATTGCATTGTTTCAAAATAAACATGTTATACCTATGACATCAGAAAACCTGCATTATTAACTTGTCACCATAAGAAATTCAGACCTCCTGTATGGATCATATGCTTTTCACCAAGGCATCAAATGCAATAAAAGCACTCTTTTTTAGCAGAAACATGCAGTCTGCACAATCAAATGATGT
Source organism: Pleurodeles waltl (assembly GCF_031143425.1). Lineage (NCBI taxonomy): Eukaryota > Metazoa > Chordata > Amphibia > Caudata > Salamandridae > Pleurodeles > Pleurodeles waltl. Next base: position 320,361,109 of record NC_090447.1, on the reverse strand, counting down.
AGTTAAGGAAATGAGCATGGACGCAAAGCCAAAGCCTTTTCTTTCAGTAGTGCTTATTAAAGCTTATTTTCTGTTGATCACAAAAGTTAAACGCCAGACCTAAAAATCCTAACCTCCGACTGTGTTTTTTGCACAGAAAGGGCTTTAAAAAGTGTATCCTCAAGAGGCTGTGTTTTGCTTCATATTCGGCGCTATTTGATCCGCTGCTTTTTGTACGGTACGTTAGATTATTTGTTTTAATCATTGAGCTGAAAATTAACTTGTTTTGCACATGATGTGTATTATACGAAGTTTGCCTCTAGTGAATTATTTTCTCAATAGAAAAATATCCTTTCTGAAATATAAATACTAGATCAGTCAGTTGTATTGTATAAACGAGAACTTGAACCCAGCATCACGTCTTGTATGAGTGTAGTTCAGGAAATGTTTAGTTCCATGTACGGTTTTTAAACAGTAGCAACACGGGGACCTAAATCCCAACCCCTGGCACACAGTCCAGTGACACATACACCATGATCCCCTCTCCCAAGCGGTTTTAGGCGGTAATTGAACACATTTTAAGTAATGATAAGAATAGACGTGGTAATTACTGGGTGCACAATTACTTCACTAATTCGAGTTTTTCACGTTAGAATTGCAATAAAACTCTTATAGCACATTCTTCCCCATTCCAAGCTGCTCAAACTTGTAATGTGCTCCATTTATGCACACAATTTGCAGTGTTATTTGATGAAAATCCCACAGGCAATATCCCATAGAGTTCATCGTTGGTGCACCAGTTACAATGCTGATTCGGTAGCAAACCTGTGTTTATAATGTAATCGGGATTTCCGTGGGAGAAGGAATGATGGACTTAGTTGTCAGAAACGGGACCCCTGGCAGTGTTTCAGTTCCCCATATAATTACGGGCTCTTTCATGTAACATTACATCTGAAACAAGAGCAGGACCGCAAACTACCAGAGGCTACACACGTTCAGGAAGTGAAGAAACATCCAACAATCTGGCAGGATGTGTGTAAGTGGATGGCATGTACGACGCTTGGATGAGTGTCCACGCTGCCTGGTCTGCTTTGGGTTCTCTGTGCTCATGGTCACCCTAAGGATGTTTGTGAGCGGCCTGGAGTATCAGGCATTAAGTCTGGCATAGGACTTCAGAATATAGGGAGTGGCAGAGGATGTCGAACTCAGTGTCATCCTAAGAATTTTTAGGGCCCTGGTCAAGACAGATTTTGGAGGTCCCTGATCGGAACAACTTTGAGTTTTATTGTTAATTCATTCAAGGCTTCCTAATGCCAAATAAACCTTTATAAATGAGGGTAAATCAAAAACAGTTGAACTATGCCTTGCCAAGAGCCCAAAATCCTCTAAATGAGATTGGGCGTACATAGACAGAGGCAAAAGTAGCCAACAGAGAGGAGACAGGTTCACATACAGAAACAGAGGTGAGAGAAAGAGAATGTTCACTTTCCCAGGGGGCTCGCTGGAAGGTTGGGCCCTGGGCATTCGCCCACTTTGCTCGTGCCTTAAAAAGTCTCTGGTCAAACTTGGACCTTTTTCTTTGTGTACCAAACAAACTCTATGATTTTCAGGTCAGGGGAGTGGATAAGCCTTATAAGCTGCCCTTCCTAATATGGTGGCCTGTGTTTAGGATACCTTTCTGCAAAAACAATAGTATTTTACAGGTAAATGTAAACCCTTTATATTCGTACAACTGGTTTATATTTACCTGTAAAATACTCAATCAGTCATTTCTAGAGCACGCTACTCACCTGCAAGTGACTACTGGAGAGATCTGGCAGGGGAATAAAAAGTGATGCAGTGGTTGAGGTAGCTGGGTCAGAATCTGTGGAGGGCCCTGTAGGCGTGTATGAGGAGCTTGAAGTTGATCCTCCTCTCGACAGAGAGCCAATGGAGATCTCTGAGGTGTCCTGTGATGTGTTCTCGGTAGGGGATGTTCAGGACGAGTCTGGCGAGGCCCTGTGGATTTGTTGTAGCTTGAACAGGTTCTTCTTGGTGTTTCCGGCAAATAGGGCGTTGCCGTAGTCAAGTCTGCTTGTGATCAGGGTGTGTGTCATGGTTTTGCAGCAGTCACTTGGGATCCATCTGAAGATCTTCCATAGGAGTTGAAGGGTGTGGAAACAAGTGAAGGCGATGGGGTTGACCTGTCTTGTCATACTGAGCGCTGAGTTGAGGATGATGCCGAGGTTGCGTGCATGGTCTGTAGGAGGAGGGTCCCAGGATGAGGATCTTGGTCTGGTCGGAGTTTAGCTCAAGGCAGCTCTTCTTCATCCGGACGGTGACCTCTTCCATCCTGTCTTGGAAGTTCTTCATGGCCATTGTGGGGTTTTCAGTCAGGGAGATGATCAGCTGGGTATCATCAGCGTGGGAGACAATGTTCAGTGTGTAGTTCCTGATGATTGGGGCAAGCGGGCCATGTAGATGTTGAAGAGCATGGGACTCAACAAGGATCCTTGGGGTACTCTGCAGCTGATCTCTGTAGGTTCTTGCAGGTGCGGCAGGAGTCTGACTCTCTGCGTTCTGCTGTCAGGAAGGAGTGTATCCACCGAAGGGCCTTGCCACGTATGCCTGCTGTGTGGAGTCTGGCACATAGGGTGCGGTTAGACACTGTATTGAAGGAGGCCGAATGGTCAGGTAGGAAGAGGGCTGCTGTTTGGCCGTGGTCGAGGAGAGAGCGGATGTCATCAGTGGCGGCAAGTAGATCGGTCTCAGTGCTGTGATTAGTTCTGAATCCTGACTGGGAGATGTCCAAGATGTTGTTGTCCTTGATGTGTTGGCAGAGATGAGCGCTGATTGCTTTTTCGGTGACCTTGGCTGAGAAAGGCGGCAGCGAAATGGGGCAGTAATACTTGAGATCCATTGGGTTGGCTGTAGGTTTCTTCAAGAGTGGGCGGATCTCGGTGTGCTTCCAGTCCTCAGGGAAGAAGTTGATGGTCTTGCAGAGCTCGGATGCAATCGAGGCACTGGCCTTGTTGAAGATATAGTGGGGGCAAGGGTCAGTGTGGGCTCCAGAGTGGATGCTGCTAATGATGGAGCGAGTCTTGTCTGTTGTGAGGGTGGTCCAGGTGTGCAGGAACAATGGGGGTTCAGTGGATCCGGGTTGGGGCATTGTTGGTGAGTTCGGAGAGTCGTAGATACCCTTGATTTTCCGATGGAAGAGGGCTGCTAGTCTAAGATGGAAGAATGTTAGTGGCCTCAGCTTATGGTTTGGCGAATACCTTAATGACAGCAAAAAGTTATTTTGTGTTGTGAGTGGTGGTGTTAATGTGGTCCTGAAAGGTGGTTTTCCTGGTGGATCTGATGAGGCCATGGTGGGATGTTGTGGCAGATTTGAAGGCTGCATGGTCCTCCAGGGATTTGCTGTACCTCCTATTCTTCTCCAGTTTCCTACAGGTGAGCTTCGATTCCTGGAGTGCGGGGGTGAACCAGCTGGCTTTCCTAGTGGTGTGTTTCCCAGTGGTCGTTCGGAGTGGTGCTAGGGTGTTGGCACAGTCGGCGATCCATTGGCGAAGGTTGCGTGCTGAGGTGTTGGCATCTGTTGTGCCAGGGGTGGCGAGTTGCTGAGGGTCTTGACGATTAGCTCCTCTGTGATTCCATTTCCTGGGGGGGTGGCAGGCAGTGTAGGTGTGAAAAATATGGAACAATGGATGCAGTAGTGGTCAGTCCAGTGTATCGGTGTTGAGTTGTCGATGGTGATGTTGCTGCTGGCAGAAAAGATTGGGTTGAGTGTGTGTGTCCGGTGATGTGCGCTGGTGAGGTGGCCAGTTGCTTGAGACCGATTGTGTCAAGGTTCTCGAGTAGCGATGAGGTGTTGTGGTCGTCGATGTGGAAGTTAAGGTTTCTGAGAAGTTTGTAGTTGGTGGAGGTGAGTGTGTGGGGGGCTATGAGGTCGACAATGTAGTCGCTGAAGGCGGGGTGTGGACCAGGTGGTCTGTAGATGAGGGTGCCGCAGATGGTGGTCCTCGGGGTGACATGCACTTGGAAGTTGAGGTGCTTTATGAGGGGGGGAGTGTTCCTGTGTGTTGGTTGATAGGCGGAGGCTGGTCTTGTAGGCGAATGCTAGTCCACCACCTGGTCTGGAAGGTTGGTCCTTGTGGAGCAGTTTGTAGTCACTGGGGATGGCGATGGTGATGTCTGGTTCAGATGCTTTGTTTGTCCATGTCCTGGTGAGAAAGGCAATGTCCAGGCACGTGGAGGATATCAAGTCCCAAAGTGCCACAGCATGCTTGTACAGGAAGCAGAAGTTGAGGAGGATGCACTTGAGGTGGCCTTGAGGGTTTTTTGACAGTTCTGCAGCTGGGGAGTCTGAGGTTTGGAGTGCGGAGAAGGTGCGGTGGTAGTTGCAGCAGGTAAAATGTCTGTGGCTGCCTCTGGGGAAAGTGAGGTGGCAGACAGGCAGACGTCCTTGGCTCAGTCCATGGAGGGTTTTGCCGTTATATCGGTGATGGTGCGAAAGCCAGGGTCTGTTGCGCTGGGACTGGTCCAGGTGCGGACGGGGACAGGCCGGCTTGCCTTTGGTGTGCTTTTGGCACGCCAGCGGCGCAACCGTCACCCTTCAGAAGGGGAGGGATTGGACAGCTAGAAGGCGGGAGGGCAGGAAAGTGCTTCAAGGTTGGGGGCTGGGCCACGGGGACAGCAGCAGTGGAGGGGGAAGTGCAGGAAAGGGCAGAGCGCAAAAACAAGTGAAAAGTTAAAATCAGAGAGAAACAGAAAAGGAGTAATAAAAAATACAGGAAAGACAGAAAACAGGCAGACACAGATGGCCACTAGGCCACCAGGGATGAGGCGCAGGCGGGTGCCTGCAGGTGGAGGTGAGCCTCAAACACATACCTGGCAGATTCTGTCGGACACAGACAGAGTGGCTGCAACGGCCACGCAGGAGGGAGCAACGGACACTGTCCAGAAGGTCAGTGGACCATTTGTGATAAATGCATGGATGGCAAAGGCATATTAGTGGTTAAATTTGTGCTGGAAAGTATAATATAGATAGATAGCTATAGATAAATATAGATATAGATAGTGGTGTTCATCCGTTGTTGTCGACGATGACCAAGGACATCACGTTGAGGAGGTTGACTGGGTACGGTGTGTCTGGCTGTGGCTGATCAGTCCGATGCAGGCTCAGAAAGCTCTACTGCATGTTGGGCACAAGTGGTCTGCTGGGTTGGACTGCTCAAGACCTGGATGTTTGAGCAGTAGCAGCACCTTCCCCCTACCCCTCCCCTGCTCAGCGCTTTACAAATTCCTGATTGATTGATTGGTTGGCAAAGAGTTGGCTATGAATCTGCACAATTCACTCTTCTTCTGCGCCTTTGAAATCCTGCTCTACTCACAGGATGTAGTGCCTTTGCCGATAAAGCTTTGTCAGGTGGGGCGGTCTTGCGCTCGGATTTCCCAGAAGTCCGGGTCAATGCTGAAGATCTTCAGAGAGACTTTCAGCGTATCCTTGAAGCGCTTTTTCTGCTCACCTTGTGTGCATTTGCCTTCCACCAGTTCACCATTGAACAGTCTCTTGGGGAAGCATATGTCTGGCATAGGTACAAGGTGGCCTTCCCACCTGACTTGGGCTCTCCTCAGCATGGTGTAGATACTTTGCAGACCCGCTTGAGAGAGGACATCTGTGTCTGGAAGAGGTACTTTTCAGCGGCCTTCTTAAGCAGTTAATGTGGAAGCGATTCATCTTTTTAGCATGGCACTCGTACACAGTCCATGTCTCACAGGCATAGAGTAGTGTGGGCAGTATGCCTGCAATATACATTTTTAGCTTTGTGGACAGTTTGACACCTCCCCTCTCCCACACTAACTTCTGCAACTGTCCAAATGCAGAGCTTGCCTTGGTGATGCGTGTGTCTACCTCATTGTCAATGTTCACAGATCTGTAGAGTCTGCTGCCAAGGTATGTAAACTTGTCAACAGCCTTCAGGATTTCTCCTTCAGCAGTGATAATTAGTTCCATATATACGTCTTCTGCGGTGCAGGCTGATGCAGGACCTCAGTCTTCTTGGTACTGATTGTGAGGCTGAACTTTCTGCTGGCAGTGGAAAAATGGTTTATGCTCTGCTGTATCTGGGCCTCTGTGGCAGAATTAAATGCGCAGCCAGTGCAAACAGGATATCATACACAGAGTCCTCTTCAACCTTGGTCTTGGCCTATAGCCTCCGCAGGTTGAAGAGCCTGCCATCAGTCCTATATCTGATCTTGATGCTGGTTTCTTTGTCATCGCAGAAGGCATCCCACAGCATGGCCGAAAACATCATGCTGAACAGCGTGGATGCCAGTACACAGCCTTGATTGACTCTGTTGGTGACTGGGAAGACATAGGAGGAGTCTCCATCATCCAGTACTCGAGCAAGCATACCGTTGAGGAACTGGCGCACCATACTTTTGAATTTGCCTGGCAGCCAAACTTCTCAATAATCTGCCATAGCCCCTCACGACTGACGGTGTCAAAGGCTTTGGTCAGGTCCACAAACATTGTTTAGAGGTCCCTGTTTGGTTCCTGGCACTTCGCCTGTAGTTGATGTGCTGCAAATATCATGTCCACTGTCCCTTGGCCCTCTCTGAAGCTGCACTGACTCTCTGGCAGGTGTCCATCTTCCATGTGTTGAGCAAGGTGGTTGAGGACTCTGGCAAGGATTTTGCTGGCAATGACCAGGCGAGAGATTCCTCTATGGTTGTCACAAGACAGCCTGTTTCCCTTTCTCTTGTAGAGATAGATGATGGAGGCATCCTTGAGCTCCTGAGGGATAACTTCCTGTTGCCACATGGTCTAAAAGAGCTCGGTGAGTTTCTATAACAAGACTGGTCCCCCTGCCTTGTACATTTCGGCTAGGAAGGAGTCAGAGCCCGGTGCTTTACCATTGGAGAGAAGCTTAATTGCTTCCTTAACCTCTGATTCCTTTGGAAGTTCTGCCAGGGAGGTGTTGATGGCGACTTGCAGCATGCGGTCAATGGCTTTAGCATTGATAGAGGAAGACTTGTTCAGGACATTGTTGAAGTGCTCAGCCCATCTTTTCAGGATAGCGTTCTTGTCAGTGAGCAGGGTGGACCCGTTGGCAGTAAGTAGTGGTGATGTTCCAGAGGACTGTGACCCATAGATGGTCTTCAGGGAATCAGAGAAACGCTTGGAGTTGTTGTCAGCGTACTTCTGGATCTCATCTGCCTTTCTGCTGAGCCAGGAGTCTTGCATCTCTCTGAGCTTTGCTTGCACCTTGCTTTTGATGGAGTTGTAGGCTGCCTTCTTGGAGGGATCTGAAGGCTTGCTGGAGGCATCTGAAGGCTTCATGCTTCTCATCCAGGAAAGTATAAATGATATATATATATCAGGCTTCATGCTTCTCATCCAGGAAAGTATAAATTATATATATATATCTATATATGTATATATATATATATATATATATATATATATATATGTTCGGTGGCATGTGTAGCTGCAGATACACATGCTGTGCACATCCCGCCATCTGGTGTTGGGCTCGGAGTGTTACAAGTTGTTTTTCTTCGAAGAAGTCTTTTCGAGTCACGAGATCGAGGGACTCCTCCCATTTCGGCTCCATTGCGCATGGGCGTCGACTCCATCTTAGATTGTTTTTTTTCCGCAATCGGGTTCGGACGTGTTCCTTTTCGCTCCGTGTTTCGGGTCGGAAAGTTAGTTAGAATCTCGGAAAAATCGTCGGTATTGTTTGCGTTCGGTATCGGGTTAGTTATACCGACTTTTGAAGAGCTCCGGTGACCCTTTGTTTTTTTTCGATCCCCCCGTCGGGGCCTGGTCGGCCCGGCCACGTGTCTCTTCAAGGCTGATGGAACAGACCCCATTCCGCTTCTGCCCAAAATGCCATAACAAGTATCCATATACAGATCAGCATCTGGTCTGTAACTTGTGTCTGTCACCAGAGCACAAGGAGGATACCTGTGAAGCCTGTCGAGCGTTTCGGTCGAGGAAGACATTAAGAGACCGAAGAGCAAGAAGACTGCCGATGGCGTCGGCGCCGACAGGACAAGGGCGTTCCCAGGAGGAAGAAGAAAGCTTTTCCATCCATGAATCGGACTCGGACGAGCTCGATCCCGAAGAAACGCCGAAAACCGTGAGTAAGACTTCAAAACATAAAACTCACGAGAAGACCACAAAAGCCCAGGGGACGCCACCGCCAACAGGCCTGGCTTAACCCGAAAAATAGGTGAACGATCATCGGCACCAAAAAAGGGCACGCTGGTGGCGAAGTCATCCGACTCCGGTCGAGATACCGCCACACAGCAATCTCGGGCTCGAGATAGTGGCTCCGAGCAGGTTCGGCACCGAGACAGCGGCACCGAAATGAGTCGGCACCGAGAGACCACGACGTCGAAAACAAAAAAGGTTTTGTCGGAACCGAAAAAAGTAGCCGAAAAGGTTTCGATACAGAAACATCCGGCTTCGGAACCGAAAACAAGTTCCTACACAGAGGAACAAAGACTGTCCTCACAAATGAAAAAACTTACATTTGGACGGTAATTAGAGGCAATGGAGCCGGACTACACCCAGAGACGGCTTCACATCCAAAAAGAAACGGGAAAGATCAGCACTCTCCCTCCTATTAGGATGAAACGCAAACTTGCCTTCCATGAGAAAGACAAGCAGCCACAGGCAAAGGTGGCTAAACAAGTAACCCCGCCACCATCTCCACACTGCTCTCCCAACCATCACCGGTAGCCACTCCACCTATGATGCAATCCCCGACCCACACAGGGATGAGTCAAGATGACCCTGACGCATGGGACCTTTATGATGCACCAGTGTCAGATAATAGTCCTGACTGTTATCCAGCTAGACCGTCGCCACCAGAAGATAGTACAGCCTACGCACAAGTGGTGTCGAGGGCAGCGGCATTTCATAATGTCAGCCTACATGCAGAGCCCATTGAGGACGACTTCCTATTTAATACACTGTCGTCCACACACAGCCAGTACCAGAGTCTTCCCATGCTACCTGGGATGCTCAAACACTCCAAACAAGTGTTTCAGGAGCCTGTAAAAGGAAGGACCATTACTCCAAGAGTGGAGAAAAAATATAAACCGCCACCAACAGACCCCGCGTACATCACACAACAGCTAACACTGGACTCAGTTGTGGTAGGGGCAGCTCGCAAAAGAGCAAACTCACATACTTCAGGAGATGCACCACCTCCAGATAAGGAAAGTCGCAAATTCGACGCAGCAGGCAAAAGGGTGGCGGCACAGGCAGCAAACCAGTGGCGTATTGCAAATTCACAGGCTTTGTTGGCCAGATATGATAGGGCTCATTGGGACGAAATGCAACATTTAATAGAACATTTGCCCAAAGAGTTCCACAAAAGAGCACAGCAAGTAGTTGAAGAAGGACAGAGTATCTCCAACAATCAGATACGGTCAGCTATGGATGCTGCAGACACAGCTGCTAGAACTGTCAACACATCAGTGACAATAAGGAGACATGCATGGCTGCGTACATCAGGATTTAAACCAGAAATACAGCAAGCTGTGCTCAATATGCCATTTATCGGACAGCAGTTGTTTGGGCCGGAGGTGGACACTGCTATCAAAAAACTTAAGAAGGACACTGACACAGCCAAAGCCATGGGCGCACTCTACTCCCCACAGAGCAGAGGCACATTTCGAAAAACACAGTTTCGAGGGGGGTTTCGAGGGCAAAGCACAGAACCCACGACCTCACAAACAAGGCCCACTTATCAGAGCCAATATCTGCGTGGAAGTTTTCGGGGACAATATAGAGGGGGACAGTTCCAAAAAAATAGAGGAAAGTTCCAAAGTCCCAAAACTCCTCAAAATAAGCAGTGACTTACAAGTCACACATCCCCAACACATAACACCTGTGGGGGGGAGACTAAGCAAGTTTTACAAACATTGGGAGGAAATAACAACAGATACTTGGGTCCTGGCAATTATCCAGCATGGTTATTGCATAGAATTCCTACAATTCCCTCCAAATGTCCCACCGAAAACACACAACATGTCCGAACAACACATGGATCTATTACAACTGGAGGTCCAATCGTTGTTACAAAAAAACGCAATAGAACTAGTACCCAATCATCAGAAAAGAACGGGTGTTTACTCCCTGTACTTTCTCATACCCAAAAAAGACAAAACTCTAAGACCTATCTTAGATCTCAGAACACTATGGGGGTGATTCTTACCTTGGCGGGTGGCGGAGGCCGCCCGCCAAAGTACCCCCGCCAGAACACCGCACCGCGGTCGTCAGAGCGCTGCAGTGATTCTGGGTTTTCCACGGGGCTGGCGGGCGACCGCCAAAAGGCCGCCCGCCAGCCCAGTGGAAAACAACCTTCCCACGAGGACGCCGGCTCTGAATGGAGCCGGCGGAGTGGGAAGGTGCGACGGGTGCAGTTGCACCCGTCGCGAATTTCACTGTCTGCAATGCAGACAGTGAAATTCAAAGTGGGGCCCTCTTACGGGGGCCCCTGCAGTGCCCATGCCACTGGCATGGGCACTGCAGGGGCCCCCAGGGGCCCCACAACACCCCATACCGCCATCCTGTTCCAGAATGACCCCCTAAATCTTTACATCAAATCAGATCACTTTCACATGGTGACACTTCAAGACGTAATCCCCTTGCTCAAACAACAAGACTACATGACAACATTAGACCTCAGGGATGCGTATTTCCATATACCCATACATCCTTCCCACAGAAAATACTTAAGGTTTGTAATCCAAGGAGTACATTACCAGTTCAAAGTGTTGCCATTCGGGATAACAACAGCGCCAAGAGTCTTTACAAAATGCCTTGCCGTAGTGGCAGCCCATATCAGAAGAAATACATGTGTTCCCGTATCTGGACGATTGGTTAATCAAAACCAATACGCAAGAACGGTGTTCTCAACACACAAAATACGTTATAGAAACCCTTCACAAGCTAGGGTTTTCACTCAACTACCAAAAATCACACCTACAGCCGTGTCAAATACAACAGTACTTAGGAGCAACAATCAACACAAAAAAAGGGATTGCCACTCCAATTCCACAAAGGGTACAGGCATTCCAAAACGTAATACAGGCCATGCAGCCAAACCAAAGGTTCCAGGTAAAATTAGTGATGAAACTACTAGGCATGATGTCCTCATGCATAGCCATTGTCCCAAACGCAAGATTACACATGCGGCCCTTACAATAGTGCCTAGCATCACAATGGTCACAAGCACAGGGTCAACTTCAAGATCTAGTGTTGATAAACCGCCAAATATACACCTCGCTTCAATGGTGGAATACTATAAATTTAAACCAAGGGCGGCCTTTCCAAGACCCAGTGCCTCAATACGTGATCACAACAGATGCTTCCATGGTAGGGTGGGGAGCACACCTCAACCAACACAGCATCCAGGGACAATGGAACACTCAACAGAAACAACTTCATATAAATCACTTAGAACTACTAGCAGTATTTCTAGCATTGAAAGCATTTCAACCACTAATAACCCACAAACACATTCTTGTCAAAACAGACAACATGACAACAATGTATTATCTGAACAAACAGGGAGGGACACACTCAACACAATTGTGTCTCTTAGCTCAAAAGTTATGGCATTGGGCGATTCACAACCACATTCGCCTAATAGTGCAATTCATACCAGGAATTCAAAACCAGTTAGCCGATAATCTCTCTCGGGATCACCAACAGATCCACGAATGGGAAATTCATCCCCAGATACTTCAAACTTACTTCCAAAGATGGGGAACACCGCAAATAGACCTATTCGCAACAAAAGAAAACACAAAATGCCAAAACTTCGCATCCAGGTACCCACAGCCTCACTCTCAAGGCAATGCGTTATGGATGAGTTGATCAGGGATATTTGCATACGCTTTTCCCCCTCTCCCACTCCTTCCGTATCTAGTAAACAAATTGAGTCAAAACAAACTCAGACTAATACTGATAGCACCAACTTGGGCACGACAACCTTGGTACACAGCACTACTAGACCTATCAGTAGTGCCTCATATCAAACTGCCAAACAGACCAGATCTGTTCACTCAACACAAACAAGAGATCAGACACCCGAATCCAGCATTACTAAATCTAGCGATTTGGCTCCTGAAATATTAGAATTCGGACATCTAGACCTTACACAAGAATGCATGGAGGTCATAAAACAGGCTAGGAAACCAACCACAAGACATTGCTACGCAAATAAGTGGAAAAGGTTTGTTTATTACTGCCATAATAATCAAATCCAACCATTACACGCATCTGCAAAAAACATCGTAAGCTACCTACTACACTTACAAAAGTCCAAGTTAGCTTTTTCATCCATTAAAATACATCTCACAGCAATTTCGGCTTATCTGCAAATTACGCATTCAACTTCATTATTCAGAATCCCAGTCATAAAATCATTTATGGAGGGTCTCAAAAGGATTATCCCACCAAGAACACCACCAGTTCCTTCGTGGAACCTCAACATCGTATTAACACGACTCACGGGTCCACCATTTGAACCCATGCACTCATGTGAGATACAGTACTTAACATGGAAAGTAGCCTTTCTAATAGCTATCACATCTCTCAGAAGAGTAAGTGAAATACAAGCCTTTACCATACAAGAACCCTTTATACAGATACACAAACATAAAGTAGTTCTACGCACAAATCCTAAATTCTTACCTAAAGTCATATCACCGTTCCACTTAAATCAAACAGTGGAACTCCCAGTGTTCTTCCCAGAACCGGATTCTGTAGCTGAGTGAGCATTACATACATTAGACATCAAAAGGGCACTAATGTACTACATTGATAGAACCAAACAAATTCGCAAAACAAAACAATTGTTTGTGGCTTTCCAAAAACCTCATACAGGGAATCCAATATCCAAACAAGGCATTGCCAGATGGATAGTTAAATGTATTCAAACCTGTTATATAAAAGCAAAAAGAGACCTGCCTATTACACCAAAGGCACACTCCACTAGAAAGAATGGTGCCACCATGGCCTTTCTAGGAAACATACCAATGACTGAAATCTGTAAGGCAGCCACATGGTCTACGCCTCATACATTTACCAAGCATTACTGCGTGGATGTCTTAACAACACAGCAAGCCACAGTAGGACAAGCAGTATTAAGGACTTTATTTCAAACAACTTCAACTCCTGCAGGCTAAACCACCGCTTTTGGGGAGATAACTGCTTACTAGTCTATGCACAGCATGTGTATCTGCAGCTACACATGCCATCGAACGGAAAATGTCACTTACCCAGTGTACATCTGTTCGTGGCATGAGACGCTGCAGATTCACATGCGCCCTCCCACCTCCCCGGGAACCTGTAGCAGTTTTAAGTTGACAAAAAAATTAAACTTGTACATTTGTAAATTTGTAAATATATCACTTTTAGTCACATTATGTACATACATACTTACTCCATTGCATGGGCACTATTACTATATACACAACTCCTACCTCACCCTCTGCGGGGAAAACAATCTAAGATGGAGTCGACGCCCATGCGCAATGGAGCCGAAAGGGGAGGAGTCCCTCGATCTCGTGACTCGAAAAGACTTCTTCGAAGAAAAACAACGTGTAACACTCCGAGCCCAACACTAGATGGCGGGATGTGCACAGCATGTGAATCTGCAGCGTCTCATGCCACGAACAGATGTACACTGGGTAAGTGACATTTTCCATATATATATGGATGAGAAGAATGAAGCCTTCAGACGCCTCCAGATGCATACATATATGTGTGTGTGTGTGTGTGTGTGTGTGTGTGTGTATATATATATATATATATATATATATATTTCTTTTTTTTTCCAAGTTGACATCCATGGTTTGTCTTAATTTGTTGCTTTCTTCTCCCTTATTTAATATTGCAATCTTTTCTTCCATTTTCTTAGCCTCCCTCACAATTAACTCTACATCCTTCTTAGCATACTTAATGATAATACGCATCATGTTTTTTGAGCATTCCATACTGTTTGCACCCCATTCTTCAAACATTTTCGATTTTGTATCTGGGTGGTTCGGTAATGTAAAAATCCTTAGCCCTCTTGGAACTCTGCCAACTTCTATGTATTTCTCCAGTGTCAAAATTTCCCAGCTTTTTGTAATTTCCTTCTTTAATAGATGTTCCAGTTGAATATATAAATGTTTCAAATTATTTTCTGTATGGGTTTCTTCTGGTGTCTCAATTATCCCTGTCCCTGTCCTTTTTTCCTTTGCAAACAAACATTCTGCTCTCTGCAATCGCTTTGCCACTCTCGTTTCCATTTTATTGCACTTGTTAATCCTCAAAATACCTCACAACCCAAAACACCACTGTGAATAACCTATTTTGAGCATAGACTCACTGGGTAGCAAGGTAGGTGTCTATTAGAACCAAAATGTTCTGTGTTTTATCTAATTTTGTTGAGACCACATGTTCCATAATGCACTTGGTTGATAGAGGGTAAAAAGATTATAAAAGAGACTCATGGGAAGGTTTTTTATAAACTGCGAGCAAGACCAAGAGGTTGAAACGCGTAGGTGGTGTCGTTTGTAGTTCACTTTTGGATAAAGTAATAGTCGTTGTAAAGGCATGTCGTTCTAGGCTCTGTGGTAAATGTTGTTTACTGCTTTCCTCGTAACTAGAACACACTTAAGGTGACACTTGGCCCCCTTTAGATACGCTGTTCTGTGCAGACTGGCACCATGGCACTGGAAAGAATCCCAGTTTTCATCAGGCAATCTAGGAGACTCAATAGACCTTCATAGCCCCAGTTATTAACACGTTTCCTGTGACACCTGAGATAACCTATCTTCTATGTCCTATAAACACTGGTTTTGTTTCTGGGTTTAGGTTGCTTAAAGAATAATTGCTACTATATATGACATAAGGAAAATGCCATCTTATGAATCATATAAGAGGAAATAGCTGCAATGTGTTTTAGAATCCGGTAATACCAAAGACCCTGCCAACTGCAAACATTTTGCTGATTCGAGAATTTCAGTAAATATGGGGGGTTTTGCTGGTGTTGACAACATTAACTCAATAACCATATATAGGAAAACATGTTAAGAGATCCTTCTCATATTCTTCATATCTGACTGATCTTTATAATTGATTTTTATCAAATTGATCCGATTTAAAGTGCTGTGACACTTGTGTATTCTTTGTGCTATATAACATGCTAAACTAATAAATAAATGGATTTCATAGCATGTTCTCGTGAATTCATTTCAATAAGGATAATTCATGGATACACTACTGTAAACTCAAATGACACAGTGTGCAGACGTGGGTGTGCATCTAGGTATTCCTGTATTTTCTCCAGTATCAAATTCAACACAGAAAATCACAAAGTCCTGCAACTATTAGGGATCATGGTGTCATCAATCTCACAATACGGTTAATACACTGCACAAGTGGAAAGAAAAGCAGAAACAGCTGCTTGCACCATAGTGAAACTAATAAATAATGGAGAGTAGATGGTAGTACACCTGAAATCGATATTGTCCATATACTGCACAATCACAAATTCACTCTGGAAGCAGAGTGTGGTAGGAGAGAGGAAAACAATGGTAAGGTATTTGTTCAACAGAATCTCACTGAGTTGTAACACTCAAAATGTTATTTATTTAAAGAGAAAATAGCTTTTCCTGTTTACGAGTGTTCTAAAGATTTAAGTCTATTTGTACAGTTTGGTGTATTTCACAATCTAGAGCAATACAAGCTTGGAGGTTTCATTGCACAACTTTTGACAGCAGGGACTATGCAGGTTTGGGATACCCAAAGGGCCAACTATAGCCCAGAAAAGAAAAGAAAATGGCCATTTTCTCAAGGAATACGCAAATCCAAAATTTGGGCCAGTGGACCTGCAAAATGAGGGGTGGTTCCATAAATTGTTTGGAAAAAAAAGGACAACAAAAACAACCAACTTGCAGTGATCCATGCAATTACCATGCACGATGAGCATTGTGGACACTGGGACCAAAGGCCATGCTCTGTAGGGGTTTTACGTTCACAGAGGACTGTATGCAATGCTTGGGAATTAGTCAGGTGTTTTGGTGAAACCACCACTGTGAACAGCTGCTATGGAAGGTGGGTGTAGCATAGCAATTTGATGAAAAACTATTAAACGTAAGCCATGTTTTTGCCTGCTTGTAGCACCTATAATTTATGTTTAAAAACTCAAAAATTCCTATGAAAAGACACATTTAAAGTGCAGAAATGTTTACAAATTGAAACTGGAAAAACCCTGAAACTGGCCTGTTATGGTTACATACACAAACCACAACTCGCACCCGAGCCTTAAATATTAACAACACCTCACCAAATGTGTTCATGTGACGTCACAAATTGACACCAATAAATCACCTAAGAAAACAATGTAACATCAATAAATATCAACATCTATCACAAAAAATATACTGTATTTCTTAGTGATGCTACCCTTAATATAAATGACAGTGATATATAATGTCGCTAGTGGTGCCGTTCATGTCATTTGTGATATCTGTCACATTATGGATGAGCATTTGCTAGGCGAGTTGTGTGTGTTTTTATATGGGGACGCATGTTATGGTTTGTGACAATTTTCAGGGTTTTTGCGGTTTCATTGTGTAACCCATATTTCACTTTAAATGTGGTTTACATAGATGGATATAATTATTGAAAAAAAAGGTTTGACATATTTTTTACATAACTCAGTCATAAGGTACTTGACACTAATCAAATGTTAGATTTTAGTAGGGCCTTGGATTTACTGAATAACTTTTCAGCAATGTTGGTGTTTTTCCCATGATTATGGTGCATGTCGATTGAAGCTGGATTTTTATGTTTACTTAGGCCCGTCGTAAGGGATATGGAAATTAAAATCTAGAAATGATTTACTTAAACAAAGTTAATAAATATGCTGCATGATGAATGTTTCTTTGGATTGGACGTAGAGAAAAATTTAAAGAACTGTGAAGTGGGCAGGACTGGATAAAGATTGCTGAGTGCAACACTTTTTCCAAACAATAGTACAAATGCACAAATACCAAAAACATGTTTTTCTGTTTGTGGCCCAGAGAAATACTAGACGCACAAAAAACTTCACATCCATTTTCACTGTAGATTATATATGTCTATGTTATTTGGAAGAACCATAACCTCTTTTGTGTTGTCATTTTTTGAAGAATGCTTACAGGTCTGTGCAACATGTTTGTAGGATTTTTTTAAATGAAAAACACAATTAAAACAACAGCATTGTACATGTTAACTGTTGTACAGGTTTACAGCTAATTTTTGCACTACGTCAGTTTTAGTAGAGGGAGTGGAACGCAGTAATGCTACAGGGATTCACCTGTTCCGAGTTGCAAAACTCAGAATATTTGCAGCTTTTACCTGCACAGATGTTGCCAGGTTTTAAAATAGGTGTACTTTTACACATGTTGGGATCCCGATTAAGATGCAGTCTCTTACTTAGGGCTGAATCAGGGTTCACCTTGCCCTGTTATTGAGGCCCTAAGTAGTGCTTTAACCCCTCTCCAGGATTCTGTTCTTAATGGGTGCTATAGCATTTTCATCCTTCGCAAGAATCAATGCTCATCGAGGTAAACGGATCTCTGGACCCTGCATAGGATACGGTAGAACCATTAACACAATTGCAAATCAAACCAGTTAATGACACAGCATGACAAATGTGGCCATTCAAGTAAAACTCCAGTCAGAAATAAAGTTAAGGGATTTATTACAAACTTTAGCTCAAAGTCATGTAGACAACTCTCAAAACCAAATTATAAAGATACAGGATCACCAACGGTCCCCAAGGCGACTAAATAAGATCAGGCAAACTAACATTAATAAAGCTAAGCATTCAATAAGAAGAGTACAAAACAGCAACAAGATTATCTGAGATACAGAAATCAAGCGTTGCTCAGGTTTTACAAGCATCAAGTAAATTATAAATCAGCAGAGTTATAATTTAGCTTGGCAACCCTACTATTAGTCAAATCAAGGAAGAACGTGTGGAGTGGAACATGTGGGCAAAAGACAAAAAGAATTTGGAAAAAGTTAATCTCGGGCAACGGACTACTAACTAAGGTAGGGGGAAAAGGAAAGCGTCAGCATGTCAGAAGATCGATTAAGAGTATTCTGCAGGAGTTAGGAAGAAAATATTGAAGTCTCAATAGGGCATCTCAAAGGGACAAAGGTAGAGAGGAAGATACCTCTCCAAGGGGCCAAGCATGCGGAATTCTTCATCTCAAAGGGTTCTTGTCAAAGGAACTCTGGAAATCTGACTGACCAAAGACCAGCTGGTCATTGACATATCAAAGTTCTTACGTGTCAGAGTCACCAGATCCTCGGGGTCTGTGCACGTTCCCAACACTTCCACCACAAGACAGCTCCAATACTCTGATTAGATTTATCACAGAGTCTAAGAGAGTCCAAGTGAGGAAAAGGGGATTAGGACGGGAACAGCTGGGAAGGAGACCTGTAGGAAGCAAAAGGTTAAAACACAACATCAAAATTACATCTCATGAAATCAGTACCATGCTACAACTCTAAGCTTCGTCTTTTCCGAAAAAACATGAACAACCCTAGAATAGTCCTAAAACTGACTAGGCTTTAGATGACCGAATGCCTGAGGAGGAAACAGGAAAAGTTCAATAGGACTTTCAGATTCGAGTACTTTCTTTAGCATGAGAATCAGGAAACACACTGAGCAATTTCTAAACAACCATATGAATCTCCTTTTAAGAATATATATCAGGAACACACAGCATTACATCTAGAACTCTGGTATTGTTGTGTTCATCTCAGAAAAAACATTGGGAAGTGAATTGCGCACATTGCAGATTTTTATATGAGTATTAAACACCATAAACGATTGTGCACTATGAAATCACACAACATAGATTCAAGGAATAAATCACACAACGTGTCAACTTGAAATGCTACCAAGAAAATGTCTTAGAATAGTAGCGCACAGTAATTTACATTATTTATACACGAGGAAAGAATTGCGCGTCTTGCCGATTCAAATGCCACCATACAAATGCCAAGAAATGGTAGTGCACAATGAACAACATGAAAAGCACTCAGGGAAAGAATTGCACGTCTTGCCGATTCAAATGCCACCATGCAAATGCCAAGAAATGGTAGCGCACAATGAATAACATGAAAAAACACTCAAGGAAAGAATCGCGCGTGTTGCCGATTCGAATGCCACCATGTAAATGCCAGAAAATGGTAGCGCGCAATGAACAACAAAGTTAAATGCTCATGAAACGAGTTGCACGTCTTGCCAACTTGTAAAACATCATGTAAATGTCAAGAAATATCAGCGCGCAATGAACAACAATGTAATAACGAAGTCAAATCTTTATGGAATAAATTGCGCGTCCTCCCTATTTGCAAACCACCATACAAATGTCAAAAAATGGCAGCACACAAGTAATCTGTTATTCATTTAAGAATTAAAATCAAGAATATGAAAATTCTCAATTACGGTGTTGGGAAATGTCCAAACACCATCTTACCGCCTGGAAACAGTGATCACCAATGAGAGATGAGCGCAGAAGACTGGAAAATCCAAATAGGCCGCAGGGACAGGAGCTCAGGAAGAAGCTGCTGCTCTGCACCGGGACCTCTGAATAGTGAGCACTGGAAGTTGGGCTGACTCTCTTTTATAGAGTCTTGGCCCAGCCTAGAACCACGCCCAGGCATGTTGCAGGGAAAGTCTCTAGAAGGCCCTGGAAAGGCACCACACCCTAACACACTCTGAATGTCTGCAGCAATACATCGCAAATGTACAGTATTTATAAGCACCTTAAAAATGAATCTTTTGGATGGAATTCTGCAATGCAAAAGGTTAAACAATAACATATCATCACAATGCATAAATTACATTATCTTGCGAGTGTTGGGTTTTTGCATTCTAGATGCCCGTAGAGCGCGCACTGTCCTGGTGTTGACAGTACTCTCCTCTCCCAGGCGCGCTCTAGGGCCTGGTTTATCTGGATTGAGACGATGAAAGCGTCTCACAAGTACTGGAGCATGAACATCAGATGCGGAAACCCATGAATTACTTTCAGGGCCATAACCTTTCCATGAAATTAAGTACCATAGGTTACGCCCTCTCAGTTTAGAGTCCAACACTTTCTTGACTTCATATTCTTCTTCCCCCTGTACTAGAACAGGAGCTGGATGAGGGTGGACCTTTTGGACTGCCTTTTTTAAGAGGGAAGTATGGAACACTGGATGAATCCGTAATGATTTTGGCAATTGTAGTTTATAGGTCACAGGATTGATTTGCTGAAGAACAGTGTAAGGACCTATAAATTTGGGGTTGAACATGTGCTTCTTCTTGAAGTCTATGGGCCATATTTATACTTTTCGACGCACAACTGCGCCAACGCAGTTGTGCGTCAAAAAATCGAACGCCATTCTGAAGCGCCATGCGGGCGCCGTATTTATTCAATGACGTTAGCCGGCGTTAGCCGGCGGCGCTGCCTGGTGTGCGTCCAAAAAAATTACTTACACCAGGCAGCGCCGGCGTAGGGGAATATGGAGCTTGGGCGCCAAAAAATGGGGCAAGTCAGGCTGAGGCAAAATTATCGCCTCAACCCGATTTGCGCCATTTTTTCCGACTCCCAACCCCCATTGAAATGACCCCTGTCTTAGCAAAGACAGGAGTCATGCCCCCTTGCCCAATGGCCATGCCCAGGGGACTACTGTCATGGTCATTGGGCATAGTGGCATGTAGGGGGGCACAAATCAGACCCCCCTATGCCACAAAAAAAATAAAAAAAAATACTTATGTTCCCTGGGATGGGTCCCTCCATCCTTAGGCGTCCTCCTGGGGTGGGCAAGGGTGACAGGGGGGGTCCCTGGGGGCATGGGAGGGCACCTCTGGGCTCCTTCCGAGCCCACAGGTCCCTTAACGCCTGCCCTGACCAGGCGCTAAAAAACGACGCAAAAGCGGCTGGACGTCATTTTTTTTGACCCGCCCACTCCCGGGCGACATTTTTGCCCGGGAGTGTAAATACGGCGCACATGCCTCGGAGTCACTTTTTTAGACGGGAACGCCTACCTTGCATATCATTAACGCAAAGTAGGTGTCCACGCAAAAAAATTACGCAAACTCCATGGACTTTGGCGCTAGACGCATCTAACGCCAAAGTATAAATATGCAGTTAGTTTTGCGTCGGAATTGCGTCAAAAAAAACGACGCAATTCCGGCGCAAACAGAGTATAAATATGCCCCTATATGTTTTGTGGAAAGCCACACTTTGTCACCAGGTTGATACTGCGGTCCCTCACAATGTTTCTTGTCATAATGCTTTTTGTATTTTTTTTGGCTTTTTCTAAATGTTGTTGAATCGATTTCTGAGTTTGATGCAAATGTTGAATGATTTCTGACACAGCTGGAGTGAGAGAACTTTCTTGAGGAATTGTGATGGGCAAGGTGTCAGGATGATAGCCAAACAAACCAAAGAAGGGTGTAACGCCAGTAGACGTGTGGAAGGAGTTGTTGTAGGCTAACTCAGCTAACCAGAGCATTGATGTCCATGAATTAAGTGCTTTTTCAGCATAAGCATGTAGGTATTGCTTCAAAGTCTGATTTAATCTCTCCGTTTGACCATCTGTTTGAGGATGGTGGCTAGTAGATAGGGTAGATGTCACTTGGAGTGTTTTACACCATGTCTTCCAGAAGTTGGAGGCAAATTGCGATCCCCGATCGGAGAGGATCACTTTTGGCAGTCCATGATAACAAACCACTCTATTCAGTAAGATAGTTGCCAGTTCACTAGAGGTGGGTAATTTCTTACAGGCAATGATATGTCCATATTTCGTGAGACTATCTACTACCACCAGAATTACTGAATGCTGTTGAACCACTGGCAGACCTGTAATAAAGTCTAAAGAGATGTGTTCCCACGGACGACTTGGGGTTGGGAGTGGGTGTAACAACCCTTTCGGTTTTGAATGACTTGTTTTCGTGCGAGCACAGACTTCGCAGTTGTTTACCATTGTTTTTACATCCTTTGTTAAGGTAGGCCACCAAAAATAGCGTTGGATTAATTAAAGAGTTTTAGGAGTACCAGGGTGACCTGCTGTAGGTATAACATGCAACCAATGAAACACTATCTTGCGAAGTTTGGTAGTGGGCACGAACAAACGAGCATCGTGAAAGGGTAATCCTTGCTTGATTGATCTTTTCGGATCTGCTTGGGCCCACGCCTGCCATTTTTCAACAGTGAATGAATTGCGGATGTCTTCAAAGAAATCTTCTGTTTTTATGATACATAGGACCTTGTCAGGAGCAATGATAGCTCTGGAGGTTTGAACTGCAGGCAATGTGGTAGACTCTTGGCGGGACAAGGCGTCAGCTTTGCGATTATCTTTTCCAGGCCGGAAGGTTACCACGAAATCAAACTCGGCAAAAAACAGCATCCAGCGTAATTGCTGAGGAGTCAAAAGTCTGGCAGAACTCATGAATTGAAGATTGCGATGATCAGTATATACTGTGACAGTATATTTAGCTCCCAACAAATGATGTCTCCATTCTTTAAAGGCGTCACAAATCGCCAGAAGCTCTTTTTCAGCAATGGCATAGTTCTGTTCGGCTTCGTTCAACTTTCGAGACATGTAAGCTACAGGATGAAGCTGACCAGTGTCTTTGTTTCGTTGTGACAAGACTGCTCCTATCGCCACATCTGAAGCATCAGCTTCCACTATGAAAGGTCGATCCGCATCTGGATGAGTCAAGACTGGGGCAGTGGAGAAAGCTTCTTTCAAAGTTGAAAAGGCTTGGTCTGCTTCTGGGGACCATACAAATGTTTCTTTCTTTCTTAATAACTTAGTAATTGGAGCCACTGTCTGGGAGCAATGATTGATGAACCTCCGGTAAAAATTTGCAAAGCCCAGGAAACATTGTACATCACGAACAGTCTTTGGGATGGGCCATTCAGATACGGCTTTTACTTTCCTTTCTGCCATTACCATACCTTGAGGGGTAAGGATAACCCCTAAAAACTCAACTATGGTAACAGGAAACTCACACTTGGTTAGCTTGCATTTATAAATGGTGTTTACGAAGGGCTGCCAACATTTTCTTGACATGTTGAACATGTTCATTCTCATTGTCTGAGTAGATCAAAATGTCATCAATGTAAACTATGGCAAAGATATCGAGGTACTCTCTAAGAACGTCATTTAAGAAAAATTGAAATGCTGCTGGAGCATTGCACAGACCAAAAGGAATGACGTGTATTCAAAAAGGCCATATCTTGTTTTGAATGCCGTTTTCCATTCGTCACCCTCTCTCATTCTGACCAAATGGTAAGCACCTCAAAGATCAAGCTTCGTGTAGATTTTTGCTTTCTTTACTTGTTCCAGTAAGACCGGAATTAGAGGCAAACGATATTTATTTTTGATGGTGATTTTATTCAAGCCCCTATAGTCGATACAAGTTCGAAGCTCTCCGTTCGCTTTTGGAACAAAAAACAAAGCAGAAGCTGTGGGAGACTTTAAAGGGGCGGATGAAACCATTCTCTCAGAATTGATCCAAGTATTTTCGTAAATGTTGATTTTCATGTTCTGACAGGGCATAAACATGACAGTTGGGAAGTATCCCCCCTGGGACTAGATCAATTTGACAGTCATAAGATCTATGAGGAGGTAAGTTCTCTGCTTCCTTCTCATCAAATACATCTTCATAAGACGAATACTGTTTGGGCAACTGAACTTCTTTCTCTGTGGCGGTAGCTATGTAAGAATGGCGAACTTCCGATTCTTGAGTCCTTTGGAGACAATGGCCCTCATTCTGACCTTGGCGGGCGGCGGAGGCCGCCCGCCAAAGTCCCGCCGTCAGGTTACCGTTCCGCGGTCGAAAGACCGCGGCGGTAATTCTGACTTTCCCGCTGGGCTGGCGGGCGGTCGCCTTCAGACCGCCAGCCAGCCCAGCGGGAAAGAGGCTTCCACGATGAAGCCGGCTCGGAATCGAGCCGGCGGAGTGGAAGCTGTGCGACGGGTGCAGTTGCACCCGTCGCGTATTTCACTGTCTGCGCAGCAGACAGTGAAATACATGTAGGGGCCCTCTTACGGAGGCCCCTGCAATGCCCATGCCAGTGGCATGGGCACTGCAGGGGCCCCCAGGGGCCCCGCGACCCCCCCCCTACCGCCATCCGGATCTCGGCGGTCCGACCGCCGGGATCTGGATGGCGGTAGGGGGGGTCGGAATCCCCGCGGCGGTGCAGCAAGCTGCGCCGCCGCGGAGGATTCAATGGGGCCGCGGTACACTGGCGGGACCCCGCCAGTGGTGCCGGTCCGACCGCGGCTTTACCGCCGCGGTCGGAATCCCCATTGGAGCACCGCCGGCCTGTCGGCGGTGCTCCCGCGGTCCTCCGCCCTGGCGGTCAAAGACCGCCAGGGTCAGAATGACCACCAATGTTCTTTACATAGCACTGATGAGAACACGATCTTTCATTCTGCCCAATTAATCTCTGGATTGTGATGAGTTAACCATGGCAAGCCAAGGATGATCCCATACTGGGGAGCATGGATCACGTCAAGGATGAGTTCCTCTTTATGTTTCTTTCTTTGATTTTTACCTTCACAAATTATTGTCAAGGGGACAGTCTGAAGAGTTATCGGACCTCCAGTCAAGAGTTTTCCATCAACTGCCTAGATGGTTTCTGGGGTCTTCTTTTCAATACTTGGGATCCCCCATGCACGAACCAATTGGGCGTCAACAAAGTTTCCGGTAGCCCCAGAGTCGACTAGAGCCTTCTTGAAATAGGTCTTTTTCTTGACCTGAACTCTTATTCCCAATTTTAGATGTTTGGATTGTGAAGGATCCACGGTGACACCCAAGAGCAACCCTTCTCTGCAACTTGGGTGCTTTAGATTTTCTGACTCGACTGATGCATTGGTTGCAACTTTCTGAACTGGGCCTCGCTTGCTCTTTGTTTTGATTGGACAATCTTTGGCGAAATGACCTTTCCGCCCACAATAGAGACATTGCCCATTTTTTCTGCGTAGGTCCTTTTCATCTTTGGTCAAAGGTCTCCTGATGGTTCCAATTTCCATTGGTTCCGGCGTTCTTTCTCTCTGAGTTCTTGAGTCTTTGTTATCATGAGCATGCCTAGAATGTTTTTCAGTCTTTTTACGTGTTCCTTTTCGTTTGTTTAAACGATGATCAAGCCTCAAGACAAGGTTTATTAAATCTTGACAGTTTGCAGGTTGTGGGTCGATTTGCGCTAAGATGTCTTTTAGCTCCTCTTTGAGTCCCCTGTAAAACAAGGCCGCTTGTTTTTCTTCAGGCCAGGATGTCTCGGCGACCAGCCGATTAAAGTTGGCTAAATATGACACTAAGTCCTGATTCCCTTGGCGTAAGTCTAATAATTCACGATCTGCTGACTGTGTTACAGTTCTACGATCAAAAACTCTCTCAAATTCACGAACACATTTTTTTATTTTCCAGTTGTACAACAGGGGACTATTTTTACGCACAAGAGGAATAGACCAGGTAGCTGCATCTCCAGACAGATATGACAACAAGAAAGCTACTTTAGACTGGGCATCGGGGAAAGTATGTGGTCTGCAGGTGAAGTGAAGTTCCACTTGAACCAGAAAAGATTGCGCTTTCAAGGGATCACCTGAGAAGCGTTCTGGGGGAGCTAAAGGAATGGCTGAAGGAACATTGAGGGAAATGTTAGTCGGATTACCTCCAGAAGTCTGAGAAGAAGTACCTGGCCAAGACACACCTGTGGGACTTTGTTCTTTCTTCTCAACCTTATTCTGTAACTGACTCACCCTCTCAGCTAGACTATTTGTGAAATCCTTTGATGATACCACTTCTGACTGGAGCTGGGTGATAGCCTTGACTAGCTCGTCCAGTGTGGCCATGCTGAGAACATACACAAACCAGGAGGATAATAATTTGTGGGCTCACTATTCTGTCAGAGTCACCAGATCCTCGGGGTCTGTGCACGTTCCCAACACTTCCACCACAAGACAGCTCCAATACTCTGATTAGATTTATCACAGAGTCTAAGAGAGTCCAAGTGAGGAAAAGGGGATTAGGACGGGAACAGCTGGGAAGGAGACCTGTAGGAAGCAAAAGGTGCCCTCCCATGCCCCCAGGGACCCCACCTGTCACCCTTGCCCACCCCAGGAGGACGCCTAAGGATGGAGGGACCCATCCCAGGGAACATAAGGTAAGTTCAGGTAAGTATTATTTTTTATTTTTTTTGTGGCATAGGGGGGCCTCATGAAATCAGTACCATGCTACAACTCTAAGCTTCGTCTTTTCCGAAAAAACATGAACAACCCTAGAATAGTCCTAAAACTGACTAGGCTTTAGATGACCGAATGCCTGAGGAGGAAACAGGAAAAGTTCAATAAGACTTTCAGATTCGAGTACTTTCTTTAGCATGAGAATCAGGAAACACTCTGAGCAATTTCTAAACAACCATATGAATCTCCTTTTAAGAATATATATCAGGAACACACAGCATTACATCTAGAACTCTGGTATTGTTGTGTTCATCCCAGAAAAAACATTGGGAAGTGAATTGCGCACATTGCAGATTTTTATATGAGTATTAAACACCATAAAGGATTGTGCACCATAAAATCACACAACGTAGATTCAAGGAATAAATCACACAACGTGTCAACTTGAAATGCTACCAAGAAAATGTCTTAGAATAGTAGCGCACAGTAATTTACATTATTTATACACGAGGAAAGAATTGCGCGTCTTGCCGATTCAAATGCCACCATACAAATGCCAAGAAATGGTAGCGCACAATGAACAACATGAAAAGCACACAGGGAAAGAATTGCGCGTCTTGCCGATTCAAATGCCACCATGCAAATGCCAAGAAATGGTAGCGCACAATGAATAACATGAAAAAACACTCAAGGAAAGAATCGCGCGTGTTGTCGATTCGAATGCCACCATGTAAATGCCAGAAAATGGTAACGCGCAATGAACAACAAAGTTAAATGCTCATGAAACGAGTTGCACGTCTTGCCAACTCGTAAAACATCATGTAAATGTCAAGAAATATCAGCGCGCAATGAACAACAATGTAATAACGAAGTCAAATCTTTATGGAATAAATTGCGCGTCCTCCCTATTTGCAAACCACCATACAAATGTCAAAAAATGGCAGCACACAAGTAATCTGTTATTCATTTAAGAATTAAAATCAAGAATATGAAAATTTTCAATTACGGTGTTGGGAAATGTCCAAACACCGTCTTACCGCCTGGAAACAGTGATCACCAATGAGAGATGAGCGCAGAAGACTGGAAAATCCAAATAGGCCGCCGGGACAGGAGCTCAGGAAGAAGCTGCTGCTCTGCACCGGGACCTCTGAATAGTGAGCACTGGAAGTTGGGCTGACTCTCTTTTATAGAGTCTTGGCCCAGCCTAGAACCACGCCCAGGCATGTTGCAGGGAAAGTCTCTAGAAGGACCTGGAAAGGGACCACACCCTAACACACTCTGAATGTCTGCAACAATACATTGCAAATGTACAGTATTTATAAGCACCTTAAAAATGAATCTTTTGGATGGAATTCTGCAATGCAAAAGGTTAAACAATAACATATCATCACAATGCATAAATTACATTATCTTGCAAGTGTTGGGTTTTTGCATTCTAGATGCCCGTAGAGCGCGCACTGTCCTGGTGTTGACAATACGGCACTCTGAGTCGTTATGGGTGACAGTCCATTTTATGTTGAAGGGGCATTATCTAATAGAAATTGATCACACTTCTCCAAGTTGAAACAATAGCACATCTTCCCAGGTCTGTCATGGGAACATCATCCATCCATGTAGCTCCACACAAGTTTGAAACAATTGTATCTAATGTCAGTCCACAGTTCAGGGTGTTCTACATTCAAGGACATTGCTTCACTTTCTCTCTCTGTCTAAAACAATAGGGGTGTATCACCAAAGCTTGTCTTGTCATGGGAACAAAATCTGAAAGAAAGTTCACGCTAAGGACGTGACTTAGCATTTTCTGCACAATCACGAAAAACAGGGCCTAGCAGGCCTCACTTAGCCTAAGGCAAGTGAATTAATACCGCACATTAATATATCAAATGAAACACATTTCAATACACAAACTATTAATCCTTCATTTGTGATTTTTCATTAGCATTTATATTTCAATACTTTAAACAAGATAACTCTGTTAATACGTTTCAGTCAACATAACATGGAACTACATTTCTCTATTTTTGCATGCATATTTAAATCATAAGAAATTCAATATTGTTTCAGTACATAAAGGGTGGGCTATAGCGCTAGTGGCGCCCGGTGTGACAATGCTTTTTGGCGACCTCAATGACCACCTCTGCCACACATCACTACCACACTTTAACAGTACCGCTAAAAGTCACCATAAATACTTTCTCTCAGATGCACTTAATTCGTTTTATATCACCATTCATACCAGTATAAGTTGTCAGAGCACTTTACATCACACACACTACACAGAGACTTTCATCAAATATGTGTAAATCAGCATATGGGAATGTTCATAAGACAGAGGACTACAAGGCATAGGAGTCACATGTCATCCATACTGATAGGCAGTATAGTATAAGAGTGCTTTGTCTGGCAAACACAAACTCAGAGTTTAAAATGTAATACCCTGGTTGGGGGTTTTCTTTAATATTAAGAGTTGATTTCTATTGAAATTAACCCTTTTTTCTACATGAGGTTAATGAAAGATGGGGAAAAAATCATAACACTCTAATCTATATCTTGCAGTTTGCATGCAGGTCTTTGATGAAAGTTAATTGCTCACTGTTCTATATTAGGATTTTAATTTATAAACTACAAGCAAGAAAAGGATCTTTTTTACAAAAGCTATAACCCACTGACCTATTCATATTATATGCACTTTGTGATCTGCTTGTAGACGTTCTTTTCAGCAGGCATAGTAACCCTCTGCATTAGCGCTACCTTATGATGAGTCAAAACTTCCACTAGTCAAAAATTCGGATCATTCTCCAAGAACGTTAATCACCAGAGTTACCATGAAATATTTATTGTTGGCTGAAAACTGCTGGAGGCAAGGAATGTGCAGCAGGTGCTTTTAAAACTATAACATACTTGCAAACATGGCGCTCTCGCCCGAAGTCGGCACCCAGTCCGGTGGCACCAGTCGCACCACCCTAGGGCTGGCCCTGAGTACATACTATTAGTCTATAGTCTAAGTTAAATCACAATATCAATTTAATCCACCAAACATTTAAATTACCCTCAATACCACCAGAGTTTCTAAGATTAGTCTAAACAAATGCACATTTAAATTTAAAATGGGTTCTGAGTGCATCTTCCACAATCATACCATTAGTACTTTAGTACTTTGGTTAACATAAGGCGTATAATGTCACATATAGATAACTACTGTAAAATGAGAGACAGCACTAAACCTTCTGCTACATCATAATACCTGAGTGCTGTGCACTTTGTTTTTCTTTGATCATCTCCTAGCTATTCCCTGCTGGAATTCATCTGAAAGAATCACTTCATCAAGTTTAATTTTATGATTTCTGTAATGTTAGACGATACTTATGTTTAGAAGTATGCTGATTAAGATCAAATCTATCTTTTTTTTAGGTGCTCGTTAAAAACTGGGGCCTCCAGATCATATTCAGTGCATGTTGACGTACAAAATAATAAATAGCATGAACTCATCTTTTGGGGCCAAATTGGATTCCCTGTTGGAACGCTTAAAAGTAGTGGAGTGTAGGGTCGAGGCAGGCATGGGATCTGTAAAGTCTTTATACTCAGAGGCTCTACATGACCTAAAACAAAACCAAAGTATAATACTGCCAAATTCGAACTTCGAGCGAAATTCTGAACCCATACTTATAGATAAGGCTAATGACCCACACTCGTTCCCAAGGCTTCTGATTAAACCACAGGTATCTTCCGTAACAGCAAGTACTAGCCATATACTCCCTATTCACAAGCCTCCATCTAGTACACAATCATTCCCACCAGCACTAACTACTAATCATAAACAAGCTTCCACATTGCCCAATACTTCTTCACCAATTAGGATAAATACTCCCCAAACAGACAAAGGAAGGTCCCAACATATTGAAACAAGACCCCCGAACTCCACATACATACCTAGTGATCACTTACATCTTCCTCCGGAGGCATCCCCATATGTAGTGGTCCTGTCAAACGTTCCCCCCATAGGTGATCAATACCGGGAAACGTGGCCGGCATTGAGGAATAAGGCCCTGAACTGGATAGGAACACGTTTGGGTCCTGGGGGGGTGGGGGTCTTATTTAACGATATAAAAATGGTAAGAAGAGTCAAGTGGCTAGGAAACAGGGAAAAAGTAGCGGAAGGAGACTGTGTGGTTCTTTCATTGAAGACACCAGACCTGGTCCACAGTATCATCCACAAACTAGGCGCTAGACAAGTCACTTGCCAAGGAATCTCACTGCTACCCCTGGGTTTCTTTTATCCAAGATTTCCGGGGCGTAATGTTGGGAACCTACAACCCGTAAATGAACAAGTACTAAATACCTTGGGCCATAATCCTCTTAGTAATAGATTTCTACCTCTTCAAACGCTAGAAGATTTGGACTGACTAAACAGGAACCAGTTAGATCCCCTATATGACCTTGCCCCGGATGTAAATAAAGAAAGACCTACTGAGAATAGCGGCGATGTATCCCAAGAGAAGGCACCCGATCGGAACATCATAGATATCCGTTCGAATCAGGGAAACCAACTCCCTCCAATAATCTACACTCAAGACGATGTACAACCTATACCATCTATAGAGGAGGTGCACCCTCAACCCTATCAATACACGGGAACAACTATACTCTATTGGAATGAGGCAGGCCTAACCAATAAGATCAACAACGAACTCTGGGTGAATTTCATCAGGGATTTTCCCTGTATTTGTCTCCAGGAGACCTGGACACTAAATCCAGTTCACATAAATGGGTATAAGACATTCCATACACCAGCTGTACAGGTTAATCACGGCAGGCCAAAGGGAGGCTTGTGTACATATATCTCAAACAAGGCACAGATAAATAACCCAAAAATGCAAATTACAAAAACTTATTATCAAATGATTGAATGCAACTTGGACCAGAACACGCACCTAGTACTCATCAACTTCTATAATAATGCAACCCACAGAGAAGTCCCCAAAATTTTAACAGAGATGGGTGAGGACCTAGAGGAAATATGCGCGAGCAATAGACGCGAGACCCTCATTATATGGGGGGGCGACTTTAACGTACACCTCTGCAAGGAACTTACAGGAAAGGTGTGTGGCTGGGATACCGAAGATCTTGGCCTAGGATTGCACTTCTCACATACCATTCAAGGAGAGGCAATGAACTCAGTGGCTCAAAAATATAATTTGTCTTTTGTAAATGAATTACTGACTAAAGAACTACAGCTTAAACCAACCTTTAATGGAAGGGGTGCACACACAATTATTGATTATATTTTAATGTCAACACATTTTTTACACTATTTTTTTAATTATACAATCCACGATATCGCAATAAGCGACCATTTCCCCCAAAGCTTGGAACTTTCATTAATCCCGCCCACACAGGCTAAAACCAGAGAGGTAACGATGGCAAACGATATTGAACTAGCCCCGGGTAATGGTTACACTTTGAGATGGACTCAGACTGACCCACAGGCATTATTGAAAGACATATTATGTGAACATACCCAAGTGTTCTTAGATTGCCTTAGTGAAGACATGGACCCTGGACAACGCCTAAGTGCCTTTCAACAGATAACCTATGCTGTAAAAAACGCCCTCACGGTTAGGTCTGGAGGGGCAGGGGGCAAGAAAAGGGAAATCGGTTGGTTCGACCACGATTGCACGAAAGCGCACACAAGATTTAAAAAAAACCCTAAGCGCCCCCATAAGATGTCAGACTGAAATACGTACCTGTAGACAGGCATACAAGATAGCCACAAAAAAGAGGAAACTCGCCTTGAGAGAGAAGTCATGGGACAACCTACACAGAGCCAGCCTGACGAAAGACAACGCCCTCTTCTGGAAAACAATAAATTCTACCGTTCTAGGGGCCAATAATACCCCCAGCATGGAAATTGCAATTTCGGAAGAGGACTGGATTACATACTTTTCTAAAATATACCGTCAACCCAATGACAGAGCTCCCACGGACCTTTTAAAAGTCCCAGATCCTGAGGAAGTCCGACACCTAGCAGTATCACCTCAGTTTACCTTAGGGGAGGTAGTAGAAGCTATAAACACAAGCAAAGCTGGGAAAGCGCCAGGGCCTGATGGTGTCCCAATTGATCTATATAAAGCTAACATTGACTTATGGGGCCCCCTACTGACGCAGGTACTGAGGGCCATTTGCTCACAAGGCCCACCATTAACATGGCGTCATTCTATCATCATACCCATATACAAAAAGGGCGATCGTCTAAACCCAGCCTGTTATAGGCCAATCTCCCTCCTTGATACATCAGCCAAATTAGCAGGGAGAATAATTTTAAACAGACTTCAAATATGGGCGGAAGAAAATAATATTTTATCCCCAGTGCAGTATGGCTTCCGCACAGGACTAGGCACAGTGGAACAGGCTCTGAACTTAACTATTTTAGTGGGGAAGTATATGAAGACTAGCGAGGGTAATTTGCATCTGGCCTTCATAGACTTGTCCTCAGCATTTGACTGCGTCCTGCATGAAAAGTTATGGGACATCCTAACAAGCATGGGAGTTGAACCAACAATAGTCCATTTTATAAGAGAACTGTATACTGGGTGTGGATCAAGTGTAAGGTACGGGATGAGAGGGGAATGCACTAAGTCTTTCGGTATATACAAAGGGGTGCGTCAAGGTTGTGTTTTAGCACCACTACTATTTTCATTATATATAAATAACCTAGAAAATGAATTGATAAACAAATGTAAAGATTTCCCACAAATAGGTAACCGCCCCGTCCCTGTACTTCTTTACGCAGACGATGCAGTACTCATGGCCAGGACACCGCTAGCCCTCCAGAAACTCCTAACCTCCTGTATAAATTACATGACAGCCCTGGGCCTCACAGTTAACCGTTCGAAAACGTTCATAATGAACTGTGGCAGGAAACTGAGTAAGCCCTATAAAACTACTATTCAAGAGGACAAAGTGAAGATAGTTCCCACCTTCTCATATTTGGGCATAATGTTTGACAAACAGGCCACCTGGGCACACTGTGTGAAAACAAAAAAGACCAGATTATTAAAACAACGGCGGCCTTGAAGATCTTCTCCAAAAAGCTTGGGGAAATCTCCCCATCAAACATGGTAAAAATCTACAAAGCCAAATGTATCCCTGCGGCTACCTATGGAGCATGCATTTGGGGGTACACGAACTGCCATGCGATACAGTTGGTGGAAAATGACTTTCTGAGATATCTACTAATGGCACCAAATAGCACGTCATCATATATTAGTCATTCGGAACTTGGGGTCCACTTTGTAACTGATTTAATTAAGATACAGCCTT
This sequence comes from Pleurodeles waltl, assembly GCF_031143425.1. NCBI lineage: Eukaryota > Metazoa > Chordata > Amphibia > Caudata > Salamandridae > Pleurodeles > Pleurodeles waltl. The sequence continues at coordinate 320,327,571 of NC_090447.1, read as the reverse complement.
TATTATTATGGCACAAAGTGTGGACCTCTGAGCATACCGGACTAAACCAGGCCATATTATCCGACTGTATGAATCTAACACACTCGTATAGAGTTCCCTGGCTAAAATATATCATGACCTTTTTCAAAAATATGGGCTGCGAAGCGTATTATCTAAACCCACAATTACTGGAAAAAATAACCAGGAGAGACTTGAAGGCTCTGACTTTGAAGTATTTGGATGAACAGAGATGGGAAGTGGAATCAAAAAAACCAACAGTAATGTCTAACCAACTAATTCTGTCGACGGACGCAGTCCAGCCCTACTTAGTAAGCGTGGTAAATCCCCGACAACGATTTGCTCACAAGATTCCGCTTAAATATCTTCCACCGGCTAGTAACTTTTCCGACTATGCGTGACTGGAGTACAGTCTTAAGAGCATGTCCATGTGATGCGAAAGCTCCCCAATCTACAATGCATGTGGTCCTCTTCTGTAAATTTTATGATATACCAAGAAAACGCTTTTTACTGCCTTTTTTAAGATCAACTAATATGCGCAAGTGTCGCGACGCGTATTTTAGCTTACAGATTTTATCCTCTATTGAAATATGTGGAATTTTAGCACATTTTCTATGTACAGTACTCTCTGTAAGGAAGTCTATGGGTGTACTGAATTAATTTTACTTCTAAATCTGCAATTTCTGGCAAATTCCTTACTCCCCAAAAAAAAAAAAACACCGTAATTGAACTTGTCTTTGCACTGATGTATATTTATCAAGTTTTATATATACCTGTTCTTGAATGAATTAAGGATGTGTTTTATAATCTTACTTATTTTATGTACAACCCTTCTTATATTCATTTGTTACCAATGTGCTATTACTTGACACTTTTATGGCTCGTTGAAAGCCGAATAAAGTTTTTTTGACTTTGACTTTGACGTACAAAATAATTCCTCCATAGTGCTACTCATTTATTACAATTTATTCTCTCAATACATTAATGATTTAAAAAAAAACAAAAAAAATATCCCCAAGAATTCCAATTGCTTTCTTGGTTTTTCACACCAAGATTCCCCAGGGGAGCTCGGATTACCCTGTGTGTGTACACTGTGTTGTAATCTGCACACACTCGATGTTAACCTCCTATCCCTCTTTATAACAGGTACACTTTAAAAACCTGGCCTCCAGACCCTATTCTATGCATGCTCACGGAGTCTCATATGAAAAGGCTTCTGAAGGAAAGGGTTATGAAGATGAATCACCTGAGTGGCTTCGTAAAGATGATGCTGTAAAACCAGGAGACACCCACACCTATTTGTGGTATCCAACATGGCGCTCTGGACCTGAGGCAAACGGTGCAGCATGTAAAACATGGGCTTACTACTCAGCAGTGAACATGGTAAGAAAATACTATCCTTGTCTAGATATGCTGCTAGAATCAATATATTTTCCCAGACAATATACAAACCCACTCCCTCTAAAGTTAATAACCAGAGTAATCTCCTTCAACACGAGAAGCCCCCAAATTATGTTGATGTAGGACTTTATAGAGCCTCTCCCAATGTATTGCTGAGCAACAGTTTGCAATGATGTCATAATCTAAAAAAATAGTATCACTTCAAATAATAAGAGACAAACTCAGTGGTGATGGAGTTAACTTTAAATCTATCTGACCCAACTTCTTGGATACCTGTGGCTTGGTCATCATAGCATTGTACTGTATAAACATTCCTGTCTATATTATTTGTACAGCACTGTCAGTATACTTGAAATTCTCTAAATATAGCTGAAGGTAGTTAAGACTGTCAATAAAGAGCCTTTTCCATTATTGAACCCATCTGATGACGTGTTAATTTTGTGTTATATAATATTCACTACCTCTAAATGTATTTTATTGTCATTTATTCAAATAAAGATTTGAATCTCGAAAAGTTTGCTTTGCCACTCACAGGCAGTTATAGCAGAAACACATTCTTGAATAGGTGTTTTACCCTATTTGAGGCTCATCAGTGTAATGTGATTGTCGGGGCACGTTTCCAACTGGGCCAAGATGGTGAATGCACATTAAATGTTCTTCGTATTGCGGTCCCACTATCCTGCAAAAATATTGCACACAGCAGACCCATCTGACCCTAGAGCTGAAGCAGCTGCTCTGGGTCCTCTAGACGAATGTGGTGAGCCGCCTCGGGCTGCCCGATCCCTCCTCTGAGAAGCTCAACGTGGCACGGGTGGCTGGATGCAGTCTGTGCCATGCACTGGACGTTGAGACTCCCGCTGGTGCTGTGACCTACACCCCACAAGAGAGCCGAGTGGGCCGGCGAATGGCTCTGCTTGGATTTGTGGCCGTGAAGAGGACCCGGGGAGCGCAGCCCCTCCTTGGAATGGGGCCGCGTTTGGTGCTGCATTGGAGGACGCAACTGCCCCGGTTGTGAGCTGGAGCCTGGAGGGGGTTCTGCAACAGCGAGCCCACTGAAGAAGATGGGGTGGAGGCTCTCTGGTGATGGCATAGAGAACCGCAGTTACAAGGCTGGAGACCGCAGAGCACAGGTGAGCGCACACTCCGCATCTGACTGGGAATGTGCCACTATCGCAGGAGAAAGGGGTCCGGGGTTGCATCGGGCCCAGGCCTGCAGCACACATCTCCTGCCACGAACCTGACCGCTGCAAACTGTGCCCGGCATCATGAAAGTGGGCTGTGAACGCAAGGACAATTGTGGAGCGCTACCTGATCTGAGCTACGGGGCCTGGGGCATTTCAGTGAACTTTTCACAAAACAAAGTGTATGCTTTCTTTAGTGGTGCCATACATATGTCTAAGCTTAACTATGGGACAGTACAAACATTATTTTACCCATACATTTTTTGCAAGAACAAAGAAGAAAAGAATGAAAAACACTACCAGAAATAATTGCGCTCTAAACTGTGATTGTCTACGCTGATTTGGACTGTTGACCCAACCCTCTTCAGGCCTTAAAATGATCCTACCCATTTCGCTTACAATCAGTCATTAACACAAGTAAACCAATGTTTAAGTAAGAGACCATTTGCAAATGTTAGTGACTCATCATTGGGGCTATGCTGATATTAACACCTGTATGTTGGAATATAATGAATTTCAATTTTAATTTTGTTGGAATAATTAGGGAAAGGTCACCTGGAGGTCCAGGCCTCATTTCAACTCAACCATTTCCAGGCGGGCAGTTCCTGGAGATTCTTGCACCCACTTTAGGATTCAGTGAGTGCAACATCCATGCTTGCCTGCTAGGGTGATATTCCCACACTAATGACGTGATTATATGACAATTCACCCATTACTTTGAGCGGGACATTTGCTAGTATGTTATTGAAAAAATATAATGGGCCTCATTAACAATGCCCTGAAAAATCATCCATTAACTCCATCCCCACAATTGGTGGTGGAATTACTAGTTTACTGTGAGCAGTACCCGGAAGACCCCCTTACAAATGAGGAGTTACTAGGCAGGTTGGTAATTCTGCAACCGATTCCTCTGAAAATTGCTCATTTTTCCCCATGTTTTCTCCAAGAGATTTTCCCTGGTTCGAGCAGGTGAAATCTCTGTGAGAAAAACATGGAATTCCATGGTAAATCTGTAGACTGGGTAATTCCACTTAGACCAGTAGCATGTTACCAGACTTATCGGTATTAAAGGACAACCGATAATGAGGTTCTTTGAGAAAAATAAAATGAATAAAAGGGAAAAAGAACATTGGTTGTTTTGAGTAATAATGATAACTGTATATTAGCATTGGTAAACTGTTTAAATTTAGAATTAGTGTTAGGACGGCAAGTAGGATTATACATAGGATTATACATAGAAATGAAGTTCTTTGAAGGTCTATGGTCATGTCAACATTTGGAGTTGATGTTAGGATTCAGAATTTGGTTTGTGTGGGGTCTGGGTTATGAAAGCCTAGGCAAGAGGGTAATAAACATAGAAACTGTTCTGCCTTTGAATCAAGAAAGCGCAAGTGCTCCTCAGGGGGTCCATGGATGCATGCACATTAACCCTTTTAGCACTAACAAATTCTTTTTAACCAACAAAAGACATTTGTTGCTGATCTTTGATCACTGTCGAACAGGTGACTGAAAACTAAAAAAAATCAACAATTTAATTTCAGTATTTGAAAACACCACCTTCTTAGCTCAAGACTAAACCACAATTCTGGTTATCTCTAGCACACAAGTTACACTAAGTAAGGTGTCACAGAAATAGTAGTCACCTAGTACAACAGTCAGGCCATTTGGGGATTTCAAAGCTGCGTCTGTTTCTAAGGCCCTCATTATGTAGCCGCCCGCCAAGATCTGACCGCCGGGTGGCCGCCAATGCAGCCGCACTCGCACCTCGGCCATCTTCTCTCTCCACATCCTCTAGTACTATTAAATTGATACAACCTAGCATATCTACACACATAAATGCAAAATGTCTAGATGTAAAACATATTGATTCAACTTTAAGTATTGTGTGGGAGCAAAAAAATGTCATGAATGTAAGGTAATCCCCCAAATGTGAACGTTGTTATTTGGTCCTGGTTAGTCACTTCATGTTTTAGCTGCAATACAAAAATGGCTTCTAGAGCCCAGAACTGTTGCCTGAAAAGCTCTCCTGGCACCAATAATGTGTATTGCTCCATTGTTCCCAGAACACTGGGGGAATACATTAAATTGTATTTTGTGAAGATTTATTATTTTGTTAAGAGCTCTGACAACTTCTGTTTTCAAGAAACCTGGGCTTTAGAAGAGCTACCATTAGATGAATGTAGAGATGTTTTCTGTTACAGCTGAGAAGTTCACAAAATGGTCATGCTGTGGAAGGTCTCCCTACATAAGTGACAGCACATCATTTATGAGCACGGAAACTGGAGGTTGATTTTCCATTTTACTGCAGATACAATTGAAGACAGCCAACACCTTATTAGCCCAAATTTGAGAAACCGAGGTGATTATTTCAACGAGTTAAATTCTCAATCTTATAACAACAGCACACAAATCAGTCAGTTCAAATATAAATGTAGAGATTGTTCACATAAAGTTCAGTAAATGATAGTTCATATATCCAAGGGTTATTGGATAGTAGCTCAATCCTTAGTGTACTTCAGAAAGGGTTACATCATTTAGACAGCAAGCAAACACGTGTCTTGTCACAACAAGTGACTTTTTCAAGGCTGTTAACATATGGATAAAGTATAAGTACATCATGAGGACTGGGATAATATTCTCATTAATCATATTTGTAGAAAAGAAAACTGTAGTGCTAGACCCTCCTCCTCATTCCCAAATGTGAGTAAAATATATCCTAAAAGAGTTCTTCTCATACCAAATAGTGTGGGAGAAAGGAAATTGTTCATGACAAAAAGCGATCTCAGTACAAGGTATGACACCGAATAGTGAGAAAGCGCTAGACATTTCAGACTTGCGAAGTGACCTTAGTGTGCAGTAAACCCAAAATGATCCGAAAAGCCCCAAGAAACCCAAGTATATTGAGAGAATGATATATACCACTTTTCTTTCCTAAAAGAACTATGTTGTGTATAGAGGAAGAGTGATTGGGAGATGATCCTTATGTTATGTGGATCAAGTAATTCCATAGGAGGAAAAAGGAGAAACACACTTTATATAGTTGTATATTTTGGTGTAGAGAATATTAAAATAAGTAACACGGACAAGGTCAACTGTGGTTCAACTAAACCCGTACAATTAGAGCAAGGGTACTTATGTCATAATGTTTGACCAAGCTGGTGAAATAGTAAGCTTCATCTGGGCCGTGTGTTACAACTGATTGTAATCTGTGTGAACTAAAGTCACTAAAAGGTAAAACAAGCTAATTAGCCTAACTAGGTTACATCCTCAATAGTATGTATATACATAATAGTAAACTATACAACATCAATTTGAATACCTAAATAGGGTGTAGAAAAATGTGTCATTACTAAGATCAGTCTTAATTACTAATATATATATATATATATATATACATACATACATACATACATACACAGTAGACAGAGTAGACATGTCCTGATCAGAAATAAAAGTCCATTCTTTGTAAAAGAGTTGAGAACGTTGGATGAACGGAATATATACATCAGAAAAGGTACGAATAGACATGTAGTGACTGAATTGATATTAGGTTGTCTATAAATGTACATGTATGACACCTCTGTGCCACAAGTCTGTAAGGAAAACAAGCAGTTCTCTATCTGTGTTCAGGTCCCATCCACAGCCCGCAGTTTTAAAATCCATTTTGTTTCCGTTCTCCTGGGAATTAAAATTCTATCCCCACCTTTAGGAACAGTGTCTGCCACCGCAATGCCATGAAAACCAATGTTAATGATCTCAGAGCCCCCATTGTGCGTTTTGTAGTGAGCAGCCAATGGGTAATTAGTGTTATTATCCCTGATGGCCCTGATATCTTTTTGTATTCTTTCAACTTTGTGTGACAATCTCTACATTTATATTTGAACTGACTGATATGTGTGCTGTGGTACTAACATTGAGAATTTAACTCAGTGGGCCTGGACTCACTGTTAATGGTGTCTTGGGTAGTGTAGGATACCTGTAACTTCATCAGCACCATCAACATTTGTACTAAGTGTTGTTGTCTGTACTTTCCCCTTTTACAATATCCTACCTAGGAGGTGTGATTTAGATACTACTACTACCCTTTCATTCGGATTTTGTGATTATCTCAATGTAGCATCTGTGTGAATCACAAGTCTCTGGCTTCCAGCTAAGTGAGGTGATTCAGTAATTACGATGTCAGCATGAACATATCTGTTCTGTTGAACCCAAACGTGTTCTGTGGCAGTGAATCTGTTCATGGGTTTATGGTTGAGTAACAACAATCTGCACTGGAACATTTAATCTTGCAACAGACTCGGACAAAGAAGAAAGAATTTTGGTATGACTTTTCTAGATGCACTCCAGGGTTTGAGACTACGCCCCATGAATGGGCATTTTGAGTCTGACTGTCTAGTATATGCACACACGTCCTTATGCTGTCCTTGAGTATACACTAGGCATTGTAGATTTGTTTCATTATCTTCAAAACGTTAAACATCTTATTCGTCCAGAGGCCACCATTTTCCACAAACATTTGAGCTCCTTCTACAGTGCCAAGTAATGTCCCCATGGTTCAAGTTGCCCAAATAGTGGGCACAGAGTAATTGAAACTGGTAAACTGGTCATTCATGAAAGAAACCTTTTGCAAAGGTGTTTGAGAGACAAGTTATGATGGACTTAGAATGGGATGGATTTCCAACTAATGGTAACTTGTGTGAGAAACAGTGCAATACTATAGTTAGCTCATTAAGAGAATATTTACTGGAACACAAACAGGCGCTTTTACATCAGTGAAAGAGATATTTCACCATAAGAGCACCAAGAAAACAATGGATGGTATAATAGAGAACTGAGCATAATCAAGAAAACAATACCTACAATAGCAAAAAATGTATGGGCCTGATATAGAGTCTGGCGGAGAGGGTTACTCTGTCACAAATGTTACGGATGTCCTGTCCCCCGTATTACAATTCCATTAAAGCCTATGGAACCTATAATATGGTGTTGTGATCTTGGGAGGTCTCTGACATCATTGGATCAATGATGTCAGAGAAAAGAATGGAGATGTTCAGGGGATTCTGTGGGAAGACGGTTGGGAGTGAAGGAAGAAGCAAGAAGCAGCAGGCACTGTTGTGGATGCTGTATTAATAAAGACTTACCATACGACTTCCGGATCCTTGGATTTACTTCGTAACAGTGGCGACGAGAGTCTACAGCATCCACCGAACCTGGCGTGTGATATACTGACGGCTGGACTTTTTATTATCGGTGTAGCGAGAAGGAGCGCTGTGATGACGTGGAAGTACTCCACCGTTGTAATGTAGGAGCTGATATTCAAATATTACTCCGTAATCTGAAGTGCTGAGTGCTGCGTGTCGAGTGAACTGTGGCTGAGCTCCCGGTGAGAGAAGGTATTTGGCTGCACGTCTTTTCTTTTGGGAATGTCTCGAGCCGTTCTGGCAGCAGTAGTTTAAGCGGGTGTTTGAAGTTTGTGCGCTATTTTAAGGGAGAGAAGAAAAGGGAGAAGAAGAACTAACGGGATATCTTACACGCGCGCATTTTCAAGCCACGCGCGCATTTTCAAGCCCCGTGCGAACAGGCGCATTTCAAAACGCTTGTGCGGATGTGCGCGTGTGGTTGTAGCAGAATTCCATAAGACTTTGTTCTGAGGAGACCATCTTCAGGACCAACAGAACACGGCGCGAGTCTTCCCAACAGTTGTCTTCAACCTTGATACATTACGAGATTGACACGAACGGCGGATCTCGCGTGGTTACCGTTCTATGGTGTCTAGTCTGCTAACTCATTTTTTTTTCCTGGCACAAAGAACACATGTACTCATATGTTGTTCTTAGAAATGTTATATTTTATTGAAATGAAGAGTTAGACAACATATGTATAATATACTGTTCTTGATTTAAGTATTTTGAGGATTTTTAACATTTCATTTATCGATTTATTTTTTTGGGAGCATATTTCCTACACTATGTCTCATATGGCTACTCTCAGTTTGTCTCAACCACCACAATTTTTATCTGAACGTGGGGAACCTATTCTACCGTGGAAAAAATGGATGAATCTTTTTGAATCTTATCTGATTGGCATTGGCGGAGAAAAAATTTCACCAGCAAGGAAACAAGGAATTCTTCTGCATAATTTAGGTATTGAAGGGAGGAATATCTATGACAGTCTTGATCCTATTGCGATTGGTACTGCAGATGGTGATCCTAGGGATGTGTATGATATGTCAGTCATGATGTTGAAGAAACATTTTGATAGTCGAATAAATGTAGTCATGGAAAGACATAAATTCTTTATGAGAACACAAGCTAGAGATGAAAGAGTGGGAAATTATATTGCCTCTCTTAAAACACTTGCACAGACATGTGAATTTTCTGGTTTAACTGATTCTCTTATCAGAGATCAACTGGTGAGATGTACCAATAATCCAAGTGTGCAAGAAAAGCTATTAGCAAAAAATCCCTCTCTAGAAGAAGCTGTTGCTATTGTGGAGAGTTTGGAGCATGCCGCTTCCTGGGTTAAAGAAATGAAAAACACCACTGCGAACTGTTTTACTGACCCCTCTGCTAATCCGGCAGTAGCTAGAGTTTCCACTCAAGAAGGGTTACAGGAGAAGAAATCAGCGGCAAGTTATCTGAGAGGGGGCAGCAAGATGCTCAAAGAGTCCAAGCTTAAATGTTACAAATGTGGGAGTTCTGGACATTTGGCAAATAATCCAAGATGTTTTGCTAGGAATGTCAACTGCAGGAATTGTGGGAAGAAAGGACATTTAGCAAAAGTGTGCAAAAATCAGAAGATAAATATGATAGATGAAACAATATCGAGTCAACAGTTGATCTTAAATGTGAAGTGTCCTGATACTCAGAATTTCTCTATAAATAGTGATACCAAGTTAGTCATGCCAAAATGTGATATAGAGATTGATGGTAAAATCGTTCCTGTCCTTGCAGATTCGGGCTCTCCTTTTACCTTTATAGGTGATAAAAACTGGGAGACAATTTTTGGTAATGATCACATTGAACTTTTCCCTCCTGATATTAACCCCATAGGCTATGGTGGACAGCAAATTGATTTATTTGGCTATTCATTGATGACAATTAAATTCAAGGGGCGTGAAACTGTAGGGAAAATGTATGTGGCCAAACGAGGAGATAACTTGTTGGGGTGGAGACATCAAAAAGATCTGGGCATTATTCTCAACCCAAATTCCCCCGAACAAGTTCTTTCCATATCTCATATAGGAGGTGATGCTTCAATTGTGAATGAATTTCCTGAGGTGTTCAGTGACAGATTAGGGCTATTGGCAGATTTCAAGCATAAAATCATTTTGAAATCTTCTGCTAAACCTGTAGTACATAAAGTAAGGAAAGTACCTCATTTGATGTTATCTCCATTGCAGGGTAAGCTTAATAGATTACAGAGTTTGGGAGTTATAGAAGAGATTGAAGCTTCGGAATGGTTGGCTCCCATTGTTCTAGTTCCCAAGGACAATAGTTCTAAAATTAGAATGTGTGTGGATTTGAGAGGTCTAAACCAGTGCATATGGGTAGATCGCCAACCTTTGCCAAATATCAATGAAACCTTAACCATGCTCTCACAAGCCAAGGTATTTAGTGTGTTAGATTTATCTGCGGCCTATCATCAAATTTTACTTCATGAGGACTCAAGACACTTAACTTCTTTTGTTACGCCTTTGGGAGCTTTTAGATTTATTAGAATGCCATTTGGTTTAGCGTCAGCAGCTGCGTGTTTCCAAAGAATAATGAAAGAAGTGCTTAAGGGTTTGAGTTCTGTCCTATTCTTTCAAGATGATATGTTAATTTATAGTGAAAATGAAGAGGAGCATAATATTGCTCTCAGAGCAGTTCTGAGGAGATTAAAAGAAAAAGGATTGACCTTAAAGAAAGAAAAGTGCAAGTTCAAGGTTGGAACAGTTTCTTATTTAGGACACACTATTTCTGGTGATGGTATTAAACCTAAAGTGTCATTGGCCAAATCTATCATATCAATGCCCACTCCTTCGGACAGAGATCAAGTGCGCTCATTTCTTGGTCTAGCAGAATATTACGCAAAGTTTATTAGAAATTTTGCAAGTGTAGTGCAACCTTTAAGAGCCATGCTAAAGAAAGGTGTGGATTTTGTGTGGTCCTCAGAGTGTGAAGAGGCTTTTAACATTGTTAAATTCAGAATTGGTGAAATGCCTACACTGGGCCATTTTGATACTAGGAGGAAAACTTTGTTGTCCACGGATGCTAGCCTGAAGGGTTTAGGTGCGGTTCTTTCACAATTAGTTGATGGTGAAGAGAAAGTAGTGGCCTTTGCCTCTCGTTCTCTTAGAGAGGCAGAAGTCCGCTATTCAGTAATAGAGCGTGAAGCTTTGGCATGCAATTGGGCTGTTAACCATTTCAAGTACTACCTTTGGGGGTTGCCGTTTGTAATTAGAAGTGATCACAGACCTTTAGTGCAGATATTTTCGTGCCGTAATATTGAAAACACAACTCCACGCATCAAGCATTGGGTTGAAGGTCTAATGGAATATAATTTCCATGTGGAGTACCTACCAGGGAAAGATAACATTCCGGCAGATTTCCTTTCTAGATTACCTTTGGCGGACCACACTACGGATGATCAAATTCCAGTTTTGTGGATTAAAGAACCAGCTATTGATAAGGAAAGTTGGGAGTTAGAATGTGAACGAGACACATTCTAATATCTCAGAATATGTTGTGAGGGGTTGGCCTGATTTATGCAACTGTCCAGATGATGTTAAAGCATTTTGGAATGTCAAAGATGAATTGAGTATTGTTGGAAATGATCTGTACAGATGTGATAGGTTGGTTCCTCCAGTTGGGTTGTATGAGAGGCTGATCAATTTAGCTCATGAGGGACATTTAGGCAGGAATTTAACCAAGGCTAGTGTTAGAGAATGCTATTGGTGGCCAGGCCTTGATAGACATGTTGAGGCAGTTGTAAAAAATTGTATGTATTGTGCACGGAGTGATAAATCCAAAAGTGTAAGAACTGCTCCTTTATCTCCGATCCATGTTCCTGATGAACCATGGTGCAAACTTGGTTTAGATATTGTGGGACCGTTTGAAGCTTTACCTCATAATGAGAGATTTGCAATTGTGTTAGTTGATTATGGGCCAGATGTAGCAAAAATGCAATTTGCGACTTGCAAATTGCGAGTCCCTGCGACTCGCAATTTGCAAGTCGCAAATTGCTATGCAGTACGGTGTCTCAGACACCGACTGCAACTCGCAATGGGGTCGCAATGACCCACCTCATGAATATTCATGAGGTGGGTCGCAAATTGCGGCCCCATTGCGAGTATAGGCACTCGCTAACATGGAGGCCTGCTGACGTCAGCAGGCCTCCATGTTAGCAACCTGCTGTTCAATAAAGCAGGTTTTTTTTTTTTTAAGTGTAGCCCGTTTTCCCTAAGGGAAAACGAGCTGCACTACAAAAAAAAACCGAAACCTTTAGTTTCGGATTTTTCAGGGCAGGGAGTGGTCCCTTGAACCACTCCCTGCCCTGAAAAAATAATATGGGGTCCAGTCACAAAGGGGAAGGGGTCCCATGGGGACCCCTTCCCGTTTGCGAGTGGGTTACCATCCACTTCAAGTGGATGGTAACTGCGACTCCATTTGCGACCGCGTACGCAGTCGCAAATGGAGTTGCATACCACTCCGACTCGCAAATAGGAAGGGAACACCCCTTCCTATTTGCGAGTCGCAAATGCATATTGCGAGTCGGTAACGACTCGCAATATGCATTTGTGAATTGCAAACCCACGTTTGCGATTCGCAAACGGCGATTTTCGCCGTTTGCGACTCGCAAAAGGGTTGCTACATCTGGCCCCATATGTCCAAATGGGTCACTGCAAGTTGTGTGAGTGCCATCACCACTAAAGTTGTTATAGAGTTCCTAACTGATGTTTTTGCATGTGAGGGTATTCCAAAGGTGTTAGTCACTGATAATGGTGTACAATTTACTTCATTGGAAATGAAGAATTTTCTCAACAATCTAGCTATCTCTCACTTTCGCACTGCCTTATATTCCCCCCAAGCCAATGGGTTGGTTGAAAAGATGAACCAGTTGGTGGTAGCTAGTGCACAGACTGCCATGGACAATTGTATACCTTTAAAAAATGTCCTCAGGGAGAAATTATGGGCCCACAGAAACGCTCCTAATGCTGTTTTGGGTATGTCTCCTTTTAGAATCATGAGAGGTAGAATGGCGGGTTCTAAACTTAATCCCTTGTGGTTGTTGGCTGATAAGGAGGTTAAGGATTCACCAGATGCTAATGATGCTATCCGACACAGAGTTGTTGCGAATCAAGTAAAATATAAGGAAGCATTTGATGTAAAACATGGTGCTCATCAAAGACGGTGGCATGTAGGTGACATGGTGTACGTTAAGAAACCTTTCTGGTCAAAGAAAGGGGCGTTTAAGTTTATGGGACCGAAGAAAATTGTGCAAGTGAGGAAGAATGTTGTTGTTCTGGAAGGGGGTGATGTGTGGAGCATGTCGCGCTTAGCCAAATGTGTGAATGACAGACCAATGACTGAGGGAAGGTACAGGGAGGAAAATGTTGGTGGATCTGATCCTGATCCTGGAGAGAAGATTAGAAGGAGTGTAAGGAATAAAACAACTCCCAAATACTTAGAAGATTTTACACATTAAGGAAGCTATGTCAGTAACCTTGTGTGTGTAATTGCATATTGTTCATGTGCTGATCATTTATGGTTATTCTATTTTCATTTTAGTTGCCTTAGCTAAAGATACGTTTTTGACAATGGGCCATCATTTTTGTTTTCCCTGTTATGTGTTGCATTGCATTGATCTTCTTTTCTTTCTTTGTATTCATTTTATCACTGTGTTGTAGTGTTATTATATATATAACGAAGTTAAGTTATTTTTATGTTTCTATGGGGAGGAGATGTGTTGTGATCTTGGGAGGTCTCTGACATCATTGGATCAATGATGTCAGAGAATAGAATGGAGATGTTCAGGGCATTCTGTGGGAAGACGGTTGGGAGTGAAGGAAGAAGCAAGAAGCAGCAGGCACTGTTGTGGATGCTGTATTAATAAAGACTTACCATACGACTTCCGGATCCTTGGATTTACTTCGTAACATATGGCAAACGGGATATCTGACAAGTCTGTGATGGAGTAACCCTTCGGCCAATCTCTAAATCAGGCCCTGAATACATACAGTGTGAATCTAGACATTATTAACGAAGTAGGATCCATAGAGTTTCATGTAATAAGGTAATCTTGACAGCAAAAGCGCAGAGCTAAATAAAAACAGTGACCTGAGTTACATGCAATTTGTAAAAAAAATACTCTTGGGAATTTTGGTCTTACAGAAATCAGTTCAAATCCAAGTATTCACTAGCTGACGACATAGCATAGCTCATGATTCATAGAACAGTTCTATTAAATATTTACAGATGTCTATAGAAGCTTTTCCACCTTACCAACTTCAGGATTTTAACATTATGAGTTTTATAATTAATAAAGATTGTTATTAAAACCAGTATAGGTTGTAAGATCGACTTGGGTTAAAATAAAACTTGCAGCTACTTCTGTCACAACAGAAAATCAAAACAAGAGGGTTAAAACAAGGTTGTGTTTGCACTGCTCCTCTTTAACCAATGCCTATCTGATTTGAGAAAGCTAGGGTTTTCCCCAAAAAGTTGGGTGGTAGCATATTACCCCTCATCTAATTGTCTTTTTAGATCAAGCGGCGGTTGGTCTTGAGACATCTCTTACTGCCCTCAGTGTCTACTGCTCTTTCAACAGGTTAGCCATGAACACCGATGAGGCAAAAATTATGTTTTTAGTTGTAAAGCAGTAAAAAGCAATAGTTGTTATTGAGAGACTTCTAAACTGGAGATGGTACATGCCAATAAATAATTAGGCATATGGCAGGATTAAATGGGAAGCATTTGCAAGAAACTTGCATCCCTAAAAGGGAAAGTATAACATTATTTTCCTCACCTACCTAGTTTGCACGAGGCAGCATGCACATCAGACAGGCACAAATCACCTACAGTCTTTAAAATTATTTACCTCCGGGTCTATAGATTATATTGCTGTCATTTTTATTTCAAATAATTTCTTACATTTTACTGTATTTTTCTAAATTGCTGTGGGATTTGTCTTGTGTTGTGTTTTCACTTTCCTACTAGTTGAAGTGATGCATAAATATTTTACACAGGGACTCTAAGTGAAGCCTGACTGCTTTTATGCAGAGCTACCAAAGGGGTAAACACAGGTTAATTTGGGACTTTCTTGTGACTTCACTCTGGCAGACACTGTCGTTGGTGCTTGAGTGGTGTTTCACCCTCCTCAACCAGAAACCTAATTTCCAACAGTGACCCTCAACTGGTGGGTTATTTACTTTGATTTATAAACTATGCTATATAATTATCTTTCTGCTAATGGATAAAGGATGTCATTCGTGCCCCTGAAATTAACTAACATTTTAACTTCTGCATAAAAGCCACAACACACTGCTATATCAATATTGGTTTAAAGTAACTGCAATACATGTTTGAATTTCAATTCAAACAAGCTGAAGGATGTGACAGGTAAGACCACAGACCAAGTCTGAAAGAAATTTTCACTTTCCATCCCTAACTCACTGAACACTGGCACAAGATGAGGGCAAGCACTGCTTTCTTAGTAAGATAGAAATGAAACCGAAGAGAATGAGGTAGCACCACATTAGGTAAAAAAAAAAGTCCTGTTCACTTCCTCAGACGACCAGCATTTACCAGCAAAGTTAAGTAAAATCCCAGTGCAGGCACAAGCAAGGCAGAAGCATTACCATCCAGACGGGCGTTCTTCAACCCCTCTGTTGCAGCCCCACACCTCTCAGAGCGAGTGAGAATGCAAGAGTGATCTAAATGCCAACTTAAGCGCTCTCCCAGATGCTAAAGGGTTGGACTCAGGAGCTGCGCAGGACAGTGTGTGCTGTCGTGCAGTGGTTTGCACTTCCCACCTTCTCTCCTGCTCCACAGCTTCTGATTCTCGATCTGGACTCAGACACAAATATCCAGTGGCCTTTAGGTCAGTACACAGGATCAGCAACACGTTTGTTACCATGGTATTGGGAAGGCTTAACTCTCGCGTTTTAAAAGTCAAGAATGTTTATGTGGGAGTAAGTATTGGGGTGAGTTGGAATAAAGTTAGTTAAACAGGAGAAAGTGTGGGATTCGAAGTAATTAGCAAGAGTGGAATAAAGAATAGGAATACGAAGAGGACTTTGATTAAGAGGCAAAAATTAGGAGTAGACGTTTGAGTAATAAAAGGGGTGGGATGGGAGTTAGGGCTAGTAGTTCATGAGGGGTTTTAGTAGGTGGGGTGGGAATACCAAAGACGTGCAGCCACTATCATAGATGGAAGAGAGGTTTGGGATGGAAGCCAGGAACGAGTAGCAGTGTCACAAGAGTAGTATTAGGTGCGGAATCGAAGAAGGAGCAGAGTTAGGTGTAGCCTGGCATAGATAAAAGCATGCACCTCCCTTGCAGTGCTTGGACATCACTGTCCGTGTGCAACTGAAGGTGAGCTCCCTGTGGGTAGACTAATTCCCCTAACAACCAGTGCAAGGACCGTGAAGGCAACATGTTCCTGTGGGCTGATCAAAAATGTGAATGACACTTTCATCAAGTGTGGGTTACGGGGCTGATCCGAAGCAACCACTGGCTGAGGGAAGATGACCCAAAGCCCACTCTGTATTTCTTTTGGGCATCGCATGAGCTCTGGAAGAAAGTGAAAGCTGTTTCAGGGCCAGATTTCATCATCCTATTTCATCAACAAATGTTAAACGTAAAGGTCAATTATGTACGTCCTTCTTAACTGAATTTGTTAATTGTTTGATTTGCAGGAAAAAGACATCCATTCTGGGTTAATTGGTCCCCTTTTGATCTGTAGAAATGGGACACTTGACAAGTTTGACAACAGGCCTTTGGATGCCAGAGAGTTTATTCTGCTGTTTATGACTTTTGATGAAGAAAAAAGTTGGTACTATGAAAGAAAATCCAAAAGTACATGCACGGAGACAGCGGTGGAAGCAGCAGATGCTCAGAATTGCCACAAGTTTCATGGTAATAAAATCGATCATATTTTCCCCACATTTAATTTGCTGTTTTACCACAGTTAAAATTACATTGTAATTTTTAAAAAAAATGATTTGATTATCACATTTGGGCCTCTTCTTTCTGATGGAAATGTTGACAGCAGCTCTGAGTTATGAGATCTGAGGGAACATCACGCATATCCTTACTTTCACTTGGAGAGTTCACCTGCTTGAAAACAGCCGAAATCTTCATGTGAAAATATTAAGGAAAATAAGTGACCCGATAAATAGGCCTCACCCTAACACTTACTGATACGGGGGTTACTGGTAACTCGAGGGGTGTGAGAAATCCAGCCCATTACAAGTTTGGCCATGAGGTTCCACTAAGAAATGAGGAATTCCCAGAGGAATTGAAAATAACTCACAACGTGGCTGTATAATCAATAATGTATTCACTACTTTCCTTTTGTTAAAGACAGCCATTGATCTTTTCTCCAGAAAGTTATGACTTTGATGCACTTTATAAGTTCATACTCAAAGTTAGGTATGCATGGTGTGGGTGGGAAGAGGAGACATGAAGTGCAAAGCTAAAGAGAAACGCTTGCAAAAGCAGGACCAAAGAATTATGCACATTCATATATAGAAGGGTGGAATTATACATACAGTTTTTTTTTATATTCACCACACATCGTATGAAAAATCTCTTATCTAAGAAGCTTTTAAGAAATCTTTTCAGTGAGGCCTTGGTTGTCATTTCATTGAGCTAAACCTCGATAGTTAACTTGTTTGTTTTCTCAGTAACTACTTTACTTGTGAAAGAGAGAGAAGAAAGTCATGCCCTGGTAGCAATTCTACCAAAGTATCGCAATTACTCGGGCCTCGCCCCAATCCATTGTTATTTTGCACACTATGCCACCTCAGTTTCTACACAGCCATACGCACATCGATCTTGGCCAAGCCCCAGTGGGAGCAGTCCAACCGGAAGTGCCAGACCAGGTCCTCCCTGACCTCGAACACAAACAAACTAGAACCCGCTAGTTAGGGCTGAACAGTCAAGTATCGCTTAGCTCCAGTGTCACAATGTGCCATAGTGTGTCTTCAGTTCGATTGTGGATGCACCTTTCGTTCTTCCCCAGATTAAACAGTTGCGTCTGTTTACTTTCAGCTATTAACGGCATCATCTACAATCTGAAAGGCCTGAAGATGTACACCAATGAGCTGGTACGGTGGCACCTGCTGAACATGGGTGGGCCCAAGGACATTCACGTTGTTCACTTCCACGGACAGACCTTCATCGAAAAGCAAAATCATGAATCCCAGCACAGTGCATACCCCTTGCTTCCAGGTGAATACTGTCTCTTACTGAAATCACGAGAACTTGGAAAGCTGTTGAGAACTCTCAATATTTGGGTGAGAGCCTTATTCATAATTATGGAGCTGATGGTCGCAGGTGACAAATTTCGCTCTGACCTTTCATGACCTGTCTGTCATTTTGTCTACCTGTGGGTTCTTTTGGAGGGTTGCAAAATGACCTAATGCACATAAATTAGGTAGCAATTGGCTGTGAATACAGTGATAGCAGCCTGCAAGGGGCGGCGGATCTCTGTCCCTGCGTTGGTATTCCTGAAGAGGATAAAAAAAAAAACTTGCCCATATTCATTAAAGAAAGAGGTTTTTTTAATGATTTTTTTTTTGGTGGGGGGCTGGGGTTGTTTCCTGTTTGGAAAGACAGGGTAGTGTCCACTGAGCACTCCCACGCACTCGCAGTGAGTCACAAAGCCCCTATTGCGAGGTGGACTTTTCCGACTTACAAAAGGATTTTTATTCATTGAAAAAACCCTTTTGCTGTCGCAAACCCCTTGATTGGGCGAATTGCTTGATTTGGGGTTACAAAATAGTTAGTATGTCAGACCCTGTGTTGTCAAAAGATCCAATAAGTCCAACTAATTTTGAAATAACGGCAATTACACTTTGTATGTGGATGTTGTTATCCTATGCTGCCACCTAGCGAAAAGAGACACATCACTAAATTATATGTTGTAATGTGTAAATGTGCTATACAAATCTACATTTTCACCTGTTCTTAATATTCGCTTTTCCATTCCATTATGCCTAAATAAACTAGACTAACGCCCTCTTACGTTCTGACCTGAAGCTTTACCTGCTCGAGAACAGAGCACAGTTCGTTTTTATATAGAAAACACATGATTTGCAGCATTTCCATGGGAAAAAAAGGTAGAAATATATTGTTATATTTAGCATGGCGTTCTGCAGGTATATTCTCTGTTCAGTGTGCAGACTGACAACAAGCTAAGGGTCACAGATTCTGCTTCTATTACATGTAACTGATGCGGCTCCGTAGTAACTCTACATGGGCAATGTTTCAAGAAAAACATATTTGTACGTGCTGTTACTAGAAAAATACTCATTTTGAATATAAAAGTAGCCTGTTTTAAACCGATGTGCACCTATTGTGTCACCCGCATTGAGATTCTTTGACAGTGCAGCGAGTGAGGTGTCACCGGGTCCCATGGTTTGATGGCCCAGTGCACTCCAATTGTAGTTGTTTTTCACTTCCAAACGATGGACTAAGGGGCCTATTTTCTATTTGTTTGGCACCCTTACTACACCACTTATGATTTTTCCTCTACATTAATTTGAGTGCTTCAAAGTTACCACAACCCTTAACAGCCCAAATAGGTCCCTTCACTGTCCCCCTCATAGGTCTAGGGACGGCCATTCTATCCGCCTTTAAGTTTGGGAATTGCCTTAACACGATTTAATACGGAGCGATTTCGTGTCCTTTGCTCATAGTTATTTTTTCTTCTTCTTGTAAAGGTGCCTTTGCCTCCTTAAAAATGAAACCCTCAAAAGCTGGTACGTGGCTTTTGGATACAGAAGTAGGAGAATTTCAGCAAGCGGGGATGCAGGCATCATTCCTAATTATGGGCTCAGGTAAGAATGTGATGTGATGTGATTTTAGGCAGCACTATACTATATTAATTGATCTTCTAGAATACAAATGGTTCCTTTGCTCCAAACGCCCAGCAAACATTGATAAGGTTTAACACAACAGTCTAAACAAGAAAGAAATACACTTTAAAATTTGAAATGTTTCCAGGGCCGGAGCCAACTAGCGTTGTGAATGACAGTTTCTGTGTTATGTTCCATGAGGGTCCATGACCCATTCTATGGAATGTTAAGTGCTGGAGTACCTGTTGCCATGTTTCGCAGATGGATTATGTCATACGGTTGAAACTCTGAGTTACCCCTCTTCCTCTGTACCTGGGAAATTGTGGTTGGAATGTTGTACTGAGATAGGCAGGGCCACTCCTCATCTCAGACCCCGACTGAAAGAATTATGTACAACCAAATATATGATGCTGGCTTGACCTGAGACTGGACAAAGGCAATGTTGACTGGTGTGGGGGAATTTTGAGAAACACCAAGGACAGAAGCGAAACTGCGTCTATCATACTCTTCGGTGCTGCATGGTGAGGTAGAGATGAAATGGGTGAGGTTACCCCAGAAGGCACGCGGTCGGTGCCCAGACCGACAAGTGGAGAGGAACACAAAGATGGGAATAAGTGATCAAGAAACAATACTGTTGATAAAGAGAAGACAGAAGGAAAGATTTTGAACCAGAGCGAGGTGAAAGACTGATCAAAGACACACACGTCCGAATCCGACGGCTGAGAGAAAACAATCTAACAAAGTAGTCGATGCCCATGCACAGTATCACCGAGGAGAAGTCACTCGATCCGTGACTCAAAAATGTTTCTTCAAAGAAAAACAATTTGCAACACTCCAGACCCAACACTAGATGGCAGGAGTGTGCAGAGCATGTGAAACTACAGCCCCACATGCCTTGAACAGATGCTTATTGGGTAAGAAACATTTTCCATACATTGTTCTGCTGCAGACTTTTTTCTTTGATAAACTTCAGTGGTACCATATCTTCATTGTGTACGACTTAAATAAACTGTTCCTTAACAGAAGAAATGTTAAGTGTTATATGCTTGGGAGCAAATTCCACAATTTACTAAAAAATGAAGGCGCCATCACTAATCGCAAGTTTATTTTTGGTAGTGCATATAACAATTCTAAATAAATTCAATAGGCATTTATCCAATTTTTGCTGGTATATTGTACAGTTTCTCCAAACTGGAACACATTTGTTATGCTGTCAGGACATGTGTCTAAAAGTCGGGGTAGTGTTTTTACCTTTAGTCAGAGAAATGTAATCTTCTAACTTTACGCCCTCTTCCTTATTTTTATCAAGTCAGTGAAATGTAATTTTCTAACACTACTCACTGTTCCTTATTTTTTATCTAGTGCTAACTAAAGGAACCTCATCCCAAAGTAAAATCGATGACAAAGTAGCATTATCTGTGGCATATAGAAGTACATTAATTGTTTTTTTTTAATAAAGAAATTTTATTGATTTTGCAAAAGGAAAAAAAAAACAGTTATACATATTGATGAATTGGTGCCAACGGGCACTAAACAGTGGTCATTCCCAATGTCCCAGACAACCCCTAAGCGCTTAGATTGTACATCTCTACGATGGTGTATTTCGTAAGTAACTCGTCCCACATAGGAGAGAGGGAAGGTGGTGTGTGTTCCGGCTCACCCTTTTGGTGTGTCATTCAGTTTGTGGTGGCAGGGTAATCTGTTGTGGCTTCCCACTTTCCCCATATCTTGTTATATTTTTCGGGGGAACCCCTAGCCTCGTATACTAGCTTTTTACATTGAGCACACCAGTCCAACCCCCGTCTCCACTTCGCCAGAGCTGGTGCTTTATTGGCCTTCCAGTCCGCCATGATGTCTCTTTTGGCTACTAGGCATGCCACCCCTAGAAAGGTTCGTTCTGGTCTTCTCAGCCCAGAGTCCTCCATGATACCTAGTAGGAATATCAATGGTGTCAACTCCGTATCTACCTGCAAGACCGTTAAGATCTCTCGCGATATAGCCCCCCAATATGTTTTAATCACTGGGCACACCCACACCATATGGAAAAAGTCGGCATCTGGACTCATACACCGGGGGCAGTCATCTGTGGGTCGGAGGCCGGAGGTATAATTTGGCGGGTGTAAGGTAAACTGCATGGAGATAGTAGGTCTGTATTAGTCGGAGACGAGTCGTCATCGTTAAGGTATGAGGACCTGCCAGTGCTTCATTCCAGTCCATCTCCTCCAGAGGTCCCACCCATCCCTCCCATTTCCGACGCAGCCCCTCCAAGGAACATGCAGTGGCAGTAATCAATGTACGATATATCTGGGAGATGCCTCCCTTACCCAAGTTCCCCATCAATGCCCTTCTCTCCATAGGGCTACTCTCGGGAATGCTATCTCCTGTCTGTATCTGCGTCAGTAGGGCGTGACGGACCTGGAGATATTTATGGAATTGTGTCTTGTTTAGCGAATAGGTTGCCTGCAGGCTCTCAAAGGAGCGCATGCGTGAGCTCTCCCATACATCTCCCAGTGTGGAGATACCTATATTATCCCATTTCTGGAATCCCTCCAGGCCGGCTACCTCTCTTAAGTATGTCCCATGCCACAGTGGAGTCTGTTGGGTAAGTCGCCCCCACCATCCCGACACCTTCTGGGCCGTCCGCCATCCCTGTAGTACCACCCCGGTCACCTCCGGGACCCCTCGCGAAATCGGGCCACCGTACAGGGCATAAAAAATCCTAGTATAACTCAGTGTCTGGAGTTCCAGCCGGTATGCCGGATCTGTCCATCCCCCCCCATCCAGTCATTAATCACTAACAGCTGCGCAGCCAGGTGGTAGTAGTGAATGTTGGACATTCCCAGACCCCCTTCATAGACATCTCTCTGGCAAGTTGTAAGCGACAGACGGGGCCGGGCACCGCTCCACAGGAACTGGCGAGCTAGCAAGTCCATATCTTTAAACCATTTCATGGGGATAGGATGTGGGAAGTTCTGGAGGAGATAGAGTAGCCTGGGAAGGACAATCATTTTATAGAGAGCGATTCTACCAAGTATGTTGAGGGGGAGGTCCCTCCAACGTTGGAGATCGTTTTTGATTTTTTTGGTTAGTGGAGTAATATTGAGCTCCCACGTTAATTGAGGGAGCGTTGAAACATGTACCCCTAGGTATTTGAAGCTATTCCTCCGCACCGGTATGTTTTGCTGCCAGTCCACACAGTCGCGTGACTGATGGAGGGGAACCAGCAGGGATTTATTGGGGTTCAGAGTCAGTCCTGAAGCCTCCGAAAAAAGATTTAGAATTTTCAGAATGCGTGGGCCACTCTTGGCCGGGTTAGAGATGTATAACAGGACATCGTCCGCGTATAGCGCCACTCGGTCCTCTGGGCACATCGGCCACGGCCAGCCCCCTATCAGAGGGTCTTCTCGTAGCAGTTTTGCCAAGAGTTCTATCGTTAGCGCAAAGAGCAAGGGGGATAATGGACAGCCCTGTCTAGTGCCTCAGCTAATAGGGAATGTGTCTGAGACTACTCCATTTACCTGGACATGGGCCGTTGGGTTAGAGTAGAGTAGTCCCACCAGGCCCCAGAATCTGGGTCCAAATCCGTTTTTTATTAACACTTGTTTAAGGTAGGACCAATCCACTGTATCAAATGCTTTTTTTCGAAGTCAAGTAAAAGCAACGCCAGTGGGGTGTGTGTCAGGGTCCCTCTGTGTGCCAGAGCCAGATGTAACCGTCTAATGCAGTGCCTAGTGCTACGGGCAGGCATGAAGCCGCATTGATCAGGGTGTATCAGGGTGGGCATTGTGTCTTTTAGTCTAGAGGCTAGGATTGAGGCCAGTACTTTGATCTCAATATTAAGGAGTGAAATGGGCCGGTATGCCGAGCAGTTTTGTGACGGAGGTTGGGTTTTAGGGATCACTGCGATTGTAGCTAGGTCAATCCCGGGAGGGAAGTGACCCCTCTGCTCAGTATCCTCATACATTTTAAGTAGGTATGGAGCAAGAATATCGCTACATTTCTTGTATATTTCCGCTGGGAATCCATCTGGCCCTGGAGTCTTGCCTGTGGCAAGGCTGGCGATCGCGTTAGTTATTTCAATAATGCTGATTGCCTCATCCATCCTTGCCTTGGTCTTCTGGGAAACCCTGGCGAGAGTTATGTCATTCAGAAGGGGGGATTCTTTTTCCATAGTGGGCCGAGAGTGTTCTGTGTAGAGGTGTACATAGTAGGAAGCGAAGCTCTGGGCAATCTCAAAAGGTGTCTTAGAGAGGGTACCTGAGTCATCCCTGATTTCGGGAATTGTTCTGTTAACTAGGGTCCGGGTGGCCAGCCAATGGAGGAGCTTCCCATTTTTGTCTCCCCAAACGTATATTCGTGCGGATGATGCCCTCCACATGTGTTTTGCTGACTCTAGTACTTAGTGCTTGATTTCGTCCCGAACTCTGATCAGTTGTCTCATTGTAGAGGCCTCAGAGGAGGTTGTTTGTTGGTGCTCCAGCTTTAGTGCTTCAGTTTCCAACTCGGTCACATGTGAATCGCGAGCACGCTCACGCGCCCGTATGAGGCATTTAGCTTGCCCTCTCAGGGTAGCCTTACAGGCGGCCCATAACGTGCCCGGGGACTGCACCGTTCCTTCGTTTAGTTCAAAATATTGTGTGAGGTGTTCCCTAAGTTCAAGAGTATAATCATTGTCTTGCAAGAACCATGCGTTCAGACGCCACACTGGGCGCCTAGTGGGATCCACTCCGCCCAGCCGGATTCGTACCGGTGCGTGGTCCGACAACCCTCGGCCAGTATCTCTGCACCCGTGATGCCGGTGACGTCAAGGGCCGGCATGAATACCAGATCAATTCTAGAGTGTGCCCGGTGAGCGGCCGATGTGTGTGTATATTGACGTTCTCTGGGGTGCCAGGTTCTCCACACTTCACACAGGCCAAGGCTTTCAGCCCAGTCGTTAAGGTTCGTGGCTCGGGAGGACCTGCCCACAGTAATGTCTCCGGATACATCTAGTCTGGGGTCTAGGACTGCGTTAAAGTCTCCTCCTATCAACGTGGTTCCCTGGGGGTGTCTCGCTATTACCTGGCGGAATGAGAGTAAAAAGGCGTTGAGTCCTGCCGGGGGGGGCATATACGCATATGAGATTTAGGGGTGAGCCGCGAAGCAGCCCCGAGACAACTACAAATCTGCCCTGCGGGTCAGACAACGTATATGTGATCACCATAGGCAGCGAGCGGTGGAGCAGGATGGCCACACCTCTGGAGCCTCTGGAGAAGCCTGCGTGGTAAACTCGATCGAATCCTCCTCGTGCAAGCATAGGGCATTTGGTTTCCAGAAGGTGGGTTTCTTGCAGTAGGACCACTGAGGGGGAGTACCTACGGAGAGTATTGATTACTGCGGATCTCTTGATCTTGTCTAATAGACCGTTCACATTCCAGGAGATGATTTGTGTCTAGGAGGACCCTGCGTGGACTGTGCGGGAGTCTTACGTTGTCGGGTGTATGCCAGCGGACAAAGGAATGACTATTCTAACCGGAACAGTGCACTACTAAAGTTGTGAAAACCAGTCAACAAACTGTAGCTATCTATTCCCAACTCAAACTTCTTACCCCCCAACCACCCCCCACCCCATACTCCCTCCCTGGAAGCATCTGTCGCCCTAGTCCCCAACCTGAACAAAACAGCCAATGAGGCTGTCATAGGAGTGGAGTGATGGACCCCTCCATTTAGTCGGATCTCTTACAATTGTTCACAAGAAGTCAGGCCAGATTTGGCAAACCTCAGAGAGGGGAGGAGTCGGATCACCGGCGGAGCCCCTCGAAGGGGGGGCCCCACGGGGCGACCCGGACCCTCTGGTTCTCCCCGGCACTTCCATCGGAGCTTCGCGCGGCATCTCAACCGAGCACCGGAGATAGGCTCAAGCGGTCATCGTCTCCAGCCCGCGCCCGGTCCCGTGACTCCAGGGGCTCGCCGGGTGTTCCTTCCCCTCGGGGGTCGGGCCCCCCAGCCGCTCCTTCTTCCACGGAGGCGTCTAGGTCATTTTTCCTTCCCTTCCGGGATCTAGTACGTTTACGGCTCCTCCGGGGCCCCCCGGTAGGCAGAGGATCGTCGTGGGAGGATACCCCCTCTCGTTTTGTAAGTCTCTTGCGGGCCCCTAAGCCCTCCTCAGTGAGCCAGTCCCATGCCTCCTCCGGGGATTCGAAGAAGTGTGCCTTGCCCGCCATGATGACTTTGAGTTTCGCAGGGAATAAGAGCATGTATGAAAGTTGCATGGCTCTAAGTTTTTGTTTAACCTGTTCGTATGAGCGCCAACGGATCTGGACCTCCCGGGTGTAGTCTGGGAATATAAAAATTCTGTGATTTTCCCATTGAAGATCCCCGAGCGTCTTGCTTCTTTAAGGATGTTGTCCCGATCTCTGAAGTTGAGGATGTGTGCAATCATCGGGCGCCGGGGGCCGCCCGGTGGGGGACGCGGGGCCAGGGCTCTATGGGCGCGCTCCACCGCAAACCAGGGCGAAAGAGTTTGGTCTGGCATCCAGGTCCTAATCCAATGCTCCAAGAAGTCCGAAGCTTTATCTCCTTCTACTCCCTCAGGAAATCCGACAAGGCGTAGGTTGTTACGTTGCGATCGATTTTCTGCATCCTCTGCGCGGCGGTGTAGCTCGGATGTTCGTGTTTGTAGCTGGGCCACTTTAGTTCGAAGATCAGCTAATTCGTCTTCGGTTTGGGAAACTCGGCCCTCTACTTCAGTGATTCGACTCACCGCATTTCTGAGGTTTTGCCTGATGAGGCCCACATCCTCACGCACTTCCCCAATTTTGGTCTCCACGGCTGACTGCGATGATTGAATGGCTTGGAGAATAGCACTTACTCCATCTAGTGCTGGGCCTCCAGTGGCTGTCTCCCCTTCTCCCTTAGGGCCTGCTGGTGTTGTAAATTGGTCGATCTTTTGCTGCTGGGAGGGAGGGAGTTGTTTGTTCGTTCTGTCTTTCCCCATTTTGTCTCAGGGGGTTGGAGGTGGCCTCTCCGGCTTTTACCGCTGCCTCGTCTAGGTTCTGCACCCTTAGCGCATTCACAGGGGGGAGTTTGCGGGAGTGATATCCTTTAGGTCATACGTGTGGTCTTCATCTCAGTTTCCTTCCCGGCTTCCTGCAGTCGTTAGCCCACTAACTCAGAACATGGAGTTTCTCTTAATTCTCCCTATGGTTGCTCCTGTCCCTCATCCGCCTGTCGCTTTGGCCAGGTTGGCTGGTATATTAACGATAAGCTCAAGTATTCAGAGGAGTCATTCCCCAGCATTTAGCATCGACGTTCATGGGGACCTTGCTTATTAACATTTTGTGTGTGGTCTCTTTGACAGAAGGGGGACTGGAATCATCGCCTTGCCTACTGTTCCACCTGGGCCCGTCAATGATTTGTTTTGCTCAGTGGCCTCTCTTCCGGGGGGGGGAGCCCCCTCAGCGCCGTGTCCCCGGGCCCGGAGGTCCACCGGGGGGGCCGCCGCCCGTTTCACCCCTAGCGCCTGCTCGCCTCTGCCGCAGTTCAAACGAGGGAATCCCCACTGGAGCGGAGCGCTTCTCTCCCAGGCCCGCGCCTACTTGACTCACGGGGCGCCGGGAGGTTCCCACTCGCCGGAAGTGTTGTTTTCGAGCCTGGGGGGCTCGGATGTCAGAGCCTGGCCCAGGCAGTCCTCACGGCATTTGTAGCTGCCCGATTCACGGTGCTCGCCTCGTCTGCACCGCTCCTCCGCGTGGGGGGCTCAGTCCCGGCCCCAGCGCCCTCCGAGCCACACGCAGCAGCTCTGCCCGCGCCGGCAAGCCAGTCCTCAGCCTCGGGCCCAGCAGGGCGCCGCGAGCCGATCCGCCATCTTGGTTTTCACTTTGTCTCTGTCGCTCCGGTCGCGTTCAGCGCCCGCGGTTCGGAGCGCACCGCCGCTGGCCCCAGAGGGTTGCCGAGAGTTCCGGAGCCCGTGGGAGCACCCAGGGTGATTTTTAGGGTGTTGTGGCAGTCGCTTCTTGAGGCGGATGACGGAGGGGTCCAGAGCACTCTCAGAGTGCGACCGCCATCTTGACGCCCAAAGCCACGCCCCAGAAGTACCTTAAATTTAAGTAATGTAATCTAAGCAGAAGCTGTGTAGGTGTTGTAGTGAATTTGCCCACATACAAAATAGAAGGTTATATTATTAATGTATATAAGCATGGCTCTATCTGCGATGGTTTATGACTGGGCTGGTGTCTGTTCCACAACATCCGTGATATAAAGAAATTATTCTTTGCTTATGTAACATATGACCTAAATTTAATTAATAGAATTATAGATGGTAACTGCAAATAACCCAATGCTTTTCAGTGGGAACTTCCAAGTGACATCGGAATACACAAGAAGGCCTCGGCTTGACCTTTCCATGATGTAAGTTACTGCCATGGAACAGCATTCTAATGATTTGGGCTGGTAATTACACAACACTTAGTTCCTTTTTGGACTGGCTAAACGGACTGTCACGGGACATACATTTCACTAAGACTTGCAGTAACAGGGAGCTGAATTTTGCAGACATAACCGTCAAGCACATACATTATACACCGCTAATTACCATGGAATGTAACACGTTTAGGGTACTCCAATCATCCCACACAGAGCCTGTGGGACAGTCTCCCTTGTGGGTGTTTTTGTAAAGAATAAGACACAACTGTGCTGGAAAATAAGACTATTTCCTTGAATCAGATAACTTGATCAACAGATTGTGCAAACAGGAGTATCTTAAAGGATTATTGAAAAGATCTAGAAAAAGAGCTTGGTTTTGCCCTAGGAATTCTTCAGTTGTCCTCAAAACACCTACAAACAATAAACATCATTTGGTATGTGTTACCACATTCTGCATTGCAAGTAATGCAATAAAAAGGTCATCAACAAGTATTGGAATATGGCCAAAGATGAACTTGCCATAAACATCTAGCTACCCTCGGCCTTTAAGAGGGGTAGGACATCATGTTGTCAGATACTTTCTTCCTTCTTCCAAAGAGCCTATGATCCATTCCCTCTGGAGTCTCCCACCTTTGTTAGGTCATTATAAATGTGGCAGCTGAAAAGCATGTAAGTTATGCATGGACACCAAGGAGTTTAAGTATGGAAACTGAAAATTTGAACTGCTTAGCCACACCAATTGCAAAAGCACAAATGTAATCTATGTTGAGGCGGGAGACCGCTGGGGAACATGGCGGCCGCTTGAGTTCAGCAGTCGGGAACTCATTGTTCCGGACGATGACCGGAGGCATGATGTGATTACACAGTGCACAAACTTAGCTTTTGGAGTGGAATTTGAGGTATTTTCCCTCTGCTTTGGTGCCCCTGTACGAAGCAGGGCTGGAGACGCGTACGGTTGGCATCTTGAGTTTAGCAGTGTGGGCGGAGGCTTCCTGCAGTGTGCACCGCGGGAGACGCTGCCTCATCCGTTGCAGCCCCCGCGGCCCACGCGCTATCAGTATCCTTGGCGTTTTGTGAGGCAAAAAGGATCCCCCTAGACGCTGTAATTTGTACCAAGTGGCCGGGGTGGAGGATTGTTTTTACATGACGCCGGCAAAGCTGAGTGCTCGGGCAACTTTTAGAGGCCCTCCGCTTGCATTCGTTCAGCTGCCGCAAAGCGCGCATGAAGGTAAGGGGGCCCCCTCATAGCCGCAAGCTCAGTTACTAGAGGGGTGTAGGCCTGATTCTCCACTTCTACCTTTTTTGAAAAAATGTCCTAAAGACACGGAAATGCAGACTTTAAAAATTTTGGAGAACCCCCCCCCCCTTCTCCGTGCTTCCCTCCCTGAGAACTTAGTAACAAGGGGACAAGTGTAACACCGCGCTCTGACGAGGCTTCTCTTTCTGTCCTCGCGGGTGGAACGCGCTACCGATATTTGGAGCGCTGTTCCCCGCGTTTTTTTACTATGCTTTCTGGGAAGCATATATTTCGTTCCCGGTCGCGCTGCACTTACTTGTAGCCTTTTTTCTTCTGTTGTTGTTGGTGGTGGGTTTTTTGTTGGTCCTTTTGCCTGTCTCTATCCATGTTGTGTCCATCTTGTCTTCTTCGTGTTTTTGTCCCAGCATGCTCTGTTTTTCTTTTATACTACTTTCTTTTTCCTATACTGGTCTATGGGCTTTTCCCAATCCAAGATGGTGTTACTTCCTTTTCCTGTGATGTCACTTCCCTTTTCTCAGTATATAAGTCAGTCAGTCTTGTTCCTCCTTGCGTTGCAAACACTTCCTTCTGGTTGTGCTGTTCGCTCCTGTTCTTTGTTCCTGCTTTTTGCCTTGGGAGATTTTTGCCTGTTCTTTGTTCCTGCTTTTGCCTTGGGAGATTTTTGCCTGTTCTTTGTTCCTGCTTTTGCCTTGGGATATTTTTGCCTGTTCCTTTTTTCCTGCCTTTTACCCTGGATTTTCCCTATTTTTGTTTCCTGTTGTCAAGTCCTGTTTTTTCTTGTTTTCCTTCAGGAGTTCCTGTTAGAGGTTTTTTCCCCAAGTGTTGGGGTTTTTTCCCTCTGGGACTCCTTCTGGAGGGTACGGTCTGCTTTGGCGTAGCCTGTCAAGCGGCACCGTGGCTACTAGAAGGGGTCGCCCTTATCTGGGAGTATCCAGGACCTGTAGAAGACTTGGTGTATTCGCCAATCCAAAACCCAGAGGTGAGAAGTCCAGCGCAGTACGTGACAACAAGACTACGACAAAGAGGTCGATCAAGATCAATCTGAGAAGCAGGTAGAGGCATCTAATCCCTCGTTATCTGAATCACCAGTGGCTTATTTACTTCCACAAGGTCTTGTTGTTCAGAACCTCTTGATCTCACTAACTGAAGAGATTAGAGAAAAATTTGAGGTGTCCGAGCATAATCAAGGGAAAATAAGGGAATCTTGTAACGCACTAGAGAGCAAATTGAATGTGCTAACTGAGAGAATGGGCAGGTTGGAGGCAGTGGTTGCAGAACAAGAGGAACGATTACTTACTAACTCTAATGACATTTCTAAACTGACACTTAAAGAAAAAGCTATCCAGGAGAAGTTGGAATCATTGGAAAATAACTTGCGGAGGAACAATATTAGGTTGTTGAATGTTCTTGAAGGGGTGGAAGGTGATGATATTAAGGGCTACATAATTCTTTTGATTAGAGAGTTCTTTCTGTCTATGGCGCATTTAAAGCTGGAAGAGGACATCCAAAGAATTCATAGAGATCCCTCTAGAAGGAAATCTGACAGGAAAGTGCCCAGGAAAATACTTATTCATTTTGGAACCTACTCTGTGAAAGAGAAAATCCTCTCTGAAGCTCTTAAGGCGGTGTAGTGCTTTTGCTTTTATCTAGTTTTAAGCACTAACATAACACACCAGAAATGCACTTCTGAGGTCAAAGAAGACTTTTATTGTTGTTAATTCTTCCCCAACCACAATTTTTATGAATGACGAATTATTAGCTTTCAAGCACACGTTAATGCACAGTTTGCAATATACACAGCAGGTTATATTTATAAGATATTGAATGCAAAGCAAAACAAATACTTCACCGTGTGGGAAACTATTTACAGCTTCATCTTTCTAGGGTCTGCAAGCTGATGACTCCCTGTCAGCTGCGAGAAAGAGATTCATCTACCCACACGGGATGCTGGCAACTGGCGCCTAGTTCCAGCACGAAGTCAGGCAGATTCGAATCTGAATCTCTGCAGCCTGTGACATTCGTTACAAAGGTGTGCCCCCTCCTCTCAGACTCGGGAAAACTGAGCTAGCCTTTGGAGACTGGCC
The DNA here is from genome assembly GCF_031143425.1 of Pleurodeles waltl. Taxonomy (NCBI): domain Eukaryota; kingdom Metazoa; phylum Chordata; class Amphibia; order Caudata; family Salamandridae; genus Pleurodeles; species Pleurodeles waltl. Next base: position 320,296,182 of record NC_090447.1, on the reverse strand, counting down.
AGGTCTCCGAGACTACTCCTCTTCCCAAGCTCAAGCGGAGAAAAACAACCAGTGTACCCTCTCTTATCAGGTCTAGTCTACTGTGAGAAAAACATCTTGGTTCATCTTGTGCAAAAACACAGCTTGGAAAAATACAGCTTGGATTCTCAACTGCTATGTCTAACTCCACGTTAAAGGCAATAGGCAGCTAACCTAAATATCAAATGCAATGTCTAATGTCATATCAAAGCCTATAGGCAGCTGAGCTGAATACAAAATGCAATGTATAATATCATGTCAAAGCCAATAGGCAGTTAAGCTGAATACAAAATGCAATGTATAATATCATGTCAAAGCCAATAGGCAACTGAGCTGAATACAAAATGCAATATATAATATCATGTCAAAGCCAATAGGCAGAATATCTAATAGCATGTCAAAGCCAATAGGCGGCTAAACTGGATACAGCATGTCAAAGCCAATAGGCAGAATACAGAATATAATTGCTAATGCAATGTCAAAGCCAATAGGCGGCGAAACTGGATACAGAAAGTAATGGCTAATGCCATGTCAAAGCCAATAGGCGGCTCAACTGAACAAAACATACAATGTGCTACTGGTGAACATTGAGCAACTAATATGCGCAGTGGTGAAACACAAAGTCATTGGTCAAACAAAATTTATCAAATGGCAGTACAGGCGGGCAGTTTTTCCAAGGGGGATTGGTCTTTTCGGATACGATCGGATGTCTCTAAGGCAACATCAGATAGACAGTGGGAATTGGGTAATTTCATGCAGGAGTTTAGATCTTTTGGTGCTACAGTTCAGATGAGGTTCCCGGCGTCTCTAAGGATCATGTGGAACAATAGAATGTACAATATTAGGGACCCTGTTGAAGTTCGGGGCTTAATCGAGAAGATTAAGGTATCACATTGATGGAACCTTTTTATAGGAAATAGTTGTCCGGAAGTGAGCTCAGATGGGTTGTAATATGCACCTTGTCAGAATAGTAGGGAGGGTTCCCACGGGAGGGGGAGAGATTTGGTTGATTTTTGATATTGGGTGGGGGTTTTTTAACACTAGATGGGGGAGCATGGGGATAAAAATAAAAAATGTACACACAAGTGTCCTCAGGAACGTTACAGGTGGTTTAGTTAAGGGTCTGATAGTGTATTTAGATTTTGGGTTCTTTTCCCTCTTTTTCTATCTTTATGGACAATGGCTAGTCATAAGAAGATCTTGTTGAAATTTCTTTCATGGATTGTTAATGGTTTACGGATCAAAGGGAGAAGGAGGAACATTTTGGAATTTTTAAGAGGGATAGATGAGGAGGTGATTATCTTACAGGAGACCCACTTATTACAGTCAGAGTGGAATAAAACCCTTAAGCATTTGAATTGGGTGTGTTTCAACGCGAGCACAAGTCAATCATGCGCTGTTAAAGGTGTGGCAATCCTTATTAAGAAATCTTTGAAGGCGATTGTAGCAAATGTCGTAAGGGATCCCAAAGGTAGGTGGTTGATTGCAGAAGTGGGCCTGCACGGGGTTTGGCTTACAATAGTTGGTTATTATGGACCTAATGTGGATGACTTACCACCTTTTCAGGAATTGTACAGTCATTTATTGGTAGCAAAATACCCAATTGTAATAGGTGGGGATTTTAATGTTTTACTGGATCCTATGTTAGATAAGTCTACTTCCAGACCGACGGTGAACTCCCCTAAAACTCAGTCTTGAATAAAACAAGCAATGGTAGACCTTGGCTTGACAGATATTTGGCTCTGGAAAGGGGGTGAGGGTTCAAGGTTTACATTTGACAATAAAAAGTACGGCCACCGGTCTAGGATAGATTTATTTTTTATACAGAATAATCTAGGTGAAATGGTGAACTATGTAGGCCATGCTCCGGCTCACCTTTCGGACCATTCTGCAGTAAAGTTGCATGTCTCTCTTAATATTCAGTCATCTATTCCCAGGTGGACAGTTAACCAAGCTCTTTTTCTGGATGAACTGATAGTCGATGGTCTGAGGCTGGACACAAAATAGTTTTTTTAATTCAACTATGGTTCTACCACTTTACAGACGATGTGGGATGCATACAAAGCATTTATTAGAGGAAGGCTTGTGGATTTGGCTACCTATAAATATAGGGAAGAGAGAAAACAGCTAAAATGTTTTGAATCTCAGATAGCCTCCTTGCAGGAAGCAATCTTTAATATCCATCAACATGAGGAGAGTCAGTTAGTTACCTTGGAAACCAAGTTAAAATCTGCTAAAATAGACCTACATTTATTCCTTGAGAGGAAAAATAGAAGGAGATGGGACAGTAGCCGGTATGCTCATTACGAATATGGGGAAGGCTGTGGTAGGCTTCTAGCGTGGAAAACTAAAACAGACCGTTCTAGGAATTATGTTTTGTTAATTAAATCAGAGATTACCGGATTCTTATGTACAGGCGAAGCTGAGATTGATGAGGCTTTCACAGCCTTTTTCCAGAATCTTTATACTGATGATTTTAAGATTTCAGAAGAGGTGGCCAGAGATTTTTTGGAGGAGATTCATCTTCCCCAGCTAGATGTCACTGATCAGCTACAGCTGGAGAGGAGGATAGATCAGGGGGAGGTGGAGGCAGCAATAAAAAATTTTAAAAAGGGGAAGGCCTCGTGCCCGGATGGTTTGCCTAATGAATTGTATTGTGTGTTATGTGAAGACCTCTTGCCCATTTTAGTGGAGTTGTTTAATCTTCTTCTGCAGGAAGGTGTAGATATGCCAAAGGCCTGGGATGAGGCCGTAATTAGTATCCTTTTAAAACCAGGGAAAGACCCGGTACAATGCAGTTCATATCGGCCCATATCTTTGTTGAATTCAGACTATACCTATATTTTGTCTAAAAGTCTTCATGAACCGATTAGTAGGTTGATTCATGAAGATCAGAAGGGTTTTATTAAGTGTAGACAATTGCATGAACTTACCCATGATTTATTAGGTGCAGTAGAAATGGCAACTCAAGAGGGGGCTCCACTAACAGTTCTTACCTTCGATGCTGCCAAGGCTTTTGACTAGGTTAACTGGTCCTTCTTACAGTCTGTCATGGAGGTGTATAAGATTTGGCCAAAATTTGTTAGAGCAATTCAGGCTATTTATAAATGCCTGACCGCTAGCATTTTGGTTAATGACAAGCTATCTCGGAGATTTAGGATTGGGAGAGGGACTCGTCAGGGCTGTCCATTGTCCCCTCTTCTTTTTAATCTATATATTGAGCCGTTGGCCGCAACAATCAGGGCTGATAAACAGATTCTTCTTACCAAAGTAAGGGCTGGGTAAAGAAGGTTGCCTTATATGCTGATGATCTTATGATTTATACCAGTGACCTGACCCAAGCTCTTCCCAGAATCACGCAACGGTTAGAGGATTTTGGTAGGGTGTCTGGTTACTCTGTGAACCCGGAGAAAACTAAGATTATGGCGGTCATTCCAACCTCGGCGGTAAAAGGCGCTTACCGCCAGACAGAAGACCGCCATAACACCGCCGCGGTCGCGGTAAACCGCCACGGTCATTCTGACCCACAACAGGCAAACCGCCAAAATACCGACATCCACAAAAGTCCGCCACACCAAAGGTCAGCGATAAACTGGCGATGACCAAACCTCCCCCGTCACGCCAACAGAAATACGCCAGTGCCATTACGACACACGAATCCACGCGGCTGTCTTTCAACTGCGGTATTCTATTGGCGGTACACACCGCCGCGGTCGAAATACACATACTCGTACAAAACACTACCACATTGGCCAATTCGAAATACACACACCTGATACACATACACACACCACTCCCACACACCCAATACAATATAAAACACACACCCACATCACCCACAAACCCCTACGACCAGAAATTCTGAGAGAAGGCCAGAGAGAGACACCACAGTCAACTACCAAGCATCCACAGGCACACAATACCAATACCCACAGAACATCCACGCACCTCACACAACACACCACTAAATAGCACCCCACCTATCACTAGACACTCCACCCCACACATCATCCACACCACCCCATGGCACCTAAAGACACCCCAGGTTCTCAGATGCTGAACTCAGGGTCATGGTGGAGGAAATCGTACGAGTAGAGCCCCAGCTGTTCGGGACACAGGTGCAGCACACCACCATTGCCAGGAAGATGGAGCTATGGAGCAGAATAGTCGACAGGGTCAACGCTGTGGGACAGCACCCAAGAAATAGGGACGACATCAGGAAGCGGTGGAACGACCTACGGGGGAAGGTGCGTTCCATGGTATCAAGGCACAACATCGCGGTACAGCGGACTGGCGGCGGACCCCCACCTCCTCCCCCAGAATTTACAACATGGGAGGAGCAAGTCTTGAACATCCTGCATCCTGAGGGCCTCGCAGGAGTCGGTGGAGGAATGGACTCTGGTAAGTCTCATCTTCGCTACTTCATGCCCCCCACCCCACCTGCATGCCAACTCATACCCCCACCCTCACCCTCACCCCCATCACAACTACCCCTTGCAAATGTCTCACCATCACAACTCACCCATCCCAAAACTTAGCCCTGCATGCGGCCCCAAAGCATGGACACCCATCACCAAAGCATGCCCAATGCACATACCCATCAACCCCCCCCCCCCCCCCCAAAAACATCCGTCATAACAGCCCCCACAAAGGAATGCCAGCACTGGGGTACACGGGCACCCACCCATTGCACGCCATTGGCACACACAGAAGCAATAACCACACTTTTATACCCCTGCAGGACCCGAACGCCAGGTCACAGCGCAGGAGGGTCCACAAATGTCCACTCCACCCCCAGAAGAGGCCCACAGTGATGACAGCAGCTCTGTCTCCCTGGATCTAGATGACCAGCCCGGTCCATCGGGGACCTCGGGACAGTCGGTTCCCCTCAGACAGCCACAGGCCACAGCAGACCTTCCCCCCTCTGGGAACACCAGCACAGCACCCACCCAGCGGGCCCATACCTCTGTCCCCAGGACACGTCAATCAGCGGTGTGTCAACCACTACAGGGAACCCAGGCTAACCCACCACCCCAACAACAACAGGGACCTGGGGGCAGTGGTAGTGGGCACACGGTCCAGGGGACGGAGGGCCAGGGAAACAGGGGAACTGGGAGGGCTGCTGTGCGACGGGGGGGACAGGCCAAGGGAACCCACTCTCCACGAGGCCCTCTCCTCCATCATGGGAGCATACCACCGCTCCCAGGAGACGATGGCGACGGTCCTGGCCAGGTTTCAGGAAATCCAGCTTCTGCAGGAGCAACAGTATATGGGGTTCAGGGAGGAACTAAGAAACATCAGTTCCGCCATGGGTACCATCGTAGTGGCCCTGAATGAGTTAATCACCACATTGCGGACCACTGTGGCATCTCAAAGGGCCCCTGACACTAGCATGGACCAAGAACTGGCTACCACCTCCGCTGGTCCTAGTGGACAGGAGGCCCCGACACAAGACCAACAGGCCACCGGAACCCCACCCCCTGCAGAAGGAGAACCACCCCGCAAGCGGGCCCTGAGATCCAGGAACAAGACAGAGTAACATGTCAAGACCCCCGCCAGCAAAGGATACCGCCCTGATTGTCATCCCACTGTCCCACATTGTCACCCTGTCCAACCTTAAACTGCCCCTGCTCCACTTCCCACAGGCATTTGGACAATGCACCTGTGATACTGATAGTCTGGACTCTGCCATGGACAATCCTCCACCATCACCCCTCACCGATATGCAACCACCCATCCAAATTAGAGCACTTGAATAAACACACTTATTGCACATAAACAATCTGGAGTCTGTCTGTGATTTTAACAAATGTATTAGACATGACAGTGCCAAAATTGTTATTCACATTGTGATGCCAACTAACCGCTGTCACACAGCTGTAGTCCATGGGGAAACAAAGCAGATGTCACGCAGTGGGGCCCACAGCTCAGAAAACGGAAGGGAAAGTCACAACACAGTTACCATACACTGGGGGAAAAAGTCAGACAGTAGAGAGGTAGGAGTCTTTAAGTAAATGTAATATGCCGGTGTGTACTCTTACCTGTGTGTCACTGAAAATATTGCTCTATTACTGTGTTCCTGTTGTCTATGTCGTCCTCTTCGGCTTCCTCTTCTTCACTCTCCACAGGCTCCACAGCTGCTACAACACCACCATCTGGACCATCCTCCTGCAGAAAAGGCACCTGGCGGCGCAAAGCCAGGTTGTGAAGCATACAGCAGGCCATGATGATCTGGCACACCTTCTTTGGTGAGTACATTAGGGATCCACCTGTCATATGGAGGCACCTGAACCTGGCCCTCAGGAGGCCAAAGGTGCGTTCGATCACCCTCCTAGTCCGCCCATGGGCCTCATTGTAGCGTTCCTCTGCCCTGGTCCTGGGATTCCTCACTGGGGTCAGTAGCCAGGACAGGTTGGGGTAACCAGAGTCCCCTAATAGCCACACCCGGTGCCCCTGGAGTTGACCCATCACGTAAGGGATGCTGCTATTCCGCATGATGTACGCGTCATGCACTGACCCAGGGAACTTGGCATTAACATGGGAGATGTACTGGTCTGCCAAACAGACCATCTGTACATCCATCAAATGATAACTTTTCCTGTTCCTGTACACCTGTTCACTCCTGCTGGGGGGGACCAAAGCAACATGTGTCCCATCAATGGCACTAATGATGTTGGAGATATGTCCAAGGGCATAGAAATCACCCTTCACTGTAGGCAAATCCCCCACCTCAGGGAAAACGATGTAGCTCCGCATGTGTTTCAGCAGGGCAGACAAAACTCTGGACAACACCTTGGAAAACATAGGTTGAGACATCCCTGATGATATTGCCACTGTTGTTTGAAATGACACACTTGCTAAGAAATGGAGTACTGACAGCACCTGCACTAGAGGGGGGATCCCTGTGGGTTGGCGGATGGGTGACATCAGGTCTGCCTCCAGCTGGGCACACAGTTCATGTATAGTGGCTCGGTCAAGCCTGTATGTCAGAATGACATGTCATTCCTCCATTGTCGACAGGTCCACCAGCGGTTTGTACACGGGAAGATTCCTCCATCTCCTCGCATTGCCCAGCGGACGGTGCCTAGGAAGGACAACAGCGAGCACAGAGTCAATCAACCCACAGGTACGTTCCCACAGCTTGCACACAACACGATTCACTATGCATTGAATGGTTTGTATGAGTGTTGAGGAAAGGCCTAGGTATGTGTGACGCAGTAGAAATTAGGCCATGTGGGCCCTTGAAATGGCGGCTGCCTGACCTGTGAAGTGTGACAATGGGATGTGAGGTCAATGCGCTGGCGTGGCACACCGTGGCGGTAGGCGGTCGAAGACCGCGGCGCAAAGCCGCATTGGTTAACATAGAACCCTATGGGTTTCACGAGCCAATGACGATGTGCGCCGGCGGTCGCGGTACGCACCGCCGCGGTACGCACTGCCGCGGGCGTGACCGCCATTTTCTATCTACTTAATCACTCGATACCTGATCTTCCACAGGAGAGGACCTACACTGCAAGTGCTGCTGTGACCTCGGTCTGGAAGAGACAATGGCTGCTGCGAGTGGGGAAAGGGCACCTGCTTTCACTTCTGAAGAATTGGAGAAACTCGTGGATGGGGTCCTCCCCCAGTATGCGCTACTCTACGGTCCTCCAGACCAACAGGTAAGTACACTGGGACCATGCTTTGTGGGCAATGCCTGGGTTGAGTCGGGTGGATGAAAGATGGTGGGGAGGGGAGCGATTGAGGCATGCATCAGACGACGGATGAGAGCATTGGCCACATGGCAAGGGTGGGGATGGGGGGCCACTCACATCAAGCATGCAGAAGGTGATGATTTTTTTTCTCCCCCTGTACATGTCACATAGGTCAGCGCCCACCAGAAAATCGCTATTTGGCGTGCCATCGCCAAGGACGTCCGGACCCTGGGGGTCCACAACAGACGGGGCACCCACTGCCGGAAGAGGTGGGAGGACATCCGACGCTGGAGCAGGAAGACGGCGGAGGCTCTGCTGGGGATGGCCTCCCAATGTAGGAGGGGTGCCAGTCGTCAATTGACCCCCCTGATGTCCCGGATCCTGGCGGTGGCCTACCCCGATTTGGATGGGCGCGTGAGGACATCACAGCAGACACAAGGGGGTGAGTACACTCTCATTCTGGTGACTTTGCGCGCAGTGGAGGTGTCTGGGTGGGGGAGGTGGGCTGTGGGTATCTCTAGGCCAGGGCGATTTCTGTAGGCTAGGCCCCTCTGTAAGGCATGGCCCTGTGCCCCCGCACCCCACCTCTGTAGGGTGCCAAGTACAGCTATTCATGGCCCTGTGTCATCTATGTGTGCAGTTGTCGTCCATAGGCTTGTAGGCCATGTCCCACTGATTGAGTAGTGGACCCCAAGTGCGCAGCGTAGTGTAGGGGGCTTCTGTGTCTGTCCTCTCCGCCAACGGTAGCGGTAATCCATGCACTCAACATGTCTTTCTTTCCCCCCCCTTTTTTGTGGTCTTCCTGTTCATGTGTGCATTAGCATCATCAGGCGGAGGAGAAGTGGCATCGGAGCACGAGGGAGCTGCATCCCACATGGCCCTGGAGGGCCATGCAACGGACTCTGAGTACACCAGTGGGACGGAGGGCGAGGGGAGCTCCACAGCGGCGACTCGTGCTGATGTCAGTGGCAGCGACTCGTCCTCTGAAGGGAGCTCCCTTGTGGTGGCGGCAACATCCGTGCCCCCCGCAACAACAGGTACAGCCGCCAACCAGCGCACCAGCACCGCCCTCCCAGCAGCCCCTCAGCGTTTGCCCCGTGCCCGCTCACCCATGAAGGGGGGCATCTCCTTCGCCCCAGGCACCTCAGGCCCTGCCCCTGTCACCCCTGCTGCCCTCAGTGAGGAGGTCATTGACCTCCTGAGGACCATCATTGTTGGGCAGTCTACCCTTTTGAATGCCATCCAGGGTGTACAAAGGGAGGTGCACCGCAGTAATGCATACCTGGAGGGCATTCATTCGGGTCAGGCTGCCCATCAGCGATCGTTCAACGCTCTGGCCTCAGCACTGACGGCAGCAATTGTCCCTGTCTCTAGCCTCCCCCCTCCAACTTCCTCCACCCAGATCCAATCCCCTGTACCTCTGCCTATCCCAGACACAACTACAAACCAGCCTGCACACACCTCAACACCCAAGGGAAGCTCATCCAGACATAAGCACCACACATCACACAAGCATTCACACAAGCCACATCCACATGCAGACACACCAACACCCACTGCCTCCACTGTGTCCCCCTCCTCCTCATCTCCCTCCTCCCTCCCTGTGACGTCTCCACTCACACTTGCATGCACAACATCTTCAGCCACTACGTCCATCACCAGCACACCCACCAGAACACTCCGCACACGTGCAGTCACCACCCCCACTACCATTTACACGTCCCCTGTGTCCTCTCCCAGTGTGTCTGTCACCCCCTCTTCCAAACCACACAAACGCAGGCAGCCACCACCCAACAGCCATCCACCTCACGACAGCCTCCAGCCCAAGCACCTGCACCCAAAGACACCAGACTTCACACTCCTACAACCACATCCTCTTCCTCCACTCCCATACCCACTACACCTAGCCATCCCTCTCTTTCCAAATTGATTTTCCTTTCCAAACTTGACCTCTTTCCAACAACTCCCCCACCCCGTCCATCTCATAAGACTGCAATCAGCACCTCAGCCACCACCAAACCAGGACCTATCAAGACTGTTGTCCAAGGACTGTGGAGTCCCCCACCCTCAAGGGCAACTAGTTCTGCTAGGAGCCAAGGCACGGCCAGCCCACCCCCGTAAAAACACCCAAAGATCACCAGTGCCCGGCGCGAGAGGCCAAGGACACCAGGGACCAAAATCCCTACCCTGGCTCCGGCTGGAAGTGGGGTGCCACCTGGCACACCGCCAAAGGTGGGAAAGGGCCACAGACGACCAGGGAAGGGTGGGAATGGCAGCACGCCCGACAAGTCCGGCAGCAGGCCAGCTGCCCAGGAGGGCCCCACCAGCCCCATCCCAGGTGTGCAGGAGCACACCCAGAGGCCCGGTATGGCAGCCCAGGAGGGCCCCGCCAGCCACAGCCCAGCTGCCCAGGAGGGCCCCGCCAGCCACAGCCCAGGTGCCCAGGAGGGCCCCGCCAGCCACAGCCCAGCTGGGCAATGAAGGAGCGCCAGCCACAGCGCAGCTGGGCAATGAAGGAGCGCCAACTCAAGCACCGCTGAACATGGCAAGGACTGCCAAGGCAAGCACCGCTGAACAGGGCAAGGACCGCCAAGGCAAGCACCGCTGAACAGGGCAAGCACCGCTGAACAGGGCAAGGACCGCCAAGGCATGCACCGCTGAACAAGGCAAGTACCGCTGAAGAGGGCAAGGACCGCTGAACAGGGCAAGGACCGCCAAGGCAAGCACTGCTGAACAGGGCAAGGACCGCCAAGGCAAGCACCGCTGAACAGGGCAAGCACCGCTGAACAGGGCAAGGACCGCCAAGGCAAGCACCGCTGAACAGGGCAAGCACCGCTGAACACGGCAAGGACCACTGAACAGGGCAAGGACCGCCAAGGCAAGCACCGCTGAACAGGGCAAGGACCGCCAAGGCATGCACCGCTGAACAGGGCAAGCACCGCTGAACAGGGCAAGGACCGCCAAGGCAAGCACCGCTGAACATGGCAAGGACCGCCAAGGCAAGCACCGCTGAACAGGGCAAGCACCGCTGAACTGGGCCCTTCATCTCAAGCACCGCTCCGCTGGGCACCGCCGTCTCAAGCACCGCTGCACTGGGCCCTTCATCTCAAGCACCGCTGCACTGGGCCCTTCATCTCAAGCACCGCTCCGTTGGGCACCGCCGTCTCATGCACCGCTGAACAGGGCACCGCCGTCTCAAGCACCGCTGCACTGGGCCCTTCATCTCAAGCACCGCTGCACTGGGCCCTTCATCTCAAGCACCGCTGCACTGGGCCCTTCATCTCAAGCACCGCTGCACTGGGCCCTTCATCTCAAGCACCGCTCCGCTGGGCACCGCCGTCTCAAGCTCCGCTGAAGAGGGCACCGCCGTCTCAAGCACCGCTCCGCTGGGCACCGCCGTCTCAAGCACCGCTGAACTGGGCCCTTCATCTCAAGCACCGCTCCGCTGGGCACCGCCGTCTCATGCACCGCTGAACAGGGCACTGCCGTCTCAAGCACCGCTGCACTGGGCCCTTCATCTCAAGCACCGCTGCACTGGGCCCTTCATCTCAAGCACCGCTGCACTGGGCCCTTCATCTCAAGCACCGCTCCGCTGGGCACCGCCGTCTCAAGCACTGCTGAACAGGGCACTGCCGTCTCAAGCACCGCTGCACTGGGCCCTTCATCTCAAGCACCGCTCCGCTGGGCACCGCCGTCTCAAGCACCGCTGAACAGGGCACCGCCGTCTCAAGCACCCCTCCGCTGGGCACCGCCGTCTCAAGCACCGCTGAACTGCGCCCTTCATCTCAAGCACCGCTCCGCTGGGCACCGCCGTCTCATGCACCGCTGAACAGGGCACTGCCGTCTCAAGCACCGCTGCACTGGGCCCTTCATCCCAAGCACCGCTGCACTGGGCCCTTCATCTCAAGCACCGCTGCACTGGGCCCTTCATCTCAAGCACCGCTCCGCTGGGCACCGCCGTCTCAAGCACTGCTGAACAGGGCACTGCCGTCTCAAGCACCGCTGCACTGGGCCCTTCATCTCAAGCACCGCTCCGCTGGGCACCGCCGTCTCAAGCACCGCTGAACAGGGCACCGCCGTCTCAATCACCGCTCCGCTGGGCACTGCCGTCTCAAGCACCGCTGCACTGGGCCCTTCATCTCAAGCACTGCTGCACTGGGCCCTTCATCTCAAGCACCGCTGCACTGGGCCCTTCATCTCAAGCACCGCTCCGCTGGGCACTGCCGTCTCATGCACCGCTGAACAGGGCACCGCCGTCTCAAGCACCGCTGCACTGGGCCCTTCATCTCAAGCACCGCTGCACTGGGCCCTTCATCTCAAGCACCGCTGCACTGGGCCCTTCATCTCAAGCACCGCTCCGCTGGGCACCACCGTCTCAAGCACCGCTGAACTTGGCCCTTCATCTCAAGCACCGCTGCACTGGGCCCTTCATCTCAAGCACCGCTCACCGCCGTCTCAAGCACCGCTGAACAGGGCCCTTCATCTCAAGCACCGCTCCACTGGGCACCGCCGTCTCATGCACCGCTGAACAGGGCCCTTCATCTCAAGCACCGCTGCACTGGGCCCTTCATCTCAAGCACCGCTGCACTGGGCTCTTCATCTCAAGCACCACTCTGCTGGGCACCGCCGTCTCAAGCACCGCTGAACAGGGCCCTTCATCTCAAGCACCGCTCCGATGGGCACCGCCGTCTCAAGCACCGCTGAACTGGGGCCTTCATCTCAAGCACCGCTGCACTGGGCCCTTCATCTCATGCACCGCTCACCGCCGTCTCAAGCACCGCTGAACAGGGCCCTTCATCTCAAGCACCACTCCACTGGGCACCGCCGTCTCATGCACCGCTGAACAGGGCCCTTCATCTCAAGCACCGCTGCACTGGGCCCTTCATCTCAAGCACCGCTGCACTGGGCTCTTCATCTCAAGCACCACTCTGCTGGGCACCGCCATCTCAAGCACCGCTGAACAGGGCCCTTCATCTCAAGCACCGCTCCGATGGGCACCGCCGTCTCAAGCACCGCTGAACTGGGGCCTTCATCTCAAGCACCGCTGCACTGGGCCCTTCATCTCAAGCACCGCTGCACTGGGCCCTTCATCTCAAGCACCGCTCCGCTGGGCACCGCCGTCTCATGCACCGCTGAACAGGGCACCGCCGTCTCAAGCACCGCTGCACTGGGCCCTTCATCTCAAGCACCGCTGCACTGGGCCCTTCATCTCAAGCACCGCTCCGCTGGGCAACGCCGTCTCAAGCACCGCTGCACTGTGCCCTTCATGTCAAGCACCGCTGCACCGGGCCCTTCATCTCAAGCACCGCTCCGCTGGGCACCGCCGTCTCAAGCACCGCTGAACAGGGCACCGCCGTCTCAAGCACCGCTCCGCTGGGCACCGCCGTCTCAAGCACCGCTGAACTGGGCCCTTCATCTCAAGCACCGCTGCACTGGGCCCTTCATCTCAAGCACCGCTCCGCTGGGCACCGCCGTCTCATGCACCGCTGAACAGGGCACCGCCGTCTCAAGCACCGCTGCACTGGGCCCTTCATCTCAAGCACCGCTGCACTGGGCCCTTCATCTCAAGCACCGCTCCGCTGGGCACCGCCGTCTCAAGCACCGCTGGCCCATTGGTGGAATGGGCAGTGCCGCATCTGTGTCGGGCAGGGCTGCACGAAGCACTCTGGGCACCTGTCCCCCTCCAGAACCAGTGGACACTGTCATCCACTTGAGAGACTGTGGCTTTGCACTCCCCAGGATGTAACAGTGGGCAAACCACCCACTGTAGAGACTTGAGAGACTGTGGCTTTGCACTCCCCAGGATGGTACAGTGGGCAAGCCACCCACTGTATGGACTTGAGAGACTGTGGCTTTGCACTCCCCAGGATGGTACAGTGGGCAAGCCACCCACTGTATGGACTTGAGAGACTGTGGCTTTGGACTCCCCAGGATGGTACAGTGGGCAAGCCACCCACTGTATGGACTTGAGAGACTGTGGCTTTGCACTCCCCAGGATGGGACAGTGGCCATGGAGGCCCCTCGTGGATCTGGCGTTGTGTACTCATGTGGCTGAGGTGCCCCCCCTTCGCTTCCCCCTGAGGTGCCTGTAGTTTTTCTATCTGATGCCCCTGCAGTGTTCTCTCCGTTGGTGTCAGGTATCCTGTGTGGGCCTTGCCCATGTGATTTGGGCCCAGTGGTCCACGGACAATGACTGCTAAAATTATCGGACTTTTAATATTTATGTATATATTAGTTTTAAATGTGTAATATTTTTATATGCCGATAATACAATATATTCGACTGTTTATGATCATTTCATTTTGTCTTTGCATTCTTCCAGGGGGTTTGGGGGTTGTAACAGTGATGTATTGCTATGCATTGATGTGTGTGTTGTAGTGGGTGAGGGTGGTGGTGGGTGTGTAGCGTATGTGTGCCCGTAATATTTTCTCCTCCCCCCTCCCCTGTGTCGTAGGTGCAGTACTCACCGTAGTCTTCTGCGCCGGCGTTCGTGCTCCTGGTAGAGGAGCAGGAATACAATAGCTGGTAGGATGTGTAGTTCGTGTTCCATGCTGTCCAGATTCCTCGTGGGGTGTATGGAGGTGAGCGTTTTCCGTTTGAAATGTCTGTTTCCGCCGTGTTTTTATCGGCGGGGCTACCGCCCCGGAAAAGGTGGCGGATTGGTGGGTTGTGATAGGGTGGGCGGTACATTGACTCCCGTCTGTCTGTTGCCGGTCACCGCCGCGCTGTTTGTTTGTCCCGCCGTGGCGGTCGGAGTGTTAATGTGGCGGTCTCTGTTGGCGGTTTCCGCCAGGGTCAGAATTCCATTTTTTAAACCGCCAGCCTGTTGGCGGGTTAGCCGCCGCTTTAACACCGACCGCCAGGGTTGGAATGACCCCCTATGTGTTGGAATACTAATTACAATAGCCCCCTTGTCAAGCAACAGATCAGATACCTGGGGATTCAAGTTACTTCTAGCTTAAAGGAAATAGCCAAGGTTAACTTTGATAAGGTTTGCGTAGAAACTCGAAGATTGCTTAAAACCTGGACCGGTCTCCCCCTGTCTCTTATATGAAGAATATTCTTAAAATTATTCTTCTCCCAACATTTACATTTTTGTTCAGTGCAATTCCATTAGAATTTCAGGGGTGTTGGTTTAAAAAGGTACAGGGGGACTTGACTTTGTATGGTCATCTAAGTGGGTACAAATCGCATGGCAAAAATTATGTAGAAAAAAAGAAAAAGGAGGGATTGCGACTCCAGATTTTTATAAATACTATCTTGCCTTTTTATTTGAAGAATGTCAAAAAACTCCAAAATTGGAGAGGGTCCAAATTACTATTCTCCTGTGTAAGTGCCTAATTCATAAGATAGGGGACTCGGCCAGAGGACAGGGACCCAAACGTCCTCTAAAGTAGAGTATACATCGTCAAAAAGAGGTAAAGTCCCACTCAAGATTCTTGAAACAATCAAATTCAAAGTTTATTGCATTATCTTTTCAATCAGTATTTTGCTTCCAAACGTTCAAAAAAGGTCACTTCATATCCTTTAGCGAAGACAACATCCAAAGTAATGGCACGAGAAAGAAAGAAGAAAAACAGCCAACACGTGTTTCGCCCCCTCTGGCATTATAAGCCGGGGCTTTCTCAAGGCTGGAAGACAAAGAAAGAAATCTGTTGATAGTATTGGTGGAGAGAAAAATCGAAAAAAGTCCAGAAATCACCGAGGTGTGAGTAAAAGAGCGGAATACTCTGCGGAAAGAGTCACCAGTATTGTGCGACAGCTAACACCAATGCAAAAGCGCATTCACTTTGCGATAGATTTCATAACCACTTCAATAGTTGGTAAGTACTATGAGGTAAAGTGTCTAGTGCTTGAATCCCAAATAGAAGAGAAAATAAGCCAGTGCTAGAAGCATTGTATTAAGAAAAATACAAGTGCAGCTAATCGATAAGACACTAGTAGGAAAGTAATAAGGTATATCGTGAAGATGAACATACATTTATAGTATGGATCAATTACATTTTATGACAGCTATCTAACATGTATTGGAGCATTTCTAATTTTAGAAAAAATAATCGTAATACTCATATTATCAATTGTAATATAATTAGTTTGGGTAAACACACAAATTGTATTTAAGTCGTCAGGACAGATCTCCGATGTTAATACGGTTCATAGCTCATAAGTACTACCTTGCCAGCTGTGATATAAATCATGTTTGTTAACTAAAAAGGTACGCTAATTCAGAAAGACGGAATCTCCGTCTGTAGCAGAAACCACTCCTTTGCCTTACCTTATGGTTATATTGATGTCGGAAACGCCGACTTTCATGGGCGCGGAGTCATAAGGAACTAGAACGGGCGCATTAAGCATCGTGCTCGCAATGGACAAACCTTTAACGGCTAGGAAATTCCTAGCGTCGTTCTGTTTCGAAATAGAAACAAACGACGGACTGTTGTCGTTATGGACATTAAGAGAGAAAGAGGAAAAGGATAGCCGCCATTATGTCACGGTGCATACGATCAAAGAAACAGACGTTAAAACATCTTATTTATAAACCCAGAAAATATATACATCAATACTGTGCCATATTTAATTGCAGGCACACCGCCAGAAGTAAAAGTCGGCGTAAAGAAAATGAAACGGAAAAAAGGGGGAAAGAAAATATAAGACAGAATAGAAAGGAAAATCAAAACGTCAAATGCTTGAATGAGAAAGTCTAAATGGAGACCAATGCCAAACTTATAAATATGTGGGAAAGAAAGAGTGAGAGTAAAAAATAGAAAAGATAAAAATAAAATAAAAAATAAAAAGGATGGCTAAGAGAAGTTATATCTGAGACAATGTTGGAGCATACATTAGATTCTATGAAAACATCTGTCTGATAGGATAGAAACACAGACTGTTTTTTGTGCATGGTAATAACAGAGAACTGAAAATAGGACAATATATAATTATGAAACTAAAAATGGCCTTTTTTCTACAGTAACCAAAAATGCCATTCATAGTCTTTGTTAAGACCCTTATTAACTGTATCATATTTAATAATGAGACGACTTTCTTCTTGACGTAGTCTCAATGCCCTATTACCGTCACGCGGGGAGAGTAAAATGCGTTGTAGACCACTGAAAGTGAAGGTACATTGTTGTGAGTGACAGTTATTAAAATGTTCAACCAGTGGTGCTTGAATGTCGGATTTTTGTATATTCCGAAGATGTTCCTGGATTCTAGTTTTTAATGGGCGAGTCGTACTGCCAATATAAGTTAAATTACAAGGACACCAAATGGCATAGATAACATAGGTGCTAGCACAGTTAATAAAGTCTGGAATCCGATGAGTATAATTATTGATATAGACTTTTCTGATGGTACTAGAGGAGTGGCAGCTAGTAGCATGAAGAATTGAATTAGCTGATGTCGTTTTGCGCCATGGAAAGTCCGGCGGTAAAGGGACTGGGGGTGCCCCTGGGGGCCCCTGCACTGCCCATGCACTTGGCATGGGCAGTGCAGGGGCCCCCAGGAATAGCCCCGTCGCGCATTTCGGCAGTGAAGTGCGCGACGGGTGCTACTGCACCCGCTGCTCATCAGCATTGCCGCCGGCTCTTTTACGAGCCGGCTGCAATGTTGATGTGACATTTCCGCTGGGCCAGCGGACGGTAACACTGTTACCGTCCGCTGGCCCAGCGGAAATGTCATAATAGGGAGACAGAAATACCGCCGGCAATGGCGGTATTCTGTCTCCCTCGGCCTCGGCGGTCTTTTGAAAAGACCGCAAGGTCGTAATGACCCCCTAAGTATTATAGTTTTTTGGCCTCGGTCTGGGACTCACCTGGTACCCCTGAATGTCTTACAGATAAGTTGGCACTTCTGTTAAAGGTTAAGGGGGTGGCAAGGTGGGGACAAATTGTGGAGGGTTCTAAGCTGGTCTCCTGGTCTAAATTCGAGGAATTAGCTGGATACAGGACTTCAAAGTTTAAATATTATCAGTTAGCCAGTTGGGTCACTACTCTCCAAGACGAGGGCGCTGTGAAGAACATCTGGGAAGAGAAATTAGTTCAAGCCTCGGTTTATAAAGAGATTGCTGTTTGGTACCAGGCGTTATTAGACGCATCAGAGGCTATGCTGCCTCTTCCTGTGAAGAAATAGAGACAGGCCCTCCCAGCTTTAGATGTTGGTAAAACCTGGGAAAATTCATGCTCTATGCTTTGGTCCGCCACCAGATCGGCTTCGCTGAAGAAAAAACATTTATTTACGCTGTATAGGGTGTATTGGTCCCCAGAGAAGCTTTCAGCCCTGGGGAAGTTAGAGAGAAGTTGCCCACGCTCTGGTGAGGTAAAGGCAAACGATGTGCATATGTTTTGGAGCTGCTCTAAGCTTAGTGACTTTTGGGCTGCCGTAGAAAGAACACTTAAAGACGTTATAAGCTCAGAGGTGGAGGTAACTCTCTCCTTAATAATCTTTGGAGAAGCACTCGGTTCAACATGGGATTCGAAGCTCCCTGGGTGTTATAAGCAACTGATATTTTGGCTGATTCTTCTGGCTAGACGGCAGATCTGCCTGCGGTGGATTTTGTTATCATCTCCCTCAGCCCCGGTTGGTTGGCATCTATAAACTATTTTTGCAGTTTGGAGCGTATGGGTCCCCTTGGCAAAAGAGATGATTGTTGGGTTATTTGGGAAAATGCCCAGCAAGGTGATAATTTTTCTTTTGTATCCGATGATTATAGTCCCCTTGTTTTCAGGGGGTTAAATCCGCGAGTCTGGCTGGCCCAGGCACACACTCGGTTAGTGTGGTTGCCAAAACAGATCAGGACAGGGAGAGGAGAAGTTACATGTGCCCTTTGGTGTTGACCGAATAGGATGGGTCGTTCCCGTTGGGGCACATGTTGATGACCCTTGATCGTTGATGCGGACTCTTATGAGGACACAAAACAATAAAAAACAAAAAATGTCATCTATGTTATAATGTGCCCATGTATTTTGTCATACGTGGGCGAAAGAAAACTAAGCAGAGAATCGTGCAGCACTGCAGCCGTGTCAGATGTGCAACACCGGGAGCACTTTTGTTGGAACATTGCTGCAAGATGAACCACACACCGGAGGACATTCAGTGGTTAGTATTGGAGCAGGTTCAACTGAACCCGTGAGGTGGAGCCATTGGTCTAATTCTGAATCTAAGAGTGTGTCAATGGATGCAGTGGCTGAATTAATTCAATATGGGATCTCGTGAACATGATGAAATGGGAAGTATAGGTTTTTTGGGGTTTTTTTGCAAGTAATTAAATCAATGCCTTTCCTAACTTTGTGCTGTTATATTTAGAATATGTCATTTTCAACATTGGTATATCATACTATGTATCGATGATTTAATTAGCTTAAGTTGAATTTACTTTTTAGGTATAGCATTCCCCTTACCATTGTGAAGTATTTTTACATTGTATTTCTCCCACTTGATTTAACTGAAAAATATTTTTGGACAAATAATTAGTCTGTTACTTGATTTTGAGTTTTTGACCTCAACTCATTATGGTTTGCATTGAGATTCATGAGTTCTTCCATGCCACTTTGTGCTTCAAGTGAGCTCCTGACTGCTCTTGTGTGTAATTTGACACATAGCTCCCACCCTTGTTTTTATAGAACGCTATTCAGCAATCTGGCACTGTAGGTCACTGTATCTTGGACATGATCTTCCATTTTTTCTAATATGTAACATTTCTATGTGAAAGTGTATCCTGTGGAAGATTTGACCCTGATACTGTTGTGTAGACACTGTAAAGAGTTGGCAAGACAACATCTTCTCCTGTGTACTGTTTAGAGCCATGCAGATATTTTTTGTTACATTGTATTGTGTTCCTATTCCTTCTGTCTTCCTTTTGTGTTGCTAAAGACGCCCTAAGTGGCCAAGGTATGCCCATACAAGTATGCCCAGATGTGGGTCCCTTGCTCAACGTCCCACTGGATTCATGCTAGCCTGGCTGACCCGGGGTGATACCCCAAAACCGGTCCCCGTATGCTTGTTTCCGGTTTAGGGAGGACGTGTCCGGGCTGGACTGTTCCCATAGGAAACAGGGTCATGACTGATTTACATATGGCTGGGTCCAAACTGGGGTGGCATGGTTAGCAAAAGAATGATGGATTAAACCCAGATCTGTGACTGGGGGTGAGTGTATGAAAAGTTTCAGCACTCCGTCCATAATCTGTGAGTCATTCAAACCTTTTCTAAAGGATCAAACCAAGGCACTGTCCAAAATAGACTTTTTGGGATGACCGCGTATAGAAGCTTGATTCGTTTAAGTCTATTCAGGTATTTATGTTCAGATTGTTTAGAGTAGAAACATGTCTTATCAACACTGATATCAGAAATATCTTAATGTATTTAAGCCAACAGATTAAGACAGAAAGTTTGTGTGGCAGTGGAAGAGAAATGTTATCAGCATTGCTATCACTGGGTCAAACGTTGGCAGCACCACCCTTATCCTTTGAGCTACTCGGATGACATTATACAGCAATAGAGTGTCACTGTTCCTTCATTTCAAAGCGCTGGGTGTGAGACATGATTAATAGAACTGTTCTTCTGCCTCTGCCATCATTGTACTTGGTTTTCAGGTGGTGGTTGGGTCCTTGCCTCAAGTTAGGATGGCAGGACATATTGGTCAACATGTTTTTTTTTTTTTTATCTCTTGAGCAATTCCCCAAACAGACCTTGTGTTTCCCGCAAAGAATTTTGCATTTAATTTCTAACTGCACCGTGAGCCAGGAGTAAGTCTCCAATATCTTGTTTACAGAGACTGAGACATAGGTACTTATTTGTGGAGGCCTAAATGCACGACTACAGTTGGCCCCTCGCATCTAGACTTTGCTACCAGGCTGTCAGCCATGGGCGTCCACGGGCGGCAAGTGGGGGTACATGCCCCCTTCTGGATGTAGGTACAGCCTGGTGTGCAGGCTCACAGTGCAGTGTAACACTATGGCTGCCGTAGTGTTACACTGCCTGCACTAGTACGGTCACGGCCCCCGGCAAAAACAGTCCGGGATGTACCGGGCCGCTCCCTCCCTGAAAAAAATTCTGCAGATGCCCATGCGGTCAGCCTGTGCTCCCTTTGTAGCTCCTGCCTCCATGGTCCGATCAGTTTCAGGGGAAATAACACTTTTCTTTTTTGACAAAGACAGGCGCTCAGATAAGGGCACTTTCTACAAAAAAATTAACAATCTCACATTTTCTCACATTGTATGGAGGACACTTGTGGACTTGTTCTATTCAAGACTGCCATTTGCATGGTAGAATCGGACAGGCAAAAACAGCAGAGGAGTTGCGCTGGCAGTGCCTTCCTAAACAGGGTAGCCTATTTGACCTTAATCTGTTCGGCACTCTGTGCAACAGTTTTCACGTCAAGGGGCTGGTGATAGCTCCATCATCCTCAACACCATGTTCCCTTCACTTCTAAATATGCCAGGAGAGACGAGAAATGGTGGGGGTGGAACACTCGTCAGTTTTTGATTGCTGTCCCTTTACCACCAACCTCTAAATGAGAACTAAGGCCCTCATTACAATACAAGTTAAACAAGAGTTTGCACAGAAATCCGAATTACGAGTTGTGTGATAATAATCGCAACATTGCAGCCTTATTTTGTTGATGAATACGTGCAAAATATCTCACCCTTGGGTAGTGATAGTTACTGCATGTGATAAATGCCTCACCCTATTCCAATCAACTTGTAACGAGGGCCTTAATCAGTGTGCTTGATTCTACGATCTGCCTAAAGGCTTCTTTCACCCTTCAAGGATTGATCAAAAGTGTAACTAACCAAGCGACAGTCACATCTGGTAACACCATCTTAAGGCTTATTATGTTTATGTAGGTATGAAATAATGTCACACCTAACAATTTCACATGGTTTTGTGGCGTTGTGAGAAGGTAGTAGCACCACTCACTGAATGCTCCTCCTTTCCCTTTTAGAAAAGACAAAAATAAATATAGAATGGTATCCCACTCTGCGCCACATTGCCACATTAAATATTACACCGACATTTTCTTGTCATATTTTGTCACCGTTATCCAAAGAAAATATAGCTGTAAAAATACTAAACACGTATGAATACCATTATGTAGAAAGCTGGCATCGAAGAATAGCAATTGTTGGAATGTTTTCTTAAATTCGGCCCTGAATGGAATGGAGACATCAGGGGTGAGAGCCGCCATTACAGGGCGTGATTTTATATATGGGGAAACAATTGTCTATCCAATGTTAGAGCATAAGTAATCATTTAAAACATGTTTATGAATTGCTTTGTAATACATAGGATGCATGTCTGAAAATAACGTGCACAGTGTTTTCTCCACAGAATGCAAGCTGCCAATGGGCCTGATGACTGGTGCTATATCGAATAGCCAAATCACTGCATCTAATTACTTTGGTAAGTTTGGGTCTTTTACTTTCGACCGGTACGTTATTGCCAATATAAGTGTTGCAGCATACAGTGTAATCACTATGTGTGACCTGTAGAGTGGCTCTTTTTACCCACCTAGTACCAGTATTGCAGTTTTCCTTTCAGATAAGCAGAGTGGACACTCATGTTGGTGGCTTTCCCCCATTTTCGGTGGCTTTCTATGGAAATTTTGATGTAGACCTGTAGCGTTGTCACCCTCACTGTCCATCTTGTGGTAAAGTAGGGTGAGAAACACAGGTGGGTGCACCGTTCAGCGTTTGGAGAATAACATGCAGATTTTGTGCTTAATGCACCAAAATCCTCATGGCATGATATATACTAGGCACTTTCCACTGTTAAATTTCAAAAGGCTTGACCTTCCAAATTGTAAGGAAGTGAGACGTATTAATTTAACACACCCAGTGATTTCTGGGTGCAATAAACGCAACTAACTCAAAGTTACAGTGGATGATAAATTAGGCTGTTAGTTGAGGTTAAGTATGAGCCCTTTTCAAGCAACAGCCCCAATCCTTGTCAGGGTGAACCACCAAAAAAATTACTAAATTAACCTGTGCTTAACCCCTCCGGTAGCTTGGCACAAAAGCATCAAGGCTTAACTTAGAGGCAATGTGTTTAAGCAGCACACAAACAGTAATAAAGTGAAAACAGCACAAGGAAAATCTTATACCAATTTAGAAAACTAGAGTAACACTTAATATATTATTTCAGACCAAAATGACAAAAGTCCAATCAGTAGAACCGTAGATATGCAATGTTAAAGGATTAGTTAAAAGTAGCTCCAAAAGGCACAAAGCACCAACTGAGAATATCTGGTTCCCATGGACCGGGACAACCATGATGCAGGGTGCACCTGGCCTGGACCATGTTTGGCCCATTGAGGATTGTACCTTATGCCCTTGGTGCACAGTCAGCGGGGCATTGCTTTGTGTCGTCCCATGAAGCTGTGCAGCGAGGCTTCATGTTGCTCTGTATAGGTACCGATGAGCTATGTGGCGAGGCTTTGCCAAGATCTGCATCACTCGGCATTTGTTCCAATGAAGCTGGCAGCTATGTAGCTAGTCCCCTGTAATGGATATGGACCTGCCTGAGCCCTGCTGGCCTTTGATGTAGTGAGCTCCTGCACCCCAATTGGTGCCATCCTGGGCCTGTGGCTGGTATCAGAGAGAGCTTCCCATGGACTAACTGAAGGTTCCACCAAATCCAGCGCGAAGAGACATAGGGGGTCATTACGACCTCGCCAGTCTTTTCGCAAGACCACCGAGGTGCCGCTGTCCTTCTTCGTATGGAAAGCCGCCAGCAGCCATACTGGCGGACGGCGGGAAAGTGGAGGTTGCTCAACCTCCACCGCCACGTCAACAGAACACCGCCAACTGAATCACGTTCCATGATTTGGTGTGGTGGTGTTCTGGTGACGGTGTTCTGGTGGCAGAGCTGCCCCCATGGATCCTGTCCCCTCCGGGAGGATCAACGGACAAGGTAAGTTGATCGTCCATTAGGGAAGGGGGTGGGGAGGTTTTGTGTGTTGTGTGCGTGCATGGGGGTGTGCGTGTGAGAGTGTAGAGGGGGTGAGTGAGTGAGTGTATGCGTGCAGGGGGGTGCTGTGTGTATGTGAAATGTGTGCGGGTCTGACGGTGTGCATGTCTTTTTGTATGTTTGCGGGTATGTGTTGTCGGGGTGTATGTGTGCGTGTAGGGGTGTGTATATGTGCATGTTGGGGTGTGTGCGTGTAGGGGTGTGTATATGTGCATGTTGGGGGTGTGTGCGTGTAGGGGTGTGTGTATATGTGCATGTTGGGGGTGTGTGCGTGTAGGGGTGTGTATATGTGCATGTTCGGGGTCGGGGTGAGGAGGGGGGTTGTGCCACCTTTGGGGGGTGGCATGGGGGTGGGGGATGTGGGGGGAGGATTCGTGGAGGGTAGCGGGGGTGGGGGAGACCCCTATCAGTGCCAGGGAAGGAATTCCCAGGCACTGATAGTGCCTACCGCCACGGATCTCATGGCGGTTCCCAACCAAGTCGTCACTAGACCACCGACGGTATCAGGACCCTGCATACCGCCATGGATCTCGGGTGGTTGGGAACCGCCATGAGAGCCATGGCGGTAGGCACTATCAGGGCAAGGGAATTCCTTCCCTGGCACTGATAGGGGTCTCCCCCACCCCCGCTACCTCCCACGAATCCACCCCCCACCCCCATGCCACCCTCCAAAGGTGGCACAACCCCCCTCCCCATCCCGACTCCGAACATGCACATATACACACCCCTACACGCACACACCCCCAACATGTACATATACACACCCCTACACGCACACACCCCCAACATGCACATATACACACCCCTACACGCACACATACACCCCGAAAACACATACCCACACACATACAAACAGACATGCACACCGTCCGACCCGCACACATTTCACATACACACAGCACCCCCTGCACGCATACACTCACTCACTCACCCCACTACACTCTCACACCCACACCCCCATGCACGCACACAACACACAACACCCCCCACCCCCTTCCCTAACGGACGATCAACTTACCTTGTCCGTTGATCCTCCGGGAGGGGACGGGATCCATGGGGGCAGGTCCGCCACCAGAACATCGTCACCAGAACACCGCCACACCGAATCATGGGACGTGATTCAGTGGGCGGTGTTCTGTTGCGGTGGAGGTTGAGCAACCTCCACTTTCCCGCCGTCTGCCAGTATGGCTGCTGGCGGCTTTCCGTACGAAAAAGGACGGCGGCCTGCCAGCAGTCATAATATGCGGCGCGGAAGACGGCCACCACTGGCGGTCTTCAGCACGGCGGTACCACAGCGGTCTTGCGAAAAGACCGCCGAGGTCGTAATGACCCCCATAGTGTGTTGCAATAAATATAAAAGTAGTAAATGTCAGTTTTTACTTGGGTTAAAATGCTGGTGATATACAGTGATAAAAGGATATATATATATAAGTTAACGAGGAAGAACGATGACTACTAGTATAATTAGGTGAGCAACCACTGCAGAGAGTGGGTACTCAAAGTAATTGGGAGATCAGTGTGACTGGCCAATGTAGTACATCTGCTCACAGACACCCCCATTACATGTAAGCAATTGGATAGGCATATGGCAAGTTATAAAATGAGGCAGAAGTGGTAGGAGCGTCCTTTGGAATCAGTCAGGAGAGCCAAGATTGCACAGGCGGTAATAGTCGGCCTAATACAAGCAAATAACTTGACAGACTGTTGCTAAGTTGATGGTTAATAATTTATAAATGAGACGTAGAGGGGTCACTGGGTAAGTCTGGCTTGCCATTGGTCTTTTATTGGGCGCAGGGCTGAAGAAAAAGGAGGTAGGTAGTATACTTGTTCCGGTGTACCAGTGAAAACGCAGTATCTTTTTTATTTTGTACAGTGCAGGATTTACATCCTGTCCTCGGACCAGCTATCCAATGCCTCATAAATAGATGTGCCTTGTAGTACAGGTATATACAATAAAAATATTAGAGAGGTCACTTTAGGTAGACATTGACGACGATGGTGTTGAGTAGGTTCAGAGGCAAACACAAAGACTATGTAAAGCTACTTTCTCTACAATTTCTTCTGAAGGCCCATGTGCACACAAGCTAATGCTAATGTTTTCAGCTGGTTTCACTTTTGGTCACTCAAAGATGGAATCCTGTTTACTAGTTCCAGGTGGAACTCCCAACTCTCTTCTGCAAGACCTCCTTGATCACTGTGCCTCGTTCCCGCTCCAATGCAATTTCACTCTGGTTGCAAAGAGAAGGTGGCGGTTCTTTAAGCCAACAAGCCCTTGTGGGAGGAGTAGTAGGTTATTTCATTTGGAGCATACCCCCCTCCTCTCATACAGATAACTCAGAGCACTGGTTTCACGTAAGATGGTTACAAGGGGCTAACCTACTTGGGCTCAGCTGACCACAGATGAGAAGATTAATAATGAACAGTGAATAGGCTGCATTGCAGTGTGCAGGTTACTCCAATCCAACAAGCATTAACCAAGCCAATCATTTTGGCTTTGGTGTATTAAAAACAATTCACTGTTCACAGGCACACAATTGCACTAGAGGGATAAATGGAGTAGATGGCAGATGTAGGCAAGGTAGGATTAGGTGGACAGGCCCAATGCCTCTGCAGTTTATTTATGGTACACTAATAAGAACTCCTGCCTGGACAACTTTAGGGCTGCACAAATTAAATTAAGAACCTTATTTGCATAGTGGTTCATGCTGGTATTTTAGAACAATTGATATAGTTCAGGAGATTTTATAAAGGGACACTTGAATTTGGGCCAAAAGCTAATTTTGTGATGTAGTGTGGCACATTTTGTGATAGTATTTTTATTTATGTTAACTCTGTATAGACAAAGGATTCACCTCTTTAGTACTAATTTAATGGGCAAAATCAGAATAAGCAACTGGAAGGTACCCATTCAGTCTTAGTGAAAGGACTTACGTTGCACGCCATATCTTTAGTATATATTTCTTTACAGCTTCCATATCAAAGATTTTACTCCTGGAAGATCCTCTCCTCCTATCATCCTCCCAAAGTTGATTAAATGAGAACCATATTGTTGGAATAATACTAGCACTTATTAACTGCAGTGATAAACTGCATGTCTGTGCATTAAGATATGTAGATGCAACAGTCTTGTTATGATGTTCTGATGGTGAAAGTTGAAAGATGGCGTAAGGCACAACTAGTTGAACAAGTGTCTAATTGCCAAAAACAGGCAGCCCTAAAGCATTGTTTTGAAGGAAGATACAAATCAAATTATATTCTTACAAAAGCAGAGAGACATTCCTGCTTGCCAAGAATATCATTCTCCGAACTGTTTCAGCCACTAGGAATATTTCAACCTGTGACAACCTCTGCTGTACCTCTGATAGGAAGTCAGATGGAGGCTACAATGATTGCATCTGCAGGGAGCATGATTGCTAGTATAGCTGTTTGCACTGTAAATCACTACTTCCTCTGAAGTTGACTGATCTGATCAGGTCCCTAGGAATGCTTGTTAAGATACATGTTTACAATGGTGCATTTATAGCCAAGGTTAGTGCTCTGATTAATGTGCCGGGTTCTTTTCCTCTAAGCTGCATTTGTATCCCTCATAAAACCAAATAAAAGCCTTTGATTCTACTAAATGACCCACAAAGGAGACCTGTTTGAATTGAAGGTACACATTTTTATTCCCCAATTAGATGTTGCTTTTTAATAAATACCATGTAAGTCAGTAAACAAGTCCAATTGACTGCAAAAAAGAGGCACAACTAAAAAAAAGAACCCTATTTTTATTAGATTGCTTTAAAGCAGTGGTTCCCAACCTTTGACTTATGTGGACCCCCATTTTATCATTACTGGAACCGGTACCCCCACTGAATCATTATTGGAATCCGGGGAACCCCCACTAAGTCATTACTGAAAACTGGGGACCTAATCTGTTAATATTATCTAAATTTATATGCAATGGCGGACCCCCCGAGAAGGCTTCGCGGACCCCCAAGGGTCCCCGGACCACAGGTTGGAAATCACTGCTTTAAAGGGGGATCGTGATCTGGCCTTTGAACGAGTTCCTAGCATGGCATCCGTTGATTATGGTCATTCTAAGAAAATACATCTGTTAGACCTGACAGCCTTAGGGTGGTCACCCCTAACTTTTTGCCTGCCTCCCTCCACTTTTTGACACTGTTTTTGCTGGTTTTAGGACTCTGCACACTTTACCACTGCTAACCATTGCTAAAGTGCATATGCTCTCTTCCTTAAAACATGGTAACATTGGCTCATACCCAATTGGCATAGTTAATTTACCTGTAAGTCCCTAGTAAAGTGCACTGCATGTGCCCAGGGCCTGTAAACTAAATGCTACTAGTGAGCCTGCAGCACTGATTGTCTTCCATTGCAAGGCCTGCATGTGCAGTTTACTGCCACTTCGACTTGGCATTTAAAAGAACTTGCCAAGCCTTAAACTCCCCTTTTCTACATATGTCACCCCTAAGGTACGCCCCCGAGGGCAGGGTGCTGTGTAGGGCCAGCTTTAGCACTTGTGGCGCCCTGCGCGATGGTCTTTTTTGGTGCCCCCCCCCACCCCAGGACCACCTCCTTGGATTCTCTCACTACCACCCAGCAAATGTGCCCTTTGTCTCTCCATAGCCCCCCTTTCACATATTCATTTGTTTTAAAAGGCTGGCTTTACAAATCCACTCAGCTATCCAAATAAAATATAGTTCTGTTCTTTGCAGGAGGCATATTAACCCTCTGCATATTAATCTTCTACGCTACTTTATGATGAGTCAAAGCTGCCACTGAACCAAACTCCCATCTCTCTCCCTAGCAGGAACATTAATCACAAGAGGTATCTTGATATTTTCATTGCTTCCTAAAGGCTGGACGCAGAAGAAACTTTTAAAGAGGTGCTTTCAAATCGTAAGCTTCTAAGTTATTACTAAAGACAGCGCCCCCCTGAGGTCAGCACCCAGTGCGGTTGCACTGCCCTAAAGCCGGCTCTGGTGCTGTGTAGTTAAAAGGCAGGACATATATCTGTGTGTTTTATATGTCCTGGTAGTGGAAAACTAAATTTGTTTTCCGCTGCTGTGAGGCCTGCTCCTTTCATAGGGTAACATTGAGGCTACCCTCAGAAACTGTTTGATTGGTAGATTCTGATCAGAAAGAAAGGGGTAAACAGGTCATATTTAGTATGGCCAGAATGGTAATACAAAATGGTACTTATTGGTGAGGTTGGAGTTTATATTACTATTTTAGAAATACTACTTTTAGAAAGTGAGCATTTCTTTGCACTTAAATTCTTCTGTGCCTTACAGCCTGTCTCCAATCCACGTCTAGGCTGGGCTGGTTGACAGCTCCCTTGTGCATTTCACCCAGACAACCACAAACACAGGATACCAAGGCACACCTACAACATCTGCATACTGAATGGGTCTTCCTGGGCTGGAAGTTGTGGAGTGCCTGACACTTACATTTCAAAGAACAGTGGTCTGCCCTCACACAGTGGACTGCCACACCCCCTACTGGGACCCTGGCAGACAGGGTTGTACTGAATGGGGCCCTTGTGCACTTCAAAACCACTCTTTGAAGGCTCCCCCACTTCAAAGGAACTTTTGGGTATATAAACTGGGTCCCTGACCCTACCAACTTAGACACTTCCTGGGACAGATACCCTGAACCAGATCCTGCAACCTACCAAGAGGAGCTGCCTAGCTGCCCAAAGGACTCACTTGGACTGCTTTGCTGTGAAGGACTGCTGCCTTGCTGTTGCCCTGCTGCCTTACTGACCTCTGACTCTGCTGAGATGTGCTCTCCAAGCGCTTGGACTGAGCTTGCCTCCTGTTTCCTGAAGTCACAGGGCCAAAAAGACTTCACCAACTCCTTGTGCGACGAAAATCGACGCCCAGCCTGCCGGAGTCAACGCACAGCCTGCCTAGTGGTGAAAGAATCACTGCCTCGCCGAACCTGACCGACACAGCCTGGCTTTCCCAGTGGAAATCGACACAGCGCCAGCATTGCAACCGGAACTCCGAGCCCACCAAATCGACGCATTGCCGAGCCAGAACGACGAAGCCCGACTTCCTGCAAGAGGAATCAACATAGCGCCTGACGTGCGACAGAAACTACGCTGCTTTGCCCACCGGATCGATGCAGCACCTGTGACTTCGTCCAGCACGTCCAGGATTTCCACGGATCGTCCCGGGAGTCAAAAGACCCAGCATCGCAAAGAGGATTCAAACCTGCGCACTTAAATTTGACGCAAAATCCTTGCTGCTTGCAAAAGAATCTACGCATTGTCTGTGTGCGAGTGGAAATCCGACACACACCCTTCGTTTTCCACGCATCTCCCTCTCTTCGGTCTCTGTGCGTGTAACTTTGAAGCATACCAGGTACTTTGTTCTTGCAAGAGACATTTGTTGCTTTTTAAAGACATAAGACTCTTCTTATCATTGCAAAAGTCTTAGTTCAACTTGTACTTATCAAATCTTGATCGTTTTGACCTTAATTCACTCAGATAAATATCTTATATTTTTCTAAACCTGTGTGGTGTATTTTTGTGGTGGTTTCACTGTATTATTGCATGATTTGTTGCACAAATACTTTACACATTGCCTTCTAAGTTAAGCCTGACTGCTCAGTGCCAAGCTACCAGAGGGTGGGCACAGGATCAATCAATCAATCAAGAATTTTTTAAAGCGCGGCTACTCACCTGTGAGGGTCTCATGATGCTGGGGGAGACAGGGGGTGCTGAGGATCAGTCGAAGAGCCAGGTCTTGAGGTCTTTCCTGAACTGTGAGAGGGTGAGGGACTGCCTGAGGTGGATTGGGAGTGTGTTCCAGGTCTTGGCGACGATGTGGGAGATGGATCTTCCTCAGGTTGTGCTTTTCCAGATGCAGTGGACGTTGGCAAGTGCCTGGTCGGCGTGGCGGAGTTTTATGGCAGGAGTGTAGAAGGAGAGTCTGTAGTTGAGGTAGGCTGGTCCAGCATCGTGTAGGGCCTTGTAGGTGTGGGTCAGGAGCTTGAAGGTGATTCTCTTGTCGATAGGCAGCCAGTGTAGGTCTCTCAGGAGGACGGAGGTGTGGCTATGTCGTGGGGCGTTCTTGATGAGATGGGCAGAAGCGTTCTGAATAATTTGGATTGTGTGTGACTTACCCTGACTAGGATTGTGGTCCCTACTTGGACAAGGGTGTATGTCTCTGCCAACTAGAGACCCTATTTCTAACAACATCCTATACAGATATGTCAGCTGGTTAAGATACCCCAATAAAAATATTAAAAAATAAAGGGAAGGCATGGGTTTTTAATGGCGACAGCACATGGTGAGTGTGCATCTCATGTGATTCAGTGCTGAAATGAAAGGCAGGTCAGAGCTGTCCAAGGACCGAGCACCAGGCAAGGGGGTCACAAGAAAGGGAAAGAGGACATAGTGGGGGAAGGTGATCGAGCACTAGTCCAAAGCCAGCTGGAAAGGAAAGGTTTCAGTGGACTGATCATCAGGGAAGAGAATGGACATGGATGAGAACCAGTAATAGGTTAGGGGCCCCACCAACATTTATTAACTCTGGTCCCACTCTAATCTAGTATACATTGGCAGCATAAAAAAATGTAGCCTTTGTTTCTCAGGCTTCTGGTGCCTGCCAAAGAATGCAAAGGAAGCACCACACCTCTTTGCAACTCCTCGTAGATCTTGAGTGAATTCACTGAAACTTCAAGGGAGGTTTTTTATTTTATTCCGCGCTAATTTTCAGGAAAGTGTTATTTGGAACCATATTGCATACAGTGTGTAAGATTTTACTATTTTCCCCATTCAAATTTGTCACAGCTATTGTAGTTTTGTCTATTGTATACCAAATAAAGGATTTGGCAGCTGCAAAATATAACAGACCATGCAAGAAAGAAATATAGCAAAATATGAATATTCGTTTTTGCTCCCACAAAGGACAGCGAACACGGCACAAAGAAATAGAGTAAAATAGTGCACCTGTACAAATATGTCGTGTTGGTCTGTAATACATAGCTGAGTGCGTAGGCCTGGTCTTTACCGGGGCACATACTTGTTGAGTATGCCAGATGTGTATTGAGTGGCAAGCCCAATTACATTAAAATCCTCTTTCGCCAGCAGATGTGAGGTACTCATCCTGGCTTGTAGGCAAAGCAATAGGCGAGGGCCATGTTATGGTAAAGGGCCTTCAAACTTGGGTATAGGGCAAGTCAGGAGGTTTAAGGGCTATTAGAGTGTCCCTCCTAATATGATTGGAATACTGTCGACTGAACAGAGAGAAACAGACAACGGAATGATGGAAAAGAACATGTATATCCTCCATTTTTGGTCCTCTGTCACTTCATTATATACATTAGAGCACCCAACATTTGAGTGTTCTAATGCGCATTCTATTCTTTCCTTTTTCAGTGAAAAAGCAGCGACACAATTAGCACATCAGAATATGAGCAAAACGCTTTTTATTGTTGATTCTATCTCAATAAGAGTATTTTCTTTTGACTTTATAGACAAATGGCAACCACAATTAGCAAGACTAAATAACGGAGGATCTTACAATGCTTGGAGTACGGAAATGAACAAGACAGAATTTCTGTGGATTCAGGTATGTCGCATCCGCTTGCCATTATTGATGGATTCAGGAACACGCAGATGAGTGTTTTTTCAGGTTTTGTGCAGTTTCTTAATACTGAGGTAATTACTGTGCAAATACCCAACATACATTTGCAGCTTTTATTACCCAAGTTTGAGAATATCTGTTGAATTATCTTTTGTATCTCAAACATAATGGGCCTCATTCCGACCCGGACGGGCGGCGGACGCCGCCCGCCGGGCGGAAACCGCCCAAACACCGCCCCGCGGTCAGAAGACCGCGGGGGTCATTTCAACTTTCCCGCTGGGCCGGCGGGCGATCTGCAAAAGATCGCCCGCCGGCCCAGCGGGAAAGCACCTTCCACGAGGATGCCGGCTCCGAATGGAGCCGGCGGAGTGGAAGGTGTGCGACGGGTGCTGTGGCACCCGTCGCGCTTTTCAGTGTCTGCTAAGCAGACACTGAAAAGCAATGTGGGGCCCTGTTAGGGGGCCCCTGCAGTGCCCATGCCATTGGCATGGGCACTGCAGGGGCCCCCAGGGGCCCCACGACACCCGTTCCCGCCAGCCAGGTTCTGGCGGTGTAAACCGCCAGAACCAGGCTGGCGGGAAGGGGGTCGGAATCCCCATGGCGGCGCAGCTTGCTGCGCCGCCATGGAGGATTCCCATGGGCAGCGGGAAACCGGCGGGAGACCGCTGGTTTCCCGTTTCTGACCGCGGCGTTACCGCCGCGGTCAGAATGCCCATGAATGCACCGCCAGCCTGTTGGCGGTGCATTCGCTGCCCTCGGCCCTGGCGGATTCAATCCGCCAGGGTCAGAATGAGGGCCAATATGTTTTACCCATGGGCAAATAATGGAACAACTCAGTGTTTCAGATATGGAGACCTCAGGCTATGGCACTGTTGTATAGCTATTTTAGCCATATTTTATACTTGTTGTTTTAGCTACTTAGGCCTGCAGCTGTGCTCTTTCACCTAGATACATTTTCTTCAGCATGGGCTTTATTTCTTAGTGAGAGCTACTTTTGCGGTGCTGTTTTTATTGTTCCTATTGCATTTTCCTTTCTTAGGATAATATTGCGTTCTGAGCAGAAGGCTCTGTGCTTCTTCCAAGGCTATAGTCAGATAGGATTGCCGACAAATGTGGTATGCTGTATCTCCTACATTCGCAGAAAAACACGCCTTCATGCGCATTGACTATTTCTTAGAATGGCAAATGTTTAATTATAAAACCACCCTTTTGTCCCAGACACGTTAGAGGGAGATTCCAGCCAGGTGACCACAACTGTATTCTGATTGCTGATTGCTTCGCTACAGTTACCTGCTAAGATGGCCAAACCCCTAATCCTGGTACGGTGTCTTTCTATACTATAAGCCTCTTCTCCAGGTATGAGAGATGATGTTCTCCCAGGGGGAAACCCGAAGGGCAGATTAGGCTTAGTATGCTGTGCTCATACTCAGAGTAGGCAGGAGGATTATAGATCCATCCCCTTTCAGACAGTATGGTAGGACTGTTTTTGTGTTTTACACTTCTAGTCACATGCTTGCTTTTATTGTGTTTTATCATCATAATTATTGCTATACACACACTCTTATCTAAGATGCAGTTATTTCAAAAAGTGCTTATTGAACTATATTCTGCCTCTGTTGAATTTGCCTGAGTGAGACTTTTGGGAACTGAGAGAAGGTGATGTGATCTGATTAACCACGATTCCCTGAGGAGTCTATGTTGCCATGTGATTGGTTGCCACTATCATCTCTGCCAGAGATGAGGTACTGCTAGTTAGCCTGAAAACCTGGATTAGGCCGACAGGTGTCACCTCGTGTGGAATTGTACCAAATACCCACTATCCATGTGATTCTACCGCCCTAATCCAGTATCCTCGTTGGTATAATGAGAACCTACCCGACAGCACACCAAAACTAGACAGTCATATCCAAACTGCTTTACATGTGTAATGCAGCCTTCTTTCTAATTTTATTGGAAATTAGTTAATAGGTAACAGAGTTAAAGTTACATCAGGCAATTAGTATAGATTTATCACAAATCACTTGGGGGATGGAGGGGTCCATAGGTTGGTAAATTGCTGACTTCACCACCCTTTCTCATCTGCAGTAGGCTATACATGTTCACTCTTTCTTTTGCAGGTAACATCCCTGGTTAGGCTGCTATGGGGCAGCACGACAGGGTTGCTTCTCAGTGTCAATTCTACAATGTTAGTTACCTGTGGCTGAGATTAGTTCAAGTATTACCCCCATATGTTTTTTTATATTTTCACTATAATGCGCTAAATGCCATGGACATGCCCAGTCTTGGCTCCGTTCTGACTGTGGCACTGGAATCAAACTACACCTGACTGAAGAGGCCCAATTAGGCCACACCCAGCCTTGGGATGCTTGTGTTTAGGTTCAGAAAAGACCTGGCCTGGCTGGACTATTCCTATTCAAGCAGAACCGAGGCTGATTTGCGTATGGCTGGTTCTAATCTGAGATGGCATGGTGGGCAAAAAAAAAGATGCACTGAAATGTAGCTCTAGTAATAATCAGTGGCTGAGATTAATCGAAACATTCTGTCCATCCAGTTTTTATATTTTCATTGTAACGCCCTAAGTGTGATGAGTATGCCTAGAAGTGGGTCCTGTGCTCATTGAGCCACTGCAACCAAGCTGCACATGACTAAAGAGCCCCAATTAGGCCTAAACCGGTCTTTGTATAGTTTTTTCCAGTTCAGAAAGATCCTGGTCTGGAAGTTCAAGCTGGACTGTTCCTACTGGAGCAGGATCTAGGCTGATCTGCATATGGTTGAGTCTACACTGAGGTAGTATGGTGGACAAAAATGATGGTCTGGGAAGCAGCCCTGCGTAATTTGCAGTGTCTGAGATAAGTTCAATCATTTCATCCATCACTTTTTTGTATTTTCATTATTTTTATGCAAAGCACACAGTGCTTCTGATGGCAGCACTTGTCCTCACAACAACATGCTCTTTTAAATTTTGCAATAACACTGTTCTTGATGGAAATTACTTCTTCGGCATAAGTATTTATCACAGACATTACTTTTTACCCTTGATTTCAGAAAGAGATTACTTCTGAAATTAAACAACAAACCGGGTGCAAAATCTTTCTTTTGAGAACAGAAATCTTTTTTGGAGTAACAGAGGACTTATACATCCAGGGAACGGCTGCGGATTATCAAGTAATACGTGATTTATTGAGGTCATTATTACATCTGCCTGTTTCTAATATTTTGGAGTTTTGGTGTGCAGTTAGCAAATAAATCAAACAAGACCAGGAGGTTCCAATTTGTAAAGAAAAAAACGATTTCTTTACATTCCAAAGTCACTGATGTTCCTCTTTCAAAGTTGGGTGATATATTAAAAAATATTGTTCTGTAAGAGTGATGACATACGTTGTCATAATTGTGCCTCTTCATAAGCACCAACTGGTGACAGGCATGCTTGTGCAGAGCTCCTGATTAGGAGCAAACATTTTTAGATGTGTGAATAGCTGTAAGACAATGATTTCAATTGTATTACGAAAGGGACAAAATTTGGAATTTTATTTAATGTAGATAAGATTTATGTTGTACAAGATTAAAATCCCATGAAGTGAGTCGGACACATGGGATATTTGATCTTAGTGTGTGACTACATCACTTTGGGATTTCATCACGACCTGAATGACCCTTTTCTGAACACTGTGTTACCTTTCATGCCTCTCTATAAGGTGTATGAACAACAAAGACATGACACATCTGTCAGCAAAATGCTATTTTCTGGAGTCATTTCTAAATGGTGGTAACTGGACTACAGGCAGCTGAAGAAATACATTATAGATTATGTTTCATGGTATGCTCCTGCTATTCACACCTATGATCATCCTTCAAGTCTCCTATCAGGGTGTGCAGTGACAAGATAGGCAATAATGAGAACTAAGAATTATTACATTTTCATACAAATTATCTTAACTTATTTTTCATAATCCTAGCAGCAGCTGAAAGTGACCCTGTCTATATTTTACCACAACTTCTTGTGTTGAAGTCAAGTCTAAATCCAATAGACAGATTCCTTGTCATGAAAGAAAGAGAGAGCGGAAACTCCTTTACCATCTGTACTGCTCCCTACTCTATCATTTGAAGCATGTATAGTTTTCTTTGTGTATTAACTGCATGTGGTGGGTTTGTGCGACAAAGGCATAAAATCCTGGAATAGTGCTGAGACAAACTTTTCCATTTCACATATTTACATGGCCCAATCACCAGTGGCAGATGGTGAGAAATTAATACACTTGGAGCTCGATAGAATCTACCCATCTGGAGATGGAAGGTTCACAGCATAGCACAATTCGGTTTTAGGTACCATAGTTCTGTAGGTGTATGTTCAAATCAAACCATATGTAGTTCTGACAATCTTTAAACAACCCATGCTGTCCCAATCATACCTTTTCAGGTCTCGGCTCTAGACGGTGTCCATGCGCTGCTTCGTACTGAGGTATGCTGTATCTACATCGTGGGCTTCAGCCCACCCGTAGGCTTGCCATAGGCTGGCTCCATTATTGCTCTCCCGTTGTTTCTCACCATTTGTTCATGGCATGCTTTGGTCATGCCTATTCTTGTCTTTACCCCTTTCCTAGAGCATGGACCAAGTACATTATCCCTCCACTATCCCTCATGTTATGCCCAATTTAGGAACTTTTTTCCCTTCAATTCCAAGCCCTCCCCAGGAGTGCTGGTATTGTCATTGTCTTCGAGCGCAATTTTTTCTTTTACCCCATGCTGCTCTTCATTTCCAAGCCCCTCTCAGGAGTACAGGTGTTTTCATACGCTCCGAGCACTGAGCGCTGTGATTATTTTTTATTTACCCTGTGCCCATGCTGCTGCCTGGCTCCTTTTGCCCCGAAAGTGGGGCCACGCTGCTGCCTGCAGCTGTGTCCTACAGTCAGCATGTAGGATTTGGGTGTTCTAATTGTGTTCCCCATTAGACCCCACAGGTATATGGGCGGCTGCCTCATTCTCGGATGACCACAGATTAGATGTCCTGCAAGGGAAGGTTGTATGTAGGATAAGGCTGCCCCACTCCCCTCCTGCAGGAGTAGCAAGCGGAGGGCCATCTTAGAATGGAGTAACTACCATTTAACTGGTCGTCGAGCAAGTAGAGAATAAAAAGTAAATCACTTACAAAGACTGTAAAGTACTTTTCTTCCCTACAGCAAACATACACACATTGACTCAATATCAAATGTGTGCTTGATTTTTTGCATTGATAACTACTAAGCATGATACAAGTGCTAAATGTAACCAGAGTTTTACATTTTAAGACTTTCAGTGTTTACTGTTTTTCTCTGCTTTGTCCCACTCTCCATACATACCTCGCACATATTAACACCTACGTCATCTACTGCTTGGGAAATCCTCCAAGTTCTATCCACTTTCATTAGTAATCTTGGGTTCTCTCAGGCCTCTGTCTAACGGCCTTTGGGCCTCTTTTCTCATCGATGCCTGGAGTGCTGCACGCTGCTGGGTGCAGGAGACAGCTGCTTGCAGAGAGATGGAGTTCTCAAGCTCGCTGTGCATTTTAAGACCGCTCCTCCAACCTGTAAATGTTGTCCTTATGGGCCCAGTTTCTAATCTTTATAGCACTATTTTAATTTTTGTTCCTGTCTTTACCCCAGTTTAATTACATTTGCAATTCCTTGTTCCTGATTTATTTTGCAACTTGAAATGAAGAGTCGCTGTAACTATGTAGCAGGCAGCCTGGGCTGGGGCAGCTGGTCGGTACTCACATTCAAATGCTTTATTAATAATGATTAGTTGGACTTGACTGAGATAAGCAAAATACTTATTTGTTTATAAATGAAGAGATGTTTCTTTTTGAATGCAGCTCCCCAGCCCTGGCTGTGACCGCGATGCTGTGTGTGCCACATTCACAGCCTCTCATCTCCTAAGAATTGCAGAATCATTATCATGTTCGTGCAGTGCTGACTATGAGGGCTATGGTCCAAGTCAGCTGACTCTATAATTTATTATATAGGCAGCCTGAGGAAGCTCAGATCCGTGTTCAAGGGCCTCTCAGATCCTGTTACTCAACCTGTTTGACCTGTGGTCCCACGTTGAGACAGCGGCCTGGAGTTCAGTCATGTTCCTCTCACAGTATGATCAGGCTACAAGGGCAGTAGGTGCGTCCATGTCTGGTGCTTTGCAGCAATTTTAAGATCATAGAATTTTGCATTGCTCAAATGAGTGTAATTTGCGATATTTATATGCTTCCCTTGTCTCCATTGGTTGATTTTGCTCACAAGACAGGGTCACTCATAGTCGTTGAAATGTCTTTCATAATTACACTGAAATTATGAAAATGTGACACACAATCTGAAACCTTGCCAGCTATGCACATGCCATGTACATTTTTCAGGGGGCTCCTTGACCACTGGTGGTGGTGGTACCATGCCAGCCTCTGCTGGAGGTGAGGGCTGCTGTGTCTCAGCTGGGGAAGGTGCCTCCTGGGCAGCCCCTGCTGGAGGTGAGGACTGCATTGTCTCTGCTGGTGGAGGTGTCTCCTGTGCAGCCTGTGCTGGAGGTGAGGGCTGCATTGTCTCTGCTGGGGGAGGTGTCTCCTGGGCAGCCTCTGCTGGAGGTGAATGTTGAATTGTCTCTACTGGGGAGATGTCTCCTGTGCAGCCTCTGCTGGAGATGAGGGCTGCTGTGTCCCAGCTGGAGGCGAGTGCTTCTTGCCTGTCATTGGTGGTAGTGTAAGAACCTTTTCGTGAATTGGTGGTTGAGTGGGAACCTTTTCTTGCATTGGTGGTTCAGTGGGAACCTTTTCTTGCATTGGTGGTTGAGAGGGAACATTTTCTTGAATTGATGGCTGAGTGGGAACCTTTTCTTGCATTGGTGGTTGAGTGGGAACCTTTTCTGTCATTGGTGGTTGAGTGGGAACCTTTCCCCTCCTGGCTGGTGGAGTGGGATCCTTCCCTTTCCTGACTGGTGGAGTGGGATCCTTCCCTTTCCTAGCTGGTGGAGTGAGATCCGTCCCTTTCCTGGCTGGTGGAGTGGGATCCACCCTTTCCTGGCTGGTGGAGTGGGATCCTCCACTGTCCTGCCTCCACGACTAGGAGTTGCCTCCACTGTCCCCGAGGACTGTTTGGCTGAGGTGCTGTGCTGGGCTGGGTCGTTGGGACCCTACTCTTACGGGCAGGACAGGGGGAGGAGGAGGGAAGAGGTCAAGTTGGGCAAGGAAAAGCTTCTTAGAGATGGTGGGGCGGGATAAGAGAGGAGGGATGGGAGTGGAGGTTGAGGGCGTGGTTGTTGGAGGATTATGTCTGCTGGCTTGGGGGAAGGTGCATGGGCAGTGTGCTGATGTGAGGTGGATAGCTGTTGGGTGTCTGAGTGCCTGCATTTGTGTCCTTTAGGAGGCAGGGGGACAGACAGGGTGGGAGAGGACACAGGGAACGCGTGGATGGATGTTGTGGAGGTGTTTACTAATGAGGTGTGTGTGCTGCTTGGTGTGGTGATGCTGGTGGTGGCTGTTGAAGCAGTGCATGCAGGTGTGAGTGTGGATGTGACTATGAGGGAGGTGGAGGAGGAGGGGGAGACAGTGGATGTGGATGTGTGTGCAACTGTCTGGTGTTTTTGTGAGTGCTTGTGGACTTAAGTGTGGTGCCTGTGTTTGACTGTGCCACTCTTGTGTGATGTCTTGTGTGCATGCTCGTCTGTATGTGTGCATGGGATGGGTTGGGGTTGAGGAGACTGGGACTGGGAAGTGGTAGTTGGAGGGGGGACGGTAGAAACAGTGACAATGGCTGCCATCAGAGAGGAGGCCAGAGCCTGAATCGATCTCAGTTGGGCCGCCAATCCACTGTGGATGCCCTCCAGGAATGCATCTGGGATGCCAGCCTCTGGATGGCATTCACTGTGGTTGACTGCCCTCCAGAGATGGGTCTCAGGAGGTCAATAGCCTCCTCACTCAGGGCAGCAGAGCTCACTGGGGCAGGGCCTGAGGTGCATGGGACAAAGGAGATGCCCACCCTCCTGGGTGAGCGGGCACAGGCAACTCCATGAGGGGCTACTGGGAGGGCGGTGCTGGTATGGGGTTGGCAGCTGTACCTGGAATGGTCACAGAGGTGTCCGCCACCACCAGGGAGCTTCCATAGGAGGAGGAATCAGAGTCAGTGTTCTCCCCTCCTGTCTCTGCCGTGGTGCTCCCCTCGCCCTCCGTCCCACTGGTTCCCTCGGCCTCGGTGGACTCTGCCTCCTGGTCCTGTGGGATGCAGCTCCCTCTGTAGCCGGTGCTCCTGCTCCTCTACCGGATGATGCTAATGCCCACATGAACAGGATGACAGAAGAAGGGGGGGAGGGAGAGAAAGGGAGCGCTGGGTCAATTACAGCACCAACACCACAGTTGACATACACAGTACCGTCACACACAGGGATCAGAAATGACCATTATGCATTGCGCTGGCATTCAATTGGCCAGATGCTACAGCAAGATGAGGGCCAACCACCGCCAACTGCACCCTTCCTAGGACACACAAAGCCCTGACTGACATGGAATGCAACCGAGCTAGGTTACCGGAATTTACTAGACAGCCATTGCCCTTGAGCTGGATCACGCTGCAAACTCTGACCTGACATTAATCGGCACTCACTAACTCACACCCACCACCCGGATCCCATGCCACCTAGCAATTATTGTAGTAATGCCCACTGTACTCACCCCCTTGTGGCTGCTGTGATGCCCTCAAGTGCCCATCCAGCTCTGGGTAGGCCACTGCCAGTATGCGGCCCATCAGGGGGGTCAGGTTCTGACGGGCACCCCTTCCTCGTTGGGAGGCTATCCCCAGCTGCCTCCGCAGTCCTCCGTGCCCAGCGTCCCAGGTCCTCCTACCGTTTCCTGCAGTGGGTGCTCCACCTGCTGTAGACCCCCCGGTTCGTACGTCCTTGGTGATGGTACGCCACAATCCCCTATTTTGATGGGCACTGACCTGCAGAGGTAATACAGACAGGAGGACACCATTACACATACAATCCAGCCTGTCACACATATAGCCCACAAATCCCCTTTCCAACTCCATTGGCCCACCAGGTACACTGTACACTGCCAACAGACACCCCCCTTCCCCAAATGACACGATACCTGCACACACATCTCCATGCAACCATCCCACATGCATCATGCCCAAGGTGTACTCACCTGCTGGTCTGGAGGCCCAGACAGCTGTCCATACTTGGGTAGGACCCCGACCGCCAAGCGCTCCAACTCCTCCGAAGTGAAGGCAGGGGCCCTTTCCCCGGTCACACGGTCCATGGTAGGTTCCAGACGCAGGTAACAGCTGCACACGCAGTGTAGGTGTTCTCCTGTGGAAAGTCAGGAATCAAGTGAGGTTATAGACAGAAAATGGCGGTCACATCTGCAGCGTTGTACACCGTCACCGCTGATCCCCATTGGCCACTGTACTCCATAGAGCCCCATATTAGCCAATGAGGAATTGCACGGTGGTGCAAGACCGCCTTCCGCCACAATGCCCAACGTCGGCGGAGTTACCTCACTTCCAGCTGTCCCTAGATACAAGACAGGCGGTCGCCATTTCATGGTGGTAGACTACATACAGATCTTCCATAACTGCGTCATTGCCAAAAATTGCACATACATTGCCATTCCGACTGTCCCATCAAATTAATGCTGTATGCACAATGAGGTGGTGGTTCCATTGTCAAATTGTGACGGCCCACTCAGTCTTGTGATAAATACCACTGCGGATGAATAGGAGGAGGAGACAAACCCCAGTGTACCGACCTCTTGTGGACTTGGCTGCACTTGAGGACAGGCATAATATACTCACCTATAGACTGGACAGGGCCACAATCACAGATCTGTGTGCACAATTGGAGCCTGACCTGATATCAGCTATCCTTCTTCCCACTGGGATCCCCCCCCTCTTGTGCAGGTTCTATCAGTGCTCCATTTCCTGGCAACTGGTTCTTTCTGAGTGACAGTGGGCTTGGCAGCAGGAATGTCACATCCAATGTTCTCAGTAGTGCTGGCAAGGGTATTGTCTGCCTTGGTGAAACACATGTGCAGCTACATTTCTTTTCCCCAGGTGGGAGATTTGGCCACTGTGAAGGCTGGATTCTATGCAGTGGGACAAATATCCAATAATATTGGGGCCATTGATGGTACACATACTGCGTTTGTCCCTCCCCCCCCCCACCAGAATGAACCAGTGTTCAGGAATCGAAAGAGCTTCCACTCACTGAATGTGCAAATGGTGTGCCTGGCAGACCAGTACATCTCCCACGTCACCGCCAAGTATCCTGCGTCGGTGCACGACTCCTTCGTCCTGAGGAATAGCAGCATCCTAAATCAGTGGCCCAACTACAGGGGCACAGGGTGTGGCTAATAGGTGAGCCAGAGCCCCCACCCACTGTATGTCAGTGTATGCCTTTAAGTGTTATCCCCATAGGAATGTGTTAGACTAAATTTTGTACCTCAATATCTGCAGGTGACTCTGGCTACCCAAACCTATTGTGGCTCCTGACCCCTGTGAGGAATGTCAGGACAGGGGCTGAGAACCGTTATAATGATGCACATGGGTGGGCCAGGAGAATAATCGAGAGGACCTTCGGGCTCCTGAAGGCCAGGTTCAGATGCCTGCATCTGACAGGTGGATCCCTGTGTTACTCACCCGAGAAGGTCTGCCAGATAGTAGTGGCATGCTGCATGTTTACAACCTGGCCCTCAGACAACATGTGCAGGAGGAGAGGACTGGAGATGACTCTGTGGCAGCAGTGTACCCTGAAGACAGTGAGGATGAGGAGGCAGAGGATGAGGATGTGGACAACAGAACATCAATTATACGTCAATACTTCCAATGACACACAGGTGAGACATTGCAACTGACCATTACTCTGACTATGATGTTTTCTGTGTGGCTGGAGCATGAAGGCATTCACGTCCTTTGCATTTCAACTTACTGTCACCTATGGCTTGTCCTTTTACAGATGTTGGTGATATGACAACAGTGTCCTGATGTGTATACTGCAGACAGCTACATGTCATTTGTATGTTATTACAGCGTTCAGATTATTTGCACTAGATGTGACTGTTCCCATAAATGCACATTTTCAACACATAAAACGGGGTCACTCAAATTGTGTTCAAGGGAGTTTATTGTCGTGCAAATAATTGACTGAAAAGTGCAATGGAATGGAGTGATGGCAGAGGAAAGTCCAGGGTATTGTTCCAGTCTGTTTGTAGCACAGGTCCAGTGTCCAAGGGGCCGTAGGAAGGGGAGCAAAGGCAGTTCAAAGTGGACAAGGTGACAGGGTGGGACACAAGTGGATAATCAGCAGAGCCTCATTTTCATGCAGTGGTCTTGGCAAATGTCTTGGGCTTCTGTCTGGGTCGCAGGAAACATTTGTGGGGTGGTTCACCTTCTGCAGGGGGAGTGGTGCTGGTGGCCTGTGGGTTCTGTGGCAGGGCCTCCTGCCCAGTAGCTGCAGCGGAAGTGGAGGGCTGGTCAATGGACTGGCTAGTGGTAGGGGCCCACTGGTGTGCTGTCCATTCCTTCATGATGTTGGCCATGTCTGCCTGCACCCCTGCTATGGAGATCATGGTGGTGTTGAGAGTCTGCAAGTCCTCCCTGATCTCCTGATCTCCTGATGGTGTTCCTCCTGCAGTTGCTTGGCTCCTGCATGTGGGTAAGGATCTAGCCCATTGTGTCCTGGGATTGATGGTAGGTCCCCAGGACATTAGTGAGTGCCTCCTGGAGAGTATGTTCCTTGGGCCTGTCCTCCTCCTGGCGCACAGCGTTCCTCCCAGTGTCCCCATCCCACTGTGCTGTGTCCCCTGAACGGTGTGCCCACTGCCACTGACCCCAGGTCCCTGATCGTCTTGGGTGTGAGGTGTGGACTGTGGTCCCGATACAGGAGGACACACTGCTGATTGATGTGTTCTGGGGGACAGAGGTTTGGGGACGCTGGGTGGGTGCTGTGGTGTTGGGTACTGATGGGGGAGGCTCCGTGGTTTACCAGGAGTGGGCTGGGGTGACCGACTGACCAGTGGTCCCTGATGGGCGAGGTAGTTCATCCAGATCCTGAAGGCCAGAGTTACTGCCATCACTAGGGACATCTTCTGTTGGGGGACTGGTTAGTCGTGGCACCTCCTCTCCACTGAGATTGGCTGGGGCACCTGTGGGGATGTAAGTGATAAATCATGCTTCATGCCTGTGACATAATGTAGATCCCTAGCTTCCCCTCTATTGTTTCTGTTGCCCTGCCACCTTTGTTTGTGTATGGTGATGTATTGTGCATTTTTGTATATTAATAGAAACAGCCCCAGTGCTGTACACAAA
Source organism: Pleurodeles waltl (assembly GCF_031143425.1). Classification (NCBI taxonomy): domain Eukaryota; kingdom Metazoa; phylum Chordata; class Amphibia; order Caudata; family Salamandridae; genus Pleurodeles; species Pleurodeles waltl. The sequence continues at coordinate 320,251,593 of NC_090447.1, read as the reverse complement.
TACATTTGCATTGCTAATGCCTATAGCTCTCTGATTGCCAAGGCATATTGGCTGTGGAACTTTTTGTTTTTTTAAATATATTTATTGGCATTTCAACAATGTCATCATCCCCCCAAGGGACACCCGATTTCTAACAGGGGTGCAACATTTTGTCATCACTCATTGTGTCTCAATTCCATGTACATTTTCTGTCATCCTATAAGATACTGAATGTATTCGCCAATAAAGAGGAATAATTGTCTAGGAATAACTTCCCACCCTCCAGCTTCCGTCTACGGTTGAATTATTAAGCAGCATGAAGGGTCTTAACGAGGCTCCACATGTGGCATATTACATGACTCGAACTGTGGCATTTGTATGGTGGTGATGGACAGTGTTCCTAGTTTTTTGTGAGTAGTGCTCTGATCCGGGCCATGCTGCACTCTTCTTACGGATCCTATACAGAAGAATGTGTAGTATCGCCCAATACAGCCTTCGACGTCTTTGTCATCCCCTCCCAAGCAAGCAGGTCATCCGTCACCCTGTCATTGCGCCTGGTTCGTCGCATGTGTGCTTCCTCTGCACCTGCCCATTCGGTCAGATCATCTCTCCAAGCCTTAAACATCGGGAGTCTAGTGCTTAGCCACTGGATTGCTATACGTTGTTTGGCCACTATCAGTCTCAGCACAGCAGACCTCCTGCTCAACTCTTTTCTTGGACTTCTCTAGAGGTAAGCCCAGTAGGCTCTGCTTAATCACACAGGGAGCCACCTACCCTGTCCCTGAGTTGATTTGGGGCAATACCTCAGCCTGATAGAGTGTAATAACTGGAAGCCTTCATACAATATGCAAAAAAATCAGCCTCCGCTGCACCAAAGTGAACACACGTGGGAGCCCTGTTGGGATAAATAGTGTGAAGTGTTTACGGCGAGAGGTAGGCTATGTGAACATAATTGTATTATATCAATTTAAAGCGTGTATTTGCAGATACCCCTCCCCTTCACCACGTCATGCACTTTCCCCCCATTCTTTAATTGTAATTGGCTCCTCGCCTATCCGCTGCCTTGCCTCTTCCACACGGATTGGTGCCACTCGCCCAGTCCTCACAGAGTGCTCGGTATAGGTGAGTTAGCTGCTTACAACCCGCAGCAAGGGATAACATTGTAACTAGCGTTGTGTGGACTCTGGGTCTTCAGAGAAGGATGGCCAGAGCTGTCTTGCAGTGGTGGCAATCTTTGCAAACTGTAAAAATTGACAGATGTGTCAAAAGCTTCTTGCTTGGTAATTAAACGGTCTCCTGAAGTCAGAGATCGTAATGCAGCCACTATGCCGCCATTTATCAGTTCAACATTGTTTGGGCGATTTGGACAAAAGGACGCACAATGCAGATGTCTAGCTCCGGAGCATATAGAGCCCTCTGTAGCACCCTCCTCACAGCCCTGTTCTACATTTGGCATGTCATCTGGATCACATAGGGTAATGTTTTCTGGCTATTCCTGCCCCTCATTAGGAGTTCACCCAACTGGTATCCATCATGGCAGCCAGCTAGGAGAGACCTCTCCCAGTTGTCCTCTCCGCCAAGTCAGTAGATTGCATGTTGGAGGAGGGCAGCTAGTTAGGAAAGTTCTAAGTCTGAGGCTTCCAAGCATCCCCTGACCCATTCTCTCTCAAGGGTAGCCAACCCCACCCTACAGCGCTTCCCAGTCCACAAGAGTTGCACCGGGAGTCTGTCTAAATCTTGAAAAACCTGATGTGGTATTTCATACATGGCACCTTGCAGGGTATATATGACACCTAAGCAATAAAACCTTTTTTATAAGGGCGCTCTTACTCATTAAGGACAAGTGCAGTGTGTCCCATAACTCTATAGATGGGTGTAAATTACTGATCACATGGCTTAAACTGAATTTGTAGGTGGGCTGTGCCCTATTTGTAGTGCAAATACCCAAGTACTGTACTTCATCTGTTTTCCACAGAATGCCTACCACCGGTCGCTGATTAAGTGGTATATCTTTCAGCGACCCAATCTGGAACACGGTTGACTTAGCCTTTTTGACCTGAAAGCCCAAAAACTCTCTAACTTCTTGCATTATGTTAGGCAAAATAGGGGCGGACAGGTCGAGCTGACAAAAGTAAATTATAGGGACATCTGCGTAGAGCAAGACTACATGCTTTGTGTGCCCCACTCATATGCCCTTCCCCTGCAATGCATATTGCAGACAACAGGCCAGGGGTTCTATCGCTAGGGCGAATAGCAGATGTGATGGGAGTATTGTAGAAAAATCTGTGAAGACTCACAGTAGCCAATTCTGACCTTTGCTATTGGGCATTCATATAACAGTTTCATCCACTTTATGTAGGTATGACTCAAGCCTACCTCTTCCAACACCTGCCAGATGTAGTTCCCAACATACTGAATCAAATGCCTGTTCTAAATCTAGAAAGGCTAACGCATAGGGATCATCTACCAGTTCAGGGGAATGCCACACATGCGCAACATCTTGCATAAGGTGTTCAGACGGGGAATAAAGCCAGACTGATCCTCATAGATCAGGCGCTGGAGATCCGGCAGTAGTCTGGCTGCCAATATAGGTCTGAGTATCTTCTGGCCGACATTCAACTTTGATATTGGGTGATAAGAGCCCATCACTATGGGGTCCTTGCAAGGTTTCTGGATCAGGACTATGAGGGTCTCTCTCATAGTATCAGGAAACTTATCCCTTTCTCTAGAATAGAATAGAATAGAATAGAATAGAATAGTATTGTATACTGGCAATAGTTTGTCTATTAGGGTGCATTTGAAAGCCTTATAAAACTCTACTGGTAACCCATCTCCTCCAGGTGACTTGGCAGTTTTCATTGAATCTATCACTCCTTATAGTTCCTGTTTAGTCATTTGGGCTCCCAGTATGTTAGACTCCTCCTGTGTCAGTTTTGTCAGTGATAGACCTGCCAAGTAGTTGGGGAGTGCATCCAAGTCTGTATCAAATGGCGCTGTATACACTTGCTTCAGGTGATTGGCAAAGACTGCATTAATTGCCTGCTGAGTGAGGGTTATTCGTCCTTCACTGGTTTTCAGTGTCAACACAGGTTGGATTAAGGTCTTATTGGCCGTGCCAGTAGGCGACCCTCCTTGTCTTCCTCCAATTACAATCTGTCACTGGTAGTCTGAACATGATTGTCCAACTAATCCCACACCTCAGACACCCAATGTCTCTGTCTATCCCACTCAGTCATATTTCCTTGTGTTCCAGACAGTGTCTGCACTAACTGCACCAACTTCACCTCTCCCGGTGTCAATTCCGTCTCTAGCGTTTGACAGATGCCCACCGATGTCCTGATACACACACTTCTGAGGACCACCTTCATTGCTTCCCATTCATTCACTGACACAGTTAGTATCAAAATAGTGATCAATGGCTTCCTTTAATGTATTAAGAAATATTGGATCCATCAGTGCTTCAGCCCTGAGTTGCCACAATGGTATGTTAGGTGGCGTGTGATGGAGCGAGTACGTCAGTAGTAGAGGGGAATGATCAGAGATGTATCATCCCCAAATATGACATATCTATTACGTGTTGTGTTGCTGTGGATTTGACCAGGAAGTAGTCAAGTCTACTATATGTACCTGATGCAGTGGTGTAGCATGAATACCCCTGGGTGTTCTGGTGATGCATTCACCAGATGTTGACCAGTCCCAATCCCTTCCATAACTGTGTGAGGGCCATCATCATATTTGGTTTATTGTTGGGCCACAGGAGGGGCGGTAATAATCTACCCATTCCACGGTCCAGCACACAATTAAAGTCTGCACCATAAGTCTTTCAGCCCTGTGGTGCGCCAGACTTGCTGCCAGCACCTTGTCAAAGAATGTGCCATCATCAACATTAGGCATCATATATTAATTAGGCCAATGTCATGACCATCAAGTGATCCCGTGAGTATGACATATCTCCCCTCAGTGTCCACTTGTGCCTGTGATTTTCTAAATGGTATCCCCAGCTCTCCCCATATAAGTGTCCCTTGTGCATAACCCCAATAGGATGTGGCATAAATCTGCCCCGCCTCCTTCTTCTCGAGACTGAAATGCAGACCCCCTAGACATGTCTCTTGAAGAAATTCTACATCCACCCTATATTTCCTGAGGTATGCACATATACTATTTCGTTTCTTAGGGTCATTTAGGCCTCAACGTTTCATGTGGAATTTGTAATTAGTCCCTTGATCTCTCATAATGGGTCCATATACACTGACCAAGTCCTTGTGGGACTAATATTCTCCTGTAGACCATCTTACTGCACCAATTGACTATCGAATCGTCCCCACTCAACAACAAAACTGGTGTCAACATGTATCCCAATATTCCCACCCTTATTCCCTCTCACAGGCAGAACAAACGTAGCCCTGTGACACAATCCATGGCCAATAAGGTCCTGATTCCCTCTCCAATCACTCAACCCAAGTAATCCCAACTGTAGTTGTAGGTACCGCCCGAGTTGCCAGAGCCCCTCCAACTTCAAGACTGCCAGGAGTTAAAGCAGTCAGTAGGAGGCAGAACTCTCAGCCTCCCCCCTCAGTGAAGTCAAAAGAAAGATTGCAATCAAGAAAAGCATATAGTGGTAGGTTATCGCTAATAGTTTAGTGTGATTAGCTTTGTTAACAAACAGCTGCCTGCCCATCTCCATCCCCTCTTATCAAACGTAATGTTATGGAGTAGAGTAAATTGGTCCTGGACATCTCCTCTGTTACATGGCATCCCATACAAACCCAGTGATGCCAGCTCAAGTGGTCACCCAGTATCCATTCTATTACTCAACGTGTCCAGCACTTCTCAGATTTGAGAACAGGAGTTCTGGGTTAGCACCTCTGCAGGTGAATTCTGTAACGTCCCGTCTGGGTAAACCGGGATATGGCATCCTGTCACCCCACCAGGAGACCCAGAGAGGCCCTGCGATTTGTCTTGTTTTTATCAGAACAGCGTAGTCCCCTCCATCTCACTTTTCTCCGCTCTAGGGGTCGATGCTCCAGTTCAGCACCCAACATATCAAACCAGTCCTCTGTCTCCTGGGCTGATTCAAAGATGTGAATTCTGTCATTATGTTGTATTCTGAGCGTTGCTGTACACATGAGGCTTTACTTAATGTTGTGGTCTCTGAGTCATTTTTTAATTGGCAGAAAGTTCAAGCAGAGAGCTTGAACTCTCCAAGTGTAATCTGGAAAAAATAGGATCTGTTTGTCTTTGAACGGTGCGCCCGACTGAGGGGCTGCTGCCAAAGTACGGTGTGCACGCTCATTTGTGAAGAAATTAAGTGGACGGTTGGGTTTAAGTGTATTCACTATCCAGTCCTCTTCTGGAAATCCAATGAGGCGTATATTGTTCCACCCTGTGCAACTCTTCGCATCCTCCAAGCAGTCTTCTGTTTGTGAGGCACTGCACCTGAATCCCACCACAGTGGCCCTGACTTTTTGCTTGAGAGTAGTGATATCATCTTCAGTGCCCGACATTCGATCACCCACCTAATGCAAGTTCAAGAACAAGTGATTGACATCAACAACTATGATGCCCATCTTAGATTCCAGAGCCTCTCTGATGCACTGTATGGTCACCAGGATCTTGGCTATGGCCGGCAACTTCGTCCCAGTCACAGGGTCGGACCATTCCTCCTGTATTGTGCCTTGTGGGCTGGACCCGGCACCGTGTATTAGTAATTCTTGTTCATCTGTGCCGCCTTGGGCCTTTGTCCTTCCTCATGTTATCAGAAGTGTGTCAACATGCACTGCTGTATGGCATAGGCTGCAGCTCATGCAGTGGATCAGTGTTTAGCAATGAGGGGAGGAAGGGGAGGCCACACTCGGCAGGCTCAAATAAGGAATCAAATTGCCAAACATATAAGGAATACCACTGCCTGCACTCCTTACCAGGTTGTATAGATAGCCACCCCCTCAACCACTGTGCTTACCAAATCGATTAGGCCCATTGGGCAGGAACAGACACCTTATTCAGTCTCCTTTCACCACCACCCAGAGGGGCCCTCATGGCCCAAATCAGGCAGCGCCAGGCACAACAGTTCAGTAGAGCTTAGCACTGCAGTCCAGTCAAGCATGTGGAACACCTGGGGCTCTTCTTCTCTTTCAGGCTCATTTCGTAGGGTCCCTGAAACACCTCTTCCAGCTCACAGCTGCATTTCAAGTGTGGATTTAGGGGCACAGATGAGCCATCCTCTCGGCCCCCAATATGCAGCAGCCCCAGTCTAAAAGTTATTTGGTCCCAGCACAGGGCCCATTTAGTATTTAATGCAGGTTCAGTTGCAGACCTAGACAGCATAGCTATCATCCACTGCCCCAGCTGTTCGAGCCAGACTGTCTCTCGTCCTGGCAGGCAGTCACTCATCTGTGTTAATGGGGTGATGAGGTCCTCCTCCTGCTGCTGTGTCCCACGGGCCTCCAATGCGTCTTTGCATCTGTTGCTCACTTCACTGTGGTCACAGCTCCCCCACCAGGGGCACAGTCCAGTAATCTGCTCCACAGGTGCGCTCCCCACCCCAATCAAATGTCCAGCGAATCTCCTTAGGATGCCTCACTTAGCCCCCAGCGAAGCCCACTAGGCCAGTCATCACAGGCTTTCTCTCGTCCATTCTCCTGACTCTCCTCAAACAGTGGAGTACAAGCACTCCTCCTTGGCCACCTCCAGCTAGCAGGACAAAGGTGTCGTTGCAGGCCCAGCCACTGGGGCACAGTGCCATCCTCTATCACAGTGGCCGCCATCTTGGGGAGAAGGCCTCCTTGGCCCAGCTCAGTCTTCTTCAGGCCACTCACTGGTCTCCACAACACCCACAGGTCGAGACCACCACTGCCCAAGGCGCTCCCAGACCCAGAGCACTGTCACTCTGTTGCCTGTGGCCATTGATATGCCCCTCGTCTATCGCCACAGCCCTTGTCATCCATGGGCTGGTGGCCCATGCATTGCCGCTAAACTGCTTTTTACGGGGCCCGGGCAAAGCCTCGCTGCTCCAAGTGCAGATGTGGGCATCTGTAGGTTCGGCTGCAACCATGTGAATCTGGGGTACCAGTGCCTTCTGGATTTCTGACCGTCACACAACAGATTACTCAGGATAATGAAGGATAAGTTCCTTTCACTGCCAGAGCTGCTGCAGAACATGTTTAGTCAACCATCATGGCTGGCCACGCCTCCCTGTCCCAATCAAAACATATTTTGAATTCAAGTCGTAGTGTCTGGGACTCTGGTGTATTTTTATGTATAATATGCTACCTATAGATACCAATACTTTAGTACTTCACCTTTTATTAATATATTTGTGAAAATGAGTTCCAATATGCAGAAATGAACCTATCACTATTACACTTCCCCCCTCTAGCCACAGCCAACATTGGCCGTTTGGTATAGTGTTCTTAAAGGAGTTTGTATTGTGTAAGAAAACTCTGTTTGTTTTTGAAGGTAAAAGAGAGTGCTGAGAAAAGTCAATGGTCTGTGTCACCAAGATCACTCAGAAGGGGATCCCCCGCATGTCAGCAATGTAGGAGGGCTCCCAATACAAGGCAGAGTTCAATATATATTCTACCACACACAGCTTAGTATCAATCACACTGCAACCAAATGAAAAAGCATGTGCCTAGATGGGCTTGTTAGAATCAAAAGCTGGCTTTCAAAAGTAGTACAAATGTAAACAAATCACTTTAGCAAGCTGTTTTTTTATTTATTTTGTGTCTCCTGTACCAAGACGTGGCACATCTAAGGCTAAGACATAGGTACAACTGGTGATGCTAAGTTAGCTTGAGCAAGAAAACATAGTCAAGTGCGGCTAAACCGTTAGGATGGAGTAGCGTTGCCCGCTGCCAGCAGGAGCTGCTGCAAATCACAGATAAACAAACAAAAAGATAATAAACCATGTTTATTATCATTCCATTTGTTAAAGAGGCAGGGCATTGGGGATGACGAGATGAGGGGAGTGCACTGTGCACTCCCCTCACTGCGCATGTATGTTTGGCCGGCTGTCTCAGGGTTGCCAGACTGGAGAGAGCCTGCACAGGCTCCCAGTCTGTGCCCGAAAGGGCAGACACAATCTCAAATTCTTTGCCTCTCTTCCAGTACCATTAAGTAACTAAAGGGCACTTTTGCATCTACTTCTGGCAGTGTGTTACCATCCAGCACATAGTGTGCTCCCAAAACTCTGGTTCTTTAGCCCTTTAAATAAGAAACTATTTATTTTAAAAAGGGCCAAGTTATACCAATGTCATAGAACTGCTCTGAAAAATAGTAAACATTCCTTCAGTGACAGTAATTGTTCTTGCAACCGTGCTGTTGGATGGCTTATTTTGAGGTTTGACTGGCAGGCTGCCATTTGATGGAGCATTCCTTGTCCATCGGCCTTTGCAGTTCCTTGTCACTCAGCAGGGTAAGTCTGTATTATGTTGATGAGGACCGCCAATTCCATGGAGGCGGTCCGACCGCCCCAATCCTGGCAGCCCGACCACTAGATTATGACCCTGGCGGTCGGACCGCCAGGGGACCGCCGCCACCACCAGGATCATGTATCCCAGTGGGGTGACGATGGTCGGAGTTGTGGTCAGCCATGTCTGTGCTGATTTCAGCCATGAAAAGGCTGGCGGAAAGGCAGTGCTGGGGGACACATGGGGGCCCTGCACTGCTCATGACCATGTCGTGGGCAGTGCATTGTCCTCCCTGCCCAGCACGCTTGGAATGCGCACAGTCTGCTATGGCAGACAGTGCACATTCTGAGGGTGCTGGTGGCCCCCTCTGTGCGTCAGCATTGGCCTTGGCTCCCTGAGGAGCCAAGGCCAATGCCGCCGCACTGTTTCCACCGGGCTGACCAGCGGAAACCTCCTAATATGGAGGTTTCCCCCGCTCAGCCCAATGGAAACATCATAATAAGGCTGGTGGGAGACTGCAAGCTCCAAAGCAGTCTCCTCTCCATAGGGCTGGCGGGCCGACGGTCGGCCCACCAACCTCGTAATGAGGCTCTTAGTCTGGAGAATCCAATTGTCTCTAATTTTTAAGCATCTCAATAAGATATACATGTAATGTTTACCCTTACAGGAAGCACTATCTCCTGAATGAGTATATTCTCTCCTTATTTAACAAGGGTTTGTATGTATTTTAATTTGGGCCCGCATGAAACGACATTTGCTATCTTTCAACATGGGAGCATCAGGTAACATTTTCTCCTTGCACATGCTTTACTGGCTCTGGATCACCACAACATATGAAATCTGTTTTATTATTAACTATTATAGATGTTACCTCATTCCTTTAGTCCTGAAGAGACCCTTGTACCTCAAATAAGGGTCACAACCAAGCGGACTGCCAGTCTTTACAAATAGACTAATTTAATATCCTTAATGGTTGTTTGTTACAAACACATCAGCTTTACTGTATTCTTTTATTTCTGTAATTGACTTTCCTGTGGTTTTTACACTGGAGCAGGATGGACTGTTGTGCACCTTATTGATATGCTGTACTTGGGAAACATTTAAAGAGATAAGAGCTTTCTCTTGGTTTTATGTACAACTGTGGCGGTCTTATTTGTTGATGAAACTATTGCTATTACTTTTCTTTTGCATTCCTTGTATGAGGCTATTTAACCTCTTGATTGACTATTCTGTTTTAAATTATACTAATGAGAACCACTGTTGCATGATAAATCTTCATAGCAAGTTCGTGTGGGTGTAATGGTTGTAAGAAAAAAATAATTTCTGGAGAAAAATGAGCAAGGCTAGTATTCCATTCATTTTGATTAATAGTAATATTTTGAATCTGTATCTCATGGCATAATAATTTGCATACTGTTAAACATTAAAGACCTGATTTCCGTGAGCTCCATTAAAGTGCATGAAATTCAATGCAGTCTGTGGCATTATTCTTAGACCTTTTATTACAGAATCAGGATTTGTGGGCATTTACATCCACAGATGTAACATAATATTACAGAAAATCTGCTAGTGCTTTGGATTTTCTGCACTATTATGTTCTGTGGTATGAGTACTACTGCCCCCTGCCACCAGAAGTGAACTCAAGATTTGCCCCGATCAGAGGAAGGACCAAGGACTGCATCAGCACTCTCAAGCAGGGTAAAGGGGTGGCTATTTGAACTCTATGCATGTGGACCATTCTGTTCATGTCCTGAATTGCGGAAATGGGAGAGTAGGGAGGGTTGATGAGATTTCACACAATGGTGCATAATGGGTTTGAGAGGTACAGGGTGCAAGGCAAATAAATCAATCCTTTCATGTCCTTCAGACTTCATAGCCTGCGAGAGTACCCTTCCCCAGCAGTGTGCACCAGTGATCCAATTAAGGCTCTTCCCAGCACCATTAATTTTGCGAGCTTAGGTAACCTTGCATTACACAACAGCAGGGGGCAGAACTATGCACACCAAGTCCAATGAGTCAGGTATTCCCCTATCTGCTCATGTTACTTGTTGTGGGGGACTGATCTACCATAGATTAAGAACAGGTGAGACCAACCCATTCTCTGACCCATCCCCCACCCTACTCCCACTCCTCCAGGAAGAACACAGAGACCCAACATTTTCATTGGGAAAACATGAGTTATATTTATTAACAAAATGAGAAAAAGCATGGAATACTTTTTAATTTACGTAGATTAAAATGATCAAAATGTCACTCTAACGTGAAAGTATAAGGTTATCTTCAAATAATATTTCCATGAATCATAAACATTTTTAGCAGTAGTATATTTCAGTGTTCGATGGCATGTGTAGCTGCAGATACACATGCTGTGCACATCCCGCCATCTAGTGTTGGGCTCGGAGTGTTACAAGTTGTTTTTCTTCGAAGAAGTCTTTTCGAGTCACGAGATCGAGGGACTCCTCCCCTTTCGGCTCCATTGCGCATGGGCGTCGACTCTTTCTTAGATTGTTTTCTTTCCGCCATCGGGTTCGGACGTGTTCCTCTTCGCTCCGTGTTTCGGTTCAGAAAGTTAGTTAAATCTCGGAAAATTTGACGGTATTGTTTGCGGTCGGTATCGGGTTAGTTAACGCAGATCGACACCGAATTTTGAAGAGCTCCGGTGGCCCTTCGGGGTTTGGATTCCCCGGCGGGGCCTGGTCGGCCCGACCACGTGCATCTTCAAGGCTAATGGAACGGACCCCATTCCGCTTCTGCCCCGAATGCCACAACAAGTATCCTTACACAGATCAGCATCTGGTCTGTAATTTGTGTTTGTCTCCCAAACACAAAGAGGATACCTGCGTGGCCTGTCGAGCGTTTTGGTCGAGGAAAACGCTAAGAGACCGGAGAGCAAGAAGACTCCAAATTGCATCAGCGCCGTCAGGACACCAAGACTTGGAGGAAGAAGAAACCTTCTCCATCGCGGATTCGGACTCGGACGAGGTTGAAACCGAACAGACGCCGAAAACCCTGAGTAAGACGCCCCTGCCCAAGACTCACGGAAAAATCACTAAAGCCCAGGGGACGCCACTGCCAACAGGCCATGGCTTAACCCGGAAATTAGATGACCGCCCATCGGCACCGAAAAAGGGCACACATGTGTCGAAGTCATCCGACTCTGGTTGAGATACCGGCACAGAACAGACTCAACCCCGAGACACCGGGTCAGAGCAATTTCGACATCGAGAGAGCGGCACCGAAACAAGTCGGCACCGAGATATCGGAACACCGAAAGGCAAAAAAGTGTCTTCGTAGCCGAAAAAGACGGTCGAAAAGGTTTCGATACCGAAACATCCGGCCTCGGAGCTGAAACCAAGTTCCTACACCGAGGAACAGGGCCTGTCCTCACAGATGCAAGGACACAGATTCGGACAGGAGCTAGATGCAGGGGAGCTAGATTACACTCAAAGAAGGCTCCACATTCAGAAGGAGACAGGAAAAATCAGTACTCTCCCTCCAATCCGAATTAAAAGGAAACTTGCCTTCCAAGAGAAAGACAAGCAACCACAAGCAAAGGTGGCAAAACAAATAACTCCGCCACCATCACCACAGCGCTCACCACAACCATCACCGGTAGCCACTCCACCAATGATGCAGTCTCCAACTCATACAGGAATGAGTCAAGATGATCCTGATGCATGGGATCTTTATGATGCGCCAGTATCAGATAACAGTCCCGACTGTTATCCAGCGAGACCATCACCACCTGAGGACAGTACTGCCTACACACAGGTGGTGTCAAGAGCAGCCGCATTTCACAATGTCACCCTGCACGCAGAACCAATTGAAGATGACTTTTTGTTTAATACTCTGTCGTCCACACATAGCCAGTACCAGAGTCTCCCTATGTTACCGGGAATGCTGAAACACTCAAAGCAAGTGTTTCAAGAGCCTGTGAAAGGCAGGGCCATCACTCCAAGGGTGGAGAAAAAGTACAAACCTCCACCAACAGACCCTGTGTACATCACGCAGCAATTGACACCGGACTCAGTGGTAGTAGGGGCAGCTCGCAAAAGGGCGAACTCACACACCTCGGGAGATGCACCACCACCCGACAAGGAAAGTTGCAAGTTCGACGCAGCGGGGAAAAGGGTCGCGGCACAAGCAGCCAACCAATGGCGCATTGCAAATTCACAGGCCTTGCTGGCTAGATATGATAGAGCTCATTGGGACGAAATGCAACATTTCATAGAACATCTACCCAAAGAGTTCCAAAAGAGGGCACAACAAGTGGTGGAAGAAGGCCAAAGTATCTCTAACAACCAGATACGGTCGGCAATGGATGCAGCAGACACAGCTGCAAGGACTGTAAATACAGCAGTCACCATACGGAGACACGCATGGCTATGCACCTCAGGATTCAAGCCGGAAATTCAACAAGCGGTGCTGAATATGCCTTTTAACGGACAGCAGTTGTTTGGGCCGGAAGTGGACACTGTTATCGAGAAACTTAAAAAGGACACAGATACGGCTAAAGCCATGGGTGCACTCTACTCCCCACAGAGCAGAGGCACATTTCGGAAAACACAGTTTAGAGGGGGGTTTCGAGGACAAAACACAGAACCCTCAACCTCACAAACAAGACCCACATACCAGAGCCAGTATCAGAGGGGATGTTTTCATGGACAATACAGGGGTGGACAGTTCCCTAAAACTAGGGGAAAGTTCCAAGGTCCCAAAACCCCTCAAAATAAACAGCGACTTCAGTGTCACAAATCACCAACACATAACACCAGTGGGGGGGGAGACTAACAGATTTTCACAAGAACTGGGAGGAGATAACAACAGGCACGTGGGTCCTAGCCATTATCCAACATGGTTATTGCATAGAATTCCTACAATTCCCTCCAAATGTCCCACCGAAAACACACATGTCCAAACAACACATGGATTTATTACAACTGGAGGTCCAAGCGTTGTTGCAAAAAGATGCAATAGAACTCGCACCAAATCATCAGAAAGGAACGGGGGTTTACTCCCTGTACTTTCTCATACCCAAAAAAGACAAAACTCTTAGACCCATTTTAGATCTCAGAACACTAAACCTTTACATCAAATCAGATCACTTTCACATGGTAACACTTCAGGACGTAATCCCCTTGCTCAAATAACAAGACTACATGACAACATTAGACCTCAAGGATGCATATTTCCATATACCCATACATCCTTCGCACAGAAGATACTTAAGGTTTGTAATCCAAGGGGTACATTACCAGTTCAAAGTGTTGCCATTCAGAATAACAACAGCGCCAAGAGTCTTTACAAAATGCCTTGCCATAGTGGCAGCTCATTTCAGAAGACAGCAAATACATGTGTTTCCATATCTAGACGACTGGTTAATCAAAACCAATACGCAAGAACGGTGCTCACAACACACAAAATATGTTATAAAAACCCTTCACAAGTTAGGGTTCTCACTTAACTACCAGAAATCACACCTACAGCCGTGTCAAATACAACAGTATCTGGGAGCAACAATCAACACAAGAAAGGGGATTGCCACTCCAAGTCCACAAAGGGTACAGGCATTCCAAAACGTAATACAGACCATGCACCCAAACCAAAGGTTCCAGGTAAAATTTGTAATGAAACTGCTAGGCATGATGTCCTCATGCATAGCTATTGTCCCAAACGCAAGATTAAACATGCGGCCCTTACAACAGAGCCTAGCATCACAATAGTCACAAGCACAGGGTCAACTTCAAGATCTAGTGTTGATAGACCGCCAAACATACACCTCGCTTTTCTATAAATTTAAACCAAGGGTGGCCTTTCCAAGACCCAGTGCCTCAATACGTGATCACAACAGATGCCTCCATGGTAGGGTGGGGAGCACACCTCAACCAACACAGCATCCAGGGACAATGGGACACTCAACAGAGACAACTTCATATCAATCACTTAGAACTACTAGCAGTATTTCTAGCGTTGAAAGCATTTCAACCACTAATAACCCACAAACACATTCTTGTCAAAACAGACAACATGACAACAATGTATTATCTGAACAAATAAGGAGGGACACACTCGACACAATTGTGTCTCTTAGCTCAAAAGATATGGCATTGGGCGATTCACAACCACATTCGCCTAATAGTGCAGTTCATACCAGGAATCCAAAACCAGTTAGCCGACAATCTCTCTCGGGATCACCAACAGATCCACGAATGGGAAATTCATCCCCAGATACTACTAACTTGCTTCCAAAGGTGGGGAACACCGCAAATAGAACTATTTGCCACAGAAGAAAACACAAAATGCCAAAACTTCGTTTCCAGGTACCCACAAGTTCAATCTCAAGGCAATGCATTATGGATGAGTTGGTCAGGGATATTTGCATACGCTTTTCCCCCTCTCCCACTCCTTCCGTATCTAGTAAACAAATTGAGTCAAAACAAACTCAAACTAATATTGATAGCACCAACTTGGGCACGACAACCTTGGTACACAACACTGCTAGACCTATCAGTAGTACCTCATATCAAACTGCCAAACAGACCAGATCTGTTAACTCAACACAAACAGATCAGACACCCAAATCCAGCATCGCTCAATCTAGCAATGTGGCTCCTGAAATCTTAGAATTCGGGCATCTAGACCTTGCACAAGAATGCATGGAGGTTATAAAACAGGCTAGGAAACCAACCACAAGACATTGCTACGCAAATAAGTGGAAAAGATTTGTTTATTACTGCCATAATAATCACATTCAACTATTACACACATCTGCAAAAAACATTGTAAGCTATCTACTACACTTACAAAAGTCTAAGTTAGCTTTTTCATCCATAAAAATACATCTGACAGCAATTTCGGCGTATTTGCAAATTACGCATTCAACTTCATTATTCAGAATCCCAGTTATAAAAGCATTTATGGAGGGTCTGAAAAGGATTATTCCACCAAGAACACCACCAGTTCCTTTGTGGAACCTCAACATCGTATTAACACGACTCATGGGTCACCATTTGAACCCATGCATTCATGTGAAATACAGTACTTAACATGGAAAGTAGTATTTCTAATAGCTATCACATCTCTCAGAAGAGTAAGTGAGATACAAGCCTTTACCATACAAGAACCCTTTATACAAATACATAAACATAAAGTAGTTCTACGCACAAATCCTAAATTCTTACCTAAAGTCATATAACCGTTCCACTTAAATCAAACAGTGGAACTCCCAGTGTTCTTTCCAGAACCAGATTCTGTAGCTGAAAGAGCATTACATACATTAGACATCAAAAGGGCACTAATGTACTACATTGATAGAACCAAACAAATTTGCAAAACAAAACAATTGTTTGTTGCTTTCCAAAAACCTCATACAGGGAATCCAATATCCAAACAAGGCATTGCCAGGTGAATAGTTAAATGTATTCAACCCTGTTATATAAAAGCAAAAAGACAACTGCCTATTACACCAAAGGCACACTCCACTAGAAAGAAAGGTGCCACCATGGCCTTTTTAGGGAACATACCAATGACTGAAATATGTAAGGCAGCCACATGGTCTACGCCTCATACATTTACCAAGCATTACTGCGTGGATGTGTTAACAACACAGCAAGCCACAGTAGGACAAGCAGTATTAAGAACATTATTTCAAACAACTTCAACTCCTACAGGCTAAACCACCGCTTTTGGGGAGATAACTGCTTACTAGTCTATGCACAGCATGTGTATCTGCAGCTACACATGCCACCGAACGGAAATGTCACTTACCCAGTGTAGATCTGTTCGTGGCATGAGACGCTGCAGATTCACATGCGCCCTCCCACCTCCCCGGGAGCCTGTAGCCGTTCTAAGTTGCCAAGAAAATTGAACGTGTACATTTGTAAATTTACATACATACTTACTCCATTGCATGGGCACTATTACTATATACACGACTCCTACCTCACCCTCTGCGGGGAAAACAATCTAAGATGGAGTCGACGCCAATGCGCAATGGAGCCGAAAGGGGAGGAGTCCCTCGATCTCGTGACTCGAAAAGACTTCTTCGAAGAAAAACAACTTGTAACACTCCGAGCCCAACACTAGATGGCGGGATGTGCACAGCATGTGAATCCGCAGCGTCTCATGCCACGAACAGATGTACACTGTGTAAGTGACATTTTCCTTTTGAAGGCAGCATTGCGCCAGCCCAGGACCCATTTCAAGTTTTACAAAAATTGACCAGGCTTTGATATTTGACCACCCTTACCACCATTTGCATGATGTTTAGAAAAGTATTGCCTCAGAAGATTGAAAAAACATCTATGTGCCTGAATGCCCATTCCATTTGAACACTATTATTCTAGAGTTGATCCCTGGCATACATCTCTAGACACCTAGACCCAGATCCAACATCTCCCTCAGTCACTCCTTTATGCCTCTAGGGGCTACATAGTAGGCTACAAATAGGAGTCACAAGCATGTGTTCCCTCAAAAGTACAAACCCCTCTGTCACTTAAGCTGCTGGAGCAAAATTACTTGTGCATGGCATCAGCACGTTAAGCTGCGAGATGTAAAGCTCCCCAATATCATTACTAACCAACAGAAACAACACGAATCTCGCTACCAAAGGCAACCATGGCCACTGTCATTCTCCCTGCCCCACCAGAGCCACACTGGGTGCATGTGTGTCTCCAAGCGTGATAAATGGGCCTTCATCTTTGTGAAACATGCCAAGCCCTCATATTTTTTTGTGCAGGATGTCATCATCTCAAGGCCTCTCACCAAAGTAGCAAAATGTGAATATAACTTACTGACAGAAACATATTTATGGCACTCCTCTCCAACAGACTTTATAGTAACAACTGAAGCCATATTCTACATTGTTCCCCAGAGGTGCTATGGGCTTGTGCGCCACCTGAGGGACAATGGTATTACACAAGGGGGCACAGACACTTGTGCATCTTCTTCTGTAATACTGATATCGCTGGCACACATGTAGCGCAAGTGCCATAATGAGAGAGCATTTTCTCATTTGTATGGGGGTATACCCCCATGCAAATGAGGCATATCTTTGCCTCTGCGCTCATGTCGTATTACAGATGTGGGTGCAGAGGCAAACATGCCATTAGGAGGCACACTGAAAGTGTGCCAAAAATGATTTGAACACTTTCAGTGTGCCTTCTAAAGGTAGCACTTTTGGCAGGAGAATGGAAATCCAATGAAACCCTCAGACATCCCACTGCTTTTAGTTGCATTCACTCACTGCACCCACCTGCAAGGTGATCTCTAATCCCCCTTAAAAGTGCAGGCAGGTTGCCACAGCTGCTCCAATTTTAAATTGAATGTGCTGCCTCCACTGCAGGGAAAGTTAGTGGATGCCTTGGGGACAGTGCATTTTCTTAATGGCACACTTTCCTTTTTTGCGCACGATGCACCTTTTGAAAGATGTGCTGTGATGCAAACAAACAAAATGTGCCATATTCATAATACAGCCCCTGGGTGGGAATGAACTCTCAGCTGAGAGCAGGGGGGCACTAATGCAGAAGATAAGGCACCTATTATTGTCATAAGCAGATAATTAAGCGCCAAACAATATTGGGATGGAACAAAATCAAAAGAAATGGTTGAGGATTCCGGGAGAAAGTTAAATGGAACTATCGTTACATAAGAAACAGCCTAGTTAAGCTATGGGCCTCTTCCAAATATGGCCCTGATGGTGTTCAGATCTCTGAGCTGGGCATGGGATATATTTATTGGAGCATACTTCATATTCCAACTACAATGGGTTGTAAATAGATGTTGAAATAGTAAAATACCAGTACTTGGGACCTTTCTGGTGACAAAAGCTGCCAGCAAGACTTGGCGCATCTTACAAGTCAATGCACTACAAAACCAAGGTCAGCCACTAGCCCATGCAAGAGGTGGTATCTAGGAACCCCAACCACAAAATAAGACATGATGACACAGCCACAGTGGGAACCCAGACATTGCAGGGAGAGATTGAACTTAAACAATGAACAGTCAGTTACAGGGACTGGTATGGATATGAGATTGTATAGCCATATAGTAGGCCTGATCAAAGTGAAGTTGAGTGAAGCATAGCCAGTGGAAGCAAGGCCACCTGACAGACTGAGCCACAGCTACTGGGAACGGATGACCAACTTACATACATTAATGACAATGTAAAGTAAACATGACTTCTTTAAGATTAGGATCATTGAAGGGTGTTGTGGTTCACAGGGCTGCAGAAGTACTGATAGTACTGTTCCCTACTGACGAGACATACCTCCTCATGGAGATTTGCAACCTGAGCTTTCGACTATTAAGCTATTGATGCCTTTCAAAAATGCCCTGACTGACTAGGTCCTGGCTGTTTGGTCTAAGCCATTTTCGACCCCAGCTGTGAGCCGCATCTTTGAAAGGCATCACAGGTCAGTGCCAGGTGATCCTAAATGTTTGACACAACATCCAGCCCTGGAGAGCCTTGTGGTGGAGTCCTCCACGACCAAAGTAAACCCACATCCGTTTCCTATTTCTCCTCTTGACAGGTTGTAAAAAAAAAGAGTTGATGCTGTGGGGAAAATTATTTTTCTGTGCCTAGTTTAGCATTACGACCTCTGAATGCAGTTTATCTCTTTGGTTATTACGCTCATGCCCCTTGAGGCCCTGGTGCACAAATTGCTGCAGATCTTGCCAGAAGTCATATGCAGGGCTGTTTCTCAGACCGTAAATGATGGTTGATACTGCTACAGACCACTGCCTACTCTGAAAAAATGAGAAGAAAACTTGTCATTTTTATTTTTGAAATGATTCCCGTTCTCCTTTAAGGAAAACGGGCTGCATGAAAAAAACTGCTTTATTGAAAAAGCAGTCGCAGACATTGTGGTCTGCTGACTCCAGCAGGCCACCAGCCCTGTGAGTGCAGCCATTCACAAATGGGTCTCAAATTGTGACCTGCCTCATGAATATTAATGAGGCAGGTCCCTTGCAACCTATTTGAGAATCACAAACAGTGTGGTTCACACTGTTGATCATTTTGTTTTGCGACTCGCAATTTGCGATTTGCAAACAAATTTCAAATTTCTAGTTGAAGAACAAAAGCTCATACATTTGGGCCTAAGTGCTTTGCTCAATGTCAGTTTCCAATATGAGTTCCATTTAAGGTTCCTGCTCGCTTGTTATTGTGCCTCTCCTTGATTCTCACCAATAATGTGGGAGGTTGAGGTTAGCTTAAATTTGCAGTCTTTAAATGAGCGGTTGCATGATGCATTGTGACTTAACAACGAGGAATAATGTAGATGACCAACTCGTGCATGGATCTGTGTGTGTGTGGGTTGGTGTGTCTGTGTCACTTTAAAAAATGTAACCAATGGACACTCACAACATTTAGTTAACTGTAATTTCACTTATAATATGAAAATCCAAAATCTGTAAATGCATCTGAAGTTATGTGTCATACTTAAAACTGAAATAAATTGCCTAGCCCACTTATCCAAGTTCAGAGCCAAGGCTGTGTCATCAAATGTACATGGGTTCTATGGCAAATTTAAAAGTCATATGGTATTCCCAGTCCTGGAAGCTTTTGACACTGAAGTAATAAAACTGATGCTGTGCTCCAACACCAAAAAATGCCTTTCCCACAGAACAAATAGGCTTTAGCAAAACAATGTGAGTCTCACAGAAAAGCAGAAATGCCCTTTATTAATGAAATTATGAATGCAGAACATGCAGATGTTTTCACTGTCCTAACAAATCTGCTTGATATATAGTTCCATGTATCAGGTAGACAAGCATAGATGTCAGAAACCAAGCCAGAGAAATATTCTAAGCGTGCTGAGTATGACAATCCAAACATTGGTAGGTTTTAAAGGGGCTGTGATCTGCATTGTAGACTTTCCACATGTCTGGACCTTCAGACGCACTAAAATAGATACAGTAGAGATGTGTGATTTCCGAAAGAGGTCCGATTCAAAACTTACAGATGTATGCAGCAAATATGTCCTCATGCACACAAAGCAAGACATGTTCATGTTCTCTCAAAAGAATCTGTTGGAGCACAGCAGTTTTTGATTTGCATATGTGAGGTCTCCATCTAGTGTGTTATGGGCAAAAACAATGGAATGGAATGTGGCTGAGATTAATTCAAGCAGTCCCTCCATCACCTTGTTGTTTGTTGCAGTAGATGCCCTAAGTGCACATGTAGGTCTTGTGCTCACTGGCCCAAAGGATTCAAACTACAGCTCACTTATTAGCCCTAAGTAAATGGAAACTGGCCTTGGGTTACTTGCTTTCCTGTCTGGAAGGGCCTGGCTTAGGTACTACTTTTCTTTTTGGACCAGACCAATTTGCATATGGCAAGTCTCTGTCCATATTGGCATAGTAGGCAAAAACATTGTTTTCAAGTCTTGGTACCCACAGCTTTGGTTCTATTTTGTGAGATCTGTTGTTTCCAATATAAAACATATACTTAAAGTAGACTTTGGGTTAGCTCTTTGTTTGTAATTGGGTGGCTTTATTGTCGAGCTCAGTTGTCTGCTCTTGATTTGATTAATGCTGTCCCTATTCTTGTGTGTGTGTGTCCCTCAAAGAACTTTTAAGTTTCTCAGTGTCTGTCTGTCTGGGTGATTTGTATCCTTCCACTGCAAACTTGGCATGATTATTTTTTTTTTATTTTGGATACATCACTCCATGAGAGTTGTTTCTTTGCTTTCTCTCCCCTTCTTTTTCTATGCGTCCCCTTTGTGCACTTTTTTTTCTCTCCCTCCCTGCTGCCCACACATCTCCATATGCACTGCCAATTCTGCTCCTGAGGTGGAAAGTGCTGCCAAGCCACTCATTTTGTTTTTTCTACTTCATTCACTTGGTTTTCTCTGTGTTCAGTGTTTAATTTACTGTTCTAAAATGGCCGTCTGACATATTAGAACAGAAAATTAAAAATGACTGATATATATCAGGAGGTAGGCTCCCAAATCGGCAGCAATCTTTGAATTGGATTTCTTTATTAGAAAACCTATTGCAAGATTGGTGGCCTTGCATGTGACAAGTGATATAATTCAATTGGTAAAGAGCATTTGCAAAGCCAGTAGCTTGTCTCTTTAAAGCAAAAACCTGTTGGCTTTGCCAGTGTTTATTTTTCCTCTTTGTGCCTCTAGAAACACTGACGAACCACAAGCAAATTAGTCCTGCCCACCCCAAAGCGATAATCCTCAGTGTCGTGTGTGCCATATTTTAAGCATCTTCAGTGTAATAAAGTACTAAGTTGGATCGATCTTCCATCTTTGTCCCCTTCTATAAGGGCACCTTGTTGCACTTAACATTGGTTACATCTCCGAGTTTCTGAGCTGTGCCATCTGCACCTCATGCATTTATGCGTAGATTTTCCTAGTTAATATATGCAGTGTAGACAGTGTCATTTAGGACAAATGAGTGCATGGCTCCATTGTGAATTCTACACATGGGTGATGCACCTAAAGGTCGTTACAGAAATTACATTTGACCATAATGTCATGGTCAAAATATTGAGACTATAAAAATATGGTGGTGCAAAATATCGGCGGTAAATATTGTATTTTTTTTGCTGTTTTACTATACCATTGAAGTTTAATACCAGTGTATGCACTTCCCACCAGTGGTTGTTAGACTCAGGTGAGAATAATAAATATCCCCCTGCCTAATATATACATGCACTTTCCCCAGCATTTGTGGGACTGGAGTTAGAATAGTAAATGTGCACCCTATAAAATGTGCACTTTCTCCAATGTTCTCCAACTGGTGTTAGAATAGTATTTTGGTGCCACCCCCCTGCCAATATATACACCTTCCCCCTAGTTTATTGGACTGGGGTTTCAATATTAAATTTTCCTTCCTCCAAAAATATCTCCTCTTTCACAAATACAAATGTTTGCTAATTGTAGTACAATAGTAAATCAGTTCTCCCATGTATGCTCTTTCACCAATGTTTGTTGAACTGGAGATAAAATAGTAAATCTGACCCCCATGAGTATACACTTTTCCAAATGTTTGTTACATTGGAGTTAGTACAGTAATTCTGACCTCCCATGTATGTACTTTACGCAATGTTTGCTAAACGTAAGTTACTTGAGTTATATGAGTTAGAATAGTAAATATGACCCCTCCTCCATGGTTTAAATTGTACCCAATTTTTGTTAGGGTGGGAATAGTAATTTCCTGAAGGCATAATAGCCCCCTAGGGGTGCGCCGCCCCATAGAATGTCTGCAGTGCTTCAGTAATGTAATGTGAGAGTTTTCACATTTCTGTTTTTCACATTTCTGTTATAAAAGCTTAAGCGGGGGAAATTATTGTCTCGGCAAAAAAACCATAAAGATGATAATATTCCAGAAGATCTGGCATGGCCAGAATTAAACATCCTGACATGAAAATACATGGGAAAGACAGGAGACGGAGTGGAAAGGCCCTTTACACATGTTCTGTTCTGGCAATTAAGTTAATCATGCAGCAGTAAATCTGGGCTCTCTCCTTCTTTGCGTTAAGGCTTTCAGATTACAGAGTGGGTATTTTAGAGAAGCATTTACGGGCGATGTATATACTACCCTAAATTTAAACTACACACAAACAGAAATTAGCCATTGCAACATATAGCTCATTACTTCAGAAGAGCTATATTATGAATGCACTTATAAGAAATAATCATATTGTGAAAGGTGCACTGTCTGTGCCGGCTACTAGTTCTGTTTTTGTCGAAGCTAATGTTTGTGTATGTTGAAATAAATAGTAAAATATTTTGAATACATTAGTTAATGATTTTGTTATTAGTTGTTCAACAGTACTTTAAAATTAAAATCATCCACCCTCACTAGCATTATAATTATCTCATTTTAAAAATGCCATTAGAGGTTTGTTTATTAATTAATTATATTAATCTTTACACTTTCAAAATTAAGCTAAAATTACATTTTATTTCAATTTCATTCGAAGTGTGCTAATAAATGTAAAGAATTAAATTTACCATTAATTATACTTATTTTGTTACCTTAAAAGGTATATATATTTTACATTTAGAATTATTTTAATTTCATTTAGATAAATTCCTATGGGGTGCTAGTATTATTGCATACTCCATTGTTTTCCATGGGAGCGTGTTGCATTACCATTGTTTGTTCATGTGTGGTGCTTGATTTACACCATGGCTGAGCTGGAATGTACGTAAAACTGTTTTGGCACTATTAGCTCTGTAGTAGAATTAGAAGTGTATTTTATGAATTACAATTATCTTGCTCTTATGTGGGCATGCATTTTGTATTAACATACCTCTCCCTAAATCCATCCTTAAATTTCCCTTAACCTTCCATGTTTTGTAGTAATTATTCCCAATTTTCCCACCACTTCTCATCTCCCTCCCCATTTACTACTAAGCCCTATACTTGTGTGTGTAGAGACCTCCATCACCGAGATGGATATCTCTGTATAGAAAAGACATGTGAGGTGGAGATCTGTGGCATAGGTTTATAAATGGCATTTTGTAATACATTAAATATTACCATTAGAGCAATCAAAAATGCCTTCTGTGAATTCAGTCCATAAGGTTAATATCATACAAAATATGCTCCCTGCAAACTACTTAGATCATTTGAGAGCAGTTTATAACTTAACTTACATTTTTCTGTAACATATAGTCATTGGCTTTCTGAGGAACAGGTGTATAACTTCTAAAAATACAAGTTTCTTATTAGGTTTTGAGTGGATGCTGCATTAATGTCTTTTATAAACGTATGCACTAACATCAGGCAATAAAAAACCATACACCAATATATGAATCTACAGTCACCCACATCTGCCTGTGTTTGCATATGCCCGTACGTGTGTTGACTGACTGCATATGTGTCTATGTGTTTTGTGTGTGTGTTTGTGTGCATACACAATTTGAAATTGTATGTATGTGGATATACCTATGTTCTTTGCTTGTTCATTCAAACTTACCACATCACAACATAAGTCATTACAGCAACAAAAAATAATAATATCTAAAATGAGCCAGACTGCTTTGCCAGAGCTTGTTAACAATGTACACAATAAAGCATGTGCCACATTTAAGGAATTTAACATGTAAATCATTTGACTTCATAGGTCTATAATATATAAAAGTACCAGGGAAAACCAGGGTATCTGGGATAAACATCTCAAACATGGCAGAGCGTAGAACAAATGAAAGGAAACTGAGAAATACGTTAGTATGTGATTATGCTTTGAGAGCGAATGCAAAGAATAAACAGCTAAATTCACAAAATATGCAATAAAATGTAAAGCAATCAATATAGCAGTTAGATAGCTGCAACATTCCTTTGAACAGTGGCAGCCTGTAATGTGACTGTGCACTGGGGTGCTCACTACCACACATCCATTTACAAGTGCATGCACGTACACCCTCCATTAACAAGCACATATATATGCCCATGCTCATTTAAAGCATGAACTTAATAATACACATACATTCATACATAAACAGACACACCCAACATTCAGCAAACACTTACTGGGCCACATTGGGTGGAGAAGCAGAAAGGCCTTGTGATTTCTGAAGGGTTGTGGGGAAGGAAGGGATAGACCAAAGATCCTGACAACTCTTCTCTTTGGCTGACCTTGTCCTGAGTCAGCCAGTGAGAGGAGGACCTCCCCTTACTCGTCACAAATTGAGATGGGGTTAGGGAGAGTTGCTGACCTTCCTCATTCTGTGGCGAGACATCTCTGATAAATCGCCAGCCCTGGGCACTTCAGGGTTTAAAACTGAACCATGCAGGTCTGAATCAATCATTGAGACTTTTCTGGGCCGATAAGGTCACACCCTCAGGGCTGTGATATCTTCAGCCTGGCAAACCGTGACTCAGGCAGCAAGGCATTTGCATATTAGCGCAGTTAAAGCATCTGGCTGCCTGACCCTCACATGTTGAGTGTCTGTCAGGCTGGCTTTGCTCGGCCTGACCGACACTCATCATTTTGTTTTGTAAACATATTTTTATTGCATTTTCAGGTGTTTAATTATCATGCTATCATGGTACGATACAACATATATCAGCCATTTTTGATTCAATACAATAGTTCAACTCATTCCATACAATTCTGATTCCCTACTAAACTGGGACCATAGGGTCTCACCAAACTTCCCCCCTCCTTACCCAGCCCAACTTCTCCCTCCCCCCCTTAGTGAGTCAAACTTTGTTGCGGGATGAGCATTGTGCGTAGAGGTCAGATGTGTTCGTCCTCTTCTAATGTGTGGTAGTGTCAGGTTCCTATCAGTAAAAATGTCCGCCAACAGAAGGGGCCACGGTTATGTCCCTACTTTCTGTCATTCGGTCATAGGGCCAAGTCAGTCAGGGAATCTTCCTCCAAAGCCTCCATTACCAACTCCCATCCCTGTGCTATATCTGGTGGCCGCATCCCTCTTTTGACCTCTCTGAGAAGAACGTCCCCCTCGCTCCTAGGCCATTTTTTCCATTCCCTTTTCCATTGTGATATCCTTGGTCCCGTCTGCTTTTCCCAGGTCATTGCTATTTTCCTTTTAGTTAACACGTATGCCAAGTCCTGAAAGTTGCTAGTTACTTTCGTCTTGGGCATATGTGAAATCCACCCGAGTAAGCAATGGCCTATTGTACAGGGGTTCTTCTTGTCTATTGCTCTTGCCACTGACTGTGTCACCGCCTCCCAGAACGTTCCTAAAATTGGGCAATCCCAAAACATGTGCCTGAATTCTGCTCCCAGCAACCCGCACCTAAGGCAATTCGCTCCGTCCATTCCAAAGTACTTGTTGATCTGACCAGGGGTTAAATAAGCCTGATGCAGCACATAAAAGTTAATGAGCTTAAATCTAGCATTTCTAGTCATCTTGGGGAAGCCCTGCAATATGTGCTCCCATGCTTTGTCAGGAATATCGGTGCCCAGATCTCCCTATATTTGAGTCTAAGTTGGGTCAATGGAAGGGTCTTATCTGCCCGGATCCTGCCATATAAATTTGTCACCTCTTTGAGCCTACCAGCGGAAGCCACCCGGTAAGTACAAATTGTCTGCGTTAGGGGTTCTCTCAATCCCTCCCGCCAGTGCCGCCGAATGCTAGCCGTAGAGTAGAAAATGACCCCTCGGTAAATCAAACTCCACTCTAAGGTCTCAAATGTTGTCATTGTCCCCTCCGGAAACAGAGCTCCCACTGTCCGAATCCCCGCCGCGACCCAGGTTTGGAGCCCCTCCCAGCCACCCCGATGGGGCAGTGCCAGTAAGGACAACAGAGGCAGCTCCGGGGAGAAGGAGGTCTTTATCTTAATTTTACGTAAACAGCTTGTCCAGCATTGAATCAAAACCTTAAATTAAGGTGTGTCCCCCATCCTGCTGCCCCGGGTCCCCAACAACACCTCCATTAACCTTGCCCATGGAGGAGTAAATGGTTTCACTATTGCCTCTGGGTCCATTCTGCTTGCTATCCACTGTGTAAGCCATTGGAGCTGTGCTGCAAAGTAATAAGCTTCAAAGTAGGGGACCGCCAGCCCTCCATCCGTGGACTGCCTCTGGGGTTTGGCCAATGCCACTCTCCTTCGTCTGCTACCCCACAGGATTGCTATGATCATTGTCTCCAAATCCTTAAAGGTTGCCCTGGGTATCCCCACCGGTAAGACTGTAAAGTGATATAGTAGCTTAGGCAGGACTATCATTTTTAGAAGCACTACCCTACCTGCTACAGCCAATAGCAATGTTTGCAAAAAAGCCATAATAGACCTGATGGATTGCAGTGTTCTCCCTACATTCCCCTCCGGGATGTTCTGCGGGTCATGGTACACCTTAACTCCTAGATAAGAAAGGCATCACAGCTCCCACTAGACCATATCGAGCCCACGTAGGGGGCGCGGTCGCTGGCCCCAGCGGGAACAACCTGGTTTTCACCCAGTTTACTCCCAGTCTTGAATGTGTCCCAAGCTGAGAAAGCATTAGCTGTGCCCGAAGCAGGTCTCTTTGCATATCCCCCCCAAAAATCAATAGGTCGTCGGCATACAAGGCAATTTGGTGTCTCCCCCTCCTGCTCTTACACCCTGGCCTCCTCCCCCACCTCACGTCACGGCCGCCAGCGGCTCCATCGCCAACGCAAAGAGCAACGGAGACAGAGGACAGCCCTGTCTAGTACCTCGTTGCACAGCATAGCTCTCTGATATTATCCGTCCGGTGCGCACTCTGGCTGTAGGTTTGTTATATAATAGCCGCACCCATGCAATATATTCAGGACCCAGACCCAGCCTGGCCATCACTGCATAAAGGAACTCCCACTCTAGGCTGTCAAATGCCTTCTCAATATCTACTGCCATCACCCCAGGCGCCTTATCATCCTGCGCAGGGTCCCTCAAGACTACTAACAACCGGCGTATATTATTCGCTGTATTCCGCCCTGGCTGATCTGGGTGTATCAATTTTGTCATATGTGGGAGGAGCCTTGTTGCCAAAATCTTACTGAGTATCTTGTAGTCCAAATTTAACATGGATAAAGGTCTGTAAGTGCCGCATTCCGTACGATTTTTACCAGGTTTTAGCAGCGGCACCACTATCGCCTCTCGTGCTGTTGCCGGTAGTATTCCCTGCTCCTGAGCTGCCTTATAGAGGGTCTCCAGCCTTGGAGTCAGTAGATCTGCGTATGTAGCATAAAACTCCAATGGTAAACCATCCGTCCCCGGTGTCTTCCCCTGAGCTAACTCCTTGAAGGCCCCTTTGATTTCCTACTCGGTAATGGCCTCTCCCAACTGCCCTGCTGTGTTAGGGGTCAGCGGTGTGAGCTGCATCTGGGCCGAATAGGCCTCTATGGACTCCCTTTCACATTGGAGGGTACTTTTATATAATCGCTCATAGTAGATGAGGAAATGCACATTTATTTGTTCCTGTCCATATATGCAATCCTCCCGGTCGGTTTTCATTTCTAGTATGGTTGAGCCTCTCTGGACGGCGATACCACCCATGCCAGCATCCGGCCTGCTTTGTCACTCTCCCCATGGGCTCTAGTGATATAATTCCTATAGTCGAAGCAGCGTAGACGTCCCATACACTCTGCTACTGTTTCTTTAAGCTCTAGTATGGTGTGCTGTAAGTTTGGGTCCTCCGGCCTACTCTTTTCCAACTCTCTCAGTTTACACTCCGCCTCCATGGTGTCTCTAAGTAGTGTTCTTTGTACTCCCACCGCTCCCGCTATACACCTTCCTCTCATCACCAACTTAAAGGCATCCCATTCTATCAAAGAACTGCTGGTTGTGGCCTCATTATTGATAAAAAAGTTGAGTAATGTGCTGTTTAATCTCTCCCTGATATTGTACATCCTCCAATGCTTCTGGTTTCAGTTTCCATGTAGGGATGCGGGGGAGGGGCAAGCCCCACTTCAGAGATAACAAGAGTGGGTTATGATCTGAGATAGTGCGAGCCAAGTATTCAGCATTGTGTATATGTTGGAATACATCCGGTGTGCACAAGAATGCATCTAGCCGGACATGTAGATCATGTAAATAAGAGAAATACCAGTAGTCCCTGTCGTCTGGGTGTAACCTTCGCCACGCATCTACCAGACCCCAGTGTGACTGCCAGGAGGATGTAAACTGATGTGCCGCCCTAGATAGTGGAGAATCGTGCAAAGGGGGGTGTGGCCGGTCTTTGGCGGGGTTTGCCACGCAGTTAAAGTTCCCTCCCCCCCCCGAACCAAGGAATTTTGCAGGCATGTGGCCAGGAGGCCTGATAGGCATGTAAAGAATGCACCCTGTTCCGAGTTCGTTGCATACACATTAATCATTGCTAACTCCCTGCCCTCCATTCTCCCCTGTATCGCCACAAATCGCCCCACCGGGTCACTAAGACTATCTATTAACTGGAATGGGACCCCAGCCCGTATCCAAATCAAGGTTCCTCTAGCAAAAGCAGAATATGTAGTATAGTATACTTGGCCCCTCCACCGTTTCTGTATGGCTTTCCCCTCTGCTTGTGTTAAGTGCATTTCCTGGAGCATTGCTACCTGGATCCCCCTCCTCTGTAAGTATGAAAAAACCTAGTACCTCTTGACCATCGTATGCATGCCCCGGACATTCCACGAAATAATCTAATGTAGCCATAACATTCTGTCGTCCGTAGATGTTCCTGCACCCCACTCAGTACCATAATCAGCAATAAACATATCCACCCGTGCCGTTTCTCTGGCTCCATTTCTACCAATCCCTGTGACTCACATCTCCCAGTAATCATAACCCAACAGTTAACTTCCCAACTCCCCATCCTCAGGACAAAAGCTTGAACTACTCTCATCCAAACCAAAACAGTTATTTCAGCTTGTCTATCGAAACTGGGGGCGGTCCTCAAGTTCTTGGAGAGGAGTATACCACTTTGCCTGTCTCTCCCCACCCCCCGGTCTGTTAAGCCTAAGTTTGTGGGTCCACTCCCCCTCCTGCAGGTTCGGCCTTCTTCAGCTATGCTGTCAGCCTCTGCGGGGGAGAGAATATTTGCTGTATGATTCTTGGCAGCCATTCAGTGTCCGTGCAGGGCCCTCTAATTAAGTCCAGGGCTGTGAGGGTCAGATGATGCAGTCCGACGTCCCAGGAGTCACCTCTGGTCCTGGCTCATTTGATGCGTGCGACGCTTCTGAGTCCAGACCTGATCCTGAATGTTCCAGTTCCTCATCTGCCCTGAGGTAAGAGCTGAGTCCTGATCTGCTCAGCGATACCACTGCCTCCATTCCCTTCTGACTTTCTTTTTGCATCTCTTTATTGGAGTGACTCCTCAATTTGCAATTCCTGCTATGCCTGGTTCCCCTTTGGGGTTGTGGTTGCGGGCCCTCAGCCAGACGGTCCTTCTCTGATGACGATGCCTGAGAGCTAATCCACTGCCATATTTCATCAGCTCTGGTAAAGAACTGTGTGTCCTCCTTAGCCACTACTCTAAGTCTTTCAGGAAACAGCATCCCGTATTGAATCCCTTATTGGCGCAATTTCTGTTTAGCGTCTCGAAAAGTGGTCCTCTGTTTCTGTACTTCCCTTGAGAAGTCGGGAAAGATACGGATCGTATGATTGTCTATCATGTGGTCCCCATTCTTCCTGCTTTGGTTCAGCAAATAGTCTCTGTCCCTGTAATGCAGCAACCAAGCTACAACCATACTTGGAGGAGCCCCCAGTGGTGGAGGGCCCACCGGGATCCTATGCTCCCTCTCAAGCACAAAAAAAGGAGAGAGTCCATCTTCTGCCACTTCCTCTTTAAGCCATTGCTCCAGAAACTCCACCATGTTATTCTTATCGATGTGTTCAGGTAAGCCAATCACACGGATATTATTTCGCCGGAAACTATTTTCGGCGTCTTCTGCACGTAGTTCCAGGTCACGGATTCGCTTCACCATCCGTTGCGTGATCTTAGTTGTGTCCCTAACCTCAGGTAGGAGTTCTTGGACTTGTTTTTCTGTGGTGGATACTTTTTCGGCCAGGCGGCGGTGGTAATCTCTGAGTATTGTTAAATCAGTGGCCAGGGCATCAATTATCCCGTCCAAGGCTTCACGAAATGCTGTTATGGCTTGAAGTACATCCTCAAGAGTGGGGTCTCCAGTCTTTTCCACAGGATGGATAATCTTAGTTCCCTGCAGGCCTGCCATTGCGTCCGCAGCAGTTCCTTCCTTCTCCTCTGTATCCTTCCTGCGACCAGCTTTCCCCTTTTCTCGGACCCTGCTGCTATGTCCTATGATACTAGAGGGTGAGTGCAACAGTCCCCCTCCTCGTTAATGTCTCCCCTAGCCCTCTTCCTCTCCTGCTCGCAGAAGATATCCGGTCACCTCACCTCTTATCGTGTGATCTGCAGATTCGTCCACTTGGGTGTAGTGGGGGCTGGTTTGCTTCGTGCCACCACGGCCTTCCCAGATCCACGCCCCAGCCTGCCCACGTTACCGCTGGAAGTCCCTGTCGCTTCGGGTTTTGAGGTGTGGTCTGTATTTGGAAGCTCATCCCCAATGTGGGGGTACCTTCTGTGCCACCTTCTCTCTCCTACAAATTGCCTCCTTGTTCTGTTATAGTAGAGGGTTATGGTTCGCTTTCTATCTCCATGCAGGGCTCCTTCTCCTGGTCCCTATCCGGGTCAGAACCCCAACGGTCCTCTCTCCAGGGCTCTGGTCACCCTCTTGGGCCCTTCGCAGTACTCACAAGTCTGGTGCGGCTGGGCAGGCCACGTATCGCCTCTATGAAACTGCTGCACCTCTACTGTCAGTCCGCTGTCTTTTCCGGGGAGGCCCCGCTCTGTACCGCCCGGGGCCATGGGCCCCCTCTCCTTTCTGCCACCCTAGTTGTCCTTTTTGCAAAGCCAGAGCCCTGACCCACCTCCCCCCCACCAGAGGGTCAATCGCTGCCTCTCAGGAGTTCCACTGCCCTCGGACCGTGCCCCCGCCATGCGTGTCTGCTCACCGGTTCTTCCGGCTCTCCGCACGGTGCGGAGCCCTTCACTAGCTCTGGTCGGCCTTTGCTCCCCGACTCACTCCTCGTGTTCTCTTTGATGCTCTGCAGGGAGCTGGGCAGTTTCAGGCCGCACTGTCCGCAGCAGGGGCCATCAGCTCGGGCCTTCTGGACGAGGCCACCATCTTGTGCTCAGTGCGGTCTCCGGCCGCCCTGCCAGACCAGCCCTGAACCCAGGGCACTGCGGGTTTCTATTGCCTCGCTACTGGTATGGGGTACCCCCTGCACCTCTGGCTACGTGCCAGTGGGGACTGGGCTCTGGGAGTCAGGATGCAACGGGGTGGGGGATTACAGGTGGGAGCCTCACGGAGAGACTTCTTCCACCATCGGCATCTGGCCATGCCCCCCCTGACTGACACTCATCATGCTTGATAAAGGGAGGTGGGGCCCCTCTGCCATTAACATTGACCTTTTTATTCCTTTGAACTCACCAATGTTGAACACCATTTGTGTACCCATTATCACATATATGAAAGGAAAATTGAATAACTATGAGCAGCAAACCACTTCTTCCATCACAACCATTGGTTGATTCTATCATGTCAAGAGGTAATCCATGGACACAGTCCTTTTCAGTTATTTTTTATGACTTATTTATTTGGTTTTGAGTGTGTAATCATTTTGTGGGTATGCACTAAACTTGCATAGGATTTCCTTAACCAATCCCATAGGGACACATACAGGTTTGAGTTAAAAGACTGTAAATTACGCACGTGACTACATTATGCACCTTAATTTACTGACTTGCATCAGGTTTTACATTTTTGATAACAGAGTAGAATGTTTGCATGATTGGTTTACTTTAAATTACAAGCGACAGTCGCTCATAAGGCTAAAAACATTCGCTGTAAATGAGGCCCAAAGTTTTGACTTTTGTCTTTAAATATACAAATTGTTAAGCTGGATTCCTGGGCCTGTTTGAAGGTTTGGAAACTTTACCTGGGCATTTTCTCAATGAGCAAGATGAGATTATCCGACTGTGAGCTTTTCATGCCTTATGCAACGTTCATTAAAAATAGATTTCCCTATGGTAGCTATGCAACTTGTATATTCATTATAAATAGTTTACAATAAAGATTAAGTAAAAAAATGTTAAAAAGTAAAAATGTAATATTAACTCACAAAATCCAGATAATTTCTATTGTACTCTAACATGTGTTTATACCCTTTTATTTAAGCAATACACATAATTTAAAAAGTATTTGATTAATCGTTGTGAACCAATGCTATATCATTGCAGGTGG
The DNA here is from genome assembly GCF_031143425.1 of Pleurodeles waltl. Classification (NCBI taxonomy): domain Eukaryota; kingdom Metazoa; phylum Chordata; class Amphibia; order Caudata; family Salamandridae; genus Pleurodeles; species Pleurodeles waltl. The sequence continues at coordinate 320,218,517 of NC_090447.1, read as the reverse complement.
ATTTCCTAAAGCCAGTTCTTATCAGTGGAATCCAAACACAAGGAGCACGGCAAATTTTCAAACATTTGTATGTCAGAGAATTTTTTATTACCTACAGCAATGACAAAAGAAACTGGATGTTGTTCAAAGGCAACAGTACTACATCGACGAAGGTCAGTAGCAATATTCATAGCTTTATAACTCAACCTTTCAGTCCTGTAGCCATCCCAGATCATAATTTATGTATCTGTTTATACGGCACATGTCTAAAAAAAAATGATTTCCACACTCATGGCTTCTTTAGACGGTGGCAGTAGACACATAACAAAAAACGATGGCCTCACACTGTCCATGCATTCATCTGTGGTAATAGATACTCTTCTTAGTCTGAGCCAACCTGACTCAGGGATTCAGTGACTGATATCCTCTCATGGTGGGCGCAATAATATCTTAAGTAACTATGAGGGTGAAGAAACATAAAAGGCTTCCTAGTGTCCAGCCTGCAGAACACTGTCTTAACTAAACACTCCGGGAGTGCTGGTGGTACAGGTAGAGCTGCTCTCAGTCAATGTGGCTATGACCATAAACACTGCCTGCATTGCTATTTAGTTTAGAAAGATACATTTGTTAAGTCACATATACATGAACAATTATGAGTATACATTTGGTTAGAGGCATTACCATATTCAGTGCAATTTGTGCAGATCTGTTGAACATGTCTGTTTTGGAGTGCAGTGGTACTTCAAATCAATTGCATGAAGTAAGACAAGGCAGGCGTTATAGATTGCTGTACTCAAAGTAGATAAGAGACAATGAAAAAAGAGATTGGGAGTGTGACACATGCAAGACAACGGTACAGTGCTTGCATTAAGATAATGCATGCATGTTACTAATCAGTCACCTCTTTACATATTGCCATTGCAGGTATTGTTACCTCTTGTTTTGACCCCCCCCCCCCCCCCACTCCTTAACATGGAGACTGATGATGTGACAACTCTCTATTATGAAAGAGAGGAAATCTGGAACTCCTGGACCTAGTATAGTTCAGCATCTTAATTTGGCTGAAGCCCATTGCCAAATGTTGATGCCTATTCGTAAGCGCTAGCACAATAATGGAAAATGAAGGTGAAGCACATTCGCATGGATCTCATCAAACTCATTCCAAACAGTACTTAACAGCATTCAACCTTGCACAGGTAGAAGTGAAAGGCTTGCCACACTCCATCAATTTATATTGTGACATTGTGGGATCTTTATGATTTATGTCACATTCAAGTTAGCATTAATAGGGTCATAATAAATGTGAAGGTGGTAACACCACAGTATCTGTGTGCTTGACCCAATTCGCAATCATTTTCACATTCCAATAACCTGCGGGTTAGCCTTCAGTGATAGCTCCCTCTGCAGAAGAGAACAGAAGCTTGACTAGATTTGTCGACCTTTCTTAATGACCCATTCTCTTCACTGCTTCAATTTCACTCCCTTCTAAAAGTCTCCAATACTCACACTTTTAAAGAGAAAGGAAGGTTATCATGAGGTTTACAGCAGATTTTGTTGTAGCTCACATGCTGTGAATTCTCCTGCCTGTTAGTGTTGGGTTCTAAATGTTACAATTTTTCTTATTCATATTCTTAGTTTCGGTATCAAGTGTGCATCCTGGGACTCATGATCACATATCTGAAATAAACGATATACAGAGAAACACACTCCACTTTACAGTATGTGTTTTTGGTTATTGGCCTCAGTCCTGTTAGCTAGCGAGCACTGCGCATTCACAATGACTCAACACTAAATCATACAATAAAGTAATTGAAAAAAGATTGATAGCAACAGGCTATTGGAGCTTTCCAATGTATAGCACTAACATTTAAACCATGAACAGTTCAGGTGGTATGAGAATAACGCTGAGGGTGTGGATTGTGGAAAATAAGAGCTTTTAAATTCCATCGTTCATATAACACCTATTTCCCTTAACTAACCCTTAGAGAGTAAATAATACCTATTTGTGTTGGGATCATATTGATGATAATGGCTGGGCACAAGTAGTATATTGGTGCAATAAACTATTAAGCTTAACAAGGATATAAAATTCACGCATTACGTTTACAATGTGCACAAGGGCCCTGCTGAGTTCCCAAGTGGCATATGAGGAAGAGTGAGAGAAAGCACAAAAATAAGCACTGGTGATCCTGGTATAGATCAATTTGCATCAATGTATTTTGATGAAGAGGAGTTAAACTCTCTCAGATGCTGAGAAGTCAGGCCATGGAGACTACAGTGTTCCAAAAGAAAGTAAAAAATAACAAGAAACCCACAATGAAGACAAGATACACTGCACCTAGATCACAGGCATCGCATCAAAACATACACAATATGCTGTCACACAGTTCCACACCTAACGGCAAAAAAAGGACCGGAAACACAGATTGACCTTGAAAAGTGGATTGGATATCAAAAGCTACTCAGCCTTGAAACGAAGATGGAGTCCAGAAAAGTGACTGACCCCAAAGAATAGACTCGGCTTCCGGATGCAGAACAAACTCTTAGATTATTGGAATCGTGACATAGAATTACTTCAAGGAAAAGATCACAACTTCCACTGAAATAGCAGACACTGAAAGTGGTTCACTCCCATTAGCAGTTTTGACCTCAAAGTGAGGAAACCCTGTAAAAAAAATTATTGGCAAGATAGCTGCATGTAGTTTAGTGGTTCCAAATGGTGGAGTGTAGACGCCTTAATTTCATAATTATTTGGTAAGCCAATGGTCTGAGGTGAATGGGTCATAGTAAGATTTAGTAATTTTGTCACACATAGTCTGGCACAGAATTGAGGGGTGTCACAAACAAAACTAGCTACTGGGTGTTTTTTTAAAGACCCACAGCTACAAGTCACCATTTCAATGTATGTATCCCTCACAGAGTGGGGAGCACCGATGTCAGGCCTGACTGTTGAGGGCAACCGGAGCATGAGTCAAACACTGCAGCATATGAATTTACATGAGCTGACAGCAACCCGACATTCAAATCATTTGATAAGGTGCTATGTAACAAAATAGTGTTAGCACACGCAAAGAGCATGACAAAAATATATACAAAAAAGGGACTCTTTCCCTTATCCTCTCAAACGAAGCACAACAGATTTGACAGTAGGCTCAAGCAGAACAATGCACCTTCAGGTGGAACATCTGTTGGGGTCGAGAACAATTCGCAGAGTCTTTAAACCGGGACCACCAAGACACATGAATATGTGTTCCACACAATTCTTTTTTTTGCAGATGAACATTTAGAGCTGTTTTTAAAAAAGGTGAGAAAATGCCAAAGTTACACCTGCAAATACAGCCTCCTTCAAATAAATGAGAATGTACTGTGGATTGATTTGGCAGAGATGGTTACTTATGATTTCCCCCTTTCTTTCTGCCACATGCCAGATTAGTAAAGCAACATCGACAAAGGGCCAGATTATAGGACTGGCGATCTTTTCACTGCCATCACAGCGGCAGTGGAAACCCCAACCGCCGATTAGGCGGTCAGCCAGCCGAATTACGTTCTTGGTGGTTTGCTGAACCAGAGACCATCAGAGTCCTGCTGACACTGCCAGCAATTCAACGACTGCCTTCATGGTGGCTCAGGAAAAGTAGCTGTCAGAGGGCGGTTTAGACAAGGGTACCGTCGTCCACATTATGATGTGCTTTTTTTGTCGAGCCGACTGTGGCAGGGAGACCGGCTGCTTTACAATGGTGGAATTGAAGGAAATGGGGTGCTGGCTCCCCCATTTCCTTCTTTTCCCTTCAGTCTCCAACGTGGGTCCCTCTTCCAGGCTCCCCCCTTCACAGCAGCAAACTTCATCCCACAAATAAATACAGGTAAGTACCTTTCACATTTTTCTGCCATTGACTGGTCTGGTCATATACAGCACAGCAATGGAATGGTACATGTACAAAGAGTGTTTTGGTCAAAATGTACACACCTGCATTAACGCAAATGGAAAAATGTACCTTGTATTGCTGTCCTCATCCCTCGCTGATCCGCCATGTTAGGAACACTGCCGCTGGGCCAGCTTTAAAATTGTAATACGAGGCAGGAGACTGATGACTCAGTGCTCTTTTTGGGACTGCTGCCTTGGTGGAATGGCGGTCCCACTGTCAAACTCATAATGAGGCCTAAAGTTTCCCATTGCTCCAAACTGGGCTTTTCAACTAAGGTGCCCTCTCTTCTGGGGAAGTCTGTACACTTATTCAGCACGTTGTAGTCCAAGCAAACTTGCTAAATCAGCAAGAAGGGCAACCATTACGTCTAAACCCACAGTCACTCAATTTAGTAATCTGACTCTGAAGATGTTAAAATTTGAGAATTTACAACTTAGAAGAGGAAATTTTTGGGGGCACTACATCCAAATATTTGATCAGTTTTACTTATGTCATTCGAAGTGTTTCATAATTAACTACTTCTGTACATGTTTATCGACTTCAGGTATGAGTACAGTTTATTATTGAATACTGTTTAACATTACCATGCTTAGCTCATACAACAACAGGGGCTCATCTGGCTACCATTGCAGCCTATATACATAACCAGCTGTATGATTCTTTTTTTTCTGTTCTCTATCATAAATTTTTTTTTGAAGGTCTTTAGAGGAATGTCCCAGTTGTCAGGGCCCTTACTCTGATATTTATGCAAAATGTCACTACACATCTCATGCCCCATGATGCAGCAACCACAAGATAGAATTCAGTGACTAGCTAAGACTAAGGCCCGGATGTATCAAAGGGTTTTACCCATTTTGTGTCTATGGGAAAATGTGTTCATACATATGGCCCTAAGTGTTGGTTGGTTGGTTGGAGTTGTTTAAGGAATGGTACCCCATCTTCTGGAGAGATGGTTCTGTCACTCTGGGTATGCCTTGTCTCAAAAGCACCACTCAGTCTTTTTTATCAGAGTTCTACATTAGCTGAAGTCTGCATTGTCCCGTGTCTGAGATGAATTGCCACTCTTACGCCACGTTTCGAAGAAGGTAGAAAGATTAGTTCTGAGGTTCAAACTCAACTGAAGAAAAGGTTACAATTCTTATCAAACATCTCAAATATGAAAATGAAGCATTATGTGTGCTTATAGATGCCCAAAACAAGCTCAGTGCCAGTTTTCCAGATCTGTGATGAAATAGGCCCGAGAGTTCAAACAGAAATTTCTCTCCTGATAAAACATACCTTCACTTGGCTTGTTATTTAGGCCCTCATTACAACCCTGGCGGTCGGTGTTAAAGCGGCGGTAACACCGCCAACAGGCCGGCTGTTAAAAAAATGGGATTAATACCACGGCGGAAACCGCCAACATAGACAGCCACCTTAACACTCCGACCGCCAGGGCGGTAGCAACAAACACCACGGCGGTCACCGCCAACAGACTGGCGGAAGACAATGTACCCCGTACCCTATCATAAGAGGTCAATCCGCCAGCTTTTCCGGGGCGGTACCAATGACATCAAAAGCATGGCGGAAACAGTACATCGAAGGGGAACCACACACTTTCCGACACTCCACGAAGAACCAAGACGCCATGGAGCCCGAATTGCAGATCCTCCCCATGTTGGTGTATCTTCTCATACACCAGGAAGTAGAAAGAAGGCGGAGACGATGGTGAGTACTGCACCTAGCACACAGAGGAGGGGGGGGGGAAGAGTGGCACACACGCGGCACGCAACACCCCCATGCTCACCGACAACACCATACACACTAACACATCCAACAACATTACTGATACACCCGTCACCCCCTGGAAGAATGCAAGGACAAAAGGAAATGAGTTTAACCAGTGTTATATTGGAACATTCAGATATAGCAATAGAAATTTAAATAATCAGTATATACAAAATTTTACATTATGTACACAAGGCCGTACACTGTCACTTGTAAATGTCCGTGGACCAGTGGTCCCAAAAAGCATGGGTGAAGCCCACACATGACACCTGCATCAAAACGGAGAGAACACTACAGAGGCATCAGGTCAAAAAAACACATGCACCTCAGGGGGAAGGGGAGGGGGGCACCTCAGCTGGAAGATGGTACGACACAACTGCTCCTCGAGGGGGCCCCATGCCCACTGCCTGGTCCTGGGGGGTGAAAAGCCACATGCTCTCAAGTGGGTGGTTTGCCCACTGCTTGGTCCTAGGGAGTGCAAAGCCACAGTCTCTCAAGTCACTCAAGTGGGTGGTTTGCCCACTGCTTGGTCCTGGGGAGTGCAACGCCACAGTCTCTCAATTCTCCCAAGTGGGTGGTTTGCCCACTGCTTGGTCCTGGGAGTGCAACGCCACAGTCTCTCAAGTGGATGGCTTCTTCCACTCTTTCTGGAGGGGGCATTGTGCCCAGAGTGCTCCATCCTGCCAAGCATAGGGGGAGTGGATGCCTTTCGCCACTGGTTCTGGAGGGGGCATTGTGCCCAGAGTGCTTCATCCTGCCAAGGATAGTGATAATAGATTCATTTCTCCACTGGTTTTGGAGGGGGCATTGTGCCCAGAGTGCTTCATCCTGCCAAGCATAGGGGGAGTGGATGCCTTTCTCCACTGGTTCTGGAAGTGGCATTGTGCCCAGAATGCTTCATTCTGCCAAGGATAGTGATAGTGGATGCATTTCTCCACTGGTTCTGGAGGGGGCATTGTGCCCAAAGTGCTTAATCCTGCCAAGGATAGGGTGAGTGGATGCCTTTCTCCACTTGTTCTGGAGGGGGCATTGTGCCCAGAGTGCTTCATCCTGCCAAGGATAGTGGATGCATTTCTCCACTGGTTCTGGAGGGTGCATTGTGCCCAGAGTGCTTCATCCTGCCACGGATAGGGGGAGTGGATGCCTTTCTCCACTGGTTCTGGAGGGGGCATTGTACCCAGAGTGCTTCATCCTGCCAAGGATAGTGATAGTGGATGCATTTCTCCACTGGTTCTGGAGGGGGCATTGTGCCCAGAGTGCTTCATCCTGCCAAGGATAGGGGGAGTGGATGCCTTTCTCCACTGGTTCTGGAGGGGTCATTGTGCCCAGAGTGCTTGATCCTGCCAAGGATAATGATAGTGGATGCATTTCTCCACTGGTTCTGGAGGGGGCATTGTGCCCAGAGTGCTTCATCCTGCCAAGGATAGGGGGAGTGGATGCCTTTCTCCACTGGTTCTGGAGGAGGCATTGTGCCCAGAGTGCCTCATCCTGCCAAGGATAGTGATATTGGATGCCTTTCTCCACTGGTTCTGGAGGGGGCATTGTGCCCAGTGATGCTGCACCTGGGGTGTGGCAGTTAACATTCTCTCACCTGGGTGTCTGAGTCACGAGATGTACATGGAACAGGTAGCATGATACTCCCTGGAGGCAGAGCCACACTCCATCCTGCGGTGATTTAGGCTGCAAACTGCTGCTAGTGCCAGTGCTGGTGGTGGTGCCTCATGTGGTGTGTCCAGGGTCCAGGACGTCACCTGCAGCCTCAGACGGCTGCCCACTGGGGATGCTGCTGACGTCTGATGTAGTGGCACCGGCTGGGCATGTGGCGGTGCAGATGGTGGTGCAGGTGGCGGTGGCTGCGGTGGTGGCTGCGGCCGAGATGCTGCTGGTGCTGCCTGTGGTGCAGGTGTCTGGAGTGATGGAGGGAGACACCAGACCGTCTCCGGCAGCCTTGAATGGCTGATCCTTGGGGAGGATGCTGCAGACTGACGTTGTGGCAGCGGCGGTGCAGGTGGCGGTGCAGGCGGCGGTCGTTGCAGCAGTGGTGACCATGGTACAGGTCGCTGGCATCTCTGGGGAAATGGTGGTCACCAGCCCCTCACCAGGACGCATCGTGCCCTGAGGTGACTTGGCCTTTGTCTTGTGTCCCTTCCCCACCTTGGTAGTCACTGCTGGGACCTTGGCACTGTCCTCTTTGTGTTTGGATGAGGCCTTGCTGGGTGGGTGGTGCGACTTTTCCCTGCTGCATGCCGGCCCCTTCTTGACCTTGGCAGGTGGCGGAATCAGGTGGTCCTTCCCATCTGTAGGTGGCACACTGGCAGCTCTGATGGGTGCCCCCTTCGATCCTCCCGGACTTGCAGGGACCACAGCAGACGCAGATTTGGTCGCTGAGGTGCTAGGCTGGGATCTAGACATCCTGGCCCTACGGGAAGGATGGTGGGGGGAGCGAGGTGTAGGGAAGAGGTTAATGTTAGCTAGGAAAAGGTTTTTTGACACACAGGGATGGGAAGATGGAGGGGGTGTGGGATTGGAGGAAGAGGTAGTGGTTGTAGGAAGTGTACGTCTGCTGAATTTGGGTGAAGGTGCATCAGCTGGAGGGTGTTGTGAGGTGGATGGCTGTTGAGTGGGTGTGTACCTGCGTTTGTGTACTTTGGGAGGAGGGCTCACAGACACACTGGGAGAGGACACAGGGGACATGTGAATGGTTGTGGGGATGGTGATTGCTCGTGAGCGGTGTGTTGTGATGGGCGTGCTGGTGATGGAGGCAGTGGTTGATGATGTAGTGCATGCAGGTGTGAGTGGAGACGATACTGGGAGGGAGGTGAAGGATGTGGAAGAGGGGGACACAGTGGAAGAAGTGGATGTTGGTATGTGTGCATGGGTATGGTGCTTGTGTGAGGGCCTGTGAGATGATGTGTGGTGCTTATGTTTGCCTGAGCCACTTTTGTGTGTTGATGTGTGTGCTTGTTGGTCTGAAGGTGTGCTTGGGATAGCTGAGGTAGAGGGGATTTGGTCTGGGTAGTGGAAGTTGGAGGGGGGATGCTGGACACAGGGACAATGGCTGCCATCGGTGCCGAGGCCAGAGCCTGAAACGCTCTCTGTTGGGCCGCTACGCCAGAATGAATGCCCTCCAGGTATGCATTTGTTTGTTGCAAATGCCTCTCGACACCCTGGATGGCATTCAGAATGGTTGACTGCCCAACAGTGAGGGATCTCAGGAGGTCAATAGCCTCCTCACTGAGGGCGGCAGGGCTGACTGGGCAGGGCCTGAGGTGCCTGGGGTGAAGGAGATGCCCACCCTCCTGGGTGAGCGGGCACGGGAAACATGCTGAGGGGCTGCTGGGAGGGGGGTGCTGGAAGGGGGGGTGGCGGCTGTACCTGTTGTTGGAGTGGGCACAGAGGTGTCTGCCACCGCCAGGGAGATTCCATCAGAGAAGGAGCCGCTGTCACTGGTATCCCCTCTGTCCCCGTCACGGAGCTCCCCTCGCCCTCTGTCCCACTGGTGCCTTCACCCTCTGTGGATTCACCCTCATGGGCCATGTGGGATGCAGCTCCATCCGTCGCCGGTGCCTCAGCTCCTCCACCAGATGATGCTAATGCACACAAGGACAGAGTGACAAAACAAGAAGGGGGGAAGACAGAGGACACACATGGTCAATGCCAGCAACACCACTACCGTTGGCAGACACAACACACACTGAGCTGCCCTATGCACTAGGCCTTGCCCAACCACTCACTATGGTAGTCACCACCCCATGGGGTACAATGCCTAACGCCAGCACCTGCACACCTGACACCCACAGGACTCTGCACATTAGTAGTTGCCTAATTGTACCATTAGGGTAGGGGTGCTTCTGAGCCTGTAAACAAGGAACCTACTCTGGCATGATCGCCCTGGCCTAGGGGCGCCCACATCCCCCACCCAGCTAGTTCTTAAACCGCATAAAGTCAGCTTTCTGAAACTGTACTCACCCCCTTGTGGCTGCTGTGATGCCCTCAAGCGCCCAACCAAATCCGGATAGACCACCACAAGGATGCGGAACATCAGGGGGGTCATGGTGCGCCGGGCACCCCTTCCACGTTGGGAGGCCAGCCCCAGCTGGGCCTCTGCCGTCTTCTTGCTCCAGCGGTGCCGGTCCTCCCATCTCTTGCGATAGTGGGTGCTCTGCCTGTGATAGACCCCCACGGTCCGCATTTCCTTGGAGATGGCACGCCAAATACCCTTCTTCTGGTAAGCGCTGACCTAGAGGGTAAACAGAGCGAAAAAAAATTATTACTCACCCGTCCGGTCCATCATACTCATTGCCCACCAGTTCCCACCCATGCCCTGACGCACATACACTGACCACCTCAAATGCAGCACTCAGGCCACCCCCCCAACATGTGGCTTACATCCACACCACTCCAAACAGGCATTGCCCACGCATCATGCTCACAATGTACTCACCTGTTTGTCTGGGGGACCGTAAAGTAGCATGTACTGGGGTAGGACACCATCCACCAGTTTGTCCAACTCCTCCGCAGTGAAGGCAGGGGCTACCATTCGATGAATGTGCAAATGGTGTGTTTGGTGGACCAGTACATCTTCCATGTGAATGCCGAGTATCCTGGCTCTGTGCATAACACCTGTATCTTGCGCAATAGCAGTATCCCTTATGTGATGGGCCAAATCCAAATGCACCGGGTGTGGCTAATAGGTGAGCCCAAGGTCCCCACACAGTATGAGTCTGGGTATGGTGTAGTCCCTAAGTGTTAGTGTGTGTCTCACAATTGTCCTTCGATATTTGCAGGTGACTCTGGTTACCCCACCCTCTCATGGCTTCTGACCCCAGTGAGGAATGTCAGGACAAGGGCAGAGGAATGCTACAATGAGGCACATGGGCGAACTAGGCAGATTATTGAGAGGAAATTCGGCCTCCTGAAAGCCTGATTCCGGTGCCTCCATCTGACAGGTGGCTCCCTGTACTACTCACCCAAGAAGATGTGACAGATCATTGTGGCATGTTGTATGTTGCACAACTTGGCATTGAGACGCCAGTTGCCTTTTCTGCTGGAGGATGAGCCTGGTGATTGTCTTGTGGCAGCAGTGGAGCCTGTAGACAGTGAGGAAGAGGAGGAAGAAGATGTTGACAACAGGACAAACATCATCCTGCAGTACGTCCAGTGACACACAGGTAAGTGACTGTAACTCCTCTTCACATATCAGTTTACTGTAGGACACTGTACATAGAAGCCTCTTAACCTCTGTCTATGGACACTGACTGTTCCCTTTGGATTTCCTTTTTTCAGATCTGTGTACCCCATTCTGCCTTCTGCTATGTGTACTGCTGCCCAACAACTGTCATACATTGGTATGAGTAAATGAACATTTACTCCAGTATTGGAACTTTCATAGATTCACATGCTTGAATCCTTCCCCTGATGTTGTAATAATACATTTGTGAAAGATCAGACTGACTCCAGATTGGTATTTGATCAAAGGGTGTTTATTTAAGTGCTATTGAGTGTAGGGGTATGTGCAAGGGGCTGGGGTGATGGTGGAGGAAGGTCCATGGTAGAGTCCAGTCTCTTGGTATTACAGGGGCATTGTCCAAGGGGGCATAGGAAGGGGAGCAATGGCAGTTCAAGGTGGACAGGGAAACAGAGTGGGACAGAAGGGTGACAATCAGGAGAGTCTTATTTCCTTACGGGGTCTTGGCAATGTTCTCTGTTTTCTGCCTGGATTGCAGGGACCGTTTGCGGGGTGGTTCTCCTTCTGCAGGGGGTGGGTTACTGGTGGCCTGTTGGTCCTGTGGCAGTGCCTCCTGTCCACTAGCACCGGCAGAGGTGAAAGGCTGTTCCTTGGTTTGGCTAGTGTCAGGGGCCCTTTGTTGAGCCACTGCCTCCCTCATGGTCTTGCCCATATCAGCCAGCACCCCTGCTATGGTGACCAGGATGGTGTAGATTTTGGTGAGGTCATCCCTGATCCCCATATACTGTCCCTCCTGCAGCCGCTGGGTCTCCTGAAACTTGGCCAGTATTGTGCCCATGGTCTACTGGGAATGGTGGTATGCTCCCATGATGTTGGAGAGTGCCTTGTGGAGAGTGGGTTCCCTGGGCCTGTCCTCTCCCTGTCGCACAGCAGTCCTCCCAGCTTCCCTGTTGTCCTGTGCCTCTGTCCCCTGAACCGTGTGTCCACTGCCACTGACCCCAGGTTCCTGATCATCTTGGGTTAGTGGGGTTGCCTGGGGTCCCTGTAGTGGTGGACACACTGCTGATTGATGTGTCCTGGGGACAGTGGCATGGGCCCGCTGGGTGGGTGCTGTGCTGGTGTTTGCTGAGGGGGGGAGGGTCTGTGGTGGGTTGGGTCTGTGGCAGGGGAACCGACTGTCCAGAGGTCCTAGATGGGCAAGGCTGGTCATCGTGACCCAGGCGTGCAGAGCTGCTGTCATCACTGTAGGCCTCTTCTGTGGGGGGACTGGATGTAGCTGGCACCTCCTGTCCGGTGACGTTGGGGAGCAATCCTTTTGGGATGCATAAACATTGTTATTGTATCTGTGTGTGCCATCTTGTGCAATGGGTGTGTTTCCCTTATAGAATTGTGCTTTCCTTGTTGCCTTGGCCTTGTGTGATTGCTGATTGTGTGGGGTGGGTGAGTCTCTCTAGTGTGCATGCTGTGATGATGGGTGTCCATGCAGGTCTGTGATGGGGTCCATGCTTTGGTGTTGCATGCAGGGCTTGGTATTGGGATGTGTGGGTTGTGATAGTTGGGTATATGTGAGGTGGTGAAGTGATGGGGGGGAGGGTAGGGATAGGAGTTAGTGATGGCATGCAGGTAGGGTGGGGGGGATACAGTAGTAAAAATGTGACTTACCAAAGACCAGTCCTCCAGCTACTCCTGTGAGGCCCTCAGGATACATGATCGCCAAGACTTGCTCCTCCCATGTTGTTAGTTGTGGTGGAGGAGGTAGGGGTCCACCGCCAGTCCTCTGTACAGGAATCTGGTGTCTTGCTACCACGGAACACACCTTCCCCCATAAGTCATTCCACCTCTTCCTGTGGTCATCCCTGGTTCATGGATGCTGTCCCACGATGTTGACCCTGTTGACGATTCTCTGCCATAGCTCCATCTTTCTTGCAATGGAGGTCTGCTGCACCTGTGATCCGAATAGCTGTGGCTCTACCCGGATGATTTCCTCCACCATGACCCTTAGCTCCTCCTCAGAAAACCTGGGGTGTCTTTGAGGTGCCATGATGTGGTGTGAGTGATATGTGTGAGGTGATGTGTGGGGTGATGTGTTATGATGTATTATGTGATGTGCGTGGATGGTGTATGAGTGCTAGTGTCCTGTGCCTCTGAGTGAAGGTGTGCTCTTTGCTTTTCTCTCTCTGCTTGTTCTAATTTTTTTGCTGTAAGGGTTGTGGCTAATGTGGGTGTGTGTTTTATAGTGGTATGAGTGTGAGGTTGTGGTGTGTGTATGTGTGTCAGGTGTGTGTAGTTTTAATTGTCCAATGTGTGTAGTTTTGTAAGTGTATGTGTATTTTGAGTGTGGCGGTGCATACCACCAATGGTTTACTGTGGTTGAAAGACTGCTGCGTTGATTCGTGGTTCGTGATACTGTGGGCGTGTTCCTGTTGGCGTGACGGTGTGTGTTTTGCTATCGCCAGTTTATCACTGACCTTTGGTGTGGCGGACTTGTGTGGGTGTCTGTATTGTGGCAGTATTCTCTGTGTGGGTCATAATACCCGTGGCGGTTTACCGGCGCGGTCACTGTATTTTGGCGCCCATCAGCACAGTGGTAGTTGGCATTTACCACCAGGGTTGTAATGAGGGCCTAAGTTTCTTCACTGAGTACTCAGACTTGACCATGAAATATTTATTCCAGTACAACAAAGGTGCTGGTTCAAACTGGCAAAGTGAAGGGCTGTGGCCTGCTCAATACCTGTGATTTCTCCACTTTGAATCCAACTCAGTGCTGAGAAATGTCTCTGCTCGAGTAAGGGGTTCAGTGCATCTGCACTGCTGCATTGAGATTGACCAAAGTTTCTAAGTGGGTGCGGTCCCCTTTTAAGGAGGAGCCACGCTCTGAAGCAAATAAGATTACATTGGAACTTCCAACTCCTGCAAAATCCAAGATGGCAACTGGATGCCTTAGGCAGCCTTTCAAGCAATCATGCCAGTGAGGGCATAGAGGAGCTACTATCTGGCTTAAAGTGTCTTAGGCTACAGTGCCTACCACCAGTAAACCAAACCTTCTCATTTGCTCACAAAGTTTATGAAGGCTTGGAGCCTCAACAAGGAGTTGTGGCTGTTTCTGGGGGAGGGAAGGTAAGGAAAGGGGTCCAGAGGAACTGCTCACAGGGACGCCTCCTGCAGCATCATGAGATTTAAATAATGTACTTAATCATTAAATGGGATCACTGTTTGAGGTACTACGCTCCAACACATTGTGAGAGCTGCCTTAGAAGATAGTGTTTTCAGTAGCAATAATATCACTGAGCAGAATAAGCGTGTTATGAAATTTATCAGTGTAGAAGCCATCCATACAGTTTCCCACAGCCAGGCTATCATTGCGTACACGTCAAAGATTTCCACAAAAGGTATTTCTCATTTTCATGTGAATCATTCAGTTGACCTCCCACCAATTTTAGGTACTGTCATAATATGACACAAAGGGCCAGATGTACGTAGTTTCTGAATTGCGTCTCGCAAATTGCGAGTCAGAGAGACTCGCAATTTGCCAGTCGCAATTCAGAATGCAGGATGGTGTCCCTGACACCATCTGCGACTCATAAGGGGGGTCGCAAAGGCTCACCTCATTAATATTAATGAGGTGGGGCGCAATTTGCGACCCCCTTGAGACTCGCAGCACTCACAGGGATGGTGGCCTGCTGGAGACAGCAGTGGTCCATAGTTTCCATGCCATTCACAAAGGGGAAGGGGTCCCCTTTGGTCCCCTTCCCTCTTGTGAATGGGTTACCACCAGTGTGACACTGGTGGTAACTGCGATTGGTTTGCGACCATGTTCGCGGTCACAAAGCAATACAGCATTGCGCCTCGACTCACAATTAGGAAGGGGAACACCCCTTCCTAATTGCTACTCCCAGTCCCGTTTTGCGAGTCAGTAACCAGGTTACCGACTCGCAAAACAGGGATTGGGCATCGCGATGTGCTTTTTGCTCGTCGGAAACAGCGAAATTAGCTGTTTGCGATGTGCAAAAAGTTCGGAACATCTGGCCCAAAGATCCTTACATACAGTGTTTGTTAGAAGAGCAATTAAGTACTACATTCATCAAACTGATTCAACTGGCATAGCCATATCAAATAAAAGGCATTCTAAAGCAAACCTCTATTGATGATTTATTAGATATGTCCAGGTTTATTATGTTGAAGTAAACGAAACTCAAGTTGCCATAAACAGACCTATTTCAAGCAAGAGTGGGACGTTAGTGGGTTTATTAGGTAACATCCATATAGCTGACCTCTATACTGCAATTACATGACATAAATTCAACAAACATCATAGTGTGGAACTACAAGGTAGTAAAGGAGCACACATTTGTTAGACAATGTTAAAGAAAATATGTACATTTTGTGCCCTGTCGTGCCAGTGACTCCTTTAGAGGGAAATGGAGAGGAACAGGAAGAAGGAGATGGTTCTGCTTTACAGTCAAAATGTAGCACAAGGTCAACAACAACACGTGTTACAAACGGAAAACTTTAATTTCCTTTAAAGGTTGGTTTGTAGAATTGTGGATTTTCATGTGCCCCTCCGACCTACCAAGTGCAAGACAGAAGCAGCGTTTAGTTAGTAAGGCTGGTTACATGTCTTCAACCCACAGAGCCACCTATTTCAGTGCAGAACAATACAGAAATCTAAGGTAGGGTTGGTGTCCCTGTATGATATGGGTTGCAGAGGGCATAGTGACAAGTCATACCACGCACACCTGATAGAGAAACTAAGGGGGTCATTCTGACCCTGGCGGTGCATCCATGGGCATTCTGACCGCGTCGGTACAGCCGCGGTCAGAAACGGAAAACCGGCGGTGTCCCGCCGGTTTCCCGCTGCCCTGGGGAATCCTCCATGGCGGCGCTGCAGGCAGCGCCGCCATGGGGATTCCGACCCCCTTACCGTCAGAACCTGGCTGGCGGTAACGGGTGTCGCGGGGCCCCTGGGGGCCCCTGCAGTGCCCATGCCACTGGCATGGGCACTGCAGGGGCCCCCTAACAGGGCCCCACCAAGATTTTCAGTGTCTGCCAAGCAGACACTGAAAATCGCGACGGGTGCAACTGCACCCGTCGCACCCCTTCCACTCCGCCGGCTCCATTTGGAGCCGGCATCCTCATGGAAGGGGGTTTCCCGCTGGGCTGGCGGGCGGTCTTCTGGCGGTCGCCCGCCAGCCCAGCGGGAAACTCAGAATAACCGCGGCGGTCTTTTGACCGCGCAGCGGTATTCTGGCGGTTCCCGCTTGGCGGGCGGCTCCCGCCGACCGCCAAGCTCAGAATGACCCCCTAAGACTTTAAAAAGTGCAAAGAATTGTTATTATTTTAATTTGATATGGAGGTCAACACTGTAGGTCACCTTCTTGCAGAAAAGGGATTATCCTCATCTAGTAATATTGGTGACAAGGAAACTAAGGACCTAATGTAAATTAAATCTTAAATTAATTGTGCCTTTAACAACCTACAGCATTCTCGTGAATGTGAACCTTGACCAAAGTATGCCTATTCATTCATGTTTGCAGTATTAATCATTAGGATAGGAATATGGTATGTGTTGAGAAACATGAATACAATTTAACTCAGTAGGACAGGGAATGGGTGGATTAAGCTGGGCACAAAAAGGGGATGCAGTGGTGAACATATAAGTACTAACTGGTATGTTACAGTAAGTCGGGGCAGAGAAAATAAATTCATAATTCTGTTGTCCAGCTTGGTCAAGTAGACACGTAATTAAATGAAAAGCATACCACTTGAGATTCTTCTCTAACTTAACTTGAAATGCTCAAGGTTATGGTAGACTTTCTATTCTGAAATATGAACATCTTAAAATGTCAAATTTTAGACTATCAGTTGGAGATTAACTTCATACTTCTGACGTCACGCGATGCATCATGTACCTAGCCTTCTACATATTCCTTGCAAATATAACTGACTTCTCATTCAGCTAAAGAACATGAACCCACTGAATGTTTTCACACAGGTCTTTGAAGGCAATGAAGATGCATCTAGTATAAAAGAGAATATATTTGATCCACCTATCACGGCTAGGTACGTAAGAGTATACCCGACCAAGAGCTACAACAGACCGACACTTCGTATGGAATTTCTGGGCTGTGAAATGCAGGGTAAGTATATATTTGTTCTTCATTCATTTCTTGCCCCCTGACTGTCAATGGAACTCGTTTATCATTTCTGCATTCACAGTTGCAGCAATGCTATTTATAGCAGGCATATGCAAAATTAGCATGGAGAGACTAGGTCCTAAGTTTAGATGGTTTCTGCAACATTCTTACATACTTTGAGGGGTCGCTACAGTTTACACGAGGACAGCCTCAGCTAACAGTGCACTTTATAAATGGCACTTCTATCAACCAACCTGTCACTGCTCCAGGATATTGGGAAAACATGGTATCCTGTTTGCCCAGAAAGAAGCCTGAGTGGTAGGGGGGCCTGGGCTGACACATTTGATACCTGACAGTGCCTGCAGGTGTGTGAGTAGTTGAGTGTCTAAATATGGAACTAGTGTGAATTCTCTAGAACTATTTGAGTGTACCTCAACGGAGAAACTTTGTGAAGAAAGCACGTTTAAAGGATCCATACATACAGCATCTAGAGAAGGTGAGAAGAAACAGAATCATGGACTTCATACAATACCGATAACATAATTAGTCATCATTAGTAAATACCTATTTCACATAGAGCATTGTAGTAGTTCACTGGATTATGTTGTCTGTCTAGGAGATGGTGAATATACAACCCTATATAGTGATAATGTACAATCTGTTGCTTAGGTCTTCCACAGGAATGCCCTCATACATGTGGAGCTAACCATTTTAGAATGTAACAGTGGTGCACGGAGATGGTGAGATATCTTGCTTGATGGGGAATTTAGGATTCAGGGATGTAGGGCTTGGAACCCTGATGAGCAGAAAGAAGAAAGGTTGATAAGGTTTGACTGTGGTTGCAAGTGGTAGAGAACCACCTTAAGACAGACCTCATATAGAATTATGGCATGGAATTTGAGCATCAAGAATATAGCCATAGGTAGGCTGGCACTGCACTTTCTCCTGCTGCTGGTATGGAGATAGGGCAAAAGGAGGGAGAAACAATGTTTAATAAGGTGCACTGACCCAAAAGTCACAGGTTATAAGCAACTGTTAAACAAAGTCTGTTGTTGCTGAGATCCTTCTCACCACGCCTTGCTTAGTGATCAAAGCCCAATCACCCACCCAGGTAGAGTTCTTTTTAGCTTGGGCAGAGAAACGGGTCTCCCCCTGGACTCTCTCAAAGAGATAGCGGAAATTAGACTTATAATCACTCTTTTAAAGCAGTGAGATGAAAACCAATACTGCAAAACTATGAATGAATAGCACAAGCTCAATGTGTTGGCAGGAGGCGTCTTGCTTTCAAACATAGTGGGTGCAGTATCAATCCTATCCCAACTGGCCTGTAAATATCCTTTCTACAGATGTCCCCTTCAGGTATCTGGCAGCAGAGGAAATGTAGGCCCCCTGAGTACAGAGGGTGAGAGCAGTAACTTACCACCTTCCCATAAAAGCAGAAAGACCTTTGGGGACAGGGCACGCTGATTGCCTTATGTCCACCTACATCCTGGCTGATTGTCAAAGGAAATAGCCAACATCTGTAGTAAAAAGGCCTACTCAGCCCTACAGGCACTTAGTGCACTGGATGGAATCACCCATGTTATTTGGAGAGGTATCTTACAAGTGGAGCAAATCAGGGCATCCGTCTTGTTTCATGTATGGAAACATGAGGTCAACGTTGACAAGAGCTTAACCCAAGCCAGAATCTAAATTTATAAAGAAAAAGGAGTTACCATGGTCAGTGACGGGGTCCTTTCTTAAATGTAGGTTGGCTAGAGATTCACCAAAGCTTCCGAAGTTCTTCAGTGAATCAATCAGTGTATGGACTGTCCCCTAGGACAGACTTGGCCTGCGTAGGGCAGAAGTGGCTGTGGATGGCTGGTCTTCGAGGCTCCTAAATCTGATGTGACATGAACCTATACTCTGACAAGTTTGTGGATAGGAGCTGAAGCTGCTTTGTGTCTCTTGGTGAGTACTAGTGTCGTGCGTAGCATGGGATCACCAGTGGGCAGCATCTCCATTCTTCACCACATGCATGTACCTACCTATGCCCAGGCTTCTGGAATCGGAGTTGCTCTGTATATTGAACAAACATGTATCAGGAAATGGTATGAAAGGGGTGCTGGATGATGAAGTTGGCAGGAGGGCATGCCCCTTGTGCAGCAGCTGAGGCTCTCTAGAAAAAGACACACATGAAACCTAGGAAGGAGCACCACCCTACACAATTGCACGCGTGCCGGCACTTATTTTGTTCAGGCAGTCATTGAGGTGAAGCACCATGTTTAATAGTTTCTCTCTTGGGGAAGCAGAATGTGGGATGTCATTATTGTAAACGTAGTAGCGAAATCTGTATCCTCAAATGATACTTAACATAGGTTTGAAGTTAAAAGAAAAGAGTGCAATTGACAGAGTACAGTTTTGTAGGATCTGGCAGTCAATGTAAAAACAGGCTGTGAAAATCCAGCAATATAATGACATTAACACCATCCGAATAGACTGTCATCTTGAGGTGGTGCAGAAAGGATTATAGTAAAAATTCTTAGAGTTGAATCGAGGTTGCGTAACTGATTGGAGAGCACTTGAAGGTATTGGCTTCTGACAGCCAAAAGGGTATATCAGGTTTTTGTTTTCAGCGAAAATCATATCACGTTGTTTGAGGTCAAATGAAGGAAGCTTTGAAACGCTAAAGAAGGATGAGGCTGTTTGCCGATGAGGCAAAATGGTATGGAACAAGTGAGGAGTTGAGAGTCTCTAGCAATTGATTGGTGTACGGCGGTTGCCATCACAGTTTAAAAAAAGATTGTAGCTCAATATCAGACTTGTATCATGTAGTGAATAATGTGTTTTAGAAATTTGTAAGGCTCATTTGTTAACTATATATATATATATATATATAAAATGATGTGGACATAATAGGAGCGTTTTCTTTGGGAGATAAATTCTCTGCAAGGTGTATGGTGTTGCCTCTAGGAAGTCATGAGTTACTCCAAAGCATCTCAAGAAACTTTCCTCCTACTTTAGGTCACAGAGAGACAGTTTGGACCATTTATGAATTTAGTATTGCTACCTGGAAAAGACGTTGGTTTGCCTTGAAGGTATGGTGGTTTCCAGCAGAAGATCAAGCAGTTTATGAAGTATTTCCAGGAACGAGCTTCTCTCAGACAAGATTTTTATTGTGGTTTTTGAAAGAGCTGGAATCGCGAGCAGACAATGGGTTTCTGCCCTTGAGTTTTTCTGGGTTAGCGAAAATTAAGTTGAAAGTGTGAGCAATATGATGAATGGGCAGGGGCACATTGTTTTGGGATCAATGATTATTTAGTTTGAGTTTATATAGCTTTTCATCTAGCCATCACAATCTACCTGCCACTTCCTACAACGATGTCATTGCCAAAGGTACCTATTTATCCATAGCATTTATGACGAAAAGGAGACAAAAGAGCAGCTATGAAGGGCAGCTAGTCACCTATGAAGAAGTGCTCATAAGCGCTCTAGTCTACCTGCATAAGCAAAAACGAACATTAGTGGAATTGACAGAACAGGGTGGCAGACATATTTATTTATTTAAGACATTTATAGAACACATCTGCCACCTAAAAGGTATCTTGGCACTAAAACAAAATAATCAAACATCCAATAACAATGCTGAAACCAACAAAAAGTATCATTGAGGAAAGAGCAAGGTTTTCAAAAACCTTCTGAAGATAAAACATCAGTTGAGTTTCTAATAAAAGCAGGGAGCTGATTCCAGTGTTTAACTGCCTTCGCCAGGAAGGCACCGCCGTCCTGTCTGGCCTTCTTAAAGTTGGCAATACAGGCAAGGTTGGTTGATGGCAAACGAAGACGTCTCCCCAGTACGTATTTCCGGGAACAATGCTGGAAGCACATGTGACCACCACCCTGAAGGGCCTGGAATACTGTGCAAAGGGCTTTAAAGACTATCTTGTGCCTGATCGGAAGCCAATGAAGCTCCCTCAGCGCTTCCACAGCAGATTATCTCCTGGCCCTATCCAGAGCCTGCTTGCCTGCTGCAACCTGGACTCGAAGTCATCTTTGCAATAGAAAATAAGAGACTCTTAGCACATGACAGTAGTCCAATCACACTACTTACGACCAGAGATTTGGCAGTTGGAGGTAGTAACAGAAGGATTTTTCGCAAGCCCCATAACAGTGAAAAACAAGTCCCAGCTACTTTAGCGACATGGGCTTACATTGATAATTTACTGTCAAAAGTCACCCTTGAATTACAGACAGAATCCAAGGGGGAGAGCTCTGCCTGTGTGGGTAAAGGACAAAACTTAGTTGGAAGACTAATTTGAACTTTGTCGGCTGAGCAACACAGAAGCGCAGTTTTGCCTCCATTCAATTTCAGAGAGTTGGCGTTAGTGGCAGTGCCTTTCATACAATAATAAAATATCATGGTGTCTGCCTGGCAGTCGCTGTCCAGCTACGGAATTAGTTGAGTGTGGTCGGCATAATTAACCACGCGGATATTATGAGCTGCATATTGAAATAATGAAGTACAAAGCATTGAGATAAACAGGGAATGAGACCTCTGAAGGAGGCCTCTCAGACCTGACTGGGGGTGGTAAGGAGGAACCATTCCTAGGCCAGCAGCCCTCAATATGGTCTCACACATCGCAGGACAGTAATATGCATCTTTAGTGCCTGCGCCAAGCAGAATCCTTAACCCTGCCCGCAGACAAGTGTACTCTCTGCCTTGGACTCCATAGCAGTGCTCTGTAAAGCCTGGTGTAATTTGCCCTTCCAGTCACCGGCATGGTGCATCCCTCCAACATACCACTACAGTACACTGAGCACTGCATACTACCAACTACTATTCCGGTAGAAACAATGCATGCGGAAGTAGTAGGGTGGGGCAGCACACACCAATGACACCTCAAGGAACACAACTCTGGTAAAACAGTTGCAACGAGCCCTAGCACTTCATTTTTACATAAGAGTAATAAAAGAAAAGTACCAGAAAATTCAAAGTACGTTTTGAAATTACTTTCAATAACTGCCTAAAGTAAAAACATCACATCGGTTTGCCTTTATTTAAACGCCCGTTAAAAACATTTATGGCAGATAGTTCCATGGGAAGCTGAGAGGTTTATTTAGGGTCTGGCATCGCCTCCTTCAAAACAGTTTTAGCGCCCACATTTAAAGCTGTTTGCCATTGTCTCGTGCATTTGTCTCCTACTGAAAGTTGGGAGCCACTTTGGGGGGGAAACAACTGTGGTGGCAGATCTGCCAAGCATTGGTAGAATCTTACCACATATATAAGTCCTAGATATAAACCCCAAAGTGGAGGTCCGTACAGAGAACCCTCCTAACAGATGCCCTTAGAGCCATGCTACATCCATCTAAGTGGCAAGTGGAACAGAGAGAATGGCTGATGGGCTATCCCTAGATGTTATTACATTGGTGCCGGCCACCCTATGGGCCTGATTTTAACCTTGGCGGACGGCGGAGGCCGTCCGCCAAGGTTCCGCCGCCAAATGACCGCACCGCGGTCACAAGACCGCGGCGGCCATTCTAACATTTCCTCTGGGCCGGCGGGCGCTCTCCAAAAGAGCGCCCGCCGGCCCAGAGGAAATGCCCCTGCAACGAGGACGCCGGCTCAGAATTGAGCCGGCGTAGTTGCAGGGGTGCGACGGGTGCAGTTTGCACCCGTCGCGTATTTCAGTGTCTGCATGGCAGACACTGAAATACTTTGCGGGGCCCTCTTACGGGGGCCCCTGCCGTGCCCATGCCATTGGCATGGGCACAGCAGGGGCCCCCAGGGGCCCCGCGGCACCCCCTACCGCCATGAACAGGATGGCGGTAGGGGCTGTCAGAATCCTCATGGCGGCGGAGCGCGCTCCGCCGCCATGAAGGATTCCCCCGAGCAGCGGTAAGTCGGCGGGAGCCCGCCGACTTGCCGCTTCTGACCGCGGCTGAACCGCCGCGGTCAGAATGCTCGTGGGAGCACCGCCAGCCTGTTGGCGGTGCTCCCGTGGTCGGTGGCCGCCAGGGTCAGAATGACCCCCTATATTCCTTTATATATCAATATTTGAAAAAATAAAAGGTTATAATAAATGTAGCTCATATCCTTCAATAAATGGCTTAGAAAGCCTCACAAGGTCCGTGCAGAATATTATACCTTGATAGAAAAAATAAAATCTTGAAAAACCAGGATCGCTAAGCACAGACCACAAATCAATAACAAACTAAAGATGGGAAATATCCAATGCCAATTAACTTTTTGTAATCTAAATGATTGTAATCCTAAAACTCTCAAATATACAAAACTATTGAAGGTCTCGATGAGGCGTGCAAAGATATCCAATGACATAGAAAGTGCAAAAGGGTTCTTAAATTAGAAATAAAAAAAACATGGTTTCGACTAAGATTTTGTTTTGTAGCTGTTTCCATAGACTCTGATAACCAATATGATACTATTTTTGTATGCATGTGCTAGCGCGCCTGGTCCTTAGTAAGTAAACTTACAAGGGGACGCGTATAGGCCGATGAACCTTTTGGATCACATGGAATATCTTAATTATGTAGCGACCAATGGCATCAATAATTAATGTAATCAATTAATAACCATTAAAATCAAAACAACTAAAACCATCAATTCATGAATAACCACAACTCGGTAAAGCTTTTAACAATTTTTATTTCCCTATTAATTACAATACTAAGTCATCAAGTTAGAGCAAACTTTATTTAATCCACACTGAATTAGTTCATTAATCACCACAATATCATAAACTAATCAGAAACTGTGAAAACACATGCTAAAATGCTTCAACATAAGCCAATAAAGATGAATACAACGACATTAATAGCAGAGTTCAGCAAGCAGTCCGTCAGTCATTTGTTACTGTCAAGCGTCACCCCTAGAAAGCCTACTTAGTCCAGATTAGCATCGGCACGTTGGACTTCATGCAAAACAATTTAGAAAACGTGAATTTGGAAAAAATCTTGCTACGAGAAAAACTATAAAAACAGCACAGTTGGTACCTAGAAGAAAAGGCACGAAGCTAATCAGTCACATTGTCATAGCTACCTATCCACGGAATGGATCAGCAACAAAGTCAGTCTTCGTCCTCAGGGCATCAATTTATCAGCAACGCATCAGGCTCTCAAGAGTATGAGCCCAACAACAGACTCTCCAACCGCGTCTCCTGACGTCATCGACATCTCACCCCTCACATCTGAGATCTTAGCCCCTTGTCGTGACTTTTTATCAGAATTTCCCAGTCCATCCCCCTAATTCCTAATTGGTCAGTCAGACAGCAGATATGACTCTAACCTATATTATTAATTTTTCAAATCTATGAGTTCTAATATTTCTTCTTTCACAGTACATGGATTGGTCCACTATACAATGTCCTCATCATGCGGCTATTCAGGTATCGAAAATGTTGCATGTTCCTCTGCAGTCGGTGCTTTAATTGTTCAAGTCCTGGGATAGTACTTTAGCCTACTCTACACATAATTGTATCAAATTGTCGTCATCATCTCCTGTCCGTCGGTACATTGCAGAAAATTCTAGCTAAGCAACTTTAACATCGGGTGGCTCAAGGTCAGGTCATGCACCAGCTTCTCTGCAGTGCGTTAGAAATTCAGCTTCTTGTGTGAGGTCTGGAAAGGACTAGGCCTTAACCACTGCTAAGTTAATTCTATAATTTAATGCAAAACATAGGTTATACATCCTAATATTACATATTACTACATTTTTTTTTAACGTTTTTATTATTTCACACATTTTTTGTTATTTTAGTACAACTTCGTACAAGTGGCTGCCACTCCCCGTGGTCACAATTTCAAACGTGTATTTTATTTTATTTTCTCTACAATAAATTCCTCTACAGACTTTTTATTAATCAAAACACATAAACATTCATTAATAATTTCTAATTAGCATATCTGCGTCAACACATGTACTAGCAGGCAATGCAGAGCTGCAAAACGTTTAAGATCTGATGTAATTTCGCCATCTTTTTAAAGGGATTAGCTAAACGTTGTAGGACGTGATTTAAATAGTTTACAGTACAAAGACTATCACATTCCCAAAGCTCTATAGGGTATTTTGAAGCCCCTAAGATGGTGACATCACAGACCATAATAATTAAAGATTTCTTATTGAATATATGTATAAGATAATAATAAATTGCAGTATAATAGGTACAGGTGGTTGTGGTAACAACAGCAAAGAGAAAGCAACTTTGGCTCTGACAGCGTTGATTTGGCAAATGGATGGCACAGGAGGGAGGTGGCCTCGATGGGCGTTCTTCCATGAGAGCATTTTGGTAAATCATCTGCTTCTTCCCTGGGCATGCTAGACCAAGTCTTTGTTTTTTAACAAGATTTTATCATTGTTCGCATTGACATGAAAGCGTACAGGTGCTGGAAAAGACAGCAATCTTGAGTCTCAAATGACAATGCGAACATTTTAGAATACAAAGTCAATACATTTAAATACGTCTCAGCCTTAACCACACACCCATACCTCAGCATTGCCCATCTGACCTATCTCTACATCCAAGCATCAATCATCAACCAATTGCACCACAGATAAATCTTCGTCAGTCTACCCAAGTCCTAGCACTTCCTCTGAAGTATGTCCTGCAGTGTGCAATTAGGGTCTAGGTCATTGGAAAATTTTCAGAGCCCATAAACGTAGAGGGCACACTGTATGTGGATGGCTTTCAGTAAGAAGCCTACTGTTGGAGTCCAGCGTGCCTCAAATGCTCTCTTTTAATGTTGCTAATCAGGCACTCCATTGCTACTATGTCCCAGAAGTGTCCATAACTGTGAAGGTCGATGGGGCTACCTTTTTTCCAACACAGCACCAATTTTGCTTCCCTGAGACTACTCCGAATTATTGCTTTGTAATTGTATGACCTATACTTATGTTCAGTGTGCCACACACCTAGTAGAAACAGTGCTAGTGTGAAAGGCAGGGGATAGCTCAGGACATCTTGAAGATACTTGGCTACTGTCCTGCAAAAAGGTTTTTAAGTAGCTGTGGATAAAAGAGCCTCAGTGTGGATTGTATGTCCAGCATAAGGGGCTAGATATCAGAAACATCTTGAGAACTTTGGTGGATTGAAAGTGCTATTCATGGAAGAGTTTCTAATTCCTTTCTTTCATTGTTTTTTTTAAAATCATATTTATTGAGCATATATGAGCAGGTATAGACATTAAAGTATCAAGATTACAAATGAGAATTTCGAAATGTGCAGAAACAGCAGTGCAGTATAGTACTTTTTGCTTAGTTACAGCTTGGTTTCGCTCTTTGCATGACGTTGATAGTCTAGCATTTCGCAGAGTCATATTGGTTCATTTATGCTTTAAATTCCATAATTTTTTTAAATCTGGACCCGAATTAAAGATTAAGTTATACATTATGAATCAAGGAGAGGATAGCGGAGGCTTTTCCCATATACAATGATATTTCCGAGTGGCCCCTATTCTTTGGGCATGGAGGAATTCTTTAGATATGACTGCTCTCATTTTGTTTTCCCAGAGATCATATGATGGAGGATGGGGAGTTCTCTATTGCTATAAGATCAAAGATTTCGCTTGTTACAATGGAAAAAATATTGCTTTGAATGTTTTGACCAGGCAGGATGGTTGGATGGACCAAAAAGTTCCCCCATTGGTTCTGGTGATAACGAAACCTGAAGCCTCGCACTGAATTTTGACCCAGAAATTGTGATGATAGGGCAAAGGAAGCAGATATGGAGCCAATCCCCAGCCTCGCAATGGCATCAAAAGCAATTGCTCAAAATTGATGGAAATTTTTTTTTAAGTTGCACGGGTGTGTAATAAAGCAGCCACTTTGTGAAAAATGGCATACTCTTAAAATTGGCACCTCTCAAAGCTTTAAAAAAAGTAAATATTGTACTGCTTCCTTAACTGAGGATCAATCACACAAGCTGTGGTACCCGTTATCCTCCTTAATGCAGGGGAAAGAATTTTGTCTGGTAGCTCTTCTTGAAGAATACAATACTAATTGCTGACCGCTGTTTGTTTCTGAACCCACAGTGCTTGTGTGATTTTGAAAGATAGTTATTCAGGTAAATAGTGGGTTGCAAAGCCCATTGACTGAATTAAATATAATATCTGAAGATATGAAAAGCTTAAACAGGCTGGAATAGCAAGAATATTGGCTTTGAGTTGTGCCTATGGTTTTGACGTTGTCACCTACTATAAAATCCTGGAGTTTTACAAACCTCTGCTCATCCCAATCATTTATATCTTTACTGCTGAGGGTGAGCCCAAATGCTCCAGCTTCTCTTAAGGAAATAGTTGGATTGAAACGAGTCAAATGATAACTCTGTTGAAGCTCAGTACCTCTAGACCAAAGTAAGCTTGGGATCTTATATCTAGTACGTTTCAAGAGCCATGGTATTTTAAGAAAATGAAATAGATGTATGTTATTTTCAAGAAGCAGTTAGAAATTAGAGTCCGCATCGCGTGTAGAAAAAGCATTTACAATCCAGTCTACATAGGTTGCCTCGTAATATTTTTCTTTCATTGTTATGGAGATGGAGCTTTTGTTGATATCCATCCATAGATCTTACCTGTCCCACCTGCTCTGAAAAGCCCACTTAGTAGGAGTTTTAGTATCCTGTAAGGCTGCATAAAGTTTGGATATTAGACCGCTTTGAGATGTGAGAGTAACCAATAGCTTATCGAAAGGTGTTTTGTCGTAGTGCAGCCATTTGGTTTCTGGTATTTTGAAATTGCTTGCATTGCGTAAAATATTTGATTATGCCACCCTGAAAAATGTCTGCTATATATCTACAACCCCCAATTTGCCATTCAGCCAAGGCTACCTGATCCAATGCTTGTAGAAATCATAGTTGGACTAGATTGTGGAGTATGGATATGGGTAAGTGGTTAAGGCCACTCTCTTGTTTAAAAAGTCCAACACCTAAAGCTTTGTGCTAATGGAAGTTGCGGAAGATAAGCGTTGTGTGGTTTACTACTTTTGTATTGCAAAATCACATCTCTCAAGGGTCTTGTCCGAACTCCCTTTTCATATGAGGCAAGTATGTATCCACCTCTTCTTTGTCCACTCCACCACGATTCGGAATTGTCATGTAGTACTATAGATTAAAGGTAGGCAAGAGTAAGCTACCCTGGTGCATGCTCACCAGTAGTCATTTCAAGGGGATTAGTGGCTTACAGTTCCTCCAGATAAATGTTTTTATTGCGCCCTGGAGATAGATGAAAATGCTTCCCTCAATTAGAATTGGAAGAGGCTGGAATTGGTTTAAAACTCTGGGCAAAATTTACATTTTCACTATGTTAACATGACCAATTCAAGAGAGGAAGAGAGTGGCCCATTTAAGCATATTTGCCTGATTTCTGATAGAGAGGGCTAGTTATCCCTGCACATGCAGTGTAATTTTGACTCTCAAGTATTTGATGTGTGCATGTGTCCATATGAGTGGGAATCTAGCTCGCAAGTCTTCTACCCTCACTTTCCGGTGATTTAGGCTTACAACTTAATATTTGTAATTGTTCATCTTTTATCCTGCTAAACCTTTACAACTTTTCAATTGAGTGAGTGCATTTCCCAATGAGTTGGAGGGATCCTCCAACATGAATATGAGGTCATCCGCAAAGAGGGCCAATTTGCATGTTTCCACCCCAAATGCCTGTCTAATTTGAGATGCCAAGGGATCAGTGCTGAATCATAGATTTAAAATGTGGGCCTATACAGACTTCCTCCAGGATGAATCTCATAAAGTGCCAGTCCACCCAGTCAAAGGCATTCTCTGCATTTATGGTGAGTCTGAGTACCGGCGCCTGTTTTTTAACAGCTTTCTCTGATAGGTGCACAAACTTCTGAATATTGTTGTGGGTCTGCCAACCCTTTATAAAGCCAGGTTATTCCAGGTGTATGATTCCAGAGAGCAGGTTGTCTAATCTGTTTCTAAAGGTTCTAGAATATAATTTAGTGTTTTTGTTTAGTAATG
Source organism: Pleurodeles waltl (assembly GCF_031143425.1). Lineage (NCBI taxonomy): Eukaryota > Metazoa > Chordata > Amphibia > Caudata > Salamandridae > Pleurodeles > Pleurodeles waltl. The sequence goes on along the minus strand of NC_090447.1, from coordinate 320,189,557 downwards.
CGATCAGCTTACAAAAGGCACATCTTTTAGTGTCCTTGACAGGTTTCGATATTACGGATCTGACAGCTTCAGATATGGAGGATGTTACTGAACCAGATGAGGTGAATTTATTGAACAGAGGGATAAATCAAGTGACCTTATATAACTCTCCTGTAAAGGTGTTGGGGCGTGGAACTTTGCCCTGTTTTAATTGGGTTTTCACGCATTTTACTTCATCCTTCATATAGGGACATCTAGCTGTTCAGAGTATGTACTTAGAATTATCTGCTCCCATGTGTATCTCATACCTTGAGCTGTAGCTGGTTCTTCTGTGTATAATTTTGCTGCCTTTTCCCTGAGAAGATGTGCAAGATAAGGACTTTTTTATCGTACATTTTGTATTATTTGACCTCTCAGGTACAGTAAAGTGAGTTCTGCTCTCTTAGTTATTATGGCTCCAATTTTGCCTCCTTAAAATTGTCAAGTGCTGCATGAGGGCTTGCGTGTGGGTTTGTTCACATTGGTGTGCTACAGTGAGTAATTCTGACTCTAGCACTTGGATTCCCAGGGAGGAATGGTTCTATAACTTAGCCTTGATTGAAATATATTTACACTTATGTGTGGCTTTATAAGTATTCCACAAAGTGCATGGAAACACGTTGTTGGTGTCATTATTTGCAAAATACTCATCTATGCACTAATTTCTTGTTTAAGGATAGAATCTCAGAGCAAAGAGGGATGCAAATGCCATATTGTAGGCTTTTGTCTCCCTAGGCCTACATCTATATGTATGGTGAGGGGTGCTTCATCTGAAACAGAGATTTGGCAATTCCACACTTTAACTATCAGAGAGGCCAAGGCATTGCTTGTCAGGCGGTGGACATGCAAATAAAAAGGTATATTCACGATTTGACCCATGTTACTCTTGCCATATGTCACATAAGCCCAGAGAATGAAGTTAATTTTTAAGATTGTTGTAGAAAGCTCCTGTATCTCCCTGTGGGAAGCATGATCTGTCCTTAGAGCCTCCCACACTATGGTGATGTCTCCTGCAACAATTAGCTCACCTTTGGTAAAGTCTGCTATTTGTATTAGAAATTAAGCTAGGAAATTGTCTTGCCCTTTATTTGGGGCATAGACTGTAAGAATTGTGATGAGAGTGCTCTCCCACCTTCCCCTTGTGAGGATATAACTCCCCTCTTCATCCTTAATCATATCTTCTATCTGAAAGTGAGTGTCTTTCTGGAGGAACATTGCCACTCCATTAGGTTTTGTACTGGAGGAGGAGTGATGTGCTGTAGAATAAAGCCTATGTTTAATTCTGTGTTGATTATGTCTCATCGGGTGTCTGAAACACCCCATGAGAAACAAATTCGGATGTGTACCCGTGAACAGCTATATGTGCAATAACTGCACATTAATTGTATGTGAAAACGAACAATCCACTGTTAATAATGTAAAAACCAATGAAGATTGTTTAAAAAAAAAAGCAGCAGTGGAAGAAGCGCTTGCTGCCATGCTGCCTCGTGCATTCTAGCAGAGCTCCCTGACCGGCCCAAGAATCTCACTCCATCTTGTCATCTGGGCCACCCCACCCACTTACCATATTGCGGTGCTAATGCCTGGTACCCTCCTGAGCCTCGCTTTTTGGGATTTAATACTGCCGGGACTCCGGGAAAATGCTGACAATCGCCCGCCACCACCGCGGTACTGTCAGGCCAAGGTGGCAGCCATCAGCGGTGCCGGCTGATAAATGCTGAAGTGACTGGCTACCACCACTGTGGGGGCTCATTTCAGACTCCCCTAGGTAGCCATGCGCAGCACACTTCATTTACCTGCTGTTTCCTGAGTGATCTGAGGGGGTGACGGCAGACACCATGCTACCTGTACCATGCTTTCTGACAGCAGGGACCCAACCCAATGCCCTGCCACTGTGCCTGAATTGTATTGGCCCCACTGAACTACAGCCCCACCCCACTAACCATGGGTGATACCGGGGGATGTGTACACACTTGCAGTGACTCCCTATTGTGACCCTCCTCCGTAGTGCCTTTCACACTCCGAAATTTGAGCCACCGTTGGATGAGAGGAGTCCCATCCACATAAGACGCAGTGAGTGTTCATCTGTGAGCCTGCTGTCTGCCTCATCTCTCACCGGACACACTGCGAGTCATCTATGCTGGCAACATCTCAGTGTGGAGACCCTCAGCAGCCGATGGGCCATTGAGCACGGCACGTTTTCAGCCAGGGAATCGGCCAAATACTATTATGGTTCACCTGTGCAGACATAGCCCTTTCAAGTGCCCTACCATAGCTGCTTTTTTTGTGGCACATCCTGCTCCCAATCCTCCCTCGCCAGGGACTCTGACAATGGGGAGGACAAATTCTGCTAAAATTGAGGCTCATGCTGTTGGCCCCTTGAATGGTCTGGCACCCACCAACACCCCTGCAGTGGCCCCACACTTGAAAGTCAAACTTGATGCCATCCTTGCCTCCATAAGGTTCACCAAAAACTTGCTTCAGGCCAAGATTGGTACGCTAGTGGTCATCGAATAATGGCAGACAGAATCAAACAAGTGGTGTTTTTTCAGGGGGACCTGACTCCCGCTGTTAAAAATCTCTCTGTGGTGTTGAGAGAACTGTCAGGCAGACTACAGATACTGGAGGGCCGGATAAAAGACCAAGAGGGCAGGGCCAGAGGAGAAATAATATTATAAGTGGGGCGGCTGCAGCGGATTGAGGACTTGTCGATGATTTCCTTCCTCAAGGACTGGTTGCAGGAGGTGGTCACTCCAGAGGGACTTTCCAAACACTATGCCCTTGAGTGAGCGCACAGAGTCCTGGCGCACCCCCCTCACCAGGGGGTGCCGCCTGCCTGTTTGTGATGCATCTATTGCACTATCAATACCACAACTACATTCTGAAGCAGGTGGGCACTCCTGGTCCCTTCGTTGTGGAAACGCAAGAGTGTTGGTTTACCCAGACTTTACAGTAGTGGTGCAAAGTCAACGAGCCTCCTTCTTAAGTGCCGAAAAAGTGGCTTCAGTTGCTAGAAATGACATATTCCTTGTTGTACCCTGCAAGACTTTACTTTACTTTGAATGGTAGATCCTTTTTTTCTTTACCCAGAGGAGGTTTGGAACTGGATTGACTCTTATGACTCAACTGCGCCACCCACCCCTCTTCCCCACCCCCAGGCCTCAGTAAGTGGAAGTGACAGTGGGCGGACACCCGGATGGTGGTCATCCTACTCAGCAATACGCTTGAGCTGGCAGGGAGGAGTGATTGTGGCTATGACCATCCTGATGTCACCCAGGTCAACAGATTGCGCCTCCAGCCCGGGGGACGAAGAGGGACACTGACTCATTCTCAGGGAGAACAGCCTGGTCAGATGTCAGTACTCCTGTACCCGTGATCACTTCTGGTACCTCTGATGAGTTAATATGACCTCTTTATTGCTCCTTTACCTCTGTCATGGTAGTACCCTCCTTTAACTGCAAACTGATGCCTGGACGCCTTCCCCCTCCATTTCTGTTGTTTTCCTTTGCTGGTGGCCAGTCTGGGGACCATCTTAGTATATTCCACACTCTCCCTCCTGCGGCGTGATGAACCTGCGGTCAAGTGCTGCAGTGCCAGAGGGCTCCTGGGTGACTCTACATTTGAATGTTTTGGACAATACACCCTGGTGTGATAATCCTTGAGGGCATTAGTTGGGGTTTGTTGATGTTGTCGCTTGCTGGTACTGTTTTTACCTGCCTGGTCTCCTTTGTTCCCCTGGAAGGCTGAGGGTGTGAGCTGGGCAACATGCACCCCAATACTAACCTATGACTAGTCCCCACTCCATGATCAAAATCCTTACATGGAATGTCAGGGTGCTTAACTCTCCAAGTAAGAGGTACTGAGTCCAGGCATACATCAGGCAGTGAAAGACACAGACTTTCCTTAAGGAGACTACCTCACTGGGACAGATGGGTTGGACCTGCGGAAACTCTGGAGGTGGTGAGTGTAATACACCTTGTACTTTTCCTTCTCTAGGGTTGTACTTATTTGGATTTTGCCTGGGGTCCCTTTTCCTACTACAATTCAAAGCTATTGACCAAGAGAGTAGATTAATTGCTGTGGGGTTGGGAAACTAGAGGGTAGGGACCTTGCACTCAAAATATTTTCCCTAAGCATCGACCAGTAGTCTTTTCTTTCCACCCTTGCCCTACAGATCACCAAGTTCTCACACTTCCCCTTGGTCTTTGGAGGCGACTTCAGATATATTACGGACACAAATCTGGATAGATCCCACCCACCCCTCACCTCCCTCCCCATACATGCTGCGTCAACATTTTTCTGCTGGTGGATGTACGAATGGGGTTTGATGGATGTGTGGTGTGAACATAATCCAGCCCTCTGGGAATACTCCTACTACTCTGGTATACATGACTTATATGTATTGATAAATTACGGTTTAACCAACTCCAGGATAGGACACTCTGTATAGCATACTTGTCAAGCCACACTCTGACCCTGTAATATTGACTCTTGGGTGGGACTCCACACTGCCACCTGGAAGTTGAAAGTAGCTGCTTTGGAAGAGCCGGTCTTCCAAGATTCCTGGCCATTTCCCTCCGCAACTACATCACTGAAAACAGTGCAGCCTCAGTTTTGGCTGAGTGTGAGACACTCAAGGTGGTGACGCAGGTACACTGTATATCCACATCGGCAGGGGTACAACCCCAATTGCTTCGTGAGATAATGGAGCAAGAAAAATTGCTGGATACCCTTGATTGAAATTGGCCCCACTTCCCCACAACAAGCTTGCACCAAGACGGAGAAGATCCTGGAGCTCATCAAGACACTTAAAGCTTATGACTATAAACAATATCTCATTACAATTCATAATGAGCAAGACAAAACTGGGAGCCCTTTTGCCTGGCTAGTGAATCCCACAAGGTCCCAGGCACAGGTCCTTTCATTTCTCACCTCCATGGTGTACACTCAACCCAAGATTAATGCAACGTTCCATGATTATTATGCCTCCCTCTATGGTGGAAACTAAGGGAACTGATGATCAGACTTCACATAGCTATGTGATTGACACTTTGATGCCCTGCTTGGGGGGACTTTGCTGCTGCACTGGGCAGCCTTGTTCAAGAACAGGAAGAACAAGGAGCTACTAGGGTGCTGACCAGAAGTACAATACCTGGGTCTGACGGGTTACTGGTTGAATTCTATGCAACATCTGTTGACCACCTCGCCCTCCTTCCTGACTAAGGTCCACATTGCCAATAGGGATCAAGGATCCCCCTCCCCCACCATGCATGAGGCCTTGACTGTCCCACTTTTGAAAAGGGGTAAGGGTGAAGTGTTTGCTTCTTCGTATTGACCCTTGTCGGTCTTGAATGTAGACTTCAAGATTCTTAGCAAAATATAGGCTGATTGATTGCTGCCACACATTCCACAGTTGATTCACCCAGATTAGTCAGGGTCTATACCATCACGCAGCTAATTTTTTCCAATATGGATGGTTGGTACATTTGCTGGCTTCCCCCCAGGTATCGTGCCCCAAGGGTATGACACTGGCTATTGGTATTGAAAATGACTTTGATTCACTCTGTTGGGACTTTCTATATACCACAGTGGCCAGTGTGGGTGCCTTCCTGACTTGGACCTGGTTGCTTTATTCCACCCCCACTGCGAGGGTCCGAATGGGTGTCATAATGATCTCTCCCTGCATTAATGGCAGGAGCACCCATCAGGGTTGCCATCTGTCTCCACTGCTTTTTGGAGTAGCAGTGGAGCCTCTTGCTCTAACTATTAGGCAGGGTGATAATTTCCGGGGCCTCGACTATCGGAGATCCATTCTCTATACCTCACTGTTGAAGATATGCTGCTGTTCTTGTCTGGGTAGCACTCTGATATGGAAGGGGTCTGTGCAGCATTGGCTCGATTTGGTAAATAATCTGGGCTCCAGGTGAACTAGAGCAAATCTATTCTGTTTCCCCTGCAGATGCCAACCACAGACATGCCCCCAGAGCTGGACAGTGAAATTAGTTTAAAATCCCATACATTTCAGTACCTAAGTGTGCAAATATACCACTCCGCATCACAATTGCTAGAGGTAAACATGGAACACTCTCGTGCCTCTCAAGCATTCTGTCTCTTTCTGGACCACCCTCCCATTATCTGCCATGGGCAAAAATGCTAATGATACCACACCTACTATACTTTTTTGCTACCCTACCCATACCAATCCCTCAAGTGATTTTCTGTGCAATGGACAGGTTACTTCTCACACTGATTTGGAGCTCAGGATGGAACAGGATCTCCCTTTCCAAACTCTGGCTCCTCAATACAGCAGGCGAGTTGGCTGCCCTTGATTTAAATCTCTGTCATGTGGCTGCGCAAGTACTTTGAGCTACAAGATGCAGGTTGGTGCAGTGAGATGCCCTGACCCATCAGATGTGAAGACTTCATCACGATCTCTGTGGCTGTGACTGAAACGGCCATCCTCAGCAAACGCTGCACGACATTTCAGGAAACATCATACTCACTGTCTTTAAATATGTTTGGGCCAGGGCACTGCAGCATATCTGCTCTCCACTCCTGATCTTGGCCCTGGCTTGTTTGTTTCATGACTGTGGTGCCCTTCAGGGGTGGGAAGAAGTGGTTGGACCTTGGGAACCTCTTTGATCACGCCACTTCCAGATCCTTCCAGGAACTTTTTGATCTCTCCCCATCACTTTTTATTTTATGGAGTGTTGAGAGCCACGGAGCAGACATGCTGTGGGTGGCCACGACTGAAAAGACACCCAATCTGGGCCTTGGGATCCTTTTCACTGCCTCTGGGAGAATGCAGGCAATCACTTTACTCTACTCTTCTCTTCTCCAGCAGACTAAGGGAGTCATTCCGACTCCCGCCGGCGGCGGTAACCGCACGCCCGGCGGGAGCCGCCGAATGACCGCACCGCGGTCAAATGACCGCGGCGGCCATTCTGGTTTTCCCGCTGGGCTGGCGGGCGACCGCCAGAAGGCCGCCCGCCGGCCCAGCGGGAAAGCGCCTTCAACGAGGAAGCCGGCTCCGAATGGAGCCGGCGGAGTTGAAGGCGTGCGACGGGTGCAGTGGCACCCGTCACGATTTTCAGTGTCTGCTTGGCAGACACTGAAAATCAATGTGGGGCCCAGTTAGGGGGCCCCTGCAGTGCCCATGCCAATGGCATGGGCACTGCAGGGGCCCCCAGGGGCCCCACAACACCCGTTACCGCCATCCTGTTCAGGATGGCGGTAAGGGGGTCGGAATCCCCATGGCGGAGCTGCAAGCAGCGCCGCCGTGGAGGATTCCCTGGGGCAGCGGGAAACCGGCGGGACACCGACGGTTTCCCGTTTCTGACCACGGCTGTACCGCCGCGGTCAGAATGCCCATGGAAGCACCACCAGCCTGTTGGCGGTGCTTCCGCGGTCGTTGGCCCTGGCGGTCGGTGACCGCCAGGGTCAGAATGACCCCCTAAGTCCAGTCTTCAACACCTCCATGCCCCTAGGGTGGCTGACTTGGATATCCCACTCTCAGCCAAGGACTAGGGCATAATACTGAAGGCTACTCCCTAGACATTGCAGAACACTAGATTCAAACTCATTCTGTTTTATTACATCCATAGGGTATATGTCCCTAGCAGCGCTTGCTGCTTGTCCGCACTGTGCTGCTGAAGGGGCTGACTTCTGTCACATAGTGTGGAGCTGTCCCACTCTCTCACTTATTTGGCCACTTTTGCCAAGTGTATGAAGCTGGCTACCCGGCGCCCTATTTTGAGCACACCAACTTTTTGCTTAGCGAGTTTGTTCCCACGCTACCACATGAAAGCGTTTACCACTAGGTTTGCAGACCTCATTTTGGTCCTGGCCCAGTGCTAACTTGCCATCTCCTGGAAGTCCCCTAGTCTCCCACTGTGGCAGACAAAACTTATCAAATGGGCAGAATATGAGGAAGCAGTTCTGAGAGGCGAGATACAGCGGAGACTCCAATCTCCGTGCGTTGCACTGGAGTAGGACACCATATTGGCTGGCTGCTGCCAGTTGGCTGGGTCTGGTACAATATAACCCTTCCCATCGGAGCTCAGAGGAAGACTCTGACTGAACTTCCTCGTCACTTCTCTTTCTTTAGAACCATGCATTTCATCAATATATACTCCCCCTTCCATTGCCTTTTTCCTGCCAACCCTGGACCTTACCGCTCACACCCACCACAGCCTCTTCCAGACACACATATTATCCTCATTGTGCCCCACCTTGCAGGTGACCTGTGTTTTTGCTTTTTGTTCTTACTATGTTTGATTAACATTTATATCCTCTCTTCAGTGTGTGACTTGCGATGACTTGGCCCTGAAACTCCTGTGCTCCTGATACCCCCTTCTTAATGCCCAATTGAATAAATATATGATTTTCTTTTATAAAGTTCGGTAATGCCCATAGGCGTCTTGGTGATAAAGAACTGTCATGGACACATTTTAACCCTGCTGGAAACTACTGGATGGAGATCAGCCAAGTTCTGAGCAATGTTCTGAAATGAATCAGATTGGGATTTTCTGTATAGAGGACGACTATTCCACAGTTTTCCATTGGAAAAAATTAAACTTCTGCCACTCCATGCTGCTCTTTTAAATTTAGGTGCCCCCACATTTTTTGTGAAATTGGAACACAGTATTCTATTATGGACATACCACTGGATTCTGAGCTTCAAATATTCCACAACCTTCTAAGAGCCTTATGGGCAGTGCTCAGGGCCTAAAAAGCAATCAGTTTGTTTAAAGGCAGCCAGTAAAGTTTAAATACTGCCTGGGATACCGACTGAAAATTTGGAATGCCTAAGAGAAGGTGCACTGCCGCATTTTGAAGAGTCTAGAGTTTATTTAATGGTCGCTTTTTGAATGTTGACATTTCAATAGCCAGCTCTTGATAACACGAGAGCAACTAGTACTGTTTTCTGCAGCTCAGAAAGAATGCAAGGAAGACCTTTTGTCAATGTTCTCAGAATATTAAAGCCAGATGAAGTGACTTGATTAATTTGGTCTGAGAAGGCCACTTTATCATCAAACATTACTCCTAAGTTCTTAATTTTTTTGGAGAGAGATGGAAGAGTTCCTAGATCCTGAGGCCCCCAAATGTGGTACCAAGAAATGCGTCATTATCAAACAGAAGAATCTCAGTTTTTCCGGAGTTAGGTTTGAAGCAAATAATTTTCATCCATTTTCCAATTTCCATCATACAGTTGTGAAACCTATTTGCTACCTCATGATAGTCACTTGAAATGGACAGCATAATCGGTGTCATCTGCGTATGATACTATGGGGAACCTGAAGGAATAAATCACTCTAGCAAGAGGTGTGATGTACACCATACACATTGAATAGTGTGGGGCATAATGACTGCCCCTGAGAGAATATGTAGGGGAGGTTGTACACGTAGTCATTGAGAGTGACTGATTGTTCTCTCTCTGACTCAAAAGAGCTTAATAGGGCCAATGAAGAGTCCATAATCCCTATACTCTCAAAATGGGTTATAAGCACTTTATGATTAATTGTGATGAACGCAGGTGACAAATCTAAGAGGATGAATGCTCCCTTACCAACATTATCCACTATTGCTCTAATTTCCACTTTGGTTACAATTAGGGCAGACTCAGTGCTGTGACCACCTCTGAAGCCAAACTGAGAAGACACTAGGAATTGATTGCTATTCAGAATGGAGGAAAGTTCCTTATTCATAGCCTTCTCCAATATTCTGGCTGGGATTGGAAATAGGGTGCCAATGGTTGACTGTGAGGATTGAATGAAGACTTCTCTATTAACAGTAACAGAGAGGCCTTTTTCCAAGGTCTAGGAAAGTATCTCAAACTGGCCATACTATTTGGAAGCTTGGTGAGACGTAAAACTACCGTCTCAGGTGCTAGATGTAGTATTCTGGAGAGGGAAGGATCTAACTTGGGGCCAGATGTAGAAAAGAAACATTTTGCGACTTGCAAATAGCGAGTCATAGCGACTCGCTATTTGCAACTCGCAAAATGTTATGCAGTACGGTCTCTCAGACACCGACTGCGACTCGCTATGGGGTCGCAATGACCCACCTCATGAATATTCATGAGGTGGGTCGCAAATTGCGGCCCCATTGCGAGTCAAGGCACTCGCAAACATGGAGGCTTGCTGTAGTCAGCAGACCTCCGTGTTCGTGACTGCTTTAAATAAAGCAGTTTTTTTTTTTTTTTAAGTGTAGCCCGTTTTCCTTAAAGGAAAACGAGCTGCACTTAAAAAAAAAACGAAACCTTTAGTTTCGGTTTTTTTTCAGGGCAGGCAGTGGTCCCTTGGACCACTACCTGCCCTGAAAAAAATGTTTGGGGTCCATTCACAAACTGGAAGGGGTCCCATGGGGACCCCTTCCAATTTGCGAGTGGGTTACCATCCACTTCAAGTGGATGGTAACTGCGATAAGATTTGCGACCGCGTACGCGGTCGCAAATGGTATTGCATCCCACTCAGACTCGCAAATAGGAAGGGAACACCCCTTCCTATTTGCGAGTCGGAAATGCATTTTGCGAGTCGGTCCCGACTCGCAAAATGCATTTCTGCATAGGAAACTCACATTTGCGACTCGCAAACGAACATTTTTGCCGTTTGCGAGTCGCAAATCGTTTCCTACATCTGGCCCTAAGTGCCTTATTTAATTGATTGTATTAGTTTTCTCACCTGATCAGCTGTCAGAGTGAATTCATTTAAAGTTTTAATTCCCATAGAAGGGCTTTCATAATTAGAATCAAACAGGCAAACTTGCACAATAGAGGAAAACTCATTATATACCTCATTGATTTTTGATTGGAAATGATTTGCAGGTTTGTCACAAAAATTGGTTTAGGCCTCATGTGTTCTTGTTGTTGAAATTAATACATTTATTGACCATTTGAAAAAGTTATTTGACTGAGTTTTTTGTGGATTCAATTTTTTTGATACAGTAAGTAATGATTGGGTTGTAATGCATTGTCAGGCTCCCCCACTCTCATTGGGTGATATGTACTAATACCCTTGTGTTGTAATATGTGAGGGGGTTAAGGAGAGCGTACTGCTGGGCTTGCTTCTGCATGATCTTTGTTACATAACACTGGAAATCAAAAGAGTTTGTTTTAAAAAAAAACATAAGCATCACTGGTAGGGATTTCTCTGTGTGGCAATCCCCAAGAGAGGCCAGGTGCTGCCCTCTCAGTAGATGAGGTGACTACTTTGCAGTACATGAGACAACCAGTGATGGCCGGGTGAGCATAACAAATAGAACATTTAACACAAATAAAACACAACTAAATGAATTAACAGCTCTCATTCTTCAAATTCTATAAACATACTGGTGTTGTACTATGAATCACAAGGGAGAAGAAAGGGTTTAGAATTAGATCTTTCATAGATTCACATGCTTGAATCATTCCCCGTCATCGAAGTGGGAGTCCCACAGTAACTTAACAAAGCAGTATATATATCACTATCATAGGCTATTATGGCAATAAAAAGGTCAGTTTATTAGCCTATCCATGTCCTTTTTTTAAAAAAAGGACAAAACTTGAACATTAACCAATCACCAACAGCACGCTCTAGAATACTCCCAACAGAGGCTGACTCCCTCATATTTTCTACTGCACGTCGTGTGAAGGTAGTCTCCAGGAGCTCTGCTCAGTTCTTCAGCTTTTACCTCTTTTTGGATCATCCAACATTATGTTTCCTGTTTCATTTCTCAAACCCTATCACTAATATGTCAGAGTAGCAGAAAATAAGGTTATAAATATGTCTAACTTTTTCCTCAAAAACTATTATTGGGACATTGAGGATTCCTTCACCTCACAAGTGAGGTCAGAGGGAGACGTTGCGCCAGGCTCCACAGAAGGCGCGCAGAAATGCCATAAAAAGACTTACCATGAGTCTTCATAAAGCACTTCTCACAGAGAGAAAAAAATTTAAGAAAAAAATATAGACCCTCAATTCCCTCTACAACTCTTACAATACATCAGAGAGATCCTCATAACCTTACATTGGGGCGTCTAAAAACCACCCGTAAAATCATCAAGAAATACGATGACATAGTCGATGACCATGTCGACTATTATTACATCGTCTATGATGGTCTCGTCTACGGTGGCCTCATCTGTGATGGTCATCTATGACGGCCTCATCTATGACGATCATCTACGACAGTCATCTACAGTGGTCGTCTACAGTGGTCATCTAAAGAGAGTCATCTACAGTGGTCATCTACGATGGTCATCTACAGTGGTTGTCTACGACAGTCATCTACAGACGGTCATCTGCAGGTAGTCGTTGACGACGGTCATTTACAGTGGTCGTCGACGACAGGCATTTACTGTAGTCGACAACGGTCATCCACAGTGCTCGTCGACGACGGTCATCTACAGTGTCATCGATGACGGTCATCTACAGTGTCATCGATGATGGTCATCTACAGTGGTCGTCGTCGACGGTCATCTACAGTGGTTGTCGACAACGGTAGTCGGTGACAGTCGTCTACGGTGGTCGTCAACCACTGCCTCATCTATGGTGGTCGTCCATGACCGCCTCATCCATGATGTACATCTATGACGGCCTCACCTACAATAGTTGCCTGCGATGGCCTCATCTACGATGGTCGTTCATCAATGCCTCATCTATGATGGTGGTCTGTGACAGCCTCATTTATGATGGTGGTCTGTGACAGCATCATCTATAATGGTTGTCTACGACAGCCTCATCTATGATGGTTGTCTACAACAGCCTCATCTATGATGGTCGTCTATGACAGACTCATATATGATGGCAGTATCATCTATGATGGTCGTCTATGGCGGGCTTATCTGTGATGATCTTCTATGACAACCTCATCTACAATGGTTGTCTACGACAGCCTCATCCAGTTAGAAAGCAGGTCAGCTCAGGTCAACTCAAGCCTGGAGGCACCAACGCAGAGCAATATAGTATCAAGTCTGAGAGTGGATAATGTGGCTGATCGAGCAGATGGCCTGGAATGGAGGCAACAGAAAGATACAGTAGACAGACATCATCATGTGCAACAAGGAGGAGCTATAATGAGAGAAGGCAAGAAGTGGTCCTGGCCTGGGATGTGTGATGTACTGTCAGGACCGCCTTGCATTATGGTGTTAGCCCTTAACAGGCGAACTGCAATAAACTATTTGCTGAATAAGCGGCTTTCTCCAGTATGTTGACTGGTGACACCTCACTTATTAATATATGTGTACAATTTAATGATCAAATCCTGACTTCTTTGAATCATTTCAGTTTTGGATGTGAATGTGTATTCATTTATGATGTAAAACAAACAACTTGAATATAAAAAGAAATGTTGTGAATATATGTGCCATCATTTACTGATCACACCAGAAACAGTAATAAGATGTAGACCTGAGTGTTTTTGGTCAGTGTTAGGGTTGATAAGAAGATTGAGAACAAGGTACTCACTAAAAACAAAAGTGTGGAGTTGACAGCAAAGGCTGGCCGCAGTGTTAAGTATAGGTTCAGCCAATATCTGGTGAATACAAGCTCACTTTCTTGGAGCTGAGTGGCAGAAATCACAGACCTCATAAAATAATAATGATTTTAGCTCAAGGTTTACGGTGTCCTGTGCATAATATTAATGCCAAACTGGTTTCAACAGTAACATAACATGGCTGCAGGTTGATGCACCATTTTCCAGACAGAGCTCAGCACATTCAAAATAAGTGAGGATGGTACTTCATATGTTCAATGGCACGTGTAGCTGCAGAGACACGTGCTATGCATTGCTTCCGCCATCTAGTCTTGGGCTCGGAGTGTTACAAGTTGTTTTTCTTCGAAGAAGTCTTTTCGGAGTCACGGGATCGGTGACTCCTCCTCTCGGTCATACTGCTCATGGGCATTGACTCCTTTGTTAGATTGTTTTCTTTCCACTGTGGGGTTCGGACGTGTTTCCTCTCGCTCCGAGATTGTGAATCGGAAACTCTAGATAATTTTCTTTGACCGTCGGTATTGTTTCAATCGCGTTTCCATCTATAGTCGAGCTGATAGTACAGTCGAAAACCAATTTTCGCCCTTCTGGGAGTGAGTGTCCATCTCGGGTCTACCACGCCGAAGCTTGATGGATCGGACTCCATTTCGATTCTGTCCTCACTGCCACGCAAAATTTCCATACACAGACCAACACCTGGTATGTAATCTGTATCTCTCTCCTGATCATCGAGAAGAGGAATGAGAAGCTTGTCGATCGTTCTGATCCAAGAAGACACTACGTGACCAGAGAGCCAGCAGACTGGAAGTGGCATCGAAAAGTACAGAGTATATTGACACCCTTGAGGAAGAACAGGCGCAAATGGCAGTTTCCATTCAGGACACCGGCTCCGAAGAAGACTCGGAGGAAGATAGCCAACTCATCACTGCCGGTCTGCACGTGAATACAACTCCCCCTACGCCCACTCCTAAAAAGTCATCGCAGGCCTTGGGTGCACCACTGCCAGAGAGCCATGGTTCGACCCGCAAGAAAATACTTGGCAACCGACCTTCGGGTTCTGTGCCGAAAAAGGCCACACCTACTTTGATATCGGAGTCGAGCAAATCCACCAAAAGCACAACTTCTGAACCGAGCCGGCATCCACACTCTTCGGAGTCAAAACCTCGATGTCCTGCCTTGGAGCTAAAATAACAGCCTGTATTTTTGGGCCCGCAACAACTGCAAACTTTGGAGCCGAAAAAGTATTCGTAGACATAAGAACAAGGACTTTCGAGCCACCTAAAGCAGGGCTCCAAGCCATATGATGAACTGTCCTCTAAATCATCAAAACCATCAGAATACATTTCTGAGGACACTGACATTCAACCCATTCTAGAAATCATGGATGAAATACAATCAAGGACCCATATCCATGAAGAGACTGGGAGGATCATTACTGCACCTCCTCCACAGACTAAAAGAAAGTTGGCTTTTCAGGAACATCTCGATACTGCTCCACCACCAAACGGAAGGAGAAGCCATTACCTCTGCATATTTCTCCCCCACATTCACCACAACTTTCTTTTTCACCACCTCCCACTAGCCCACCACCATTGCCTTCACCAACTCACTCATAGACTTATACTCATGGTGATACGGTTGATCCTAGGGATCTGTATGATGCAGATTCCACACCAGCTAATGACCCAGACCTATATCCCTCAAAGCCTTCTCCACCAGAGGATACAACTGCATACATGCAGGTCATCTCTAGGATAGCTGCATACCACGGGATACTCATGCACAGTGAGCCTTTAGAAGAGGATTTCCTTTTTAATACCTTATCCTCCATGCACTCACATTACCAGTGCCTCCCAATGCTACCTGGCATGATCAAGCATGCAGATGAGATATTTAAGGAGCCGGTTAAAGCTAGGGTTTTAACACCACACATAGATAAGAAATATAAGCCTGCACCTACAGATCCTGCTTACATTACACATCAGGTTCCTTGGGACTCAGTGGTTGTCAGTGCCGCCAGGAAAAGGGCCAATAGCCAGTTGTCAGGGAATACCCTTCCCCATGACAAAGAAAGCAGGGAATTTGATGCTGCTGACAACAGGGTAGATATATAGCCATCTAACCAATGGCACATTGCAAATTCACAAGCCTTGCTAGCAAGGTATGATAGAGCTCACTGGGATGAGATGCAGGAGCTATTACTACACCTGCCAAAAGAACATCAGAAAAGGGCTAAAATAATTGTTGAGGAAGTTCAGGCAATAAGTAATAACCAGATAAGGTCTGCCCTTGATGCTGCAGATAGAGCAGCTAGAAGTGTGAATACTGCTGTAACCATACGCAGACACACATGGTTACCTTCTTCTGGATTCAAATCAGAAATACAGCAGGCAGTACTGAATATGCCTTTTGATAAGAAACACCTGTTTGGTCCTGAGGTTGACACCACAATAGAAAAACTCAGGAAAGACTCAGACACTGCTAAAGCAATGGGAGCCCTATACACAACACCTTATAGAGGCTCCTTTCGTAAGCAGCAATTTGGAGGAGGATTCGACAAGGCAGGGTTGATGAATCCAGCAGGTCAAGACATGGGGCTCCAACTTTTTGCTCTCGTGATCACACCACGGGGCCACAGGTGTTGTGGCTGAGTCAGGTGTCATGGACATCAGTGACACGGCACTTGGGCTCCAATACAGGCAGCGATGTGGATTTGGAGAACGGGCCTGCTTCCGAAGTTGCTCTGGAGTGGATGTGCTTAGTTCCTTCTTAGTTGAACCAGAGGCCAATTCCGAGGGCCCAAGAACTGGATTTGGCACCGCTTGGCAAGTCAGGACTCTCAGCAAGAGAGTCCAGGTGCTGGCACGTGAAGTCTTTGAAGTCCATGAGACTTTTTAACAGGATGCAAGCTCAACCCAAGCCCTTGGAGAACCTTTGGAAGCAGGATGTAAAAAGCATAGTCCAGTCCTTTCACTTCCAGTACAGAAACAGCAACCAGCAGGCCAGCACAGGCCAGTCAGAGTGGCAGTCCCTCCTACAGCATCCAGCTCTTCCTGGCTGAAATTCAACAGTCTAGAAGGATTCTAACTGTGTTGTCAGAGGTCCAATACTTATACCCATTCCTGTCTTTGAAGGAGGCAACCTCCAAAGGGGAGTCTTGATAGTGCACAAGACCCTGCCTTTCCGTATCTTTGAAGGAGGCAAACTTCAGAGAGAGATCTTGGTAGTGTACAAGACCCTGCCTTTCCCTGCCCAGGCACACTCTGGGGAGTTGGTGACTGCTTTGTGTGAGGACAGCACAGCCCTATTCAAGTGCAAGTGTCAGCTCCTCCCACCACTCTAGCTCAGAAAGACCCATTAGCCTGGTGATTGCCATCAGGATATGCAGGGTACACCTCAGCTCCCTTTGTGTGAGTGTCTGGAGTGAATGCACGAACAGCCCAACTGCCATCCTGACCCAGATGTGTATTCAGCAGACAGAGGTACAGAATTATTAAGCAAGAAAATGCCCACTTTTAAAAAGTGGCATTTTCAAACTTACAATTCAAAAACCAGCTTCACCAAAAGATATATTTTTTAAATTGTGAGTTCAGAGACCCCAAACTCCACATCTCTATCTGCTCCCCTTGGAAATTTACACCTAAATGATTTTTCAAGGCAATCTTCATGTTACCCTATGGTGGAGGTAGGCCTTGCAATAGTGAAAACTGAATTTAGCAGTATTTCACTACAGGACATGTAAAACACACCAGTACATGTCCTACCTTTTAAATACACCGCACCCTGCCCATAGGGCTGCATTGGGCCTACTTTAGGGGTGATTTACATGAAGCAGAAGAGTAGGTTTTGTCCTGGCAAGTGGGTGCACTTGTCAGATTGAAATGGCAGTTTGAAACTGCGCACACAGACACTCCAGTGGCAGATATGAGGCATGTTTCCAGAGCTTCTCATGTGGGTGGCACAATCAGTGCTGCAGGCCCTCTAGTAGCATTTGACAGGCCCTGGGCACACATAGTGCACTTTACTAGGGACTTACTAATAAATCATATATTCGAATTGTGGAGAAACCAATCACCAATACATTTTAGACGGAGCGCATATGCACTTTAGCACTATTTAGCAGTGGTAAAGTGCCCAAATTTCTAAAGCGAACAAAAACAGTTCTGAAAAAATAGGAGGAAGAAGGCAAAAAGTCTGGGGATAACCCTGCAAAAAAAGCTAGGTCCAACACCTAGTTTGAAAAATCTGCAATCTTCTAAAATTAACAGGGCCTACAAAACTTGTCCAGAGAGTCCACACAAGAGCCTTGACTTTCACTCTGCCAGAATGTATGTGTGTGACTTTCTTCTAGTGCAGTGCCCCATTCTTCTTGAGAAGTGGTATAACATGAACATATATTCACATCTGGGGTGGACCACGGGTGCAGCCATCATTACGTGCATGTGTTGCAGTCTAAAGGTGGGAGAAGGCAAGAAACCACAAGAGAATAGTGATTATAAGAAACTGTTTTATTTAAGAGGAAAGGAAGGACAAAGTGAAAGTAAAGACATTTAGACATAAAGGGAGTATTCAATTAATACTTTGGTTTTCATAGAGTGCTTTATTCTTCAGCCATTTCTAACTGCTACAAACCATAAGTGTTAATATTATCTAATTTGATCCAATTCAAGTTACTGAACTTGGGAGGATGGGAGGTTCGGTTGGCCATACTCAAAAACTTATGATCCACAGGTTTCAGCGAAGTTGGAAGCAAGCATTATCTGAGTTGTGGCTCATTATGAGTTTTCTAGTATAATGTTACAATATTTCAGCACCTTTTATTACCATTATCATGGGTGAGTGATAATTACTTTGTCGCAATATTACTTAATTACTTCACGGTTTCCATTTAGAATGAGGCATAGTTTGAAAAAAGTGTGAATTGTGCACTTACTACCACATGGTTTACTATTTTCTCAGCAGTTTTCTCTTATCACATTTGTGTGAGTCTTTACTGGTAAAAATTCAAATGGGCAAAACTACTTGATGAGCGAGCTTATCCATATGAATCACTATCCCAATTTAGGGAGAAAGTCCTATTTCCACCCTGATTGGGATTTCAACAGGACTTAGAATGAACCCCTAATGTTAACCAACGAGTTGGGTAGGCCTCTCAGTAGTGAAAAACACATTTGGGAGTTTTTCCACTACCAGGATATGTAAAGCTTAAAAGTATATGTCCTGCCTTTTAATCACATAGCACAATGGCCAAGGGTCTAACTAGGGCCTACCTTACGGGTGACTTGTACGTTATAAAAAGGGAGGAAAAGGCTTGGCAAGTCAGCATGGCAGTGTAACTGCACAGACAGGATCTGCAGTTGCAGACCTGAGACATGTTTAAGGACTACTTGAGTGGGTGGCACAAGCAGTGCTGCAGTCCCACTAATAGTATTTAATGTACAAGCCCTGGGCACATGTGGTGCACTTTACTAGGGACTTATAAGTAAATTAAATATGTCAATTGGTGATGTCCATCAAACAATGTTTAAGGGAAAGAGCACATGCACTTTAGGCCCCTGTCAGTAGTGGCACAGTGCCAAAAGTCCTAAAGCCAACAAAAAGAAATAAGCAAAAATGTGAGGCAAAATGTTTGGGGGAAGACCACTCTAAGGCTGACAAGTCTAACAGAACCATTAAGCATCTTGCTGGCTGTGGTAGGAGAATACTGAAGACTGGGTGATATGGAAAGAGAGAGAGGCAACATGGGGAGTATTATGATACGAGAAGGTGGTCAAGGAATGACAGATACAGATCTGATAATCCAATCAGTATAGGCTTGTCTTTAGGGTTGTTGGGCCCCAGCCTCTCTCTTTTCTGTCCCTTTTTTATGACCAATAGTGAATATTTGCTTATTATTGACTATTTATATAGCACATGCCAACCTTAGCTGCGAGTGAGGGTCAAGCAGCCATGCGTAGTGAGTCTTATTTGATTCCGAGGTCTATAGCAGACACAGGGAGGTACATTACCAACCGTCAGACAGCTTTTCCATGTCCAGAGAAGTCCCAATTTTGACCTAGGAGGTCTGACAAGCCTCTGAGATACCAATTTGGGATGTGCTGCAGCATCTTCTGTACATACAGCTATATGCACTTTAGGCTTCAGACATATCGGCCCATATTTATACTTATTTTGCACCGCATTTGCGTCATTTTTTTTGTCAAAAGCTGCACAAACTTCCAAAATGCGCTGATTTTGCGTCAAAAAGTGATGCAAATGCAGTGCAAAAAATGTATAACTATGGGCCATAGTGCCTGGGTTTCACTGCAATCAGGCGCTCACCTGACCGTCTCCTATCTCGTCACATGATGGAGTGAGTGAGAATGAATGAGTGAGTTAGCTGTGAGTACGAATATGTGAGCCAGAGTGAATGAGAACAAGTGAAACTGAGTGAGTGAGAGCGACTGTGAGTGACAGTGATTTGGGTGAGTGTGAGGGATTGTGAGCGAGAATGAGTGACAGTGAATGAACGTGAGCATGGGTGACTGAGATTAGGTATGTGTGTGTGTTGCGCTGCTGCTGGTCTTGGTGTCCTTGGGTATTTTTTGGCTTACAGAGACAACTATTGCAAAGTGTTGGTGCTGGCATATTAGAGATAAAAATTAGGCTACAGTACATGAGTAACAAAATTCTGCGTTACTGGAGGTAAATCTTTGCATACGGGTTCTTAAAGCAAAATGCTGGTACTCTAGACATAATTCTTGGTATATGGGGCAGTGATGGCAAAACAGTGGCACTGGCGCACAAGGGCACATATTTATACTTTTTTAGCGCTGCATTTGCGTAATTTTTTGACGCAAAAGCGTCGGAAACTAGCAAAATACAATTATATTTTATAAATTTGCGCCGTTTTTGCGTCAAAAAGCGGCGCAACTGCTCGCTTAAAATGCATAAATATGGGCCAAGGTTTTTCTTGCTGTATGAAACACCTAATGCCTAAATGTGTTAATGAGAGGTATCAGTGATGAACGGATGAGAGACTGGGTGAAATGATCAAAGCAGACGAGCTATTAAAATAATGGCAAAGCTAAAGAGCTAAGCTGAGAGTTAGACTTGGAAAGATTAGATTGAGAAATGTGGAAGAGAAAGTTACCAGTAACAAGTTCCATTGGTGCATTGCAATGAAGGGCACTGCTCACTGCTATCTTTGATATGCTCGTATCCCTATGACTGTCCCTGGGATACCACTGTATCACCAAAAGTTTTTCCTTTTGGAGCTCCGTTAGCCCCATTTTCTAAATCAATAACACCAATTATTTTTTATACGCCCTGCTGTTTCCCTGACAGCAGAAAATGTTGATCTCTTTGAACCTTTCTGTATCACTGAAAATCCTGCCGATAGCTTGGACGAAGGTTTAAAGGGTGAGGTGCTTGAAAACTGCAGGTGGTAGCGTGATCAGATATGGGGGACCCCCAGTGCTTAATTTGTAAATTAAAAGGTGCCGGTGCTCACAGCTCTACGCTTAAACACGCAGCTGCTTCAATTAAAAGTGCCAGCACATAATACTGAGGCAGCGTAATCCTGAAGCCACCTCGGGCCTCCGGTCCATTTATAGGCACTCTCTGCCCCTTCAGCTCACTCTGTCAGCTTCCTGCTTTTCTCCTATCTGACGCTTTTTCGTTTTTCTCTTTCTCCGTCTTTCACACGTGTCTTTTGCTCGCAGCGAATGCTTGAGACAGAAAACGAAGCGCCGGCCCTCAGTAATAAGTGCCAGTGCTCCGCACCGGAAACAACAAGCACAAATTAAGCACTGGGGACCCCCTCGCAGTACCTTCTAGGGGGCGAGGTTTTGATATGCCACTGGGTAGATCAAATATGATGGAAGTCTTGGTATGATTTTATGTAGTGGTAAGCGTCTACATGGCACCACAAGTTAATCTTTACATAGTCCTATTTAGCATAGTTGCAAATAAAAATGGTATTTACATCTGCTTATCACAGTAACAGCTGTTTATGCATAGACATTTTTGCTACGTAATGTGGAAATGTAATGTTAAATATATTTATTTCCTTACCAGGTTGCTTCTCGCCGCTGGGTATGGAAAGTGGAACAATAAAAGATGAACAGATAACTGCCTCTTCCTATTATTCCTCATGGTATCATTCATGGAAGCCTCCTCTGGCACGCCTTAATAAGCAGCAGTCTGTCAATGCCTGGCAAGCAAAGGTAATAGTCATAGATGGTAATTATCTACAGTAAGAACGCCTGTTTACGTCACCTTCTAGCAGAACAACAAAACAGAAGTTTGGAATGTTGTATTTTTACCACGTACTAGAGTAGATTACCAGTCACTTAACCCAGTAGTGCATCGTTCATAAAAGTCACGCTGCATGTTAGCCTGCAATCAATTAACTACACTGCAAAAATATAGAAAGGGGAATGAAGGTTAGCCAGTAGGCCATTTCACACAAGCCTGTAGTGAGAGTCGACATATTACAACGCAGTCTCGTTAAAGAAAGTAGAAGTTTATTAAATGAAGGATGAGCACCACCAATAGTCTGCCAGCTTGGTCCGCTCCTAGTCTCCAACTGCCAACCAATCAAATGGCACGCATGGAGTCCACGAGTGTTCTTAGTGTATGCCAATCTGACAGTTCAAAGAACATCAATACATGTTCATGGAATAACGTAGTCCTTATGTGTATATTGTATCTAATGTAGCTACAACACGACTCCCAGACCTTTCACGATACCCTCTAAAGGTATCATTTCTCAGATAGTTAGAAAATTTCAAGCTACCATGAATGAACACAGTCGACTTTCATAATAAATAGTTTTATTCTATATTCGGAGATGTGTGGCCTATACAGCAAGAATGTCGAAAGGAATGTGTTCCACCACTGAGAATGTACAGTAATCAAAAGTGAAGATTCTTTTAGTCGGTGTGACAGTGTAGATAATATGACTTGGGTCGCTGTCACTAGAGTGGACATCACAATTGTTTATAGTTTTGCTATGCCGTTGTTACTGTTCACTGGGTCTTTGAGATCTGAGGGTCTAGTACCTGCCTTGTAAGTCATGTGGTGCCAATATATGTAGCTTAGAAGGAACTAAAAAAGCTGAAAAAGCATAGCTGCTGACAAGGTAGACTGCTCTGTTTCCCTGCCAAAATGGCACTTGAGCACATAGATCTTCACACACATAGACGCTGTCTTGAAACAAACGTAGCATATGAATTACACATGCAAATGTTTGTTTTATATTTAGTAATAATTGCTCTATACCGCACTGGGTATGTAGACTTGCTGCACACAGCCCTGGGAGGCAGTCCTAACTCAAATTAAATGCTTGATTCGCAACATTTATATTTCAAGTGTAGAAGTTTAATAATTCAACATGAGCTGTTTCCATCAAAATGTTTGATTCATTCAACAAATGCATAATAATGGGTAAAGTTGCTTCACATTCTTTTGTACAATTAGCGCTTGTTTGCTTATGTCAAAATCATTGAAATACTCCATGTATATTTCTGGCACTGAATTGAACATTTAGCAATTCAATGCCCGAAATGCATTGGAAAGGAGCATGGAGTGTTTCAATGTGTTTGCCATAAGGAAAGAAGTTCTCATTGTACAAAAGAATGTGAAGCAACAATTTAATGGAAACAACTCATGTTGAATTGGATTATTAAACGTCTACACTTGAAGTATAAATGTTGTGAATCAAGCATTTAATTTGAGTAAGGACTGTCCTCCAGGTGTGTGACAGTATGGGCCTCATTACAACTTTGACGGTCTCAGGACCACCATGTTGGCGGTGGCGGTCATACCGCCAACAGGCTGGTGGAGAAGACCGCCAAATTATGACCATGCCAGTATCCACAACAGATTACAGCCAAAGCACCACCTACACCGCCACAGCGGTCTGGCCGCCACTGACAAACGGTATCCACCTGCAGGCCGGCAGAGACCAATTTCCGCCAGACAGATTACAAGGTTGCACACCTCCAAGGTTACCAAAGCAGTCGCAACACCGCGAAAACCCAGGTGGAAAAGAACTGCATAAAAGGAGACACTCACCTTCAGGAAGCCATACTTGTCTGAAGCCACCATGGAACAAGAATTCCACGTCATCCCACTGCTCCTACTCTCCCAGAGTCTCAGGAATCAACGCTGAAGACGATGACAGCAATCGTGAGTACACACACTTACTTGTCACTGTTGTAAATTGTCAAAGTTCGTACGCTCACACAACATACCATCGGGAACGGGGGCGACGGTGACACACAAATTGAACAGCACACTGACACGCACACTTTCAGACAGCCACATACACACCCACACATACACACTAAGGCCATCACACACACACATCAAAAACATACACGACTCCTGGAAACACAGCACCGGCCCAGGCACACACGATAACCCACAACTCCACAACATGTCACAACAACACCACAACCGCTACACCATCAATGCATCTGCAAGCACCACAATAGACACTTCCCAGTGACAAATCACACATACACCACAACGTACTACCAACAGGAAACTAACGCACACAATCACAAAACCATACAACGCAGAAATCGATATGCACAGCATACACACAGCACATTGTATCTGACATACCATGCACCAAACATGCACACGCACACAGTCAAAGCACACAAAGCCACACAACACTGCAACAAGCACATCTCTACGCAAACACCACTCCATTCCCTGACAACATGTCCCCAACATACACATGTCCATCACACAACACACACCCATCACTGGGGGGACAACCTCACATGCTGCCCAGGCAAAACAGGTAGCACAAGCACCACTTACACACAAATACTCCCACACACAAACAGTGTCACCCATGAACAAATCTGCCCTAAGAAAAGACATGCAGGACAAATATGTAACATCGAAACCAACAACTGGTTGGTCCAAGGATGTGTTAATCATAAAATTGAAAATTAATGAAATGTCTAAGGCCATAGGCCAATCCAGATAGAAAATGTGCAACATGCACACAATGCACATCTCTGTGCCCTGAACTTGTCTCCTGACTGCCATGAAACCTCCACAGGTAGGGGCATCAAGAGGGCAGGCAGGCATCTCAGGGATTATCGGGGGTGGGCAGAGTGGGGGTGTTTGGGCCTCGGCTTTCGAGGGGCTCCTTTCTTTTGGATTCGGCTTGGGAGGTGGTGTTTAGGTCCACGCTTAGGGGAGGGTTGGGTCCTCTTGGGAGGGGGGTACACGTCTTAGCGGCGGAGGGGCATTGGTACTTGCAGGGGGGTTGGGGAGGCCTTGGACATGGAAGGGACAGGCCTAGGGAGGGAAACTGAGCGTTTAAGGGTCTCATGGGGGGAAGAGGAGTAGGGAAAAAGGTAAAACATGAAAGGAATACTTTTTAGACACACAGGGATGGTCATCAGAAGAGGCTTTGGGTGTGGAAGGTGAGGGAGTGGTTGTCTGACGTGTATGTGAGGGGGTGTTGTGGGTGCATGTTTGTGGGAGGTATGCTTGTGGGTGATGGGTGTCTGTTGGGTGGGTGAGTGAGGGCATTTATGTGTACAGGACTGAGGGGGTGGAGGTGCTGGGAGATGCTGTGATGGGTGGGTGGCTGTCTTTTGGGGTGGTGACTGCAGGTATGGTGGATGGGCTGCATGTAGGAGTGTCAGTGCTTGTGTCAGTGCAGGTCTGGTAACTGGGGTGCATGTCTGAGGGTCTGCTATTGTGCTGACTCTGGGTTGGATAGGTGTAGTGTCTGGATCTGTGAATGTTGGTGTGGTGTCTGCAGGTGTGTCAGGTATAGTTTCAGTGATGCTGGGGATGGTGTGGGTGCCTGCCCAGGTTGTGTCTGTTGCTGTGTGTGTAGGTGTATGTTGCTTGAGTGCATGCTGGTGGTGTGTCTTGTGGTGCTTGTGTTTGTCTAAGCTACCCTTGGATGTTGATGTGGATGCATGTTTGTCTGTTTGTGTGCTTTGGATGCGTTTGAGAATAGAGTTTTGAGATTGGGAAGAGGAAGGTGGAGGGGTACTGTAGACAAAGGGTGACTGGCTGCTGTCAATGTGGAGGCCAGAACCTGAAGAGATCTTTGTAGGCCAGCTAGTGCACTGTGAATGCCCTCTAAGAATGAATTACTCTGTTGTATCTGAGTAGCCAGTCCCTGGATGGCATTCACGATGGTCCACTGACCCACAGAGATCAACCTCCAGTGGTCAATAGCCTGCTCACTGAGGGCAGCAGGGTTGGCAGGGGCAGAGGTGCCTGTGACAAAGGAGGCGCACACCCAAATGAGTCGAGATCTACATGGAAGGGCGGTGGTAGTAAGGGGGATGGTGGATTGAGATGGTGCTGGGGCGGTCCCAGATGAGTCCGTCACCACTAGGGAGTGTCCACTGGAGGAGGATTCCGAAGATGAAGAACAGGATCCTGTCTCCCCTGTAGCACTCCCCTCGCCCTCCGGGCCACTGAGTCCCTCAGTGTTGGTGGTATCATGACTTCAGACCCAGTGGCGAGCAGATTCCCCACTCGCCTCTGCCAGTCTCCTTCACCTGCCAGTGTAGATGCTGAGAAACAGAGAGAGAGGTAGGTTCATCACATTCTTAACATACAAATACATTACACCGTACACAACAGTAACAATACATCTATGTGTAAAACACCCCCAGGTAGAAACCATTGTAAGCCAACATCATGTCACAACATACTTTCCAAAACCCTATATGACAACAATCTCACACACAACATAAGCCAACTATCTGACCACTAAATCACCATCCTATCAGTACAGCTATAACACAAACTATACCTGCACAAGATGGTAGGTCAACAGTAACAGTGTATCCCTATACAGAGCATCACAGTGAAACAGCATTTCATCAATGGGAATTATGTTGACTTTGATATCACATTAATACATACTCCAAATCTACACTTGCTCGGTCCATTACCAGATGTCATGTCCTATAAAAGTTACCTCATCACATTCCAATTACAACACAACGTGTTGCTTAGCAATCACATTCATAACTTGCAACTCTGTCTATAACATTCACAAAGGCAAAAACCACAAATTCACCTATTACATTTGGCATATCCAGAGTTGGAGTCTAATAGATTTCAAATCCATTTCAACAACACATGTATCAATAGTGTTTTTGCAATGGTTGATACATACTTTGTGGACCTACTCATCTCAGAAATTCTCACATAATAAACAAAGTCTTGTACAGCAATAGGGGCCTACTCAGCACACAGGATTTACCCACAGACAACCCAGGGACCATACCAACACCTTCAATACAGTGGGAACCTGCCATGTGCATGAAGGCCACATACAGTTCTACTGATACCGATTATTATCAACCTCATATCAACAATATCAAAATCCCAACATCACTATCAGTACTTCAAACATGAGTAACCTTACTTCTTTGGAGGAAAGTTTCACAGACATAATCAGTCTCTTCAGTGACCACAAATGAGACAAACACCTAGAGTCCAGCAAATTGACTGATAACATGAACCATTCCACCAACATGTTAATGTCAACTACAAAACTTGCAACACAATGAAGTCAGTGCAAATTGAGCTTAGCCATGCTAACATCCATCTAAACAGATTCACAATAGCTAAAGTAAGTATGCCAAACTTGGACCAGAAATCTTGAAAATGGCAGGAATTACCAATGTACACATGCTATTAGCAAAAAGCAGTGTATATTGTACCATTTAGGAGATGTCCTGCCCTATGTAGCATGCCCACAATGCATTGGCTAAGGGAATACCAAGCTAGCGACTTACCTTCATAATACAATGTAGATGGGACAAATAGGGGGTTATTCTAACTTTGGAGGAGTGTTAATCCGTCCCAAAAGTGACGGTAAAGTGACGGATATACCACCAGCCGTATTACGAGTTCCATAGGATATAATGGACTCGTAATACGGCTGGTGGTAAATCCGTCACTTTTCCGTCACTTTTGGGACGGATTAACACCTCCTCCAAAGTTAGAATAACCCCCATAGTCTGAATTCACATTTCAGTGACACGCCTTGCACTAGGAATGTAGAAATACCACCGTGTTTTTCATCATGAGGGATGTCCACCCTGAATACCTGAATACACATCAAAGTTTTCCAATGTACAGTTCCCACTTAACAATGGGGACACCTCTTCACACCTCTGAGTAAGTGTAGCAAGTATGCCATGTGAAATTTCAGATTGGTTTATGTCCCTAGACACAATAGAATCTACACACCTGTATGTCAATGTTGTAACCTGTTCACCTAGGTGTATCTAAGGGACCCTTGACCTTTAGCACTTACCACATTGTCACAGCTTAAATACTTACACATTATACACTGATCTGGCAGAGGGATGTACATGTGTGTAGTCATTTTTTTGTGGCTGCTGTGCTGCCCTCAAACGCCCATCCAACTCAGGGTAGGCCACTGCCAAAATGTGGGCCAATAGGGGGTCCGAAGGCACCCCTCCCTTGTTGAGAGGACATCCCCAGCTGGGCCTCTGCGCTCTTCCGGGCCCAGCATCACAGGTCCTCCCACTGCTTCCTACAGTGGATGCTTCGCCAGCTGTGGACCCACAGTGCCCGCACTTGCTTGTCGATGGCACGCCAGAGTCCCTTCTTTTGATGGGCGTTGATCTGCATGGATGACACAGAAGGAGAAAGTTATGTCCCCATGCAACATCCCAACACAAGTGTCAGAAAACTTCAGTCGCACTAAGTAGGCAAGCATACCCTTACTCTCAGTCCAAACTCATTCACAATTTACCATCTGCAGCCAGCCCATGTGTGAAGTGGAGTCTCCCAACAATATGCATGAACAGTATCTGGTATTGTCTATACACATATGACCAGGCCACATGATTATCCATAACATGGTATGTCTCCATGAACATTTCTCACAACACTATTGTTGTACATTGTGCAACATATGTTGTGTATAAAGGAAATTAGAGTACACACTGGTTACCATGTATCACTACTGTATGTCTGCCGATGCACAGGTACACATTTCCATACACCCAGACATAATTGCCCAATCCCTCACTACCTCACATTGTATGTTCACCATCATATACTCCACCTTTCATGGTATACCATTGGACTCACCTGTTCCTCTGGTTCACCGTAAAGCTGTTCATACAGGGGTAGGACCTAATTCCCAAGCTTGTCCAGCTCTTTTGGAGTGAAGGCTGGGACCCTATCACTTGCAGGACGTGCCATGATAGCTCCCAGAGGCAGTACACAGCAGCTCAGGTAGTAGATGTCTTGATGGAAGCGGTGTCAGGAGTCAAGTGAGAAAAACTGCAGAAGATGGCGGTCATGTCCACCAGGTATATGACCTTCACCGCCGCCATTGGCCCAGGTCCGCCAAAGCCAGCAATGTGTTTCAATGGCAATGTCCACTGTGGTTGTGACCGCCTACCGCCATGACGACATCCGCCGGCGGAGTTAAGTCACTTCCTCATATCCAGTACAGTAGGTCAGGCAGTGGCCATTTTGAAACAGTTATATGTATGGAAAAGTTATGGAATCTGCTTCATTGATGATTATCTGTAATGTGCAAACTATTAGTAAGTGCTGCCTTCATGTTTAGTGGTCTAATTGTGCATGTGAGTAGTAAAGTCTGGGTAACAGAGGAATTGGCGGTAATGGAAAGGATATAACATATTCTCACATCCTATGTGTGACAGCAATGGAGTATAGGTGCAAAAAATATGTTTCACATGTAAATTAGGTTGGACTATCAAACACTGGCAGTCACAGATAAATAAGCATGTATAGTACATCAGAGGATTCAGAGAATGTGAACCAAGGGGACTGTCATAGGATGCATAGCAACATGCTGTACTTCTAATGTCATATGTTGTATCTGACATCATCTGGAGATATATGTGACTTCCATTTAAACATATTCATTATGTGTACATTGTAAAAGGCACCTACAATCAAATGTTTCCCCACATAGTTATCCTGGCATGAGGAGAGGAAGACACCCTCCAGTACTAGTAGACCTGGACACCATGGAGGAGAGACACATTATACAGATCTATTGCCTGAATAGGCATACAATCATGGATCTTTGTGATCAGTTGGAGCCAGATCTGATGCCTGCCATTCACAATCAAAATAGCATACCTCCCATCATTTAAGTCATGTCAGTGCTACCCTGCCCGGCCACTGGGTCCTTTCAAAATTCAGTGGCCCTAACTGCAAGGATGCCTCAGCCCATGCTCAGTCTGGTTTTCAAGGATGTACTGTGTGCATTGTTAAAACACCTGGAGAGCTACATCAGATTTCCCCAACGTAAGGATTTTCCCTATGTGAAGGCAGAGTTTAATGCATTGGGGCACATTTCACATGTGGTCGGAGCCATAGATGGCACCCATGTAGCCTTGGTTTCCCCCAGTGCCAATGAACAGGAATACAGGAACAGGAAAAACTACCAGTCTTTCAACATCAAGTAGTGTGTTTGGCAGACCAGTACATTTCACAAGTCTGTGCAAAGTATCCAGGATCAGTCCATGATTCCTTCATCATGCAGAACAGTAATATCCCACTGCCAAATCTACAGAGTGGGCCTGGATGGTTGGAAAGTCACATTTGACAAGTGTGTTTTCAAAGTTTATCTCGTGCTATCACAAATGTTTATGTCCAAGATATATGTTTGTGTTGTTGTGACTATTCCTTACAGGGGACTCTGGCTCCCTAAACTGTGCTTGCTTATTGACACCAGTGATGTACCCTACCACGCCAGGGGAAGTCCGCTACAACGAGGCCTACGGAAGGACAAGGCGTGTTGTGGAGCTGAGTTTTGGGTTCCTGAAGGCAAGTTGTTTCTGCCTGGAAAAATCTTGAGGCGCTCTCCTCTACTCACCCAACAAGGTATGTCAAATAATTGTTGTCTGCTTCATGGTCCACAACCTTGCCCTGAGACGTCAGATACCATTCATACAAGATGAGGGGGAGCCAGCAGAACCTGTGGGTGGAAATGCAGATTTGCCTAGTGAGGATGAGCCAGATAAAGATGAGGCTGGCGACTTCAGGCAGATCTTATCAATCAGTACTTCAAGGTATGTGATGTCTTCTTAATTGTGAGATTTCATGTTGTAACCTACAATTGATGGCTGGCATGTCATCTCCAATTTACCATCATCTGTGAGGTCTTAGTTAGCTCCAATGTCAATGAGACAGATTGTAAGTTAGTATTGTGTACAGTACATTGTGGCATACATTGTCCTGAGATATTACTGCACAAGCAAAGACACACTTGTGCAAATGACTTTTCAGAATTGATGTTTGTATACAGATGATCAAATTATGTCATGTGTGTGTCCATATGTGCCTGGCACGTGAAAATGTTGAACCATAGCCTCTACCATCATAATAATTTCAGTTGTATATGACCTACCTTGAACATAGCTGTCAGTGTGTTACTACTTTGCAGAACAATGTGCATGTCACAGTGGATTGACATAGTTGAGTGGCAAGCCTACTGGTATGTAACCGTGGTAAGTGAAAGGTTCCAGGACAGGGACATCATTACTAATCTCTGTCTGTGTCATAGGGAATGATTATTAGGACGCTAAGATAGGGGTATGTGATAAAGCTTTACCTGGTGAAAGGACCAATCTGTATGGCTCCAAGCTTGTAGGAAGATTGACATGTCCCTAACTTCTGTAACCTGTGGTTTAGTGGGGTACGACACCAAAGCTGACAATCTGGTGTCACAAGCAGTACTACTCTATCTACTGTTTGCAAATCTAGAAGTAAATGTGTGGAGATGTCCAATACAACTGTTTTGGCTTATGTCTATGTTTCAATCCCAAGGTAAAGAGACTTCTGGTGATACAGTACACGCGTAATGTCCATAACAAAGGTTGTACAATACAGAGGGACATATTGATAACAGAGCTGTCATACATGACAATTGTACATGATTGATCAATGACACTTACACCGAACCTGTTTTTCAGTTGTATTTATCGGAGAGTGCAAAACAATATGTGTGAATTGGAACAGAAATAACCCAAAGTAAACAGTGAATTGTTCAGTCATTTTGGCTGAAATTATCAGGGTAGCTGCTACACCATTTGCAAACACAAGTTCAGTGTGCTTGCACCATAGGTCAAGCATTTGCAATGCAATGGGTCTCGCATTTTCTTGCCACATAAATTGAAAATTAACAGTAAAACAGTTTCACATAAGCAAGCTAATTCACAGCGCCACGGCCGTCATGAGCATCAGTGTGAAGGAGAGACACAAAAGGAAAAAGAAGGTTGCTCGCTGTCGGCCAAAGTGTAATTAGCCATGTAACAAGGGTGATGGCCAATTTCATCAATGGAGCATGAGGTGGTCGTTGTTAAAAGCCCAGATACATACCAACACATTCGAAAAGCAGCGCTTAAATGCTGCTATGCTCGACCTAAAAAAGGAGTTAGGTTGGTTTTAGACCAGTCAAAAGGGTGTATCTGTGGCACACCAATCAGGAGAGGTTCACTTCCTGGGAGTGGATTTGGTCTTGGCATCTGCTCCTCCTGGATGTCTGAGTGGACTCCATGTTTGTGGGGGGGGGTGTGGTTCATCCGCTACAAAGTGTGGGGTGTCTGAGGCATGTCCTTCACTTGGCAGGGCCGTCATTCAACAGTCGCAGATGTTGAAGGGCCAGAAGCGCCATTACTTGTGGAAGGGCCTTATGTTGTGTGGCAGACCTACTCAGGGTAGTGTTGATGTCCCTCAGCACCCCAGCAATGGAAGCCAGGATGGCATTTTGTGCCTGCCACTGACTTCCTGGTGGTTGTCCCTCTGCAGCTGTTAGATTTCCCCCATCAAGGCTCATCATGCCTTGGGAATTTTGGCAGGCTCCCAAGACTTGGGAGATGGTTTCCTGGTCAGTATTGTCCCTATGAGCCCCCCATCCTCTGGCCCACACCATTCCTCCTGCGTACCCTGCCCTCGCATGCCTGTGTCCCTGGCACAGTGTGCCCACTCCCACTGGTGGTGGACCATCATTGTCACGGGTGAAAAGTGGAGACTCAGGTACCTGCACTGGGGGACACCCAATAGTAGAAATTGTCCTTCAGACACATTTGGGGGTGAATGGTTTCCTTTGATGTGGATGCAACAGGGCTGGGAGGAGTCAATGTGGGCAAGCTGAAGCTGACAGTTGCTGACTGACCAGGAATCCCTGATGGCTCAGCTTCTCCCTCAGTGTCCACACATCCATGGGTGTTGTCCTCACTGGGGCCTTCATCCAGAGGAGTAGTGACAGTCTCAGCTATCCTCTCCATGGTGGCAATGGCAAGGTTACCTTGGGAGAAGTGGAACACAGAATTTCTGTAAGTGATACACAAGTGATGTTTCTGGTTGAGTATTAGTGAAGTGTGAGATGCACACAGTGCCTTAATATGATCCCCAGAAATGATAATGACAGCTGCTGCCAATATCGTACTTAGTACAAAATGAGACTCTGAAATTTCAAAACCATACACCATGCTCAAAGATTTTAAACTATGTTGGTAGTTATTAGAGCTGCTGATAACCCTCTTATATTGTGTGACTATTGATATGGGTGTTATCATTTGTTGCCTAGTGAAGTGTCTGGCATGATACATGGCACAAAAAGCTGCACAATAGTGTCAGAGTAGGGACACAGTATAGGAGTGCGCAATTGACGTTGAACTTTATCTGGATGTACTGCATGTGCATCCACTTTGGCATTTATATTTCTCCCCCAAGTGAGTCAATTCCATTTTTTGCCCTTTTTTTTCTAAGGGCAATTTGATGGGGCACTCAGCTGTAGCTGTGTTGTGATTGTAATGATAGTGGGAGTGGGCCATTGCATTACCGTCATTGCCATAAACTGTTTCACAGTGAATCATTCATGATGTGTTAGATAGGTAGTTGGTTTCACATGCATGACATCTCACATTTGGTGCACTGTTGAGGTTTTCTTAATGGTGGAATATTGCCTTCTGGGAGTTGTAGTGCTATGAGTTCACAGTACTTCAAATGCCATTCCCAAATGCTGTAGAGCCAGGTGAGTTTAGTGGACATGTGGCATGGCAGAGAGAGATATTTGGACAGAGGGGTGATGGGTGGTTTGTTAATTGAGGTGGGGTTTAGGTGGTGAGTGAGCATGGAGGACAAAACAATTGGGTGGTATTAATGTTGCGTGGATTTACCAGACTCCACTCCCCCAGGTATTCCTGTGAGGCCGTCAGGATGCAGGATGTTCAAGACCTTCTCCTGAGGTGTAGGTACTGTGATGTGAGTGGGTGACGGTTATGTGTGAAGGTAAACTGTGTTGTGTATATTGTGCAGGTGTGTGATGTTTGCTTGGTGAAATGTGTCTAGGTGACAAAATATGTCATAAAAAATCTGTGATGGTAATTCCTCCTCCGTGGCTGCGTTTGGCGTTCTGGTTGCAAAGGATTGTGGGTTGTGTAGAGGTGTGTTATATAGTGGCATGTGCAGGTGTTTCAAGTGTGTGGATGTGTGTCAGGTGTGGGATACAATGTGGTGTGTTCAGTGTGATGTGAGTTCTGACTGCCGTGGTTCGCACCGCCAATGGTTTTCCACCATGGAAGAACCACTGTTTTAATTTGTGGGTTGTAATGTGATGGGAGGATTTTTGTCGGCCTGGAGGTGCTGGTGGTATGACCTCCTCTTTTCCGTCCTCCAGTGTCCTGGCGGTTTCGGAAATATGGCTGTTTTTTGGCAGACTTCACAGTGTAACTCTTAATATGGTGGTCGGATTACTGAAAATACTGCAGTGGTTTTACCGTCAGACCGCCAAAGTTGTAATGAGGCCCTAAGTCTGCATACCAAGTGTGGCATACAGCAGTTATCGCAGTTTCTTCTGAAGTGTTCTTGAGCAGAGGATACATTGCTACTGCACCACAGACATTTTGAATTTATGAGTGCAAGTTGGGAACCATTATCTGTTTTGATAGACTTTAATTTATTTATATCTATAGCATTGTCCTAGCCTTCTGAAACAGGAATACATACAAAATATAAAAGTTTGCTTGAAAGGCTGTGACCATCTTGCAAATCCTGGCAGTCTCTATCTCTATAATATTTAAAATATTTGGGAAAAGCAGAAGGTTTTCCATAATCTACCTGAGTGTTCCAGTTGAGCAATGGTTGGATGAAGAAAATGTTCAGGGAGTGGTATTAACTATAAAACATTGCCCTTTAACTAAACATCTCCATTTCCTAGACATCCAAATCAAGAAAATCGGAATTAGGATAACATGACAATTTTTCATTAAACCTGTCATCATATGAGTTATTTTCATTTGGGCTTCTTGTAATATGGATCACTTTTAACAAGGGTGCTCACATGAGAGTCTGGCACTGACATAGTGCATTTAAGAATGTAATAGAGCAACAATGCAAAAGGAGGGACAACTCTCCTTTCCTGAATGCTCCAGTTGAAACAAAATGCCCTTTTGGAAAGTCCCTAAAAATTTGCAGTTGAATTGTACAAAGCATGTCTTTAGGTCATTCATTGGTGAGCTGTATCACTGGGTTATTTAAAAACAGCTTTTCTAATAATGTCACAGAACTTAGTAGACAGCATCTGACCTGGCTTCAGCATGTGCCCATGGCCTGTCTGGGTTATGGAAAAGTGTCTCAACTGGAAGTCCCTTGACCATTCTGGGCTTTATACATAAAGATCCATAGCTCTAATATTAGACATGTTAGGTTTGATATGTGCTTTACGTCCTAGTGGTCATATCTTAATATCCATTTTTGGCTACCAATTCTAGGGCCTGGTGTACAAAGCCTCATGCACCAGAATGTGCAGTTTGCACACCAGCTGATTTGTAAATGAGTGAGCAATGTGCAATGCGATTTATGTACTATTAGGTCGTATCACAAATTACACATTCAAAGAGGGTCAGAAAATAACCTGCTTAATGAGTAATAATGATACAGCTCACAATTTCCCACCCCTTCGAATGGCTGCAAATGCAGGTATAGTGGCCAGGAAGGGACAACAGACCATCATCTTTGCATTTGGTTTCATGAATGGGAAACAGTTCTTTAAAGGCACTCCATGTTCTTTTAAGGGACAGATACTTCTTTTTTTAAATAAATATTCCCCATTCGGGATCATATTGAACCAGTGTTCGTCACTCTGACACCATTCCAAATAGTGAAACTTTCACCCAGGTACAGTTTGCCTGTTGCAAATTAGGCACCCCCTTTCAGGTGCCTGTATCTGACTAATGGTTTTCAAGGACACTTGCGGTCCGAAACACTGATGCATTTCATTGCAACTCCCAAGTAGGATCAGTGTGCTTCCCTGATTCCCCCTGCCTTTTACAATTCATACTGGTCCTCAAATAACCCTTTTACTAGTTGTAAAAACTCTTCTGATTTGTAAAAGGTGTTTTGTATATCACACAGTACTCTTTTCCAGTTGCAATACCTGCTTTTATTTAGCAATTTACAATCACAAATGGTTTTTGTATGAGTTATTTTGTAAGACTATTATAACAATGTATAATTTTATTTTATGTTTGTTGGGTTTATTAGAGGAGTTGGTTGGTAGTGTGTTTTTAAATTATATATTAATTAATGTTAAAAGGTTAACATGTTAATTTATTATTTTTTGTATTTTTATTTAGTTATGATTAATAATTCTTTTAATTTCAGGTTGTAAATATTATTGGGGCCTTGAATGGATGGTGTTGTAAATAAAATGTATACATTAATATTCATTCATTAATATATTAATTAGGCAAAGTCTTTCATTGGACATTATTTGTATATGTTTAATTAATGTATTAATGTTAAATCATAAAACTAATTGTTTATATATGTTTTAGAAACACATTGTATTAATTATTTATGTGTTGGGTGTATTGGAGTATGACTAGATATTGTTATATTTTTAAGAGCATGGTATTAATGGATAATTGTTTAATATATTAAGTTTGTAATGTTTCAAATTGTTATTTGTTTACATGCTTTATAATTTTACATTTGTTTTATTTTTGTAATGTGAGGTTTATTTGGAGATTTGATGGGTACATGTTTAATTTAGATATATATATTAACAGATTGCTTAATTAACCTTGTATTAGGCCAAATGAGTGTTTGATTTTGGGGGCCTTCTTGGGGACCAGAGTACACTTGGTATTGAAGGCGGAAGGACTACAGAGAGGGTGTTTTTTGCTTGTGGTCTCTGTTCTTGATTGCTTTAGAAATAAAATGAAATAAACAATTTCAAAACATAACATATATAATAATTTAATTAGTTTCAATAGTCTATTGATTATATTTTTTCATTACATTTTTTGTGTTTAACATGTTTACGTTTTTAAAAATATTGAATTAAGTGATTATACCGTTTAGCTTATAATACATAAATATATTTCGTTATTGGGTGGGGAATGGGTGGGTAGACTTTTAAAAAACATTTAAATGATAAAAAATCAAACATGAAGTTATCTTAAATCTAAATTTGCAATTTTTCTGATAGTGAAAAAAAAAATGCTATCAAAACAGGCTTTATTACCTTTTTTAGGTATGTTTGTTTCATTTTGGGCAGGGTTAAAGAAGACAGTTTATTTTAAACATTATCTATTTATTAATTTGAAACATTTTTACATTTGGATGCATTTATCATTTTTTTAGTATTATTGTAATGAATTGCTCTCATTTTAAGATACTTAATTGAAATTTAGTTAGTTTTAAAGTTTTTGTTTACATTAGATTTCTGAAATAATATTGGGTATTGTGAATCTGATGCCCCCAAAGTATGCACTTCCCTCAGTGTTTGTTGCACTGGGGTTTGTATTTACATTACTTTTCTGAAATAATTGTGGGTGTTCTAAATCCTACTCCCCCAAAGTATGTACTTCCCTCAGTGCTCGTTTCACTGAAATTAGAATAGTAAATGTGCCCCAGCCCCAATGTATGCACGTTCCACAAAGTTGGGTAGATTGAAGTTAGAAGTTAGATGGAAATTAGAACATTAAATTTGATCAACCACTGTATGCACTCTATGCACTTGGTCCAATGTTTATTAAAGTGGAGTTAGATTGGTAAATTTCCCCCATAAAATATACACTTACCCCAGTGTTTGTTGGACGTTAGCTAGAATACTAAGGGTCTGATTACGATCTTGGCAGAGATGGATATCCCGCCTGCCGTATTACAAGTTCGATTATATCCTATGGAACTTGTAATACGGCGGATGGGATATCTGCCACATTTGGGGCAGAGCAATCTCCTCCGCCAAGGTCTTAGTCAGCCCCTGAATGTGCCCCGCTGCCTTTTATGCATTTGCCCAGTATTTGTTATGCTAGAGTTAGAATTGTGCCTATATAACCACCACATAAGACCCCCTCACTTTCCTAATTTTTGTCTGACTGGACATACAATATTAAATGTCACCCTCTTGATCCCCCAAAGAATGCACTTTCCCTATTACTTGTCAGACTGGAGATAGAGTAGTAAATTTTCTCTTCCTCCCCTGAATATATTGTTGCACCCATGTTTGTCAGACTAGAGTTAGAATAGTAAACGTGCCCCCTCCTACTCATGTACTTTCCCCACTTATGTACACAAAATGAGCAAGTCTGGAGAGACCCTAGGTTTTGGTGCGAAGCAATATGTACTAAATTACCTTAATATCTATTTGCCCCAAATTGTTACAATCAAGCAAAAGCAGGTGCTAGTGAGGGGTATATCACCAAGTGATGTATCACCTGAAACCTGTACTTTTGTTATTTGCTATATGCTTAAACGCAATTCTTACATGCCTCACCCCAGTGCTGTTGTTCTAACCTAGAAATTTGTACCGAAATGTGTACTTCTAGTACAAATCATAAGCTAGACACTGCAGGCTCACCTTTGCACAAAAGAGTGAGGATTAGTGTCACAAAAACTGACAGATTTAGAGCGAGAGCCATCAATGTTGTCATCGACAAGCAACTTTTCCTAAATCTGGTGCTTAGCTGTTTTACTATCACAGCGCACCGTTGCGTGAAAGACAGTAGACCTGGGTTCACGTCCCTTGAGCTTTTTCTGGGCTGCTTGACAGAGCTACCTGGAGAATCAAGGAGACTTTTGACATCAGCTTTCTATCTTATTCAAAATACTGAGCATCCTGATGAATGCAGAAGAAAAGATTCTCTTTTGACAATGTTAGGTGGTCCATGAAACATCAAGGATGTATGAGAAGTCTTATACCTTGTGGTGGGATTCTGAGTGAAATTGCTAAAAAAAAAATTACATGGCTTTTTAAGTGATATGCAGATTAAATAAATTTTAGGGAACGCTGAAGAGCCTTGCTTTTGGAGAAATGTATTGAAATCAAAACTGTATTGTACATTATTTGTAAATTGTGCGCAGTTAGAAGGGATGTAATAACTCAAGATTTAGCTACACTTTGATATTTGTTGTTGTTATCTGAATACATAAGGAAACCTGCAGAAAACTATATAATCATCGTAGCTCATATATCAAAATCAAATTTGAACATCTGTGGGCTTAAAGACAGTGGAAAGACACAGCTGTAAATGTACAGTTAATGACTGTCAGGGCTGAACTTTATAACTGAGGCATGAAGATATAAGGGAATGTATTTTACATGCCCAGAGATGTTTTCATGGTATACATGTCTTAACCTAGGTGGACTTGTATCATATTATTTCCAACAGTGGTATGCAGTCCTAGAACTGCATGTCATGATTTTTATTTTAAAGGAAAATTAGAATTGGATTCTTAAATAAATTGACTATGAATTAAAAGAGGGTCATTAGTATTTAATTTGCCAAAAAGCTCATCTGACAATGACAACAAGGCATTGTCCTAACCAGTAAGCAACCAGTAAGCAACCTCACTTTGTGTAACATTCAATATACTTATTGTAAAACACCAAATGAAACACAATACTTAAGTACGTTGACGTACGACTCATGAATGCAGCTCAACAGAAAAGCTGCTGTCCAAAATGAATGAAGCAGGACATGTTTCTTTTTTAACCTTCTGCATTGCATTATAAGTGTTCTTTACACTGCATACCAATGATGAATATTATCAATACACCCTCAGTCCTGAATCATGGCTTATTATCATCTCCTTCACACAGCTAGGCTTGTTCTAATATTATTAATTGTTTATTGCAATGGGCAATTACAATTGCTTATGCTGTCATCTGCAAGGAAATTTGTGGCTGGCCACTGGAGTACCTAGAAATATGCCTTCTTTTCTAGGGGCGCTTGCACAGCCTTTAGTCTAACAAATTATATGCCAGTTTGGGTGGTTTAAAATTATTTATGAGGACCCAAAGTCTGTAAAATGAATGTCATAATTGGTTGTTGTGAACCCAGTATTACATACGTAGCTAACAAACCATATTTCCTTTTAGACTTTTCTAGGCCCCTCACTTTCTCCAATGATTCTCACTATAGCTTGATTTCCACACACACAATATATTTACTTTAGAAAGTTCCAGTAGCGTAATATCCATGATATCTTTCCGCATATTACCAAAACCTTCGACCAAACAGGCAATGAACTTGAGTGTACCTTGTAACTGATATGCCATGCTCACAAAGCTTACACTGAATAAATAAAAGTGTGAATTGAACAAATGTGCATTATCACCATGTAGACAAATGGTCTAAGTTGATGGGAAATACCAAAGCAAAGATAATAGTAATTACCAACAAATGTTGAAGCACTTTTGGAACTGGGGAAGGCCAACTACTTTGATTGCTACATTCAGGACTATTTCATCATTACCATTTCACAAAGAGGACCAAAGATACAGTTAAAACAGATGAAAGTTGGATAGAAATGTGATCTCGTCAAGAAGTTGGACACTGATTTACTTTAATTTCATATGTACTTAGAACTAATACTAAATACCACTAACTATCAGTTAGACATATGTCTCTACACAGTCCAGTGCAATGAGTATAAGGTACCACATAAGCCATCGCAAATTGCAATTAAATGCCAAACTAGTGGCTGTGAATATGCCATCATACTCCTTTGTGCAAAACTAGGTTTCTGAAAATGTAAATACTGTGTTTTGTGTATCACATTGTAATCTGTACATATTATGTACAAGCCATTTGTTAGTGCTGTGGACCAGGGCTGAGGGAAAACAATGAAAATGGAGATTCGCTTTACATGAATGAATGAGCCGAGTAGAATGTTTGAGCACATTCTTTCACTGGTCATCTTTCCCACACAATTAATCAGCAAGATTCAACAAGAACAAGATTACTCCTTCACCTTGCATGATCACTCCTTTTGTGAGTATAGTTGTCACCACAAAACCAACTAGAGAGAGCCAATGTGTTTGAGATTTTGAAAAAAAACTAGTAGGCATGGGGTTTTTCCACCACTGAGTATATTTTGTCTTAGTATCTGCTTGCAGTTGGTCAAGTGAGGTATCTGCTCTGAACATGGATTAAG
Organism: Pleurodeles waltl; assembly: GCF_031143425.1. Lineage (NCBI taxonomy): Eukaryota > Metazoa > Chordata > Amphibia > Caudata > Salamandridae > Pleurodeles > Pleurodeles waltl. Next base: position 320,148,610 of record NC_090447.1, on the reverse strand, counting down.
CTTTGTGCACGTGCCATATTTCACCCTTGACTTACGCCTGATCATGTCTCATTTAATCTCCAAGAACAAACCAGCACCAGAAATGATGCTATAGCTGTCAAGATCAGTTCCCATTTCAGATGGCTGTACTCTGTGATGGGGCTGCATGGCTTACAATTTTGAGACTACCTGCTACATCACCATCATAACTTGTAGGTTCAAGCTAAGTTGAGCACCACATGATACATTTAAGAGTGCATTTATAATTTGCACAAGGTCATGAATGAGTAGACAATAACTTAATTTGTGCTAGATTATTGTTAAGCACAATATACTCTCTGAGGCCTAATTGAAGTAAAGACCATGTGTGTTGTAGAGAAAAAGTTCTCATCTTTTGTTCCAGAAGAAACTAAATAGTCTATATTTTTCAACTGTAGAGATTAGTCATTTTAGTATTGGTCTGACCAAAACAGGAGAGTACTGCTCAATTGTTCTGCTACTCCAATGGCGCAGTATATTGACCAGAGTGTCTTTTGTATAGAAAGCAAGCATTTAAAAGGTCCTACACATGAATGGGTCACTATACCATATAGAAAAAATTAAAAATGGATGGTGGTTTTCCACACCAGGAGACAGTTACAATTGTGCTGTACCAAAGTAGTGTGAGCTCTTCACAGGTAGATCATCACCATGATGGCTGCAGCATTCAAGTATGCTGTAAAACTCTGAGCATGCCAAAGAGATGATAGCCTTTTGCTTTGAGAGTTGGTCAAAATAAAGAATTGTAGGAATGCAGGAATGGATGAAACCAAAGACAGTGGGAGCGCTTGCATGGGGACTCCTATTGACTATGGTTTAGTCCGTTCCTGTCGCTGGCACTAGTCCCAGCCACACAAGTGAGGCAGAGTTTTTATCTGCAGAGTTGGGGCAATGCTGGGTGGTAGGAATTTTTTGGATTCCTGCAAATTCCAGAAGTTTCCATCACAGAAATGCAGGGAAAATGTATGACTTCAGGAAACGTTGGAGGTTTGCAGGGCATTAAGGGTGAGAAAATAGTTCTGGTGTATGTGAAACACAATACCCTGGCCTCCCCAGATGTCTAGTTTTCAGACGTTTCTGGGTCTGGTAGGTATTTACAGGCTGCAGCCTACTCAAGCCCAAAAATGCAGCTGTTCACCATTGCAAGTGGCATGATATACAGAGTTAGGCAAGCTGTCCTGGCCCATATATAACATCAACACCCAAAATAGTCAAATGTCCTCTTGCTTGCCTTTAGGATAAGATGTTTTAGTCCACAGGGGGAGCCAAAAGACTGTTGCCTCCTTCAGTTGGGGTGGGGGCATAACCATCCCCATGGTGGTGGGCAGCCCCAACCCCTCTTTTAAAAAAAGAAAAGTATTCACTGGTGTCTAGTGGGTTTTACCCCATCTTCCCCTGGGGGGAGGACAGGAAGACTGTACACATTTTTGGGGTGTGTTGGAATTGCCAGGCCCAATCCTGGCAGCCCCACCGCTAGACTTTTCTTTTTTTTAAAAACCCGGTGCCTAGTAGGCTTTGTTTGTGACCCGAGGGGGCAGATTGGGAGCTATTGCCCCCATCTGCCCCTTGGGGAGGGGCACAAAAAATTAAGCCCCATTTATTTTGGGGGGGGGAGTATGGCCATGCCCATTGTTGGCAGCCTCCACTCCTCTTTTATCTACAAAAAATCCCTGGTGTCTAGTGTGCTTTCAACTCACCCCAGCCGAACCCCAGGCGGGGCAGGTCAGGGGTTTTCACCCATCTGCACCATAGAGGGGCAGAAAGACTGTGCTCACGTACTATATTCGGGTGGTAGCATTGGCATGCCCATTATGGGCTGCCCCACCCCTAAGCATTATAAATATGAGTAGTCCCTGGCACCTAGTGCGCTTTCTGCCCTGCCAGGGGACAGATCAGGGGCTTTGGCCCCTATGGGTTAGAGAGACTGAATATGCACATAAAAGTAATGGAGGAGCAAAAACCTTTGCCCAAGGGGCCTCTCCCCTCCATGGTGTCAAGTGGGTGGATCCCTGTTTGGGGGTCACCCTCCTGCAGCGATCCCCAAGCAGGGATCCACTAGGGAGAAGTACCACTGAAAATGGTAGATTCTCCCCTTTCCAGTGATACCGCTCCTACCTGCTTCAGTGCCGGTGGAGCTGAGATTGCCCCCTGAGCACTGAGGCAGGAAAAGTGAAATGAGCCAATCGGCTCATTTCACTTTTTTTTTCATTGAAATTATGTCAGTGTGCCGCACGCACTGATCGTCATTTCAATGAAAATAATGAAACAGTCTCACCAGAGGGAATTCAGCTGCCATGTGCACAGACGGCTGGTAGCCGTCAGATGCAAATGAGCACTGTAGCGTTGGGCGGTCCTGGCCCTCCGATGCACAGAAAGTGGTAACAAAAAGTTGCTCAGGTCACTGCCTATTTTTGGGATTGTTTCCATATTCTACTAATTCAATGGTGTTACAGAACTGGCTATAGTTTAAAAAATCTAATTTTGCACATGTGGATCCTCCTACTGTTTACAAAAATCATTATTGTTGTTGCTTCCTTAATGAGCAGGTGATTGTGCAGTAGTTTGAAAGGTGACACTGTTAAAACTGTCAGACATTCTCTGACTAGGACTCACACTACTACGCTCGAGGGTGCACATTAGAGCTTTAGCTTGTTGGCACGTGGGAGAGAACAAGGAAGGGCAGTACTGAAAGGTCAGCTTTTTCCCTTTCAGTGAAAGTTTACTATCTTGTTAAACTGACTGAAGCTGTACTCTCATTTAAAAGGGGAATAAGTAGTGATCAGAGGTTACCTGATTCCTTTGATTTCCAAGTTCTCCAAAGGCTGTTGTTAATCTTAGTGTGGGAGGACTGACAGTGAGTAGCATGACAAAAGGAATGGCTGCTGCATCATTTCAGGAATCTTCTGTGCTGGCCTACTGTGCTGAAAAGCCACTCTTCCTCTAATTGGAGATGTGATTGAAAAGCACAACCACAGAGCGACAAAACAAAGATTCATTGGCGTGTGCCTCCTACTGAACTCCATGTTCATTTGCTTCCTGTTAGACGTTTGTAAAGTCTAAGTGGAAAATAATGAGGAATACAATCTTTAGATGTGTCTAGATCCTCAATTCAAAACAAAAAGTGTGCACTGGATGATAGTGTGGAGAGCAGAAGGATGAGAACTGCTCAAAGTCACACAGAGAGACACTGGTATGTTTAAGGAAGGTCTGTACCTTCATGCTGAGCTCTTCACTGCTTGCGGGGTGATTTTAAGTGTGGACGTCTGCACTTAATAATTTTAGCATCACAGGCACTATAGCTCTGCCTTTAATTCTTGGTCATAGCCTATTAAATTGTAATGCTCTTTTATATGTTTTGAATTATTCATAAAACTGAATACTATTCACGTGGGATTGTTTTTTATCTGATGCATTTAAACACAACGTTTCTTTTTTTCCGTGTTTCTGTTTTAGTCAAATAACAATCAACAGTGGCTACAGGTTGATCTTCTTCACCCCAAGAGGATTACAGGAATCATAACTCAAGGTGCCAAGTCATTGACAACAGAAATGTTTCTCAAGACCTTTGCCATTGCCTCCAGTGATAACGGAAGAAACTGGAAACCCTATATAGAGGAATCCACTTCAATGGAAAAGGTAACTTTATACTTCTAAGGGAAAGGCAGTAATGCAGTTAAGTGAGGGACTTGAGATGACTACTTATAAAAAGCTACAATTTGTTAAAATGTTGCAAAACACAGTGACCATCACAGTTCTAGTTCTAATTCTTTGGTGTCTAAAGGTAACATTGCCTGCAAAACATGAGACAGTGTAACACTATCGGTTCTACAATATATTATAAGGTGGTGTAAATGTGGGATTTAGGTAAACTTTTGAGTATGATCTTAGTTATGGTTTCCTCCATTTAAGTATTGTAATTGTCCATTACACTGTTAAAAAGGGAATTAAAGCAATATGGACCTGTAGAAAAGTTGAGGCCCATTCTTGTAGCTCCCAAAGGCTTTACTGCACTACAGGGAGTGCAGAATTATTAGGCAAGTTGTATTTTTGAGGATTAATTTTATTATTGAACAACAACCATGTTCTCAATGAACCCAAAAAACTCATTAATATCAAAGCTGAATATTTTTGGAAGTAGTTTTTAGTTTGTTTTTAGTTTTAGCTATGTTAGGGGGATATCTGTGTGTGCAGGTGACTATTACTGTGCATAATTATTAGGCAACTTAACAAAAAAAAAAATATACCCATTTCAATTATTTATTATTACCAGTGAAACCAATATAACATCTCAACATTCACAAATATACATTTCTGACATTCAAAAACAAAACAAAAACAAATCAGTGACCAATATAGCCACCTTTCTTTGCAAGGACACTCAAAAGCCTGCCATCCATGGATTCTGTCAGTGTTTTGATCTGTTCACCATCAACATTGCGTGCAGCAGCAACCACAGCCTCCCAGACACTGTTCAGAGAGGTGTACTGTTTTCCCTCCTTGTAAATCTCACATTTGATGATGGACCACAGGTTCTCAATGGGGTTCAGATCAGGTGAACAAGGAGGCCATGTCATTAGATTTCCTTCTTTTATACCCTTTCTTGCCAGCCACGCTGTGGAGTACTTGGACGCGTGTGATGGAGCATTGTCCTGCATGAAAATCATGTTTTTCTTGAAGGATGCAGACTTCTTCCTGTACCACTGCTTGAAGAAGGTGTCTTCCAGGAACTGGCAGTAGGACTGGGAGTTGAGCTTGACTCCATCCTCAACCCGAAAAGGCCCCACAAGCTCATCTTTGATGATACCAGCCCAAACCAGTACTCCACCTCCACCTTGCTGGCGTCTGAGTCGGACTGGAGCTCTCTGCCCTTTACCAATCCAGCCATGGGCCTATCCATCTGGCCCATCAAGACTTACTCTCATTTCATCAGTCCATAAAACCTTAGAAAAATCAGTCTTGAGATATTTCTTGGCCCAGTCTTGACGTTTCAGCTTGTGTGTCTTGTTCAGTGGTGGTCGTCTTTCAGCCTTTCTTACCTTGGCCATGTCTCTGAGTATTGCACACCTTGTGCTTTTGGGCACTCCAGTGATGTTGCAGCTCTGAAATATGGCCAAACTGGTGGCAAGTGGCATCGTGGCAGCTGCACGCTTGACTTTTCTCAGTTCATGGGCAGTTATTTTGCGCCTTGGTTTTTCCACACGCTTCTTGCGACCCTGTTGACTATTTTGAATGAAACGCTTGATTGTTCGATGATCACGCTTCAGAAGCTTTGCAATTTTAAGAGTGCTGCATCCCTCTGCAAGATATCTCACTATTTTTGACTTTTCTGAGCCTGTCAAGTCCTTCTTTTGACCCATTTTGCCAAAGGAAAGGTAGTTGCCTAATAATTATGCACACCTGATATAGGGTGTTGATGTCATTAGACCACACCCCTTCTCATTACAGAGATGCACATCACCTAATATGCTTAATTGGTAGTAGGCTTTCGAGCCTATACAGCTTGGAGTAAGACAACATGCATAAAGAGGATGATGTGGTCAAAATACTCATTTGCCTAATAATTCTGCACTCCCTGTATATGCTGGTCCAATTTCAGAGCATCTCTAAGCTTTCCAAAATTAATCATTTATGTATTTATTTGTTAGTTATTCACACATGTCAAACCATTTCCACAAGAAATACTGTACATAGTGATATTAACTAGGTATATCACAGTTTATGTGGGTACATACAGATGGATGTGGATGACGATGGATGTTAAAGAATAACACTAGAGTACTTACATTAACCGTATAGATGTAGTGTCAGAAATTGAGTTATTAATTTGTTAGTGGGTGACCTCCACCAATTTAGTAACACAGTCTCCAGAGAATCTGATGTTAAATTCAAGCAGTACAAAAGTTTTTAAGTCAAGGAAACAACACAATAAAACTCCCAAACCAATTTAGAAAAGAAAGCGATAAGGTAAAAGAAGGAAAATCAGTTAAAAATGATAAGGGGAAATGGAAATATATTTTTTTAAAATTTTAAGCTAAAAAGCATGGAGGAGGGGGTGTGGACTCCGGAGCATGGAGGCAGCAGCATAACAGCCAAGCTCTGGCACACCGCAGACTTGTGAGGCCATTTATCCTCTCTGAATCAGGCCCCCAGCAGTGCTAAACAGATCCCTGAATACTGGAAGGGGCTCCCGGTCTGCCACCATCGCAATACCTTCTGAACGTTCCAAGGGTTATAGACAGATGACTCTTCGAAGCTGAAGAAACCAATATGTAGCTGGGGCTGTCGTGAAGGAGAGCGTAGCGGGTAGGTGAACATCGTGAGAGGGATCAAGCTCTGAAGCTGTGCTGGTAATGTATAACCCGTGGCCTCCACTCAGAGGAGATGTGGGGATGGCTGCCCTAATTTCTTTTTCCTCCCCCACTCCTGAGAAGCATCGAAAATGCTCCTTTGAACAGAGCGGTCGAGAGTCCCCGGTAGAATTGAATCAGCTCCCAAAGCAGATCCTGGAGCACAAGAGAGTGACTGCCCAGGTGGCCCTGGGAGAATGGAGGCACTTTTAATACTTGGACCTCAGGCCACACTTTCAATGCTACTACGGCACCAGGAGTGTTTGCCCCATTGTGCTTGCATGACCTTGAGACTGTTGGGGAGCCCAAATGCATGAGAGGGCCACATATCGAGGCTTAATGACACCAGGACCTGAATGCATGAGATGGGCACATATCTAGGCTTAATGCCCTCAGGGTCCAGAAAACAGCTTGCAGAACTGTCACCAGTATGGGGGATGACGGTGGAGAAACTAGTCACCCCCATACTGATAATATGCCTCTGGGAATCGCTGGGTGAAAAATATGTTTGAAATCCTATAAACCTTTGATATTCCTGCCAGAATAAATTGCTTGGATCATCAGTAATAAACAGTGCAGCGTGGAGTTAAACCCACCCCCTCATTCTTTTAGCTCCTGGTCCACTAAGAGCATGAGAGGGCAACAAATAGGGGGTGATAATTCTGAGGCTGGAGGGTGAAGGTGACATACCCTGTGGTCCCCATCAGGAACACAAACGCTCCTCATGAATCCTGGGACACAAGGAGAATAAGGGGGCCCCCGACCCACCTGCATAGAAAGCGGGTCTAGGTGTGAAATATGTGACATTGGTTGATGCCCCCACTAGGAACAGAATTAGGACAAGGGCAACAACACTGCCTGAGAGGCTCTGTCACGGACTAAGGAATTGCACGTTGTCCATGGTGGGGAGCTCGTGCCCGGGAGCAGTAGCGGCAAGGGAGACAAAGGACCGGTATCCTGAAACTACACCTCACCTCTGTCAGTGGCGGCTCTAGACACTTGAGACACACATTGCTCCGCCAAAGGCACTAGAAATACTTGCATATCAGACAAATGCAGCCTACAGTTAAGGAGTATATACAGTACAGGGCCTTTGGTCCCTCAGACCGGAAGGGGGATAAACAAGATGGTGTACACCAAACCTAAACACCAACCACAAGGGGAGCCTGACAAAGTGGATCTGGGAGCAGCAGCTTTACACCCCCAGCCGATGGCAGAAAAGTCTGGAATCCCATAGAACAATAATCAACTATCAAAGACACTAAAGAGGCGCTGGAAAGAAAGATTGAGACAGTAGCGCATGATGTGAACCTACTATGGAAAGACCATAAGAAAATGGGCGACAGAGTTGCAGAGAGTGAATCAAACTTAGAACAGACACGACCAACAGTTCTGACCCACGGCGACCACCTGTCCCAACTTGAAATAGAAATAGCATTGCTACGGGGAAAGATAGCAGATGCGGAAGTCGATCATGGAGAAATAATATCAAAGTGGTGATTCTCCTGGAAAGAGTGGAAGGACTGTTCATGGAATTGTTTAAGGAAGACTTGTTTGCCACAGTGGTGCTAGAGGGAAAATCCTCCAAATGCTTCATGGTAGACTGGACCCATCAGATACTGGGGAAGTGTAGGAGGCTGGCCTGGCTTGTAGTGGGTACCAAGGGGTACTTACACTCTGTACCAGGTCCAGTTATCCCTTATTAGTGTAGAAGAGGAGTTTCTAGCAGCTTAGGCTGATAGAAGGTAGCTATAGCAGAGCAGCTTAGGCTTAACTAGGAGACATGCAAAGCTCCTACTATACCACTGGTGTCATATGCACAATATCATAAGAAAACACAATACACAGATATACTAAAAATAAAGGTACTTTATTTTTATGACAATATGCCAAAAGTATCTCAGTGAGTACCCTCAGTATGAGGATGCCAAATATACACAAGATATATGTACACAATACCAAAAATATGCAGTAATAGTAAAAGGAAGTAATGCAAGCAATGTAAAGTTACAGTAGATTGCAATAGGAGCACATAGGTATAGGGGCAACACAAACCATATACCCCAAAAGTGAAATGCGAACCACGAATGGACACCAAACCTATGTGAGCTTGTAGAGGGTCGCTGGGACTGTAAGAAAACAGTGAGGGTTAGAAAAATAGCCCACCCCAAGACCCTGAAAAGTAGGTGTAAAGTGCACCTTTAACCCCCAGAGAGCACAGAAGTCGTGATAGGGGGTTTCTGCAAGTAAGACCAACACCAGCAAAGCAACAACAGTGGATTTCTGGACCTGAGTACCTGTGGAACAAGGGGACCAAGTCCAAGAGTCGCGAGAATGTCGAGAGTGGGCAGATGCCTAGGAAATGCCAGCTGAGGGTGCAAAGAAGCTGCCACCGGATGGTAGAAGCTGTGGATTCTGCAAGGACGAAGAGGGCTAGAAACTTCCCCTTTGGAGGATGGATGTCCCACGTCGTGAAGAAGCTTGCAGGGGTGTTCCCACGCAGAAAGACCGCAAACAAGCCTTGCTAGCTGCAAGGGTCGCTGTTAGGGTTTTTGGATGCTGCTGTGGCCCAGGAGGGACCAGGATGTCGCCACTTGGATGAGGAGACAGAGAGGGCACCCAGCAAGTCAGGGAGCCCTCACAGAAGCAGGCAGCACCCGCAGAAGTACCGGAACAGGCACTTGGAAGAGGAGTGAATCAGAGTCCACCCGAAGTCAGAAAAGGGAGTCCCACGACGCCGGAGGACAACTCAGAAGGTTGTGCACTGCAGGTTAGAGTGTCGGGGACCCAGGCTTGGCTGTGCACGAAGGAAATCCTGGAAGAGTGCACAGGAGCCGGAGCAGCTGCAAATCACGCGGTACCCAGCAATGCAGTCTAGCGTGGGGAGGCAAGGACTTACCTCCACCAAACTTGGACTGAAGAGTCACTGGACTGTGGGAGTCACTTGGACAGAGTTGCTGAGTTCCAGGGACCACGCTCGTCGTGCTGAGAGGGGACCCAGAGGACCGGTGATGCAGTCTTTTGTTGCCTGCAGTTGCAGGGGGAGGATTCCGTCGTCCCACAGGAGATTTCTTCAGAGCTCCTGGTGCAGAAAGGAGGCAGGCTACCCCCAGAGCATGCACCACCAGTAAACAGTTGAGAAGGCGGCAGGATCAGCGATACAAGGTTGCAGTAGTCGTGTTTGCTACTTTGTTACAGGTTTGCAGGCGTCCTGAGCAGTCAGCGGTCTATCCTTTGGCAGAAGGTGAAGAGAGAAGTGCAGAGGAACTCTGGTGAGCTCTTGCATTCGGTATCTGAAGAATTCCCCAAAGCAAAGACCCTAAATAGCCAGAAAAGAAGGTTTGGCTACCTAGGAAGGAGGATAGGCTAGTAACACAGGTAAGAGCCTATCAGAAGGAGTCTCTGACGTCACCTGCTGGCCCTGGCCACTCAGAGCAGTCCAGTGTGCCAGCACACCTCTGAATCCAAGATGGCAGAGGTCTGGGGCACGCTGGAGGAGCTCTGGGCACCTCCCCTGGGAGGTGCAGGTCAGGGGAGTGGTCACTCCCCTTTCCTTTGTCCAGTTTCACGCCAGAGCAGGGCTGAGGGATCCCTGAACCGGTGTAGACTGGCTTATGCAGAGATGGGCACCATCTGTGCCCATCAAAGCATTTCCAGAGGCTGGGGGAGGCTACTTCTCCCCAGCCCTGACACCTTTTTCCAAAGGGAGAGGGTGTAACACCCTCTCTCTGAGGAAGTTCTTTGTTCTGCCTTCCCAGGCCAGGCCTGGCTGGACCCCAGGAGGGCAGAAACCTGTCTGAGGGGTTGGCAGCAGCAGCAGCTGCAGTGAAACGCCGGGAAAGGCAGTTTGGCAGTACCCGGGTCTGTGCTAGAGACTCGGGGGATCATGGAATTGTCTTCCCAATGCCAGAATGGCATTGGGGTGACAATTCCATGATCTTAGACATGTTACATGACCATGTTCGGAGTTACCATTGTGACGCTATACATAGGTAGTGACCTATGTATAGTGCACGCGTGTAATGGTGTCCCCGCACTCACAAAGTCCGGGGAATTTGCCCTGAACAATTTGGGGGCACCTTGGCTAGTGCCAGGGTGCCCACACACTAAGTAATCTAGCACCCAACCTTCACCAGGTGAAGGTTAGACATATAGGTGACTTATAAGTTACTTAAGTGCAGTGGTAAATGGCTGTGAAATAACGTGGACGTTATTTCACTCAGGCTGCAGTGGCAGGCCTGTGTAAGAATTGTCAGAGCTCCCTATGGGTGGCAAAAGAAATGCTGCAGCCTATAGGGATCTCCTGGAACCCCAATACCCTGGGTACCTTAGTACCATATACTAGGGAATTATAAGGGTGTTCCAGTATGCCAATGTGAATTGGTGAAATTGGTCACTAACCTGTTAGTGACAATTTAGAAAGCAGAGAGAGCATAAACACTGAGGTTCTGGTTAGCAGAGCCTCAGTGAGACAGTTAGTCATCACACAGGGAACACATAAAGGGGCACACTTATGAGCACTGGGGCCCTGGCTGGCAGGGTCCCAATGACACATACACTAAAACAACATATATACAGTGAAATATGGGGGTAACGTGCCAGGCAAGATGGTACTTTCCTACAGGAAGCCACTGCAACCAGTGTCCCCTCCCAGAGCTACGCTGATCAGACTCCTGTACTACAGAGTCAGGGGTGCAATATTGCAAAGAGCCCGATCCCATGGACGCTGGCAGGTGGAAGGAGCATCAGTATTCCTCTATCCAGGCTATACCATGGTGGTACAAAGATAGAGAGACACAATCATAGCAGTAAAAAGACACCTCTGGACTTTAATTATACAATATGCTCTGTTCATCTCAGCAAGACTTTGCATTATTCTGGATGACGATGTGGACTTCTTGAATCCAAAGGAGGAATCACAGCGACCCAAACACTGGAGTTACCTACCACCACGGGGCAGCCACGAGGGCCAATCCACATCTGAATGGAGAGTGGCAAAGGCGAAACACAAACCACACAGGAGAATGGCACTGAACTCTTCTCGAGACCAAGTGGAGACTGAGAAAGCAAGAGTGGTAGAGGCCTTACATAGACAAAAAGCAGTGGCAGGGGGAACGAGATGGTATGTTTTTCAGGGATGGGGGAGGATTCAGAGGATGATTGATTGGGGTCCAGAACTTCGGGGCAGAGACCCCACCACCAGTAGCGACACCAGTGACTTCAGGGGAAGTAATATAGATGATCTTGACAGACCAGATGACTTGAGTAGAATCGAGGGATACACTCGCATACTTCACCGACCCCCCTTGTTGCCACAAACATTGGACCTTTGTCAACTTATACGGTTTAATTTTGAATTGGGGTTGGGGGGGGTGAATAACATACCATGAATTGGGGGGAATGCCAGCTATACAATCATGGTACGTAAGGTAGGGAAGGAGGGGAGTTGGGGTTGGTTTCGATGTTCATACTTTGTTTGGGGAAAAATAGAACTAGGGAGGTCACCGAGGACAGAACGTGTGGAAAGGTCAACTAGCCCATGACATAATAGCATGAACGCTAAAGGTCTGTCGGTACTAACATGGAATGTATATGGGTTAGGCCATCAAATCAAACAGGTGGTGAGCGAGAGCGCTGCCAAGGTACGCTGCTGATATAGTATTCTTGAAGGAAACACTAATGCACCACCATTGGGTGGGGGAAATATAAAGTGGCGGGACATTCAGGATACACCACGGGATCGCGGGGAGTGGCTACTTAGGTCAAAAAATCCCTCCCCCTTGAGATGACCAAGGTCTTGACTAACTTGCTCGGTCGCCACATAGTGCTTGTGGAATGCTGAGAGGGTGAACTGTTAGCATTGGTTAAAGTATATACACCACCCAGGGTTCAGATTGAAACATTACAGGTGTTAAGTCAGATAATAGCAGAGCTCCCACACCGCTAGTGGGAGGTGACTTGAATATGATTATGGACACCACACTGGATAGGTATGTTAAACCAGTACAGACAGCACGCAAGGAGAGATTAACGAGGTTTGTTCAGGCAGTGGGAATGATAGACATTTGGCACTCTCTTCACGAACAGGATAAGGCATATTCTTATAACATAACATACACTCCCACATAGAATATGGGCCTCATTACGAGTTTAGTGGAGGGGATTACTCCCTCACAAACATGACGGTTATCCCGTCCACAGGATTAGAAGTTCCATAGGATATAATAGAACTTGTAATATGGCGGGCAGTATATACATCATGTTTGTGTCTCGTAATTAGGCCCTATAACTTTAGACCCACATTGGCACTCTACAGATGCATAGATGTGAAATTCAGGGCAAGGGGATTATCACTCCCCTCTGGAAGTCACAATGCAGGACCCACGGGTGAGAGGGTTCAAGCAAATGGTGGGTGGCGACATGGCGCTTAACCACGCCAGAGGAGGTAGAGGGGCTCTTTGAAAATATGGACCTGTATTTTTAGGAAAATGCAACCACGGCTAAAGACGAGATCACTCTCTTGGAGGCTTATAAAGTTACCATACAGGGGGATATACTCCCCGGTGAAGTGCTGGATTAAAGGGAGAGAGAGGGAGTGCAGAGAATTTGTACAAGAGATCTAACAATTGGAGGATATACAGGCTCAATCCCAAACAGAAGAGATAACTCCCCGCCTGATCCAGCGGCAGACACAGTATAAAGCAGTGGTGACTTATGAGGTTAAGCTGATGTACCTAGCCAGACAGCAGAGGATATACGAGGCAGGAGATAAGGCAGGAAACTTTTGTCATGGCTAGCAACGAGAGAAGCAACAAGATCACACATCACTAAATTAGGGGCCCACGAAGGAATAGAGTGCAGGGAAGTGATAATATAGAAGAGATCATGGTGGAGTGCCTATGGGAGATCTATTTGGGGAGCCTCACATGAAAGGAACCGGAAATAAGGGCCTTTGTTAGAGATTGCCCATGTAGGAAATTGGACAAAGGGAAAACAGTGGAGAAGGGGACAGATCTGACAGAGAAGGAGATCAGTTTGTCACTCTCCCTGTTACAAACTGGGAAGATTCTGGGCTTGAATGGCCTACCAGTAGAGATCCTACGCAGACTATCTGCAAAACGGGTACCTCCACTCCACAAGATGTACACCAAAGCCTATGAAAGGAGCAAACTCATCGGAGATTTGTGGCTTGCAAAGGTGGTGCCTAGCCCAAAACCTGGGAAACCTCCTGATAAATTGGGCTCCTACAGCCCAGCTCACTTCTGAATATAGATGTGAAAATATTGACAAAAACTCTTGAGTATAGGTTGAGGGGAGTGATATTGGAATTGGTCCATCCAGAGTAGAATGGGTTTATGCCCCATAGATCTACATGATTCAATTTCAGGAGGTTACAAAATAATATAGTGGTAGCTAGAGAACTGAGGGTACCACTGGCAGAATCCTGCCTTGATGCTCACAAAGCATTTGACTCCGTGGAATGGCCCTATATGTTTGCAGGTTTGGAAAATATTGTTTTTGGACCAAAATGACTGGCCTGGGTTCGTTCTCTATATACAAAATCATAAGCATGACTGAAGGTGAATGGAATCCTCTCAGAGGCGTGACTGATTCGGAGGGCCACATGACCGGGATGCCCCATCACCATTATTGTTTGCATTAGCACTGAAGCCATTGGCTGAATGAATGCAAGGGGATGCACAGACTGAGGGCTGGAGATGGGATCCTCCATGGGAGGATGATATCTTGTTAAATGCAGATGATTTGCTATTATATCTGGCCAACCCCAACAAGACCCTTGTAAGAGTAGGTGACAGGGATTCCCCAACACCATTATTGTTTGCATTAGCAGTGAAGACACTGGCGGAATGAATGCAAAGGGGTGCACAGACTGAGGGCTGGAGATGGGATCCTCCATGGGAGGATTGTATCTTGTTATATGCAGATGATGTGCTATTATATGTGGCCAACCCCAACAAGACCCTGATAAGAGTAGGTGAAATATTTGAATTGTATGGGAATTACTCCAGACTCCATATCAATTGGAAGAAATCACTCATATTCCCGCTTGGTACATGGAAGGCAAGGGCTCAGCTCTCAATGCTGCTGCCTGTTTAAAGAACGCACTTCAAATACCTAGGGCTATGGATATCTCGAACTGCAGCCTTGCATTATGAGGACAATCTTGCATCTTTGCTGCGGAACTTGAAAATGGATGTGAAACACTGGAGGGGCTTATCCCTCCTTAAAGGGGAAGGTGGCATTGTTCAAAATGGCAGCCCTCCAACGCTTTACTTATGTATTGCAAAATAGCCCCTATAGCAGAGGTCTTCATATTTGTTAATGCTACCCCACCGCCCACCCCTCAATCCTCCCCCCAGTGGAAAGAAATCATCGGGCCTCCCTTTGGAATTTTTCACAATTCTAGTTTAAATATGTCTAGGCTTAATTAAACATTAAAGTTACGTTTAGTTACCTTTATTGAAATGCAATAAAATGAATACAGGCCTAACTAACTTGTAAAAGTATCCACAGTGTGATTATTAGAAATGAGGGTGGGGGTTTGAAAATACTTCAAGTCCATACCCTTTTGAGACGTACACCCAGCTAGGATATAAATGACAATTTTTTTTAGTGATCGCCCATTACAGAGCATTTTACTGGCGCTCATTTTTTCCTGCTTAAAACAAAGCACGGTTATCAAAATAATAATTATTTAGCTAGAGCCTGACACCCCCCTGGGATCACTTGAAGACCCCAGAGGGGCCGGTCCCCCAGTTTGAAGACCCCTGTCATAGGATCCCCAAACAGTTTTTTAGGGAAGTGGATATGATAATCCGAAGTTGCTGTGGCAGGGGGGGCACCTTGAGAATAGTGCTTTCTACATTACAACCCTCGACCTATGAGGGAAGGATAGCTCAGGCCAATGAAAAGCGGTACTATGAGGCAGCAAATTTGATTATAACTAATGATTGGGCATATGAGCCAATGGAGAGCCCAGTATTTAATATGGTCAGGGAGATGATGGGAGAAAAAGGATATCTGCATGTTCTCTATGAGGGAAACTAAAGGAGCAGTCCTCCCCGACAACAAAGATGGCAGTAACACCAATGCATGAGCTCCACAAAGTGATGGAATGGAAGGGGCGCCTTAGCCCAGGCTCTCCACTATGGGAGGGCATAAGCATGAAAGAAGTGGCTAGCCTTGGGGGTTTTCGACAATTGGATCTGATAGGGCTTAGGACGCTGGCAGATGTATAAGATGCAAATGGGGTGGTGCCTTTTATTCACCTTCAGGCAGAATATGAGATGCCTTCTTCCCAGAGCTTCAGATATCTACAATTGCGCCATGCTCTGCAGACAAGGATTACATCAGGGGAGGAAGTTAGAGTATTGATTTTCAATGGACCAATACCTACAAAACTGAGCTCTCTTACTTATCAAACAGGGGTGGCTCCTTCGGAATGGCAAAGGACTGCCCGCCCCACTGCCATTTTAATACTGTTTTATTTTTCAGCTGCTGGCTCAGCCAGCAGGGAGGGGCGGGGCTGGTCCTTGGGAGGGGGTGGAGAGGGAGTGGAGTCAGTGCACTAAGTGCGCATGTCAGTTTGGCCTGCCGTCTTAGGCCAGCCAAACTGACATGCACACTTAGGTTTCTCAAGCCCGGCTCACAGCCAGGTTGGAGAAACTGCACAGACCCCAGTGCACTATCTGAGCGGCGGACCAAGGTGCTCATACCTTCCTGACACTTTTCTCATGCTTTATATAGCATGAGACCAGCACCAAGAGTGCTGGGTAGCCTGTGCTGGTGTCCTAAGGACTGCTGGTCACCAGCACCTATCTCGCCCCCGCCACTTCCTTTGAGATTTGTAGCTGCCCCCACTGCTATCAAACCTTTATAAGGAACACTCAGAAAGTCCTTGAGTCACTGAGAATTAGGTGGCGTAGGGACGTGGGAGACCTAGAGGATGAGGACTGGGGAGATGCGTTACAATTCCCAAGACAAGTAGGGATTAAGGTCAGTCACAAACTAATACAATTAAAGATCCTGAAAAGGGTCTACTATAGCAGAATTCATTTATATAGAATGGGGAATGTGACAGATGAATACTGTTTGAGGGGATGTGGATGCCAAGGGACCTTCCTACATACCCTTTGCCCACCACTGAGTGGGTTCTGGGAGGGAGTGGCCCACAGGTTGGAGGCTGCAACTGACATGAGCTTCACTGGTTGTATTGGGGATGTGGAGAGAATCGGATGCAACCTCCTACCAATGCATATTATCCTTCTCGCAAAAAAGAAAAATAGTGCGTAAATGAGGATTCTGAGTGACCCCAGACATAAAAGACTGGGAAAGGGAAATGTATATAAGCCACACATAGGAAAAGAACATTTATGAAGGGAGAGGGTGCCTGAAGAAATTTTAGATCTGGACAAATGAAGAATGAGGTATTTGTGAAGCTGGTGACCTTAGCGTGTGGGAAGGGTGGGGGGAGGAGAAGATGGGAAGTTGGGATAACATTTATGTGTTCTATGGTTGGAAAATCAATGAAATACTTTCTAAAAAGCATGTAGGAAAAGCAAAGCACCATCAAAAATCAACAGTGCACAGTTGACCAGAACCTAGGCAATATCTCAGGCTGACCGCGATGGAGTGGAGTTTGGGCATAGCAAGCATATAGTCATGGTTAATGTTTTTACCTTAGGACTTAGGGGGTCATTCTGACCTCGGCGGTAAAAGCCGCTTACCGCCGGTCAGAAGGCCGCCACAATACCGCCGCGGCCGCGGTCAGCCGCCACGGACATTCTGACCCACAACTGCAAAACCTCCGAAAATCCGCCCTCCACTGCAGCCCGCCATATCAACGGCCAGCGGTAAACTGGAGAAGACCAAACCTCCACCGCCACGCCAACAGAAATACGCCCATCCCATTATGACCCGCAAATCGACGCGGCGGTCATTCAACCGCGGTATTCCATTGGCGGTACACACCGCCGCGGTCAAAATACACACACCTTTACAAACCCCTACCACATTGGACAATTTGAAAGGCACACACCTGAAACACATACACACACCACTCCCACACATCCAATACCATATAAAACACACACCCACATCACCCACAAACCCCTACCAACAAAAACCAGAGACGAAGGAGAGAGAGAGACACATCAGAGAATAGAGAGCCAGACACACAGAGGCACACCGCAACATCACACACACCACATAGAAGCACAAAGCACCACACACCAACACACACATCATCACATACACCACCCCACACCTCATACACACCACCCCATGGCACCACAAAGGCACCCACGCTTTTCGGACCAAGAACTCCGGGTCATGGTGGAGGAGATCATAAGAGTTGAACCCCAGCTCTTCGGCTCACAGGTCCAGCACACCACCATAGCAAGGAAGGCGGAGCTCTGGCAGCGGATCGTGGACAGGGTCAACGCGGTGGGACAGCATCCCAGAAATCGAGAGGACATCCGCAAACGATGGAACGACCTACGGGGGAAGGTGCGCTCGATGGTCTCGCGACACAACATCGCAGTGCAGAAGACTGGCGGGGGACCCCCACCCACTCCACCCGAATTCACAACATGGGAGCAAGAGGTACTCAACATCCTGCATCCTGATGGCCTCGCTGGAGTACACGGAGGAATGGACTCTGGTAAGTACAAGGCCAACCACTTCACCCCCCCCCCCCCCCCCCCCCAGCATGCTAACCCCCACCCTCACCCCCAACCCCCCAGCACACATCCTCCCTGAGAATGTCTCCCCAGCACAACCCACCCAACACCAACCCCTGCATGCCACCCCCAAACTATGGACACCCATCACCTAAGCATGACCACTGCACATACTCATCACCCCCCCCCCCCACAAAACACCCTCACAACACCTCCCCCAAGGGAATGCCAGCACTGGGGGACAAGGGCACCCATAAAACGCAAGCTAATGTACACACAGAAACAATAACCATACCCTCTTACCCCATGCAGGACCCGAACGACAACACACCGGTCAGGAGGGACCAGAAATGTCCATCCCACCCCCGGAACAGGCCCCTAGTGATGACAGCAGCTCTGTCGACCTGGAACCTGACGACCAGCCCGGACCATCGGGGACCTCTGGGCAGTCGGTTCCCCTCACCCAGACACAGGCCACTGCAGACCCAACCCCCTCTGGGAACAACAGCACAGCTCCCACCCAGCGGGCCCATGCCTCTGTCTCTAGGACAGGTCAAGCAGCGGTGTGTCTACCACTACAGGGCCCCCAGGGTAACCCACCAACCCAACAACAACAGGGACCTGGGGGCAGTGGGAGTGGGCACACCGTCCAGGGGACAGAGGCCCAGGGAAACAGGGCAACTCGGAGGGCTGCTGTGCGACAGGGGGGGGAGGAGAGGCCCAGGGAACCCACTCTCCAAGAGGCCCTCACCACCATCATGGCAGCCTACCACCACTCACAAGAGACGATGGCGACGGTACTGGCCAGGTTCCAGGAGATCCAGGCACAGCAGGAGCAACGCTACATGGGGTTCAACGACCAACTCAGCAACATCTCAACCGCTATGGGGAGCATAGTCCAGGCCCTGAACTGTATAGAGGACACGTTTCGGGACCATGTGGCATCACACAGGGCCCCTGTCACTAGCCAGGAACAGGAACAGCCTACCACCTCCGCCGGCGCTAGTGGACAGGAGGCCCCACCACAACGACAGCCCACCAGAACCCCACCTCCTGCTGAACAACAACCGCCCCGCAAAAGGAGCCTGAGATCAAAAAAACCGACAGAGTAGGATGTCAAGTCCCCCGCCAGCATCACATACCCCCTGAAGTCCTCCCACTGTTCCACATTGCCACCCTGTCAAACCTTGAACTGCCCCTGCTCCATCCTGCCACAGGCATATGGACAATGCACCTGTGAGACTGAGAACTGGACTCCGCCATGGACATTACTCCACCCCCACCCATCACTGTTTCACTATCATGTACCAATATCTATGCACTAATAATAAATCACACATTGCACTGAAATCAATCAGGACTCAGCCTGTCTTATTTACAAATGTATGACACCTTACATATCAATTACGTATTATTAACATTGTGAATTACACATACCGAGGTAACTTAGCATTAGTCCATGGGCCAACCAAGCCGAGGTCACGCAGTGGCTCATACAGCACAGAAAAGGGAAGGGAAAATCAAACATCATGTTTATAGGTCTGGGGGGAAATCGACAAAGTTGAGATGCAGGAGGCTTTCAGGAAATGTAAAATGGCATGGGTGATTATTACCTGTGTGCTACTGGAAATACTGTTCTATTACTCTGTCCCTGTTGTCTGTGTCGTCCTCTGAGTCTTCCTCCTCTTCACTCTCCGCAGGCTCCACAGCTGCTTCAACACCACCATCTGCACCATCCTCCTGCAGGAAAGGAACCTGACGTCGCAATGCCAGATTGTGAAGCATACAGCAGGCCACGATGATGTGGCACACCTTCTTTGGTGAGTACATCAGGGATCCCCCAGTCATATGCAGGCACCTAAACCTGGCCTTCAGGAGGCCAAAGGTCCTTTCGATGATCCTCCTAGTTTGCCCATGGGCCTCATTGTACCGTTCCTCTGCCCTGGTCCGGGGATTCCTCACTGGGGTCAGTAGCCAAGGCAGGTTGGGGTAACCAGAGTCACCTATTAGCCACACACGTTGTCTCTGTAGCTGCTCCATCACATAGGGGATGCTGCTATTTCGCATCACATACGCGTCATGCACTGACCCTGGGAACTTGGCATTTACATGGGAGATGTACTGGTCAGCCAAGCAGACCACCTGGACATTCATCGAATGATAGCTTTTTCTGTTTCTGTACACCTGCTCATCGTCTTTTGGGGGTACCAAAGCCACATGGGTCCCATCAATGGCACCAATGATGTTGGGGATATGTCCAAGGGCATAGAAATCACCCTTCACTGTAGGCAAGTCACCCTCCTCTGGGAAAAGGATGTAGCTCCGCATGAGTTTCATCAGGGCAGACAACACTCTGCTCAAAATCTTTGAAAACATAGGCTGAGACATTCCAGATGACATGGCCACTGTGGTCTGGAATGACCCAGTTGCCAAAAAATGGAGGACTGACAAAACCTGCACCAGAGGGGGAATCCCTGTGGGTTGGCGGATGGGGGACATCAGGGCTGGCTCCAGCTGGGCACACAGTTCATGGATAGTGGCACGGTCAAGTCTGTATCGAAGTATTATATGGCGTTCTTCCATTGTCGACAGGTCCACCAGCGGTCGGTACACGTGAGGATTCCTCCTTCTCATCGCAAGTCCCAGCGGACGGTGCCTAGGAAGGACAACATGGAGCACAGAGTCAGGCAAACCACAGGTCCGTACAGACAGCTTGCACAGTTAAAGAATGGCAATGGGTTGAAAGGCGTGTATGTGTGGCAATGCAAGGCCTAGGCCTGTGTGTCGCAGTCAAAATTAAGCCATGTAGGCCCTTGAAATGGCGGCTGCCTGACCTGTGAAGTGGGACAATGGGATGTGAGGTCAATGCGCTGGCGGGGCACACCGTGGTGGTAGGCGGTCGAAGACCGCGGCGCAAAGCCGCATTGGTTAACATTGAAGCCTATGGATTTCAGGAGCCAATGACGATGTGCGCCGGCGGTCGCGGTACGGACCGCCGCGGTACGCACCGCCGCGGGCGTGACCGCCATTTTCTATCTGATTAATCACTCGAGACCTGATCATCCACAGGAGAGGACCTATACTGCAAGTGCTGCTGTGACCTCGGTCTGGAAGATACAATGGCTGCTGCGACTGGGGAAAGGGCCCCTGCCTTCACGTCTGAAGAGTTGGAGAAGCTCGTGGATGGGGTCCTCCCCCAGTATGCGCTACTCTACGGTCCTCCAGACCAACAAGTGAGTACACCGGGTGCACATGGAATGTGCTATGCCTGTGTGGATTGGGGTGGATGTAAGTTGGTGGGGTGGGGGGCGAATGAGGAGTGCAACGCCCGACAGATGAGAGCATGTGCCATATGGCAAAGTTGGTGGGGGGGGCCAATCACATCTAACATGCAGGTCATTGATGATTTCCTCCTTTCCACCCTGTACATGTCAAATAGGTCAGCGCCCATCAGAAGATCGAGATTTGGCGTGCCATCGCCAAGGAAGTCCGGAACTTGGGGGTCCACAACAGACGGGGCACTCACTGCCGCAAGAGGTGGGAGGACATCCGCCGCGGAACAAGGAACACCGCAGAAACACTGCTGGGGATGGCCTCCCAACCTAGGAGGGGTGCCAGTCGCACCATGACCCCCCTGATGTCCCGGATCCTGGCGGTGGCCTACCCTGAATTGGATGGGCGCTTTAAGACATCACAGCAGACACAAGGGGGTGAGTATCAGCACATTCTCCTATCTTTCTGCGCAGTGGAGGCGTCTGGGTGGGGGAGGAGGGCTGTGGGTGACATTAGGCCAGGGCGCTTTCTGTAGTGTAGTCCTCTCCCTTAGGCATGGCCCTGTGCCCCCGGCCCCCACCTCTGTAGGGTGACAAGTACAGCCATTGAAGGTCCAGCATCTCCCATGTGCGCGTTTGACGTCTCTTGGCCTGTTGTCCTAGTCAGTAGTACTGAGTAGTGTACCCCGAATGCGCGGCTTAGTGCATTAGGCTCCTGTGTCTGTCCTCTCCGCCAACGGTGTTGACATTGCATGCACTCAACCTGGTCTTCTTTTTTCTCCCCCCACCCTTTCTCTTCATCTTCTTGTGCATGTGTGCATTAGCATCATCAGGCGGAGGAGATTTGGCATCGGAGCACGAGGGAGCTGCAGGGCACAAGGCCCCGGTGGGCCCAGGAACAGACACCGAGGGCACCAGTGATCCGGAGGGCGAGGGGAGCACCACGACGGGGACCGCTGGTGAGAGCAGCGACAGCGACACGTCCTCGAATGGGAGCTTCCTAGCAGTGGCGGCAACATCCGTGCCCCCCGCCTCTACAGGTACAGCCGCCACCCAGCGCACCAGCCCCGCCCTCCCAGCAGCCCCTCAGTCTTCGCTCCGTGCCCGTTCGCCCAGGAAGGCGCGCGTCTCCTTCGCCCCAGGCACCGCAGCCCCTGCCCCTGTTGCCCCTGCTGCCCTCAGTGCGGAGCTCATTGACCTGGTAAGGACGCTCATTGTTGGGCAGACGACCCTTTTGAATGCCATCCAGGGTGTGCAAAGGGAGGTGCAACAGAGCAATGCGTACCTGGAGGGCATTCATTCGGGTCAGGCTGCCCATCAACAAGCGTTCACTGCTCTGGCCTCAGCACTGACGGCAGCCATTGTCCCTGTTTCCAGCCTCGCTCTTCTTACTGCCTCCAGCCTTTCTCTGTCTCCTGTTCCTCAGCCTATCCCATCCACACCATCAGACCAGCCTGCACACACCTCAACACCCAAGAGCAGCTCATCCAAACACAAGCACCACAGATCCCACAAACACTCACCCAGATGCAGACATTCCAACAGTCACAACCACCTCTGTGTCCCCCTCCTCCTCGTCTCCCTCCTCCCTCCCTGTGACGTCTACACTCACACCTGCATGCACCCCAACATCAGCCAGTGGTTCCATCACCACCTCACCCTCCAGTACAGTCCACACTCGTGCAGTCACCACCCCCACTGCCATTTACACGTCCCCTGTGTCCTCTCCCACTGTGTCTGTCACCCCCTCTTCCAAGACACACAAACGCAGGCAGCCACCCACCCAACAGCCATCCACCTCACGACAGCCTACAGCACCAGCACCTTCACCCAATGACAGCACACCTGACTCTCCTACAACCACCTCCTCTTCCTCCACTTCCATCTCCACTTCTCCTACCCTTTACCTTGGCCCTAAAAAACTTTTCATGGCTAATCTTGACCTCTTTCCCTCCGATGAGCTCCCCCCTCCATCTTCAAAGAGTCCCAAGAGCACCGCAGCCACCACCAGCCCAGCTTCGGGTGTCACTGTTGTGCATGGGTTCTGGAGCCCACCCTTTGCCAGCAGTGACACATCGATCAGCAGCAAGGACACGTCCAGCCCCCCCCCCAGCCCCCCCCCTCCCGGCAAGAGGACCCGCAAAAACAAGGGCCGCCGTGCGAGGACCGACAGGGCTGCCCCCAAGGAGCAATGTGTGGCCACTTCACCACCCACACCATCTAGGGGAGGCAAGGGCCCGAGAGCCCCATCAAAGGAGCGGAAGGGCAGCAGGAGCACGGAGAAGGTGGACCCCACATGTCACATCCCAGCTGGGAAGGAGGACACTAAGGAGGCCAGGAGTCCGTCCCCGAAGGGTCCAGAAACGTCACGGTCCGAGGGCGACTGAGCAGAGAGTCCAGGCCAGGTCTGGCTCCCTTGACCTGCTGGATGAGCACCGCTGAACAGGGCCCGCGGTGCAGAAGAGCACCACTGAACAGGGCCCGCGGTGCAGAAGAGCACCGCTGAACAGGGCCCGCGGTGCAGAAGAGCACCGCTGAACAGGGCCCGCCGTGGAGAAGAGCACCGCTGAACAGGGCCCCGCCGTGAAGATAGGCACCGCTGAACAGGGCCCGCCGTGGAGAAGAGCACCGCTGAACAGAGCACCGCTGAACAGGGCCCGCCGTGGAGAAGAGCACTGCTGAACAGGGCCCCGCCGTGAAGATAGGCACCGCTGAACAGGGCCCCGCCGTGAAGATAGGCACCGCTGAACAGGGCCCGCCGTGGAGAAGAGCACCGCTGAACAGGGCCCGCGGTGCAGAAGAGCACCGCTGAACAGGGCCCGCGGTGCAGAAGAGCACCGCTGAACAGGGCCCGCCGTGGAGAAGAGCACCGCTGAACAGGGCCCCGCCGTGAAGATAGGCACCGCTGAACAGGGCCCGCGGTGCAGAAGAGCACCGCTGAACAGGGCCCGCCGTGGAGAAGAGCACCGCTGAACAGGGCCCTGCCGTGAAGATAGGCACCGCTGAACAGGGCCCCGCCGTGAAGATAGGCACCGCTGAACAGGGCCCGCCGTGGAGAAGAGCACCGCTGAACAGGGCCCCGCCGTGAGGATAGGCACCGCTGAAGAGGGCCCCGCCGTCTCAAGCACCGCTCCGCTGGGCCCCGCCGTCTCAAGCACCGCTCCGCTGGGCCCTTCATCTCAAGCACCGCTCCGCTGGGCCCTTCCTGTCAAGCACCGCTCCGCTGGGCCCTTCTTCTCAAGCACCGCTCCGCTGGGCCCCGCCGTCTCAAGCACCGCTCCGCTGGGCCCTTCATCTCAAGCACCGCTCCGCTGGGCCCTTCCTGTCAAGCACCGCTCCGCTGGGCCCTTCTTCTCAAGCACCGCTCCGCTGGGCCCCGCCGTCTCAGGCACCGCTCCGCTGGGCCCTTCTTCTCAAGCACCGCTCCGCTGGGCCCCGCCATCTCAAGCACCGCTCCGCTGGGCCCCGCCATCTCAAGCACCGCTCCGCTGGGCCCCGCCGTCTCAAGCACTGCTCCGCTGGGCCCTTCCTGTCAAGCACTGCTCCGCTGGGCCCTTCTTCTCAAGCACCGCTCCGCTGGGCCCTTCATCTCAAGCACCGCTCCGCTGGGCCCTTCCTGTCAAGCACCGCTCCGCTGGGCCCTTCTTCTCAAGCACCGCTCCGCTGGGCCCCGCCGTCTCAAGCACCGCTCCGCTGGGCCCTTCATCTCAAGCACCGCTCCGCTGGGCCCTTCCTGTCAAGCACCGCTCCGCTGGGCCCTTCTTCTCAAGCACCGCTCCGCTGGGCCCCGCCGTCTCAAGCACCGCTCCGCTGGGCCCCGCCGTCTCAAGCACCGCTCCGCTGGGCCCCGCCGTCTCAAGCACCGCTCCGCTGGGCCCTTCCTGTCAAGCACCGCTCCGCTGGGCCCTTCTTCTCAAGCACCGCTCCGCTGGGCCCCGCCGTCTCAAGTACCGCTCCGCTGGGCCCTTCATCTCAAGCACCGCTCCGCTGGGCCCTTCCTGTCAAGCACCGCTCCGCTGGGCCCTTCTTCTCAAGCACCGCTCCGCTGGGCCCCGCCGTCTCAAGCACCGCTCCACTGGGCCCCGCCGTCTCAAGCACCGCTCCGCTGGGCCCTTCATCTCAAGCACCGCTCCGCTGGGCCCTTCCTGTCAAGCACCGCTCCGCTGGGCCCTTCTTCTCAAGCACCGCTCCGCTGGGCCCCGCCGCCTCAAGCACCGCTCCGCTGGGCCCTTCATCTCAAGCACCGCTCCGCTGGGCCCTTCCTGTCAAGCACCGCTCCGCTGGGCCCTTCTTCTCAAGCACCGCTCCGCTGGGCCCCGCCGTCTCAAGCACCGCTCCGCTGGGCCCTTCCTGTCAAGCACCGCTCCGATGGGCCCTTCTTCTCAAGCACCGCTCCGCTGGGCCCCGCCGTCTCAAGCACCGCTCCGCTGGGCCCTTCATCTCAAGCACCGCTCCGCTGGGCCCTTCCTGTCAAGCACCACTCCGCTGGGCCCTTCTTCTCAAGCACCCCTCCGCTGGGCCCCGCCGTCTCAAGCACCGCTCCGCTGGGCCCTTCATCTCAAGCACCGCTCCGCTGGGCCCTTGCTGTCAAGCACCGCTCCGCTGGGCCCTTCTTCTCAAGCACCGCTCCGCTGGGCCCCGCCGTCTCAAGCACCGCTCCGCTGGGCCCTTCATCTCAAGCACCGCTCCGCTGGGCCCTTCCTGTCAAGCACCGCTCCGCTGGGCCCTTCCTGTCAAGCACCGCTCCGCTGGGCCCTTCTTCTCAAGCACCGCTCCGCTGGGCCCCGCCGTCTCAAGCACCGCTCCGCTGGGCCCCGCCGTCTCAAGCACCGCTCCGCTGGGCCCCGCCGTCTCAAGCACCGCTCCGCTGGGCCCTTCCTGTCAAGCACCGCTCCGCTGGGCCCTTCTTCTCAAGCACCGCTCCGCTGGGCCCCGCCGTCTCAAGCACCGCTCCGCTGGGCCCTTCATCTCAAGCACCGCTCCGCTGGGCCCTTCCTGTCAAGCACCGCTCCGCTGGGCCCTTCTTCTCAAGCACCGCTCCGCTGGGCCCCGCCGTCTCAAGCACCGCTCCACTGGGCCCCGCCGTCTCAAGCACCGCTCCGCTGGGCCCTTCATCTCAAGCACCGCTCCGCTGGGCCCTTCCTGTCAAGCACCGCTCCGCTGGGCCCTTCTTCTCAAGCACCGCTCCGCTGGGCCCCGCCGTCTCAAGCACCGCTCCGCTGGGCCCTTCATCTCAAGCACCGCTCCGCTGGGCCCTTCCTGTCAAGCACCGCTCCGCTGGGCCCTTCTTCTCAAGCACCGCTCCGCTGGGCCCCGCCGTCTCAAGCACCGCTCCGCTGGGCCCTTCATCTCAAGCACCGCTCCGCTGGGCCCTTCCTGTCAAGCACCGCTCCGCTGGGCCCTTCTTCTCAAGCACCGCTCCGCTGGGCCCCGCCGTCTCAGGCACCGCTCCGCTGGGCCCCGCCGTCTCAGGCACCGCTCCGCTGGGCCCTTCTTCTCAAGCACCGCTCCGCTGGGCCCCGCCGTCTCAAGCACCGCTCCGCTGGGCCCCGCCGTCTCAAGCACCGCTCCGCTGGGCCCCGCCGTCTCAAGCACCGCTCCGCTGGGCCCCGCCGTCTCAAGCACCGCTCCGCTGGGCCCCGCCGTCTCAATCACTGTTTATGGTTCACTGTGCCCACCATGCCTCCTCCTTGACCAGTGGAGACTGTCATCCACCTGATGGACTGTGGCTTTGCACTCCCCAGGATGGTACAGTGGGCAGCCCACCCACTGTAGAGACATTGAGAGACTGTGGCTTTGCACTCCCCAGGATGGTACAGTGGGCAGCCCACCCACTGTAGTGACATTGAGAGACTGTGGCTTTGCACTCCCCAGGATGGTACAGTGGGCAGCCCACCCACTGTAGAGACATTGAGAGACTGTGGCTTTGCACTCCCCAGGATGGTACAGTGGGCAGCCCACCCACTGTAGTGACATTGAGAGACTGTGGCTTTGCACTCCCCAGGATGGTACAGTGGGCAGCCCACCCACTGTAGTGACATTGAGAGACTGTGGCTTTGCACTCCCCAGGATGGTACAGTGGGCAGCCCACCCACTGTAGAGACATTGAGAGACTGTGGCTTTGCACTCCCCAGGATGGTACAGTGGGCAGCCCACCCACTGTAGTGACATTGAGAGACTGTGGCTTTGCACTCCCCAGGATGGTACAGTGGGCAGCCCACCCACTGTAGAGACTTTGAGAGACTGTGGCTTTGCACTCCCCAGGATGGTACAGTGGGCAGCCCACCCACTGTAGAGAAATTGAGAGACTGTGGCTTTGCACTCCCCAGGATGGTACAGTGGGCAGCCCACCCACTGTAGTGACATTGAGAGACTGTGGCTTTGCACTCCCCAGGATGGTACAGTGGGCAGCCCACCCACTGTAGAGACATTGAGAGACTGTGGCTTTGCACTCCCCAGGATGGTACAGTGGGCATGGTGGCTCCTCGTGGATCTGGCGTCGTGGACTCATGTGGCTGTGGTGCCCCCCCCTTCCCTTCCCCCTGAGGTGCCTGTAGTTTTTACATCTGATGCCCCTGCAGTGTTCTCTCCAAAGGACTCAGGTCTCCTGTGTGGGCTTTGCCCTTGTTTCTCAAAACTTTGGCCCACGGACATGATGAATTCGTAGGATGTGCAGGACTTGTTACTTCAGTTATACACTGATGTGTATGTCATTTGTTTTCTTGTGAATATTTTTCATGGTTGTACGATAATTTTCAGGAGCTTTTTGGTACATAAATATTTATTCCAAATTTGATTATGTCCTAGCATTTTTCAGGGGTGTTTGGGTGGTGTCACTGTGACTTGTTGCTCTGCATTGGTGTGTACATAGTTGGGGGGGGGGGGTCGCATATGTGTGTGCCCGTAACCTTTCGTCCTCCCCCCTCCCGTGTGTCGTAGGTGCAGTACTCACCGTTGTCGTCTGCGCCGGACTTCGTACTCGTGGTAGATGAGAAGGTAGACGAGAGCAGGTAGGATGTTTAATTCGGGTTCCATGCTGTCCTCCTTCCTCCTGGAGTGCGTAGTGGTGAGCGTTTTCCCGTTCGTAGTCTGTTTCCGCCGTGTTTTTATCGGCGGTGCTCCCGCCCCGGAAAAGGTGGCGGATTGGTGAGTTGTGATAGTGTGGGCGGTACATTGTCTGCCGCCTGGCTGTTGGCGGTGACCGCCGCGCTGTTTGTTTGTACCGCCGTGGCGGTCGGAGTGTTAAAGTGGCTGTCTGTGTTGGCGGTTCCCGCCAGGGTCAGAATTCCATATTTTTTACCGCCAGCCTGTTGGCGGGTTGGCCGCCGCTTTAACACCGACCGCCAGGGTTAGAATCACCCCCTTAGTATCTGAATGAGAAGTTAAAATCATTCACCCAAGAAGGAACAAGCCTGAGATCAGGGAGGGTCTATTTAAGTCAGTAATGTTGTCATTATCATGCTCCAAATGAAGTCTTTGGTTTTGGCACCTAAACCATGGCAGTCGCTTCATTGCTGAGAGAGGCTTGCAGCCTCGCCCCATTCTAATGTTTTATCTTTGTACTTAGTCACTTTTTAAGTTCTCAATATTCTCCGGCAAGGCATGGCTGGAAGCTGTAGACAGGGAAGGCTCCACTGAAACAGATACCTTTGCCTCGAGGTAGCGCTGAACCTGTTTTCAGTGCTGCAAAAACGTCCGAGATGGTTGACCCTGTTTTTCTTGCCCACCTTGGGTGTGACATCCCTAGGCAACCTCAACATCTTGTCCTAGTGCTGCAGAGGTGGAAAATTACTAAATTCCACTTTTCTCTAACTGCTGTAAAAGTTCTTTCTCATCTATCTTGCACCCCCTAGTTCCTCAGGGCAAGTGTCTAGACACAAGTTCTGTCTCCATCCAGGGCTCTTGCAGGATCCAGTCTTCTGTGGTCATTTGGGCCCACTTGGAGCCAAGACTGCCTCTCCTTTTTGTGTCCCTGAAGCAGCTAAACAAGTTGTCAGCCACCTAAATTGTGGAACACAGTTCCAGTCCAAGGGTGCCAGCAAGAGACAATAGTCTTCATATTTCTAGTGAGGCCTTCTTTTTGAGGTGTAGTCTTCCCAGGTCCAGTAGTGTTCTGGGTAGGTGGTGTTTAGTCCAATCTTATCCTGTGCACTAGCAAATGACTGGGGAGTTTTCCCTACCCTTGCCTGCCTACATTCTCACCCTATGCCAATTTTCTTTTTAGTTAACTGCAAAAATTCCAAGAAGCACTAACTTCAGGATGGCCGATCCCTCCTTCGCTCTTGAAGGACTGCAGTCAGGCTCCTAGACACTCCCACATTATATAAGCTTGCCTCCGCTCTGTCATAGTTAGAACAGGTTCTCCCTTCTGCTGGGGTTAGAACCAAAGACTGTAGGAGGTCTCTGGACATAAATAGAAGCAGATTCCGTTAGCCCCATTTGTGCTCAGCTAGTCAAAAGAGGAAGTGTTAAGGCTGTCATTTGTTCTGTTAGCTGTCCAGTACCATTTTCAGATGGACAATCCCAGCTAAGTGGCCAGTTGTTGAAACACTTCTGCCTTCATGGGTTCAGAGACTATGCTATTGTCCTATGGCAAGCAAAGTAATCATTCAACCAGGAATATATAATGGCCTATGGAGGTATGATGAGTTGGAAAACCACTTTTCACTTCTCTGGCTCAGATAGCCAGAAGTACACTTTTACATAGTTACTTTTCCTCCAAAGTTATCAAAAACCTGTTTTTACCACGAAATTAAATATTAAACATTAAGTGGAAAAAATTGATTGGCTTCTGCAGCATTGTCCCAAGAGACAGTGAAAAAAGCTCTTAAGCCTTCTGTCACTGAAAGGGCACCAATTTAAAATATGTAGATTAGCCTCTTTTTATATGTTTGTAAATGTTATCTACTGAGTTCTAACAGTGGTTTGCGTCACTCCCTGCATCCTACCAGACAATGCCTAACATCAAAGAGAAGGTGGAATTGGTTTGAGAGAAGGGAAAGAGAAAAAAAGAGAGCAGGTGAGAGAGAGAGACAGCAGGCCCAGGTCTTCTTTAGCATGGCTCTTTCAGGTGTTACGTCTCAATTGCAGCATGGGTATACATGGAGACACTCTAGTAATAGAAAGACACCCTAATCAGGGAAAAGCACCAAACGCTCACAATAAGTGAATAATAAACAGGTATAGTCACTAGCTTCAGAAAGGAAATCTACAGTTAAGCTAAGTCATGCAGTAGCAAAGCTAGTAAGTCCAAGAATCAGGTAACAGATCAGGGCTCTTCTGAGCAGGGAAGGGAAAAGGAGAAAATCATGACAAAGCCAAAAATAAATCCAAAAAGCAAGGTCAACATATCAGGCACCTAACCACTTTATGCCCACTCTGCCACCATTGGAGGTAGCCTTGAATCTAGGTATCAAATTTGATGGCGCCCTGTCTTTTCGGCCTCAAGTTCTATAAGTGTCACAAGCTTTTCTCTGATTAAACCTCTGAAAAAGGTTTTTGAATTTCTCCCACTTGCAGCAAGAAAATAGTAGCTTTTGCGCTTATTTCATCAAGGCTGGACTACTATAATAACTTGTACTCAGGCATTGCCAAGCATTTACAGTACAAGCTTCAAGTGGTCCAAAATGCATTAGTAAGACTAGTTGTTAAGATTCCCCACAAAAGCTCAGTTTCTAAGGACTCCAGGGCACTAGCACTGTTTTTTTTTTAAATATCTGACTTTGGTATTCAGAGCTTTCCACTTAACAGGCCTGAAATACCTTTCCCATTGTTACTGGACTCAAGAACTCTTAGATCTTCTAACACCAATCTCTTACGAATTCCTAATTTTACACTTAAAACCAGAGCTGGAAAATCTTTTACCTCATTAGGCTATAAGGCCTGGAATAAGCTCCCTTGCTCTTTGAGATTTGTGGAAATTGAAGTTGTCTTTAAGAAACACCTGAAAACCTGGCTTTTTTCAGTACTTCATGAGTTGTGTAGCCAGTTGATTTAACCCTCCATGGCTATTGTCCTTTTTTCCTTTAAAGATCTCTAAATACGGGTTGTCCCTGAGAGGGAGTGGTTATTTGGCTGAGATAGTGCCAGGATGCTCTGCATGGAGTGACAGTGTGCTTTATAAGTAAGATTTAAAACAAATCATGGAAAAAAAAAATCAAAGGTGAGGGATTGGAAGTGGTGAACTAGTGGAAAGCCAATATGTTAGAAATTTGGTTTCTGGTTGGCAGATGTATGCACCCTGTCCGAGCAGGAACCACTATCCAAGTCAAGGTAAGTTCTGAACACATTCTAAGTTAACCTGTGCTCACCCTCTGGTAGCTTGGCATACAGCAGTGAGGCTTAACTTAAGAGACATAGGGGGTTATTACAACTTTGGAGGAGGTGTTAATCCGTCCCAAAAGTGACGGTAAAGTGACGGATATACCACCAGTCCGTATTACGAGTTCCATAGGATATAATGGACTCGTAATACGGCTGGTGGTATATCCATCACTTTACCGTCACTTTTGGGACAGATTAACACCTCCTCCAAAGTTGTAATAACCCCCATTGTGTTAAGTATTTGTGTAGCACTTCAAACAGTAAAATAATGAAAACACCTAGTTAGAAAACTAGAGCTTGATTTAATAAATAAGCAAGAAATGCCAATCAGTGATATCTTGTCATGCTGTACTGAAAACAAGGGAAAAGGTCAGGCCCACCGTGATGAAATACAGGTCAGCTACAGGGACCCAGTAAAGGCCCACTGAACAAAAGTACCTTAATCCTGGTTGTGTCAACGTTGATGATATGGGGACCAGACTGAAGCGATGCACCAGTGTTGATCCCCGCAGTGGAGGGGATGCATTGATCCTTTCCACAGAGTAGCAAGTATGCATTGAATTCTCCACACAACAGCAGTGATGCATTGGTTCTGAGATGCAGAAGTTCCGAATGCAATGCAATGAAGTCGATCTGCTTTGACTAGGCAATGCGTCAACTGCGATCAGTGCAATGGGGGCTGATGCACCAGCTCCGATCCACGCAACAGGGGTGATGCAAGAGGTCTAATCCGTGCAGCAGTAACAATACACTGATTTGACTTCAGCAGCACTTTATAGCCAATTCCACAGGCCCAGGATTGGATCGGCACCACTTAGCACCACTTGGCGGGGCAAGACTCACAGTTAGTAGAGTCCAGGTGCTGTAGCATGTGAGTTGGAAGTCCTTTGTGTCACTGAGACTTTAGATACAGGAGGCAAGCTAGCCAGCCCTTTAAGTCACTTTGGTTCTGGGTTGGAGAGATGCAGGTCCAGTCCTTCTCACTCCCAGGCAAGGAGGGCATCAGGTCAGCACAGCAAAGCAGGAGTCCAGCAGGGTTGCAGTCCACCACAGTGGCAATCCTTTCAGGCAGCACAGTAGTCCTTCTTCAGGCAGAGTATACTGAGTTGGTAGTGTCTGAGGTCCAGTACTTTTTGAGTTTTTGATGTCTGAGGTCCAGTACTTATACCCAGTTGTGCCTTTGTTGTGGGGAGACTTTGAAGAGAGACCTTTGGAGTGCACAGAGTCCCTACCCTTCCTTCCCACCCCGTCCCTGCCTGTCTACAGTCGCACTACAGGGGGTATGCAACCTTTTGTGTGGGGACAGGACATAGCATATTCAATTGTAGGTGTCAGCTCCTCCCTCCCATCTTGCCCACGATGGCCCATCAGGCTGTGGATGGCCCTCCAGTCACATTTAAGCTCCCTTTGTGTGTGGCTAGCTAGAGGTGGTGCACGAAGCCTGCTGTCACCCACACCAGAAGTGTATTCAGAGACGTGTAGAAGGCACCAAATGGTTAAAGTAAGAAAATGCCAACTTTCTAAAAATTTCATTTTTAGAATTACAATTTAAATTCTGACTTCGCCATGATTTGTGATTTTAAATTGTTGTTCCAGAGACACCTAATTTGAAGCTCCCATCTCTTCCCAATTGGAAATTCCACTTATAAAATGTAATAAGGGAATCCTAATGTTATCCTATGCGAGGGATAGGCCTTGCAGTAGGGAAAAACAAATTTAAGAGTTTTCTCTGTTAGGACTTGTAAAACTTAACCGGACATGCCCCACATTGCACGCTGCCCTTGGGCTGTCCAGGGCTTACCTTAGGGGTGAGCTTTATTTATTAAAAACGAAGGTTTGGGTCTGGCAAGAGGATTAAATTGACCTGTTGACATGGCAGTTTAAAACTGCATACACTGACTCTGCAATGGAAGGCCTGAGACGTGTTTGAAGGGCTACTGAAATGGGTGGCACAATCAGTGCCGCAGGCCCACTACTAGCATTTAATTTAAAGGCCCTGAGCACAGGTAGTGCACTTTATAGGGACTTATAAATAAATTAAACATGCCTATTGGGGATATGCCAATGTTAACATGTTTTAAGCAGAGAGCACATGCACTTTAGCACTGGTTGGCAGTCTTAATGTCAGAAAAGCAGGGGATCTAAAGGTAAAAAGTCAAAGGAAACCGCAGCAAGGATGCCATATCTAACACACTTCAATATGGAAAGTTGCCACACAACTTCTTAAAGGCTTCATGTTGTTTAACTAATGCTTCTGCCTGTCGTGATCCATAAGTCAAACCTTTGACCCATGCTGGAATGCTGCTCACTGTGCCCCAGCCGCCAAAGGCTGGTTTAAAACAGCCTTAAAAGAATACGCCTCACAGGTGTTCTCATAGCTATTCTCAAACACTGCATACCTTGCTGATTCCTGACACATTGCCTTGTGACAAGGCTCACTTTCTAGGTAACTGAACACATTAAGTAGTTTTTTGGTACATGGATATGGCAACATTTAAATGTCATGTTTTGCTGCACTTCTTTTTAAACTGCAGTACAACCAGAACACAATGGAGATCCTAAAAGTCATCTATGTCTGTCACATATGTTGGGTATGTACATACACTCTGCAGTCCATATGTGGTCCTTAACCTTCATGACACTGGTGCAATTTTTGCATTGTGAGAAAATGCATTTTCTGTGTTGTCACACCTATTTTCTGTTGATTTCTGTTTCTCTTTTATAGACTCTGCTGCTTTCCTGTGCCCAGTGCATGTCCTCTGATTCCTAAAGCATGAGGAAATTGGCTGATCCCTCATTGGCTTTCTTATGTTTCCTTTAAGGCATAGTATAAGGTGCAGAAAATATATAAATCGCATAGAAAGTTAAAATGTCACATGTGGACTGCAGTTCGAATTGTGACATCCTCTTAAGAAACAAGAGAAAAAAAGTTTCAGGCCTGCTATTGTAGCCTTACAGCTACACTTTAAACCTGTAGCCATGTTCGTAAACACATTGTCATAATCTTAACATTATTTCTTTTAATTCAACCACCCAAATTCCTTATAACAGTGTGAGCCCAATTGTCCAAAGTGTGCTGGAACTTTGAATTGTTTAACTACAAAAAGCTCATATTTTGCTATGGCATTTTATTAAAATTGCTCAAATCAACCTTTTTCACTAAAGATGCAGAATTCTCCTTGGAGCTCCTAGCAGTAGAATCTCTCCATATTGTATTGTAGCATTTATATAGCACTTCATCCCCCCGAAAAGGCCGTGAAGTGCACCAAGTTGCATTGGTTCCTGGACATTATTTTGAATTGCATAGTTGAAAAAGATTTTGGTAATAGTTTGTCTTGTTTGTTATTTAGTGGGTGAGTAAAGTAAGGTTTGTAAACCTGCTGTAAACATAAAAATGTTGGAATAAATGGGGATGTCAATCATATGCTAACTCGTCATTAGGAGTATTGGTAAGCAGTTGAATCAAAGCCAGCCAAGAGCAACAATAGACCAGTCACTAGAAGCACTGTTAAGCCACCAGTAAAAAATATGGAATCAACCCAAAAGCAACAGAAGAGGATTCCTTGAATGTACTTTTAAGCAATCAGTGAGTAACTTGCTTTGTGACTCCATATGCCAGCCGATGGCAACGGAAGTGCTTCTACTGTGGATGATTGGTAGTTTTCACTCGGGTTAACCAGTGGAAACCACAGCAGACCAAGAATTGTGGTTTGTGGCACAAACAAAGTGAAGATCTTCTCCTTTCTCCAGTCCCAAATATGGAGACCTCGATGACCTAATTGATAGCAGTGATGCTTACAAGAGCCATAAACATCTCTAGTGAGGACAGTGGTGGGCAAACATCAAAGAAACAGATCTCAAACCAATACAAAATCTGCCAAGACTTGTGCAAAGAGCAAGGAGCAGAGCCAGAGCTGGGTGTGAGATGACCAGATTTAGGTGGTGGTGGTTGGGGCATTTGGGCAAAGAAAGCTACTGGAAGCATTCCAATCCTAGACAGCCATGAGGATTTTGCTTTGGTGCTCGTGGAGTCCCGGTACCCTAAGACATCTGGGGTATTTAGGTAGAAGCTATTTTAACTGCTTTCCACAGAGTCTACAATGTTTCTGAAGAAACATATGAAGATATGTGTAACTGGAGAATTATTTTACATCATGAAGATATGTGTGAGAGGAAAATTCTTCTACATCACATCTGGATACACATTGCTGTCGTTTAGGGACACCTTTATCCTACTGAACTGCAGTAGCCTAGTGCCAACAATGGCTGATGCCAGCTTGGTACCTCTCTCCATTTCTTGACCAGCGCCTCTAGCACAAGACTTCAAAGAGCTTTGCAGAAGAAACTCTAGCAAAGATCTACAGGGTGGGCTCGTAAAATCTTCATACCGTCTTGATTTAAGGGATTTTAAGCCCCTAAGAAAATGCCAGCCACGTGTGCTGGTTCATTGAAGTAGATTGACTCTTCCCAGTAAATCAAAGGTGTAATTGTTCCTGACAACCTAACGAGAGAAAATGCCATTCTTGTCCTCAGAGTCTGCTTACTTTTAACAAGGAATTTCATAAAAGATAGTTCCTGCTTGCAAGGCAACTTTTTCAAGTCCAAATTTGGTTAGTGGCTGGTCCACACTTCTCTGCAAAATATGCACGGATTAGAGATCTCCTTAAAATAGCCAAAGACGTTCTCTGATGGGGAAGACTTACCAAATGAATTTAGGCAGGCCTGCACAAACTGATGCTATTCCTTATCTCTTTTCCTCATACAGGTACACAATATAATCCCCACCTACAAGTAACTTGGCTCCAGTGATACAGTAGAATTGTTTAGGATTCTTTATTTAATTCCTTTGCGGAAGACTACTATGGGCATGATCTACGTCCTTCTAAAATAAATAGTTTTTGTAACCTAATATGTGTTTTTATATTTATTTGTATTGTTATTTAGTTCTTGTGTCTTTTCTATTTGTTAAGTGTTTACCTAGAGGGGTTTTAGTACTAGGAAGAATAAGAATTTCTCTGTTATTTATAGTTAGAACATCACTACTTTGCATGCATGCATCTAGGAGACTATGCAAATATCTATGGTTTGAGTGACTTTACTAGTTGTCCCCCTCTCAAGTCAGGTACAGGTACCAGAAAGGTATTTCATAAAGGGCCATTACTGCAGGCTGTTACTAGATGCTTCAACATATAATTTTGCATATTCACATTTCCTTCTCTAAAGACTTGTAGTTAATTTCTATAGGCTACATAAATTTGCCAGTGTTGGCTTAAGATGTTGGTAGTCATTTTTGCATCTTTCAGTGAAAGTCTTGTATGTTACGGAACACTGTGAAGACACCTGAATGTGCACAGGTATTACCAGTCACTGGTAAATATAAAGTACATTCAGCATGTGAGCCTTGAAAAAACACGTTTCGAGACCCGGCCTAAAAAGCACCACGTTGTGATTTCATGTTTAATTGAATTTAATGTTTAATTTGCAGAACAAAAATATAATCATGATTAACAACTTACATCTAATTCTGACCAATATTGGTCTCTGGTCATCTTTTAATTTACAAGTGTTTTATTCAGTATGTTTGTGTCTGAGGGGTGTTTCAGCTTTCACCTTCGTGCAGAAAGGAATATCTAGATTACCCTGTGAACAGAGCAGATACTTACTGGCTGCAGAATCATAGTACCAAAACCTCGAGATCAAATAATGAGGTCACAGAAAGTAAGATAAATCAATCATCAATACAAAATGCAAAACTTACATCACCTGAGAATGTGAGTACAGTGCTAAAGGTTCTATTAGGCATTCTGAAAACAAAAATACCCCCCAAAAATTAATTGTCTAGGAATGATGAGATTTGCTCAGCCAAACAGAAGACTTAGAAGTAGGGTACAGGCTAATTATAATTCATGTTGAGTTTAGTGACAATGCAGAACAGAGCATGAAGGATATATGGATAATGTAAGTTTATGACTCCATGTGAGGCCTGAACGTTAGGGTGCTTGCCCAGAGGGTTCAGGAAAATAACAGAAGTTAATTGCACTGTCTCCGCATTACTAGTTAGGACCTGCACTCAAACAATACAAATAATATTGCAAAAAAGAATCAATTAACGAAAGTGACAAATGCATTCTGTAACACATTTACTCTTTCCTCTTTTTTTCAGATTTTCATTGGAAACGAGAACAGCCAAGGGCATGTCAAGAATCGATTTAATCCCCCTATAATTTCCAGGTTTATCCGAATAATTCCCAAAACATGGAACCAAAGCATTGCACTTAGATTTGAACTTATGGGCTGCGATGTCTTATAGGGCCTTCCATTCCTATATCAGACTTCTTGAAGACCTTAAAGGACATGTACCACAGCTTCACTTCTGTCATACATTCATGCCAGTCAACAATGCCCCAGTGCTACCATGAAAAATTAATGCAGGAGCTCTCGGCTACAGATTGCAGACTGCCATTCCATCTGTTTTACAAGTAAACATCATGAGGCTGATAATCGCTGAGGACTGTCTTTTCATCAGACAGCACAGAGCGTGCAGGGACCTATAGGCCGGCATCTTAGTGCAGTTGCAGAAAAATCGGACCTAGTTCAGATCCCCCATTCCAAGAATCTACAGTCAGTTACCAGCTACATCCGCGGTAGGGTGACCACCTGGCATAGAGGCGAACTCTGGACAGTGGGTATAAACATTCAGGACAAAGGGTCAAAATTCAGGACATAGGGTCAAAATTCTGCACAATGTTAGTTTTTCGGACACATGGGTGGAGGTCACATCTTCCAACTGATAGCTTTTTGGCTTTAGCAATGGTAGTTTTGTTTTGTCAAGGTTTTTGTAAAACCGTACTGCTTGGGGAAATGCTGCCCCCTCTGCAATATAGCAAAAATGACTAGTAGCAAAAATATTT
Source organism: Pleurodeles waltl (assembly GCF_031143425.1). Lineage (NCBI taxonomy): Eukaryota > Metazoa > Chordata > Amphibia > Caudata > Salamandridae > Pleurodeles > Pleurodeles waltl. The sequence continues at coordinate 320,110,037 of NC_090447.1, read as the reverse complement.
GGGTCCCAAAAAGCACAAGTAGCTAGAATGGGCCTTAGCATGGAAGAGGCTACTTTGTGAATATATGTGCTCCTCATGAAATGGAAAATGCAGTCGCTCACAGTGAAGTTAGCCAACAGCTGAAGTGGACTACTCCACTGCTGCAAGCTGTAGACTGCGTAGAGGTATTATGTGAGTAACAACAGAACAATGGCTGAAAGACTGGTTAAGATATTTGTACCTACATATGTGAATATATCTAGCTATCTATCCACCTATTGTACGTGTCTCATTTTAGTAAAATTAAAAGGTCTTGGCTAACGCCAGGCCAAACTTTACTGACAGACAGCTATTCAACCAAAACACTGCTGAGAAAAAAATCCACAGGAGGCTAGAAAAGTCAGTGGAATTGGAGTAGCTCACTCTGGAGGAAGATGCTCACCAAGACATCACAGGTAACAATGTCTGTGAACACTTTTCGAACATTTACGGAGTAAGGAAAATTTTGCAACTTAGTCCAAATCACCACATTTAAAATGCAAAACAGACTGTAAAACAACATAACTAATTTTAAAAACATTAACAGAGCTCCAGGAGTTAAGCTCTATGAGTGGACCATGGGGTAGTCACTATGTAAATCCCATGCTGCACATGCAGCACCTCATGTGTATGTTACCGGTTGCTTCACAGATGCCCATTGTCGTGTGGGGAACACCCCAGAAGCATTCTTGCCTCCTTGACACTTTCTTACCCTGTATGCCACTCTGACAACACTATACAGGGCAGCTGCTTTCTTTTCATTATGATCCTGGAGGGGAATGTTTCCAGTAAGGTTTCACAACATATCACATACATTTCTATGTTCAAGATGGAAACCAGTCTGCCACCTCCAACACTCTTTCTTGGCATGGAATGTCCCAATCTTATATAGCGTAATTCCCTTTTCACTTTATCAATCTCGCCAGCAATCATATAATCGGAAGTTTACAGTCTAGATACATTGATTTGATGGACATGTATTAAAAGTGATAGAATTTCAAAGTGAACTTAGAATCATTCATGTACCCTTACCATGATACAAATGCCACCAGTGAACTCTTGAGTTGTTATGTGTACCCATATGTGGACTAGAGTCTTCTTGGTTGAGCAACATTCTAGTCTGTTAAATGAAAAGCAGGAGGTTTTTGTATAGTGCACGTCCTCAATTTACATATTGAAGTTGCATTTAAATAGTGCTTACTACCCCTAGCAAGTCATTGGAGTGCTTCACACCAGGCACCAAGATGCTCCGGAGTCCAAGGTTAGTGGTTAGTCCAGTATTTTTGGTTATTGTTGGCTACTGGGGTTCACCTTGTGTGCCCAAGAACATATTCCATGCAGTCAATCTAATTTCTTTGTGGTGGATTCAATATTTAGGAGTGAGTTGTGATCATTAGTGGGGCAGGGCAGTAGGTGCGCTCACACACATGGATGGTCAGATATGCAGATGAGCTAGAGCTAGGTATTATTAGGATGGACGGGTCTGACTTTCAGATGAAGGAGCAGAGGTTGTGATCTTGTAAACGGGTTTTGGGCAATTTACAGAAAAACAATAATAGAGATTAAGAAAAACATGCATGTGGCAGTAGGGTGTGCTCCAAGAGTGGAGGCATGCAGAGGATGGAAGGGAAAAGAGAGGTGACAATCAGAAGTTTTAATTAAAAGTCAGTTTTTTTTTGTGTTGGATTTTAGGTATATAGAAGATATTTTCGAGGCAGTGTGCAATTTGAGGTTACACGACTGTAGAAATGAACAGCATTATTTTTATATGAAGATTGTGCTATATTAGCTATTTGTGATAATCGCTAGAATCAGTTAAGTTTGTATGAACCTCACCACTCTTTTGCCCAAACGCCTGATTTATGAAATAGAAATATGCTTAACAATTTTAGTAAATTTGGAACAGTACGTCACAACAGGTGACAGTAATGCATGCCTGTAGTCATTCCTGCCAAATATAGGGTGTATTACAGTAGAGTTGTAACAAAATGCTAAAATTAAGTTAAAAAAAGCAATTTCGTTTACATCAGGGAAAGACGTGTAGCTCAGTGGTATATGCAGTCTTTGCAGAGATACAGGCCCTTTATCTATAAAAGGTGAAATCTGTTTGCCTTTCTGAATTGTTACTTCAAAACAGCAGTTTCTTAGGTGGGCACAGCCAAAAAACATATTGTCCTGAATAGCCAGGTTGAAAAATGTGAACGTACTCTCATATACTATAGAGGTGGGCGAGCCACTGAAAGCTCTTAAGCCAGTGAAAAGCTTGAGCCAGTCTCAGCTAGAGGTCCTCATGTAACTTCAAGCCAAAAACAAGCCGAGCTTGCATGTGGCTTCTGCCTGCTATTCACGCCCTACCCTTATGGGCAAAGAGTTAAAAGCAATACATTAGCATTTGTGATACAATAGGGAGACATATATGGATACCCATTTAGTGAATGGTTTTTACAAAGTGAAACTAGAAAAACAGGGATTAGTTTTAGCTTCCCCCCTTAGCCAAACTGTGTGATCTTCGGCAAATATTTTACTTTGCCAATCTTCCTTTTGCTTCATTATCACATATGAATACCTGAAAACACCTTCAAATACATAACTTCAGAATACGAGCTATACAAAATTGTACTGTGTTTGATCTAATAGACTATAATCAGTGCTTAATTTGAGCAGGTGGTTTCCGGTGCTCAGCACTGGCACTTAATTGCCAACACCAGGGCTTGTCTAATTTAAAAATGAGCACAATTGACTACTACTGACCGCCTAAGCCATTCTCATACCATAGGGGCCTGCAATAGTCCGAAAAGTCACACTTGTAGGAGTGTGATTGTTAATTGTTGTGTTAATATTGTAATTGGCAGCACATCCCGGACCAATGTGTGGTGCAGGCTACAGTGGCCTCTGATGAGAGCCCTCGTACCTATTTTGTTTTTTTTTAATACAAATTAAGCACTGACAATAATGTTGTGTCTGTAAGAATCTGGGCTGTATACAGAGTGCAGTTGAAAACTGGGTTGCCTCTTAGGTCACTAATGTCACTTTCTCCAGAGCGCCTGCGGGACAAGAATGGCTCTAAATGTGTGTTTAAAAAATTTCACTTTTAATAAGTACCTCTCACTGCAGTGATAAAATGTGACTATCTGCATCTGCATGTGAAAGAAATGCACTTGTTTGACTTTTGAAGAGACTTTACCATATTTTACATGGTGCTGTTGCATAATTTACATGGTAACAAATGTCAGGGCTCGGCTTGTGCATGTGCTCTTAGAGCCAAGAGAGACCTGTGGCTTGGCTATGCCACCTCAAATGCACCACAAAGATAAAAGAGGCTCTTTCATTTCAAACATTACCTAGGATCACTCATTTTGGTCAAGCAGCATGCAACTTTAGATTTCAGGAGAGCAACTAGGCGTGCATCAGCATTTGTAAATCCCTCACTGAACACAAACAAAGGCTGTACCTTTATTTAATCCTGGTGGAAATCGAGTGCCTCGAGGCCCAATATGAGGGGAAGGAGGCCACTCGAGTAAGAATTAGGAGAAAGCTAGAGTGCTGGGAAGACGGCGAAAGAGAGAGAATGAAATAATGCACAAGACAAAAATGTGAAAATAAAGACAAATTTGTCCAGAGCAAATTATGTGTGACTCGCCTGCACTGCAACCAGGAAAGAAAAGAAGCAAAGGTGTGGGTGTAACCCTTAAAGTAACTCCAGGACAAATTAAATTATTCTCTGGGTGGGGATGGGGTGATGAACCCTAGCTTTGGCTGGGGACACACAAGCCAATCCTATGTAACCTTACACGGTCTGGCCACCCTATTGGGCGGCCACTGCAGGGTAAAATCCAGCCACATCATTTTCTAGCATCCTACATTGCCCAAATTGAGGATAAACTGTGTCCGTAGAGAAAGTTATCATGGACATGAGTCTGACGTTACGGACTGTCCCTGTAAATTATGGATGGGTGGTCATCCTAGTCAGCAGTTCTTCACTGTTCCAAAATGACCAAGCATTGACAATGCCAACCGGTCTCGCATTTGCGAGGGTTTGGGCTACTGCTGTTGCAAATTATGAGGGTCATTCTGACCCTGGCAGACCACGGAGGCCATTCTGACTTTCCCGCTGGGACGGCGGGTGCCCGCCAAGGGAGCGCCCACCGGCCCAGCGGGAAAGGCCCTGCAACACAGAGGCCGGCTCCGAATGGAGCTGGCGGTGTTGCAGGGGTGCGACGGGTGCAGTTGCACCCGTCGTGATTTTCACTGTCTGCAATGCAGACAGTGAAAATCTCCCTGGGGCCCTGTTAGGGGGCCCCTGCACTGCCCATGCCAGTGGCAGGGGCCCCCAGGGGCCCCACGACACCCGTTCCCCGCCATCCTGTTCCTGGCGGTAACAACCGCCTGGAAGAGGATGGCGGGAAGGGGGTCGGAATCTCCATGGCGGCGCTGCTTGCAGCGCCGCCATGGAGGTTCTGCCCAAGCAGGGGAAATCTGGCGGGAAACCGCCGGATTCCCTTTTCTGACCGCGGCTTTAACGCTGCGGTCAGAATGGGCAATGAAGCACCGCCAGCCTGTTGGCGGTGCTTCCGTTGCCCCCGGCCCTGGCGGTCTTGTACCGCCAGGATCAGAATGAGGCCCTATGTGTTTTACTCTTGTGTTTTGGTTTGCAGTGGCGGCTGCCACTGAACAGAGGTGGCAGGGCACAAAAGGACGGGTGGGGGTTTAAAAAAAAAAAAAAAAATGTAAAATAAATAAATAAAAAAACACCGACCTTCAAGGGGAGAAGCGTTCGTCTCCCCTACGTCGTCTTCCTGGCTGCACAGGCTCCCAGCCAATCATGACACTGTGATTGGTCTGAGCGGCCTGCTTCCCGCTCAGACTGGGAATGGGAGCCAGGGCATGTTCTCTACCCGGGTGTCAATATAGCCCTCCACGGGCCCCTCCCTCCAGCCCAGCGCCTCACCGCTCAACAAGGAAAAATATCATGATAATAATGTGATGTACGTTATTATCATTTTATTTTTCCTTTTTGGAAAAACCAGTGGGGCGACGGTCCCCCGCCTTAGCTGAGGAGCCGTCCCTGGTTTGTAGTGAGTGCCGGAGTGGGAATGTGTTGCAGTGAGTGGTTTAGTGAGGGCAGGGGGGTGAGCGTATTGCAGAGAGCGTCCAGTTAGTGCTGGAGTGACAGGGCGCTGCAGTGAGGGTTTTAGTGAGTGGTGGTGGGTGAGTGTATTGCAGTGAGGAGGTTAGCGAGTGCCAGAGTGAGGGGGTGTTCAGCGAGGATGTAGTGGATACTAACATAGAGACTGAGCTTTGCTTTAAAAATATAAAAACTCACATTTTCCCTTGTCCGTGCTGTACTGGCATTCGTGCCCAAATCAATAAAAATGGGATAAGAGACCGCCACACACCTGTGATACAACGAGAGGAAGAAAGAGCGTTTGGTCGAAGTAACATAAAAATGATGGTCGAGGGCACAAGGGAGCGGACAGGGGTGCTGTTTTTGGCATATGAAAGGCTGAGAACATCGGTGGGGGAGGAGGGGGCACAGAAGCGTGTTAACAAACTTGTCAGGAGAGGCTGAGGGAAGGACCACCTTAACTTGCAGGTCAGGTGACCGTGGCGAGGCCTAGGAGGTATTGGCCCTCTGCAGGGACAGAGGGAGGACTAGTTCAGACTCTGATGAGAGGAGACGGACGGGGCACTTGAAGATGGCATCTGCCTTCCAAATGTCTATTAAGACCATTCCACTGACTCCTTCAAGTCAGCCATGTTGAGCAGCGCGGCGGTCTCGGTCAAACTGCTCTGCGTGAAGACATCCCGGCGGATTCATCCCAATTATCATTGAGGATGCAGCGAGCAAATAAAAAAAAATCTGTGATGCATAATTATATCCAAGTTACATAGACAGCTGCAGAGAACAATAGCAGCATGCCCACTGGTTAATTTGTAAATAAAAACATGTCCGTGCCCAAAGCTCTCCTCTGAACCATGCAGCTGGTGCAGTTAAATGTGCGATCACGGAATACTGAGGCATAGTAACCCTACAGCCATCTCGGACCTCTTAAATCCATTTACAGCCTCTCCCTGCCCCTTGACTTCACTAGTGCTCCTTTCACCCTTAGTGACTCTTTTCCTTCTTTTTCTTCCTCCATATTTCCCATATGTGTCTTTAGCGCACAGTAAATGCCTGATGCAAAAAAAAAAAAAAAAACACCAGCCCCCAAAAATAAGTGCCTTGTGTCCCTCACCGGCTCAAAGTAAGCACTGAGCACGCCAGCTATGTAATCATCAGCAGCCAGTCAACCACATGGGCTAGGTTGAGAAGTGGACCGTGCGATCCTCTGGGCGCAAGGGCTGACTATGAGTCTACAAACAGAGCTGTGATTCCCATTCCACGGAAAGCGCTTCAAAATGAAAGGAAGCATCAAAGCACTGTGCTTTCCACACTTTTATAAGCCCTCCTTTGTTAATGCGATTGGAGTCATGCAAATTAACGACGGTCCTTTCTAGGTGAAGTTAGGCTTTGTGGTAGCTAAGGGCCTATTCTATGCTGTCGTCATTGGTGACTGAGTTTCCGTTTCAGCGCTTGGGAAGTAATTTATTTATAACAGAATGTCTTGACATTACACCAGACATAGAATACTTACAGCACAAGACTACCAAGAAAATGTAAACTAGCGGATGACCTGATTTCTGTGTTAAAGATATAGGTACTAGTAAGAAGTGCTCATTGTAAATAAGTTAGTAGGGTGGCTTAACATACAGAATTGCCGACTTTGGGACCAGTGAACCGTGTTCAAGTCGAAGGTCGTCTCTATTTAAAAAAATGACGATCTAACAAAAAAATCGTAAAAATTACAATTGAATAAACAATGACAATTAAAAGGCAGATGGATAGTGTGGAACTCCACAACTGCAGCACATTGAAATTGATCAAAAAATGAAGCGCATGTCACATAGCAACACTGGGAGGCATTAACAATGGTACTTAGGCTCCCGGGGCCACCAATATACACAAAAATCCTAAACATGAAGCCAAAATAAACAAGCATTTGCAATGCACTAAGGTCTTGCATTTCTCAGAGTTACAGCTATTAGCAGTTGTAAACTCCCAACCGGATTTTTCTTGCCACATTGAATGGAAAGAAAGAGCGCGATCGCGCTGCTACAGTTCACTGGTAGTGAAACCTATCGGCAAAAGTGCAATTATCTATGTAACCGTCAGAAGTGCAATTAACTATGTAACAGAGTCGATGTTATGCTAAGCGCTCGACTTCTGCCAAGCGAGATCGCGCTGCGCACAAAAGATAAAAAGTAGTCCACAAACCTGACGGGAAACAACGAGCCTCGCATGTTTTCAATACTCAGTCGCTGCGGTCGAGGAGGGCTAACCACCGGAAAAGGCATGACGTGTTTGCATGCCTTCCACTCATTCGAATACTATTTATTCTTGTTTCTTGATGTATTTGCTCTCTTGCATAATTTATAGCTTTATATAACGTGTTACTGGACGACAAATATTTGCCATCAAGCTGTGTATTTTTTTTTATTTTTGTTTCTTATGTTTGTACTTTATGGAGTTTTTATTACTTACTAACAGTGGAGTTTTTATTACTTACTAGCAGTCAAGCTTGACCATGTTACTTCTATCACCTTCTCTCAGTCTGGACATGTTAGCAAACATCACTTTACATGATAGATTGTTTTACACTGTATTATTACATATATGTTGGTATACTAGAAAGCAAAAATACAAGTCCCATAGTGTGCCATGTTGTTGGCTGAAGAGAATAGATTGGCTGATGGTATCACACATGACAGAGCCACTTGAGACTGCTATAAAAAGCAAAGTAACATTTAGTACGTGATCGTTCTGTCCTTTTTTCTTTTCTCCCAACCAAACAGTAATTTATACATTGTATTTGTGTAAAATGTTTTTTAAAACACTGAGGCATGAAAAGTGACAACTGTTCACAATATCCGCCCCCTGCATCTGCCCCCAGTGTACTATTGCAATAAAAGTACATCCTGGCCCCTACTTTAACGGGACTCCTGTGGTATGTCATCACAGACACCGTTTTCATCCTGGGCGTGTGACCTACAAATTATTGCGGTAGGGTAGTTTCATCTAATTAGTTAAATGGAAACAATGTTAAAGTACAACAAACTGCATTTGGTTTTCCCATGAAAGCCTGTTAAGTGAAACACTGAAAGCCTGTGAAGTGAAACACTGTCAGTGATGAGATGAAGTCACGTGGCATAGTAAGGGAGAGAAGACTCTCGATGGATACAGAATTACAGTCCTACTTCTGTGTGTGCGGAATGTCCAATTGTTTTGGGTTTCAAAATGTGACCACCAAAAGCAAGTGGCACACGCAGTACTTTCACAGCTTCCCAGTGGCGTAACAAGGACCCCTCAGCACCGCACCCTGCCAGAGAGCGTGTGAGTGTGTTCAGAGGGCCGCCGCCCAGCCCCCTCAGGTTTCCTTACGCCACTGAAGCTGCCAGAAGGTGGGGGAGGTGTTTCGTGTTGGCTATGGGCTTTGTCTGTGGTTGTAGGCCAGCAGCACCGTGCTGCAGTTATGCATGTCCTGGGCACAACTGATAAGGAACAACTACATTTTGATTGCCCAGGGGAAGGTGTGGCCAAATAAAGACTGGAACGCAAGTGTTATTATTGTGATTCTAACCACGCTTCCAGGTAACGGTCACGAGCCTGCCTAAAGTCACAAGCACTTCCCTGGTGAGCTATCAGTGTCTCCAGTGATGGCTCTTCCCCACCTCTGAATTAGGAATAAATTACTTCTACACCTCCTTTCACAAAATAGCTCAAGCTGCCTGCTTTGCATTCTGGGACTTGCAGTTCTTTTTTTAATCCTTTATAAGTTCAGGAGTACATGTCCCAAAATGTAAAGCAAAAAAAGAAAGCGGACCGAATAATCTATTCATAAATGGATCCCGGAAAATATGCGCCTTCAATGATCTTGTTTTCTTTTTCAATACCAAATATAGCCCACCGCCCGCTGACAGCCTTTTATTTTGTTGCCCACTGTATAAAAGCCATCATACTCACTGTATGTTTAAGCTTCAAAACTGTTTTATAGCCTTTCCTACTTTTGCTAAACTTTGAAGATGGAAAGGGTTAGAGAATGTGACACAATGACGAAAGAGAATGTTTGATGCCCAGAAAAGCTGTGTGACTTCCAGGGCCGTAGCCAGGAGTATACATTTTGGGGGGCATGGCCCCCAGCAATGGCAAGGAAGTGTTCGGGGTAGGAGGTGTAGGTTTGTTGTCGTAGCTTTTGAAAAAATGCTCTACTAATAGTGATATTTTGAAGCATGCAATTGCCACATTGAATGGAAAAAAACAGCGCAATTGCGCTGCTACAGTTCACTCGTAGTGAAACCTATTGGCAAAAGTGCAATTATCTACGTAACCGGCAAAAGTACAATTAAGTATGTAACAGAGTCGATGTTATACAAAGTGCTCAACTACTGCCAAGTGAGGTCGCGCTGCGAAAAAAGATAAAAAGTAGTCCACAAACCGGATGGAAAACAGCGAGCCTTGCATGTTTTTAGTACTTGGTCGCTGCGCTCGAGGAGGGCTAACCACCGGAAAAGGCATGACGTATGCGTGCCTTCCACTAATGAAAGCAAGCCGATTCTAACAGGCAAGCCCACGAACCAATGAAATACACTGACGTGGACGGGGCTCCAAGCCCTGTTCTAATTCCTAAAGCGTCTCGCTAGCGATGCGCATGCGCAAGCGCATGCGATGCAGGCTCGACCCTCAAAAACTAGTGCAATCAATCAATCATAGGATTTATAAAGCGCACTACATACCCGTGAGGGTTTCAAGGCGATTGGGGGGGGGGGGAGGGAAGGAGCTGGAGTTACCGGTCGAAGAGCCAGTTCTTGAGTCTTCTGAAGGTGAGTAGGTCTTGGGTCTGTCGCCGGTTGGTGGGGAGGGTGTTCCAGGTTTTGGCGGCAAGGTATGAGAAGGATCTGCCGCTGGAGGTCTTTCTTCGGATGCGGGGGACGACGGCGAGGGTCAGGTTAGAGGAGCGGAGCTGACGGGTAGGGGTGTAGAAGCTGAGTCTGTTGTTTAGGTAGGCTGGTCCGGTGTCGTGGAGCGCTTTGTGAGCGTGGGTAAGGAGCTTGAAAGTGATCCTTTTGCCCACGGGGAGCCAGTGAAGGTTTGTTGGAGGCGTAGTAGGTCTTTTGCTGGGATGCCTGTTTAGAGTGCGTTGCCATAGTCCAGCCTGCTGCTGACGAGGGCCTATGTCACTGTTCTTCTTGTTTCTGTCGGGATCCACTTGTAGATTCTGCGGAGCATGCGGAGTGTGTTGTAGCAGGAGGAGGAAACTGCATTGACCTGTTTGGACAAGGTGAGGGAGGAGTCAAGGATGAAGCCCAGGTTGCGAGCGTGGTCGGTCGGTGTCGGTGGGGTTCCTAGTGCAGTGAGCCACCAGGAGTCGTCCCAGGTGGAGGGGGTGGATCGAGGATGAGGACCTCCATTTTGTCCGAGTTCAGTTTCAGATGGCTGATTCTCATCCATTCGGAGATGGATTTCATCCCCTCGTGGAGGTTGGTTTTGGCGGTGCGCGGGTCTTTGGTGAGTGAGAGGATGAGCTGGGTGTTGTCAGCGTAGGTGAGAATGTTAAGGTTGTGTCGTCGGCCACTTGTGCGAGGGGGGCCATGTAGATGTTGAACAGCGTCGGGCTGAGGGATGAACCTTGGGGGACGCTGCAGATGATGTCGGTGGCTTCGGAGCGGAAGGGGGGGAGGCGGACTCTCTAGGTTCTGCCGGAGAGGAATGAGACAATCCAGTCGAGGGCTTTTCCTTGAATTCCGGTTTCGTGGAGGCGTGATTCCAGGGTGCGGTGGCAGACTGTGTCGAAGGCGGCAGATAGGTCCAGGAGGATGAGGGCTGGTGTTTCGCCGTTGTCCATTTGGCGTCCTGTGTCGTCTGTGGCGGCGAGAAGGGCGGTTTCGGTGTTATGGTTTCGTCTGAAGCCGGACTGGGAGGGGTCTAGGATGCCGTTTTCTTCGAGGTGGCTGGTTAGTTGTGTGTTGACGATTTTTTCAATCACCTTTGCTGGAAAGGGGAGCAGGGAGATGGGTCGGAAGTTTTTGAGGTCGTTGGGGTCGGCTTTGGGTTTCTTGAGGAGGGCGCGGATTTCGGCGTGTTTCCATTTTTCAGGGAATGTCGCTGTTTCGAAGGAGATGTTGATGACCTTCCGTAGTTGGGGGGTGATGGTGGCGTCGGCTTTGTTGTATACGTGGTGTGGGCAGGGGTCTGACGGAGAACCTGAGTGGATGGAGTTCATGATCTTGCGTGTCTCTGTGTCGCTCATGTTGGTCCAGGAGATCAGGTGGTTTGCATAGGTGGGAGTGTTCGGGGGTGGGGTCTGACGTGGGAGTGGCATCAAAACTGTCATGGATGTCGATGATCTTCCGGTGGAAGAAGGTGGACAGTGCGTTGCAGAGTTCTTGGGATGGAGGGATGTCGTTGACGTTGGCGCTCGGGTTGGAGAGTTCTTTCACGATGCTGAAGAGCTCTTTGCTGTCATGTGCGTTGTTGTCCAGGCGGTCTTTGAAGTGGGATCGTTTGGCCTGTCTGATGAGTTGGTGGTGCTTGCGGGTGGCGTCCTTGTGGGCTGTGAGGCTGACAGGTGTGCGTTTGAGGAGCCATTCCTTTTTTAGCTTCCGGCAGTCGCGTTTGGAATTTAGCAGCTTGTCGGTGAACCAGGAGGCTTTTCTTCTGGCTTGGTTGTCAGTGGGTTTTTTGAGTGGCGCGAGGGTGTTGGCGCAGTCGTTGATCCACAGGGTGAGGTTGTTGGCGGCAGTGTCTGGGTCGGTGGAGTCGGGGGGTGGGTTCTGGGTGAGGGCGTTGGTAAGCTGGTCTTCCGTAACTTTGTTCCAGCATCGGTGGGGTGGTTGTTGGGTGCGATGGTGCTCGGTATGTTTTTTGTAGGTGAAGTGGATGCAGCGGTGGTCGGTCCAGTGGAGTACAGTGGTATGGTTGAAGGTGATGTGGGCGCATGAGGAGAAGATGGGATCAAGCGTGTGGCCGGCGATGTGGGTTGGTGTGTTGACGAGTTGTCTGAGGCCGTGGTTGGCGAGGTTGGCGATCAGAGTGGTGGAGTTGGTGTCGTTGTTGTTCTCCAGGTGGAAATTTAGGTCTCCGAGGAGGATGTAATCCGTTGAGGTGAGTGCGTGGGTGCTGGCGAGATCGGCAAAGGATTCGCTGAAAGGTGCTCGTGGTCTGGGAGGTCTGTAGATGAGCGTTCCTCTGAGAGTGGTGTTGGGGTCGGTGTGGATGCGGAAGTGTAGGTGTTCGGCGGTCTTGAAGGAGTCGTCGGTGTGGGTGTCGACTTTGAGGGAGGATTTGTGGGCGATGGCTATGCCTCCTCCGGTTCCGTTGTTGCGGTCCCTACTGTTGATCTTGTAGCCGTCAGGGATGGTTATTGCGACGTCGGGCGCCGAGGAATCGTTCCACCAGGTTTCGGTCAGGAAGGCTACGTCTGGGGCGGTAGAGTCGAGCAGGTCCCAGAGCTCGATGGCGTGCTTGCGTGCGGAGCGGGTGTTGAGGAGTATGCAGTGGAGGTGGTTTGTTCCGGTCTTTGTAGGTTTCCTTGTTCTGTCGCAGGTGAATTTGCAGGCGCGGCATGCGAAGGGTCCGTGGGTGGTCCTAGGTGATGACTGGGAGCAGGCTGTGGTGCGGCCGGGGTTGAGGGCGTTGAGATAGCATACTCATCTGCTATTTCCTGTAACTGCTGGGGTATTTTTTCTGCTCCTTTGTAATTATTTTACATAACTAGCTTCGGTATATGACTTAAGTCTATTTACACCAATTGTTCCTTCAAGAAGTTAATTTCCTTCCATTGGCAACCTCATTCTGTTTATCTTCCTCTCTGTTCTTTTTCTCTAAAGTCTTTGAATTGCTTAAATCTTCTAACCACTTTGTTATCTCTTGTGCAAATAGACCTTTCAAAGAAACCTCACTAGACTGTGCACCCAAATCGTGTTCTTGTGCTGTGCTCACACGTTGTTGTGGAGACAATAACCTCTCCCCTGATTACTGTAGGATCTGATCCCAGAATTTCCATCAGGAGACAAATCTATTAAAGAATTAGTCTCATTCAGGGTCAGTTCTTGTCTAGTAGTTGATTTTCAAAATCCCATTCTGAACCTGAACCAAAGAATTCACTCCACTATTATTAGCCTGTGCATATAGTGGCTAAGCGGACCCATCATAAAAGGTACAGAAATTGCATCTGGACCACCAAAAGATCCAACTTTCTGTTTCTGCACTGTTCTCATGCTCTGCATTTGTGGAATCCGTATTTGAACAGGCTCCTTTTGAATCATATTCAGCCCCTGTTGACCTGGAGACAAGACCAAATTAGTAGTCGTCCTTATGACCTGAGCCTCTGGATTAATTTCAGGAATGTTTATCTCCAACTGCTATCTGTTGCTTAATGAATCATTGAAACTACTCTGCATCCGAACTTGTTAATTGTTCAGGGTATTCTGTGATACCTCCGATGTGGATGGTGCAGTAGGAATTGTATTACTAGTCCCATTCCCACTCATTCCACTCTCACTTTTCTTGATCTGTATTTGGGGGTGGATAAGTCTGCAAAATCTGAGAAACTATTTCATCGTCTTCTAACTCATTATCATCATTAATCATGACTCGTCTTAAGTCTTTTAGTTTCTGTTCCTTAGTTACTGAAGAACTCTTTTTCTTTTCATCTTTTGACTCATCCTCATCATCTTTTGACCTCTCAGGAAATAATCTAATTCCCTGTAGAGTTGCCACTCTCCACCTTTTCTGCTCTTCATCCCATCTAGCTTCTGCTAGTCTCTTTTCTACTCTTCTCATTCTTTTCTCAAATTGCAATGCTTGTTGATGTCTAGCTACCAGCTCCCAAATTGCTATGGCTTCTTACTGTGCTGACCTTGAAGGAGGTATCAGGCTGTACATTTTCTGCCTTAAATTCTCCAAAATTCTCAAATTGAATGTTCCATTCTCTGTAAAAGCCAAACGACCTTTTTTGTTTGTAATCTTAACCCAATGTTTCAACCAAAGGCACGCTCCTGTACCCTTCTCCTCAATAACAATGAATGCCGGACTATTTTCTGGCAGACAAATTTCTCCGTCAGGTGCCAGAATGTATTCATCACCTCTCACAGCACTTCTCACAGCCTTGAAAAACTTCATTTTCAATTGAATTTATTCAAAACCGATGTCCACAACAAAAGTTATAATTCATGAACGAAATCAAACTATGCAAAACAAATAACTAAGGGGGTTATTCTAACTTTGGAGGAGTGTTAATCCGTCCCAAAAGTGACGGTAAAGTGACGGATATACCACCAGCCGTATTACGAGTTCCATAGGATATAATGGACTTGTAATACGGCTGGTGGTAAATCCGTCACTTTTCCGTCACTTTTGGGACGGATTAACACCTCCTCCAAAGTTAGAATAACCCCCTAAATCTGTTAAAAAAAATAACCAATCAGAAAAAGTGACTACGGTCCCACAATACTTTTCGACACTCTCACCTTCCAATTGCATTACATTATTATCGGACTGTTTGACAAATCCGTGCGCAACCCTTCTCACTAATCAACCAATCCCAGCGCAGCACCACTTACGTCACACTAACGCTCACACCCATTCTCAGCGCGATTGCTGAAACGCTGACAAAGTCTTTCGGCCTGACTTCTTCACAACTCACACATCAAATCAATCCAATATTAATGTGCGAGCAAAACTTTAAAAGAAAACAAATTTGCCCATTTACTACAGGTAGGATATTACATCCGCTTCAGGAACCTTCCAAAGTATACCTTCGGCTTTTGATTATTCTTTTTCACAGTTCCACTCATCCAAAATTTCACCTGCAAATTTCACTTCTCAACTGATCATTGGACTGTTGTCCTAGTGCACTTAGTGCTCACCAAAACTCAGTAAAATCCAGTCACACCAATTATCTCACAACCTCAATTTACCAATCACGCCGGATCAGTCTACTAAATGGACAAATTACAACATATACCAAGTGCCTCAATACATTTGTCACTATACTCCGGAGTCTTAGACCTCTCTCATTAGGTCCGTCATCAACAACCATATGGATAATTTTTCCTGCATTAAGCGCCACACTCAAACGAAGAACGCCTCTTCCCTACTCTCATACCTATTGGAGTATGCCTAATCCTTCTAAACTCTATTGGACTACGCCCACTCCTTCTAAACTCATATACACCTCAATCATCTGCAAATTAGCTTAAGCTGTGCAAGTGCAAAACAATTTTACCTCACTCAACTCAATCAAAACACCGCTAGAAAACATACCCTTCAACCTAGAGTGTCTCCGAGAACTGGGGAAAGTCACTTAAGGCAACTAGCAACTCAATTTATCAGATCCGTATAACATTTCAGAAAAATTAACAAATCTATTTTTTTTAAAATCATTTTTCCACAGACTATAACATCCTCATTATGACGTCATCAAACAATGACTTAACCGTAATCTGCTACCAAAAACTGCTGCAGCGCCAAGAAATCTTAGCTATTTCTTTAACCTAAATAGTGGATTTTGCACCATAGGCCAATGGATCAATTCAACATTGGTTTGAGGGGATGTCAATAATGGACGTTACAGTTGTCAACAATAGCCAATGTATTCAAAGATCCAACCGCCAAACAGTAATCACACCAGTTTATTAAGAAGGATTGTGAATTTATTTCCCTATATTAACAATGCTAATGTCACGAAAATAACTCTCAGTCACAAATAATAGGCATATAGAATCAATAATGACTGATTAGAACTTCTTATATATCTGAGTTTAATCAAAGCAAGCAAACAAATTATCTCAAGTAGCATAACACTGATTAACAGAACTAAAACTGCCAATAATGATAAAGCATACATCAGGAGAAAAGATGGAAGTATGTCAATATAAATCATGAGCATGTGAAGATATATTCCCTCACTAGCCACAAATTAGCATTAACATGTTGGACTTCATGTAAAAAGAATTTAGAAACACAAATTTAGAAAAACCATACTAGCTCAGGTTTAAAAAAAACATTTGTTATTATGCAGCAGTTAATCTACTGGTACCCGCAAAGCAAAAGAGACACATATATCAATGCAATTTCATACGTTACCCATAGAACAACAACATGCAGTCTACTTCTGCAAGGGGACACCATCAGGTAAGTCTACTGAGGATCTGGCCTACATCAACAGCTAAACCCACATCGCTAATATGACTTGAACCACCATTAAGAACTCCCTCAATCCACACGGATGAAGAATGAAGAAGAATGACTGAAGGATAATCTCAGTAGCAATGCAAAAAGCAATGTAGCAATTCATAACTCCTCAGAACGATGACAGCATGTTATATCAAATCTTGAAAAGTTCACAATTGGTCAGTAAATGGGGTGTTTTACAATTCAGCCAGTGAACTTCTATTAGATAATCAAAAGTACGCTGACAACAGTATTAACTAGGACACAATTATAACAGTAACATCTCCTCTTCCGTCTCGTTTGTGACTCCATTGTTCCATCTCGTCTAAACTTCTCTTCTTAGGAAGAAACATCTTAATTTTGTATTGCCTACTTCCATCCTCGAGGAAGAAATCATGTATTAGTGACAATTTCAAACAATAGAACAGTCAAACTTGTGTAATGACTTAATAAATCTGACCTTGTAAGACATAGGGGGTCATTACAACCCTGGTGGACGGTGTTAAAGCGGCGGTAATACCGCAAACAGGCTGGCGAAAAAAAAAGGGAATTATGACCGTGGCGGAAACCGCCAACATAGACAGCCACTTTAACACTCCGACCGCCACGGCGGTACAGACAAGAAGCGCCGCAGTCACCGCCAACAGACAGGCGGAAGACAAAGCACCGCCCACAGTATTACAACAGGCCAATCCGCCACCTTTTCCGGGGCGGATTCACCGCGGATAAAAACATGGCGGAAAAAGCCATTTCAATGGGAAATCGCTCACCTAAACACACTCCACGAGGAAGGAGGGCAACATGGAGCCGGAACTCCAAATACTCCCTGCGATAGTGTTCCTGCTCTTCTACGAACATCAGCAACGCCGGCGCCGAAGACAACGGTGAGTACTGCACCTACGACATAGGGGAGGGGAGAGGCAAAAGTCAGGGACACACACACGCAACACCCCACACCCACCCCGACCCTCGCACACTACAACACACACACCAATGCATTTCCAAACATCACTGTAACAACCCCCAACCCCCCCGGAGGAATGCAAACACAAAAGGAAATGAGTACAACCATTGTAATGTATCAAAATACAGTAAGCTAATATATACAGAAATATATACACATTCCAAAAATATACATCACGATTAGTAGTGCAGGTATGCACCATTCAATGTCCGTGGACCACTGGGCCCAAAATGCATGGGCGAGGCCCACATCAGATACCTGTCCAGAAACGGAGAGAACACTGCAGGGGCATCAGATAGAAATACAACAGGCACCTCGGGGAAGGGAAGGGGGGGCACCTCAGCCGGATGGCAGCACCACGCCAGATCTACGACGGGGCTTTATGCCCATTGATGTATCCTGGGGAGTGCAAAGCCACAGTCTCACAAGTCTTTGCAGTGGGTGGTTTGCCCACTGCTTTATCCTGGGGAGTGAAAAGCCACAGTCCCACAAGTATTTGCAGTGGGTTGTTTGCCCACTGCTTTATCCTGGGGAGTGCAAAGCCACAGTCTCACAAGTCTTTGCAGTGGATGGTTAGCCCACTGTACCATCCTGGGGAGTGCAAAGCCACAGTCTCTCAAGTTTCTACAGTGGGTGGTTTGCCCACTGTACCATCCTGGGGAGTGCAAAGCCACAGTCTCTCAAGTCTCTACAGTGGGTGGTTTGCCCACTGTACCATCCTGGGGAGTGCAAAGCCACAGTCTCACAAGTCTTTGCAGTGGGTGGTTTGCCCACTGCTTTATCCTGGGGAGTGCAAAGCCACAGTCTCACAAGTCTTTGCAGTGGGTGGTTTATCCACTGTACCATCCTGGGGAGTGCAAAGCCACAGTCTCACAAGTCTTTGCAGTGGGTGGTTTGCCCACTGTACCATCCTGGGGAGTGCAAAGCCACAGTCTCTCAAGTCTCCACAGTGGGTGGTTTGCCCACTGTACCATCCTGGGGAGTGCAAAGCCACAGTCTCACAAGTCTTTGCAGTGGGTAGGTTGCCCACTGTACCATCCTGGGGAGTGCAGAGCCACAGTCTCACAAGTCTCTACAGTGGGTGGTTTGCCCGCTGTAACATCCTGGGGAGTGCAAAGCCACAGTCTCTCAAGTCTTTGCAGTGGGTGGTTTGCCCACTGTACCATCCTGGGGAGTGCAAAGCCACAGTCTCACAAGTCTCTACAGTGGGTGGTTTGCCCGCTGTACCATCCTGGGGAGGGCAAAGCCACAGTCTCACAAGTCTTTGCAGTGGGTGGTTTGCCCACTGCTTTATCCTGGGGAGTGCAAAGCCACAGTCTCACAAGTCTTTGCAGTGGTTGGTTTGCCCACTGTACCATCCTGGGGAGTGCAAAGCTGCAGTCTCACAAGTCTTTGCAGTGGGTGGTTTGCCCACTGTACCATCCTGGGGAGTGCAAAGCCACAGCCTCTCAAGTCTCTACAGTGGGTGGGTTGCCCACTGTACCATCCTGGGGAGTGCAAAGCCGCAGTCTCACAAGTCTTTGCAGTGGGTGGGTTGCCCACTGTACCATCCTGGGGAGTGCAAAGCCACAGTCTCACAAGTCTTTGCAGTGGGTGGTTTGCCCACTGTACCATCCTGGGGAGTGCAAAGCCACAGAATCTCAAGTGGATAACAGTCTCCACTGGTTCTTGAGGGGGACTGGTGCCCAGAGTGCATCACTCTCCTGTGACGGTCCCAGTTCCGTCACTGCCCCTGCCGCACATGGGCTAGCGATGCTTGTGTTGGCGGTGCTTGCCCTGTTCAGCGGTGCTTGCCATGGCAGTCTTTGCCCTGTTCAGCGGTGCTTGCCATGTCGGTCTTTGCCCTGTTCAGCGGTGCTTTCCTGCAGCGGTGCTTGACTTTGCTGTCTATGACCTGTTCAGCGGTGCTTGTCATGGTGGTCTTTGCCCTGTTCAGCGGTGCTTGCCCTGTTCAGCGGTGCTTGCCCTGTTCAGCGGTGCTTGCCATGGCGGTCTTTGCCCTGTTCAGTGGTGCTTGCCCTGTTCAGCGGTGCTTGACTTTGCTGTCTATGACCTGTTCAGAGGTGCTTGCCATAGCGGTCTTTGCCCTGTTCAACGGTGCTTGCCCTGTTCAGCGGTGCTTGCCCTGTTCAGCGGTGTTTGCCATGGTGGTCTTTGCCCTGTTCAGCGGTCTTTGCCCTGTTCAGCGGTGCTTGCCATGGCGGTCTTTGCCCTGTTCAGCGGTGCTTGACTTTGCTGTCTCTGACCTGTGCAGCGGTGTGTGCCATGGCGGTCCCTCATTGCCCAGCGGGGCTGTGGCTGCCGAAACCCTCCTGGGCACTGACTTTGGTGGTGGTCTCCTGATCAGTGACGATTGTGCTGCCCTCCTGGGCACTGACTCTGGCGGTGGTCCCCTAACCAGTGACGATGGGGCTGGCGGTGGCCTCCTGGGCAGCGGGGATGATGGCGGCCTTCTCTGCTGTGCTGCTCTTCCCAGACTTTGGAGCTTTCTTCTGCCTCTTCCCCACCTTGGGAGGAGTCACAGCTGACTCGACACTCCCCCCGGGACCCTTGTGAGCGGCTTTGCTGGCAGGAGTCTTCACCCTCTCCCATCGGGCACTGTCCAACTTCTGGTGCTTCACAGGGGGGGGACTGGCTGTGCTTTGGCTCCGTGTCACACTGGCTGCACTCCACATACCTCTAACAGGCACCACTGGTACCAGAGATTTTTGGGATGTGGTGCTACTACGGGACCTATGAATTGGAGGGAGGGGTGGTGGGAAAGAGGTCAACGTTGCTCAGGAAAAGTTTCTGACGAACACTGGGATGGGTAGCTGGAGGGGGTCTGGGAGTGGAGGAAGAGGAGGTGGTTGTAGAAGGTGTAACTTTTGATGATTTGGGTGCAGGTGCATGTTCTGGAGGCTGTCGTGAGGTGGATGGATGTTGGGTGTGTGTGTGCCCGCGTTTGTGTACTTTGGGAGGGGGCGTCACAGACACTGGGAGAGGACACAGGGGATGTGTAAATGGTAGTGGGGGTGGTGAGTTCAGGTGAGCGGGGTGTGGTGCTGGGTGCTGTGGTGCGAGTCCTAGTGGCTGTAGTGGTAGTGCATGCAGGTGAGAGTGTAGACGACACTGGGAGGGAGGAGGGAGACGACGAGGAGGGGGACACAGTGGAGGCAGTGGATGTTGGTGTGTCTGTATGTGGGTGATTCTTGTGTGAGTGCCTGTGGGATGTGTGGTGCCTATGTTTGCCTGAGCTGCCCTTGTGTGTTGAGGTGTGTGCAGGCTGGTCTGATGGTGCGCTTGGGATAGGCTGTGGTACAGGGGATTGGGTCTGGGTGGAGGAAGTTGGAGGGGGGAGGCTAGACACAGGGACAATGGCTGCCATCAGTGCTGAGGCCAGAGATTGCAGGGTTCGATGATGGGCAGCCTGACCAGAATGAATGCCCTCCAGGAATGCATTAGTGTGTTGCAACTCCCTTTCTACACCCTGGATGGCATTCACAATGGTAGACTGCCCAACAGTGAGTGACCTGAGGAGGTCAATGGCCTCCTCACTGAGGGCAGCAGGGGTGACAGGGGCAGGGGCTGAGGTGCCTGGGGCGAAGGTGATGCCCACCCTCCTGGGTGAGCGGGCACAGGGCGAAGGCTGAGAGGCTGCTGGGAGGGTGGTTCTGGTAGGGGGGTGGTGGCTGTACCTGTAGAAGTGGGGGGCACAGATGGTGCCGCCACCACAAGGGAGCTCCCATCGGCGAACGAGTCCGTGTCGCTGGTTTCTGATCCGGTGACCGCCGTGAAGCTCCACTCACACTCCGTCCCGGGGACGCGCCGAACACTTCTTGGGACAGAGGAGGCGGGCAGCAGCTGTGTGCTGCCTTTCCAATCAGGGCAGGAGCCCTTTAAAAACCAGTGAGCGCTCCCGCTCCGTGGGACGCGCCGAACACTTCTTGGGACAGAGGAGGCGGGCAGCAGCTGTGTGCTGCCTTTCCAATCAGGGCAGGAGCCCTTTAAAAACCAGTGAGCGCTCCCGCCGAACACTTCTTGGGACAGAGGAGGCGGGCAGCAGCTGTGTGCTGCCTTTCCAATCAGGGCAGGAGCCCTTTAAAAACCAGTGAGCGCTCCCGCTCCGCGGGACGCGCGCGGGCCCGTCCTTGCCCGTCATTGCCAGGAAGAGGCAGGGCAGGGCCACCCCTCTGACATCTGCTTCAATCTGTGGTCCCAGATAACCATTTTGCATTTGACTGCCCGAAGGACAAATTCAAGCTTATTTTTATTGCGTAGGGGTAGTTTTTCCCACCAAGCACCAGGCCTCCATCAAGCTAGTGGACAACTACCAATATTAATCAGCTTTTGCTTGCCCGCTGTGTTTCCAGTTGAATTTCCCACTAATTCCCCACATACTCTCTAACCGAAACACGTCTTTTGGTGGGTGGTAGGAGGTCAAGGGGTTAGAACTCACCTTCCATTTCCCGCCCTGTGTTTGCTTGTTCATGATAAGTGGTTGGGCCAAACCACATATACATATATGCATTTGGGTCTTTGATTGCAGTTTTGTCCGTGAGATCCGCAATTAGCAGGGTTTGAGAAGTTTATTTAATGCTTGCTTGGGGTAGAAGTTGGGTTCCATAGGCCTCAGTATTACCATTAATCAGGAGCTTATTAAAGGCCCCTGGTTTTTAGTAAAATGGGCAGACGACGTGGGGGGGGCTTAGATGGGAAACAGCATTCTAACAAAACCCTAGACGGTTTTTTACAAAAGGCCGTTGGGGAACTTGAAAGAGAAATAGAATTAGTGCAACGACGCCTTGCTGCCCCTCCTTCTGCATCTATTAGTTTAGCCCATGGTAGCCCAGCCTCACAGCCCCACCCACGATTAGAGCCTCAGTCTGTACCGATTATCCCTTCCCCTTCTCCGCCCAAAATTCCTCAAGAGATCCTTGACGATACTTCAACTGCAACTGCCATTTGTGCCGCACCATTTTTGTTGGCCCAGCATCCTCTAATAGAAGGTTCCCTTACTTTAACTGAATCTAATACTAAAGGGAAAAGGAAGCGAAGGGAACCTGTACTCAAGAATAAACGATCTAGGACCTTGAGTCCCTCTAACTCGGCCCAACCCTCTATTAAATATATGGCATCAATTTCCTCACACAATATCAACATCCCCCATGCAAACGAGTTTATTAGGGATCTCATAAGAGATGAGCTTTCAAAACTACTTCTTCCTATTTCCAACCGTCTTCAAATAATCGAGGACAAACTTGAAAGTCTTACGACTAGGCAAATACCAACAATTTCTTTACCTGTAGAAATTCAACCTAATCATGACTCTATTATTGCCAATAGACACACTGGCCAAACACCCAAAAATGTTCCTCCCATTCTAAATCACGACTGGCCAAGTTCTGCCAAAATTCCTAGTACCCTGATGAGCAAACCTCATATGGCTTTAGCTTCCCTATCAAAAGGAACCGTCTTATGGAACAATCCAGCAACTATTTCGGGAGACGGCATCCCTATCAGGGAATTACCACATCCAGTACACCAAAAGAAGGTTACGACCAGGGACTCCCGAGAACCAAAAGCGCTCCATTTACCACCAGAATCATGCCCTTATGTCCTCATCATATCAAATGTTCCTGAACTCAAACCTCATTTTTCTGAATCTTTTATCGAACTCAAAAACAAGGTTATTCACTGGTTGCATGTGAATGCGGGGTTCGCTTTTTCCATGTCATCCTCAATATTGATGGTGAGAAGGGTAGGGTGGGTGGTCCAGGGGACTGTATTGTCATTAATTTTAATTCCCCCGATCTTGTCCAACGACTTTTTTTAAATGCTAACAGACCTCATCCTACAACGGGCAAAACTTCTCTTTGCAGGCTACAAGTGTTTTATCCACCTTTTATGTCGTCTTGGAGCACTCAATCGCCACCATCATACGGGGTTGGTCCGGTTACTCACACACTGCCTACCCCTGTAATTGGTCCTAGACGTCCTTTATCTTCTCTCTCTGAGGCAGACTGACTAGGAGATGCTTCTCCGGATGTGGTATTGCCTAATTGTGAAGCTGAGACCATTTGCCCTATTGTTTTTAACATCTCTACTCCTCCTGCCCCCCTTATCTTGGCAGATTTTGTTGTCCTGGGATCACCCAAAAATATAACATGTCAAGCAACTGAGGAATGCATTTCTAATCTGTCAAACGCTCCTTATACCTTGGGGCCTATCCATATGGCCAATTTACCAAACTCAAACGCTGTTGGGGTTACATCCAGCGAGGTTCTAAAGATACAGAGCGAGAATTCTCTTGGTCCTAATCCACCCGAGGGAAGTACCATGGCCTTTAACAGTTCCCCCCTAGTACGCTATATTTCCAGAATAAAGCTGGGTCCTCATGCTCAGAGGATCTCGATAAGGTACTCAGCTGGAACATAGCTGGATTGGAAAGCAAATTACAAAGTCCAGGTTGGGGTAACCTTATTGATGATCACTTGATCTGTCTCTTTCAAGAAACTTGGGCATTAGAACCCAAATATAGACTCGGTTTCAAAAGCTATTGGGTTTCGGCCCGTAAGTCATCTTCTGGGAGACCTTCGGGAGGGTTGCTTGTGTGGCTAAATACTTCTCTCAGGTGCAAGATAGAAGAAATAGATACAGGTTGCCCGGATCTGCAAGCATTATCGCTAATGATTTCTGAAGGAAAACCCCTCCTTTTAATTAATATCTATAACAGGAATGCGAGTCCCCACTCCGAGTCGGACGTTCTGTCTAATTTGGATTATTTTCTAAAAAGTAATCCCTCCCTTCTTGTCTTAATTGGAGGAGACTTCAATGTTACTTTTGAACCTAATCCTTTAGTCCAAGGAATTTGTAAAGAAGAGGATGCCCATTGGGGCATCCCCCAGCTAGTCTCCAACAAAAAACCAAGATTGAATAAATCTGCGCGCTTATTGGCTGACATTGCACTAGCCCATGGCCTCCGAGCCTGTAATGGCCGCTCACACTCGGATGCTATTTTGCGTCCCACTTTTAGGCGCGGAGAATATAGCAGTCGCATTGACTATATATTTCTTGATATTCGTCTTTGGCGTTACATGGTAGATATGAGGGTAGATGAGCAGCCTGTGAGCGACCACGACCCTCTGATTTTATCAACCAGAGGTCTTTTTCCTTCGTTCATAGCGCCTCACTCCAGGACAAATGCCTCCCAACTGGTCTTAACTAATAATAGACGCAATTTCAAATGGGAATCTGTTATCTCCTCCCCAAAACACCTGGCATCTATTTACAGTTTGCTCGCAAATCAAATGGAGCGCATGACTCGGTTCATTGAGTCTGAGGAGGGCGACAGCCTTCTTATAGCCCACACTGATCTGTTTCAATCTTTAAAACAACTTTTTACAAAAGAGACTCTTAACAACTTCAATAAAAAGTACAATGCCCCTTGGTTCAATAAATCTTGCAGAATAGCACAACTAGCTCTCTTGGATGCAATTAAAGAAGGCCATGCTGTGACGGTGAGAACAGCCAGGGGGGCTTATAAGAAGGAATGTTTAAAGGCACGTAGAAGCTGGGAGGAGGCCAGATGGGCCACTATTTTGGATTCTGCCTTATCCAATAATACATCCAGGTTCTGGAAACTAATAGCTGATAATGACAGTGATTCCCCTGCCGCGCCTGGCTCTACAATCCTCTCAGCAACTTGGGTAGAGCATTTTGGGCAACTATATGGAGGTCCGCCTGAAGTTTCCTTGCGGCCCCCCAATGATTTAACAAACCAAGAGATCATTCCAATTTCATTTTCCCTATCCGAAACTAGAGTAGCAATAGACTCCCTGAAATGGGGGAAGGCACCTGGCTCAGATAAAATCCCAGGAGATCTATATAAATCTAGACCTGACATATGGGCTCCTTACCTCAATTCTATCTGCAATGCAATTGCAGCGGGAGCTCCAGTTCCATCCACTTGGAAAGGGGCTGAAATTGTACCGATCTTTAAAAAAGGAAATCCAAACATTCCGGCTAACTACCGCCCCATTAGTCTCCTCGATAACTTCCAAAAAATCTATGCGAAACATCTTCTGTCCCATCTTGAGGAATGGATTATTGAGTCTAAAGCTCTCTCTGATTTACAAGCGGGTTTCAGACCCGCAGTGAGCACAGTTGAGCAAGCTTTAAGATTTATGTCAATAAAATGGAAGAATGTAGACCTGGGGAGGGGTAACCTTTATGTGGTTTTTATAGATCTAAGAGCCGCATTTGACCTGATCCCCAGGAATCTCCTGTGGTCAACATTATTAAATATGGGAGTGCCATTTGGCCTCCTGAAACTTATAGTTCAATTGCACCAAGATACCTTTGCCCAAATCAGGTGTGGACAGGGGGGCGAGCTGACTGATCCCGTAGCTATTAAAAAAGGAGTTAGACAAGGCTGTGTTCTGGCACCTACTCTTTTTTTGCTCTACATTAATAATTGTATCCACTACCTAGAGAACTGCTTAAATGATTCTCCAAAACTGGGTGGGACAAAAATCCCTTGTCTGCTATACGCAGATGACACGATCTTACTATCAAAATCGCCAATGGGAATTCAACATCTGATCAACCAGTTTTGTGCTTACTGTAGCGACTATGGTCTAGATGTAAATGTCAAGAAAACCAAATTTATGATATTCACTACCTCCAAAAAACGATTGCGTGTTAATATCGAGATGAATTCGACCCCACTGGAGAAAGTAGAAGAGTTCGATTATTTGGGTTTCAGATTATCTACATCAGGCAAATGGAAGGCAGCTATTGACAAAGGGGCTCTAATCATAGGCCAAAGAGGTGGGGCCTTAGTCCGTAGATCTAGAAAGGCTCCGAGCCCCCCCCTGAACATTCTCGCGGAGATTTATAACGCTCAAATTAGAGCAGCGGCCTTATATGGAGCGGAAATTTGGGGATCCCACAAAAACCTGGACATTCTGCAAACCAAGGAAAATATTTTCCTTAGGCAGGTGTCCAGGCTTGGTACGGGTACACCAATGACCCCTTTAAGGCTTGACCTTGGTTTAAATAGCATTAAAACCATAGCGGCCTTAAGACCCCTTTCCTATTGGATCCGATTATGGAAATCTGCTGAACTTGAACCATATAGGCTGGCTATAAGAGAGTTGATAGCCGCCCCTAAGGCACTGGAGAAAATCCCCTGGCTGAAAGAGATGAAAATTGCCTGGGACAAAATGGGTCTTCCCCATTATTGGAAATACCCGGACCAAATCCCTGATAATGCTAGGAAATTTGTTACGAGCAGATATTGGGAGAAAGTTAACGAATATTCCCTGCACCAAAAGGGGGCGGGTAGGTTAACAATGGATTTTCTTCAAATTAAGCATGAACCCTGGGCTGAGAATTTCCTGAACCTCCCTATCCCTCCATATGGCCGCGCTTTATACCTGCAGTTAAGATATGGTACACTGCCTACCAATGGCTTCACGGCCCACTGGTCATCTAACATCGCTTCAAATGACAGGTGTATCCTTTGCCAACACTGTAAAGAAACAATAGAGCATGTATTATTCTTCTGCCCTTTGTATAAGATACCCAGAAAGAGGTGGATTATTCCCCTTTGCAAAAATATGTCATCTCAGGATAGAGTGACTCCCAGGGTAGCCATTCCAGTCACTAAATACTTATCGGAGGCCTGGTACATCCGTCGTAAGTCCATTGTACCCAAAGGCCCCTGAGTTATTTTTATATTAGTGTTTAGAAGGATTTTAATCTGCTCTTTTTATCTTCTTTGCATTATTTTTAGCAGGAAATCTCCTTTAGGAATTTGTCGCTTTCTATATGATCACCTGAGATTGCATAAGCTTATAGAGTCCTTCCCTATAGCTTTTACTGTTGCTTTTTTTGATTGGTATTTTGATAATGTTTCTTTTAGTCAAATGGGAACTCTATCTTTGTCTTTTTGTCTCCTGGTTGTGCACACTGGTCCTCTAGACAAAAAGTCTTATATTTTAGCTTTTATCTTCTTTTTTTTTTTTGTTTTTTTGTTTTTTAACTATATTTTTTCATGTTGTATTCATTGCATTTATATTTATGATCAAATGCTTTGTCCTGCTGTTTTTACTGTTATAATGTTCTGACGATTATTGGTTTTATATTGTCACTATGCTTTTACCACATTCTTTTCTTTTATGTACGATTGTTATTATTACGTCAAATGGTCTAGACTTCTAGACCAAATTAATCAAATAAATAAAAATAACACTCCGTCCCACTGGTGTATTCTGAGTCCGTGGTGTGGCCCTCCATGGCCATGTGGGATGCAGCCCTCTCGTGCTCCGGTGCCACTGTACCTCCGCCTGATGATGCTGATGCACAAAAGAACAGGGAGAGCACAAAAAGGGGTGGTGAAACAGAAGAAAGGCAGGTTGAGTGCATGGCTTACCGCTACCGTTGGCGGACAATACAGACACAGCAGCCCCCTGCACTACGCCGCGCTCTTGGGCTCTACAGATGCAGTTCCTGGGATATGGCCTACATGGCTATGGTGGACATCTGCACACATAGATGACACAGGGGCATGTATACCTGTACTTGGCACTCTACAGAGGTGGGGTGGAGTGGCACATGGCCTGCATTACGGAGGGGCCTAGCCTACGGAACTCGCCCTGGCCTAGGGAAACCCACAGCCCTCCTCCCCCACCCAGACCCCTCCACTGCGCGCAAAGTCAGCAGAATGAGAGTGTACTCACCCCCTTGTGTCTGCTGTGATGCTCTCATGCGCCCACCCAACTCAGGGTAGGCCACCGCCAGGATCCGGAACATCAGGGGGGTCATGGTGCGACGGTCACTCCTCCCACGTTGGGAGGCCATCCCCAGCAGAGCCTCCGCCGTCTTCTTGCTCCAGCGGCGAATGTCCTCCCATCTTTTCTGGCAGTGGGTGCTCCGTCTCTGGTGGACCCACAGGGTCCGGACGTCCTTGGCGATGGCACGCCAAATATCCTTCTTCTGGTGCGGGCTGACCTACATGACATGTACAGGGGGAGAAGAGAAGTCATTAGCAACTGCACCGTCGAAGTGAGTGGCCCCCATCCCTGCCCTTGCCATGTGGCACATGCATTCACACTCCTTCATGCTCGCAGAACTCTGCCCCCTTCCTTCTTACATCCAGCCCTCTCCACCCAGGCATAGCCCATACAACTTGCACCGTATGTACTCACCTGTTGGTCTGGAGGACCGTAGAGTAACGTGTACTGGGGGAGGACCCCGTCCACGAGCTTCTCCAACTCCTGTGCAGTGAAGGCAGGGGCTCTTTCCCCAGACGCACATGCCATTGTCTCTTCCAGACCGAGGTCACAGCAGCACTTGCAGTGTAGGTCCTCTCCTGTCGAAGATCAGGTATCGAGTGATTGAACAGATAGAAAATGGCGGTCGCGTCCGCGGCGGTGACGTCTGAAGCGGCGGTGCATATCATCACCGCCAGCGCACTTCGTCATTGGCTCCTGGGACCCATAGGGTCCAATGTTAACCAATGCAGCATTGCGCGGCGGTCTTCGACCGCCTTCCGCGACGGTGTACAACGCCAGCGCAGTTACCTCATATCCAATTGTCCCAGTTTAGAGGTCAGGCAGCCGCCATTTCACGGGCCCACATGGCTTCATTTTCAACTGTGTCACACATACCTAGGCCTGGACTCAACACTCTTACCCACAACTTTTTGGATTATGTTTTGTGTTCTGAGTAGCTGTGGGTACATACCTCTGAGTTGTTTAACTCTGTGGTCGCTTTTGTCCTTCCTAGGCACCGTCAGCTGGGACATGTGAGGAGATGGCGGAATCCTCCGGTGTTCTGACCGCTGGTGGACCTGTTGACAATGGAGGGCCAACATTTAATCATCACCTACAGGTTTGACCGTGCCACAATCCAGGAACTGTGTACCCAGTTGGAGCCAGACCTTATGTCACCAATCCGCCATCCCACAGGAATTCCCCCTCAAGTGCAGGTGCTATCAGTGCTCCATTTCCTAGCAAGTGGGTCATTTCAAACAACAGTGGCCATGGCATCAGGGATGTCCCAGCCTATGTTTTCCAACGTGTTGTCCAGAGTGTTGTCTGCCCTGCTGAAACACATGAGGAGCTACATTGTTTTCCCTCAGGTGGAGGATTTGGCTACAGTTAAAGGTGACTTCTATCCCTAACATCATAGGTGCCATTGATGGGACCCATGTAGCTCTGGTCCCCCCCCCCCCCACAGGAGTGAACAGGTGTACAGGAACAGGAAGAGTTATCATTCGATGAATGTACAGATGGTATGTTTGGCAGACCAGTACATCTCCCAGGTAAATGCTATGTTCCCTGGCTCAGTGCATGACGCCTACATCCTGCAGAATAGCAGCATCCCTTATGTGATGTGTCAACTCCAGAGGCATCGGGTGTGGCTATTAGGGGACTCTGGTTACCCCAACCTGTCGTGGCTATTGACCCCAGTGAGGAATCCCAGGAACAGGGCAGAGGAACGATACAATGAGGCCCATGGGCAGACTAGGAGGGTGATTGAACGCACCTTCGGCCTCCTGAAGGCCAGGTTCAGGTACCTCCATATGGTATAGAATATGGTTCCCTATTCTACTCACCAAGGAAGGTGTGCCAGATCATCATCGCCTGCTCTATGCTTCACAATCTTGCTTTGCGACGCCAGGTGCCTTTTCTGCAGGAGGATGGTCCAGATGACGGTGTTGTGGCAGCTGTGGAGCCTGTGGACAGTGATGAGGAGGAAGCAGAGGAAGAAGACATTGACAACAGGGACTCAGTCATACAGCAATATTTCCAGTGACACACAGGTGAGAACACTTTCTTTACTAATACATTTACTTTCACACTTCTACCTCTATCCTGTCTGTCAATTTCATGCAGTATTTGGTAACTGAGTTGTACATTTCCATTACGGTTTCACAGGTGTGGTTACCAACGTGTGTCATCTGCTTGCATCCTTCATGGACTTGTGATGTGTGACATAGGTATGTTGACATTACTATTGAGAACGGATTTTGTCATTGTCATAGCTAATACACTTTTTCAAAATCACAGACTGACTCCACATTGTTTTGTGCTTCAAGGGTGTTTATTGAAGTGCTAATTATTGGAGGGGGTGGTAAAATGGTGATGGGTGATGGTGGAGGAATGTCCATGGCAGAGTCCAGTCTATTAGTCTCACAGGTGCACTGCCCATATGGGCATAGGAAGTGGAGCTGGGGCAGTTCCAATATGGACAGGGTTACAAAGTGGGACAGTGGGATGACAATCAGGGTGGTCTCATTTTATGGTGGGGGTCTTGCCATCGTGCTCTGTCTTGTTCCTGGTTCTCAGGGACCGCTTGCGGGTGGTTCTCCGTCTGCAGGAGGTGGGGTGCTGGTGTGGTGGTCCTGTGGCGGGGCGTCCTGTCCACTAGCGCCGGCGGAGGTGGTGGGCAGTTCATCGTCCATGCTAGTGTCAGGGGCCCCTTGGAGTGCCATGGTGTCCCTCATGGTGTTCTGTATGTCCTTCAGCACCCCTACGATGGTGCCCAGGGTGGAGCTGATGGTTCTGAGTTACTCCCTGAACCCCAAATACTGTTCCGCCTGCATGCGCTGGGTCTCCTGAAACTTGGCCAGGACCGTAGCCATCGTCTCCTGGGAGTGGTGGTATGCTCCCATGATGGAGGAGAGGGCCTCGTGGAGAGTGGGTTCCCTTGGCTTGTGCACCCCCTGTCGCACAGCAGCCCTCCCAGTTTCCAAGTGTTCCTGGGCCTCCGTCCCCTGGACCGTGTGCCCACTACCACTGGCCGCAGGTCCCTGTTGTTGTTGTGGTGGTGGGTTATCCTGGGTTCCCTGTAGTGGTAGACACACAGCTGATTGACGTATCCTGGGGACGGAGGTATGGGCCCGCTGGGTGGGTGCTTTACTGGTGTTTCCAGAGGGTGGAAGGTCAGTGTTGGGCTGTGCCTGTGCGAGGGGAACGGACTGTCCCGAGGCCCACGATAGTCCGGGCTGGTCATCTGGATCCAGTTGGCCAGAGCTGCTGTCATCACTGTGGGCCTCTTCTGTGGGTGGGGTAGAGATGTCTGGACCCTCCTGTCTGGTGACGTCAGGTAGTGGTCCTGCAGGGGAATAAAAGCATGATTATTGCATCTGTGTGTGTCATGGTGTGCAATGGGTGGGTGAGCGTGTACCCCAGTGCTTGCATTCCTGTGTGATGATGGTTTAGGGGGTTGTATGGGTATGTGCAGTGGGCATGCTTTAGTGATGGGTGCCCATGCTTTGTTGTTGCATGCAGGGCTTGGTGTTGGGATGGGTGGTTTGTGATGTTGGGACATATGTGAGGAGTTGGGGTGATATGGGAGGGGGTGATGGTGGGGGTGTGTGATAGCATGCAGGTAGGGTGGGTGATATGATAGTTAAGATTTGAGTTACCAGTGTCCATTCCTCCACCGACTCCTCTGAGGCCCTCAGGATGCATAATGGTCAAGACCTGCTCCTCCTATGTTGTTAGTTGTGGGGGAGGAGGTAGAGGTCCGCCGCCAGTCCGCTGAACCGCGATGTTGTGCCTGGATACCACGGAACGCACCTTCCCCCGTAGGTCGTTCCACCTCTTCCTGATGTCCTCACGATTTCTTGGGTGCTGTCTCACTGCGTTGACCCTGTCCACGATTCTTCGCCATAGCTCCATCTTCCTAGCTATAGAGGTGTGCTGCACCTGTGATCCAAATAGCTGTAGCTCTACCCGTACGATTTCCTCCACCATGACCCTGAGCTCCTCCTCCGAAAACCTGGGGTGTCTTTGGCGTGCCATTGGGTGGTGTAGGTGATGTGTGGGGTGGTGTATGTGGTGATGAGTGTGGTGATGTGTAGTGGTGTGGGGTTTTTTCTGCGTGGATGTTGTGTGGGTGATGGTGTTGTGTGCCTCTGTGTGGTGGGGTTGTCTATTGCTGTGCTCTCTCTGTCGCCTTCGTCTCTATTTTTTGGTCATAGGGGTTTGTGGGTGATGTGGGTGTGTGTTTTATATTGTGTTGGGTGTGTGGGAGTGGTGTTTGTATGTGTATCAGATGTGTGTATTTTGAATTGTCCAATGTGGCGGTGTTTTGGAGATGTGTGTGTATTTTGAGCGCGGTGTTGTGTACCGCCAATGGAATACCGCGGTTGAAAGACCGCCGCATGGATTTGTGGGTCGTAATAGCATGGGCGTGTTTCTGTTGGCGTGACCGTGGAGGATTTGTTTTCACCAGTTTATCACTGACCTTTGGTGTGGCGGACTTGTGTGGGTGTCTGAATTTCGGTGGATTCCGAGATGTGTGTCATAATAGCTGTGGCGGATTTCCGCAGCCGTGGCGGTGTATTGGCAGTATTCTGCACGGCGGTAAGCGTCTTTTACCGCCAATGTTGTAATGACCCCCATAATGCAGAAACCTACTAGAGGTAGCTCTTTACACATCTATAAGCTATTATTCACACTTTTTTAGGTTAAGCATTGAGCAATGGAAAATAACTACGATTTTAACTGAAGTTTTGCTTAGACAGAGAACAAAATGAATTATGGTGACCATTTACAAAAGTCACCCGTTTTCACATGTTAATTCATCAACGATTAGTACATTATTGATTAAAAAGAAATCATAAAAAAATTCCACTCCTGCAGTTGTGTGCCTGAGGATCAGAGAATGGCAACTATAGTCATAATACACAAAGAGGGCAAACTGCTGACAGATTGTGGATCCAATAGACTAATCTCTCTGCTCAGTGTGGAGACTAGATTGCAGGTGGTTATCACCATGATTGTGCACCCTGTTCAGTGGGACTTCATGCTGCATAGATGCACCCGGCTTAATCTTCAACACCTTTATGGAGTGGTCCACCTGACGGAGGTACCGTCAGAGAGTCAGGCAGTCTTAATGGCGATTGATGCAAGGATGGCATTTGATTCTGTTGAGTGGAATTATGGCCCTCATTCTGACCCTGGCGGTCGGTGATAAAGCGGCGGCCAACCCGCCAACAGGCCGGCGGTCCAAAATATGCAATTCTGACCCTGGCGGGAACCGCCAACACAGCCCGCCGCATTAACACTCCGCCCGCCACGGCGGAACAAACAAACAGCGCGGCGGTCCCCGCCAACAGCCAGGCGGCAGACAATGTACCGCCCACCCTATCACGACCCACCAATCCGCCACCTTTTCCGGGGCGGGAGCACCGCCGATAAAAACACGGCGGAAACAGACTACGAGCGGGAAAACGCTCACCTCCACATACTCCACGCGAGATTCCGGCAGTATGGAACCCGAGTTGCAGGTCATCCCCGCACTCCTATACCTGCTCCTGTACCAGGAGCACGCCCGGCGGCGCGGAAGACATCGGTGAGTACTGCACCTACGACACAGGGGAGGGAAAAGATTACCGGCACACACCCACCCACCCACACCCACTACAACACACACATCAATGCATTCCCACAGATCACTGTCACAACCCACAAACCCCCCCCTTCCGAAATAATGCAAAGACCAAAAGAAGAGATCTCAAACGGGCAGATATATTGAAAAATGGACAGCAGTAATCCAAATAAATAAATAAACTATGTACAAAATATATACAGCTACTAAATGTAGTCCAACCACTGTCCGTGGACCACAGGGGTCCTGAGCAAAGGGGCAAGGCCCAGTCCCACGACAAGAACTCCACGGAGAGAACACTGCAGGGGCATCAGAAAGAAAAAAGGACAGGCACCTCAGGGGGAAGGGAAGGGGGGGCACCTCAGCCACTTGAGTACACGACGCCAGATCCACGAGGGGACTCCATGACCATTGGCCATCCTGGGGAGAGCAAAGCCACAGTCCAAACAGTCCATACAGTGGGTGGCCTGCCCACTGGGCCATCCTGGGGAGAGCAAAGCCACAGTCCAAACAGTCCATACAGTGGGTGGCCTGCCCACTGGGCCATCCTGGGGAGAGCAAAGCCACAGTCCAAACAGTCCATAACAGACTCCACTGCCACTGGAGGAGGCATGTTGGCCAGAGGACATCCTGCAGCCCTGCCCGAGACAGATCCTGCCCTGCCACGTCTGCCAAAGGGCCAGCGGTTCCTGCCTGGAAGGGCCCAGTTCAGCGGTTCTTGCCTTGAAGGGCCCAGTTCAGCGGTTCTTGAGTCGGCGGTCCCCAGCGGAGCGGTGCTGGAGACGGCGGGGCCCAGTTCAGCGGTTCTTGCCTTGAAGGGCCCAGTTCAGCGGTTCTTGCCTTGAAGGGCCCAGTTCAGCGGTTCTTGCCTTGAAGGGCCCAGTTCAGCGGTTCTTGCCTTGAAGGGCCCAGTTCAGCGGTTCTTGCCTTGAAGGGCCCAGTTCAGCGGTTCTTGAGACGGCGGTCCCCAGCGGAGCGGTGCTGGAGACGGCGGGGCCCAGTTCAGCGGTTCTTGCCTTGAAGGGCCCAGTTCAGCGGTTCTTGCCTTGAAGGGCCCAGTTCAGCGGTTCTTGCCTTGAAGGGCCCAGTTCAGCGGTTCTTGCCTTGAAGGGCCCAGTTCAGCGGTTCTTGCCTTGAAGGGCCCAGTTCAGCGGTTCTTGAGACGGCGGTCCCCAGCGGAGCGGTGCTGGAGACGGCGGGGCCCAGTTCAGCGGTTCTTGCCTTGAAGGGCCCAGTTCAGCGGTTCTTGCCTTGAAGGGCCCAGTTCAGCGGTTCTTGCCTTGAAGGGCCCAGTTCAGCGGTTCTTGCCTTGAAGGGCCCAGTTCAGCGGTTCTTGAGACGGCGGTCCCCAGCGGAGCGGTGCTGGAGACGGCGGGGCCCAGTTCAGCGGTTCTTGCCTTGAAGGGCCCAGTTCAGCGGTTCTTGAGACGGCGGTCCCCAGCGGAGCGGTGCTGGAGACGGCGGGGCCCAGTTCAGCGGTTCTTGAGACGCCGGTCCCCAGCGGAGCGGTGCTGGAGACGGCGGCCATTCTATGGCCAACTGCTCATTGCCTGGTGGTGCCCTCCTGGGCAGCGGGGATGGTGCTCCTTCAATGCCCACCTGGGCTGTGGGTGGTGGGGCCCTCCTGGCCAGCTGGGCTGGGTCCTCCCTGGGCAGCGGCTATGGGGGTGGTGGGCTCTCCCGGGGCAGCTGTGCCGGTTCCTCCCGGGCCAGCGGCTATGGGGGTTGCGGGCTCCTCCTGGGCAGCTGTGACGGGTCCTCCATGGGCAGCAGGCCTGCTGCCTGACTTCTCCGCCTTGCTGCCCTTGCCCTCCTTAGTCGGGAGTCTGTGGCCCTTTCCTCCCTTTGGAGCTGTGGCTGTTGACGGTGGCTGGCTAGTGTCCTGGGGGGATATCGAATCCGGGCTCCGGCGGCGGCCCTTCTGCTCCTCTTCCCATGGGGTGGGCTGGCTGTCCCATTGCTGCTGGGCGAAGATCCAGACCTGCGGGCTGGTGGGCTCCAATACCCCTGCACCCTTGTCAAGGGGGCTGCAGGGCTGGTGGTGGCTGAGGTGCTCTTTTTACCCCGACGAGAAGGAGGGGGGGGCTCAGGGTCAGGAAAGAAGGTAGCAGTAGAGAGATAGATTTTCTTGGGACAATGGAGAGTGGTAGGTACAGTGGGTATGGGAGTGGAGGGAGAGGATGTGGTTGTAGGCGAGACAAGTTTGCTGTCTTTGGGTGCAGGTGCAGGAGCGGGAGGCTGTCGTGAGGTGGATGGCTGTTGGGTGGGTGGGTGGCTGCGTTTGTGTGGTGTGGAAGAGGGGGTGACAGACACAGTGGGAGAGGACACAGGGGACGTGTAAATGGCAGTGGGGGTGGTGACTGCACGTGTGCGGACTGGAGTGGAGGGTATGCTGGTGATGGAAACACTGGCTGATGGTGAGGTGAATGAAGGTGTGAGTGTAGACGTCACAGGGAGGGAGGAGGGAGACGAGGAGGTGGGGGTCACAGAGGTGGTAGTGACTGTTGGCATGTCTGCATCGGAATGTTGCTTGTGTGAATGCGTGATCTGTGGTGCTTATGTTTGGATGAGCTGCTCTTGGGTGTTGAGGTGTGTGCAGGCTGGTCTGATGGTGTGGGTGGGACAGGCAGAGGAACAGGAGACTGGGAGGAGGGAGTTAGTAGAGGGAGGCAGGAGACAGGGACAATGGCTGCCGTCAGTGCTGAGGCCAGAGCCTGGAACGATCGCTGATGGGCAGCCTGACCCGAATGAATGCCCTCCAGGTACGCATTGCTGCGATGAACCTCCCTCTCCAC
Organism: Pleurodeles waltl; assembly: GCF_031143425.1. Taxonomy (NCBI): domain Eukaryota; kingdom Metazoa; phylum Chordata; class Amphibia; order Caudata; family Salamandridae; genus Pleurodeles; species Pleurodeles waltl. The sequence goes on along the minus strand of NC_090447.1, from coordinate 320,073,601 downwards.
CCCCTGGATGGCATTCAAAAGGGTAGTCTGCCCAACAATGAGCGTTCGGAGGAGGTCAATGACCTCCTCACTGAGGGCAGCGGGGGTAACAGGGGCAGGGCCTGAGGTGCCTGGGGCGAAGGAGATGCCCGGCTTCCTGGCAGAGCGGGCACGGGGCGAACGCTGAGGGGCTGCTGGGAGGGCGGAGATGGTGCACTGGGTGGCGGCTGTACCTGTAATGGCGGGGGGCACGGATGGTGCCACCCCCGCAAGGGAGCTCCCTTCCGAGGACGTGTCCGTGTCGCTGCAGGGTCCAGTCGTCCCCGTTGTGGAGCTCCCCTCGCCCTCCGTCTCACTGGTCCAGTCAGACTCTGTGGCATGGCCCTCCAGGGCCATGTGAGATGCAGCTCCCTCCTGCCCCGATGCCACTTCTCCTCCGCCTGATGATGCTGATGCACACAAGCACAGAAAGACAAACAAAAAGGGGGGGGGGGAGAGAAATAAAGAGATTTTGAGTACATGGATCACCGGTACAGTTAGCGGACATGACAGACACAGATGCCCCCTGCACTAAGTTGCGCACTTGGGGTCCGCTACGCATTCCGTGGAACATGCCCTACACGCCTAGAGTTGACAACTGCACCCATGGATGACACGGCCCAGGGATGGCTATACTGACACACTACTGAGGGTGGTGGCTGGGGACACACGGGCTTACGGGGGTGCCCAGCCTACAGATATCGCCCTGGCCTAGGGGGACCCACAGCCCTCCTCCCCCACCCAGACACCTCCACTGCGCGACAACAGAGTAGATAATGCTTGTACTCACCCCCTTGTGTCTGCTGTGCTGCCCTCACGCGCCCATCCAAATCAGGGTAGGCCACCGCCAGGATCCGGAACATCAGGGGGGTCAGTTGACGGCAGGCACCCCGCCTACGTTGGGAGGCCATCCCCAGCAGAGACTCGGCGGTCTTCTTGGTCCCGCGGCGGATGTCCTCCCACCTCTTGCGGCAGTGGGTGCCCCGTCGATGGTGGACCCCCAGGGTCCGGACTTCCTTGGCGATGGCACGCCAAATCCCGATCTTCTCATGGGCGCGGACCTATGTGACACGTACAGGGAGGGAGAAATACCACGTTCAAGTTTGTCTGCATTTTCGTTGCCAGTGGCCCAACGCCCCCCATCCCCGCCAGGCCCCCCGCCAGGCCCCCCGCCAGGCCCAACATGCCCCCCATCCCCGCCAGGCCCCCCGCCAGGCCCAACATGCCCCCCATCCCCGCGAGGCCCCCTGCCAGGCCCAACATGCCCCCCATCCCCGCCAGGCCCCCCGCCAGGCCCCCCGCCAGGCCCAACATGCCCCCCATCCCCGCCAGGCCCCCTGCCAGGCCCCCCGCCAGCCCCAACATGCCCCCCATCCCCGCCAGGCCCCCCGCCAGGCCCAACATGCCCCCCATCCCCGCCAGGCCCCCCGCCAGGCCCCCCGCCAGCCCCAACATGCCCCCCATCCCCGCCAGGCCCCCCGCCAGGCCCCCAAACCAGCCAGTGGCCCCAAATCCATAATGAATTAAACTCACTTGTTGGTCTGGAGGACCATAGAGTAGCGCATACTGGGGGAGGACCCCATCCACAAGTTTCTCCAACTCTTCTCCAGTGAAGGCAGGGGCCCTTTCCCCAGGCGCAGCAGCCATTGTCCCTTCCATACCGAGGTCACAGCAACACTTGCAGTATAGGTCCTCTCCTGTGAAAGTTCAAGTCGCGAGTGAATAAGTAGATAGAAAATGGCGGTCACGCCCGCGGCGGTGCGTACCGCGGCGGTGCGTACCGCCGGCGCCCTTCGCCATTGGCTCCTGAAACCCATAGGCTTCAATGTTAACCAATGCGGCTTCGCGCCGCGGTCTTCGACCGCCGACCGCCGCGGTGTGCCACGCCAGCGCATTGACCTCACATCCCATTGTCACACTTCACAGGTCAGGCAGCCGCCATTTCGAGGGTCCACATGGCTCAATTTCAACTGCGTCACACAGGCCTAGGCCTTGCATAGCCACTCAGACACGCCATTCACTGCATAGAGAATCGTTTACTGTGCAAGCTGTGAGTACGTACCTGTGGGTTGCTTGACTCTGTGCTCCATGTTGTCCTTCCTAGGCACCGTCCGCTGGGTTTGGCGAGGAGACGGATGAATCCTCGCGTGTACCGACCGCTGGTGGACCTGTCGACAATGGAAGAACGCCACATTATCCTGACCTACCGGCTTGACCGTGCCACTATACATGAACTGTGTGCCCAGCTGGAGCCCGACCTGATGTCCCCCATCCGCCAACCCACAGGGATTCCCCCTCTGGTGCAGGTCCTGTCAGTACTCCATTTCTTGGCAAGTGGGTCATTTCAGACAACAGTGGGAATTGCTTCTGGGATGTCTCAGCCCATGTTTTCGAAGGTGTTATCCAGAGTGTTGTCTGCCCTGATGAAATACGTGAGGAGCTACATCATTTTCCCTGAGGTGGGCGAATTGGCTACAGTGAAGGGTGATTTCTACACCCTTGGACATATTCCCAACGTCATTGGTGCCATTGATGGGACCCATGTGGCTTTGGTTCCCCCAAGAGACAGGGAGCAGGTGTACAGGAACAGAAAAAGTTACCATTCTATGAACATCCAGGTGGTGTGTTTGGCTGACCAGTACATCTCGCATGTAAATGCCAAATTCCCAGGGTCAGTGCATGACGCCTACATCCTGAGGAATAGCAGCATCCCTTACGTGATGGAACAGCTAGAGAGACACCGTGTATGGCTATTGGGGGACTCTGGGTATCCCAACCTGTCGTGGCTACTGACCCCAGTAAGGAATCCCCGGACCAGGGCAGAGGAACGGTACAATGAGGCCCATGGGCGTACTAGGAGGGTGATCGAACGCACCTTTGGCCTCCTAAAGGCCAGGTTTCGGTGCCTGCATATGACAGGGGGATCCCTAATGTACTCACCTAAGAAGGTGTGTCACATCATCGTGGCCTGCTGCATGATTCACAACCTGGCTTTGCGCCGCCAGGTGCCTTTCCTGCAGGAGGATGGTCGAGACGGTGGTGTTGTGGCAGCTGTGGAACCTGTGGAGAGTGACGAGGAGGAAGACGACGGTGCTGAAACAGACAACAGGGACAGAATCATTGAACAGTACTTCCAATAGGACACAGGTAACAATTCAAACATAATTTAGTAAATGTGAACTACTCTCCTGCATCTCTGCTGCCTGTCTATTTGCCCCAGTGTATGATGACTGAGTTGTGGCTTTCCCCTCCCTATTTCAGATCTGGGGTCCCCACTACGAGTCCTGTGCTTCGTTTCCCCATGGACTACAGCTTTGTGGCAGCTGTTTGTTGACTTCACTATGTACAAGGACATATTTGCAATGTCATGTCAATTACAATATTTTGAAATCACAGCCAGACTCCAGATAGTTTTGTGCAAAATAGGTGTTTATTTCAGTGCTCAAAATGGGATGGGTGGTTTCAAGTGGGTGGGGGCTATGGTGAAGGAATGTCCATGGCAGAGTCCAGAGTAACAGTCACACAGGTGCATTGTCCAGAGGCCTGTGGAGAGATGGAGCATGGGCAGTTCAAGGATGGACAGGGTGACAATGTGGGACAGTGGGCTGACATCAGGTGGTATCCTTTGCTGGCGGGGGTCTTGACATCCTACTCTGTCTTCTTGCGAGATCTCAGGGCCCTCTTGCGGGGTGGTTCTTCTCCTGCAGGAGGTGGGGGTCTGGTGGGCTGCTGTTGTGCGGGGGCCTCCTGTCCACTAGCGCCGGCGGAGGTGGTTGGCTGTTCTTGGGCCAGGCTAGTGGCAGGGGCCCTTTGTTGTTGTTGAGTGTCCGTCCTGGTGTTGATGAGGTCCTGCAGCAGCCCTACCATGGTAACCAGGGTGGAGGTGAGGGCTCTGATGTCCTCCCTGTACCCCCGATAGTGTTCCTCCTGCAGTACCTGGATCTCCTGGAACCGGGCCAGTACCGTCGCCATCGTCTCCTGGGAGCGGTTGTATGCTCCCATGATGGTGGTGAGGGCCTCGTGGAGAGTGGGTTCCCTGGGCCCGTCCCCCCCCTGTCGCACAGCTGCCCTCCGAGTTGGCCTGTTTCCCTGGGCCTCTGCCCCCTGGCCGGTGTGCCCACTACCACTGCCCCCAGGTCCCTGTTGTTGTTGGGGTGGTGGGTTATCCTGGGTGCCCTGTAGTGGTAGACACACCGCAGATTGACGCGCCCTGGAGACAGAGGCATGGGCCCGCTGGGTGGGAGCTGTGCCGGTGTTCCCAGAGGGGTTTGGGTCTGTAGTGGCCTGTGCCTGTGTGAGGGGAACCGACTGTCCAGAGGTCCCCGATGGTCCGGCCTGGTCATCAGTGTCCAGGTCGACAGAGCTGCTGTCATCGCTGACGGCCTCTTGGGTGGGGGGTGTGGAGAATTCTGGGCCCTCCGTGGCGGTGTGTTGACGGTCGGGTCCTGCAGGGGTATAGAGGTATGGTTATAGTTTCGGTTTTGGGGTTCGAGGATGGGGGTGAGGGTTGGGGTATGATTTGGCATGCAGGTGGGGGGGAAGCAGTATTGAAGCTTCAACTTACCAGAATCCATTCCTCAGCCGACTCCTGCGAGGCCGTCAGGATGCAGGATGTTCAAGACTTCCTCCTCCCATGTTGTAAATTGTGGGGGTTGAGGTGGGGGTCCTCCGCCAGTCTTCTGCACGGCGATGTTGTGCCTGGATACCATGGAACGCACCTTCCCCCGTAGGTCGTTCCATCGCTTCCTGATGTCTTCCCGATTTCTGGGGTGCTGTCCCACAGCGTTGACCCTGTCGACAATCCTCTGCCATAGCTCCGTCCTCCGGGCAATGCTGGTGTATTGGACCTGTGTGCCGAAGAGCTGGGGCTCTACCCGAATGATTTCCTCCACCATGACCCTGAGTTCTTCGTCTGAGAAGCGGGGGTGTCTTTGGGGTGCCATGGAGTGGTGTGTATGATGTGTGGGGTGGAGTATGTGTAGTTAAGTGTGTTGAGTGTGGTGGTGTGTGTTGTTTTGTGTGTGGATATTGTGTGGGTGATGGTGTAGTGTGTCTCTGTGTGATGGTATTCTGTGATCGCTGATGTGTCTCTCAGTGCTTCTTTCTGAATTTTTGGTCGTAGGGGTTTGTAGGTGATGTGGGTGTGTGTTTTATATTGTATTGTGTGTGTGGGAGTGGTGTGTGTATGTGTATCAGGTGTGTGGAATTCAAATCGGCCAATGTGGCTGAGTTTTGTTCGTTTGTGTGTATTCTGACCGCGGCGGTGTGTCCCGCCAATGGAAAACCGCGTTTGAAAGACCGCCGCGTGGATTCGTGGGTCGTAATGGCATGGGCGTATTTCTGTTGGCGTGACGGTGGAGGTTTGGTCACCTCCACTTTTCCGCCGACCGCTGGTCTGGCGGTCTGTTGTGGCTGTCGGATTTTCGGAGGTTTGGCTGCTGCGGGTCAGAATGACCGTGGCGGGTTACCGCGACCGCAGCGGAATTATGGAGGATTTCTGACCGGCGGTAGGCGCCTTTTACCGCCGAGGTCAGAATGACCACCTATATGTTTGCTGGGTTGCGGAGGTTGGGCTTTGGACCGAAGTTCTGTGGATGGGTTGGCTTGCTCTACTGGGCCCCCTTGGCCAGGATGAGAGTGGGTGGTGCGACGTCTTGTAGTTTTGTGTTGTGGAGGGGCACTTGACAAGGGTGCTCTCTCTCCCCCATGATATTTGCCCCGGCACTCAAGCCACTGGCAGTCTGGATCCCCCAGGACCCTTTGTTGGAGGGGATCCGGGTGCCTTGGGAGGAGAGGATTTCACTATACGCAGTTGACGTCCTACTTTACGTGACACGGCCCCCTTCCTCCATAGATAGGATTATGTGGGTGTTTCAGAGCTTTGAGGATCATTCAAGCTATACGATCAGCTGGTCCACGTCAGTGGTGTATCTGCTTTCGGGAGTAGCTCCCTACCTGCCTAGAGACTGCCAAGCCCCGATTGTCCTGGGTGGGTTCTGGTATCTTGGGATATACGTCACTTGGGATCCTCAGGAGTTCACCCGTCTAAATATATTCTCTCTAGTGGGGAGACTCAAGGGTGATGTGACACACTGGAGGAAACCCCCTTTGCCACTGATGGGTAGACCAGCCCTTTACAAAATGATGAGCCTACCGCAATTTTAATATGCTATGCAGAATACGCACTATAGAATGTTTCAGGATGTCTTTAAGAAAATAGATGGGGAGGTTCTTCGAACGTTGTGGCAGGAGAGAGACTCTAGAATAGCATTAACCAAACTGCATAAAGGGGTTTATGACGAAGGGCTGGCGATTCCGGACATCCTGAAATACTGCTGGGCTTCTCAGCTCCTTGTGATCAACAAATGGATATTTGCGGACTGCCAGGAGTCAGCATATAGGATAGACAGAGAAGCTATGGACCAGGGGAAATGCAAGGGTCTTCTGTATGGCAGGAAGAGGGACAGTGTTCTGCAGCAGCACACACAAACACTGGTCCGAGTATCGAGAGAAGCCACAAGATTTCTGGGATGGAATGGGAAGCTTACTGGGTTGACATCACTTTGGTACAGTCGCTTATTGTCTAAGGTGAGTGGATTACCAGGATTCTTGATGTGGGAGCTCATCGGCATAGAATATCTTGGGGACATTTGAAGGGACCAAGCCATCATTGGGTTTGAGGACCTTCGTCAGGAGTATGCCCTGGCGGAGACAGAGAGATTTTGATATTTACTGTTGGGGTATGCCCTGCGTTGCTATATACAAGAAGGTGAGCAGATTAGTGAGGCCTCTCCATTAGAGGACTGACTACTCACTGAGGCACTATCAGAAAAGGGGGCTCCAATAATCTATAAGGAATTGGTCAACAACTCCCTTAGCCCTCTGAGCCCATGAAGGTTAGGGTGAGAGGGTGATTTGGGGGACTTCAGGTAGGAGGCTGACCCTCTATGTAGTGTGCAAAGCTAGGCACACTGTGCAGGGGTTCCAGGCAACCACACATTGGTTTACAGGGGTAAAAACTAGAGCACCTAATGCTCTAAATTTTAAGGTAGCTTGGTGGAGCAGTTAGGCCAGTTTTGGAGAAATGCAAAACATTTGTTGCACTCACAGCATCAATATTTCAACTCACACACTCAAAGTAATAACTCAAGACCAATTTAGAAAAATACTTCAGATTTTTATGTAATGTTTAAGACAAAGATTATTAAAATTGGTTAGTACTTTTTGAGATATGAATTTTTGAATTTTAATAAAAATAGTATTTTTGTGTGTAATAACACACCGCAGAAATCAATGGAAGATCACAGTTAAAAATACATATAAAATCATACAGTTGGTTTACCAAGTTCTTCTTTTGCAGGTTGACCGAGGTCGTTGGTGGGCACACTGTGCCAGCTAGAGAAGTTCAGGTGGCTCCCAGTTCTGGTGGGAGCAGAGATGAAAGGTGTCTCGAGCTGGTGCAGGGCCACTGCAGGGGACCACTTGGAAAAGCACTGCACAGGAAAGTTTAAATATGGTTCCTTAGGGTCCCCGTGGAGTGTTGAGGTCGTAAGTGGATGGGGGACCCTTAGGACTCAGCAGGTTCTTTGTTGCAGGGCACAGGTTGCAGAGCAAATCAGTGTGCCAGGAGCTATGCTCAAGGATGCCCTCTGGAGCAGGAGGTAAGTTGGTGCAACGGTCATTTGCAGGACAACGGGAGCACTCTGGCGTGAGGTCCAGGGTGTTCCTGAAGTCCCTCAACTGGGGTTTCCTCCTGGTCCTTTTTCAGCCCGGGGAGGGCTGGTTTTCTTGGTGTCTGACGTTAGCTGACCAATACCCAGGCTATTGGTATGGTTTGACCACTCGTAGTTGGGCTCTTGCTCTGGGCACTCTTTACATCTTCTAGTTTTCTGCAGTCTTCAACTGCAAGTCAGGAAACAAAGAATAAATAAATTTTGTGTTTGTTAGCAAAACTTTACTAATTTTAGAAGGTGGTAACTTGAAATAGTATGACTCTGGAATTGTTAATGTTATGCGAAGGAAAATAAGTGAATTTATCTGAATATTATTTTGGGCTCCCCACAGATGGAGTTGAACAGTGTTCCCACTGTGTGTAATTGAATACTGATCTGTGTCTAGTTACATGGTGCAGATAGTAATCTCCCCAGTTATTATAGCAGAACATTTCCCCATAATTCTTTGTGTTACTGTACACATCATCACTTTAAAATACAGTGTAATCTTTCGATTCAGCTAACATGGAATCAACTGTTTGAACATCCCAGTAATCAGAAACAACAGCAGGTGTAATTACATCAGTCATTGACATTTTCAAGACATATGGAATTTGAATGACCTCCGTAGGCCCGTCTTTATCAAATTGAACTTTATCCCCCACAGTCCCATCAGGAATTGGTACTGCGGAAATGTTCACAAGGGACAAGTCTCTTCGAACCTTATGAGAGGAAAGATATGGAGTAAAAACTTCCTCCACAGGTTTGACAGAAGAGCTTTCAGGAAGATAATGACCATTTATAAGCAAGAAGAAAACAGTCACAAAGCTAATCCATAATAGAAATGCAAGCAATGTCAGAACTATACACAGATAATTCCATGGATAAATTAAATAGTTATTTTTAAGCCATATGTACAGCTTACATGTTTTTGAAACATTTTCGGTAGTAGATGCGGATGAAGTTGAGGAAAAGTCATCAAGGTCGATGAAATAACCAGAAGCAGTCTCTGCAAATACAGGAGTTGGTGCATTATTGGTGGATGGATCTACTTCGTATAGCAGCTCATAGTAGACAATGTCGTCAGTTTGTGTGGTATTGGAATAGAAGACAACCACATCTTGGACAGGTGATGTCGTTGTAGTGGTAACTGGAATCAGCAAAAGCTCATTCTCCACCCTTCCCATGCTCGACGAGGCAGTCGTAGCATCATTATACATGCTTGTGTAGTCGTAAGTGTTCTACGTCCTTCTTTGAAGAGGTATGTCCTGTTGGGTAGTGAGAGGGGACCAGGAACTACCCAAGGGACCTATGGGTCTACTGTGCAGGATCGGCCATATGATGTAGTTTGATGTTGTCAATGCAGACAAATCTTTTTGCTTTGGAACCAGGCAGTGGTAGTAGGATGACAGTTCTGGTACCTTGTATTCCCTGGACGTGGACCGGTGCTCTGTAGGATGGGCCGAATTCCTTCTTCACAACAATCTTCTCATGAACCAGATCCCCGAATTTAGGAATCCAGCTTGTAGAAGTTGTTTGCAAATCCCTTACTCCTAAGGTGGCAGAACTGGCGAATGAATTATCATCACCAAATTGCTGAGGCTCCTGTAATACAGTGAGATGTTCATTTGTGTCAAAAGGTGTACCTGCTGCCACGAAACCAGGGCAATCTAGAGCTGGGACATACATAGGTATCCCAAAGAGAATCTAATAAGGAGTGTGTGCCCCCAAGGACCATCTTGGCAGATTATTCTATGCTCTCCGGACCCCAAATACGTGATGAAGCCAGCTGCAGCCAGAACCTAATAGACTGCTTTAGATCTCGATTCCTCCTCTCCACAACCGAATTTCCCTTGGGATGGTAAGGTGAGGAGTAATGGAGTTCAGCACCCTTCGTCCCCATGGTGTCCCTGAATGCCTTAGAGGCAAAAGCAGGGCCCTGGTCCGAATGGAATGCTGCAATAGCATATGTACCTATGAAGAGCAGCAAGTCTTTTACAAAAGTTTGAGCATCAGCCGACCACTGAGGCCATACCCACAGGAATCTAGAACAAGAATCCACAGCGGCTAAGATGTATTTGTATGCACCATTATGTTGAAGTGGACCACAGTGGTCCAGGTACACACATTGTAGTGGCCTGTTGGACGCTAAGAGGGATGTCTGCGGTGGGCATTTGATGTTTGAGCCCTTTATCTGCTGGCAGATGTCACAACAAAGGACATATTGCTTGATCTGTTTGTATAGACCTGGCCACCAGAAGCGTTTCTGTAAGAGTGTTATCATGGCCGCAACACCAGCGTGTGCAGATGCAACACCCTCATGCGCTGCTTTTATTAAATCTAATCTCTGGTCTTTGTTGGGGATCACTCGATCTCCAACCCCAGGAAGTGCTGCATAGGTTACATTTTGTGCACTGAGGTGGTATGAATATTGTGTTAGGGTATGCTTTTAGGAGAGGCTTGCCTTCAGCCGAAGCTTTCACAGCAGTCAAATGTCATTATATAATCTCGTCTGAGTACAAGCCACTGCAGCCACAGAAGCCATAGCTACTGCTGACTTGGCCACTTCATCAGCCAAAGTATTGCCAATAATGTGTACCCCTTCACATTGGTGACCCAAGGTATGGACTACATGAGCACTAGGTAGCTTATACTTAAGATCGGCCACCCTCCCCCACAGAGTTCTGTGTTTTGTGGTGTCTCCCTTTGAGTCTCTGAACCTAGTCAGTCGCCAATTATTGAGATAATCATTGTAGGACTAGACACAGTAGTTTCAGTCACAGACAATCAACGTGAGTTGTCCTGAATCTGTATATTCTAGCACTAGAATAAGTGCTTTAAGTTTAGCCAGCTGAGCTGTGCAGTCCTCTGGCGTCTGTGTGTAGGTATTGTGAGGGTGGAATATACTATCCTTCATCACTCCACTCACAGCTGCGCAAGTGGCTGAGTAATTGATGTTTAGTACCTACAGCTAGTTGTGCTGAACCACCAGTATAAATGACATTATGGTATCTGTCAATCGGCAAGATGTCTAAAGGTGCGGGGTACTCCTGTTCTTGTTGGAGAAATTCTTGTATCTGAAGTTTTGGATCAAATATGTAATCAACATCAGTGGCATCCAGGGAAGTTGTCCACTGAATCCACATGGATGTAATGCTTTAGCGTTAGGAATGCTAGCTTTGGTGAAATGCTGGCACCGGGGTAACAACAATAATGCATTTCCCTTGGACAAATGTCCTCTCCTTAATGACAGCCATCTGAACTGCAGTCAGAATATTCTCTGTGGGTGCAAAGCATTGTTCTGCATTGTAGTATAAATGTGATTTCTAAGCTATGGGCACCGTGTCACCCTCGTTAAAAGTGACATCAGTGAACACAATGGCACTAGCAATTATTCTGATGACCACATTTGTTTTGTTATCACAGGTGTGTAAGTGTTTTGTTTCTAGCATGTCCTGTTGCAAATCTCTTAGGATGTGAGTGTGTTCTACTGTCCAGTGTCTTCTAGAAAAATCTGGGTGTATTAAGTTATAGAATGGCTTGATTCATTGTGCATAATCAGGAATGTAAGTTCTGCCAAAGTGAAGAAACCAAGGAAAAGAAGGTAGTTTATTGATAGTATTTGGTGGCTGTAGTTCACATTTTTTCTCAAAGTGTGGGCCAGGCTCTTGCCCTCGTTTGATAGCTCCTATCCCAGGAACAACGTGCTGAGAAAGGCTATTTTAGTTTTCCTAAAATTAATTTTGTAACCAAGGGCTGCGAATCCTAGAACGACCTTGGCAAGATGAATGTTGAGGTCGTCATCTGTGAGGTAGATATCATACACATAAGACAACGCCTCAGGATCAATATCATGCAATATTGATGTTATTGATGTTACATGGGCTGAAAACAACCCTGGGCAATTTTTGTAGCCCTGGGGCAAACAACAGAAGCATTTTTGTGAGCCAAATGAGAATACACTCAAGTCCTGACTTTCGTGAGCTAAGTTTTGGTGGAAAAAACCATCAGAAATACACAATGTTATTTTGTATTTTTTTCGCACTATGTTGTTAATTAGTGTTGTACTGTGTGAATTTTGTATTGCACCTGTGCGTGTATGAATGTATAACTGTCTGTAATCTAAAACTATTCTATATGAATGGTCGGGTTTTGCAACAGGGAATAACGGATTATTCATTGCAAAGACACAGAGCTCAAATACTCCCTGGTACTTGAGCTGAGTGAGGATCTCCCTCACCGGAGCTTTAGCTTCGTGTTTAACAGGATATTGTGGCTGAGGCTGGTGTGTAGACCTAACAGATATTCCATGGCAAGGAGAATCCTTGTCCCAACCTACATGGTTGTGGTATAGTGCAGATGCCTGCTCTAAAGTCCAGTTGACAGCATAGGGTTGTTTTACCGCCTCTGGAACAAGATCAGAGAAAGAAGGCAAAAGAACATCTTCCCCATGTGGGAGCTTACAAACCTGCTGAGGTGGCCAGTCCCATTAGGCCAGCAGAATATCACAACTAAGTTCATTCCAGAATAACACACTTATGGTGTGCTCTATGGCCCACATTACGGGCCGCCGTGGCGGTCTCACCGCCGATGGGTCACAGTGAAGACCGACAAATTCTGAGTTTGGCAGTTTGGCTAAAGCTAAACCGCCGATACTCTGCCTGTCCCGTCTTTTTTCCACAGTCCGCCGGGCTGGTGGTGAGCACCTCCAGCACGGCGTACGCTGTGATACAGCTAGCGGTATTACGATGCAGGACACCGCCAGAGTTGGTGGTCATGCATCCTGGTGATAGTAAAAAGCATTCCTGTCACCAGGATACACTTGCACACACTTCCACATACCTGCACACATGCACCCACATACTCCCACACTCAAACAAAAACACCCCCATGCACTTGCATCATACACCCCCATTCACACTAACATACATACACAAACACTGCACTCACGCACGCATTCACTCCCCCTGTGCATACATACATTCACACACCCCTCCTCCAGCACATACATACATTCACACCACCCTCCCCCCGCACCGCAGACACGCACTCACCCGCTCTCCCCATCTACTGACACACATGCCCCCGCTCTTCCCATTCACCCACACCATCACGCATCACCCTCCCCGTCCACTTACATACACATGCATATATGCACTCACCCCTTCCATCCTCTCAATCGCACTCACAAACTCAATCGCTCACACCTGCACATACGCACTCATGCACTCACCCCTATCCACAAACACTCACTCACCCCCACCCCATCCACACTCACACACACCCCACCCCATCCACAAACAATCACACCCCCTTTACCCCATCCACAATCACTCACACACGCAGACACGCACCTGCAAACACCTCCTCTTCCCTCAGCATTCACGACATTCACACATGCACACACACACACAATCCACTTACCTCGTCCATCAAGGAGGTCATCAGGGAGGAACGGGTCCCGGCGCTTCCACCGCCTGCAGTGCCCCACCATCAGGACACCGCCACACCGTATTAGGGGTCAGAATACGGCATCCTTTTGGCATGGCAGTGTCGGCAGTGGAACCGCCAGTTAACCACTGACCGCCAGCACGACTGGTGTCAGAATTACATCTGATTTCAGGTGGAATTCAGAAATCAGTCGTAATAGGGCGGTCTTAAGACCGCCAGCTCTGGTGGTCTTTCGGCGCCTGCGGCTTTGGTGGTCCTACGAAAAGAGTGCCGAAGTCGTAATGAGGGCCAATGTCTCCCTCAATTTGGATATTTAAATCATTAACCCTGTCGGGTGGGAGAACGCGCCCGCCCGCCTGCAGTCGAGACTGCAATAAAGTCGCTAGTTGCTATCGCATCCAGATGATCTTTTAGACTCTGGTGCATATCGTGACTTCTGCCGCGCTGTGTAGCAGTGTCATTGCCTACATCTTGTTCTTCAGCAATGTTCTCAAGTTTACTGGCATTTGTAATTGACAGTGCTGCCAAATTTTTCTTTTTAAATTGTGGCTTTTCTTGTGGGGACTTATCTACTTTTTTGCCTGAAGACAATGGTGAGTCTTTCTTCTGCTTCGCGTAGTCAGGATGTCGATCTGACCATCCCACTCTCTTGCTATGTCTATCCAGGGCGTCGTGAAAGGAACAAGAGGGACGTGAATCAGTATATTTGTCAGGAGCTTTGAAATTTTCTCTATTTTTGAGATTATATCTCCTTTCGGAGTTCCCTGGATGAGGAGAATCTCCCCTTGACTTTGTCTGTATCTAACTTGCTTTTGGTCATCCCAGGACTTTTTAGAACTCTCCTTTGCTTTCTTAGCACCTTCCTTAGGGTGGTACTCTCTGTTTTAGGCTTTTTCGGCTTGGCTCCCAAACTAATCCGTCCTCCACTGGTATAGGTATTGAAAATTATTTTCGGTAGCTGTTTTTCTTGTTCCAAGTGTGGAATCTCTCAGAGCCGCTGGCATTTAGCCAACGCTAGCTCTTCCCCTTTAATGTTACTAAGTATTATTGAGCAGTTTCATCCCCACATCTAGGGCTGGAGCAGCCCATGATCATTCTGAATTTGTTTTAACACTTTTGGTAAATTGGCAAGTGCCGGGGCACCATGTGTGGGAGTATAAATTGCAGCAAAGACTGTACCCCATGTGGCATAGTCATCCACTGAGGGAACCATTCCAAAGGGCAAGCACATTGTGAAAATTCTGTTTTTCCTGTGGTCCCATATGGGTGAACAGGTGCTCCCTGTTCAGCTGAGGAGGATATTCCCCAAGACCACAGACGTCGCCGTATGATGGTACTTAGGGTACCTGTTGTGTGTGAGACAGTTATACTCAGGGCATCCGTAAATTAGTGCCCAAACAACATTGTTGGTTGCACTATGTTGTAGTTGGACTCTTGCTCGAGGCAAGATTGCTGGTTTAAGGATGACAGTACTTTTGTTCGTAAGTGACTAGGCCAATCCTACAACAAATCACAACTGTCGTCCCAACCCTCCTGGCTCACAAGCAATACCTCAACAAAAACCCAAATAGTAAAAGGTGATTTGTGGCAACCTTTACACATGGACTCAAGAGTGCGACATCTCAGGGATGTTGTGGTTAAACTGAGATTACCATTTTCTCCCCTAAGCAACATGCCTCAGTCACAAACAGGCAATGAACGAGATGCAGTGAAGTTTTCAAAAGGTTATATTAGCAAGACTGCAATCTACTCTCAATTGCATGGACTGCAATAATTAGGATAATGAACAATACAAGAAACAAAATTGTAAAAATGAGAGTCATTAATACAAAGATCCCCACCATCTTGCAATAACATAAGATGTAAAGTAGGTGTAAAGTAAACCCTAATACCCTAGCATGATGAACCTATTCTCTAACCTAAAGAGCTAAGGGCCAGATGTAGGAAGCACTTTGCGAGTCGCAAACGGCAAAATTTGCCGTTTGCGACTCGCAAATGCGTGTTTCCTATGCAGAAATGCATTTTGCGAGTCGTTACCGACTCGCAAAATGCATTTCCGAATCGCAAATAGGAAGGGGTGTTCCCTTCCTATTTGCGATTCGCAATGGTATGCAATTCCATTTGTGACCGCTTATGCGGTCGCAAATGGAGTCGCAGTTACCATCCACTTGAAGTGGATGGTAACCCATTCGCAAACGGGAAGGGGTCCCCATGGGACCCCTTCCCCTTTGTGAATGGACCCCAAAATATTTTTTCAGGGCAGGGAGTGGTCCAAGGGACCACTCCCTGCCCTGAAAAAACCGAAACAAAAGGTTTCGGATTTTTTGAAATGCAGCTCGTTTTCCCTTAGGGAAAACGGGCTACATTTAAAAAAAAAAAAAAACTGCTTTATTGAAAAGCAGGTCGCTAACATGGAGGCCTGCTGACTACAGCAGGCCTCCATGTTAGCGAGTGCCTATACTCGCTATGGGGCCGCAATTTGCGACCCACCTCATGAATATCCATGAGGTGGGTCATTGCGACCCCATAGCGAGTTGCAGTCGGTGTCTGAGACACCGTACTGCATAGCAATTTGCGAGTTGCAAATTGCGAGTCGGAAGGACTCGCAATTTGCAACTCGCAAATTGCTTCCTTCCTACATCTGGCCCTAAGTGTGTTAAACCTAATTTGCCAGTACCATGTCCATGAGAAGAGCCTCCCAACCCTCGTTACCTTGGAATGAGGTCTCTAAATCAGACTCCATGGTGACACGAAGGCTGAGTCTGCATCAAGGTGACATGTAGCATAGATAGCATTGATGGCATCTGGTAGGAATCTCTCTGATAATCATGTCTGTGTGAGATGTATACATACAGATCTAGTAGGACCCCTGACGTAGGTATGTTCCCAAACAATAGATAAAAAGGAATGCATGGGGAGGTAATTGTATAAACAATTCCTGGAAAAGGTTCATTATGTTACTGTCACACGAAAGTGGGAAAGTACATGATAAATACCTATGTATCTCATTTATCTTTGATGCTGATAGTGGCACCTTTACAGAGTGGCACTGATACCATGAAACTAAAGATCTTCCTAACTATAAACATGGCAGCCATTTTGGAAGAAATAATTAAATAAATGTGCTAAAACAGAGCAAGCTAAGTAGGTCAAAAGTCACTAGGTGACGCAGGCACAGGCCTCCAAGCCAAAGGTTAAGCTAAACTCCTGATTCCCATTAAAACTAAATAGGATCCACTACACCACTGGAAGGCGCAGTGCTACCAAACTTGGTACACTTTCAGGGTTTGTCTTGCGGTCATCTGTGTGCCGTTTGATCCAGCTACGACTTCCGGTTCAGGAGTTAGTGGGTGGTCAGTGAAGTAACCCTCACTGCCTTGCTGTTTTTTTGCTGTTGTAGATTGGTACCTCCACTCTGGAGGAAGTTATATGGCAATTTTCAAAGCCTGGAGGCCCTCTGGGGTTCTTCAGAGTTTTCCCAGTTGTTCAGCAGCTCCTCAGTGGTGATTGTTGGGTCCTGGGTGCAGCAGGCAGAGCTTGGCGCCTTTTCTTTGTTGTAGCAGGTCCACAGTTCTTGTGCCTTGGATCTTCTCGATGCTGGTCTTCTTCCTCCATCAAATCTCTTTTTCTGGTCTAGGGTTGCCCACTAAATACTGTATTTAGTGGAAATTTTAGGGGGAATGACCAATGGGCCATCTACCTTAGGGTGGTTATACCCAAGGTCACTTCCCTATCCCTGATTGGCTATTTTCCTTCCATCCAAAATGGAGGAAAATGAAATGGAGTGCCCACCTCGCAGCAACACTGTAGGGGTGGTGCATACCAGGTGGGGCTGCTCCTCCTACTCTTTGCGGAGTTTCCCGCCTTTGCTCCCGCCAAAAGTGGGGATTTGTAAAGGGAGTGGCCATCTGCTGCTTTCGGCAGGCCTGGGTTTGAGTTTCAAAGGCGGTAAGCCATTTGAAGCTCATCGCCTGTGCAGTGCGCATTCCTGAGGGAGGTGGTGTTAGCACCTCCACCCAGGAAGGGCATTGTTCTACAAACCAGAGAGACAGATCTCTCCCCCAAGGTTTACAGAATGGGTGTCTGGAGGTGGCAGGCTAGATAGGACCAGTCAGCAACTATGCCAGGGTAGTTAGCTTTTGCAGGGGGCACCTCTAAGGTGACCTTTGGGTACATGTAGGGATAAATCCAATACTGGTAGCAGGTTGGATATATCATTCTGAGTTGTTTGATTGTCCAGCACATGTATTAAAATGGCTGCTCTGTTCACTCACTATGTCCCAGGTTTGACAAGGACACAGTGGGGGCATATTGCTCATGCAGCTATGCCCTCACATATGCCATGGTGTACCCTGCCTTAGGGCTGGAAAACCTACCAGAGGGGTGTCTTACTCATAGTATGTGCAGTGTATGGTGGACAGGGCACACAGGCTGTGTGCCATGTTGAGTTTGTGTTTTAGGTCTGCACCAGGACACCCAGCCTGCAATGGCTGTGCTGGAGGCATCAAATGCATGGCCCTAGAGGGTGGCACAATCAGCGATGTTGCCCTCAGGGGCCTTGCCTTAGTACCCCATGCCGTGGGTATCTAAGTACCTTTTACTAGGGACTCATAGTGGTAGCTAAAGGTGTATCTAATTGTGCCAATGCATCACAACAGTTTTAGGGAAAGAGCGTTGGTGCAGGAAACCTGGTTATCACTACAATTTCTAGGCTACATCATACATCAGGCAAAATGTGGGGGATAACCATGTCAAAAAGAGGCCTTTTCTCACACTTCAGTGATGAGGATTGGAGTGAGCCCCTCCAGAGCCCACGAGAAAGTGCCATTCATGCCCGATTTCGATTGGTCCAACTTAAAATACTGCATAGGTCCTACTACCCACAGACACTACTACACATAATATGTAGGGCAGATACTTCACCGTGCAGGAGGGGCTGTAGCAGTGAGGGATCCTTTGTTCACATCCTTGGGGAATGCCCACTCATGCTGAAGTATTGGGAAAGAGTGAGGGAGACAATGGCCTGAGATGTGTTGTTGGAGATCCCACTAGATGCAAAATGGCTGCTCCAGGGCTTTGTTTGGGAGGAGAGGTGGCCCATAAACATGGAGATTTGGCTGCGGTTGTTGGCAGGGGTCGCCAAGGGTAACATAGCGAGAAGGTGTGGTGCTGTGGCTCCCCCAGAGATAACTGGTTGAGATTTGGACTTGAATTGGTGCCAGAGGACGGAACAGGTAGTCTATAAACCAAGAGGCTGTCCAAGGCAATGGGAGAAAGTATGGGCGGCTTGGTGAGTGTAGAAGGGGCAGGACAATGAAGTAGAATAGAAAAGGATCAGCCTGGTGGATGGGAAAGATTAGGTCAGGGTCATAATTGTTTGTCGGCTTTAGGAGATTGGGCTGTAAAAGCACAATTTTTTACCTGCTGGGCAACACCCACTCAGCTGTGTTACGACTCAAGAATATGTTAAAGATGTATGACGATTCATTTTCTCTCCATCACATGCTGTATGTTGCTTGAATATCAATAAAAAGATTTATTTAAAAAAAAAAAAGAAATAGAGGAAGTGCAACAGCAGTGTTGGCTGTCTCTGTCTCTCCTGTCCCGTTTCCTCTTGCTGTGTGCCTGGTAGTGAGCCTCTTTCCCTTCACAGGGAAGAGATTGGTTTGTCTCAAACCACTTTTCCCTCTCTGAGGCCCACTAGACAAGGCAGGTTGAGTATTACTGTAAACTGGTGCCCAGTCTGAGTGGGCCGCCTGGTCAAGGATTTATGCATGTGGTGCCTGCTGAAGCTCAGCAGGGGTAGGCCCACTGCTTCCGCTGGCTCTAAAGGGAGTAGGAGAGCCACTCATTTGGCAGAATGGAACCATTGCTGATTTTGGCGGTGCTCCAGCTCCACCAACCTGTACAGGAACTGCTGAGTATTAACCATACCTACATCTCCAATTAATAGAATCTGTTTAGTTATGGGTAGGTCTGGCTCTCAATTGAAAAGGCATTTTTGTGTTTCTGAATTACTTTGGTGCCATTAGATGAAACTACATTAAACTTTTCAGTAAAAACTTGACCCAATTGGGGTTTGGCATGACAAATTGTATGCAAATCCATCAAGTGGGACCAAAATACTAGAATAAGGAGGTGTAAAAAATGATTTGCTCTTTCATCCTGAAAAAGTGACTGAATAGAATTATGCCAAACTTGGCTTCAAAGTAGAACTTTATGCAAGGACATGCCTTTGATTGATTTGGTGTAAATCTGTTCAGTAGTTTCCAATAAATTGGTGTGCAAAAATGATTTTGGGTGGGCATGAAAGCAAAAAAAGGTACACATATCTGGACTGTGACTTCACGGATCCATTTCAGATTTATGAATCCACAGATAATTTGTGAATCCAATGAAAAAACAAAGTCATGGCATTGGACAAAGATATTTTTCTCCCATTGCAGATTTGTCAACTGGATGCACTCTAATTGCTTCCAATCACAGAAAATATTCTGTTTTGGTTGCCATTATCCAACATTGTACACCAAGTGCCATGTTGGAAAAAATGAAAACGCATAAGGCATAAGGGGGTGTCCCTGCAGGGAATCAGAGCCTATTGTGACTCTAGGGCTCATGTGAGAGACCCCATAGAAACAATTCCTGGAATGTAATAAATTATGAAATACATTTTTATTGCAGGATTCTCAGGTTCTGAGCCCTCCCTAGGAGCTGTAAATATTCATGTGGACTCAGGATTAGCAAATTTGGTACAGTCAACCACACTGAAACATCCAAAGGCCATGTACAAATGTGGTTGTGTGCCTGCAGCAGTTATGGATTGCGCGGTCTTAACCAGTGGTGTTTTTCAGTTTTAATTTCAACCATCACTACACTCATTATATTTTATATATATATAAAGTACTCACTGATGAAAGCCAGTAGGTAGTTATAGGTAGAACCTAGTTTCCATTGGAAAAGTGTTTTTTGTTTTGCTAATGACTTTGGTGCCGCTTATCGAATCTTCACAAAAGTTTCAAAACTAGTGTCCTATTTTTCCACATGCAATTTCCCATTGGGATTTTAGACATGACTACAACCTGAACTGCTGATGCAAATTTGGATCATGGTCCAGAAAGATCTCTTTTTGTGATTTGGTGTTAATCCGTTCAGTAGTTTTAGAGTTATCATGGAAAAAAGAAATATGTATATCTCGGGAAGTGAATCCTTTGTGAATCCACCCGCGAGGGATTCATGGATCCCAGGGAAAAGCAAGAACCTCATTGATTGGCTGCAACCTGAGAGGAAGTTGCGGCCACCATTTTGATCTCACACCAGGCCAGGGGGAAGGAAACACAATAAGAACTGATATAAGGGATCAGGATACAGATATCCTGACCCCATAGGACAGATGGACACGGGCAGAAATTGCCCCATATTGGTTTTATGGCCAATCTGTGGATCCACCACAGCCTTCAGTGTGGCCCCACATAGAAACTCAAGAGGATCCATGGATCCAAAGAACACTGAAATAAAAACACCCACTCACACACCAAAACCCCTTACGCACGGCCAAAAGCGATGCCGGAGGTTGGGTATGTGCGGGGGGTTTGGCTGCAGGGCCTTGCCATAGGTCAGTCCCGGTGGTCAACCTCCACTGCGCACAGCAGAAGGCCGTGCACAGCGATGGTTATATTAACGTGTTGTAATTCATAGAAAAAAAAACAGGACATTATAGTTAGGTTAACGTTTTACCCATACCAAACCCTAGAAAGTCAACAGTTATAGTTATACTTATCTAAAGAAACTGTAACTCATGCTGTTAAGTAACTTTAGGCCATGAGTTATAGTTTCTAAACATAAGTATAACTAGAATTGCTGAATTTCTAT
Source organism: Pleurodeles waltl (assembly GCF_031143425.1). NCBI lineage: Eukaryota > Metazoa > Chordata > Amphibia > Caudata > Salamandridae > Pleurodeles > Pleurodeles waltl. The sequence goes on along the minus strand of NC_090447.1, from coordinate 320,052,551 downwards.
GGTTTTGTATGGGTAAACCGTCAACCTAAGTATAAAGTCCCTGTAACCTTTGTTTTTTCAATAAATATCTATATGTGTATATATATATATATATATATATATATATATATATACATACATACACATATATCTATATAAATATATATATAGCTATATATATATATATATATATATATATATATATATATATATGTGTGTTTACTTAAAAAACAAATCAACAAATCTTAAAGCTAAATTATAGTTAGGAAAACTTTATTTATTCATTCTATACAACCCAGCTTAAATTATACATACTTTAGAAATTCTAAAGTTATACTTATAACTTAAATTGCTATTTTGTGCATCACCAATTATAACTTACATTTATAATTTATGCACCACATTTGCACACCTCCAAAAACAAGCTTGTTGCATGACTCGCCACACTACATTAACTATAGCTCATCCTTTCTCCATGCACTGGTTATGCCTTTGCATATTATATAACTTATACCACGTGAAATCATAGCAGTCATTATAACACTTATTACATCTCAACTAAAATAACTTTTAACAACACAGTTTATGGTAGAGTGGTGAGTTATAGTTAACGTTTAATGTAGTGGTATACAGTGAAGTGACGTAGAATGGAGTGCTAAATAGTGGAATAGCATAGAGTGGAGTGGTGCAGAGTAAAGGGTTGTGCAGTGGAATAGCATACACTGCAGTAGCCTTTAGCAGAGTGGCACACATTGGAGTGGCTTAGAGTGGAGTGGTGTAGACTGTAATACCATGCAGTGGAGTGGCATATGTCTAAGTGGCATACAGTGGTGTGGCAGTGAGAAGAATAGTGTACAGTGCAGTGGTGTACACTGGAGTGGCATAGAGTGGAGTAGCATAGATTGGAATAGTGTAGTGTGTAGTGTTGTAGAGTGGAGTTACGTACAATGGAATAGCATAGAGTGGAGTAGGGTATAGTGGAGGGTGTATAGTCTAATGGCGTACACTGCAGTGTCATAGAATGGAGTGTTGCAGAGTGTAACAGTGTGCAGTGGAGTGGTTTTTAATGTGGTGCCGTAGAGTGGAGTGCAGTATAGTCGAGTGGCATACAGTGAATTTGCATACAGTGAAGTGGAATACAGTGGATCAGCAAAGAGTGTAGTGGCGTATAGTCTAATAATGTAGAGTGGAGTGTTGTAGAGTGGAGTGTCAGACAGTGGAGTGGCATAAAAGTGGGTTAATAGATGTAAATCTAATGTGCCAGACATACAGGGAGTGCAGAATTATTAGGCAAATGAGTATTTGGACCACATCATCCTCTTTATGCATGTTGTCTTACTCCAAGCTGTATAGGCTCGAAAGCCTACTACCAATTAAGCATATTAGGTGATGTGCATTTCTGTAATGAGAAGGGGTGTGGTCTAATGACATCAACACCCTATATCAGGTGTGCATAATTATTAGGCAACTTCCTTTCCTTTGGCAAAATGGTTCAAAAGAAGGACTTGACAGGCTCAGAAAAGTCAAAAATAGTGAGATATCTTGCAGAGGGATGCAGCACTCTTAAAATTGCAAAGCTTCTGAAGCGTGATCATCGAACAATCAAGCGTTTCATTCAAAATAGTCAACAGGGTCGCAAGAAGCGTGTGGAAAAACCAAGGCGCAAAATAACTGCCCATGAACTGAGAAAAGTCAAGCGTGCAGCTGCCACGATGCCACTTGCCACCAGTTTGGCCATATTTCAGAGCTGCAACATCACTGGAGTGCCCAAAAGCACAAGGTGTGCAAGACTCAGAGACATGGCCAAGGTAAGAAAGGCTGAAAGACGACCACCACTGAACAAGACACACAAGCTGAAACGTCAAGACTGGGCCAAGAAATATCTCAAGACTGATTTTTCTAAGGTTTTATGGACTGATGAAATGAGAGTGAGTCTTGATGGGCCAGATGGATGGGCCCGTGGCTGGAATGGTAAAGGGCAGAGAGCTCCAGTCCGACTCAGACGCCAGCAAGGTGGAGGTGGAATACTGGTTTGGGCTGGTATCATCAAAGATGAGCTTGTGGGGCCTTTTCGGGTTGAGGATGGAGTCAAGCTCAACTCCCAGTCCTACTGCCAGTTCCTGGAAGACACCTTCTTCAAGCAGTGGTACAGGAAGAAGTCTGCATCCTTCAAGAAAAACATGATTTTCATGCAGGACAATGCTCCATCACACGCGTCCAAGTACTCCACAGCGTGGCTGGCAAGAAAGGATATAAAAGAAGGAAATCTAATGACATGGCCTCCTTGTTCAACTAATCTGAACCCCATTGAGAACCTGTGGTCCATCATCAAATGTGAGATTTACAAGGAGGGAAAACAGTACACCTCTCTGAACAGTGTCTGGGAGGCTGTGGTTGCTGCTGCACGCAATGTTGATGGTGAACAGATCAAAACACTGACAGAATCCATGGATGGCAGGCTTTTGAGTGTCCTTGCAAAGAAAGGTGGCTATATTGGTCACTGATTTGTTTTTGTTTTGTTTTTGAATGTCAGAAATGTATATTTGTGAATGTTGAGATGTTATATTGGTTTCACTGGTAATAATAAATCATTGAAATGGGTATATATTTGTTTTTTGTTAAGTTGCCTAATAATTATGCACAGTAAGAGTCACCTGCACACACAGATATCCCCCTAACATAGCTAAAAATAAAAACAAACTAAAAACTACTTCCAAAAATATTCAGCTTTGATATTAATGAGTTTTTTGGGTTCATTTAGAACATGGTTGTTGTTCAATAATAAAATTAATCCTCAAAAATACAACTTGCCTAATAATTCTGCACTCCCTGTATAAAATATGTGATGTAAATGCTAATTTTTGTTAGTAGGTGTAACTAGTGTAAGTAGTGTTAAAGTACTAAGTATTAAAATACGTATTAATATAATGTGCCATTGTATACCTCAGTAAGTTTGCATTCTACCATGGTACACGCCGATACAAAATGCAGTGCCTGATTGGCTAATGTCTTGACAAAATGATAAAGGCAACCATTTAGTTGTCGGCAAACTTTAGCAGCATTCTGGGTTAGGGCATTATATATAGATAAGTAATAGGTTTTATATTTGTTCCCCAACCATCAGCACTTTAGAAAAGTGATAATAGTTAGAGAAGTTAATTGATAATTTTCTACATATTCTTCCAGACGTTTATGGAGAACTGATCTTTAAAAAAATAATTAAGATTAGGTGTTACCTCGGTCCCCTGTAGACTTTATTGTGAAGATTTAAATATGTTACAAATTGAAAATACATTGTAGTACACTATGTTTGTAGAATACAGTGCCGTACAGTGTATTTTTGAAAATATTAACATATTTTTTTTACATTTATAAACACATTTTGTTAAACCCAAACATATGTATATATGTTTGTGTGTTTCTACAAGTATAAGTGACATATAGTATTACACTTTTTTTATTCAAATATATTTTTATTAACAATTCGCTGTCTTACATTTGCAAGTCCATTTGTGGCAACATCTTGTTCTGATCATACATATCAGTCAAGAAATCCGTATTCATGTTATACTTTACAGATACTTTGTTACATAACTTCTTATTCATTTTGGCTACCATATAGTATTCATTAATCACCATATCTAATATACTAACGTTCCTGCTTTAAGGGGTTATGCACTTCGTGATTCTATGTTACCATTTTGAATTGTGTGGCCACATAACAGGCTCAACTCAACTTTAAACTATGTATAAACTTGATGTCTTTGTATGGGTGGGTCTTTGTAGCTATTAAAGGAAGTGTCTGCCGGGGCACTTCATTGTGCGGGGGATGGTCAGCCACCTACTCTCCCCCCTTCCAACAGTTATGTAGCAGTTTGTGTCCAACCCATCTCTGCCCTATATCACTTAGTGCGGTCTGTTGGCGTATCTGTCAATACCCCAGCTCTGGTTTCGGGGACCCTCCCCAAGGGCCAAATCTGTTGAACGTATTGGTCATCTCATCCTACCACCTCGGGAGCTATCGGTCCTTCATTACTTCGTCACATCTCGTCACTAAGTCCTCCCACTCTAGAGCGATGGGGGTCTGGCGGATGCCCCTGGCCTTCTCAGCCTTTAGGACCTGCAGTTCAGCCCTGGTCCACCTCGTAACATCGCTTTTCCATTCAGTCAGCGAGGGGTGGCTGGGGGACTCCAGCCCCTCGTGATCAGTCTTCTATAAAGGGCCAGAGTCAGGTCCCGGAAACGACCCCCAATTTTCCCCTGCGGGGCACCGGTCTTGAGGCCCAGCAAGCACATAGTAGGGGTTGGCGGCAGTTCCGTCTCAAATAGTCCTGACAGGACCGTCATCATCGCCCTCCAACCAGCCTGGAGCACCGGGCATCCCCACACCATGTGGTCAAAGTCTGCCTCCCCATCCCCACATCTAGGGCATGTCCTGGGGGTCCCCCCATATATACGGAACAGTCGGTGAGGAGTGAGGTACGTCCTGTGTAGGTAGTTGTATTGGATGCATCTTAACCGCGTGTTGCGTGAGATCGTCCGGGGATAAGCCAATGCTCTGCTCCACTCTGCCTCGGACAGGTCCCGCTCAATCATTCTCCCCCACCTTTCTCTCAGGGAATGCAGAGGGTCTAATGCAGCCTCAATCTGGGCCCGGTATATTTTATCAACCAAATGAGGTTCTTCTCCTGATATCAACAGGAGGTGTAACACCTTGTGGACAGTGGGTTCCGCATTAATCGTATCCCAGTGGTCCTTCAAGGTATGCACTAACTTCCTGAAGAGTAAAAACTGTCCCTGAGGAACTCCCCCTCCCGTTAGGTCAGTGAAGCTTTTCAGCACCCCCTCATTGAATAGCCCCCCAACTGTCACTACTCCTGCTCTTGTCTATGGTCCCAACCCCAGACCCCCGAGTCCCTTTCCTCCTGGGTCCAGGGCAAGGACCGATAGCGGCAAAGCTGGGGAGTATGGTGGGCCCACTCCGACCCTTTTCGCGCATCTTTTCCAACATTTCATTGCAACACTATTCATTATGTTGTCCCCTAAGGGGGCAATCTTCCTGTATGTCATCCGTGCTGCAATCCGAGCTGTGTCAATCACACCGTGGGCGGTAAACAAATCCAGACGTCCTCTGCCCACCAGCCAACCAGACACCCATTGTAATTGGGATGCCAGGTAATATGCCTCGAAGTCAGGGGCACTCAGTCCACCCATATGGGTCGGTCTACAAATGGTCATCAGTGCTGTGTGTCTACGACCATCATCCCATATTAGCTCCCTGAGCAAAGCGTTCAATTCACGAAACCACGCAGAGGGGACCAGTAGTGGTAAGTTAGCGAAGTAGTAGAGGAGGCAAGGAAGCATAATCATTTTAGACAGCGCTACTCTGGCCATTAGTGTTAACTTCAGTGAACGCCAGAACCCAACTGAGGAACGCAGGGAGCGGAGTGTCCTACCCAGATCACTCAGTTCGTGGAATATCTGAATGCCCAGATATTTGAAGGTCTGTGGGGCCCAGTTCACGTCCACTGGGCATGCTCCAGGGCGTACGCAGCCTGGCAGCATGGGAAACACAAATGTTTTGCCTCGGTTGAGGCGAAGCCCAGACAACACCCCAAAGTCTTCCAGGATCCTCAAAGCCCATGGGAGTCCATTGGTCCCATCCCTCAGGTAAATAAGTATATCGTCGGCATATAGAGAGATGATATGTTCAGTTGGTCCCCATTCAATTCCCCTACCCACACCTTCCTGCCACAGCTGGGACACCAGGGGCTCAATTGCCAGGGCAAATAACAGTGGGGACAGGGGGCATCCTTGTCTAGTTCCCGAAATACTGGGTATGCGCTAGATATTGTTCTGCCCATCTTCACTCATGCTAGTGGGGACGAATAAAACAGGTCCACCCATTTTACCCAACCCTCCCCGAGTCCTATTCTTAACATCACAGCCCTTAGGTAGTCCAATCTAATCGAGTCGAAGGCCTACTAGAAGTCTACCGCAAGCAAGACCCCCGCTGGCGGCTTCGACTCGTTGGGCATGTGCAAAATAGCGAAAATCTGCCTCAGGTTCAAGAAGGTGCCGCAACCAGGGATAAAGCCGTTCTGGTCCGCATGCATGAGTGTGGTCATGAGGGGGAGCAACCGGCCGGCCATGATCTTACTAAGGATCTTAAAGTCGCTGTTTAGCATCGATAAAGGACGAAAGTCAGTCACCGATGCTTCCCTGGTGTTTGTCTTGGGGAGTGGCACCACCAAGCCCTCCCGTAGCGTGCACGGCAGCTCCCCATGGTGTAATGTTTCCGCGTACATCTCGCCAGCTGGGGAACCAATAGTGATTTATATTTTTTGTAACAATCCATGGGGAGACCATCCTTACCAGGGGTCTTCCCGGGGGCTAATTGCGCTATGGCCTCACTTATCTCCTCCGCTGTCACTGGTCCCCCTAGGCTATCCCTCTCTTCTGAATTCACTATTGGCAGTGGGATTTGCTGTAGAAAATTATCAAAGGCCTCCGTCCCCAGGTCGCTAGGTCTCCAATACAGGTGTGTATAATATTCCCTAAATGCGTCATTTATGGGGCCTGGTCTGAGTCCACGGAGTCCCCCTTTATCCAGTACGCTCGTGATGGGCTTGTTATACCCACCTGGGCGCACCAGCCACGCCAGCAATCTCCCCGATCTGCCCTCCTCCGATTGTAGGCATGCCAAATATTTTTGCATGCTGTGACACCTAAGCTGCTCCTCAATCTGGGAATGTTCTCTACGGGCACGGTTATATTCCTCATTCTCCTGAGCTGCAGGTCCCTGTCTCAATTCCCCCTCATGCATATCCTTCTCTAGGGCAGTCAATTCCCTTTCAAGTGCACGCTTCACCCCCACCGACTGTCCTAGGCAGAAGCCCCTCGTCACCACCTTGAGTGTTTCCCATTCCGTGGCCCTAGAAGGGGTAGAACCACTATTTGTCTCAATATATTCTGCCAGGTGGCAACGCAGGGCATCTCTGTACGCCTGATCTTCAAGTGCTGCGGGGGCCAGTCTCCACAACGATATGGGGGGGTCTATCCTCCTATACTCTCAAAGTCAACAACAAGGGATTATGGTCCGACAGAGTGCGGGCAAGGTACTCAGAGTGTGTCATGTTACGTGTAAGACCTGCTGTACAAACCACTCTATCAATTCTGGTGTGCACCCGGTGGAGGCCCGAGTAATACAAGTAGTCTCTATCATTTGGGTGTTGCTCTTGCCAGACATCCACCGGCCCCCAATTGCCCAGCCATTCGCACAGTTTTTTGGCTGTTTTAGTTGTCACTGCCCCTTGTAGTGGCGGGGTTGACCTGCCCATATTTATGTCTAGTACTGCGTTGAAGTCCCCCCGATTAATAACTCACCAGCGCATTGGCGGGTAAGGTGGCTCGATAAACCTGTCATTGGTTTGGGGCGTAAATGCAGCTCAAGACTATCGGGGTACCGTGTAGCTTCCCCTCCAGTATCACAAATCTACCCTCCCGGTCTATGTTGGAAGAGTCTATTGTTAGAGGGACCCCTGCTCTGACCCATATCAGTACACCTCTTGCATAAGCCAAGTACTCTGTGGTAAACACTTGCCCCCTCCACCTGAGCCTCAGTTGCTCTCCTTCCCCTGGTGCTAGGTGGGTCTCCTGCAGCATTGCCACCTGTACGCCCCTTCTCTTTAAGTAGGAGAGAATTCTATGTCTTTTAGCCGGTGTGCCCATCCCCCTAACATTCCATGTTAAGAGATTGTAGCCTGCCATCTTAATATATCGGTGTGGTATAAGTGTCCCCGGCTCTCCCAGGCCTCGGATTTGCCTCTTTGCATGTTCAGACTCTTGCTATGGTCGGTCTTCACCACCCACTTTGCCATTTTAACTTGTAACTGTATACCCCAACTCCAGATCCCCAGGGCGCCTCCCAAACTATAGGTTGCCCAGAAAACTGTGCAACAGTGCAACTTGTTCAAACGTATAACTGCAGTACTCACCAGACTGTCTAGACAGGCGAGGTTCTGGTCAGGGGAGGTGGCCAGGTCCAGAGGGGCCACTTGTTCACACGTTGTGCCATGTCTCCGGGCACTCCTGCGGTTTTGGATTATCCGAGTTCGTCAGCCATTTGCGGGGTCACCCTCGGGGCACGGGCCGAGCACACCAGGTCCCCAGCAGAGGACACCAATGTGTCGTCCGATTCCTCCTCAGAGCCCTCCTGGGGGGACACCTCTCCACCCACACGGGCCGCCGCCTCCAGGGCCGCTTTCCTGCCCCTCTCTTTCTGTGTTTGCGTTTGGCATCAGTCGCGGACGATTCCTGGGTCTCCGTCCCTTCAGGGCCTGGCAAGCCTTGCTCCCAGCCGGGCCCTCTCTTGCAGACTGCCCCGTTTGGGATCCATGATTCTCGAGCCACTCCCATGCCTCATCAGGGGACTGGAGGAACGTAGTCTTCCTCTCCATCATCATTCTTAATCTGGCTGGATAAAGCAACGAATACTGGATCCCTTCTTCTCGTAGGGCCCTCTTAACTGCCAGGAATGAAGCTCACTTGTTCTGAGCATCCAGTGTAAAGTCCGGGAAGAGTGTCACCTCCCCGTTTGCTACTTTAAACGGGCCCATCTCTCTAGCCTTCTGCAGGAGGATGTCTCTGTCTCTATAATGCAGGAGTTTGGCGATCACAGCACGGGGAGGTCTACCAGGGGGAAGAGGCCTCGACGGCACCCGATGCGCCCGCTCCAGCGTGTAGAAGGGGGTCAGGCACCCAGGTGCAACTGCCGTGCTTAACCATTTCTCCAGGAATTCCACCATGATCGCTCCCTCTGCCGCCTCGGGGAGGCCCACCACACGCACGTTGTTCCTCCTGTTCCTCCCCTCCGCATCCTCAGCTTTCTGTTCAAGACGTACCACTCTGTCAGCAAGGGAAGTCACTTTGGCCACCAGGACTTTCTGCTTCGGCACAATGTCCGCCAACGTGGATTCCGTTTCTTTGACTCTGTCCACCAGTTTATGGTGGTCTGCTCTCAGTAGACCCACCTCAACCGCGACTTGGTTGATGTCACGCTGTAGCGTTGTCTTTGTGTCTTCTATCGCCCCCAGTATTTTGTCTAGGCTGTCCTGTACTTTAACTTGTAAATGGTCCTGCAAGTCCACTTCTTTGTGCCCCGGCGGTGCCGCAGAGTCCATGGTTCTATTCTTGTGTGTCGGCTCTTGGGGGACATTGAATGAATAAGGGGTAGCACCCCAAGGGCCCAGGCAGCGGCCCAAGCGTTATCGTGAGCTCTTCTCCTTCCGTGTCCCCACGTCCTGGTCTCCACAGGCCGCTCCACAGCCCCTAGGCGGTCCTGAGCAGGTCCCCAGACACCCCGATGTTACCACTAGCTTCCGGTTTCCGTGCTGGGGGGCTCCACGTTGTCGGCCCGTGGCTAACTGCCACTCTCTTCAGCCCCGGTTGTCCCAGCCGTTCCTCCGCGCGTTGCGTGTCCAGGGCCACGCCCCACCACCCGGGCCCTTTAATGCGTCGCAGTCACGGTCCAGCCACCCTTCCTCGCAGTGTCGTTACCACCTCTTCACTGTTTCCCCTGCGACGCCAGCATCACATCCAGGCACACTCAACCACCCCACGAGCTCCAACTTCTCCAGGCGCTCCGTCCACAGTGCTACTCACTCAGGGGTCGTTGGCGCTCCAAGGTACCCAGGGTGGTCAATGGTCTTTCCCCTCCAGGCAATCTACCATCTGTTCCTTTTGTGGGGTGTGCCTCCTCACTCGCCAGCTCCGCCAGGCGTTCCTTTTCCTCGCTGGCTCAAGCTAGCCAGGAGGTCGGCCTCTCTCTGTCCCCAGTCAAGCTCTCAGCAACCGCCGCCCAGTCTGGTCACGGGCCGGTTCATGCCCCAGGCTGGGTCGCGCCCCGCCACTCGCTCCAGCCTCCTTCAATCCTGCAGGGGCCCGCAAGGGCCCACGGGGGTCTCCTGCCAGCTGGGCCCACCGCCGCTCTCACCATCTTCGGGGCACCAGCCCCCCTCAGCAGGTGCTGCTGCTGGCCCCATCTCAGCTCCGGGGCCGCGCCGCTAGTTCATTGCCTCAGTGCCCCGCCCGGGCCAAGTGCCATGCTGCCGGGCCAGCCCCAGCACGATCAAGGGCCGCGCCCGCCTCCAACAGCAGCACTGCTCTGCCGCTCCACGGGGCACAGTCCTTCCAGGGCCCCCGGGCCCCTGCCGGCCACCACGGTACCTCCACTGCAGCGGGGAGACCCGCCCGAGGTCTCCCGCAGCTCCTGGGCCGTCCGCCCTAGTCCCGCGGCGGCCCGCGGCTCAACGTGAGGCCGTGGCTTCGGCCAAGGGGACAGGCCGCCGGCCTCCTCCCCCGTCGATCGTGCCGGGCCCGCACACCAACACACTCCGGGGCCGCAATGGCAGCGTCCAGGACCGGCCCCCAGTTCAGCACCTCCGTGCGGGCTCTGATCGGCCCAGAGGCAGCACGCTTTTCCTCAATTTTTCATCGGCCCCTCCGGAGCGAGGAAATTAGGCGTGCGCCATCACTGGATCCTTGGCCACGCCCCATATATAGTATTACACTTTAGTGAAGTTTACTTATTTCATATTATATTAAATTTACACGTTAAAATATTTAACGTTTACTACTTTAAACTCTATTTATATTATAAAAAATTATATTTTTGTGGACGATATTAGTGCCAACTATATTTTTTTCTTATTTTTTGGTACTTAAGATTCTAACTATAGGATCAAGAAATTGTTGTAAGTAATATTTTTGATATAATATTTTTGTCAACAATATTGTTTACCACAATTTTGTGTCAGTGATCCCCAAAGATAGATGAGAAACATTTTTTTTTTTTTTTATGTACTGCAGTACTCTTGAGGCAGTGCTATGATACTCCGTCCATTTTTTTAAAAATACATAAAAACTTATAAATATTTTTCACTATTACCACTTTGATAAAGTGGTAATGGGTAGCGGAAAAATATCACATCTAACACGTACCTATAACTAAGGGTGGAATGCAGAGCTTAGCCAAAGTGTACTAAAAAACAACATGGATGCCTTTAACTTTTGCAAAGGCAGTCATTAGCCAATAACCTAATGTCTTGTCCTCGCTATCTACCGCAGTATATATATTCTAAGAACGTACCACAAAAACAACTATCACAATGTTAAAATGCAGTATAACTTAAGGAATAGTTACCCTACTTACGTGTAGTAACCAAAAGGATCATCTACACACTATAATGTGTAATCCTGTCTAATGTTATCGATATCTGACTGGGCGTTTGGCTGCTATGCATGAGTTACAAAGTATGGAAAAATGCATTGGTGCCCAAACGTGTTTTGGGCAGTGCCCTTTTATCTTTGCTCTCCCTTGACTGATCACTGCAACACTTTCTATACACCGCCAATGTAGAAAAATAATTAGGTCTGGAAAGCTTTGTGGAGATTTGTCAAATGGGCGCAAAGGTATTAATAATGAAAAACCCAAGCAATTCCTATCTCTGGTAACCCTAACTATAACTCTAGAGAGGCTACTGCCACTCTGTAGCCCTTACTATAACAATAGAGTGGCAACTCCTACTCTGTAATAGACAACATTCATATCTACAGGGAGTGCAGAATTATTAGGCAAATGAGTATTTTGACCACATCATTCTCTTTATGCATGTTGTCTTACTCCAAGCTGTATAGGCTCGAAAGCCTACTACCAATTAAGCATATTAGGTGATGTGCATCTCTGTAATGAGAAGGGGTGTGGTCTAATGACATCAACACCCTATATCAGGTGTGCATAATTATTAGGCAACTTCCTTTCCTTTGGCAAAATGGGTCAAAAGAAGGACTTGACAGGCTCAGAAAAGTCAAAAATAGTGAGATATCTTGCAGAGGGATGCAGCACTCTTAAAATTGCAAAGCTTCTGAAGCGTGATCATCGAACAATCAAGCGTTTCATTCAAAATAGTCAACAGGGTCGCAAGAAGCGTGTGGTAAAACCAAGGCGCAAAATAACTGCCCATGAACTGAGAAAAGTCAAGCGTGCAGCTGCCACGATGCCACTTGCCACCAGTTTGGCCATATTTCAGAGCTGCAACATCACTGGAGTGCCCAAAAGCACAAGGTGTGCAATACTCAGAGACATGGCCAAGGTAAGAAAGGCTGAAAGACGACCACCACTGAACAAGACACACAAGCTGAAACGTCAAGACTGGGCCAAGAAATATCTCAAGACTGATTTTTCTAAGGTTTTATGGACTGATGAAATGAGAGTGAGTCTTGATGGGCCAGATGGATGGGCCCGTGGCTGGATTGGTAAAGGGCAGAGAGCTCCAGTCCGACTCAGACGCCAGCAAGGTGGAGGTGGAGTACTGGTTTGGGCTGGTATCATCAAAGATGAGCTTGTGGGGCCTTTTCGGGTTGAGGATGGAGTCAAGCTCAACTCCCAGTCCTACTGCCAGTTCCTGGAAGACACCTTCTTCAAGCAGTGGTACAGGAAGAAGTCTGCATCCTTCAAGAAAAACATGATTTTCATGCAGGACAATGCTCCATCACACGCGTCCAAGTACTCCACAGCGTGGCTGGCAAGAAAGGGTATAAAAGAAGGAAATCTAATGACATGGCCTCCTTGTTCACCTGATCTGAACCCCATTGAGAACCTGTGGTCCATCATCAAATGTGAGATTTACAAGGAGGGAAAACAGTACACCTCTCTGAACAGTGTCTGGGAGGCTGTGGTTGCTGCTGCACGCAATGTTGATGGTGAACAGATCAAAACACTGACAGAATCCATGGATGGCAGGCTTTTGAGTGTCCTTGCAAAGAAAGGTGGCTATATTGGTCACTGATTTGTTTTTGTTTTGTTTTTGAATGTCAGAAATGTATATTTGTGAATGTTGAGATGTTATATTGGTTTCACTGGTAATAATAAATAATTGAAATGGGTATATATTTTTTTTTGTTGAGTTGCCTAATAATTATGCACAGTAATAGTCACCTGCACACACAGATATCCCCCTAACATAGCTAAAACTAAAAACAAACTAAAAACTACTTCCAAAAATATTCAGCTTTGATATTAATGAGTTTTTTGGGTTCATTGAGAACATGGTTGTTGTTCAATAATAAAATTAATCCTCAAAAATACAACTTGCCTAATAATTCTGCACTCCCTGTATATGATGTGATATCAAAACATGGTATTCTTCTGCCTTTTTAAAAATAAGCTACGGGGAGGCATGAGGGATTGCAGTACTTTTATTTTTAAGGGAGGTGGGTGTGCATCCACCATCCCCGAGCCTCTATGAGGACTTGGGGACCCCATCCGTTGGGGCCATTCTTTAGAATTAGAGGAGAGAGCAGAGCTCCCCTCCCTGAAACTGTAGTAGCCCCTCCAATACCTCATCCCTGGGACTATTTTAACATTTGGGGGAAGAGGCTGTGTGGCCTCCTCTCCCCAAACCTTTCTGAGGCCCCAGGGACCCCATCCCCAGGGCCATTTTCAGGTTTAGGGGAGGGGTAATGCGGCCTACCCTTCTCTGGCATATTTGATGCAGCTATGAACCTCGTTCCGCGGGATCAGTGTTTTTTCAGGGGAGGGTGTGCCAGGCCCTTCTCCCCCTCCCCAGGGCCCACTCAAAGCAGTGTTCCGGGTTTGATGTGATTGTGTGGCAGTCCATGATGTGCTGTGGTAGCATTTTTGATGAGGTGGCAACTGAGTTGCAGGGAAGTTTACAGTAGGGGAATCTGATTTATCTGCCTGTGCTGGTCTTTCTTTGAGCAGTCACAATTAGTGCGGTTTGAGTAACTGGCGCATTGGGTCTACTTAAATTGCAAGAGTAGAAAAAGGAATGTGTGTAAGAAGCCAGAAGATAGCATTAGAAACAGAGGTTGTTTACGGGTGTTCTGTGGCACGGGGTGACCTTGCATCGATGGTCATGATTTTTCTTGCTGGTAGGAGCTCGCTAGCTGCGACAGAGAACATTGACAAGCAATAAACAGTTTTTACTTGATGTTATTATGCAAGACATCTGAGAGGCTTGTTTGTCATTGGTGTGGGTAGGCACAGAGTTCTGCAATAATGTGGGAAGCCCTTCTTCTTCATGCCATTCTCTATGGCAGGCAGCATTGGTAGCTCCCCCTTGCACCTGGTGCTCTTTTCCAGAATACACCTCAGAAAGTTTAGGTGTGTCTGTTGGATCGACTACAGAAAATGGGAGTAGGCAGCATTTAGCATATTTTTTGATGGCAGAAAGCCTGCAGAAGGGCATAGCGGTGCATTTTGTCCCAAGCTGGTGACTAAACCGGAGTAGTCCATTAGGCGTGTGGTACATAGCGATAACCCCACTAAAGTTTCTTCATGCTTGGTTTGAGGAGAGCAGCAAACCTTTCTATCTTGTCTCCACTTTAGATCAAGAGGAACAGGCACAGACAGCAGTGCCCCCTCCTCTGAGTTAGGCGACGATCCAATGACTGACGGCGAATCACGGGTGACCTAACACCGTGCTAAGCAGGGGAATGAAAGATCCAGCACTGGGCTGAGGAAAAGAGGGGAAACCAACAGCAGTCTAAATAGGGGAAAAAGGCAGACCAGCACCAACCTAAGAGGGGGAGTGGCATTTAAAGCACTGGGCTAATGAGGACAGATTCAGCACCTGGCTAAGGTAGGGGAGATCCGCCAGAACTGGCCTAAGAATGTGGACAATGGTTTGGAGTAAAGAAGGAACGAGAGAGCCAGCACAACAATATAGAAATGGAGATCCTGCACAGCCAGGATAAGAAAAGGAGAATGGTACAATAAGCACTGGGAGTAAAGAAAAGGGTACAGTAAAGTAAGAAGAGATCATCTAGGGGAGAGCCAGCACTGTAAGTAAAGAGAACCTGAGATCCCCTGTAACCAAACCAAGGGGGAGTCTAGATTGAGAACACCATCATTGGGTAATGCAAAATGAACAGCCAGCAATGGGGTAGAGTTACCGGGGGAGTCTAGCAGAGAACTAAGAAGGGGGATTCTGCACAGCACTGGGAAGGAAAGAAGTAGCGCAGTGGAGCGGTCAAGCAGTGAAGTAGGGAGGCTCCAGCAGTGCCTCCTACAGCAGAGGCAGAGGAACAGCAGTGCCTCATGGGCTGCAGGGGAGGAAAGAGCTGGACAAGCAAGGGAGAGGGCAGCCACAGCCAGGAGAGGGTGTCAGAGTCACCAGATCCTCGGGGTCTGCGCACGTTCCCAACAAGTCCACCACAAGACAGCTCCAATACTCTGATTAGAATGTCACAGAGTCTAAGAGAGTCCAAGTGGGGAAAGGGGGATTAGGTAGGGAACAGCTGGGAAGGAGACCTGTAGAAGCAAAAGGTTTAACAACACAGCATCAGAATAAAATCACATTGACTGTCACTAGATTATGATTCTTAGTATTGTCTTACTGTTACCATGAATACTCTAAGGAGTGATTTTAACTAGACCTCAAGAACTCTGGATACCTGGAATAAAATCAAGGATGAATAATGCAATGTTTCATAAAAGCTTTTCATAACATGTCATGTAATGTTTAGAAATACAAGAACCTTCTAGAATATAGCTTCAGAACAAACACTGCCTTTTTTTAACATGAGGACTAAAGGCGGTCTGAAAACCATCTCTGGAAAACAATTGGAATTATGGTAGGAACTTAATATGCACTAGAACGTCAGAATTAGGTTTTGTCATTTTCACAAAAAGAAATGTGTGCACATTAAATAACATTATGGCCATGAAATGATTGCACACACTGTTTCCAATCTGGGAATCAAGTTGTACATGAGGGAAATTAATCGTGCACTCTGCTGATTCCAACAGGAATATGTAAATGTCTTGAAATGATCGCGCAGCCTTTGCCGATCCGATTACTAAGGTTGTCAAATGAATCACGCATACAGCTGATTCTAATCAGGATATGTAAATGCCATGAAATGATCGCGCAAGCCTTTGCCGATCCGAACACCAAGGTTGTCATGCATGAAATGAATCGCGCGCACAACCGATTATAACAAACTATGCAAATGCCATGAAACGATTGCGCAAAACCTTTGCCGATCCACACACCAGGTTTGTCATGCAAGAAATGAATCGCGAGCACAGCTGATTTTAACAAATTATGCAAATGCCATGAAACGATCGCGCAAACCTTTGCCGATCCGAACACCAAGGTTGTCATGCAAGAAATGAATCGCACGCACAGCCGATTCTAACAAAGTATGCAAATGTCATGAAACGATCACGCAAACCTTTGCCGATCCGAACACCAAGGTTGTCATGCAAGAAATGAATCGCGCAAACAGCCGACTCTAACAAAGTATACAAATGCCATGAAACGATTGCGCAAAACCTTTGCTGATCCGAACACCAGGGTTGTCATGCAAGAAATGAATAGAGCGCACAGCCAATTCTAACAAAGTATGCAAATGCCATGAAACGATCACACAAACCTTTGCCGATCTGAACACCAAGATTAACATCAAAGCAATGCTTCACGTACTCTGAAAGTTTTCAAGAATAGGCCCAAAAATTCAAGAATCTTTTTAGAGCGGGGTCGGGGGCCCAGCTCGACCACCGTCTTACCACCCTGCTCTAGGATCACCAAGATAATGTTGTGCAGGCCTGGAACTTCAAAGTAGGCCTCCAGAACAGGAGCTCATGAAATTGCTCTGTGCCGGGACCTCTGAATAGTGAGCACGTGGAGCTGGGCTGGCTCCCTTATATAGAGTCTGGCCCAGCCCACAGACAACACCCAGTCATGCTACAGAGAAAACTTCTAGAAGGTCCTATAAAGGAACCACACCCTAACACACTCAATAAGTCTGCAGCAATACCTTGCAATTGAACAGTTATTGCAAACATCATTAATAGTGTTTTTCAAGGTTAAAGTCTGCAAAGTAAAAGGTTAACAAACTGCATATAAACACAATGTATGAATTATGCTCTTGCATAAAGGCTGAGTTTTTGCATTTTTGTCGCCCGTAGAGCATGCACTGTCCTGATGTTGACAGTACTCCCCTGTCCCAGGTGCGCTCTAGGGCCTGGTTTGCCTGGGTTAAGACGATGGAAGCGTCTCACTAGTTGTGTAGCATGGACATCAGATGCAGAGACCCATGAGTTACTTTCAGGCCCGTAACCTTTCCAAGACATCAGATATCACAGGTTACGACCTCGGAGCTTAGAATCCAACACCTGTTTAACCCCGTATTCCATTTCCCCCTGTACTAGAACTAGAGCTGGTTGGGAGCGTATCTTCTAGACTGCTTTTTTCAGGAGGAAATTATAGAACACTGGATGAATACGCAGTGACCCGGGCAACTGCAGTTTGTAGGTCACTGGATTAATTTGGTGGAGGACAGTGTAAGGACCGAAGAATTTTGGATTAAACATGTGCTTTTTCTTGAAGTCTATATGTCTTGTAGAAAGCCATACTTTATCCCCTGGTTGATACTGAGGTCCTTCACAATGTTTCTTGTCATAGTGCTTTTTGTACTTTTGTTTAGCTTTTTCTAAATGCTGTTGAATCAGTTTTTGCGTTTGGTGGAGGTGTTGAATCGTTTCTGACACAGCTGGTGTAAGAGAACTTTCTTGAGGAATCGTGATGAGCAGGGTGTCAGGATGATAGCCAAACAGGCCAAAAAAGGGAGTGACACCAGTGGAGGTGTGAAACGAGTTATTGTAGGCTAACTCAGCCAACCAGAGCATTGATGTCCAGGAATGAAGTGCTTTCTCAGCATAAGCACACAGATATTGCTTCAATGTCTGATTCAGTCCCTCAGTTTGACCATCTGTTTGAGGATGAGGACTAGTAGATAGTGTGGATGTGACTTGAAGCGTTTTGCACCACTTTTTCGAGAAGTTAGAGGCAAATTAAAAAAGGGACAAAAAGCACGAGCTGAGGATAAATGTGGGAGTGCAGTGACAGCCTTAACAATGAGAGAACGAAGGAGCCATCGGAACTCAGAGACACAAATGTAGCTCTGCAGGCATGCATGGGAGAAGGGTGACAACAGCTTGGAGGAGACAACAACATAGTATCCAGCTCAAAAAGTGCTCTGTGTGGCAAGGAAAAAGTAGTCCCTGAAACAGTTGCTATAATAGGACAAGTATAAGGTTACAAGTAATGTGGCGCTGCTCAGTGGGAGTCAGAAACCGACAAAAAGGAGGGACAATTAGGAAAAATTTATCACTGAGAAGCAAGGACACTGAAATAAACAAATAAACAAATGAACAGCAGTGAGTGGGTTGTACGCCCACAAAGTATATACAACATACATACACATGAAGACACAGCCACAAGCACTGTCTAGCCGAGACCTAAAAACAGTAGGACTCCGGGGCCATTGAATCCACGACCCCAAAACAGCTTTCCATGTTTTTTAAGCACTTACAGGTGCAGCTGTACACTGTTCAGCTGCAGTGCAGGGACCTTGAGGTTGGATCGATGGCTGCATTTTCTCTTCTGAAAATTGTTTAAAAAAGAACTCAGAGAGATGTTGATTTTTTCATTGTAAATAAGGCTTTATTTAAAATATTGAAAATATTTTATGACAATCACTTTAATTAAGCATTGTAATGTGTGAATTTATAGAACATACATTTTGATTATGGTAATGTGTAACATTTTGATAAAACAATAAATCTTCTTTATACATCTTAATGTGCTGACCTCTTGATAAAGTCAATAGATCCGCTTTATATATTTTGCACATATCTGTGAGTGCCTGCATGGGTAGGGGATGGAAACAGGGCTTGACAGGCATGCCAGGCTATGCGCCCAATCCCACATGAAGCCAGGGTTGGGTGCTCACAGGAGGTTGGGCACAGGCACTGGCCACACCATAGAAATTTACTGAAAAAAAACAAAGTCAAATTCTTGTTATAGTTAGGAATTGTAATAATATCTAACTTTCATTTTAAAAAAAAAATAGAAATTCACTGAAAAAAGCAAAGGTTAAATCAATGTTATAGTTAGGTGAAAATATCAGTTAAAACCTACCATTCTAAACCTCTGAAATTCACTAGTTCTAGTTATCTCAAGTAACTATTACATGTGCCCTAAAGTAATTAGAACTCACAACTTGACCATGCACTGCTAATCACATCACATATTACATCATTCATGACATCTTCAAGACTACATTGTTAACATCACTGCAACATCTGAAATGGCATCATTAATGGTAACACTGTATTGTCATTTCAGATGTCATGAGTGATGTTTTCAATTATGTCATAGAAGGCATATGTTATTGTGTCTTTAGTTAACTATAACGGGTTAATTTCAGAGATTTTTTAATTTAAAACTTTACATTTTAACTAACATTTTTACCTAACTATAACATCACTTTAACCTTTGTTTTTTCAGTAAATTTCTAAGATTTATTTTAATGTAAACTACGTTATTATTACCATATCTAACTATAATGTCACTTTAACCTTTTTTCAGTGAATTTCAAGGTTTTTTTTCTACATTAAGTAATATTTGATTACCTTGCCTTAGAATACCAAACCTGTGCTGCTCACAGACTTTGACCATGGGCAGCGTGGCTTGGGGTGCAGGACGTGGCCATAGGCTTCCAACCCCTGTGAGTGGCCCACCATACCCATTGGTGGCCAGCTCCCATGACTGAGCAATGTCCCATAGCCCCCATTAATTTTTTTGCGGCACTTCAGTGAATATTCCAGGGGCTATGCTGAGCGTCTCCGCAGTACTGCAATGCAGAGAAAGAAAAATATTTTTTATTTGACCCTGGAGGCATCTTCCGGGACACACCGCACTAGGCCCAGGGAGTCAGGGTTCCCTTCCCTGCCCCCTTATATTTTATTTTTTATGATTTCCTACAACACAGGGACCGAATCACATAAAATGGCAGCTGCATAATTGCCTTCAGGCTGCAGCCAATCAATCAAATCACATGTTTTGAGCTCGCTGTACTGCTGTAATCCACTGTAGTACTGTGAAGCTATTGCATCGAGATATATATATATATATATATATATATATATATATATATGTATATATATGTGTATATATATATATATATATATATATATATATATATACATATATATATATACATTTTGGGGGTTATTCTAACTTTGGAGGAGGTGTTAATCCGTCCCAAAAGTGACGGAAAAGTGACGGATTTACCACCAGCCGTATTACGAGTCCATTATATCCTATGGAACTCGTAATACGGCTGGTGGTATATCCGTCACTTTACCGTCACTTTTGGGACGGATTAACACTCCTCCGAAGTTAGAATAATCCCTTTTGTACCTTAATTTTTTTGAATCTACTAAATGAATTTACACTATATCACACAAAGCATGCTTTCTAGATCAAGATCTAGGTTTCTTCTGTCAGATCTGGAGTAAATCCATTCAGCAGTTTGGCTGTAACATTGTTTAAATACCCTATAGAAAACTGCAGGAAGAAAATGTGTTTTGGGGACCTCTCTCCCCCCTTTTTCTTCTCCCCTCTTAATGGACACCGCAAAACTTTCCAGCAAGGAGCTGAGTTGGTTAAACCTTTTTTGTGGAAGGTTTTGTGAAAATTTGTCAAAGTTATTAGCAAACTAAAACTCCATTTCCTATGGAAACCTGATCCTAACTATAACTACACAGTGTTGACTGCCATTGTGTAAGATAGATTGATAGATAGACAGATAGATAAATGTCCTAAAAAACATCAGTTGAAAGGGTGTCAAGGTAGAGAAATATATTTATAGTGGCTTTGCCATATAGACTAAATAGTTCATATTCATAAGGTGCTGTCCAACCCCACCATATTGAATTAACCTAACCTGCCACCCATTTATTACCTGATTAAACTTATGATGAGGTGAGTTTTAGATAGCAATTGATTATGTTTCTAAGTTTGTTATAGATTCTATGATGACCTGAAAAAGTTATTCAAAGTTCAAAGTTGAGCATTAGTAAATGGTAGCAGTAGGAATGAATGATGGGTGGAGTGCTAGTGTATATTGGGGATAGTGTGTTTATATGTTGGTATATGTGTGCCTGTACAATGGTGTACAATGGTGTATGTATGTAAATGTATAATGCTAGTTCTATCTGAGTGTAATTGTAGTTGTCTGGGGTATATAATGGTGGCAGTTTCACCTCTGCTACTACTTGAGTAAGCTAGCAATGTGATATATTTGAACCAACCGTTTATTGTGTTTATAAGTGTGATACGTTTTTGTAGTCACATTGCATAGCTCCAATAAAATGTGGCTATGTGGTGGTTGTTGTTTTGTTATATAATAAAGAGCTTGCTGACTGTGGCCATTAGATGTTGGATATATTGATGTATGCTACTATGTGTAGGTGCATGAACGTGGCGGCTGGTTGATGGGAGGTGTTTTATTCTATTGTTTTTGTGGACATATTAAGGCATTTTTGCTGATGTTGAGCTGATGAATGTATAATTGTGGGTGTGGTGTCATATGATGTTGGGTGGATGCAGGTATGAAGAAGGACTGGTTGATTGTGTGAAGGAATGTGTAATGGTGGGGGGGCTTGGTGTATTATGTTTTACACTGAGTGTGTGTTACCTGTTGATTGAATTGATTACAATATATCACAAACTATATGTTGGAAGTTAGAGCAACAGTTGACTTACACTGATGTTGTGATATGATGTAAAAGCACATTAACTTGGTAATGTATGAACATTTTAGTTTTTCTGGCAAAGCCACTACAAAAATATATGTCAGTCTCAACTCCCTTTTAACTTTAATATTTTAGGGATTTTTCTTTTGATTAATGTTTGTAAAATATCACCTCAGTTTGTGTCACAACCCACCACAGTAAATCAGCCTTCAATCACACTCCTGTTATTACTTGAGAACACTTAAATTGAGATGTATTTGACAGAATCATTGATTATGATTATACGTTTGTAAAAGTATGTGTGGCTACGTTTTCGGAGTGACATTGTACAGCACTGGTAAATGGTGGTTGTGTCTGTGCATGACTGTTTGGCCCATATTTATACTTTTTGACACAAATCAGCACTAGCGCAGATTTGCGTCAAAAAGTTTAACGTCGGCTAACGCCATTCCAACGCACCAGCGGGGTGCCTTATTTGTGGAATGACGGTAGCCGGCACTGTGGCCTAGTTAGCATCCAAATAAATGACGGTAACCAGGCGGCGGAGGCTAAGGGAAGACTGGGGGATGTGCACCAAAGAATGGTGCAAGTCAGGTTAGAGTCAAAAATATTGTCTCTAACCTGACTAGCGCCATTTTTTGACGCACAACCCACATGGAAATGACTCCTGTCTTAGCAAAGACAGGAGTCATGCCCCCCTGCCCAATGGCCATGCCCAGGAGACTTCTGTCCCCTGGGCATGGCCATTGGGCACAGTGGCATGTAGAGGGGCCCAAGATAGGCCCCCCATGCCACTTAACAAATAGATTAAAAAAATACTTACCTGCACTCACCATAGATGGGTCCCCCCATCCATGGGTGTCCTCCAGGGGTGGGCAAGGGTGACAGGGGGTGTCCCTGGGGGCAGGGAAGGGCACCAGTGGACTGCTTCCATGGTCTCTCATCATGGAAATTAGCCCACAGGTCCCCTAACGCCTGCCCTGACCCAGGCATTAAAAAACGGTGCAAATCCGGCTTGGCACCATGTTTTAAGGCCCGCCTCCTCCTGTGTGTCATTTTGACGACAGAGGATGAATAAGGCGCACATGCCTTAGAATCTTTTTTTGCACGGGAACGCCTACTTTGCATGTCATTAGCGCAAGGTAGGTTTTCACGTCCAAAAAATGGCGCATACTCCATAACTTTTGCGCTAGACGGGTCTAGTGCCAATGTATAAATATGGAGTTATGTTTGGGCCGAAATTGCCCCAAAATAAATTACGCAAATCTGGCGCTAACAGAGTATGAATATGGGCCTTAGTATGTTGATATGTGATGGTATGTGTATAATGTTGGATGTTCATGTTTTAGTAGTGAATGTTTGAATGTGTGGTGGTAGATGTGTTAGCATATGTTAGTGGTAGAGCTGGTGTGTGATAGTGGTTATGTGGGTATTTAATGCTGTATGTATGTACATATGTTGGTGGATGTGGGCTATTAATGTAGCTGTGAAATTGCTTGGTAGTAAGTGAGTGGGTGTATACTGTTGGTGTATGTTTGTATGATGGTTGTTGTTAGGATGGAACTACACGGTGGTTGTATGGAAGAATGTTGGCTGTGTGATTGTCATGCTTGGACATATATTAGACTGTGTAGACATGCTATGTTGCGTGGACGGTTGTACCTGATTTTGGGTGGGTGTCTGTATGGCAACGTGTGTGCTGACATATTATGGTGAGAGGAAACACATTTGAAGGTGGAGGTATTGGCATATTATGGTGCTTTTTGGTGAATTATGTTGGTTGTAATGACGTATGACAGTGTGTTGGTGTGGAAGTATGGTGGTGGGTGTTATCATGCCTGATGGTGGTTTTGTAGACAAATGTTGGTGGGTTTGTTCCCACTTATTCCTGCAGTCTCCATGTGTGCCACCCTGTCCCGCACCTGCAACCCCTGTATGTGTAACCTACACATCATGCAGTGCCTTTGTGTTCCTTCAGCTTCCCCTACTTCCCTTTAATGTTCCTTGGCTCTACAGCTACAATTGACTCTCTCCTGGAAAGACCACACAATCGTCCACTTCACCTACACGGTAGCCCCCAGTCACATCCAGACTGATCAGCACCTCCCACTGCAGCTGCAACAGACTATCTGAGAACCAACAGACCAATGCCCTCAGCTCCTCTACCTGACACCTCCTCAAACACTGAACAAGCTGTCAAAAATTTCACAACCTAGATCTCGTCCACAGCAAACCCTCCAAGCCCAACAGATCCTCCGGACAAGCCAACTGGTACACCGCAGAACTGAGAGCCACCAAACACAACTGCAAACAACTGGAAAGAAGATTGTGCACTACCAAAGAGCCCACCGACTAGACCACATTCAAGATTTCACTACACCAGTACCACAAACTCCTGAAAGACACCAGGAGGAATGCCTTAGCCAACCGCCAACTACAGCAAAGAACTCTTTAGCATCATCAAGGAGTTCTCCAACCCTTCAGTGACTGAAAACATCATCAGACCCTCCCAGTAACTCTGCAACACTCTAGCCGACTTCTTCCATGACAAAATCTCCACCATCTACAGAACTTTCAGACCCACCGCCGCCGACACCCTCAACCTCTTAGACCATGCATAGGCCCCCATTGGCAACAGAGTTACCAGCTGGAACCAAATCACCACACAGAACACTACCAACATCATGTCCCCCATCCACTCTGGATCTCTCATGGACCCATGCCCTCACCACATATTCAACTTCAGCATTGGCACCATCAGTAGCAAGCTCACAGACATATTCAGCTGGTCCATCTCTTCAGCCACCTTCCCAAATGACTGTAAAAACGCAGAGATCAAACCCTTTCCCAATAAACCATCCTCTAACCCCAACAAGCTCAAAAACTTCTGACTGATCTCCCTGTTCCACTTCCCTGCCAAATTCCTTGAAAAGGGTATCAACCAGCAACTCATGGAACACCTGGAGAACAGCAACCTACTGGATGCATCCCAGTCCAGATTCAGCTCCATCCATAGCACAGACACCTCCCTGATCGCTGCCACAGACTACATCAGAGCCCTCTTGGACAGAGGAGACTGAGCCGCCCTGATCCTCCTCGACCTCTTGGTGGCTTTCGACACCATCTCCCACCACACCCCGATCAAAAGGCTCTAACAGATCGACATCAAAGACGAGGCCCACAAATAGATTGCATCCCTTTTCTCTGGAAGGACTCAGAGTGTTCTCCTCCTCCCTTCACCTCGGAGCCAAAGGCTCTTTCCTCAGTCCCATCCTTTTCAACAACTACATGACCCCTTTGGCCAACATCGTCAGAAAGCACAGACTGAACATCATCTCCTATGCGACAACACCCAGTTCATTCTATCGCTCTCCAAAGACCTCTCCACTGTGAAGGAAAACGTCCACCTCTGCATGACCAGCATCTCCAACTGGGTGCAAGATAACTGCCTCAAACTTAACTCGGACAAGAAAGAAGTACTACTCTTCGGAAGCAGCACCTCGCCATGGGACGACCCCTGATGGCCAGCAGACCTGGGATCCCTTCCCACCCCTATAGACCAAGCCTGGAACCTCAGAATCATTTTGGACAGCAAACTCATCATGAAGAACCAGATCAACACAGTCTCATCTGTCTGCTTCCTCACCCTCTGCATGCTCTGTAAGATCTTCAAATGGCTTCCTGTATCCACCAGACGTACCATCACCCAATCCCTCGCCACCAGCCGCCTGGACTATGGCAACGCTCTCTACACGGGAATCACATCAAAACTCCTGAAGAGACTTCAGACTATCCAGAACTTGGTGGCCAGACTCATCCTCAAATTCCCAGACGGACCCACAAACCCCCCCTCCACCTAAAGAAGCTCCACTGACTCCCCCTTGCACAAGAGATGCCAATTGAAGATTCTTATGCACTCTTACAAAGACCTGCACAACCAAGGACCAGCATACAACAACCGCCTGAACTTCTACCTACACTCCAGACACCTACGGTTCTGCCTCCCTCTCCCTCATCCACACCCCCACATTTGCTGCAACAACAGTGGAGGTTGTTCCTTCTCCGTAATTAGACGCAAATTCCTGGAAGAGCCTCTCCACCCACCTGAAGACATCTCCCTCCCTTCAGGAATTTAGAAAGGAACTCACGACCTGGCTCTTTGACTGAGACCCTGAGCAGCCTCGCCCCAGCATCTGGATGCCTTCTGGGTGATAGGTGCCCTATACAAATCCAGATGATATGCTATGACTTTCCACAGTCACTCTATGCCCCCCCTCTTAATTTCTTCTGTGTGCCGGCACCTCACATGATACCATGCGCATCAATTTCAGCTCTTCTGTGCAGGTCTGCCTCCTGCTGTTGTGCAAGTTGCCTGCATCTGCCCCTGTGTGTGCCCCATTCCTCCTCCATCTGATGTGTGTTGCCCTGTCCTATACCTGCTAGCCCTCTGTGTGCCCACACCTGCTCTTCAGTCCCAATGTTTTCCACTGTACCCTTTCAATCCTTGCTGTACCATCCCGACTCACCCTGAGCCTGTGTGCCTCCCACCCGTTGCTCCCCCATCGTTGTCAACCTTTTATTTACAGTGTTGCAGCTCTGTAATACTTACATATTCACTTATATTTAAATGTAGGAATATCTTTGTTATAGAGGCTGTTTGTATTTACACCTAGAAATCAAGGGGCATATTTATAAGCCCCTAGTGCCACTTTGTCCACATTTGCGGCATTTATTTTGATGCAAATATGGCATTAAGGTGGCATTTCCCACGTGTCATATTTACAAAGTGGTGCAATGCTTGCATTACGCTGCTTTGTAAACCCCTGCGCCACATTATGCCTGCGCCAGACATAATGGCCCAGATTTATACTTTTTTGGGGCCGTATTTGTGTCATTTTGTGATGCAAAAGCGGCGCAAACTTGCAAAATCCAATAGTATTTTGTAAATTTGTGCCGTTTTTGATTCAAAAAGCAGCACATATGCAGCGCTAAAAAACTATAAATATGGGCCAATATATGCAAGTGGCATGCTCCCCAGTTAGTGGGGGGCAGCAAAAATGATGCAAGGAAATCTATAAGATTTCCTTGTGACATTTTTTTCAGCGCTTTTAAAGGGGGCATAACATTATTTAGAATGGGCCTCTATGTACTCTGCAGGAGTACCGCCAACATTTTGGTGCTACTGCTGCAGAGTACATCAACAATGTCACATGAAATTACGCTATTGCCCCCTACCTTGCACCAGAGTGCACTGTATTTGAAATACGATGCACACATGGTGGCAGTAGTTGGGTGCTAGGGGCGCAAGGAAAGTGGCGCTGCCCTCGGTCCAGCACTACTTTCCTTAAATCTACCCCCAAATGTTTTATAGAAAATGCCTTCCCTGTGTGACAGAGCATCTAGAGTGCAAACGCCTTTTGTTGTCAAGGTAGCAGCTTCATGTTTGCAGCGGCTTGTTCACGAGTCTCCACTAGCCAGGAGGCTCATTGTACTACTTTCAGTGAAACTAAAGGGCGGGGGAGAAATATTTCTTTATCAACTGCATTCTTTCTTTAGGAGTGCCTGTTTTTGCTGCCAGGTATGTCTTGTGTCACTGTTAATTTATCTTATGAGCAGAGACTGTTAAAAAGCTGCGTGCACACAACCCAATCCAACAGGAAGGGACGACTTCATACGTTGAAACCAAGCTTTTGAAGAAAAACATTCATGCTGCAACGAACGGTGACCCCGTCTGAACTTCAAAAAGACAGCACCTTTGGCACAACGCAGTTACTAAAAATAAAGATTGCTGGTAAAATGCTAGGTAAGGAACTAAGGAGGTGATTTAGAGTTTGGTTGGCAGGCTACTCTTTCACAAGAGCAATGGAGTACCCTGCCCACCAAACCATCTACCTACCCACCGTATTTAGGGCCATGAAACCATGAGCTTTCAGTCGACAGAGCCCCCGTTGGCACAGTCGACGGAAAGTTACCTTCAATTGCCCATTCTAGTTAAAGTGCAGGACCTGATGGCTTTTTCCTGGCGGTCCCCACCAGGAAAACCCTGATAGTTAGGGAGAGTAAAAATAATAACCCTTATTCTATGGCAGAAAACTCTCCACTTGTGAGCCATTATTATTATTATTATTATTATTATTATTATTATTATTATTTTGCTTTTTAGTAACAAACTCTCATTTTGGAAGTTTGCTTTCTAAAAACTAAAAAAGTACAAAGTTTGAGGGACAGCCACCAAAAGCCTTTGGCAGATGTCCATTAAACTTTTTGTACCTTGAAGGAAACCATCATGACAACGGTTCCTTACAACCAGGGCCACTGGAATTATGCGATTGTGTGGCAGCAGAGATTTTCACATATTAAAACATTTGCCACCCAATCCATCATCTGCCACATAATCTGCAGATTTTAACAAACAAATTGTTTTCAGCTCAAACAGTTCAAAAGTAACAAAAAATGCAGCAACACGTGTTGCTGTGCGGTTGGAACTGTTACTAATGAGGTGCAACCAATGCCGATACAGTGCTACCAAGTTTAAAAATGTTGCAATTGTGAAGTTATACTACTATAAAATGTGCTGCATTATACAGGATAACTTGGCATTTCTAGACACAGAATTTTCTCAACCATTCCGCATAATTGTGCTCTCTCCTGCTGCATAATTCCAGTGGACCTGTTTGCAACTTACAGAGATGGCAGCTAGGCCAACCATCATCTCTAAACAGGGTAAAATACCATGCATAATAGTGGTGCCTCCCTGCAGAACGTGATGACTCCTATATCTATAGGTTACATGTAGCCACAGGTTTTATACTGAGGGGTCAGATTTTTACCACTACTACGAGCAGCTCACCCAAGTGAGCATTTGAGCTGACCCACACCTGATATTTTCCCTTCAATCAAAGGTTCTGGTATAGTGCAGTGCCGCTTCTGGACTCTTCCAAGATAAAGAAAATAGTGCCTCCAATTGCAGTATAACACAGTTTTTTTAATAGACCAAAAGAAAGTATTCAGCTGTTCCACCGTGTTTTATTTTACATTTGTTATTATGTACATTAATTAATTCATCAATTCGTTATGAATGACCTATGACTCGAGCATAATAAAGACTTAGGCCCTCATTCTGACCTTGGCGGACGGCGGAGAGGCGGCGGTCGGACCGCAAACAGACCGGCGGTATTAAAAATGGCATTCTGACCGCGGCGGTCCCCGCCGCGACCGACCGCCACTTCCCCACTCCGACAGCCACGGCGGTCATGACCGACGGGCTGGAGTCTGCGCACTCCGGTCCGGCGGTCGACCCAAGACCGCCAACGCTATCATGACCCTGCTTACCGCCGCGGTTTCTTGCGTTCGGGAACCGCCATGCGAACCATGGCGGTAGGCACTATCGGGGCCAGGGAATTCCTTCCCTGGCACTGATAGGGGTCTCCCCCACCCCCCACTGCCCCCCCGAGTCCTCCCCCCACACCCTCCACCCCCCTGCCACCCCCCAGAGGTGGTACGAACCCCCTCCCCACCCCCACCCCGACATGCACATACATGCACCCCGACATGCACACACCCCCAACATGCACATATACACACCCCCTACACACACACATACACAACGGGGACACATACCCGCACACATACATGCCGACATGCGCACCCGCTGAACTACACACATTGCCCATAGGCACAGCAGCAATCCCCGCCTGCATGCACGCACTCACACACCCCCTCTACACACTCACACGCACACCCCCATGCACGCACACATCACACAACACCCCCCCACCCCCTCCCCTCACGGACGATCAACTTACCTTGTGAGTTGGTCCTCCGGGAGGCGACGGGAGCCATAGGGACGTGACCGCCAACAGAAGACCGCCAACAGAAGACCACCACACAGAAATGTGGGTCGTAATTCTGGGGGCGGTGTTCTGCTGGCGTGGCGGTGGAGGTTGACCAGTTTCCACTTTCCCGCCGACCGCCAGTGTGGCTGCTGGCGGTATTCCGGCGGAACGCTCCCAGCGGTCGGAATACGCGCAGCGGCATACCGCCGCGGTCGGCGGTCTTTACCGCGGCGGTAACTCGGCGGTCTTGCGAAAAGACCGCCAAGGTCAGAATGAGGGCCTTAGGGCCTGATTTAGGTCTTGGCAGAGGGAATACTCCGTCACAATCTCCGTAGGATATCATGAGATCGCAATAAGGCGGACGGGATATTAGTCACCTTTGTGATGGAGTATTTCCCACCGCCAGAACCTAAATCAGGCCAAAAGTTTGTTGGGAATTAAGCAATACTTTAAAAAAGCGAGTTTGTTAATAACAATGAAAGATGGAAAACATAACCCAAGAAATTGTACCAAGAGCACTTTAAAACATGCTGATAATTGAAAGAGGAACATCCGCCCACAAATTACTATAGAGTTAGAATATGGAAAACAGTCATTTGAAAGAACTCAGTCCCAATAAATTTTACAGTATGGGCAGGAGAATGGAAACCCAGTGATCCAGAGGGCACAAAGGGCCGATTTAATCGTGTTTTCTAAAATGCCCCGGTGGTCACTTCTGTGGTGGTCTGTCCCCTGAGTGTTACTGTCAGCACATTTCAACTTCCTCATCATGGCAGGGAACAGGTGGGTAGCATCTCTAGGAGAAAGAGAAATGTCAGAACATGGTAAGAGAAGTTCTTAATACAAGGTGGGTGAAGCACTCAGGACCTCATTTACAAGGTCTTTGTGCCACCGTTGCGTCATATTTTGTGACGCAGCAGTGGCACTAAGCAGTGCTTTACACTGCACCAGATTTTCAACCTGATACATTGGGCCTAGTGTGTCAGTTGGTAGACCCTTGAGTCACATTATACCTGCGCCAGGTACAATGTATGCAAGGTAGGCGTTCCCTCTGGAAAAGCCACACAGAACTGACACAGGGAAATTTACAAAATTTCACTGCGTCATTCTGAAACTTAACTGCATCAGAATTTTAACGCCTGCTCAGCGCAGGCGTTAAACTGACACAGAGTTTTTCTCTATGGGAGCCTTCCTTGCATTGCTGGAGGAGGGGCATTGTTTACGCTAGTTCAGCAATGTGTCAGTTCAGCCCTACAAAACGTGCACTATTGAGCTCTATATAGTAAATACAGCGCATCCATGGCATCGTTATGGGGGGGCAGCTCAAGAAATTTGACGCATCAGTTTCTTGTAAATCAGGCCCTCAGTGTGGAAAATACTCTGGTGTATTTCGTACTTGTCTTAATAGATAGGAACATCTGTAAAAATAAATGGAATATGTAGGAGGCTGGCCTGGTTTTAAGTGGGAACCTATGGTATTTACACCTTATACCAGGTCCAATACCCCTTATTAGTGAAATGTAGGCAATGTCTGGGAGCCAGGCTTTCTAGAGGTAGCTGTGGATGAGCAGTCAAGGCTTATTTAGGAGACATGCAACGCTCGTGCAATGCCACTATAGTCACACAGTACTCACACACATGAAAGAAAACACTCAGTGTTACAAAAAATAAAGGTACTCTATTTTGGTGACACAAAAATACCAAAAATACCATAGAGGCTATACTCCCTTAGGAGGTAAGTAGTACACAAATTACATACACTAGTATGCAGAAATAGGCATAAAAAAGTTAAAAAACAGTGCAATTAGTGAAAATCACAATAGTTAGAAATGGGCGTAGGGGAGCACAAATCATATACTAAGAAAGTTGAATGCGAAAGTCGTTCTCCCACCTAAGCAAGTGTAGTGTGTAGAGGGAAGCTTGGAGTACAAGAAAACCCAAAAGGTAAGTACCAGAACCCACCCCAGTGACCAGGAAAGCAGGAGTAAATCACAGTAAGTTTCCTAGAACACACACAGAAATTAAAATAAGGATTATGCAAGAACCAGAAAAGACTGCAAGACAGCATCAGTGGATTCCTGGACCAGTGGACCTGTGAAAGAAGGGGACCAAATCCAAGAAGCACAGCAGAAACCAGGAATCACAGGAGCCCCTGCTAACCTGGATGAAGGTGCAAAAGGTGAATGTCAGAAGTAAAGCTGTGCGCGGTCCAGGTCCCGCCCGAAACTCAGCTGCGCGTATTTGCAGCGCTTCATGCGCACCACTTGTCATCCCATTCTGTTCTAAAAGTGGTCATCAGCATCGCCTGCCCTGTGGTAAAGCTCATGTAGCTGCAGGGTCAGGACATTGGTGGACAAGATGCACTTATCAGTGCTATTTTAGGAACGGGCTACAATTCCCAGGTTTCTAGAGGCAGCGGCAATCTTAGGGTGTGGCAGGCCTATAAAGCCCAGCCACACCCAAGCACATTGCTCACTATTTTGAAGACTACGATGCAGTCAGACCTCGTGGAGGTTCCTCTGAAGAAGAGCAGATTTCCTGCCTGGCAGATTGACAGTAAATCGGAGTATCCTTGTTTCCATGGTGAATTCAGATACGAGTAGGTCGTACTCGTAGCGGTAAGGTCTTGATGAGCCCAATCTTGAAGGGGGTTGTTACTTTCAAAAGTAAAGCGCCCCTTAGCACAACGAGCAAAGCATTTTCAGGTCAAAGAGTAAAGCGGCCTTGGTGCGACAATCAAAGTGCTTCGGATAACAGGAGTAAAGCGCCCCTTAGCACAACGAGCGAAGCGCTTCAGGCCATACTTGTAAAGCGCCCTTGGCACAGCAATCAAAGCGCTTCAGTCCACATGAGTAAAGTGCCCTTGGCACAGCAATCAAAGCGATTCAGTCCACATGAGTAAAGCGCCCTTGGCACGGCAATCAAAGCGCTTCAGTCCACATGAGTAAAGCGCCCTTGGCACGGGAATCAAAGCGCTTCAGTCTACATGAGTAAAGTGCCCTTGGCACGGCAATCAAAGTGCTTCAGTTCACATGAGTAAAGCGCCTTTGGCACGGCAATCAAAGCTCTTCAGGCCACATGAGTAAAGTGCCCCTTAGCATAACGAGCGTAGCACTTCAGACAAAGCAAGTAAAAGCGTTTTCTGGCATATTGAACAAAGCGCTTCATGTATACCAAGCAAGGCGTTTCAGCCCAACAAACAAGGTGCTTCAAGTTCAATGTGAAAATGTTTTGGAGATAAGCAAATTATAGTTTCATTGCTTTTTGGGAAGCCTAATATGTGAGATACATATTTAAGTCTTTGAGAATATGTGAGATACATTACATGGTTAAGTCTTTGAGAATATGTGAGATACATATTTAAATCTTTGAGAATATGTGAGATACATTACATGTTTAAGTCTTTGAGAATATGTGAGATACATATTTAAGTCTTAGAGAATTTCTAGGATGAGATCAAACGTTTATGTTTATGAATGTATAGTGATTACATGATTGATATTCAGAGTATGTCCATAGTCCAAAGCTCTTGCCATCTCTAGGTTCAGAGGTTGCAGTTTGTTCTTGTTCCATGATTCAAAGAAGGGGCTACGCCCAATTCACAAAGGGTCTCAATCTGATATCACGGAGACGCCTTTATTAAAGAGTCTATTGGTGAGTTATACTGTTATGAATGAGTATATGCATATTTGTTCTAACCTTTTCTTTTCAGATCTTTCTCCCTGCAGTTCCCTACCCTAATTCCATTCCTCCCACCTGGCTTCATCATAACTCTGTGCTATAATAGTTTTCTGAGTTGGTGACGCCGGGAGGTGAGCCTTTTGTTCAGCAGCGTGCAGATCCTGAGGAAAGGGCACAGTGACAGTGAACCACTGGTGAAAAAGAACAGTCAGTACTGCACCCAAGAAGACGGAGTCGAATTCCTGGAGGTTGCAAGTGATGTCCCATGCCAGATGGAGGATTGCAGTCTGGTTTGCATCGCTGGAGTCTGCCAACAAGCCTTGGCACATGCAAAGCTTGCGGTTATCGGAAAACTGAGCTGCTGGGGACCAGGAAGGACTAGGTGGAGTCTACCTGGAGGAGGAGCCAGAGGGCGCGCTCAGCAAATCAGAGAGCCCACAGAAGTCCAGGCAGTGCACACAGGAGCCCCACAGTACGGGGACGAAGGAGGTGCAAAAGAGGCCCATGCAGCACAATAACAAAGGCTCCCATGCTGCTGGAGAACCACTCAGGAAGCTGTGCATCACATGATAGAGTGCTGGGGGTTGGAGGTACAAGATGCAAGAAGGACCTGGAGGAAGGATGTCAACAAGCCTTGGCAGCTGCAAAACACACAGTGCACGGGGGTACTTTCTTGCGTGGGGAGGCAAGCTCTTACCTCCATCAAAGATGGGCAGTGGAACGTGAGGACCGTCTGGACCACTTCAGTCCACCACCTGTGATGCAGGAGAGGGGATCCACTCAGCTGGTCATTGTTGCAGTTGGTGCCTGCTGAAGCAGGGGAGTGACTCCTTCACCCCAAGGGAGATTCCTTTGCTCTTCTGGTGCAGGCTAAAGAAGGGCTGTCCTCAGAGGATGCACAACTGGGAAACAGTTGCAGTTGCTGGCAGGAGCTGGAGATACAATGTTGCAGAAGGCATCTTGCTTCTTTGTTGCAGCTTGTAGAGTTCCTGGAGGATCTAGATGCAGTTTCTTCAGTGAGAAGTCGAAGTGGAGGATGCAGAGGATTTGTGCTGGAGTCTTGCAACCTGAATCTGAGGAACCACCCAAAGGAGAGAACCTAAATACCCCAGAAAGGGGGATTGGTCACCTAACCAGGTAAGCACCTATCAGGGGAGGGCTATGACGTCACCTGATGGAATTGTCACTCAGATGCCCCCAGAGTTCCCTTCCAACCTTGTATCTAAGATGGCAAAACCCAGGGACTCTCTGGAGGAGCTCTGAGCACCACCCCTAGGGTGGTGATGGACAGGGGAGTGGTCACTCCTCTTTCCTTTGTCCAGTTTCGCACCAGAGCAGGGACTGGGGGCCCCTGAACGGTCCCTGCACTGGTGTAGACTGGTTTATGTAAGGAGGGCACCAAATGTGCCCTTCAAAGCATTTCCAGTGGCTTGGGGAGGCTACCCCTCCCAAGCCTGTAACACCTATTTCCAAAGGGAGAGGGTGTAACTCCCCTCTTCCAAAGGGAATCCTTTGTTCTGCCTTTCTGGGCTCGAGCTTTTCATGCAACAGGAGGGCAGAAACCTGTCCGTGAGGTGGCAGCAGTTGGGGATGCCTGGAAAACTTCATAAGGCTGAAATGACAATACTGTGGGGTTCTATAAGGAGCCCCCAGAGTGCATGGAATCATACAACCAATGCTTGCAAAAGCCTTGGGAAATGATTTCAACATGTTTGATACCAAACATGCCTATGTTCGGAGTTACCATTATGTAGCTGGACATAGGTAGTGACCTATGTCCAGTACACGTGTAAAATGTCGTCCCCGCACTTACGAAATCTGGGAAAATGGTCCTGGAGGCCGTGGGGACACCTCTGCTAGTGCAGGGGTGCCCTCACACACAGGTTCTTTGCACCCTGACCTCAGGGCTGGAGGGCCTGCAATAGGGGTGACTTATAAGTGACCTGGTGCAGTGTAAATATCAGTAAAAGGGTGCTTGCACCTTTTTATGCAGGCTGCAATGGCTGTCCTGCAGAAGCCTTTGCATGGGCTCCCTATAGGTGGCAAACTATATGCTGCAGCACATAGGGATGCCTTAGAACCCCAATGCCCGGGGTACCTAGGTACCATATACTAGGGACTTATAAGGGGTCACCAATATGCCAATTATGGGTGAAATACTGTGCTAACAATAACCAACAACCAAATTTAAGGGAGAGAGCATAACTGCTGGTGTCCTTATTAGCAGGATCCCAGTAGACACAGTCAAACACACTGACAAACAGGCCAAAAGTGGGGCTAACCAAGCTAGAAAGAGGTTACTTTCCTACAGAATATTTTTAACGTGTAATCCCAAAGGGATAGTGGCATCTCATAGGTGTTGTGGGAGTAAAATGCTTCTTTTTCAGTCTTGGTAATTTCTCAGCCTCGTGCTGTTTCATTGAAATGATTGGGGTTTTAGAAGAAGAAAAAAGAGAGAGGGGACTGATAAATGTTTTTTGGGTATTTTTTTGTGCTTGACAGTGTATCCATCTTGACATGCTTTTGTGATGGGCACCCTAGTGTGGGAAGCCTCGTTCTGTTTCTTAGAAATGATTGGGAGTTTAGAAGATGACTTTTGGACCCTCATTGCCAGTGGCACGACTGGGAATGCAATAATTATCACACATTTTAAAATCTGATACCACAGGGACTGAAACTTAAAAGGTGGGATGACTATCTCACATAATAAGCTGTATTCTTCAAAATGGGACACACCATTCAGATTTGTATCCTTTGTGCACTAAAATCCGCATGTAGGAAACCAATTTTTCCTGGTAACTTTCAGCAGGCATGATCTGCCAAAATTCAGCTGGTAACGTTGCGGATGTGCTGTAGGTACCATGAAACGTGTGATTCTGCTCCCTGCGCATCTATGTATTTGTGTAGGGATTGAAAAAAATACGATTCATAATTAGGGGCTCGGAGTGACAGGATAAACAGGATATGTCATGGGCTGGTGGTAAATGCTCTGTCAGTCATAATCAGTGGTATTTCGAAAGTGGATGCATTAGCATATTCTTGGAGAGTTGGATGCTGAAATCGTGGCCTACAGCTCTTTAACAAAGTACTAGACACTTGAGTTTCAAAGACAATAGCACGTCCTGCTTCACAATTAAAGTGTTTTTGACTTTGTATTTCTTAAAGTGCATAGTGATTGGCTCTGTTACAGGCCATGTGCTATCCGCCTGGTTCAACATCGACCTCAAGAACTCCAAGAAGAACTGCCTCACCCTCGAGAAAGCCTGGCGAAAAAACCCGACTACAGACAACATGACCGCCCTCAAGCACGCCTCCCGCAAACACCACCAGCTGATCCACACCACCAAGAAGACAGCATTCAAAGAACGACTAGACGACAACGCACACAACAGCAAGGAACTCTTCAACATCGTCAAAGAGCTCTCCAACCCCAGCGCCGGAAACAACGACATCACTCCCTCACAAGACCTCTGCGACTCACTCGCCTCGTTCTTTCACCGCAAGATCACCGACATACACAACAGCTTCGGCACACAGACCACGCACCCAACCACCAAACCAATGCCCCCCAACACCACCCTCCGCGCCTGGACCCCGGTCAGCACCGAAGACACCATACATACGATGAACACCATCCATTCCGGATCACCAACCGACCCATGCCCCCACCACATCTTTAACAAGGCCGACTCCATCATCGCACCCCATCTCCGGGACATCATCAACTGCTCCTTCAACACCGCCACCTTCCCAGAGAGCTGGAAGCATGCCGAACTCAGCGCCCTCCTGAAGAAACCTTCAGCTGACCCCACCGACCTCGAGAACTACCGCCCCATCTCGCTCCTCCCGTTTCCCGCCAAAGTCATCGAGAAGACCGTCAACAGACAGCTAGCCGCCTTCCTCGAGACTAACGGATCCCTCAACCACTCGCAGTCCGGCTTCCGAGCCAACCACAGCACCGAAACCGCCCTCATCGCAGCCACTGACGACATCCGAGCCCTGCTCGACAACGGGGAAACAGCGGCACTCATCCTCCTGGACCTCTCCGCAGCGTTCGATACTGTCTGCCACCACACCCTAGAGCAGCGCCTCAGCAACATCAGAATCCAAGAGAAGGCACTAGAGTGGATCACCTCGTTCCTCGCCGGAGAACCCAGAGAGTCCGCCTCCCCCCGTTCAGATCCGAGGCCACCGAAGTCATCTGTGGCGTACCACAAGGATCGTCACTCAGCCCCACCCTCTTCAACGTCTACATGAGCCCCCTCGCAGCCATCGCACGCCAACACAACCTCAACATCATCTCCTACGCCGACGACACCCAACTGACCAGCCACCGCCAGAACCAACCTGCACGAAGGGATGAAGGACGTAGCCGAGTGGATGATGAACAGCCACCTGAAACTGAACTCAGACAAGACGGAAGTCCTCATCCTTGGATCATCACCCTCTGCCTGGGACGACTCCTGGTGGCCCCCTGCCCTGGGCAGCGAACCCAAACCAACAGACCACGCACGCAACCTGGGCTTCATCCTGGACTCCTCCCTCTCGATGACCAGACAAGTCAACGCTGTCTCATCATCATGCTTCAACATGCTATGCATGCTCCGAAAGATCTTCCGTTGGATCCCCACCGAAACCAGGAAGATGGTCACCCAGGCACTCGTCACCAGTCGACTGGACTACGGAAACACCCTCTACACCGGAACCACGGGCAAACTACAGAAAAGACTCCAACGCATCCAGAACGCCTCCGCACGCCTCATCCTCGACATCCCCCGACACAGCCACATCTCCGGACACCTGAGAGACCTGCACTGGCTCCCCGTCAGCAAGAGAATCACGTTCCGTCTCCTCACCCACGCACACAAGGCCCTCCACGACCTGGGCCCCAGGTACCTCAACAACCGCCTGACGTTCTACACTCCCACCCGCCAGCCACGATCGACCAGCCACGCCCTCGCCGCCGTTCCACGCATTAGAAAAGCCACCATGGGAGGAAGATCCTTCTCCTACCTGGCAGCAAAGACTTGGAACTCCCTCCCCATCCACCTCCGTCTGACCCAAGACCACCTCTCCTTCAGGAAGCAACTCAAGACCTGGCTGTTCGAGCAGTAGCGGTCCCCCATCCCCCAGCGCCTTGAGACCCTCCGGGTGAGTAGCGCGCTTTACAATTTTTTTTTTATTTTGATTGATTTTGAATGATACTGCTGGTGTTCATACGGCAGGAACCAATATGTGGGGTGGAAAAAATCAATCAGGGCAAGATGGTGCGGAAAACCCGAAAATATTAATAAAATATTCTCGAATGCAGCTGTATATGCATGTCTGGTTGTGTATTCGTGTGATGAGGATGGTGTGATGTGGCCATATGTGAAAAGTACTGTCTATGACGTAAGAGCTACAGGAATAACCTGTATACCCATGCAGGACCAGGGTATATTTTATATCAAACAACAATGTCCCATAGGGGTTTACCAAGGGAAAACATACATACAATACATTGAGCTACAATCACGTCAGGACAATATGACCATTCAATTAGGAATCAAATTGCATTACTTCAATCTTAATACACAAAGGAAGACAGCATCAAATATACATTATAGGAGTGCTCAAGAAGGCAAAATAAGTGGTGCAAAGTGAACCACAAAAGAAGGAAAGGAGTACATCCAGAAAATACTGTGTGTGAATCATACCAGTCCATTGGTAAAATATCAAGGCACACTAGTTATCCATTTCTTTGCCGGTATGTGGCGAAGGGTTTTGACCCTTCTTAGTTTACGGCAGTGGTCTTCAAACTGGGGGATGGGCACCCTGGGGGGGGAGATGTGGGGGTGCTTAAGTGATCCCAGGGGGGGTGTCAGGCTCTGGCCAAAAGAAGCATTATGCTGATCACAGGAATTTATTTTAACCTGAAAAAATGAGAAGCAGTAAACCGCTCTGTAATGGGCCACAAATAACTTGTTTTGTCATTTCTATCCAAGCTGGGAGTATGTGTCAAACAGGAATGAACTCCAAATACTCTTCAAAACCCCAAACCCCACTCCCGCTAATCATACTGTGGATACTTTTACATGTTAGCGAGGCCTGCTTGAACAGAATACTATGTTTGGCAACATGTATTTGATTGCATTTTTATAAAAGTAACATAACTGCAATGTTTAAATACAGCTATACACATTTAAATATTGTCAATGTATTAGAATAATTGTGGAAAATGTGGAGGGGTCTGCCACTGCAGACTTGAAGGGCAGTTTAAAACTGCTAATCAACTTTGCAATAAAAAATTGTGACAAAGCCCCAAACCTCCCTTCTTAATGTGTTTTACATGCTATAGCAGTAAAACCCCTAAATTGTTGTTTTTATTGTGGAAAGGCCAGTAAGGCTAGTAGCCCCATTAATCAGTACAGAGTTTCAGGCTTGGACACCAGCCCTGCTAACTTCTGAATGGCACTACTAAGGTTAGTACTGTTTGTCGGGCGCTGCACACATAATTGTGGTGGCCCCTTTAAGGTGGAGCGTGTAGCCTTTAAGGCTACACGCTGCACCATGACTGCACCATGACGCCGGCTCATCATCAGCTTCCCTCCCCGTACTCCACTGTGTTGAGGCTCTCTTCTTGTCGCGTTCTTCACGAGTGCTCAGTGACTTTGTGCAGCGGTTGCCTCTTGTCTGTCAGGTTGCCATTTTTCCTGCTTCTGTTCGGGCAACTTGCAACAGACAATCAAAATACATTATTCAAGCAGCAACCTATACATTTTGGTAACATTTATGAATTGCACTAAATACAAGAAAGAAACACCTATCTATTGGAATCCTGTTGAAAGGACTGGTAAAGTCAACCATTATTTTGTTGTTCTGCTAGAGGAAAGAAAATACATTTATAGTTGTTTTCGGCAGCGTTTTGTATAAATATGATCAAGGTCTCATGTTAAGGTTGCTATTAGTTCATTTATAGGACACTTATTATTGCAGAGTGACTCATAGCTTGAGTAATGAAATGCTGTATATTTTATGATTTCAGAAAGTCAATTAAGCCTAGGAACCATTAATTGAACCTTGATTAACTGTAAAGGACTGGTGTTTGATTATCTAGATTTGTAAAGTCTTTACACTTAGGTAGGTGTTAGTGTGAACTGTCATATGTTTATATGTATCTGCGACTATTATCTCTGGAATTAATTATCTTGAGTTTGTCTTCTAGAAGTATTGCATAGCGAAGTTCAGTCTACAGGAACCAGCCCCTAAAAAAGGGGAAGGGACATTAGGTAATCAAATGCGGTTTATATAAAATTGAGAATTCTAAGTACTAAAGATTGTTCTTATGTTTTTAGAAAACTGAAACAACTCTCAACATCGCACAGTGGAAATCTGGTTTGGTCCTGGTCAAGGTTTGTCCCTTCATCTCGGTGAGTCAGGCATGACTTCTTTGGAGTCCATTTGATCCATAGGGAAGTTGGGAACTACATCGTGTCCATTTCACTCCTGTGGAAAGGTACAAGCCTGACACTGTTGCAGAATGTTTCTACCTCTCATTTACCGAGATACAATGGGCTTGTCGGGCTTGTCCTGCAGACAGCTTTCTGCTCTCCTGTGGAGACGTGCTAACAACTTCCAGGAAAGGACACAATATGGGCCTGCAAGGGAGAGAGGTTTTACCTCCCTCCTGCAGGAAGCCACACAGGCTTTAGCCTAAAAGGCGAGCTTCAAAGGAGAAGATGTTTTTTGAAGGGCAAATGAGTAACACTTGGGAGAGGGACTCTCTATTATTTAGGCAGAGAGGTTGTTACCGGGGACAGGAGAGAAGAAGCCTATTGTTAAACCATTTTTCCAGGAGTGGGTAGCCCCTTGGTATTCTGAAAAAGGGGTCTTGCCATGTTGGGAGTGGGCAAAATGGTGCATCCCGGGATAACCTGATGCCACACTTCCCACAAAGTGGTTGCAAGGTGGGAGGGATCTTGGTAGATTATTGGCTACCAATCAAATCCTGCCCTGAGTGCATTTTTTGAGCATAAGATGGGCACCTCTAGCACCCAGGCCTCAGTTCTCGACCGACTTGGAAGAAGGTCTGAAGGAGGACTGCTCTGCTGCTACGAGGGACCAGCAAAGAGATGCTGCACTGACAAGGACTGCACATGCTACGCCCTGAGGCTAGCAAAGAGAGGGACTGTGCCTGCCATGGCCAGCTCAAGGAGAAATTGTCTTTAGAGTTCAGTAAAGCCAACATAACTCCAAAGACCAACTGACAGGCCTTCTGTTTGCTGCACAAGAACACAACAGCTGAAGAAGCCTGCGGGGGCAAGTTGGTAGCCCCAAATCTTAAAGCCTGTACCACCGCCACCATGCAGCCCCGAGGACCAAGGCTTATTCACAGTTGAGTGAAATCGCTCTGATTCGTTGTTTCTTGTAAAACACATATATTCCAGAACCCTCCGGTAGATCTTTTTTGTTTTGTTGTCTACATTTTCATAAAAATACAACCTATTTTTATGAATTGGTGTTGGATTTCTTAAGTGTCATGTCGATTTCTTCTGCAATTGTTTTGGTGCTGATTAAAGGCTTACCAATTGTTCATCTCTGTAAGCCTTGTGCTCAGTGCCAGGGCTACCTAGAATTGAGCTGAGGTTTGACAAATGAAATCCAAGTGTCCTAAAGGGGTTGGTAAGTGTATTACATTGTGAGGTACCACAACCACTCCATATAATACACCCCATTTCCTCACAATTACTTACTCAGTGGGCAAAGGGTGTGCCCCCCAAGGATACAGCCCAAATGAATTGTAAGGTATTGGAAGGAATGTGTATAGTAGTTCTAAACCACAGAAAACAGGTTGGGGGCAAACCAGTACTTCTTGCAGGCCAGTGAAATTTAAAATATCTATCAATTATTTGAGTGATACCTACAAGTGCCATTTTTTTTGTTTCAGCAGGCCCACTAGTAGCATTTAATTTATAGGCTTCTGGTATATGCTTTACCATTTTAATAGAGACGTATGAGTATATTAAATATGCCAATAAAGTGTGAGCTAATTTTACAGTTTTACCATGATTTAGGGAGTGAGCAAAAGCACATTAGCACTTGTCGGTGGTGGTTAAGTGCTCATATTCCTAAGGCCAGCAAAAACGAATTAAAAAAAATAGGCGGATAAAGGCAACATGTTTGGGTGAAGACCGCCCTAAGCTAACAGATACTCAGAGCCGGCTCGGGTTTCTGATCAACGCTTATTTGCTTTGACATTGAAAGGGGCAAAAGCAAAGGTATTGGATACTAAAGCCTTTACATGTAGTCCTTATTTCCTTATACCCTTCTTTCAAACAGTTTGATATGGAGACTGTCTATTGGCCTTCTCCGGGTTATGGCACAGAAGCTTGCTAGACAATCTTACGTCATCCCCCTGTGCCGGAATTGTTCTTCCCAGAATGCAGGGCATATTTCATTTTGTCTGCTTTCTTGCTTCTTAAGGGTTGAAAGGAATATCCCCCTTTTTTTGATCTCTCTTTCATCTTCTTCTAAATAAGGTTCCCTCCCCCGTGAAGAGGAGAAAATGCAGCAGTTATTCCCACTACCCTGCTGGGCAGACTGAGGCCCATATTTATGGATGGTTAGCATCGCTTTAGCGCCATTTATTTTGGCGCTAAAACTGCGCTAACCTTACTCCACATTTACATTTTGACTCCAGACTCGTCAAAATATTGAAGTTAGCACCATGTTTAGGATGCGTGAAACCACCTTGCATCAATGAGATACAAGGTAGGTGTTCCCGTCCTCAATACAACGCTAACCCCCTAGCTCCATATTTATCTCCAGGTGCAGAAACGGCGCGCAAGGAGGAGGCCGGACCTTAATAATGGTGATAAGACTGCTTAGTGCCATTATTTATTGTCTGGGTCAGACCAGGCATTAGGGTGCAGGTAGGCCCATTATCATGGTGGAACACAATGGAATGGTCACAAAGATGCCCACCCCAAGCCCCAGGAACACCACCACCCACACCACAGGAACACTACTGGAGGGGGACCCTATACCAAGTAAGTGGAGGTAAGTATTTTTTTTAAGTACCATTGGGGGTTCCTTACATTGGGCCCCCTGCCTGGCACTGGGTATGTTGGGCTTGCCCAGGGGACACTAGTCCCCTGTGGTGGGCATTGGGGTGGTGGAAATGACTCCTGTCTACATGTAGACAGGAGTCATTTTTTTGCTGCTTGGGTGTCATAAAATGACGCTAGGCTCGTTAGCTGCATATTTTTTGAAGCTAACGAGCCTAAAGTCATTTCAGACCCACTAGCGCCATTTTCCCTAGCATCATCCCTGACCAGCCAGCATCTTTCTTTCAGATGTTAGCCATTTCTAAGCACCATCTTGCGTCATTTAATAAATATGGCGCTAAGATGGCTCTAAGGAATTGAGCTAATAAAAATGACGCAAAACTGCATTAGCGCAGTTTCAAGTCATTTTTCATAAATATGGCCTAAACCTCTTTCATATCCTCTAATCATTTGGTACAGGATTGCCCTACTCATGAAAAAGAATGCTGTGGTTGTCCACACTTCCCTGCTAGAAGAACTCACAGCTGCCTCCCCCTCCTACCAGTATTTTATAATTTGGTTCGAAGGTGTGTGTTAGAAATGGGGTTTCTGGTTGGCTGGGGTATGCACCTAAGCCAGGCAGAACCCACCACTCTACACACTCAAGATAACCCCTGCTCACCCCCTGGGAAGCTTGGCACGGGCAGTTAGGCTTATACCAGAGGTCATGTGTAAAGCAGTTGCACAACACACACAACACACTTGACAAAATAGGTACACCACAAAGGAGACACAACAAGCAGTTATATAAAAATAAACTGTATTGCATAAACCAACATTATATCAAACACGACATGTATCACTAATACCGTGCTACACAAGCAGTTGTCAGAACATCACACAGGTCTCTAGTACTCTACGAAAATAAGCAGTAGTCAAGTAAACATATAGATTATTGGTATTCTGCATCACAAGCAGTAGCCATGTTGTCATTATCACCCAAAAAGGCACATATCAGAGT
Organism: Pleurodeles waltl; assembly: GCF_031143425.1. Lineage (NCBI taxonomy): Eukaryota > Metazoa > Chordata > Amphibia > Caudata > Salamandridae > Pleurodeles > Pleurodeles waltl. The sequence goes on along the minus strand of NC_090447.1, from coordinate 320,008,379 downwards.
AAACATATTATTGGAGATGCAAAGACACCATCATCAATGCACATACAATCAAACACTCCCCGAGTGGCAGACCATTATTATAACATTAACAAATGCACATATCAGGGGAAAACATTAGGTCCTGAACGCCAAGACGACATCAGGAATGTACATCCCATGAGGCAGAACATGCATGGATTCGCGGGGCAAGCTTGCTGGGTCTCCGCCAGAAACAAACCAAAGGCGGCTACCAGTGAGTTCACGGGGCAGCCGCTGGCTAGGGCAGTATCTACACTCCCCTCCAGCATGGTAGACCTGGACTGGTCCCCGGGCTTAGCCGCAGCACACCAGTTTCCTGCGCGTTCGTGGTGCATCTGCTTCTCCCCGGCGGTTCTGGTGCCTCACGCTGCTCGTCTGCTCCTTTGACGCTGCAGCTCCCAGAAGAAGGGCCCCTGAGGCGGGTCCCGCAGGTGGTAGCGGCGGCGGGGCAGCAGCTGCTCCTTTCCGCACTCCAGCTTCAACTACCGCCCCGCGAAAAAGAGGAACTCTCAAACTTGCGCTCGATTCGAGTAATCAGTACTCAGCCCGCATGTCTGAGTGCGCACAACACACAGTAATGGGCCTGCTCCTTCGCTGATTTCACCGATGGCAGGCTCTAGGAGTCGCCCACGGGGAGGTGGACACAGTGGCCCCACGGAGAAGGCTTACACAGCCTTATGGTTGTCACGAGGCACGTCACCCTATTCTGTCCACCAATGTTTGGAGACTCGGGTGGACTCCACTCCCAAGGGTTGCTCTCCTACACTGGGCGGCCAGTAAAACCAAGGGGAGAGGAGCCACGCTGAGGGTTTCAACTACGACGATGCGCCCTCCAGCACACCGATCCAGCTGATGGGGCCCCTGTGGAGGTGTTCTCTCGGTGCGGCCGGCGGTGGGGGGCAGTTCAAGTGCCATGCTCAGGAAATTAGAGAGCCAGGCACCTGTCTGCTCCAGGAACAAAGTGCCTCACACACTCTCCTCATGGCACCAGACAGGAGGGAATGGACAATAGTGAAGGAAGTATTTTGGTTCCAAGTGCTCATCCATCGATACTAAATCTGCCCTTGGTATCACCAAGGGGCACTCCTCTGATGCCAGAGGCCAAAGGGCAGGCACAAAGTGCACTCCTTGGCTCCTTGGGAGGTACTAATGGGGTACAAAGGGGGAGGCAGACCAGCACAACCAAGTATGTGGCGGTTCCTCCTGGCCACGCAGTAGTGCCTTAACTGGGACAGAGTTGGGGGCAGGCTGGCAGCAGGTCAACAAGCAGAAAAGCAATCTTGTTGAGTCATTTAGGCCACCCAGCAACAACCAGGCTGCAGGCCAACAAACAAAAGGGCAGTCCAGATGAGTCCTTCATGAAGTCCAGCAGCCCCTCTGACAGAGGTTCAGTCTCAGTTCTAAAAGTGCTCCAATAATGTGAGGGACACCCCCCTGTACTTATACTCATTTTGCACAGCCTCCATAAAGGGGGCAAAGGGTTACGACCAGCACTAACCGGTCCCAGGGATGTCCCCTTTCTCTTTTCCCCTCCAGCACTGACTCCAGACATCAGACGGGAATAAACAAGCCCTTTGTCTGAGGCCAGGGCACAGCCTTTACAAATGCAGATGTACCCCACCTCTCCTCTCCCAGCTGATAAACACCATTCAATAGGCAGATGCCCTCTTGTGACACCTCCACCTTCCCTGTGTACAGGGTGTCTGAAAAGTATGCACAAAGCCCAGCTGTCACTCTGCCCCAGACGTGGATTGGAGTCATGCTGCAAAACACCAGAATCATAAGCACAGAAAAATGCTCACTTTCTAAAAGTGGCATTTCTATAATGGTAATAACAAATCCACCTACACCAGTAAGCAGCATTTCTCACTACCATTTCAGCCATACCAAACATGCCTACGCCACCCCTCATAGATCAGACAATACCGCTTAGACATATGTTAGGGCATTTCCAATGCAGTCCTATGAGCGAGGCAGCACTCACAGTAGTGAGGAACCAAATAGGCTGTTTGTCACTACTAGGATATGTAGGCCCATATTTATACTTTTTGACGCTAAACTGCGCTAACGCAGTTTAGCGTCAAAATATTTTGCGCCGTCTAACGCCATTCTGAAGCGCCATGCGGGCGCCGTATTTATGGAATGGCGTTAGACGGCGCAATCAGACCGGCGCTGCCTGGTGTGCGTGGAAAAAAACCACGTAGACCAGGCAGCGCCGGCGTTGGGAAAAAATGACGTTAGGGCGTCTTAAAATGGCGCAAGTCCGGTTGACGCTAAAAAATCGTCTTAACCCGACTTGCGCCATTTTTTTTCGACGCCCATCCCCCATCAACATGACTCCTATCATTGTAAAGATAGGAGTCATGCCCCCTTGCCCAATGGCCATGCCCAGGGGACTTATGTCCCCTGGGCATGGTCATTGGGCATAGTGGCATGTAGGGGGGCACAAATCAGGCCCCCCTATGCCACAAAAATTAAAAAAAAAAATACTTACCTGAACTTACCTTAATGTCCATGGGATGGGTCCCTCCGTCCTTGGGTGTCCTCCTGGGGTGGGCAAGGGTGGCAGGGGGGGTCCCTGGGGGCAGGGGAGGGCACTCTGGGCTCATTTTGAGCCCACTTGTCCCTTAACGCCATCCCTGACCCAGGCGTTAAAAAGCGGCGCAAATGCGCCGTTTTTGGCCACACCCACTCCCGGGCGTCTCTTTTGCCCGGGAGTATAAATACCACGTAAAGGCCTGGGAGTCATTTTTTAAGACGGGAACGCCTCCCTTGCATATCATTAACGCAAGGAAGGGGTTCACGCTAAAAAATGACGCACACTCCGGGCACTTTGGCGCCCGAAGCGTCTAACGCCAGAGTATAAATATGGCGTTAGTTGGCGTTAGTTCTGCGTCGAATTTGCGTCGAAAAAAACGACGCAAATTCGGCGCAACCAGAGTATAAATATGGCCCGTAGTACATGTCCTATTCTTGACGTACACATCACCCTGCCCTTAGGGCTAACTAGGGCCTACCTTAGGGGTGACGTATATGTAGTAAAAGGGGATTTCCAGGCCTCCAAGTGAATTTACATTCTAGGTCCCTGTGGCAGTAAACTGCGCACACAGACTCTGGGGTGGCCGGCCTGAGAGGTTTGAAAGGCTACTTTTGTGGGTGACGCAAGCTGCACTACAAGCCCACTAGTAGCATTTAATTTACAGGTCCTGGGTATAGGTAAATTAAATGTGCCAATTAGGTGTAAGCCAATCATACCAAGTTTAAAAGGGAGAGCACATACACTTTAGCACTGACATGCACTTTAGCACTGATGAGCAGTGGTAAAGTGCCCAGAGTCCTAATGTCAGCAAAAAGGGTCATAAAAAATAGGAGAAAGAAGGCAAAACGTTTGGGGATGACCCTGTAAAAAGGGCCAGGTCCAACAGTGTGTATAGAGACAAACCCATCCTTTTTCCTTCCATGGGTTTCGTCTTCCCACCTGGGTGTGCTTGTGCTCCTCTCTACCCTTTTATTGGCAAAAATCTCTTGCCCCTGACACCAGGTTCTGTCCCCTTTTTAAACCTTTAAAGGGTCTCTCTGGGTTAGTGACATGGCAGTTCATGTTTGTCTTCTCTCCTTGACCTTCCCATGCCAAATGGATTTTCTGCCCTTGAACAACCTGTCTCTGAAGTGGTCGGTCCCCTACTGGGCTGCTCACAGGGTCCAACCAGGACTTTTTCACATTGCACATGGTGAGCAGTGTTTATTTTGAGACAGAATTGTCCCTGTGTTACATAGAGAAGAGGATCTCTTCACACATACGTTATTAACAATATGCATATGAAACACAGTTTGAAAAGACAACAGTAAATACAGTATAGAAGCTGGATAATAAATTAGTGACAGATTTAATGGTGAGATGGAATAGCTCTTGAAAATGAGAAAAGATGGGATTGGTCATGGACAGGGCATTCAAGGTCTCGAGTACTTTACCAGAGAAGTATTGGTTTAGAGTGGATTTCTTTTTGGAAGCTGGTAACTCGAGGCACACTGGGGTACTTCTCAGACTTGTACTTCCACCAGACATAGGCGTGATGCTTTGTGTGTAATGCACGTCCCTGTGTATGCTGGAAGATTCAAGTGAACAGCATTTTCAGGGATTCAAGAACTGGGGTGACATTGTCAAATGTCCTAGTTACTCCGTGAGCTACTGACTGAAAAAATGCCTTGAGTGTTGCCAATCAAGCATTTTGGAGAACTTTTAAAAATGCATTTCCATTTTCAGTATTGCAGATAAGCGAACGTCAGGTTTGGAAATTAAAGGTCTAAAATTTCTCCCTAATCTTAAATTGTACATGGCATTATGACCAAATTATGTCCATGTCTGTTGAGCCTAAAATGAATTCTAGGGATTTGGCTGATGTAACAAATTAAGGGGATATGTCAACAGATCATGTGTTTGGTCCATCCAGTGCTATGGCCTGTTCTGGAATCTGACTGGGAGACTTGTGATTAACTTGCTGTGGATGCTTGTCAATGGGAAGTAGTTTCCGGGAAGTTCATGGTCAACTTCAAATTAGTTTTAGGGGGAAACAGAAATGCCTAGTGTTAAAAACCATCAGGAAATGAAGTGAGCAGTAAATAGGAGTTAATAATCTACAGCCAGAGGAGCATGAGAACTTTCAAATGATATTTAGACAGATAAGGCAGACTAGGGTGAAATTATAATTTTTGGGGTTTTGTTTCTTTTAGCTCCTTGAGTTTGTCTGCAGTAATTGGCAAGAAAACATTCCCAAAGGCAAAGATATGTTCTCCTGTATATTCAGTTTTGCCTCAGAGGGAGGGGCAACCATGGAAGTCAAGGAATATGGTATCCAAGCAGCGTAATTGATCATAAAGAGGATGTGCCCGTGATCAGACCCGTCTGGAGGTATGGGGAGTAAAGCCTGAGAGGAGAATTTATGAGCAATAAGTGGTTAAAGGGTGGAGCGGCTTTGCAGATAGGGAGGGTATACAGAGATTAAGTTTAATTTCAGAGAGAAAGCACTTTAGTGAAGATGTGACATGCTCATTTTCTTGGTGGAGATTTACATTTTCAAGGATTTAAGGGACAGATGTACTAACGCTTTTTATGGTAAGAAGCACTATAAATCAGTTTGCAGCTGCAAAAAAGTGTTTTTCTGCGTATCAATCACAATCTAGGAGTCAATAAAGTGTAATGTCCAACTCTCTAGTACTAATAGTGCAAGCGACACCTCCTTCTATCTGTACTAAACGTATATTTAAGAGTATTCCCATGTTTTGATGTTTTGAGGCAAAATCGCACAAGCATTAAGAAGTATATGAAGTATTACTACAGTAGTACTATTTCACATACTCATAAAAGTCCTTTGTAAATTGGCCTCATATTTTTACTAGTGGTTTAACCTTGCCTAAAGTGTTTGGGCTCCTAGCATCCGCGGGTAAGCTTCCCAAAAACTCTTATTTATTGTCAGTTGTAAATCTTGGAAAGCGTATATTTATGATTTTGCGAATACCATTGTGACTTGGAGCAAAACACTGATTGTATATGCTAAATATATAAAGTAAACACAATGTGTCACCCTCCTCAATGTCAATGTTCGACTGTTGAGTAGGCTCCCTTCAATGTGGTAATTAAATTAGGCATTGCCAACCTACTCATTAACCAAACTGGTGCCGTCATGCATCCTTAATGATGACACAGTTTCAATAGCTCTAGCCATATTAGAATGAATTGGGCAGAAGGACAAGGATATTTTATGTAACATGTGGCCTCAATTTACTTGACCTTTTGTGAAAACAAATTTAAAAACAGTTGTTTCCTGTACCACAATTGTGGTCTCCAAAAAAGTGTCAACAAGGAATTCAGGGGCAGATTTACCAGCATTTTTCTTCGTGGATGCGCCAATTTGTGGCGCATAATGTTATTTGTGATTAACATAGCCACACAAATCAGATTTGTGTGGCTCTGCGTCAGATTTGTTCCCAAAAAAGTAACACAAGGAAGTGCATAGTGCAGCCTTGTATTAACTTGCGTTAGAGAGGTGTTCCATGGTTGGAGCATCGGTGTTCCCATGCATCTACCCATGGATTGTGGTGCATTCCCAGATGTACCAAACCAAGGGGCAGATGCTTTCGCGGTCGCAAATCAACTTACATCGCGGTGCAAGTCACAAATAGGAAGGGAACACCCCTTCCTATTTGCGAGTCGGAAAAACATTTTGCGAGTCGGTTCCGACTCGTAAAATGTGTTTCTGCATCGCATGAGGTCATTAGCGCCTCGCAAACGGCGTTTTTTGCTGTTTGCGAGGCGCTAATGCCTTCGTACATCTTGCCCCTAGTAAACCTTGGAATGTGTCAGAGTGCTACACCTCCCTGAACCAGGCATAAGGAGAAATATTGTTATTTCTCCTCTTTCCTGCTTCTTTCCATGTGTGCTGTAGAATTTTATTACAAGACTGGAGGCTCATATTATGCAATCTTTTCTTGCTATAATTTTAACAGCAGCCAAGTAAAAACTACAGTTCCCAGTGAAAAACAAACTACAAAGTGACATTATGAAGGAACAACCAATAGGATATCGAACACCAGTACTAATATCTTAACTGCGAGCAACAAGACCTCTTTTCTTGCTGCTCGCAGTCAAGATAAGTATCACTATGTTTTTCCTCAATTCATAATGTTGTTTAAATGCAATGTTATAATTATTTATATTGAATACTAATGTTTAGCTTGTTTATGCGCTTTGTACGCGCATGTTACTTTACTTCAACAGCACGTCTTTCAACGGTCTTTTTCTGCCGTTCAGCAGTGCGTCTTTCAACGGTCTTTTTCAGCCGTTATAGACGCGCGTGTGCAAGCGCGTATGCCTTTCATTCCCCACCTGAATAACGCGTCGTTCAGCCCTCACCTTGGAGCTCATTTCGAGCGTATTTTTGCTCGTTTTTTCTTCGGGTCGGGCTCCGGTTCTACACGCAGCTCGAGGCGCGTCTCCTTCTGAGACTGTTTGCTTCTTGGGAACCGCCCCAAATTCGGGGCTCCTGCCCACTTTAGCCACTCCTTCTCTGTTCTCCTCATAGTTTAACCCCTGGTTAACCGGACAGTTTTCACTACAGGTATTTTGACAAATCTCTCATATATTTTGTATTTTTCTGATACATATATATTTATTACTAATCCATTTTTTACTACATTGGCCGAGGAAGAAGATTCCCAAGTTTTCCAAGAAAATTTGAAATCTTTTATCAAAGATTCAGTTCAGCAAGCAGTTGCTGTTTCTATGTCTGACATAACAAAAAATTTGGAAGCCTCCTTTTCTAAAATTATGTCCACTTCTAAAGTGCCTTCTAGCAAAGGCAAGAAACGTGCGGCTACCCTCCCGGTGCCTTCAAAAGGCGTTTCTTCTGGTCCTTCTACCCGAGAGGTGTTTAAATCGGGTTCCTCTCTTTCTCCAATGCATATAACTCAATTGAGAGACACTGATGACGAGGATGATGACTCCCCTAGTCATACTGATGATATGGACGGATCTTCGGATCCTTTTTCTTCTGGGCCTCTGGAGAAAAGGCGTAAAATTTCTCCTGGTGACGGTGGTGACGTTCACCCTGTGTCTCATATTTTGGTGGGCCATTCTGGTGAGCCCATGTTTGACCCTTCCCTAATGGTTCATCCAAATTCAAAAGAGTGGTACCCGTCTGACCATGTTGCTGACTATGTCTCCTTCTTTTTACGTCACCCTCTTGATAAAGCTATCCGGAATAAACTTAAATCAGAATGTCCTCGCCCCTCGTTACCCGATAACATTACTTCTACCCCAGTTATTGATCCCAATATGCTCATGTTTTTCATCAAATTTGCCAAGGAGCCCAAAAAAGGTGTCGATAGAGCCTGGTCAGGTTGTCAAGACAAGCTTCTGGATTTGGTGGGTCCTCTCACCATGATTTTTGATTTAGCGGAGGAGGCTAAAATGGACAACATACCGATAGATCCTGAGGTTCTTTCGAACTGGGCGCAAAGCGCCATTTGTATGTTGGGCAATGTCAATACTCAATTGTCCATTAAAAGGAGGAAAAGTCTCCTGTTAAAGATTGATCCCAAACTGGCTTCTTTAGCCTCCAAGGACAATGGTCCATCAGCTAAGGGCCAATTATTTGGGGATTCTTTTATCAAGGAGCTTGGCAAATATGTTTCCACCTTTGCATCCCTTGACAAAGCTCAGCTTTCCATGAAAAAGATTTTTTCATCTCTGGTTTTTGCCAGGGCCGGCAAAGGCAGGAGTCGCTTTGCCGGCCGCTCCATCAGAGGCCAATATACAAACAGAGACTCCTACAATCAGCAACCCCAGCTTGAGACCTACACAGGATACAAGCCAAGATTCTACCCCGTTGCTCAAGAGGCTATCATCACAGGGGCTACGCCATCAAAGGAGATCAAACCTCCGGTAAGTGTTTCCAGTTCTGGCCTGCCTCCAGTAGGAGGCAGACTGGCTCTATTTCTAAATTCATGGCTTTCTCTCACTTCAGGTCCTTGGGTAATTCAATCCGTCCAAGGTTACCTTTTAGAGTTTTACCAAACCCCACTTCAATCCCGTTTTCCTCTTCCCCTTGTTTTTATCCAAGATCAAAACCGATCTTCGGCACAACGAAATCCAGTCTCTCCTCGCCAAGCATGCTATAGAGCCTGTCCTGTTCGACCCTTCAGGTTTCCTCAGCACCATTTTCCTCGTTCAGAAGAAGAATCAGACATTTCGTTTAGTCTTAAACCTAAAGATTTTCAACAATTTTGTGGTCTACTGACATTTCAAGATGGAAACTATCCTCCATCTCAGAGACATTCTGCTTCAGAACGATTGGTTGGTCAGATTAGACCTTCAAGACGCCTACCTCACGGTGCCAATTCATCACTCACACAGGAAATTCCTTCAATTCCAGTGGCAAAGCTCTTTTTATCAGTTCAGAGTTCTTCCTTTCGGTCTTTCTTCCGCTCCTTGGTGCTTCACCAAAATTCTCAAGCATGTTGCGGCTTTCCTCCGTGCTCACGGTGTTCGTCTGATTCTTTACTTAGACGATTTTCTCTTGATGGCACAGGACAAATGTCTTCTTCTCGACCATCTTCAATTTTGTCAGAACCTTCTTCTCAGCCTGGGTTTCCTCATCAACTCTCAGAAGTCGGTTCTAATTCCAACTCAAAATTTGGAATTTCTCGGTTTTCTCATAAACACTACTCAGTCGGTGCTTCAGCTTCCTCAACACAAGGTATCCTTAATAAAAAAAAGAAATTTGTCAATCCTTATCCCTTCCTCACATCTCCCTCAGAACTCTGGCTCGTCTAGTAGGGCTCCTGGCTTCCTCTATTCAAGCCATCTTCCCAGGTCCTCTACATTATCGAGCCCTTCAACGGCTCAAGATCTGCCATCTTCACAAGGGTTTCGCTTATTCAGACCCTTTGGTTCTAGATTCCGAATCCAAGGAAGAACTCCTATGGTGGTTGACTCATCTAGATGCTTGGAATGGCAGAACTATCTTCTCTGCCGCCCCAGATCTTGTATTAGAATCCGATGCAAGTCGGACCGGTTGGGGCGCAAGATGTGGTCAGCTCTCGACTGGAGGCGCATGGTCTCTGAAGGAGTCCTTCTTGCACATAAACAGTTTAGAGATACTTGCAGGCTCCTTTGCCATCCGCACTTTTACAAAGGACAGAGTAAGTTGCACCATCCTTCTAAGGATGGACAATTTGTCCGCGGTCAGGTATATCAACCATCTAGGCGGTACCAAGTCCAAGATTCTCTCCACTCTGAGAAACATCTTTGGGAGTATTGTCTTCCTCGTCGAATCTCAGTCAAGACAGTGTTTCTCCCAGGCAGGCTAAATACAGTAGCAGACTGGTATTCCAGACATCTTCACGACTCCAGCGATTGGCAATTGCACCCTTCAGTATTCAATCATCTTACTTCCATCTTTGGCGAAATGTCCATAGACCTTTTTGCTTCTCACCTCAATTCTCACCTTCCTTTCTATTTCAGTTGGAGGCCAGATCCACAGGCTCTTGCCACGGATGCTTTACTTCAGACTTGGCCGTCATCCCTTCTTTACGCTTTTTCCCCCTTCCTCCTCATTCTTCGAGTCCTTGCACAAGCACGCAGACAACTGTCCACTCTAGTTCTCATAACTCCTTTCTGGCAGGCTCAACCTTGGTATCCAACTTTATTGGAGTTAGCAATCGATCGGCCCGTCTGGCTTCCTCACTTTCCCAACCTCCTTTTAGATCCCCAAGGCCAGCAACATCGTTTGATTCTCAGCAATTCCTTATTCCTCATAGCTTGGAGGATTTCGGGTCGTCCTGGAGAACCCCAGGAATTTCGGAAGATGCTGCTAAACTCATCCAGCAGGCTAGGGCCCCTGGTACCTCCAAAGCCTACAAATCTACATGGGCCTTTTGGAACAGCTGGTGTATGGACAGGTATTCAGATCCCTTTTCAGCTGATGTAGTGTTAGTTGTAAATTTCCTTGCTTCTTTAGCCTCCCAAGTTAAGGCCTATCGCACTATTAATCTTTACAGATCTGTCATCTCTGCCGAACATCAAAGAATCAATGGCAGACCAATCAGTGAACATCCTCTTATCTGCCAACTGTTAAAGGGAGTAAGATGTGTTTTTCCTCCATCTCCTAAGTATAATGTTATGTGGGACGTTAATTTAGTATTACAATTTCTTACAACTTGGCCAGATAATGAGTTACTCTCTCTCAAACAGCTTTCTGCTAAATTGACTATGCTCTTGTGTCTCGTCTCTCTCAAACGTGTTTCAGATGTTAAGGCATTAGATGTTACTTCTTTTTTCTTCTCTCCACTTGGTGTTTCTCTTCAAATCAAGAGACGTACTAAAACTAATTTAGCTTGTGTCAATTATCCGTTTTTTCCTTCGCAACCCAAATTGTGTGTTGGAAATTGTTTGAAAAGCTATGTGACTCGTACTGCAGATTTGAGACCATCCTCTGCCTCCAATTACTTATTTCTTTTCAGAAACCCCACAACCCTGTTTCCTCTCCTACTCTGGCTCACTGGGTCAAATGGATCATGTCCCTAGCTGGCATTGATGTGGAGTTTTTCGGTGCCCATTCTGCTAGAGGGGCTATGGCCTCTCGCGCTTTCTGGGCAGGATCCTCTTTACAGGATATTCTCAAGTCTGCAGATTGGTCTAATGAAAGTACTTTTAGACCTTTTTATTGTAAGCCAATTTCTCATGTTTCAGATTCAATTATTGCTATGCTTTGAACATGCATAATATGAGCCTCCAGTCTTGTAATAAAATTGAGATTTTCCTAGCCTTGGTGTCTGAAAGGCTAGATTTTATTAAAGACACAGAGGCGAGTATTATCCCGCCACTGTTTCTAACCCGCCCTGTATCTTTATTTCAGTGCCAACTCCCTCTTCCAAAGTTGGCTCTTCATGATTTACATGGACAACTCTTCCCAGCATTAGATTCTGCCATCAGCGTGCACTCTTCCCAGACTTCGCTCTACACTCACCATCTTCGGGATTGTTTCATGGACATTGTGACATTGGTTTCTATTTTTTATGTCATTTTGTTTGTTACTTCTCCTCTTTAGTTTCGCATCAAGAAAAGAGGACTTGTTGCTCGCAGTTAAGATATTAGTACTGGTGTTCGATATCCTATTGGTTGTTCCTTCATGATGTCACTTTGTAGTTTGTTTTTCACTGGGAACTGTAGTTTTTACTTGGCTGCTGTTAAAATTAAAGCAAGAAAAGACTGCATAATACTCACCTCCGTGTCTTTAATAAAATCTAGCCTTTCAGACACCAAGGCTAGGAAAATCTCAATTCTGAAACATACACTAGTACAGCCTGCTTGATTGCTGGAAAAAGATGAGCAGTAATTCAATAACTGCACATTTAATCCGCTTAAAGAGGGAACATTTCATCCACTTAACGGGCGAAAACCAATCATCAATGCATATGGAAACATTTGAGGAACAAGTTGCATATCTTTCGTATCTTTATCTAACCACAGATTCCCCGACCTTTAGAATATTCCCCAACTGCTACACTGAATCTGGGAGTTTTCATAACAGTGCTCCTGTTAGCTTCTAGGTGGCGCCATGTTGTTCCCCATTGACCTAATTCCACCCAGGAAGTTACAGAGTGGAACCGCAAATGGGCACCACCACTCTGTGCCAACACTTTACTTGACTCTTCCCACGCTCTTGGGTGAGGAGCACATAACAATTGGAGATACCAGTTTGCAAATGTCTAATTTGTGACCTTTTTAGGTGGTATCACAGAACGGGGAATTAAGAGGGCAGTGAGGAACCTGTGACTAGAAATAGTATCCCCCAGAAAGAGCATTGCTGAAGGTAAGTAACTTAGGGCTTCATTACGACCCTGGAGGTCTGAAGATCGCCAGGGCCTTGGTGGTGGTCTCTCCACCAAAGGGCCAGTGGTGAAGACCTCTGCCAGAAGCACCACATCCCCGCTGTTACTGCCAGTGCGGTAGGACAGCCGGGCTGGAGGACAGCACGTCCGGGCCGGCTGTCCACTGAAGTCTGTTGGCGGTGTAATGAGTCAGCTTTCTGCGGTTGTAGCACCTCCATGAAAACCCTGGCAGAAAAGCTGCTGGCGAAAGGAAATTCCTTTCCTGACGCCGGCAGGCGACTCTCCCACACCCACAACTACAATACCCCTCCACCCCCCTTCCATGTCAGCACACCCTCCCGGCATACAAGTACACACACTCACACGCACCCCGCATACACTCATTCACCAACATTTACATACACGCATTCACCAACACGCATACATACACTCATTCACTCAAACACATATATACACTCTTTCACTCACATGCATACATACACTCATTCATTCACACACATACATACACTCATTCATTCACACACATACATACACTCATTCACTTGCACCAACAGACACGCATTCACACAAACATTCAAATACGCACTCACTTCAACAATCATACATGCATTCATGCACGCATTCAAACATGCATTCAAACACCCATACACACATGCATACACACACGCATTCAAACACCCACACACACATGCATTCAAATACCCATACAAAAACACATTCAAACACCCATACACACATGCATTCATACACGCATACATACACGCATTCAAACACCCAGACCAGACACACACACATTCATCCATACATACACACATGCATACACACTTATATTCACAAACGCAGACAACACCCACTCACACACGTACACACAACACCCCTCACCCTCCCACCACCCTCCCCTGTCGGACAATCAACTTGCCTTGTCCGCTGAGGATGTAATCCACCAGGGAACGGGAACAGGCGCTTCCACCATCGACAGCCCCCGCCATCAGGACACCACACGCCGTATTACTGCTTGTAATACTGCTGGTGAAGTCCTTTTGTTGTGGTGGTGACGGCGGAGGAAGTGCCTCTGTGCCGCCGAACGCCAGCATGACTGCTGGTGGATTTCCACCCAAATTGTGGCGGAAATCCTTCAGTACTCGCAATATGGCAGTTGGAAGTTGGCGGTCTTCTGGCCCCCGCGGCTTCAGCAGACTTCGTAAAAGACCGCCAAAGTCATAATGAGGGCCTTAGTCTTTTGATGGATTCTTCTAACCACCAATTCCGCACCCCATTAGACCTGGCTGTCAATGCACTTGTCGTGGCTTCACATATGTAAAGGATAAGGCACTTGGCATGCCAATGCAGTGGTATTAGCTTTGGCCCTGGCTGAAATAATCCTCAATCCTTCTGGAGGCTGGTTCTTGGTCAGTGTGTAGCAAAGTTTAATGCAGAGGACCATCCACCTTGACAACGTCCTTTTCTGCAACATCTTACTTTTCCTTGCCCCAGAAAACTCCACAAAAATTGGATCGTCCACTCAATGGACTTTGGTGCAATCACTGTAAAGGCTTAAAGCTCTGTTTGGGATCCAGTCAATGGGGTCTTTCTTCCTCTTTTAACGGGTGAGGCAGAGTAAAGAATGTTGGGACAGTGATGGATTACTCAAAGTGAAAAGGAGTCATGATTTTTGGCAAAAAGACCACCCTCGTCCTTAACATTAGTTTGTCTGGAAAAAGGTGGTGTAGGGTACCTGCACATAGAGAGCCTAGAGCTTTCTCACAAAACACACTGAAGGAGTCGCAGTGAGGGTGACACTTTTTGAGAGTCAGAAGATGCAGCCAGCAGCTGTGCATTGGCTTGAAGTGGGTGCACATGAGGAACTCAAGGGCTAATTTGAGATCTCACTGTTGTATCACTAATGGTTTGGGAGGGAACATTTGTGTCAAACGTTTAATAAACTTTATCAGGTAACTTAAATAAGAACAGATAGTCGAGTAAATGCAAAAAGGCACAAGTGGCAACAAATACCCTTCAATAGTGCCCATTGCACGATCTTACTGGGCCAAAGTCAAAACAAACAAACATCCAACATTTTGGCTTGCAAAATGTCTGTTTAGCGGACTCCATACCAGGCTACAAACTTGTCCCAGAGCTCAGCATGGACAGACTTTATAGATCGGTGTCTGGCAGAATGGATAAAATGCACAAGCTCAAGTGGTAGATCAAATGCAGTCAACTGCCACTTAATCTCCTTTCTTGGAGGTATAGATTGCACAGGTTCAGCTGGAGAACCTGTGGAAGATCCTGTCAAAGAGGTAGACTGATCATCAAAGGACAGATGCTTATACACAGGAGGTCTGGGTACCACACTCTATTTGACCAGTGCATAGCTACCAGGATGACTTGGACCCACTCATTTCTGATCTTCTTCAGCACTCTGGGCAGGGGAGGCAGTGGTGGAAAAGCAAATGGGAATCCCAAGCTCAGTTCTACTCTGAATGCACCTCCTAGAGAGAGTTCTCGTACAAGCTTCAATGCCCAGAAGCTATGACACTGTACATTCTCCACAGTCATGAAATTATCAAACCAGAATTCTCCCTAATGTCGGCTGCTGTTGGACTTTTTGCCTTACGCAGGGTCATCCCCAGTCTTTTTGCCTCCTTCCTCCTGGTTTTTCTGACCTCTCGCTGTTGGCTCTAGGACTCTGAGCACTTTATCACTGCTGACCAGTGCTAAAGCGCAGGTGCTCTCCCATCTAAAGTTGGTATGATTGGCTTATACCTAATTGGCATATTTAATTTACCTATAAGTCCCTTGTACAGTGGTATCTCTATACCCAGGGCCTGTAAATTAAATACTACTAGTGGCCTGCAGCGCTCCTCTTTTACTACATGTAAGTCACCCCTAACGTACGCCGTAGCTAGCCCTATGGGCAGGGTGCCATGTATGTAGAAAGGCAGGACATGTGCCATATTGCATGGCCTGTCCTAGTAGTGACAAACAGCCTAACTTGCTGTCTCACTGCTGTGAGTGCTGCCTTCTCATAGGATGGCATTAGAAATGCCCTGCCTTATGTGTAAGGGGTATTGTCTGAGTACAGGGGAATTTCCCCCACAATTTGGAGACTCTTGGAATCATCTTGGAACTGGACACCAAAGGCTGAAAGGACTCACCAGGAACCGCCATGGACTGCTGCTGCTGTGCTGACCTGTGACCTGCCTGGTCACTGTGAAGGACTTGCCACTTGCTGCCTTTCCCTTGTGCTGGCCTGTAGCTGGGCCCTCCACCTGAGGACCTTGTCTTAAGATTCTGCTCCCAGGGGCAGGTTGCTGTGGCCCCTGACCCCTGCATCCATTTCTTCACGAGGGGTGCTTCTCCGTGGTTTGCAGCGCGCTTATGGAGCCTTGGGAGCTTGTAGGCTCCTTGCTGCATTGTGCCCCTTTAAATAAGATCACCGCAGCGGCCCGGGAAGCTGAAAGAACACTCGCGCACCGCATCGGGTGCAGGCGAGTGTCTGCTCGGGCCCCAGGAGGCGTCTGATCTTCTTGTGGCTTCACGGCAGGACCAGGGGAAGACGCGGGAGTGCCCCCTGGCCTCTGCGTTAGGAGCAGGACGCTCCTTTTCTGCTGTTAGGTAAAAGGGGCATTATTGTGCCCCCCCCCCCTTGGTGGAAGGGCCAGTGGAGGCCCAGGGGGGCCCCCAGAGATCGCGGGTCCCGGGATAAAGGATATAGGCCTCCATCCTTCTTCAGCACAAGGAAATCAAGAGATAAACAACCCATCCCCATTTTTGAGCCCAATACCGTCTCAAAGGTCCTTTTGGAGAGTAGAGATTGCACCTTTTCCAGTAAAATGGATAGGTTCTCCTCTAATAGCCAGTCTGATGTGGGCATAAGGAGTAGTGGGTCAGTAAGGAATGGGAGAGCATAGCCCTGCTGGATTTGATGGACTGCCACCTTGGGAGAAAATGTTGAATCTGGTTTCTCCCCAGGGTGATTGTGTGAAGCTAAGAGCAAACTAAAGTGGCATGGACACTGATGCTGCAAGGGAGGAGGATTAGGAAGATTGGTGCTCCTTGTGGCCCGCACATTGTCTATCTGATCCCTGTCCCCAGCCAACAAAGGATGGGGTGACTGCTGGGGGATAGAGAGCTGGCGTTGTCTATATGCCAAACCTCTGGGAAAGCCCCAGAAGGACCAAAACTGATGAGGGAACTGTCTGGCAGGGGTTCAAAGGTCCAAATAGCACACCTTGGCTTGGCTTTCCTTAAAGCACTCTAGATAATAGTAAATTTGTTCACCAAAAAGGCATACCCATGAGAGATGCCTGCATACATCTTGGAAAGCCTAGGGATTTTATCCACAGGTGGCGACAAAGCACCACACTTAGTGACAACTGCTCACCCACATCAGTAGTATCCAGTCCAGCTCAAATTATTAATTTGCCTGTATCCTAACTATCCTGAATAGTTTGAGTCAAAGAGGCCCTGAACTCCTCTGGGACTGCTGGGAAGATTTCGCTGGTCATGTCCCAGAGGACATGCATACAAAGGTCTCGTAGATAACTGAAATGGACTGACCTCAAAACTAGATAGTCTGAAGAGAACATACATTTTCAAATGGCTCAGTCCTTTCTGACTCCCCGTCTGGGGTAATCATGGGGAATGAATTGGGATTCACCTTGCTGGTGGAAGCTTGTACCACATAACTCCCAGGTGTAGGATGCTGTGTAAGAAAATCAGGGTCACTAGGCACGAGGTGATGTTATCTGACCACCTCTCTGTTCACTGATGGGCAGGAGCAAGGTTTAGACCAAGTGCCGTAAGGGTGGCAGTTAGGGCTTTAATAAACATTAGTAAGGGCTCAGAAGCAGGTGGCACAGGCTGAAGGACCTAACTAAGCTTGTTTGTTTAACTTCAACAGAAGGAGGTTGTAAATCTAGTGCCTCAGCAGGGCTTCTGATAATTACAGCAAAGGAAGCACTCTCAAGGGCCAGGGGGTGAAACCAGCAGGGGAAGTAACAAGCCCATTCGTCTCCTGTAAATCCATACAGCAGATTAGCTGTCTGCCAGAGAGCAAGATATATTGAAAAAAAGAGAAAGTACCGTACAGAGAGGGGAAGTTGATGCCATTACTTTGTCATTTTCTTTATATCAGCTCAGCACTTAATTGACCAATAGCTTAATACTCTTTTTGTAGGGAACATCTGGTTTGACACACTTCAACTATTGTTTCTAGGACTGTCATTCACATTTTGGGTCAGTCTGAATTAGAGTGCACATTGGTTCCTGTAATGGGGAAAAGAAACAAAGTGGTGAGGCAGTGTTGGTGGACCACCATGGGTCAATTGTGGAAATAATACATTAACTAGAGCAATGAGAACTGAAATTGACCGTTCAGTAAATTACACTGGATTATGAGGGAAATCCCCCTCTGTCAAGATGGCTACCATGTCTGACATTGTGGCTTCCAGAAATAGTTATGAAAGGCCAGACTGAACAGTGGGTAAGCGTCCTGAACAATCTCCCATGAAATACTGGCCTGAGTGCTGGCTACAGCATATCGGGCAGCTGCAGGGTAAGTGTATGGTGAGATTTCTCCCTCATAAAAAGATGTATCAAGAGATGAGGATGATACTGTACTTGGAGGTGGCGGATCCTGAACATCGAGCAGTTGGTCTGCTGTTAGTGCTGTAGGTGAAATCAGAAGATACCAGTGACTGTGGATTTTGCTAGATAGGGTTTCCACTGGTCCTTACTGTCAAATATGGAGTCCGGTGAGGAGCACAGCCACTCACCATGAAGCCAGGACACCAATGCCAAAATCATCAGAACATATTCGAGAAAGGAGCAGTCAACAGTGCTCGTAGGAGGGAAGAATATCAAGAGATAACATAGCATATTAGAGATGACATGAGACAAGGAGGAAAAAGAATACCACAAATGAGAAAGCACAGTGAAAAACAGAACACAAATAGGCAATCCAATCTTCTCAAAAGATGAAACAGTTGAATGTGTGAAAGTTGGTCATGAGGTAAGAAGGGGTGCCATGTTTTCAATCAGCTTATGTGTGACATTTCCATGATTGTGATGCATGCATGTGTCCTATAAATAGCTTCTAGCAGTATGATGTAACAGATCATGTTGTAGATATCCCCTGCCTCAGGATTCTGTTGCTAAAAGTCTCTCCAGGCACTTACGAACATGCCAGACTCGAATAATGACTTCTTCCTGTATGTTTATTGGATTTTTGTCTCCTTCTTCACTCCAGCAACACCCCCCAGACTCCTGCAGTTCACTATTTTACTTCAGGCTCTGGCACTTACCTCCCAACAAGCTTCACAAGCTTTCACTTCCATCAGGCTGCAGCAACATTCTGCTCTTCCATGTGCTTGCAGTGCTCCATCCAAGCTTCTAAGGCACCTCTATCCAGCTTCCTGAGGCACTCATTATCTCATGCTTCCCCAGATCTCTATCTCTACAAACTTCAGTAGCATCCTTCGCCATCAAACTTTAGATTTCAACTATCTGATTAGATGAGAGAATCCCTATTTCTTAAACCACGCATGTCTGTACTATGGCCTTTTCCCACCTAAAACATTATCTTTAGTGCATTACAATTTGTTCTATATATTCTTCTGATCTCCTCCAACATGTTTGCAGGTATGCCACAGAGCTTCAGTGTGTTCTTCCTTTCTTTCAGGTTCTTGAGCAGTCCCACTCCAAATTCCTACAGCACTTTCATCAAACAGGCTTCTGCAGTACTCCCTGCGTTTGTGCACCTGAACTAATGAATCCTTTGTGTGGCTGCAATCCTACTGCAAATACTTCTCTCCATCCATGCGCTCAACTTTCACACAGTCAGCAATCCAGGCATCCACTCACCCACTTATCTGAGTACTTGCCCATCTATGGACTCACTCATCCATACATTCATACATCCATTCATTCATTCTCCAGACCTGGGCCAAGACTTTACTTATAAAGGTAGTTCTTCTCACATCTTGTAACAAGTGAATTGTGATGGCTACTTATCAAATACCTTCAAAATCAGAAGAGGCACTATGCATGGTTGCCTTCTTTCACCCCTCCTTTTCCGGCTGGAACAGTATTCATTGGCTACTGCCATACACCAATCTGTAGGTATTGAGAGCATCTAGTAGCAGTCAAAGACCTCAGACTTCTTTCAGCAGCTTAGCTCATTTAATGAATGAATGAATAAATTAAAAATAATTTATAAAGCATGAACTGCTGTTTCCACAGAAACATCCTGGCACTAACCTAACCAAAGTGAGGGAGCCTGAATGCAACTCTCTCAAAAGCTGGGTCTTTAGGACTTAAATTCAGATTATACTTCAGTCTACGTAGGTGCTCTGGCATGGAATTCCACAACCTGACCTCATTGACCGAATCATTTGCAGCCAAGCAGGTGAGAGCTTTTCTGGAAACCAGCGAGATACTGGATGATGCTGAAGCGGTTTCCTAAGCAACCACAGCACTGAATTCGCTATGCTGGTGGTATTGGATCTCCACATGACAGAGAATGTCGATAGTGTCAGTACCCTGATTCGATCTCTAAGTAGCTTTGAAACAAGCAAACATCTCCTTACCGGTGGACAATTGTGGCCAGGTGTTAAAATGATACAATGACGAGGCAAAAATAGTGATAGGGAAATTGACAACAAGCAAAACGCCAGGGTCACATGGGCTTCTGGTGGATTTTTAGAAGAGATATGTAGTCACTCTCTCTCCACGCCTGCTGGCCGTGTAGCAGGAAGCAAGAGCGCAGGGGAGTCTCAGCCCCACAGTGAACAAGACAATTTTTGAAAACAGACAAAATACCCCATAAACATGAATCAAACTGTTAAGGCGGAGAAACCATAGCTATATTTTAGTCACAAGAGACTAGATAGTGTATTTCACACACTGGGTCAATGAACCGAACCAAATCTGCTTTGGAGAAAATGTCATTTAAAATACATCAAAAACATCACATATATCAGATGATAATCAATTCAACTTCAATAACCACACCAATTTATTAGAAAGTTAATGATTTATTTCCCTATATTAACAACCCTAAAGTCACAAAAATAATTCTCAAACACAAATGATACATACAGAGAAACAACAAAGGCTGATTCGAATGCCAGATATATCCAAGTTTAATCAATACAAAAAGACAAATTATCTCAATGGTTATTACTCAAAACCACAGCAGCAGACTCTGAGCAAGAGAAATTGAATACATCTGATAAAGATAAGACAAAAAACATCAACGACAATTCATGAGAATAATACCTCACTAACCACTAATTAGCATCAACATGTTGGCCTTCATGTAAAAGTGTTAGTAACACAAATTTAGAAAACATCTAACTACGGCACTATCAAAAACAAGCAGCAGTAAATAAACATTTGCAGCTGGTACCTGAAATACAAAAGACAAATACCAATTCACAGCTCATACATTTACCAAATAACTATGGTAATCAGCAACAACGTCTGCTTCGTCTGTGAGACAGCAACATCAGGCACCATGATCAGGACATGAACGGGAATAAGGGTAGAGGTGATGATTTAGAATTTGAACTATAAAATACACTAAGGTGGTCATTACAACCCTGGCGGTCGGTGTTAAAGTGGCGGGAAAACCGCCAACAGGCCGGCGGTAAAAAAAATGGAATCACGACCTTGGCGGAAACCGCCAACATAGACAGCCACTTTAACACTCCGACCGCCACGGCGGTACAAACAAACACCGCAGCGGTAACCGCCAACAGACAGGCGGAGGACAAAGTACCGCCCACAGTATTACAACAGTCCAATCCGCCACCTTTTCCGGGCCGGATTCACCGCAAACAAAAACACGGCAGAAACAGGACTTGGAAGGGGAAACGCTCACCTCTACACACCCCACGAGGAACCAGGACGCCTTGGAACCGGAACTCCAGATAATCCCTGCCTTTGTCTTCCTGCTCCTCTACCAGGAGCACGAACGCCGGCGGTGAAGACCATGGTGAGTACTGCACCTACGACACAGGGGAGGGGAATGAAAAGAAAGTGACACACACACGCAACACGTAACACCCCCACCCCCACCCTCACCCACGACAACACACACACTAATACATCATGATACATTACAGTTACACCCCCAACCCCCCTGGAAGAATGCAAAGACAAAAGGAAATGATTGTAACAATTGTAATCGGTTAAAATTAAGTATTCAAAAAATATATATCCACTATTAACAAATATATACACCATTAATACAAGTCCAAGGTATTCCACCATTAAAATCTGTGGACCACTGGGCCCAAAATGCACGGGCGAGGCCCACACAAGATACCCGATCAAAATGGAGAGAACACTGCTGGGGCATCAGTTCGAAATACAACAGGCACCTCAGGGGGAAGGGAAGGGGGGGCACCTCAGCCGGATGAGTGCACAAAGCCAGATCCACGAGGGGGCTCCATGCCCATTGATGTATCCTGGGGAGTGCAAAGCCACAGTCTCTCAAGTCTCTACAGTGGGTGGTGGTTTGCCCACTACTTTATCCTGGGGAGTGCAAAGCCACAGTCTCTCAAGTCTCTCAAGTGGGTGGTTTGCCCACTGCTTTATCCTGGGGAGTGCAAAGCCACAGTCTCTCAAGTCTCTACAGTGGGTGGTTTGCCCACTGCTTTATCCTGGGGAGTGCAAAGCCACAGTCTCTCAAGTGGATAACAGTCTCCACTGGTTCTGGAGGGGGCTTTGTGCCCAGAGTGTTTCATCCTGCCAGGGACTGAGATAGTGGATGTCTTTCTCCACTGGTTCTGGAGGGGGCTTTGTGCCCAAAGTGCTTCATCCTGCCAAGGACTGAGGTAGTGGATGGGATACTCCACTGGTTCTGGAGGGGGCTTTGTGCTCAGAGTGCTTCATCCTGCCAAGGACTGAGGTAGTGGATGTATCTCTCCACTGGTTCTGGAGGGGGCGTTGTGCCCAGAGTGCTTCATCCTGCTCGTGGCGGCCCCAGTAGCGTCTGAGCTTTTGGCGCTTATTGGCCTGCGGTGCTTGTGGCGGCGGTGTCTTGTGAAGGGACGCTTGTGGCGGCGGCGTCCTTGGCAGAGGTGCTTGTGGCTGCGGTGTCCTTGACAGCGGTGCTTGTGGCGGCGGTGTCCTGTGAAGTGGTGCTTGTGGCGGCTGTGTCCTTGGCAGTGGTGCTGGTGGCGGCAGTGTCCTTGGCAGCGGTTCTGGTGGCAGTGATGTCCTTGGCAGCGGTACTTGTGGCGGTGGTGTCCTTGACAGCGGTGCTTGTGGCGGCGGTATCCTTGGCAGCGGTGCTGGTGGTGGTCTTGTCCGCCATGCAGGTTTTCAGTGACTTGCATGTCTTTCTGTGCCCCTTCCCCACCTTGGATGGTTGCTCAGCTGTCTTCCCACTCCCAACTGCACTCCTGAGAGAGGCTTTAGTGGTAGATGTTTTGCCTTTCTCCCACCCGGCACTGGCCAACTTTTTATGCTTTTGAGGTGGGGGACTGTCCGTGGTCTGGCTCCTTGGCACACTGGCTGCCCTGCTGCTTGGCACACTCCAGAAACCGGTTACTGCTGGCACCACTGTGCCCGGTGATGTGGTGGCTGAGGTTCTGGGTTGGGACCTGGAAAGGTGGACCATAGGGGACTGAAGGGGTGGAGGAGGTGAGGGGAAGAGGTCAAGGTTGGACATGAAAAGTTTTTTGGACACACTGGGACGGGTAGATGGAGGGGGTTTGGGAGTGGAGGAAGAGGTAGTGGTTGTAGGAGGTGTACGTTTGCTGACTTTGGGTGAAGGTGCATGGGCTGGAGGCTGTTGTGAGGTGGATGGCTGTTGGCTGGGTGTGTGGCTGCATTTGTGTACCTTGGGAGGTGGGCTCACAGACACACTGGGAGAGGACACAGGGGATGTGTGAATGGTAGTGGGGGTGGTGAGTGCAAGTGAGCGGGGTGTGGTGATGGGTGTGCTGGTGATGAACATAGTGGATGAAGACGTAATGCATGCAGGTGTGAGTGGAGACGAGACTGGGAGGGAGGAGGGAGATGTGAAGATGTGGAGGAGGGGGACACAGTGGAAGCAGTGGATGTTGGTATGTGTGCATGGGCATGATGCTTTTGTGAGTGCCTGTGGGATGTGTGGTGCTTATGTTTGCCAGAGCTTCCCTTGTGTGTTGAGGTGTGTGCATGCTGGTCTGATGGTGTGCTTGGGATAGGCTGAGGTACAGGGGTTTGGGTCTGGATAGAGGAAGTTGGAGGGGGAGGCTGGACACAGGGACAATGGTGTGAGGCCAGTGTCTTAAAAGCTCGCTGTTGGGCTGCCTGACCAGAATGAATGCCCTCAAGGTATGCATTGGTCTGTTGCAACTGCCTCTCTACACCCTGCATGGCATTCAAAATGGTAGACTGCCCAACAGTGAGGGACCTGAAGAGGTCAATGGCCTCCTCACTGAGGGCAGCAGGGCTGACTGGGGCAGGGGCTGAGGTGCCTGGGGTGAAGGAGATTCCCACCCTCCTGGGTGAGCGGCCACGGGGCACACGCTGAGGGGCTGCTGGGAGGGCGGTGCTGGTACGGGGGTGGCGGCTGTACCTGTAGATGCGGTGGGCACAGAGGGGCCTGCCACCACAAGGGAGCTCCCATCAGAGGAGGAGTATGTGTCACTGGTCTCAGCTCCTGTCCCCGCCGTGGAGCTCCCCTCACCCTCCGTCCTACTGGTGGCTTCAGAATCCATTGTCTCGCCCTCCAGGGCCATGTGGGTTGCAGCTCCCTCCTGTTCCGGTGGCACTGCTCCTCCGCCTGATAATGCTAATGCACACAAGAACAGGGAGACCACAAAAAGGGGAGGGGAAGACAGAAGAAAGACATGTTGAGTCCATGCAATACCACTACCGTTGGCGGACACTACAGACACAGAAGCCCCCTGCACTACGCTGTGCACTTTCAGTTCCCTAATTAATCACAGGGACATGGGTTACAAGGCCTATGCCCGATTGCTGCACACATGGAAGTCACAGGAGCCTGACTAGGTGTAGTTGGCTCTGAACACAGGAGGGGTGGGGTGTCACATGGCCAGCCTTACAACGGGACCTTGCCTACTAAACTCGCCCTGGCCTAGGGGAACTCACAGCCCACCTCCCCCACCCAGACACCTCCACTGCACGCAGAATCAGCTGAATGTGACTGTACTCACCCCCTTGTGGCTGTTGTGATGCCCTCAAGCACCCATTCAACTCCGGATATGCCACCGCCAGGATCCACAACATCAGGGGGTCAAATGTACGATGGGCACCCCTCCCACGTTGGGAGGCCATCCCTAGCTGGGCCTCCAGCATCTTCTTGCTCCAGTGGCGAATGTCCTCCCATCTTTTACGGCAGTGGGTGCTCCGTCTGTGGTGGACCCCCATGGCCCGGACTTCCTTGGCGATGGCACGCCAAATATCCTTCTTCTGGTCGGCGCTGACCTAAAGGAATAGTACAGGGGAAAAGGAGAAGATATAACCGTCCGCACTGTCACAGTCATTGATCCGTATCCCTACCCTTGCCATGACGCACCTGCACTCACCGTCGTTTCATGCACACTTCATTCTCCCACCCCATCTTCCATCCACACCACTCCACACAGGCATTGCCCATTCGGCATGCTCACAGTGTACTTACCTGTTTGTCTGGAGGACCGTAGAGTAGCGTGTACTGGGGAGGACCCCATCCACGAGTTTCTCCAACTCCTCCGTGCTGAAGGAAGGGGCCCTTTCCCCAGACACATGAGCCATTGCCTCTTCCAGACTGAGGTCACAGCAGCACTTGCAGTGTATGTCCTCTCCTGTCGAAGATCAGGTATCGAGTGATTGAACAGATAGAAAATGGCGGTCACATCGTCATTGGCTCCTCGGACCCATTGGGTCCAATGTTAACCAATGCAGGATTGCGCCGCGGTCTACAACCGCCTACCGCGATGGTGTACAACGCCAGCGCAGTTACCTCATATCCCCTTGTCCCACATTACAGGTCAGGCAGCCGCCATTTCAGGGGGCCACATGGCATTAATTTTAAATGCGTCACACAGATCTAGGCCTTGCATACACACTAATACAGGCACATAGCGGTTTTATAAAATTGAGGAATAAAGCTGTGTTAACGTACCTCAGTGTTGGTTGACTCTCTGCTCGCTGTTCTCCTCCATAGAGCACGTCCGCTGGAGCAGATGAGGAGGTGGCGGCATCCTCCGGTGTACAGACCACTGGTGGACCTGTCGACAATGGAGGAGCGACTTGTAATTGTCACCTACAGACTTGATCGTGCCACAATCCATGAACTGTGTGCCCTGTTGGAGCCAGACCTGATGTCAGCTAACCGCCATCCCACAGAAATCCCCCCTCTAGTGCAGGTGCTGTCAGTACTCCATTTCCTGGCAAGAGGTTCTTTTCAAACGACAGTGGCCATAGCATCAGGGATGTCCCAGCCTATGTTCTCAAATGTGTTGTCCAGAGTGTTGTCTGCCCTGCTGAAACACATGCGCAGCTACAACGTTTTTCCTCAGGTGGAGGATTTGCTTACAGTGAAAGGTGACTTCTATGCCCTGGGACATATCCCCAACATCATAGGTGCCATTGATGGGACACATGTGGCCTTGGTCCCCCCCGCAGGAGTGAACAGGTGTATAGAAACCAGATTGCTATGTACTTCCCCAGTGGCCAATAAATGCATCAATGGGCTCACATCAGGTGCCATTGTGGTATCCTAGAGACGCGAAAGGGCTGTTTCCAATCCCCCATATTATTTGTGTTGGCCCTAGAACCACTAGGTGCCAACCTGCGACAGAATTACTCTGAATTTATGCTGTAATACATTAGCTGCTTTGTCTTGATATTGTCTTGATATTATTATATGCATATGATATGACTCTATACCCTTGAAGACCACAACAGGATCATCAAATCAATCAATAAGAATCAAATTGTAAATAATACATCCACAACCGGTGAGGAATTTGTGAATATGTGGGCAAGGTGACACTGTCCTTATGTAATTACTCAGATATAAATCTTTGTTGGAAATGGGACGTATTGAAGTGAACATCACTTCTGGATTAGAGTTCAGGTAATCAAGATGGTTGTGGTCCCTCGGTGCCCCTACATATTTGGTATGCTGTGACTACTGATGAATAACAAATTGCTGCTGGCAATTTATTGTTGTATATGTAATTTTGTGTGGATGCGGAAGAAGGCCCTGACTCAAAAATGAGAATGCTCATGACTCTACATCAGCAGGGACAGTTCTTACTCACAGGCTTTCATAAGTAAGATTCTTGGAGAATGTCATTGTAGAACAATATATATGGCTTTGACTAGAACAACACATTCTTGAAATTTCACATGATAATGGCAAGCTGTATAGACTGCAGAGAGTACCGCAGAAATCCTTTTTTCAAATCCTTCTCCCCATGCTACACCTTTTGGCCTCTGTCTGGCCTCTTTCTGAGAAACTCAGTGGCCCAGATTTAAAAGGGCCTAGCTCCACTTTAGTGCCACCTTAACGTAATTTTTTGGATGCTTAGGCAGAGTTAATGTGGCCTTTTCCGCGCGCCAAATTTACAAAGTGACGCAGTGCATGGATTGCGCCACTTTGTAACCCTCTGTGCTACATTATGGATGCACCAAGAATAATGTATGCAAAGGGGGTGTTCCCCCGTAAGGGGGGCTGAAAAAATGACGGAAAGAAATCAAAGAGATTTCTTTAAGTCAGTTGTTTTGGTACTTTTAGCACCTGCTCAGAGCATCAAAAGGGGGCATGCCATTGTTTTCAATGGGCCCTTATGTACTGTTCAGGGTTAGTGCCAACAAAGACTATTTCCAAATAACATGTGCCATACCATCCTCTAGGAAGACAATAATAAGCATTCTTCCCACAAGTATAATATACTCCAGGCACTGGAGGATCATGACCATTTAACATGAAATTCCACTTACTCTGAAACAAAAACACATGTCTACATTCACTTGTACCCACATATATTCTGTCAAAATAACTTTGCGGCCTACATGTTGTGCATCTAATGCTAACTTCCCTTGTTTAGTGATGTCAGTGTACGCATGATCAATCACAGGTCTATGGTGAACTACTCCCTTATCAATCTATCTTAGCTTTGATTGCTGTACTCCTATCTTCTGTGTTATCTAGAAACTTCCATTCTACAGTTGAAAGTAAACAGGGAAGGTTATTGCGGTGTGCAAATGCCATTCCAAAAGTTAATGTATGTTCAAAGAAACCCCTTACTAAAACTATGTCATTATCCTTTGCTACTCTACTTAAATGTCTAATTTTAGGTACAATAGAAAATACTACATCATAGTTTGAAAAGAAATATTGAATATATTCCTGGTTATAGTATCGTGTTAGTAAAAGACTACAATTTATAGGATAAGTAAGCGGTAGACTATGATAAGCAAATCCCTCTTCAACAGAGGTAGAAATCTGTGTACAGACATAACAATCTTTTCGCATCCATTACAGCAACATGCTCACGCAATAAGCGATAGAAGACATTAAAAGAAAGTTATTTGTCTTCGTGTAAGTATTTATCATCTATTTTAAACCTATCTATTCCTGAAAAAATAGTAGTAGACTCTAAAGGACAAACAGTTGTGAGTGTTTCTATAGTATGGTTGGCTCCATTTGTCTCAAAAACAATCACACTCAGAATCAATAACAAATGTACAATTACACAAACAATTGCCAAACCAATACCTATACATTTACAACAACTATTTTTAGTGTGTTGATTACTCAAATTTCCCATGGTCTGTAAAGAATCAAAAAGTAGAAGCAAACAAAATTATAGCTATGCAGAAAAAATCAATAACAAAACAAAAACAAAAGACAAAAATTTCAAAAATCTTCTACTTTCATCCTTCAATCTTCAAACTTCAATCCCTCCTATTTTTTTTTTCCAATAGTTCATTCACACTATCAGGATTCTCCTTATCAAAATTTGGGTAAAACTTTGTCAAATCAGTTTAGCAGCCTATCAAGTCAAGTTATCAAAGTCTCTTTAGGTACGACTTCATTAAAGTCTTTTCATTTAATTTCTAAAATTCAACTTTCCAACAAATGTTCATCAGTCCTTTTCTCTTCATGTACCAAAATATAAACTCGGAATGGCTCTGTCAAAACAAAAATTCAAAAATTCTTCTTGCCATTCATTTGTAGTTATATATGCCCAATCAGGACCACAGTATCTTCGTTTTGCAACTCTCTTTCTTTTCACTTTCTGACTACTACCACCTTCTTCGTCACCGAAATCTTCTCCTTTGTTGAACTTGTTTTCTTCCTGAATTGGTGGACCCATGTTTACCTCCCTGATTCTGAGCTTTTCTCTGGCCAGTTGTCACCTTTCAAAGGTCTTCTTGTGAATACTCTTTTCAAAATTGAACTCGAAGTCTTCTCCTTTAACGTTCCACAACTGGTTCAGGAGGAGTCAAACCCTCTTGGCATGGATCTGTCTCAGCTCCCTCTCCATTGTGGTCAGTCACTTGCTCAGACTGGTTCGTCAGACCATCTGCTTCTGAGGACACCCTCCTCTGAGCAGTGTTTTTCTCAACTGGTACTCTCTCTCGTTCTCCTTGGACTGGTTCTTTTACTTTTTCATTTGTTGATGATTCATCCTCCTCTTCCAAAATATTCTCCACTTCATTTGATACAGGAGTGGGTAAATCAATTGGAATGTTTCCAGGTACGATCTCTAGTTCTTGTCCTTCTCTTTCTTGCCCTGGAATACGTTTAGGTGTAGGTAATCTCAACAGCTCTTCTTCTTGCTCTGTTGGATTGTTCACTTTCCTAGTGTGGCTTGCATGTACCCAGTTTGCAAGTCCTGCACACTTCCTGGCTGTAGATGTGATCGATATCACCTGTTAGGGTCCTTTCCACCTTGGCTCCAAGCAAGACTTCCTCACGTGCTTATGAATGACGACCCAATCACCAGCCTTCCAGTTGTGTCCATGGCTTTGAGATTGCTGAAGTGTAGTTACTTCCACCTGATGAGAAAAAGATCAGACCACATCAGCTAGGCCTTTGCAGTAGTCTAATACCATGTCATCTGTAATATTTATAAGAGCATTTGGAGGTACTGCTTGTGGTCTCATAGCTCTACCCATGAGGGTTTTTTGGGGCGACAATCCTGTTTTCTTGTCAAGGGTACTTTTCATTAACATTAGAACCAACAGCAAAGCATCTGGTCATTTCAAGTTTGTGGATGCACACATCTATGCCAGTCTGGACTGAAGAGTTCAGTTTATCTGCTCTACGAGTCCTGAAGCTTCTGGGCGGTAGCTACAATGGAGTTTCTGCTCAATGTTTTAAGCTGAACATAGCAACTTTATCACGTCATTGTTGAAGTGGCTTCCTCTATCTGATTCAAAAGATATCGGGAAACCAAAAAATGGAATTAACTCTCTAAGCGGTAATTTTGCTACTGTGAAACTATCATTTCTCCTTGTAGGGTAAGCCTCAATCCAGTGACTGAAAATGCACACAATCATCAACACATACTTAAAACCAGCACATGCAGGCATCTCAATGAAACCCATTTTCCTTCTGCTAAATGGTCCTCCTGCCATGCCTATATGTCTCACATTAACCACCTTCCCTTTGCCAACATTTATCTGTTGATAAACGATGCATCTATGGCAAACTGCTTCGGCAACTGGTCAAAACTTTGGATTAAACCAGTGTTGCTTAAAAGTTCGCATCATTGCATCGCTCCCTAAGTGTGCTTGACCATGATAGTATCTAGCCATTTGAGTCAGTAGACTGCTCGGCAGAACTACCTTCCCTTGTCCTGTCACCCAGATATCATCCTCCCTCTGGACACATTTAAGCTTGATCCAAATCCTTGCACTGTTCTTTAGAAACATTAGCTTGCAGAGCCTTCAGCTCTTCCAAAGTATCACTAATTTGAATAGTGAAATTTGTATATACTTCATTATTTTCAGGCAACAATTCCCAATTTCCTTTGAAAGATAAGCTATTCAAGGCACAAAATGTTGCCACCTGATCTGCTTATGCAATTCCCAATGACACGTAATCTTGTGATCTCTGATGTGTACTGCATTTCACCACAGCAATTTTTTCTGGTTTTTGAACAGATTGTAACAACCCATTAATTTTTTCACCATTTCTTACTGGTGAACCAAAAGAAGTTAGGAAACCAGTCCGTGACCATATTTGGCCAAAGTCATGCACAATGCCGAATCCATATTGACTATCTGTGTAGAGTGTCACTTTCATCTTACTCGAAATTTTAAGAGCTACCAATTATGCTACTTGTGCAGAAAACACTCCCTGGAGCCATGAAGCTTCCAGTATGCCAGTGATAATACACTCTGCATATCATGCTCTCACAGTGCCCACATTATCTCTCAAGCAGGAACGATCAACAGAAATAATTTGATCATTGTCTTCCAGGCAGGTGTCTCTAATGTCTGCTCTGGGTTTTGTGAATAACTCTGTAATTTCCAAACAATCATGTTCAGTATCATCCAATTTATCGAAACCAACATTTCCAATCAGAAGTAAAGTTGCTGGGTTAAGCACTGTACATCTCTTGATCGTCACATTTGGAGATTCCAAGATTGTGGTCTCATATTTGGTCAGTTTAGAACTGGTCAGATACTGAGTCTTTGGAAGAGTGAGTAAGATTTCTATTGAAGGGGAACCATCACAGTAAGAGGGTAACCCATCACAATGTTTTCACTTTGAGTAATGCTCTGCTCTACTGCTGCAACGGACTGCAAGCATCCTGGTAAAACTGCGACCGGATCCAAACCAGCTGAAAAATATGCGACTGGACAATTGATACCACCATGTGTCTGAGTCAAAACAGGCAAAGAACATGCATCAATTTTATGACAAAACAACAGAAAACTCTTTGTGTAATCAGGTATACCTAGAGCTGGAGCTTGACACAAACTCTCTTTCAGATCAGAGAACGCTTTCATACAAGTTGCATCCATCATTGTAGGATCGGAAACATCTTTATGAGTCAGTCTCTGTAAGGGCTTTGAAAGAACTGAAGAATTCAGAATCCACTGGCAACAATAACAAACCATTCCCAAAAACATCCTCCCATCCTTCTAGGTACTTGGTACTTTCATCTGCAAAATTGTCGCAAATCTCTCTCTCAAAATTCTCCTAGTTCCTTTCTCAATTAGATTACCCAAATATTTCACCTCTTTCTGACAATACTGCAATTTAGTAGGGGACACTTTATGACCATTGTCTCCCAGGAAATTCAACAATGCAATTGTATCATACTTGCACCCTTCCTTTGTCTGGATGATACAATCAATAGATCATCAATGTATTGCACCAATGTCGATTGGTAAGGCATTACCAATGACTCTAGATTATTTTTCAAGATCTGGTTGAAAATAGATGGTGACTCTGAAAACCCCTGTAGAATTCTACATCAACAGTAGACTTTGCTTAAAAATGTAAAACAAAAGAGATATCTACTGTCCTCATGAAGAGGCACTGAGGAAAATGCTTGATACAGGTCTAACATAGTAAACCATTCAGCATCACATGGGATCTGAAACATAATCACAGCTGGATTTGGCACAACTGGACAACACTTAATCACAATGTCATTTATTTTCCTCAGATCCTGTACAGGACAAATTTTCCCACATGGTTTTCTCAAACCCATTATTTGTGAATTGCATGGACTACTCAACACCTCTTTCAAAATTCTTTCCTCCACGAACTGCTCTATCAAAGTTCTTACACCCTCGATTGCTACAATTGTCATCAGATATTGTGTAATCTGAGGGAAAACCACATTAGGCTTCACTGCAACCCTAATTGGTTCTACTCCTTTGATTAACCCAATATCCTTTCCTAAAAGATCCCAAACTTTAGACTTAACAGTCTTCTGCAAATCAACTGGAAGATCTTTTATTTAAAAAACTGGAAAGAAACTAATCAAAGGTGCTTCCTCAACCTCTGGCTCATTGAAACAAATCAAAGGAAATTCTCCAGATACTGACTCATTGCTGACAGTTAGTGTTGGATCTTCATCATCACTGTTTGTCTGAATCTCAATTCCCTCAAGTAATTGAACATCTTGTTTTATACAACTGATCTCTTCCCAGGAGTGACACAGGACTTGAGTCACAAATCACAAACTTGTGCAAACCCAAAAATTACCAATCTTAACTATGACTGGTTCTGTAATAGGATTCATCAAATATTTGTTTGCAACTCCCACAATCTGAACTGTCCTCCCTGACAAGGGTAAATCTGGAACCTCTGCAGATCTTACTGTTGAGCCTGTAGCTCCAGTATCAACCAGAAAAGAAACTTTGTGACCATGCACTTTCCCTTCAACATAAGGACCTTTCTGATGCACTTCTAATGATGCAACCATCACATACTCCTCCTCATCTGAACTTTCCGACAGCCAAACATCATTTACTTCATTCTCACTATGTAAAGGAAATTGATGTACTGTATTGTCAGTCTGGTTTAGTTTCTGACTTGTGACCACCTGAGAAAGCATCACCTCTTTCTGATCCATAGGGCTCTGCGGTACTTGTAATTGTCTAGATATTTGAATTTGTTGTACAGGCACCATCTGTAATTGTGGCTGTGTCTGCTGTACTTGGGGCATGTGTACCTGTTGTATCTGCGGTTGTACATGTTGCATGTGCTGCATTGGTTGTAAGGGTTGGAAACCCTGCATAGGATTTACCTCATTCTGGAAATTTTGAATTTGACCTCTCATTCATGGTCTTCTCAGGCTCTGAAAAGTATTGATACCATTTGTCTGTTGAACAACACCTCCCCGATTTAGCATTGGGCACTGTCGTTTCCAATGTCCAATTGCCCACCAAACATGACAAGGTAACATTCTCTTTCCCTGCTGCTCTCCTTGCATCATCACAGAATTCAAATCCACACTTCGATTAACAACTAGAAGTGTCATTCCACCATGTCCTCTAACTCTGCCTTGATTCTGAAACATACCATTTCCCTGCGGCTGCTGAAAATTTCCTTGAATCCTTGTTTGTGCAGATTTAATCTGCATCACCATTGCTTTCTCTTTCAACTTTCTTTGTTTCAATTCAATCTCATCACTGCAACACCTCATCAATCGGTTTCACTTGCCAACAAATCAAATGACTCTTAATCATCTGGCTAATCTCTGGTCTCAATCCTTTAACAAACCTGAACACAAAATGAATGATGTCTTTCGGCTCGATTGTTTCTGTACCACTGTAATGTTTAAACGTTTTTAACAACCTCTCATTGTACACAAGAATCAATTCTTTCCCTTCCTGGGCTGTGATATCTATGCATTGCCAATCAATGCTTTTCAGCAAAATTCTCATCTTCGAGAATTCAATGACCTTATAGTAATATTTCATTACTTCAGGAGATGGTGCACCTATTTTCTGATCTCTTTGTGGTTCACTTGTAGGCAAATTTACACTCCTTTTAAACTCAGTCCACAAATCTGATGGAACAACTATCTCAAAAAGAGTATTCAAGTCCTCACACAGGCATTTCGCAAGTTTCACAAACCTATCTGTCTGCTGATACCATTCCACTCATTCCTCTCTCAACCTGGGGTAATCATTTGTAAATGACAAAATATCACTCCTGCTCCAAAGTACATGTACAAAATTCCCTCACGGAGTCTCTCTCAGTGGCAACATTTTTATTGGTTCTTTTGTTTGTGCTATATCTACAAGAGGAGTATCTGAACCTTTCCTCAGCCTTTCTCTTTTTTGACCCATCTGCCCTCCCATTTTTCTAATGCTCTCCAGATTTGCACTCTTTCAAGTAACTCCCTAAGATGTGTTTTCATCCCTCCAGACCTCATGCGTTCAAAATCTTAAGTCTCAAAATTGAATCTATAACTTCTCTTCAGGTTCTTTGTTTTTGTAAGATCTATTTCGTATGGGTCTGCTAATTCTTGTAATTGCTGATGCACTTCAGCTGTTCCCTCTGTAATTAATCAACACAAATATCTCAACTGAGCTTCAGTTTATGATTCAAGTCTATTCACTCCGATTGTTCCTTCAAGAAGCTTGCCTGCTTCCATTGACAATCTTGTTTTGTTTAAAACTTAATTTCCCTTACTTTGATTCGCTGGGACTTTTGAAACACTCAAATCTTCTAAACATTTCATTATTTCCTGTGCAGTCAGACCCTTTAATAAAATATTATCAGGCTGAACATTCAGTAACTGCTGCTATATTAGGCTCACACATTGGGGAGTTAACAATCTACTCTCCTCGCCATTGCATGATCCAGTTATTTCAGAATTTCTAACAGGAGTCAAATCTATTAAAAATCTTGACATATTTAGAGTCTATCCTATGGATGACATTAACCCAATGTTTCTATTCTGACTTTGAACTCCTTGATTCGCTACACCCCTGTTGCCTTGGACATATGAAGGCATAAGTGGACCAAATGCAATTGGTATTGAAATTGCATCTGGGCTCCTGGTTTCTACATTCTGAGACTGCATCATTCTCATATTCTGCATCTGTGGTAATAATATCGGAGTAGGCTCTTTCTGAATCAATCTCAGATCCTGTGGATTCTGACCCAAAGATAACACTAAATTAATAGTTGTTTTCACAATTGGACCATCTAGATAAATTGCAGGAACATTAATCTCTGGTAGTGTCTATTGTCTGTTGACTGATTGAAGCTACTCTGCATCGGTATTTGCACTAAAGGACTAGTCTGTCCTGAGCTCTGTGAACTCTGTCCTGAACTTTGGTTCATGTTAGGATTAACCCGTACAGAACTCTCAGTTGTGTTATGGTTACTCTGAACTGAACTCTGTGTTACTACAGCTGGTATCCGGGCAGTAGGATTTATACCACTTGTACTTGAACCTTCTTGAGCCACATATGGTGGTGGGCGATTTCTGAAAATCTGTGTAATTAACTCATCATTCTCTGATTCATCATCATTAAACAAAACACTTTTAGGTTCTTTTGATGTCTGCTCTTCGACTGATGAAGAACTCTTTTTAGACTTCTTTGAAATCTTATTTGTCTCTTTCTCATTGTCTTTTGACATTGCCGGAAACAATCTAACACCTTGTAAGGTATCGAGAGTCCACTGTCTCTGCTCACTGTCCCATCTAGCTTCTGCTAGTGACTTTTCTGCCCTTCTCATTCTCCTCTCAAATTTCAAAGACTGCTGCTGTCTAACTACTAACTCCCAGATCACTAAATCTTCAAACTGAGCTGGTCTTGTTGGAGGTCTCAGACCATACATCTTCCTTCGTAAATTCTCGAAAATTCTCAAATTAAATGTACCATTTTTAGTAAAGGTTAAACAACCTTCCTTCTTTGTGACCTTAATCTGGTGTTTTAACCAAAGACATGCTCCGTTACCTTTCTCCTCAATTACTATATATGCCGGAGTACCTTCTGGCAGACACATTTCTCCTTGCCAGAATATACTCATCTCCTCTCAGAGCACTTTTAAAAGCTTTAAAAAACTTCATTTTCACAAATTTATTTCCAAAAATCGATAACCAGGAAGTGACTACAATCCCACAATCCTCTTTGACACCTTTCTCATCCAATTACGCTTCACGATTGTCCATCAATCTCACTAACCAACCTATCCCAGCGCGGCACAGAACTGATGCCACACTTACACAAAGCAGCTGACAAAGTCTTTCGGCTTGTCCTTCTAAACTTAGAAATACTCAAACCTAAAGCAAAAAAGTAATCACAAGCATTTCTTCAAAACCAAGAAAAACAAATTTGTCTATTTACTACAGGTAGGGTAACACAATCGCTTCAGGAACTTTCTAAATTTCACTGTTGGCTTTCTCTCTTGCAGATATTCGTTTTTCTCAGTTCCCCAGATTCACAAGCAAAACTCGACTTGCAAATTTCACCATCAACTGATCAATGGATACAGTCCTAGTGCACATAGAACTCACCAAATCTCAGTCAAAAATTCCCAAATACTCAATTTAACTCACAAACTCGACTTACCAACCACGCCTGATTGGGCTACTACATAGACAAATTACAACAAAAAACAAAGTGTCTCATTACACTTTTCAATATACTCCGGAGTCTTAGACCTACCCTGTAAGGTCCGTTTTATCAACAACCATGTGGACAATTCTTCTGACCACCAAGCGCCACACATATGTGAAGTTCGCCGACTTCCCTACTCACATACTTCAGAGCACGCCAACTCTCTTTTTAACATTATTTCTTCTGGAGTACGCCAACTCCCCTAAAAAACTCACAAACAACAAAAATCAACTGCAAATTAGCTAAAGCTGTGCAAGCACATATTCTACTCACTCAATCTAACATTCTCTACCAACCTAGAGAACCTCCAAGGACCGGGGAAAGTCACTTTGGGGATTTAGCAATTCATTTTATCAAATTTGAACAACATTTTCAAACATAATATTCAAAACACACCAATTAATTTTCACAATTTATGACACAAGCAATGACATCATCTACAAAGATACGTAACCGTACTCTGCTTCCAAAACTGTTAACACAGAGAAAGTCTAGCTATATTTTAGTCACAAGAGACTAGATAGTGGATTTCACACACTAGGTTGATGAACCGAACCGAATCTGCTTTAGAGAAAATGTCATTCAAAATACGTCATAACCTTCACATATATCATATGATAACCAATTTAACTTCAATAACCACACCAGTTTATTAAGAGGTGAATAATTTATTTCCCTATATTAACAATGCTAATGTCAGAAAAATAATTCTCAAACTCAAATGATACATATAGAGAAAAAAAGGCTGATTCGAACGCCAGAAATATCTAAGTTTAATCAATGCAAAAATACAAATTATCTCAATGGTTATTACACAAAAACATAGCAACCGAATCTGAGCAAGAGAAATTGAATACATCTGATAATGATATGACAAAAAAAACAACAATTCATGAGAATAATACCTCACTAACCACTAATTAGCATCAACATGTTGGGCTTCATGTAAAAGTTTTAGTAACACAAATTTAGAAAACATCTAAATATGGCACTATGAAAAATAAGCAGCAGTAAATAAACATTTGCAGCTGGTACCTGAAAAACAAAAGACAAATAACAATTCACAAGACATACATTTAACAAATAACTACAGTAATCAGCAACAACGTCAGCTTCGTCAGTGGAACAGCAACATCAGGCACCAACATCAGGACAGGAACAGGAATAAGGGTAGAGGTGATGATTTAGAATTTGGACTATAAAATACACTAAATCATCTAAATATGAGCTCAGTATTGAACAGACATAAACTAATTAAGTACCAGAATGTCAATAGACTATCTGGAAAACATGAAATGTCAAAGTGACAGATCATACAGAATAGAATCTCTACAACTTAGGATACATGAAACTAACGAAGAAGAATGACCCCCTATCAATGGTGTCTGATTAAATTAAATTTGTTAAATGAAAATGATTGGCCAAAGCATGAGGTGATAAAGTTATGACCAATCAGAACATTAGCAGATATCAAAATTATACAATTAGTTTACTCTAAGCTCTTCTATTTGCTCTTATTTCATTGACAAAATCTAAACTAATACATTTGTATCCTGTATTTCCTCTTCTCTAGCTTCATCTGTAGATCCATTGTTTTCACTCCACCTGAATACAAAGTCACAAGAAAACGATTACAAAATATGTTACCACACCATTTTTTTTCCATCAAGGAAAGACATTTGAGTTAGAAATATATCTTCAAACAATGAAGCCAGTTAAACTACGGAACACACTAGAAACATTTTATACAGTCTGCATTACACAGTGACCTTGCATCTGCTTCTACTTCAGTCCAGCAAAGACCACTAAATACACACTTTAATTCTGACATTTATTTTTGTTAAGAAACACACTCTCTTGTAAAGACAAAATAATTTCACCAGCTTAAGTTGGCATGGACAAAATATAGGCCTCACATAAGATGGTGGCCATTTAGTGAGTCTCAATTCTTGTAAACACAATATTATTATTAAATTAATTTGCACATTCATCTGTTAGTATAACTACATGAAGACTAAACATTTATCAGCTCTCACAGTACTGAACTCTATCACTTCCCATCTGTGATGCCAAAATATTAGCTAAACTGATCGCCACGGGACGACCTTATTGCTCCCATATATGGTGAGACTCGACCAATCAGGCTGTCTGACCAGCTGTTTATGGTTCATAACTTGTGTACACGCTTTGCTATACTAAATATCAATCCAGAACTGGTTGCCACTGCCATACTTTTAGGCACCACTGAGATGTTTGATTCCCTGAAGTGGGAATTCCTTTTTATCATATTAAATGTGATAGGTATACCCTAAAGTTTTGTTGATTGGACCAGATTGCTATGTACTTCCCCAATGGCCAGGGGATGCATCAATGGGCTCACATCAGGGGCCATTGTGATATTCTAGAGACGCGCCAGGGCTATTTCCAATCCCCCATATTATTTGTGTTGGCCCTAGAGCCACTAGCTGCCAAAACTGCGAAAGCATTACTCTAAATTTACAGTGTAATACAGTAGCTGCTTTGTCTTGAAATTATTATACGCATATGATATGACTCTATGCCTTAGAAGCCCACAACAGGTTCATCAAATCAATCAATAAGAATCAAATTGTAAATAATACATCCACAACCGGTGAGGAATTTCTGAATATATGGGCAAGGTGACACTGTCCTTATGTAATTACTCAGATAAAAATCTTTGTTGGAAATTGGGAGTATGGAAGTGAACATCATTTCTGGGGTGGAGTTCAGACAATCAAGATGGTTGTGGTCCCTCGGTGCCCCTACATATTTGGTATGCTGTGACTAATGATGCAAATCAAATTGTTGTAGGCAATTGATTGTTGTATGTGTACTTTTGTGTAGATGCAGAAGAAGGCCATGACTCAAAAATGAGAATGCTCATGGCTCCACATCAGCAAGGACATTTTTTACTCACAGGCTTTCATAAGTAAGATTCCTGGAGAATGTCATTGTACAACAATATATGTGGTTTTAACTAGAACAACGTATTCTTGAAATTTCACATGATAACCACAAGCTGTATAGGCTGCAGAGAGTACAGCAGAAATCCTTTGTTCCAATCCTTCTCCCCATGCTACACCTTTTGGCCTCTGTCTCAGTGGCCCAGATTCAAGAGGGCCTAGCTCCACTTTAGCCCTGCCTTAACGTAATGTTTTGGATGCTAAGGCTGAGCTACGGTGGCCTTTCCCTGCTCCAAATTTACAAAGTGGTGCAATGCATGCATTGTGCCACTTTTTAACCCTTTGTGCTACATTATGCATGCGCCAAACATAATGTATGCAAAGGGGCTGTTCCCCTGTAAGGGGGGCTCAAAACATGGTGGAAAGAAATCAAAGAGATTTCTTTGTGTTATTTATTTTGGCACTTCTAACACCTGCTCAGAGCAGGCATTAAAAGGAGGCATGCCATTGTTTTCAGTGGGCCCCTATGTACTGTTCAGGGGATAGTGCCAACATTTTGGCGCTATCCCCTGAGCAGTACATCAATAGCATCCGAAATTCTGTCACTATTGCCTCCTACCCTGCACCATGGTGTGCCTTATTTTAAATATGGGGAACACATGGTGGCGGTAGGAAGCGCAGGGGGGCGCAAAAAAAGTAGCGCTACATGTATTGTAGCACCACTTTTTCTTAAATCTGGCCCAGTATGTACAGATTTGCCTATAAAGATGCTTCACTGTGGAACAATGCACATTTTTTGACTGGGTGATGGCCAGTAGACATGGTTTTCCAGAGACATTTGAATCCTAGAGGACTTGTTTCAAGATGGTCAGCTTAAATGTTGTGCTGGCTTTCAAGGTAAATTATTTCTCAGTAGGTCTTATGCTCAACTATTATATTGTGTCAAAAGCAGGATGGAACCTACACTGTACTCCTTGCACACTTCACTGATTCTGTAATACTTGAGTAACAGTGGTCAATGTAGGGGTAGTGAGAACAGTCTCCCCAACATATTTATCCCCAAATTATTCCCTGAATAAAGTGAAGAAATTAATGGTGCATGCTGGCAACTCAGCCAGTCTTGTGAATATGAAAGAGCTAACTGGCCTATCCGCCTGCTCACAAATAAAAATAGGGTAAGAGAGGCCAGGTTGAAATTCCACTATTATAAAAAGGTACTTCATGATTGGTATTGGGCCCTCTTCAAGCTTAAAAGCAGCCAGTTTGTACAATTTCTCCTCTTGCTGGCATTGTAAACATCTGGAGTGCAATCAGATGTTTGTGTTGTGATCCTGCTCCCACATGGATTTTTTCTGACATTGATATGGAACAAGATAAAAAAGAGTCAGCAATTAGGTCTTTCAGCATTTTGTGACACTGGCTCCGCCTCGTGCTCTGTTGAATGTAGACTGTGACGCCGTACTGGTGTAAGTGCATTGTGACATCTCTCCGCATAGTGAATGTGTGCATCCTTTGACACTGGAGAACCCCAAATATGATGCAATATTTACAGG
This sequence comes from Pleurodeles waltl, assembly GCF_031143425.1. Classification (NCBI taxonomy): domain Eukaryota; kingdom Metazoa; phylum Chordata; class Amphibia; order Caudata; family Salamandridae; genus Pleurodeles; species Pleurodeles waltl. The sequence continues at coordinate 319,967,425 of NC_090447.1, read as the reverse complement.
GTTTATCTGAACTCGTATGTATGGAGGCTTATAATAGACTTATCTACAAACTTTAGGAGTACCTACATGTTTTTGCTGGATACAGAGACAGCTCCTGGAGCGCACCACTTAGACAAGACATATTTGCAATCTGGGCTTTCCCTACAGATGTGAATGTACTGTGGTACTGATGGGTGAGTTTCATAATTGACACCACATGTACTCTGCATAGATTTCAAGTCTCACTCATTGTGAGTGAGAATCGCACATTCTGGTTAAGCTCTTGCTCACACCAGGTCAATTCATATACCTGGTGAGAAGGGATAGAACCTCACTTCCAGGAGCAATTCTGTGCAACTAAAGAATGATAATGAGGTGGCAGAAAGTATTTCCCACCAAAACAGGAAGACTCCTACATACCCTACAGATGAGAGAAACGTACATGCCAATTCCTCCATTTCAGATAGAGGAGCCATGAATTTTGAAGCCCAAAATTGCCGTATTTTTACTTTCTTACTTCATTGCAAGTTAATTAAGGAATTGAATTTCTCTTATTTTATTTCCCATTTACCTGTTCTCCAATGGTGGCACACTAACCATTCAGTGCCATTTTTATTCCATTTTCACTGACTTGAAAGTTCCCTTTCCATATTTGCACAGACGTTAAAGGCTATTTAGCATCACTTCCTATATTGTCATCATGTATGCTAATAAGAGCTCATGCACAAGAATTCAGAAAACTTGAGCGTTTACATACACTTTAAGTTTAACAGGCTGGCACACTGTTATTCTGAACACACCAGCCACATGTATTGGAGCCTGTTGGCAAAGTAATGTTCCATGCATGACATACAGTTATGTCCCCTTCCCCGAGTGCCTGAACTGCATACTTGTGATATTGGTATTTTGATTTTGGTCATGCCCTACACTAATTCTGCGTGTGTGCATAATCCTAGGCCCGGTCTGATCACAATGCTCGATTCTGTACTTAGTACTGAACCCGGAGAGGAACAGCAACTGCACTCTCATATTGACTGGGGACTACCATCCCTGTCATAGATTTCATAAGGGGGGCATGGTGAAAGTAGGATACAGTATTAGTGAATTATAATTACAGGCTTTTTACCTACGGGCCATTAATTTAAAGTTTTGCTGCTTGTGATGATCCTGGAATCTTAAATGTGACATCTTGTGAGTGTTCATGTATGCCAGAAGCAGTAGCATGCCATGCAGTACTTTGTGCATGGGCAATTATGCAACAAGCAGTTGTGTGCTATGCAGGAGTGCTGTCAGCCTGTGGGTTTCATTTTGGATGGAGGTGTAGTACCGGACACTATGGTGAGGAAAGAGGAGACAGCCTTGCCTTATAAGTACCAGGATACTTCCTGATCCATTTGGCTGAAAATGAGTCAGATTACAGCTACCATTTGGTGGATGGCACGGGTTACAAGGTGAGGCATGCAGTATATGTTGATGGAAAGAAGTCCTTTAAAGTGGTAGAGATTATTGTCTCTCTTGCTGATCTTTTCGAGAAAGGGTTATACGTAACTGGGTGTAGCCTGGTCTTACCTCTTTTCACTTTTGTGGGGGGCAGTCCACCTGAAGACTGTCCTACTGGGCAGAGGATTCTTGCAGACAAAGGGATGCCTGGAAAGTGGCCAGGCCAGGACACATGAAAGAGAAGTTAAATCAACCCAAACTAGTTCCTAGGAGCAGACTTGGAAAATACATCTTCCATCTGTAAAAGTTGTAGAAACATGGGAGGTGAAGGCCCATCGCTATTCGTAGTTTTGGTCTCTTCTACCAAGAAGGGGGTACTCTGCAGAGTACTCAGGAACTTGGAAGCAGCCAAAGATTGGTGTTGCAGTGACTGCCAGGTCCACGTCGGTGAGGGAACATTGCCTGGAGCCCAATCTGAAGGGTGAATTACTGACTCCTGAATGCCAATATATCCTACCTGCGAGCAAGAAAAGGAAAAACAGAGGCTTATTTACAAACCTCGTGGTGCAGGGCAGTGCAGCAAGTGACCTAAAGGCCTGAAATGTGCCGTATCTGCAAGATACGGCACATTTCTGTCCTCTCACCTCGCGCTGACAAAGACACCATTGTACCATGGTGCAAGGATGCCTGCTTCACAAACAGGATTGTTTCTATGCAGGAAGGGGCACATTCCTGCACAAAAAGAATCCATGGAAGCTTTTTACTCTTTCTATGTGTGCTGCAGACTGCAGCACAATAGAAAGAGGAAAGAATGAGGAGACAAAAAGATATGCGGAGGCGTAAGATTTTGACACATTCCCAGGTTTACAATGCCTTGTAAATCTGGGAATGAGCCAAAACTGATGAGTGTTGCATGGGAAAACCCACCTCAACACCCATGGAGTGCCTCCCTGATGCAGTGTAAGGCAACACAGTGACGTGCGCTGTGTTGCCTTACATCATATCTACACGGCCATGAAAAGCCACACAAAATGGCTTTGCATGGCCTTGTAGATATGGGCCTGCACAATGACCTCCCCGTACATCAAAAAAAGTGATGCACCAGTGGCACACGGGGTGTGTAAATAAGCCCCACCAACTCTGCAGGAGGAATGGGTCATGAAAGGGACTGCTGTAATTGACCCTGGCATAGGGTGTGTCCATCAAAGACTCATGAAGAGTGTTGAAGGAATCACAATACTGCTGGGTCAGGCAATGCAATCGTCGTGACATATCCCTCTTGAAGCCGCCAGGCCCCTGGAGATGTTTGCCCTTGTGGTGGGCCAAACTGAAGTCTGGATAGGCTCCTGCTGGTGGCCCATGTGCGCCATTAGTTTACTGTGGGACCGCAGCACTGCCAAATGTGTTGTTGGGGCGAGAAGGTCTTGAAGACTAAGGGCCTATAGCGGTACTCGGGCGGAGATAGTGTCTTGTTAAGAACTAAGATCATCGCCTCGAGGCACTGTGTGCCAAAATCTACGCCTGCCACCCGCTGCAGAAAAAAACTTTTATCGTGGGAAAGTGGTTGGCACACTCAAGAAGATTCATCTACGTACTCACCGGAGGGCGAGAGCAGCCCCATATCTGCAGTTGCCCCTTGGAAGAGTGCCACCACCAAACTTCTAAGCTGCTGCCATAACTCTGAAAGAGGATTTGTTGCGTGGCTGATGTCTGCCCAACCCGAAGAGGACTATTGTATGCAGCCAGGAGGCTCCTACTTGCTGCTGGTAAGAACCAACTACCACAAGAGGAATGAACATGTCCTCACACCTTTCCTGGAGTGCCGCGTACTGCCGCAGGCTCCTGCCACTGCTGGTGAAGATACCACTGCTGCGAGAAGGCCAAACCCGGTCTCCGCTCTTCAGCCACAGACTGGTGCGAGGCAGAGGGCTGAATATGTCTCAGACCTGCTATCCTGAATTTGGCGAGAGATAGATCGAACCTAAGCCCAGAGGACTGCGTGCTAACCTGCTCCCCCGTAGTACATGACAAGGCTGGTGAGGGAATGAATGGTTGATGAATGAACTGCTGTGGACAGCTTCTGCAACAATAAACAAGGTTATTGTTTGGATGCTTAAATTAACTTCAGCCATTGATGATCAATTGGGGTGGCAATTTAATCCATTGTTTTTCACTGACCATGCCACTCAAGGCAAAGTCCTGCCTTCTGAAGATCAGTACTGACACTGCTCCTCCTGGCAGCAGTCCTCCGTGGACCTCCAGGCTAGGATCCCTCCAGAAGGTACGGCCCCTGCAGCAGTCCAATACCCAACACACCTTAGCGGTCCAAATGTATTCTCCATGCCCTCCCCAGTTGCAGGTGGCGGCAACCACACCTTGCAGAACACCTTGCAGCTCGGGCAGAGAAGAGTTATCCGAGTGGTGTGTGAAGACAACTATTGTGTGGCCCCACATCAAGAAACAAAATTAAAGTGAAAAGAAACTTGAATTAAGCTAAAGTGAAGGGATATACATACACACATCTCTCTTAGGAGGAATTAACACGTGAAGCAGGATGAGTCCAATTTGCTAATTCATTAAAAAGAACTATGGCTAATAAACAGCTTCAGAGAGCAGTGCTTCCTAGTGCTGGGTGTTTTGGCTGCCTAGGTGCCCTACTGCAGGCTCCGGTTCAAGGAACTGCGCCTGTACATTCCTCCCTGCCAGTGCTCCCATCTTTCAATTGACTGGCAGATCTAGTTATTGTAGTTACTCGATGGAAGACCTGGTTGTGGAGGCTTAGCAACTATTACAGAGCCACCTGGGTAACAGATAGCAAGGGAAAAAGGTAACTGCTTCTCCATGTCAGTGGGGAGGGAACACACAAACTGTTTGAAAATCTGACCAGCAGAGGAGACAAACATGACTATGAAGCAGCTTTGACCGCACTCAATGGTCATGTCGGTTCCAAAAGTAATTTGGACTATGAAAGAGCTAGCCAATATTCGAGCAGACCAAATGAAATCAGCCCTAGCTCATGTATCCAAGATGGAACCAGAGCACAGTCTGAGGGTCAAAAAATATTAGTTGATGGAGTGCAGATGGGCATCTCATGAGGAACATCAAAAGCCCAAGTGCATTGCAACTCACTGCAGAAATTGCAGAACTGGTCTCTATCATCAGACAAAGTGTCCAGCCAAGGAAAATGCTTGTGCTAAGTGTGGAAAGAATCTTACTTTGCCAGAGTATGCCATAGTGGTGGGAAAGGCAGGAAGATGAGTGGCACACATAAAAACCATTGTCAGTGAAAAGCTTATCTATGAAAACTGGCAACAGGCAAGGATGTGATTGGGCCTTTGAAAGAAAGTGACTATGAAGATGAGCATGAAGAGATCTTCCTCATCTTTTAAATGAATGTACAGTCTAAGTTCCAAAGACCCCACCCAACCTGCCAAATAAGTGCCCAAAGACATAACATCAAATCTGTTATTGATTTTGGCATACATGTGAATGTGATGGACTAAAAAAAACTATTCCAGACACAAAACCAGGTGCCAAAACGGAGGGTCAGATTCACAAGGAGACTTATGTGTAGTAAAGTAATGAGTGCGGAGTCCCCACCCTTGTGGCAGAATCTCTGCACTTGGGGAAGACTCTCCACATGGCTCATTCTCTGTAGTGCACTGTGCAGCGATTTTGCCCAAGTGCGGAGATTCTGCAACAAGTGTGGCGATTCTGCACATGTAACTTTACTACACGTAAGTCCCTTTAGTTTCAGCATAATAACTAGATGGGTATTTGAAGTTCCCCTAGGTGTGAAGAGACTCCTGCCCCTGAATGAATAAAAACTAAGGTGTCCTGCAAGGCTCAAAGAATCTCGTCACATCACAATAAGTATTACTCACCTAGGATGAAGAAAAAGGGAGAAGAGCACAGAATGGTAGGAGAGATAAATAGAAATACAGTCAAGATAAGATGTGGGGGTAGATGAATAATAGATGAAGAGCACAGCAGAGAGGGGACTCTTGAATGTAAGGAGGCAGAATAGGCAAAAAGAGCAAGGGGCTGAATGAAAAGGAGATAGGGAAGAGGGGCACTGTGTATGTAATGGGACAATTCAGAGACAGAAGGTAAGAGCCTGGCAAAGAGATGAGGTGGAAGAGATAGCTTGTCGAGGTGGGCAAGCTAACACATTAACAGGGAGAGCATGTAGGTGTCATGAGAATTTAAACAAGCATTGTCAAAGCCAACAAGTCTCGCCCATGGGTGAGCCATTGGCTTTGGTAATCTGGTGGGGGTGGCTAACGGCCAGGTGGGGGTGGATAACAGGATGATTGCAAAAAACACTATAAAGCTGCCAGCACTTGCTGCTTCATAGTGCTTTTTTAGTTGAGACTGCAGACACCGAGGTGGATGGGAAGGGGAAAACAACCAGGGACAGGTTGAGAAGAAACAGGAGGAGATGGGGATAAGTTAAATTCAACAAGAGATGGGGGTGGGAGAAATGGGAGGTGAGAGGAGAAACTGGGACAGGAGGGAGGGTAGAAGAAACAGGAGGGGTGGGAATACAATAAGTAAGTTAAAAAAAGAGCTAGGACGTGGCCAATATCATAGCTCAGAAATAGTACCTCAATTCCAGCATGAACAGCAGATGACCAGAGGAGGGCACTAATAAAACATAATTATCTCTACTTGGTCTGTGTTCCATGGCAGGAAAAGGAAATGATGCATGGCAAGCGGCGCCCAATAAGAAGGCAGCAAAGAAGAGTGATAATGATGACAAAGAATGGTAAGCTATAGGCGGGATCCAAAACAATTATTGAATACAGGTGTGTAGCAAGTGAGACTGCATGCTCTTGCAGGTTTGACCTAAAAAGCATATTTCTTTCACTTGTGGAAGCATTTCACATCAGTACATTAGAGCACTGCATTGAGAAGTATTAAAAGTGAGAATTTTTAAACATGAACTGAGAAACATTCCAGCCCCCACCCTGTTGATAATGGTATTAGTGAACTAAGGCATGCTAGGGTTCATGTATATCCTATATGTGGGTTAGATTCTTCATGGAACAAACTTATAGTCTATTAGATCAAACACAAGATGTGTTAGTATAGCACACATCCTGAATGTACAAGTTTGAATGACCCTGATGTGCAATAATAACCAAAATGGAGGCTCAATTAAATAAACCATTTGCCTAGGATCATACAATTTGGTCAAGTATGGAAGCCAGATTGACCCTAGGTTTTCCAGATTTGCACTGTGAAATTCAGCTACAATGTGGGTATGTCTTTATGATATTAAAGCTAGATGCTTTGGCCCAGATTTAAGAAGGCCTAGCGCCTCATTATGACATATAAGCGTCATTTGTTTACACTAATGTGGCCCAATGAGGCCAAAATCGGCAGGGCACGTGTACAAAGTAGTGCAGTGCATGCTTTGCCCCACTTTGTATCCTCTTGCTCCACATTATGCCTGCACCAGGCATAATGTATGCAAGGGGGGTGTTCCCCCGTTAGAGGGGCTGAAAAAATGGCACAAAGGAATCTGAAAGATTACTGCGTTAAAAAGAGGCATACCATTATTTATAATGGGCCTCTATGTGCTTTGCAGGATTAGTGTCAAACTTTTTGACGCTAATCCTGCAAAGCACTAAACTAGTGTCAAAAAGTTTGACTCAAGTTTCCTAACTACCGCCATGGTGCACCATATGTTGAATATGGTGCACACATGGAGGTGTTAGGTGGAGCTGAGGGGCGCAAGAAAAGTAGAGCTGCATTGGATGCAGTGCCACTTTTCTTATATCTGCCCCTTTGTCTTTAACTTTTGGAGAATGAGACCATAGAATGGGTGACATATTGTTTTTTGGGCTATTTTACATAACATGATTCTTGCCCATAGACCTGAGAGCACATTGCAATAGACTATGTTAAATGTCTTTTTCCACTACAGGGAGATTTGCCCAGCTCCCCGTGATGCGTCGTGGGATACTGTAACTACTACATCTCCTCCTGTGAAAGATCAGGTTGTTTTGGGCTTGTTGTTGTAAGAGCACCTCGAGCTCACAGACTCAAAGTTTCAGTGGCACGTTCACCTTTATTAGCATGCACAAGAGGAAAATGTTAAGAGGGGACAAATCTGTGGAAACATCTAAGTTAATTTCAGAGAGTGAGACAGTGGAAAAGAAGAGGCGAATGTAAAAGAAGAGAACAGCTAAAACAAGGTAAGAGGTTGAGAAGAAGAGTGATGAAGAGCATTGCATGGAGGGGAGGGGTGGATATTAGAGGGGCAGAACCAGCATAAGATGTTAGAGGGGAAGAAAAAGCATAAGGATAATAGAGAGGGGAGACAGATAAAACATGAAGATTAGAGCATGAAAGAGAGAGGTGTATGTAAGAGGGAAAAGTCAGCGAGAAGAGGCAGGAAAAAAGAGAGAGGTTGATGTAAAGTATGAACAACCAGCAAAACATAAATAGAGGATGCAGGGAAAGAGGAAAAACAAAAAATAGTGCCTGGATAGAAGAGGTAGATATAAGAAAAGCAGAACCATCCGGAGAATTTAGGTAGCAGAGAGAGAATGTTGAGAGGTGGATGTAAGAGGGGAGGACAAACGAGCAAGTGAGAGGCTGAGTGAGAAAGGCGAGTGTTAGAAGGGTTAGAACCATCAAAAGAAACTCAGAAACTTGGGAGAGATAACGAGAACAGCAGAGAGTTGATAGGTGGATGTAATAGGGCTATGAAGGGATCTCGTTAAGCACATTGACCGCTGTGGGAAAGTCCATAGGGTCGGTCAAGATTGTGTGCATGATGGTGCCAGCATGTGAGGATTAAGGTGTCATAAGGGGAGAGAGGAATGTACCCCGTAGATGGGGTATCCCTGCTGCATGTTGATGTGCAGTGACCAAGAAGATATAGACTTTGGGGCAGTGTTTACTTGCCCTAGAACAATTAAGGAGTAGGACAAAGTACCCCCACCTTCTTGGTCATTCATTTGGAATACTTAGAATATAATTTAAAGAGAAAAACAACATATTTGAGCACCCAGACCAGACCATTGGTGACTCAAGGATGGCCAGTCAGTGTGATCAGCTAGCAGCACGGGCTGACTGGTCTCTGTGTTTACAACTAACTTAAGCTACTGCTTATTTCAGTATTTGCTTTGTCATCAGGACAGAGGCAGACATTTTAATTAATACTTCACAAATAATCTGATGTAGTAAATTAAAATGCTTTTTTTGTGAGTTAAATGAATAAACGTTTTCATGAATTTGGAAAACATTTCATATTCTAACATAATATTTGTTGCATGATTTCCTTACCAAATATTTTCAAGGCTCTGATCATGTATAAGTAGAATAATGGGATACCTTAGGTCTCAAGCAGAAAGTGACAGTTGTCTTCTACCAGAAGGGATGTCACTTCCGTTACCGGGACTTCTGGGCCCTCAGGGGCCCTCCCTGAAAATGGCGTCACTTCCAGGAGATCAAGTGACTGCGTTGGGTCACGTGTGTAGTGACATCACCCTAGTCACGTGCTAATCACCCGAACCATGTGGCTAGGGCTATGCGGCAACCCCTGTGAACTAGAACCCATGAAGATCATATGACCTTGTGGCAATGTAGAAGCATCAGCAAAAAGCGCTGTGGTAGAGTGGGCACCGCCAGTGGTTAAAGCCATACATTGTTATTGCCTATGCTGTTCAAAACAGACTGAAAGTTCCACAATCCACAAAAAAGAGCTTCATAAGAAATGTGTTTGTACCTATAATATTACAGATACTGAAAAGGAAGCCCCAGGCATACCCTACGATAACATACGGCCTGTTAAAGGTTTTCCTGCAATTGTTGTGAACACTTGTCTCAAACGTGACTTTTATATCCTCTGTTATGACCATAAAATTAATGATCTGCCACATGAGGCTCATGAGTGTCTATACACCTCATACACGTCATGAATAATTTGTCATATATGTAGCTTGCTAGACAAGCACAAAGTGTATAAATTGTTAAGGTTTATGAGAGGTAAAGAAAAATGTCCATCCTAATATGATTAAGATTTTGTCGTCCACACTCAAAAAGATCCAAAACTCGTTTGAGCCGAACTCAAAACTCTTGCATATGCAAGGCTTGTGTAGGTATTTTGTTAGAATCATGGCAGAAAGGGCTATAGAAAGGTGTATGTGCGATATTTATTTTAAAAATAGACAATGACTCTGCTCTTTAGCTCCATGAAAACTGTTTAAAAAATAATGAGCCCCAATGGTAGCATGTCATTAATGTATTATTTAATGTTTCATACATACTCACTTTTAGGACAAGCATCAGAATGTCAGTGCACCAGCTGAATCTGGGTTACTGCCGGGATACATAGGTATTGCCCGATTGATATATGTGCTGCTTAAAGAAAAAATAGCCAAAATGCAACCTGCAACTCTCCACTATCTGAAGCTTGGGGATCCTCCTGTGGCGCTGAAGTGTGACAGTCCTGCATGCATAGCCAACTGGTGTGTCAACGTCTGGCTGCCTACAACGGACAAATACTGGAGAGCATACAAACAACATGTGTGGTAGTTAACACTATCACCAATGACCAGTTTACATATTTCCTTGGAATGTTTGACTGAAGATTATTTCAGAAGTAAAGGTTTTGTTTTGTATGACAGAGAATTGTACGATCTTTTTAATGCCATCAGTATCCTACATGTAGAAAGTTATAGGAGGGGTGATCGTGAAGTCCTATTTAGAGCCACTGACTTTATAGCTGTAAACATTTTAAAACTTCTGACACTGCAACAAATTATTTGCCGGATGTAGTATTTGTAAAGTGTGTCATATTATGTAAACATAGTGAAAGTCCGCAATCTCACCAAGAACACCGACTATCTGTGTACCATGAAACTGTAAAGAATGCCCTATTTATGTGTTGCTAACATTCTTTATTTTGAATAAAATGGCCTTACACAAAACTGTTGTCTTTCATTTCATGTGATGCCGGGGCTGACAATGATGACGATTAGTGGGTTAACGAAGGGTTGGAAGTTTCGGAAGTGCTGAAGCACTGTTTAGAAGAGCTCTAGTTGAAAATGAGCCTGTAAACAGAGCACTGGTGAAAACATGGTTATCTAGAGAAGAGACTCATTCACTTCATAAGCCAGCCAGGAAGCGTTTTAAGAGGAGACCAACCATTGTGCACAGTTAGGCTACCAATGGCAGGCAGACATAATAAGTCTTCAAGATCTAGCCAAGATTTATAATAGAGCTATATATATATATATATATATATATATATATATATATATATATATATATATATCAGATGGCTGAAGTGCCATGGCAGGTGTTGTGTGCTCCTTCCTGCCCTTGGCAGATGGTGGTGCCTCCTTGCTTCTGCCAGCTGGTGTTTTTTTCTTGCCCTTGCTGGCTGGGTGTGCCTCCTTCCCCTTGCTGGCTGGTGTCCCCTTCTTGCCCTTGCTAGGTGGTGGCCCCTTCTTGGCCTTGGCAGTTGGTGCTGGCACACTGGCTGTGCTGACGGGTGCCTCCTAGGAGCCTCTCACAACTGCAGTAGCTGCAGAAACCACAGTGGCCATGCACTGGGTGGCTGAGGTGCTGGGCTGGGTTCTGGCCACCCTGGCCCTAAGTGAAGGACGGGGCGAGGGGTAGGGAATAGGTCAATGGTGGCGAGGCAAAAGCTTCTTAGGGACACTGGAGCGGGAAGAGGGTGACTATTTGGGAGTGGAGGAAGAGAGAGTGGTTGTTGGAGGTGTCTGTCTGCTGTGTTTGGATGCAGGTGCATGGGCTGGATGCTGTTTTGAGGTGGATGGCTGTGAGTGCTTGAGTTTGTGTACTTTGGGAGGAGGGGTCACAGACACAGTGGGAGAGGACACACGGGACGTGTGCATGGATATGGGGGTGGTGACTGCCAGTGAGGGGCGTGTAGTGATAGGCGTGCTGGTGATGGAGGTAGTGGATGTAGTGCATGTAGGTGTGAGTGGAGACGCTACGGGGAGAGAGGTGGACGAGGAGGAGGAGGGGGACACAGTGGAGGCAGTGGATGTTGGTGTGTCTGCATCTGGATGGTGCTTGTGTGAGTGCCTGTGGGATGAAGTGTGGTGCTTGTGTTTGCCTGAGCCACTTCTGTCTGTTGATTTGGGTGAATGCTGGTCTGAAGGTGTGCTTGGGATGGGATGGGATGGGGTTGAGGGGATTGGGACTGGGTAGAGGAAGTTGGAGGGGGAGGCTGGAGACAGGGACAATGGCTGCGATCAGTGAGTTGGCCAGAGCCTGGAATGCTCTCTGTTGGGCCGCCACGCCAGAGTGAATGCCCTCCAGGTATGCATTTGTTTGTTGCAAATGCCCTGCTAGACCCTGGATGGCATTCAGTATGGTAGACTGCCCATCACAGAGGGATCTTAGGAGTTCAATAGCCTCCTCACTGAGGGCAGCAGGGCTGACTGGGGCAGGGCCTGAGGTGCCTCTGGCGAAGGAGATGCCCACCCTCTTGGGTGAGCAGGCACGGGAAACATACTGAGGGGTTGCTGGGAGGGCGGTGCTGGTACGGGGGTGGCGGCTGTCCTGTAGTTGGGGTGGGCACAGAGGTGTCCGCCACCGCCAGGGAGCTTCCATCGGAGTAGGAGTCCCTCCTGTCTCCGTCGTGGTGCTCCCCTCGCCCTCCGTCCCATTGGTGCCCTCACCGTCGGTGGATTCGGCCTCCAGGCCCATGTGGGATGCAGCTCCCTCCAACGCCGGTGCCTCTGCTCCTCCGCCAGCTGATGCTAATGCACACAATCCATCCAACTCCAGATAGGCCACCACCAGGATGCGGAACATCAGGGGATCAGGGTACGACGGGCACCCCTTCCTTGTTGGGAGGCCAGCCCCAGCTGGGCCTCCGCTGTCTTCCTTGCCCAGTGGCACAGGTCCTCCCACCGTTTGCGGGGTGTTCTGCCTGTCAAAAACCCACAGGGTCCGCACCTCCTTAGCGATGGCACGCCAAATACCCTTTTTCTGATGGGCGCTGACCTGCAGGAAAAATACATCAGAAAAGGTATTAGTCAGCCCGTACGGACTGTCATACTCATGGCCCGCCATGTCCCTCCCATACCCTTACGCACAGACATTGACCACCATACATGCAGCACTCTGCCCAGGACCCCTCAGCCCCCCCCCCCACACGAGGCTTACACACACAGCACTCCATCCATTCATGCCCCATGCATCATGCTCACAGTGTACTCACCTGTTGGTCTGGAGGACCATAAAGTAAAGGGTACTGTGGTAGGACCCTCTCCACCAGTCTCTCCAACTCCTTGGAAGTGAAGGCAGGCGCCCTTTCCCCAGACACTCGAGCCATGGTCGCTTCCAGACACAGGTCACAGCAGCACTTGTAGTGTAGTTCCTCTCCTGTTGAAGGTCAGGTAGCAAGTCAGTGAACAGATAGAAAATGGCAGTCACAGCCACAGTGGTGCATACCGTCACGGCCGGCATACATTGCCATTGGCTCCTGGAACCCGTAGGCCCCAGTGATAACCAATGCGGTGTCGCACGGCAGTCATCAAACGACAACCGCAATGGTGCACAATGCCAGTGGAATTACTTCATTTCCACTTGTCCCTCCTCACAGGTCAGGCAGCCGCCATTTCAGGGGGCACAGGCCATGGTACCTAACTGCGTCACATCAGACACAGGCACATCAACTGACTTACAAGTTCACATACTGTTTCTGCAAATGAAAATTGCATATTAATCCGAGTATATGTTTGAAACTGACCTTATGCTCACCGTTTTTCAACCTAGAGTTCAACCACTGAGGATGAATAGGAGATGGAGACATCCCCCGTGTACAGATCCCTGGTGGACCTGGTGACAATGGAGGACAGTCACATTATCCTAACCTACAGACTTGATAGGGCCACAATCCAAGAGCTGTGTGCCCAATCTGAGCCAGACCTGATTTCAGCTATCCGCCACCCCACAGGTATCCCCCCTCTAGTGCAGGTCTTGTCAGTGCTCAATTTCTTGGCAAGTGGTTCCTTCCAAGCGACAGTGGCCATGGCATCAGGATTGTCATAGCCTATGTTCTCAAATGTGCTGACCAGAGTGTTGTCTGCCCTGCTGAAACATATGCGCAGCTACATCGCATTCCCCCAGGTGAATGAATTGGCCACAGTGAAGGCTGACTTCTATGCACTGGGACATATCCCCAACATCATTGGTGCCATTGATGGTACACATATTGCCTTTGTCGCCCCCCGAGAAATGAATAGGTGTTCAGAAATCAAAAGAGCTTTCACTCTCTGAATGTGCAGATGGTGTGTTTTGCGGACCAGTACATCTCCCATGTTAATGCAAAGTATCCTGTGTCTGTGCATGATGCCTTAATCTTGAGGAATAGCAGCATCCCATATGTGATGGCTCAACTCCAGAGGCACCGGGTGTGGGTAATAGGGGAGCCCATGGTCCCCACCCAGTTTATGTAGGTATATGGGTATGGGGTTGTCCCTAAGGGTGAGTGTGTGGCTAACAGCAATCCCTCGACATTTACAGGTGACTCTGGTTACCCCAACCTCTCATGGCTACTGACCCCAGTGAGGAATGCCAGGACAAGGGCAGAGGAACGTTACAATGAGGCACATGGGTGAACAAGGGGGATCATTGAGCACACCTTTGGCCTCCTGAAGGCCAGATTCCGTTGCCTCCATCTGGCAGGTGGATCCCTGTACTACTCACCTAAGAAGGTGTGCCAAATCATTGTTGCATGTTGCATGTTGCACAACCTGGCCTTGAGACGCCAGGTGCCTTTTCTGCAGGAGGATGAGCATGGGGATGGTTGTATGGCAGCGGAGGAGCCTGTGGACAGTGATGAAGAGGAGGTAGAGGAAGAGGATGTGGACAACAGAACTACAATAATTCAACAGTACTTCCAGTGACACATAGGTAAGACACTGTAACTTCATCTTCCATTGCAGTTTTGTGTTGGACATTGTACATGGCAGCCTGATTTCCCTATTTCTATGGCCACTTACTGTACCCCTTGGCATCTCTATTTTCAGGTATCTGTGCCCCACTCTGGCCCCTGGTGTGCTTACTGTTGCCCACTACAGGTCATACCTATGTATATGTAACTGTACATTTGAATTGCAATGTTTACAGCTTGTTAAACTAATACACATTTCAATCAATTGACATACTCCATACCCTTGGAACTCCATATAAGTTCCAAGGGTGTTTATTTCTGTGATAATAAGTGTAGGGGGTATTGCAATGGGCTGGGTTGATGGTGGAGGAATGTCCAGGATAGAGTCCAGTCTATTGGTATCACAGGTGCATTGTCCAAGGGGTCATAGGAAGTGGAGCAATAGCAGGTCAAGGTGAACAGGGTGACAGAGTGGGACACAAGGGTGACAATCAGGAGAGTCCTATTTCCTGGCGGGGTCTTGGCAATGTTCTCTGGCTTCTGCCTCGATCACAGGGACCTTTTGCATGGTGGTTCTTCTTCTGCAGGGGGTGGGGTGCTGGTGGCCTGTTGTTCCAGTGGCGGGGCCTCCTGTACACTAGCATCGGCAGAGGTGGAGGGCTGTTCTTCGGTGTGGCTAGTGACAGGGGCCTGTTGGTGTGCCACTGCCTCCTTCATAGTGTTGGCCATGTCTGTCAGCACCCCTGCAATGGTGACCACAGTGGTGTGGATGTCTCTCAGGTCCTCCCTGATCCCCAGGTACTGTCCCTCCTGCAGCCACTGGATCTCCTGCAGGTTGGCCAGTATCTGTCTCCTGGGAATGGTAGTATTCTCCCAGGATGTTGGTGAGTGCCTCGTGGCGAATCGGTTCCCTGGGCCGGTCCTCCCCGTGTCACACAGCAGTCCTCCCAGCTTCCCTGTTGTCCTGTGCCTCTGTCCCCTGAACCGTGTGCCCACAGCCACTGCCCCTAGGCCCCTGATCATTCTGTGTTTGTGGGGTTGCCTGGGTTCCCTGTAGTGGTGGACACACTGCTGATTGACGTGTCCTGGGGACAGAGTGATGGGCCCGCTGGGTGGGTGCTGTGGTGGTGTTTCCTGAGGGGGGAGGCTCTGTGGTGGTTTGGGAATGTGGCTAGGTCACCAACTGTCCAGATGTCCCTGATGGGCCAGGTTGGTCATCCTGATCCAGGCATGCAGAGCTGCTGTCATCACTGTGGGCCTCTTCTGGGGGGGGGGGGGGGGGGCTGGATGTGGCTGGCACCTCCTCTCCGGTGATGTTGTGTGAGGGTCCTGTGGGGATGTAAATGCAATGTTATTGTTTCTGCGTGTGACATCTTGTGCATGGGTATGTTTCCCTCTATGGTTGTTATTACCAAGGCAGCTTTGGCTTGTGTGAATTGTGATTTGGTTGCCTAAGTGGTTGTCACTAGTGTGCATGTGGTGGTGATGGGTATCCATGCAGGTCTGTGATGGGGGTCCATGCATTGGTGCTGCATGCCGGGCTTGGTATTGGGATGGGTGGGTTGTGATGGTGGGGTGTATGTGAGGTCGTGGAGTGATAGGGGTGAGGGTAGGGGTAGGTGTTTGTGATAGCATGCAGATAGGGGGGATAAAGTAGTAAAGCTTTGACTTACCAGAGTCCAGTCCTCCTGCTACTCTTGCCAGGCCCTCAGGATGCATGATCGCCAAGACTTGCTCCTCCCATGTTGTTAGTTGTGGGGGGGGAGGTGGGGGTCCACTGCCAGTCCTCTGTATAGCTATCTGGTGCCTTGCAGCCACGGAATGCACCTTCCCCCATAGGTCTTTCCACCTCTTCCTGATGTCATCCCTTGTTCTGGGGTGCTGTCCCACGGCATTGACCCTGTCTACGACTCTCCGCCATAGCTCCATCTTCCTAGCAATGGACGTCTGTATCACCTGTGATTCGAATAGCTGTGGCTCTACTTGGAGGATGATTTCCTCCACCATGACCCTTAGCTCCTCCTCAGAGAATCTGGGGTGCCTTTGTGGTGCCATGGTTGTAGTGTGAGTGTTGTGTGTGAGGGTGTGTGGGGTGATGTGTTGGGGTGTGTGCTGTGAGGTGCGCGGATGGTGTATGGGTGATGGTTTTTTGTGGCTCAGATTCAGTGGGTACTCCTGGCTTGTCTCTCTCTTCGGGTCGTAAAGGGTTGTGGGTATTGTGGGTGTGTGTTTTATATTGGTGTGGGTGTGGGTGTGGTGTGTGTATGTGTGTCAGGTGTGTGTAGTTTGAATTGTTCAATGTGGTGTAGTTTTGTATGTGTGTGTGTATTTTTAGTGTGTGATTCGTGGGTCATGATGCTGTGGACGTATTTCTGTTGGCGTAACGGTGTGGGTTTTGGTACCGCCAGTTTATCACTGACCTTTGGACTGGCAGACTTATGTGTGTGTGTCTATATAGTGGTGGATTTCTATTTGTGTGTCATAATACCCTTAGCGGTATAACGCCGAGGTAAGTTGGCGGCAGTCAGCATGGCAGTAAGCGCCACTTACTGCCAATCTCATAATGAGGGCCTCTATCTGTCTCATCAGCAGGTATGAGGAACACTATAAACTGGTCATACTGTCTGCTAGTTTGTTTGTAAAGAGAGTGAAAGTGTCACCAAACATCAGATGGGCTCATGCTTAAACTTTACAGCTGTAAAACGCCAAGTACGCTGTCAGCATCCTAGTCGGCATCAGAATACCCCAGCAGCTACATTTATTTTTGGGATAACTACCAAAACTTATTTTCATAGGTTTTGTTGATAACATGGTTTTTAGCGGCCTCCATACATCAAACTTGTTCAGTTTCAAATACTATGACATCAACTACGCAGCACTGTTCCATGAGGGGGCTGTGATTCCTGCAAACCTGTACACACCAAGCTTTGGAAACATTAAGGCCCATATTTATACTTGTTGACACAAAACTTCGCAAACGCTAACCCCATAGCCCCATATTTAGCCCCTCATGCTAAAATGACGCACGGTGGGGGGAGGGGCTAAATAATGGTGCAAAGCTTGCTTTTCACCATTATTTAACACCTTGGTCAGACCTGACGTTAGGGTACCGATGGACCCATTTCCATGGTCGGTCACCATGGAATGGGTCCACAGGTGCCCTCCCCAACCCCCAGGAACACCCCCACCCCCACCAGAGGGACACCGGAGGATGGGGGACCCCATCCCAGGTGAGTAGGGTAAGTATTGGTAAGCATTTTGTTTTTTAAATGAAAGTGTCATTGGGGGCCCAACCCGGGGCCCTCTGCATGGCACAGGGTGCAATGGACATGCTCAGGGGACACTTGTCCCCTGTGCTGGCCATTGTGGTGGTGGGCATGACTCCTGTCTTTTATAAGGGCCTAATGAGCCGGACGCGTGCAGCGGGCTCGCCGCTGGTACGCCAAAGGTGCGTCTAAGGCAAGCCCATCTGCGCCTGTCCACGTCCGAACGGGTCCAGGGACCAGAACTTCTGTTTCTACAGAATCAGAAAAGTTAATTTATTCTACAAATCAACTTCTGTCCATCAGGAGTCACTCTATAAACCCCTGTCAGCACTCTTGTCAATCCTGACTATTAAAGGATGTAATTTCTGTCAATGGTCCCCTCAGCTCAAACTCCTACCAACTCAGAGGAAAGACTCAGAATACGTTGGTAAATTCCTATTAGTCAACTGGCGCTCTTTACCCGCCCATAAACTATATATTCACTCATTGTTGAGTGACCTTACCCGCAGAAGCCTTATTTTTAACAGAAACCTGGCTATCTGAGGAATCTTCCCCGGATGTAGCCATGGCTTTGCCCCAAGAATACTTAATACATCGCCGAGACAGGCCCGATTCTAAGGGTGGGGGAGTTGCATTCATTTATAAAAATTCGATCAACTACCTCAGTCAATCTGTTGCTTTACCTGACAGTGAAAGTTTTTTTTTCTTTAGCTATCAGTGCTACTTTTACCCTCTCCGGAATATTGATATATCGTCCCCCTGGTGCCTATGGGAAGTTCCATGCGGATTTTGCCTGCAGACACCCCAACTTCACCATCTTGGGTAACTTCAATATTCACATAGATGAGGCCCATAACGCAGCCTGTTAAACCCTTCTGATGGATCTGGCAGCTTTAGACGTTGCACAGTTGATAATCGGCCCCACCCATACTAAAGCTCACACCATCGACCTAGTGTTCAGTAACCTTCAAAATCTTTCTGCTCAGCCTTCCCTTCTGCTGGTTTGGTCTGATCATTTTCTAATTCTGCTCATGCTCCCGCTTACATCATCTGCCCCGATTTACCAACTACCTAGGAAGTTGACTTCGCGTCAGTGGTCAAAACTGAGTCATAGGGTCTGGTTACATACATTAGAACACACTTGTACTACATCCTTCTTCACAGAACCGTACTCAGCAGAGAAATTTAATAAATGGATCTCTAACTCCCTAGATATTAAATAACCAACTAAGACGGCTCTAAAAAAATACTGGTCAGAAGAAATCACCCTGGGTTTCCCTGCAGTTGAGGCCCCAAAAAAAGGAGTGTAAGCAACTGGAGAGGAAATGGAAGAAACCTATGACGATGCCTCCAAACTTGAATATAGGAAAGCGATTAGGTCTTACCATACGGAAATTAAATCCGTGCAAGCAGCCTATTATGCCTCTAGAATAGAACAATCCTCCAATTCCCCCAAAGAAATCTTCTCAATATTCAAAGAAATGTTTCATGAACCTGCTTCTACTAATTTAACGGAAGCATCTAAAGAACACAGTAATAATCTGGTGTGTTTCTTCCAAAAGAAAATCCTTGACATTCAGGCAACCTTTCCTAATAACCTATCACAAGAGCTCAAATTGACATCTCAGGATAAATATCACCCTCACAGACCCACTCTTTCAGTCTTTCAGCCTAAGACTGGAGAAATACTTTGAAATTATCTGTCAAATATAAAGTCAGGATCCCCTCTGGACCCTGCCCCTCCATCCATACTGGCCCTTGGTGCAGATGTCATAGTGCCTGTCCTAACTAATATTCTTTATGACTCTCTTACAGCTGGTAAGCTACCGCCAAATAGTAAACATGCAGTTATCAAACATTTATTGAAAAAAACACTGCTGAATGCATCTCTACCCAACCAAATGGGCTTCAGACCACTACATAGCACTGAAACTGCCCTTCTGGCTGTGACAGAAAACCTTTGACAACGTCTAGATGCACGTGGCTACGCAGCAATCATTCTATTAGATTTGAGCACTGCGTTTGATACAGTGGATCACAAAATCCTACTTCAAAGAATCACCCAAGCAGGATTTGAGGGTACTACTTTTAATTGGCTCTCCTCTTTTTTGGAAGACAGGTCTTTCCACGTCTTGGATAGGTCATTCTTTTCCAATACTTTTCCTCATACGTGCGGGGTTCCTCAGGGCTCGTCCCTAAGCCCCACCCTTTTTAATGTGTACATGTCTCCTTTGGCTAAGATCGTGGAACCCTATGGTCTATCCTTAATACCGTATGCTGACAACACTCAGTTGGTCTATTCCTTTTCTACTAATGTGAACTCTGATTAGGCCGCTCTATCTTCCCTCTCTCAGATGTTGCCAGTTGGATGGCAGACAGCAATCTTAAACTCAATTACATAAAAAGTGAAGTCTTGTTGGTTGGGAATTTTTCCCTATTTAAATCCCCTATTTCGATCCCAGAAGGGCTGAAAGATCTCCCCCGTCAAATGAAACTATAAAAAGTTTAGGTTTTTGGCTGGACTCTTGCCTTACAATGTAACATAATTAAAAGAAAACGTGTTTCTACTTGCTTCAATCTTTTAAGATTTCTTAGGAAAAAATTTAAGTTTCTTCCTTTTCTTGCCAGAAGACTTATTACTCAGGCCCTCATATTGTCTCATTTGGACTACGGCAATGTCCTGTTTTTGAGTTCTCCTACATGCGTATTAAAGAGGTTGCAGGTAGTGCAAAACACAGCAGCCTACTCATGGACATTCCTAGACATCTAGCTGCTAAACCAGCTTTAGCCCTCCTCCACTGGCTTCCTATCCAGCAAAGGATTAGTTTTAAAGCTATGTGTATCGTGCACCGAGCTCTTCAAGCTAAGGGTCCGGCTTTTCTCAGATAAATCATCACACCCTACATTCCTCGGAGATCTCTTAGATCCTCATCTTGTGTTCTAATTGACACTTGTTGTGTCAAGAAAGCAAGATGGGGAGGCAGATTCTTTGCGTTTAGAGAAGCCAATATATGGAATTCCCTTCCCTTGGAACTCTGGAGAAATCTGAACTTTCATTGTGTGGAAAACTGAAGATTTTATACTTTTCAGCATAGTCCTGTTTTTGGAACTTCCGGTTCTGTTTTAGCGCTGGGATGCCTCCGGGTAGTCATGTGCTCTTTAAATCCACCAAACTAAACTAAATTAAATCAGTACGGTTCAAAATGTCTTTAACTCCTACAGGGTGGCCATCGGCCACTGGCCGACGCTCACACTACCCTCCCTGGTGCGGGTCACTACCAGTGGCCGACACCAGGGAGGGGATTAAAAAATCTTCCAGTGCAATGCACCAGGGATTTTTTTTTTATTACCTTGGGAGACGCAGAACAACTTACACGTCTCCACGTCCCCTCTGTCACATTTTTCCCTACCGGAGCAGCAGAGAAGCAGGTAAGCATCCTCTCCCTACTCCGGTTGGGAAAAAAAGGCCAAAATGTCCTCCCCAGATGCCAGGGGGGCATTGATGGAAAGGGGAGAGTCTCCTCTTTCCATCAATGCCTTCCTGGAACCGTTTCCTGGCCATGGATCGCAGCGCGGCTGTGATCCATGGCCAGGAAACGCCCCTAGGCACCAGGGATCTTGTTTGGGGGCTCGGCCTCCGTGTAAATGGGCCAGTTCCTCCACCCCGTGGGGGATAAATAAAGAAAATAATAAGTTGGGGGTTTTCTGGGGGCAATCGCGTTCCCCAGACAATGAAATACGTATGTATTTTTTTTTTAAATAGAACAAAATGGCAGGGTTGGCCCTTCATATATGGGCCGACCCCTGTGGGTAATTGTGTAGCAATAGTTTTCCCAGGGAAAGCAAACGTGTATAAAAAAAAAGTGATGTAGAGAGTCAGTATATATATATATATCATACACAAATGATATATATATCATAGACAAATCTCTATAGATATGTATATATATATATATATATATATTTTTTAACAGGGAAACCACACATATATAAAACTGATAAATATATATATATATATATATATATATATATATATATATATATATATATATATATATATATATATATATTTATACACATATGTAGATATATATAGAGAAAGAGAGATAGAAATAGATCTGTCTTTTGTATAGTGGCAGTTTTGATGCCAAAAAGTAGCGCAGATGGTTTATTTACCTGCTGCAAAGGATATACATGTATATGTTTTTAGCTGAGTGGATTAGTAAAGCCAAGCGTTACCTGCACTTTAAAACAAATGAAATGTATGTGCGAGGGGGACTTTGGAGATATGAGGGGCATTTTTGCTGGGTGGTATTGAGGGAATTAGAGGAGGAGGTCATGGGATGCAGAGCACCAAAAATTACTGTCGCACTGGGTGCTACCAGCGCTAAATGCTGTGATGATGGGTATGTGGTAAGGTGAAGTAATACTGTGTCTTTTTTGTTTTTTTCAGTGTCTTCAGAGAATCTGCCAAATCGGAGAAGAAGCGATTGTAAGGTGACAACATTTACTATTGGACACATCACACACACCCACAAGCAATTTTGTGGCTCTATCTACCTTCTACATAGGCTAGTACTTTAGAGGGACAGTTTAGCCAGTAGCAGAGATGGCGGCTCGTTGAATGACTGCTACTCAAGCCCTAACTCAGGTTATGGAGGTTTAGCTCTGAGGCAGGATAATAGACTGAGACAGCATCTGAGGGAGAGGACAATGGGGCAGAAACTGAGAGTGATTTTTCAGTCGTCGGATTCCCATCCGACGACACCTCTTCCAGTGATTCTGAAGGAGACGATGATGACAGCCGTGCTGTCCCTTCGCAAGCACCGTCTGTGAAGCGGGACAACATCGGGTTAGCTGAACCCAGAGAGCAGGTGCACGCGGCCACAAGCACAGAGAGAGTGCTCTTTTGGCAGCCCCCCTATTTAGTTCAGCCCCAAATTCCACCTTTTACTGGTGACGCTGGATGTAAAGTCGATACGGCCAACTTTTTGCCAGTCGACTACGTCCATCTATTTTTGCATGTTGACTTCCTACTGGAAATTGTGCAGCAAACAAATTTGCGTGCAGACCAATTTTTGAGGGAGCATGGAGACACTCTAGGGCACGCCAGTGGACTCCCACTTCGCTGGTGGTGTTGAAGATATTTTTCGGCCTTACGCTCAAAATGTGGTTAGTGCAGAAACCCACCTTGCAGTCCTACTGGATGACTCACACGGTTTGGGTAACCCCCATCTTCGCACCATAAATGAGCAGAGATCGTTTTTTTGCTACTGCAGTGCATTCTGCATTTCAATGACAATTCTGCTGCATTGCCCCGTGACCATCCAGACCATGACAGGTTGTTCAAAATTTGGCCTGTTGTGGAACATTTGTCTGCCAGGTTTTCAGAGATCTATACTCCTGGAAAGAATATGGCAGTCGATGAGCCCTTGATCCTGTACAAAGGACGGCTGCTGTTCAGACAGTACATTGCAAGCAAAAGAGCTTGCTATGGCATAAAGCTGTTCATGCTGTGTGAGAGCTCTTCTGGCTATGTGTACAGCTTAAGAGTGTATACAGGGAAGGACTCTACCCTAAACCCTGTAGGTTACCCTCCCGCGTAAGGGGTCACAGGTAAGATTGTATGGGAACTTGTCCGGCCACTTCTTCACAAAGGTTATAACCTTTATGGGGACAATTTCAATACAGGAGTAGTGCCGTTCAGTAAGCTCTACAAAGCTGGCACTGTGGCCTGCGGTAAAGTTCGTTGTAACCGCAAAGGATTCCAGCAGGAGCTTTTTTGCAAGAAGCTCCAGAAATCCCAGAGTACTGCACCGCTTTCCAACGAACTGCTCGCAGTCAAGTTCTTGAATAGCTGTGATGTATACGTGCTCACTACAATTCATGATGAGAGCACTTCCCCCATCACAGTTTGGGGTAAGATGGCCGAAGTCCACAAGCCCCTCTGTATACTTGATTACAATAAGTACATGGCAGAGTGGACAAGACCTACCAGGTTCTTTAACCATACAATGTGTGTCGCAACAGTTGCACTTGGTACAAGAAACTGTTTACCCACCTGATCCAGATGGCAACATACAATGTGTATGTTGTTTACCGTCAGACAACCACAGGAAGACTCATGACTTTCCTTGACTTCCAGTTCTCTGTAATTGAAATCCTCACTGCTTTTATAGAAGCAGCAGCAGCCTCCACCTCATATGTTCTGGAGGATGTGGCAAGGCTGCAGGATCGCCACTTTGCCGATCGCATTCCTAAAACACCCAAAAAGGATCGTCCATATCATCGCTGTAAAGTGTGCTTGAAGCACGGAAAGCGTCAGGAGAGTCGGTATTACTGTCCCCAGTGCCCATCTCAACCAGGCCTCTGTGTACCTACTTGCTTTACATTATATCATACTAAAGCAAAGTTCTGGGAAATCGACTGAGGCGGCTGTGCATGGATACCGAACGCCCATGGGCCACTGCTTCGTTAGGCAAGCAGCCACAGAATTTTACTTCATTTACTTCAGGAAATCATGGACTTCCTTATGGCCTGCTTGAGACCTATATCCACCGTCAGAACGTGGTAGGTTTTCTGTTCAATTAACGTGCATAATAGTCCCTATACTTCACATACTAGTGGACAGAACATATGCCACATACTCGGACACCCCCAACTTGCACCCACAAGCTAGTATAGGTTCACTTGGCAACTATACAGGATTAGTGAGGACTCTGATGAGAACAGAGACATGAATGGGCAAGGAAAGCTTATGGTAGGTGTGCCTTCACAGGGATATTGCACAGGTAGAAGGCAGATAGTAAAGGTAGTACAGATGTACATCATCTACACCTATGGATTCAAGCCCATTGGTGCCATACCAGCACTGAAGGACAATGACACGTATGGGTCAGTGTTTGACCTGCTTGTCATGTTCATCCTCCATCAGAACTTAGTAGATGTTCAGTTTTCTGTATAAGTGCATTACAGTAACAGCACTGCACATAATGTTGGCTGGGACATATGCTAAGTTCTCATGGACTTCCCTGTGTGCCAAACACTACCCTTTTTCATAGCCTATGACCTCCTCTTTAGGGAACATCGCGAGAATTCCCCAGTATGTCTCTCTTAGTTTCAAAGGTAGATATGCTCATTCAGTTCGAGGAATCGCTTTGTACGGTATACTCGGACACCTCCAACTTGCATCCATAAACTGGAAGGAGTTGGATTTAGCACAGTGAGTGTGCTAAAGACGCATGAAAAACATGCCTTGGTGAGCATCGGGTGGCTGTCATGGGAGTCATTAGTAAAGGTTTGTTACGCATGCCTTTGGTAATTTTCAGGAAGAAGGCGGCGGTTACTTGACAGGTGGTAAAATGTAGTCAAACGTATTCCGTCCTGTGTCGTATGAAAGTGATGGGCTCTTGTCTGGCAGCCGTAAGTTAATGTGAGTGCAGCGACTGGTTTGATTGGGCCCGTGGCCGGCAGTATGAAAGGGTTGAATGTTGTGCGTGAATGGCGTCTGAATGGACCATAAAGAGTTTGGTGCCTGGACGTGGCTTTATGGCCCACCTTCAGAAGGCGTGGTTTCAATAATCAGATACTTTGATCAGTATTCATGCTTTGAACCATAATTTCTGGAGGTGCTAAAACCAACCAGTGTGACTGGTGGATTAACTTTAACACACTAGTCCCAGGGGAGTCCAATGGTGCAGGACTTGCGTGGGTCTCACCAGTTTTCCTTCACCCAGAATACCCTTGAAATCCCAAAATTTGCTTAAAAACATTTTTGCCTTGCATTTCAGAGCTGAAGTCCTGGAATCTGCAGACAGCCACAAGTTTTCTACCACCCAGCGTTCCACTAAGTCTCCAGAGAAAACTGCCTCACTTTAGTGAGTTAGCAAGTGACCACAACAGGGAAGGACCCAAAACGGATTGAGGAGACATCAAAATTACCTACCACAAAACAGCCTTGTTTTGTAAGACAGTCACCTGAGTATTTTGTCCTGGGCTTGGCGGCCATATAGGGAAACGACCAAACCCAGACATTTCTGAAAACTAGATACCCGAGGCAGTCCACGGAAGTGGGGCGTTTTTGGATTTCACAAATTTTTCTTACCGAGAATACCCTGCAAAAGTGAAACATTGATTGAAAACACTATTTTTGCTTGCTTTTTCATCGCAGAAACTACAGGAATGAGCAGGGATCCACAAAATTCCTACCACCCAGTGTTTCTCCAATTGTCCTGATAAAAACACAACCCCACTTGTGTGCCTGTGCCTAGTGCCTGCAGCAGGAATGGATCACTCCAGGGTTAACAGTAACCCTCATATAAGGACTACCATTGACCCTTGTGTGATCCATTCCTGTCGGGGGCACTAGCCTAACCACACAAGTGAGGTACCATTTTTATCGGGAGACTTGGGGGAATGCTGGGTGGAAGGAAGTTTGTGGCTCCCCTCAGATTCCACAACTTTCCATCACCGAAATGTGAGGAAAAAGTGTTTTTTTTTGCCAAATTTTGAATTTTGCAAAGGATTCTAGGTAACAGAACCTGGTGAGAAACCCACAAGTCACCATATTCTGAATTCCCCTAGGTGTCTAGTGTTAAAAAATTTAAAGGTTTGATAGGTTTCCCTAAGTGCCGGCTGAGCTAGAGGTCAAAATCCACAACCAGGCACTTTGTAAAAAACAGGTCAGTTTTCTTTCGAAAAATATGATGTGTCAATGTTGGGTTTTGGGGCATTTCCTGTCGCAGGCACTAGGCCTACCCACACAAGTGAGGTACCATTTTTATCGGGAGACCTAGGGAAACGATGGGTAGAAGGAAGTTAAGGAAGTTTGTGGCTCCCCTCAGATTCCAGAACTTTCCATCACCGAAATTTAAGGAAAAAGACCTTAATAAGTAAACTTACAAGGGGACGCAAATAGGTTGATGAACCTTTTGTCTCGTTTAAGAAGTTTTTACCATAGCTCCAGTACATAATCAATAATCAATACACAATAATCAATAATCATTAGTAATCAGTAAAATAAATATTAATGGAGTCTGAAATTGTCACACACCCCTTTAATAAAGTTCAGTAAGCTTATTTCCCTTATATTAGCAAAACTAAGGTCATGTAAATTAATCTCAATATCAAATGAAACACATATAAAAGCAATACTGGTTGACCAAAGCGGCGGAAGAAACACAATCTAATCAAAGCTTACATCAAGAGCTACAGTGAAAATCACTAGCAGAGTCAGCTGCGACAAAGATATAATGTACATTGAATCCAGCAAGATAACTCGTCAATCATTAGTCCCTGTAATTCGTCAGTCAGTTGTGAATACCCTTAACCAACACCAGGTTAGATTAGCATCAGCATGTTGGGCTTCATGCAAAACAATTTAGAACACAAATTTAGAAGAAAACATCTAACTATAAATCTGTCAAGTAGCGTAGTTGGTATCTAGAAAGAAAAGGCGTAAAATGCATAACAGTCACATTGTCATATCTACCTATCCACTGTATGAATCAGCAAGCAGAATCAGTCTTCGTCCTCAGTTAATCAATCGATCAGCAAGCATCAGGCTCTCAGTCAAAGAGTATGAGCCCAATGACAGAATGAATCTTGAATCTCTCCTAAGTCTCCTCTTCTCCTTTAGTCACTATAAATCTCCTGGCAAAATCTTTCTGAATAATTCTTCCCTGTTCCGCTGTTATATCAAAGTCACCTAAACTATCCCCTAATTCCCTATTGGTCTGTTAATCGTACGTTTATACTCTACCCAATAATTTTTCTATATCAAATCCATGAATTCTAATATTTCGCTCTTCTCATGACGTTGATTGGTTCATTTCACGATGTTCTCATCATCCAGCTCGTCAGGTAACAATATTGTTGCATCTTCAGCTCCAGTCAGTGTCTTTATTGTTCTCGTCCTGGGAAAGTACATCTCACACACATTACATAAAATTGGTTACTTTCGCAGGAAAATCATCTCCTGTTAGTTGGTTCTCACGAAAAGCCTCTGTTAAGCACTTTAACAAGACAATGGACATTTTCACAGTTTAGTTCACTCGATCAGCAATTATATTAAGCGTTAAGAAACACAGCTCCTGCATGCGACTTGGCAAGACTAGGCCAAGACACTCGCTAAGATAAGGGCTACAATTAATAAGCTAAAACATACTTCATAACCCTAAATATGATATATTACTACATTATTCTAGTACATTTTCAATATTTCTTCAGTATTATTCATTAATTAGTACAATTCGTGAACCCTGGTGGCCATTCTTCGAGGTCACATTTCCAAATGCGTGCATTATTTTTCTACGTTATTCATTTTCTACATAATTCAATTATCCAAAATACGTAAACACTCATTAATAATTTCTGGTTAAAACATCTGCTTTAGCACAGGCACTAGGACTACCCACACAAATGAGGAACCATTTTTATCGGGAGACCTAGGGGAACGCTGGGTAGAAGGAAGTTTGTGGCTCCCCTCAGATTCCAGAACTTTCCATCACCGAAATTTAAGGAAAAAGTGTTTTGTTTTTTGCCAAATTATGAGGTTTGCAAAGGATGCTGGGTAACATAACCTGGTGAGAACCCCACAGGTCACCCCATTCTAAATTTCTCTAGGTGTCTAGTTTTCAAAAACGTATAGGTTTGCTAGGTTTCCCCAGGTGCCGGCTGAGCTATAGGCCAAAATCCACAGCAAGGCACTTTGCAAAAAACAGGTCAGTTTTCTTTCGGAAGATGTGATGTGTCCATGTTGTGTTTTGTGGCATTTCCTGTCGTGGGCACTAGCCCTACACACACAAGTGAGGCACAATTTTTATCGGGAGACTTGGGAAAATGGTGAGTGGAAGGAAATTTGCGGCTCCTCTCAGATTCCAGAACTTTCTATCACCGAAATGTGAGGAAAAAAGTGTTTTGTTCGCCAAATTTTGAGGTTTGCAAAGGATTCTGGGTAACAGAAACTGGTGAGAGCCCCACAAGTCACCCCATCCTGGATTCCCCTATGTATCTAGTTTTAAAAAATGCACAGGTTTGGTAGGTTTACCTAGGTGCCGGCCGAGCTAGAGGCCAAAATCCGCAGCTACGCACTGCAAAAAACAGGTCAGTTTTCTTTCTGAAAATGTGACGTGTCCACGTTGTGTTCTGGGGCATTTCCTGTCGCGGGCACTAGGCCTACCCACACAAGTGAGGTACCATTTTTATCAGGAGACTAGGGGTAATGCTGGGTGGCTCCTCCTAGATCCCAGAGCTTTCCATCACCAAAATGTGAGGAAAAAGTGTTTTTTGTTGCCAAATTTTGAGGTTCGCAAAGGATTCTGGGTAATAGAACCTGGTGAGAGCCCCACAAGTCACCCCATTCTAGATTCCCCTAGGTGTCTACTTTTCATAAATATTTAGGTTTGCTATGTTTCCCAAGGTTCCGGCTGAGCTAGAGGCCAAAATCCACAGCTAGGCACTTTGCAAAAAACACAACAGAGTTCAATGAAAAAATGTGATGTGTCCATGTTGGTTTTTGGGGCGTTTCCTGTCGCGGGCACTAGGCTTACCCACACAAGTGAGGTACCATTTTTATCGAGAGACATGAGGGAACACATAATAGAAGAACAAGTGTTACTGCCCATTGTCTTTCTCTACACTTTCTCCTTCCAAATGTAAGACAGTGTGTAATAAAGAAGTGTATTTGAGAAATGCCCTGTAATTCACATGCTAATATGGGGACCCCCGAATTCAGAGATGTGCAAATACCCACTGCTTTTCAACACCTTTTCTTGTGCCCATTTTGGAAATTCAAACGTTTCCTTGATACCTATTTTTCACTCTTTATATTTCACAAAATAAATTGCTGTATACCCAATCTACAATGAAAACTCATTGCAAGGTGCAGCTCATTTATTGGCTCTGGGTACCAAGGGTTCTTGATGAACCTATAAGCCTTATATATCCTCACAACCAGAAGATTACAGCAGACGAAACAGGGTATTGCTTTTGAAAATCTGACATTGCAGGAAAAAGTTACAGAGTAAAACGTGGAGAGAAATGGCTTTTTTTCTCCTGAATTTCTATATTTTATTTTTATTTCAGCTGTTCTCAAGTCAAGCTTTATTCGGTCAATTAACCATGAAAGCATCACATACATTAAAAGAAAAATTTCATCTCATTTTATAATCTGTACAATGATTTAATAATTTTATATATAAAAAAAAAACAAAAAACACATAAATAAATACATACATGTGATATCAGAGTATTCATCTAAAATCCTGCCTGGGCACGCTTCGTGGGTCCTTGATTGAAATGGTGATCACGTATATGCCATGCTGCCACTAAAAACTTGCTGACTGCTAAAATTAATTAATTTGATCTATGGCTTTTTTAAAACCCTTATTGCTATACTGCAGTTTTCCAGCCCCATTTCCCTACAGGTTTTTCGAATCCATATTGACTGTGGAAAAAAAATATGTTGGGCAAAAAAACATAAAATATTCAACTGTTTCCGGGGCACCGCCAGAAGCCGGACATATATCTGAAGTAGTGATTGGCCCCCAGTTGCAAGTTAAAGACAACATTGGTAAGGACCCAAAACGGAATCTAGCACATAAACCTTTGCCCTGTAGATCTAGTATAATATCTTAATAGGATTCATACTGCGGAAACCACTTAAAATCAGTAAAAAAGTTAGATAATCGACCATGAGTTTTACAACAAATATAATTGTTCCATACATTGGACCAGGAAGCTGATTTCAGCTGTTATTTTCTGTAGGATAACCTTGTAGGATCTACACATAGGACCCCTTGCTGAATTCAGAATGTTGTCTACTTTTCAGAAATGTGTAGCTGTCTAGGATCCAGCATTGGTTTCACACCCATTTCTGTCACTAACTGAAAGGGGGCTAAAAGCACAAGAAATAGTAAAAATGGGGTATGTCCCAGTAAAATGCCAAAATTGTGTTGAGAAATGTGGTTTTCTGATTCAAGTCTGATTATTCCTGAAAGCTGGGAATGTGGGGATTTTAGCACTTTGAATCCTTTGTTGATGTCATTTTCAGGGAAAACACCACAGGCTTTCTTCTGCTGCCCCTTTTTCCTACTTTATGGGAAAAAACATTTTTTTGGGTGTATTTTGGCCACTTTCTTGGTCTCCTCCAGGGGAACCCACAAACTCTGGGTACCTTTAGAATCCCTAGGATGTTGGAAAAAAAGGACACAAATTTGGTGTGGATAGCTTATGTGGGCAAAAAGTTATGAAAGCCTAAGAGTGAACTACCCCAAATAGTAAAAAAAGGGCTCAGCAGTAGGGGGCTGGGGGAGGGGGGAAGGCCCAGCAAGGGTTAATCTCAGCATCCAGGCACTGCGTCTAATTTTTCTGTATATCCTGGGAGTCGACCGTGGTTAGTCCCAACTATTTCAGCTGTTGCTGTGGCACTAACTACATCATTTGGTCATGCTCCATCAGGTCCTGCTTAGAAGACTGGTGATTAGGGGTATACCTATGACCAACAAATAACAAGTTAGAAATGAGGGAAACTGGCATTTTACTTAGCAACATTTGTGCGGGTCCTTTATACCTTTGACTTATATTTTTTAAACGTTCTTCAACAATGGTGTCTGGGGATGGTGGTGGTTCTGCATGCATTGAAGGGGGTAGTGGAGGTTGCTCAGAGTCAGGGGCACATAGGCCCATATTTATACTCCATTTGTGCTGAATTTGTGTCATTTTTTAACGCAAATTCGGCGCAAAACTCACTACAAAAATATTGGAGTTTGCACCATTTTTCAGATGCGTGAACCTACCTTGCGTCAATGAGATGCAAGGTAGGCATTCCCATCTAAAAAAAATGGTGCTATCCCCATTTCCCCATATTTATTCCCCCTTGCTAACATGACGCATGGGAGGGCAGAGGGGCTAAATAATGGTTCACAGCTTGCTTTGCACCATTATTTAACACCTGGGTCGGACCAGGCGTTAGGGGTCTTGTGGACCCATTTCCATGGTCTGGCACCATGGAATGGGTCATCAGGTGCCCTACCCAAGCCCCAGGAACACCCCCACCAGAGGGACGCTGGAGGATGGGGGACCCCATCCCAGGTAAGTAGGGTAAGTATTGGTAAGTATTTTTTGTTTTAATTAAAGTGCTATCAGGGGCCCAACTTGGGGCCCCCTGCATGACACAGGGTGCTATGACCATGCCCACGGAACACTTATCCCCTGTGCTGGCAATTGGGGTGGTGGGCATGACTCCTGACTTTTATAAGACGAAGGTCATGTTTTTGGTGGTTGTGTGCCAGGAAATGGCACTAGTCTGGTTAGAGGCATTTTTTTGCCTCAAACCAGGCTAGTGCCATTTCCTGGCGCCCAACCCCCTCCTTCCATACCACCACCCCCACCCGGATAGCGTCTTCTTCTAAGACGCTAGCCCAAGTATACCGCCGGGTTGCGCCATTTGACAAATATCGAGCCCAGCTGATGCTGTGGAATGGTGCAAGCAGGCACTATACTTTTTGCCAAAAAACTGTTTGCGCAGTTTTGCGGCAAAAAAAGTACAAATATGGGCCATAGAGTCAACCTGTTTGTTCGATCACTCCCCCGCCTGTAATACTTTAAAGAATTGAGAAAAGCATTTGAGTAAATACCTGCTTTATCCTAAGGTTTCAAATCAGTACGGTTCAAAATATCTTTAATCTCAGCATCCAGGCACTGTGCCTCATTTTTCTGTATATCCCAGGAGTCGACTGTGGACAGTCCCAACTATTTCAGCTGTTGCTGTGGCAGCAACTACTTCATTTGGG
Source organism: Pleurodeles waltl (assembly GCF_031143425.1). Taxonomy (NCBI): domain Eukaryota; kingdom Metazoa; phylum Chordata; class Amphibia; order Caudata; family Salamandridae; genus Pleurodeles; species Pleurodeles waltl. The sequence goes on along the minus strand of NC_090447.1, from coordinate 319,935,056 downwards.
CATTCTCCATCAGGTCCTGCTTAGAAGGCTGGTGATTAGGGGTATACCTATGATGACGCAGAAATGAAGGTTTTACATTTATTAGCGCATAAACGTAGTGCTGTAATAATCAAGTGTGACTTTAACCGAACTAATAAAGATTGTAAGGGGACAAATGTGCCCTCAGAGTAGTTCGCCAACATTTATAAGCGTGCTTTATATAACGTGATGTATTAGAATTGTACTAATTTGACATAACCGTAAACGTGTGCTATGATTTGCTTGTTTGAAATGTTTTAACTTAGCATAACTTTAGTGGAGGCTTCGGCCTAGTTGCTTTGTCTCACGATTTAGATGCTCGTGTTTTTCTAATGTGCTAATAAAACGTGTATTCTTGCTTGAAGCTGTACTTTTCCAGTGAGATCGGTTCACATGCTTATCTTTAAGGTTTCGTGCTAGCCTGGCATCTTCTTCTTTGCTCCAAGGTCAATCTGCAGGTGCAGACAATGGACGCTCTGAAAGTGAGTTAATTGGTAAAATATGTTGCAACTTACGTTCCCGACTCCAAGGATAATGTATGCCTAGGTAGAAGCTTGTGAACTGTTGTTTTTGATTGGACAATTTGAAGCCAACCTATGAACCCTCCAATGGAAGACCCTACTGGATTTGAACTGTTGATTATTTAAACCTGGTGCACAAGAAGAAAGCAGCCATTAGCCATTACCCATTGCACCCATCGAGGACATTGCAGGCCATTGCAGACATTATGGCCCATCTTGCCGACCTCGTCATTTTGCCATCTTCTACGATGCCAATTGATGTTCGACGCCATTTTGAATGAGACTCTGATGCTTTCTCTAATCGAGAGAAAGAGACTTTAAGTAATTCTCGCCTTAGAGACTTTAACTTCGATTTGCCCCTTTGCATCTTGTAATAGTTTTGTCCTTTTATCTTGCCGCTGTGAGGCAATTGCCCCGTCCACCCTGCCCCTTTGCCCCCGTCCCATGCTGATCGAATCCGGTACCTGTGAGACGAAGACTTCCTTGAATGCTGATTGAATTTGGTAAATATGAAAGGAAAATGTACAATTGCATTGTGTTTCTTTTTAGGTAACCAACTGCTGATTTTTGATAAGAGCCCTAGTTAGGAGTTTTCCAAATTAATGTTGCTAAATTGTTTTTGCATGAAGTCCCACATGCAGATGCTAATTTGAGGTTAGATGAGGATTCATTTGTTGCACGATGCAATTTGAGACCTTGTTATGCTGACTAATGTATGCAATTAGCCCATTACAGATTATAGTTTTAGTGATTTGCGTTGCTATTATCGAATGCATTGTTATCCAAATGCTGCATAGATTGCATCTTTTTCGCCGTTATGGACAGCTATTAATGTTCATTTACATATATCATTTGATGTTGAGACACATTTATATTGTGCTAGCTTTGTTAATATAGGGAAATAGATTCATTAACTTTGAATAAACTGGTGTGGTTATTCATGACCGGAAGGTCATGGTTCGCCGAAATGTTTTCTGGATTAATTGTGAAGTGCTATGTTGATCAGGGTATTGCTTATGTTCGTTATTGATTATTGATTTGATTAAATTGACTAATCTCGGGTGAAGAGAGCCCCACTTGGTCAAAAGATTCATTGACCCAAGAGCGTCCAAATACAGGTAAATTATTAGGTCGGAACCCTCTATCAGTAGATGGTAGCAGAGGACGGTTACGCCCTTTGGGACCCCACTCGAGAGGTAACGGTTTCGCCCTTTGGAACCCCACTCGAGAGGTAACGGTTTCGCCCTTTGGGACCCCACTCGAGAGGTATATGGTGTTGAATTAGATTTTTCTTGGGTAAAACAGATTGAGAGAATGATGATGCCCTAAGTCCCCCGCGACTTTCCCGGGATCTCGGAGCTTGCGAATGGAGAGAATGGAGGTGTGAAATCAGCGTTGGCGGTACTAGTGACGGTATGAGTGAAGTCAGGGTTTTGCGCTTGCACAGCTTATTGCCGCAGATTGTTTGAAAAGGTTGCGAGGATTTTAGAGAATAGCGGAGGTGCGACTCCGAGTGTGAGAGTAGGGAAGTCGTCGAACTTCATGTGCATGTGGCGCTTTGTGCAGAAAAAGGTCCACGTGGTTGTTGTTGTTGAGACGGGCCCTGCGAGGTCAAGAGACTCCGGAGTATGTTGAAAAGTGTATGAGACACTTGTTTTATGTTGTGGTCTGGTCGGTTTAATAGGTTGACCGGGCGTGGTCAACGAGTCGGTACGTGTGTTAAGGGAGTGGAAGAAAACTTCGACTTCGGGCTTTGACAAATTCTAAGTGCACTAGAATAGATCACTGACAAGTTGAGAGCAGAGTCTGCGGGTCAGGATTTGCTTGCGAAAGTGGGGACCGAGAAAGATGGAATAACTGCCGAGGCTAGTGAAAAATCCCTAAGGTCCTGAAGCGATTGTGTTACCCTTCCTGTAGTAAACCGACAGATCTGTTTTATTATTATTTGGTTGCTCGCGATACATGCCAGAAGTTGTTACGAGAGGAGCTGAGTGAAGGAGGACTAGCCGCGAGGCTTTGTCAGCCGCAGAGTGTGTGAGTGTGACGTCACTAGGAGCCGCGCTGGGATAGGTTGGTTGCAGAGAAGGGTCGCGCACGGATTGGACGCAGTCCGTGCGGCTCGATTGGAAGGGGAAAGGCAAGCGAAGAGTATTCCGGGAATTAAAGTCACTTATTGATTACAAATTTTGTGAAATAAAAGACGAGAAAATGTAATTTTTTAAAGCATTAAAGAGTGCGATGAAGGGGGAGTCTTACATTAAAGCGAGCGTAGGAGAGGAGACGCCACCCGAAGGTACACCAGCTTACATTGTAATGGAGGAAAGGGGGGTAGCTCCGTGCCTTTGGCTAAAGCAATGGCTCAAGCTGACAGAGAGACATGGGAGCGTAGCGTTCCCGATCCATGGGACATTCAATATAAGGATCCTAGAGAATTTGAGATTCGCGATGTACGACATGAAGGTACCTCCAAGGCCAGCACAGTTTGAGGCTCTAGCGATTTGGGAACTAATGGCTAGACAGCAACAGCAAAAGAAGTTCGAGAACAGGATAAGAAAGGTAGAAAAGACACTAGCGGACGCTAGGTGGGATAATGCACAGAAGGTGTGGAGGTCGGATATATTGCAGGGGATAAAATTGTTTCCCGCAATTGCTAAGGAAGAAGAGGCGACAGGCAAGAAAGCTACCTGTAAGACAAAGAGGAGGTGTTCCAAAGATAGAGAAGACGAGTTAGAGGATGAGGAGTTCATCATGCAATTGCTGAACGACCGTCCACCACCTTATGTAGAGAGTGAACGAGGTCCAAGTACCAGTTCTGCCCCTCCGGCACCGGTACAGAATAATGAAACTCCGAATTCAGAAACGCCATCGGGATTTAAGGACCCGAGTTTACTGTTCACCCCGCAGATACCGCAGGTTAGGAGAATATATCCAGATGTGCCTATATTGAAAACAGCAGAAAATTATCAGCCGCAGGTCCCAAGGTACTACAGCAGTGACAACAGTACGGGAATGATTCTAGATCCAACCGTAATGGGAGTACAGAATGGTCGCAACCCAACATTGGCACAAGCTGAATCAACCCAGTTTTTGATGCCTCAAAAGCAGATGCAGGGGGAAACCGCACATGCTCAGATGACGGGGAGTCAGACGGGCATGCCGGCAATGATGACCCATAGTGTGGGAATGAACATGCCTCAGAACCTGGGGAATGGACAGAACCCAGATGCGATATCCCTACCCATTACTGTAGGTCCACCGGTACCTTTGTACATTCAGCCTAACTCAGGTATGAGCGGTCAAGGATCAGTGGTACAGAATGGGACGGAAAGGAGGTGCATAGAAAACACTCCAGAGACAACTCCGATAGCGGCTCAGCCAACTGGATCTGGGTCCTTGATGGAGTTTAGTCCCATATGTGCTCAGTCAACAGTGGTGAGGTCGAGTTCCCCACTGATGATACCGCTATCATCGAACACTGAAAAGTTGCTGCAACCATCAATGGCAGTCGATGTGAATGCTACACTGATGGGGTTGAATGCGCAACAGCTAACACAGTGGTTCAACAGTCTGAATTCTACACAAAGCTCAGCCGGTGGGAAGGGAGAAGACTATCTGAATAGGGTAAGGTTGAACATGGAAGCAGAAGAATTGGTGGAAGGGACTATGGGTTTGAATAGGTTAGAGTCCTACTCGGAAGAGCTGAGGTATCTATGTCCCAGGATTACGAGAGAAGTGAACAAGGTACATAGAAGGTTGCAAGAAATAGCTGACAAAAACGGGGTTGAGATAGACAAGACAAAACACTTGAGCAGGAGCTATAGATTGGATTTCGGGACCACAGACTTTGAACACATGAGGTCAGCAGGCATGAAAACACACCTTAGAGAATTGCTGCAGAGTGCACAAGTGTGGAGGTGCTTAGACAAATGGGAAAGCAGATGGGCAAAGAAAAAGGAAAAGAGGAAAGACAGTGTCCCAGAGCACAACGAGAAAAGATCACAGAGTAGTGATGCAATAACCATGTTACCAATGAGGGAGACAGCCGGGGGAAAATTAATACATGTATCGTGGCACAGAAGCGACATTCAGTCTTTTACGGATGATTTTCCCAAACTGAGAGAGAAACCGATTGAATGGTATCAACAGACTGATAGGTTTGTGAAGCTTGCAAAATGTCTTTGGGAAGACCTGAACACCCTCTTTGAGATTGTGGTTCCGGCAGATTTGTGGGAAGACTGCAAAAGGGCTGTAGGTTGGCCGACAAGTGAACCAGAGAGAGACAGGGATACGGGTGCACCATCACCTATGGTAATGAGCTTGTACTATAAGGTGATTGAGCATTTGAAGACGAAGGTTGCCGCGAAAAATGTGGATTGGCAGAAGATTGATCGAACTGCCCAAGAGGCTAAAGAGTCGATTCATGGTTACTATGAGAGGTTGTTGAAGGCGTTCAAGAACTACAGTGGCACGGAAACAATAGAGGCGAAGGACATGCTTCATTTTGTGTTTAGATTCGTGGAAGGGCTGAGACCAGAGATAAGTCAGATGATAAAGACGCATTTGATTTGTTGGCAGTCGAAACCTATTGATGAGGTGTTGAATTATGCGAAATACTGTAGCGACGAAATTGAAGTGAAACAGAAAAGGTTGAAAGAGAAAGTGATGGTGATGCAACTTAAAGCAGCTCAGACAGGGTTGCAAGGGTTGCAAGGGTTCCCACAGCAGATACCGCAGCCGCAGGGAAATATGGTGTTTCAGCCACAGGCGAGAGGCAGAGGCAGAGGAGGCTTTGGGAGTAATGGTCCGGATTTGAACACTGTTGCGATTCCGAATGGTGTGCAGGCAATGAAAAGGGTGATGCCGTGTCACGTGTGCGGAATCGTCGGGCATTGGAAACGCGAGTGCCCGATGGTGGTGCAGGAAGGTGCAGGTGTTGGTCAGCAAAACAATGATGTCAATGCATTCCAGACAATGAGGGGACCGAAAATGAGAGGTCCAAACCCAAATTTTCAGACCATAAATCAGCTGCAGGGATTACAGCCCATGCAGCCGCAGCAGATGCAGATGCCCCATATGCAGATGACGCAAATGCAGCCAATGCAACAGCAGTTTCCTATGGTACCTAATCAGCAAATGCAAATACCCTTGGCACCAGTGAGTCAGCAGCAAGTGATGGTTCCTCCACAGGTCTCGGGTCAGGTGATGAGTACAAATGGCACAGTACAACAGTTCCCATTACACAGTGAGAATGGAATAAACAATGTATGGGAGAGTGAAAGTTCAGATGAGGAGGGAAATTGTGTGCTTGCAGCATCCTTGGAAGTTGATCAAAAGGGTCCATATGTGGAGGGAAGAGTTATGGGTCATCGTGTTTCATTCTTGGTTGACACAGGAGCCACACGTTCAACTGTTAGGAGCATTGAAGTACCAAATTTGCCACTCTCAGGGAGAACAGTTCAAGTAGTGGGAGTAGCAAACAGGCACCTGACGAACCCAATCACAGATCCAGTACCAGTCAGAATTGGTAACTATCAAGGGTTACATAATTTTGTGGTATGTGACTCAAGCCCGATAGCACTGTTAGGGAGAGACCTATTGTGCAAATTGGGATGTTCGATTATGTGTTCGAACGATGGAATTAGAATTCAGACGAGCAGTGATGGGGAAGAAGAGGACAGTGTAGAAGGGGATGAGATGGAAACTGTCGATGAAGAATATCCTCTGATTAACCTTTTTCCGATGATAACTGAAGCAGATATTCCAGCTGAATTACGGGAAACAGTCGGAAAGGAAGTGTGGGATATGACAGGAAAAGAGGTGGGATTGGTGAAAGGAGTGGAACCAGTGAAAGTGACCGTAAAACCCAATGTAACCTTTCCCCAGACCCCACAATATCACATGGCACAAGACACCCTCATGAAAGTCGCCCAACTCATTGACGAGTTTGTAAAACAGGGAGTATTGAAAGAAGTGTTAAGCAGTCCATGTAATTCACCAATCATGGGACTAATAAAGCCGAGTGGAAAGGTCCGAATTGTGCAGGACATGAGGAAAATAAATGACATCATAATTAAATGCTGCCCTGTAGTACCGAATCCAGCTGTGATAATGTTTCAAATCCCTTGCGATGCCGAGTGGTTCTCAGTCATCGACTTGTCACAAGCATTCTTTTCGGTGCCTCTTCATGAGGACAGCCAATTTCTCTTTTGTTTCAAATTCTTAGACAGAGTTTACAGTTGGTGTCGAATTCCTCAAGGGTTTTCTGAGTCACCGTCAATTTTCAATCAGATTCTAAAGAAAGACTTGGAAGCGTTAGAATTGCCATTCGAGTCAACCCTAGTACAGTACATTGATGACTTACTGATTGCATCTAAGACAGAAAATGGCTGCACAGCCGATACCATTGCTCTGCTGAACCATTTGGGAAGGAATGGACACAAGGTGTCTCCTTCAAAGTTGCAGTTCTGTCAGAAGAAGGTGAAATATTTGGGTCATCAAATAGAGAAAGGGTCACGGAGAATAATGAAGGAAAGAATAACAAGTGTACTTCAAATGAGTCCACCAAAGACGAGGAGGGAGGTGAGGAAGTTTTTGGGGATGGTGAGCTACTGTCGCCAGTGGATTCCCAACTTCTCAACTCTAGCAAAGCCTTTACTGAAACTGACCCAGAAGGATGCCTTGGATGAAATTGAGCTGAAAGGAGATGAGATGGATGCTTTTATTGAATTGAAAGAATGCATGTGCAGGGCTCCAGCTTTAGGTATGCCTGATTACACAAAGCCTTTCACATTGTTTTGTCATGAACGTGATGCATGTTCTTTGTCTGTCTTGACCCAAGCCCATGGTGGCATAAACAGACCAGTAGCGTATTTTTCAGCTACTTTGGATCCGGTCGCAGCAGCACTGCCCGGGTGTTTGCGCGCCGTAGCAGCAGTTGGTATCAGCCTCACTCAGAGTGAGGGAATAGTGATGGGACACCCATTAACAGTCATGGTCCCTCACTCAGTTGAGATACTTTTGACCCGCTCCCGAACGCAACACATGACTGGAGCAAGACTCACAAGGTATGAAACAATAATTCTGGGCTCACCGAATGTGCAGCTGAAAAGGTGCACTACGTTGAATCCAGCAACCTTGCTTCCCGGTGAAAATGCTGAAATTGAGAACGCTGAAGACGTCGAGCACGACTGCCTTCAGGTGACTGAATTTTGCACAAAACCCCGACCTGACATTAAGGATACTAAGCTTGATGAAAATGACCAAATTGTTTTTGTTGATGGGTCATGTTTAAGAGATGCATTGGGAATATTGAAAGCAGGATATGCTGTATGTACTGTAACAGGTGTCTTGGAAGCGTCCTGGCTTCAAGGAGTCTATTCCGCACAAGTAGCAGAGCTTGTAGCCCTTACAAGAGCATGCCAACTGTCTACATTGATGAAGGTTACCATTTACACTGATAGTCAGTACGGGTTTGGAATTGTGCAAGACTTTGGGCAACTATGGTCACAGAGAGGTTTCCTGACCTCTTCAGGGTCCCCAGTGAAAAACGGGGAGAGAATAAGGGAATTGTTACACGCCATTCAGATGCCAGCCGAAATTGCAGTGGTAAAGTGTAGTGCTCATACAAAAGGACAGGACTATGGTGGTCATTCTGACCCTGGCGGTCTTTGACCGCCAGGGCGGAGGACCGCGGGAGCACCGCCGACAGGCCGGCGGTGCTCCAATGGGGATTCCGACTGCGGCGGTAAAGCCGCGGTCGGACCGGCACCACTGGCGGGGTCCCGCCAGTGTACCGCGGCCCCATTGAATCCTCCGCGGCGGCGCAGCTTGCTGCACCGCCGCGGGGATTCCGACCCCCCCTACCGCCATCCAGATCCCGGCGGTCGGACCGCCGAGATCCGGATGGCGGTAGGGGGGGTCGCGGGGCCCCTGCAGTGCCCATGCCACTGGCATGGGCATTGCAGGGGCCCCCGTAAGAGGGCCCCTACATGTATTTCACTGTCTGCTGCGCAGACAGTGAAATACGCGACGGGTGCAACTGCACCCGTCGCACAGCTTCCACTCCGCCGGCTCGATTCCGAGCCGGCTTCATCGTGGAAGCCTCTTTCCCGCTGGGCTGGCTGGCGGTCTGAAGGCGACCGCCCGCCAGCCCAGCGGGAAAGTCAGAATTACCGCCGCGGTCTTTCGACCGCGGAACGGTAACCTGACGGCGGGACTTTGGCGGGCGGCCTCCGCCGCCCGCCAAGGTCAGAATGAGGGCCTATGTTTCCCTGGGAAATGCATATGCGGATCAGGTCGCAAGATTTTGCGCCTTGAACTGTATATTGCTCAGGGATGAATGGAATTTGATAAGTGAGCCAGAGCTCGAACCAGCTGAAGCATTTGCCTTGAAGGTCGTGGATACAATGGATGAACTAAAAGAATTACAGAATAGCGTCAGGGAGGATGAAAGAGCTTCCTGGATTAAGTCACAATGTACAAAGAGACCAGATGAGTTATGGGTTTCAAATGAGGGAAAATTTGTTTTACCAAATTGTCTCTTATCGCAGCTAGCGCGGTTCTATCATGGGCAGGCTCACCTAGGGAGAGATGCCATGATAAGATTGTTCAAAACTGATTGGTTTAACCCCAGATTCCGTCAAGTTGCAGAAGCAGTTTGCCATCGTTGTGTCATTTGTCAACAGATGAACCCAGGAAAGGGAACGGTTGTGAACGTGAGCCACATTGGTAGGGCGGGTGGCCCGTTCAGCAGAATGCAGATGGACTTTATCGAGATGCCTGTGCATGGAGGTCTGAAGTATGTGTTGGTGATTGTGTGCATTTTTAGTCACTGGATTGAAGCATACCCCACACGTAGAAATGACAGCCTTACAGTTGCAAAACTATTGTTGAGGGAGTTGATACCACGTTTCGGATTCCCGATCTCTTTAGAATCAGATAGAGGAAGTCACTTCAATAACGAGGTGATAAAGTTACTTTGCGCAGCGCTGAACATTGAGCAAAAACTGCATTGTAGCTATCGCCCAGAGGCCTCAGGACTGGTGGAACAAATGAATGGTACACTGAAATCAAGAATGGCGAAAATATGTGCATCGACAAATTTGAAATGGCCTGACGCATTGCCTTTGGTGTTAATGTCAATGAGAAACACCCCTGACAGAAAGACTGGATTGTCCCCGCACGAAATTCTCATGGGCAGGGCCATGAGACTTCCTGCAGTTCCCGCGAATGCGCTTTTGAATATTACAGATGATATGGTGTTAGACTACTGCAAAGGTCTGGCTGACGTGGTTCGCTCTTTCTCTCACCAGGTGGAAGCAACCACCTTGTCACCGATCCAAGGTCCAGGACACACACTGAAAGCAGGTGACTGGGTCGTGGTAAAGAAGCACGTGAGGAAGTCGTGTCTGGAACCCCGTTGGAAAGGCCCTTTCCAAGTGATCCTGACGACCACTACCGCTGTGAAGTGTGCGGGGGTTCCCAACTGGATCCACGCCAGTCATACAAAGAAAGTGTTGTGTCCCACAGATGAGGAAGTTGAAGCGTTGAAACTGCCAGTACCTGATAACAAAGTGCCAAGCGCTGAGACAGAGCAAAACAGAACTAGAAGCGAACAGGCAGAAATAGAGGAGAGAGAAATATTCTCTGAGGACGAAACAACCGATTCGCTTGGGGAAGTCCAAGGAGAAACCTCAGACAGCGACGAAGCAGCTGAAAGTGACAAAGAGCCTGAAAAAAGTAACGGTGACAAAGGGCTCGAAAGAGGTGAAAAAGCAGGAGAGCCTGATCAGAGGAGGGCTTTCCCAGAAGCAGACGGTACAGAAAAAGAAAAGGAGAACCTGATTGACTCCCCAGAAGGAGGGGACGAGGCAGAACAGAACGAAACTGTTCAAACTTCTTCAGAAGAGATCGCAGGTCCATCAAGTGGACACGGTGCAAAGAGAAGACCAAGTATATCACCAGTAAAAGTAAGGACTAGAAAAAGGTTGAACGACAGTGAAGGGCCAAGAGTGAAAGAGAAAAGAAAGGAAGTGTCTGTCGTGATACCAACATCAAGTGAAGAAAAAGACTTTGCCAAAGAGGAAAGTACCAGTGAGGCAGAGTCAAAGAGAGATGCAAAATTGAAAAGGAAAAGGATACCAAACAGGAGATATTCCGGTCCAGAATGGGCATATGTAGTCAATGACGATTGGACTGACGAATTTGTATCTCTTAGCCTCGAGAACGAAGAAGAAGAGATACCAATAGAAAAGAAAAGTTTTATGGACACTATTGACTGAAAAAAAAAAAATGAAAAAAAAACCTGATAAATGACATTGCTTGCTATAATATAACGTGATACAACCAGCTGAGATATTGCTAAACCGGATGAGACATTTGCTAACTTGATAAGACTTTGATAACCTGATTGACTCTTAAACCCGATTTGAGACAACGTTGCTAACTGATAAAAGGACTGAGTTATTGCTGAATTGAGACAAATGCTGCTAACCGATAAGTGACTGGGCTCCTGAAGAAAACTGTGTGAACATTGCGCTCGTTCAGCTTTGTAACTAATTGCTAAATTGTTTCTTTTATAGGTGCTTCTAGCTCTCTGATTCTATACAGATCATGACTAGGTACGCTACACAAAACAGTAGAGTGAAATATTGTAAATATGCGTGTATAGGCTTGATAACTGCATGTGTACTAATAATAATGGCAATAGTGCTTGCAACGCATGGTAAGGGTGAGAATGAGAAAATTGATGCTTTTACTTCTGCTCCTGTTACTGTCACTGAACTAACCGCATTGAAAAGACTAGAATTAGATGAGAGACACTTGCATGATAAGAAGGAACTTTCGTATAATGTTTTCTATCGCCTACTAACAGAATATGTTGAGACTATGGATGCGAAAGATTGTTATGTGTGTACACAGATACCGACATCGGTAACGGAAGGGGTGACTTATCACCACATGCCTCTTACATATGGGATTACATGTAGTTTAGTAACTTCTAGATTTTATGGTCAAACTAACATACAGTATTTTTACTCAAATTATGATGTTACCTTTGCATATGTTCCTATAATAATGCAATTAAGCCAGATTGCTAAAGATTGGGATGCAAAAATAATGAGGGAATTTTTCGAGCCAACGCAACCTTTTGAAACAGCTCACGCTCATAGGGAAAACCTTACCTGCTCGCTCTCAGCAGTAGAAATAAGCTTCTTAAATCGCACAGATGATAGAAGGGCACAAATGAATGCGAAATTAGAAAAAGAGCTAAGTAAGAGGACTTCAGTAGATAATTATGCTTTTGCCGCAATAAAAACACAAGGGAAAATAGCTTTAGATGCTTGGCATGTAGGGAAGTTTTGTATATATCGTGGTGAATCTTATTATGATAACATTTTCGTGGGAGCGAGTGAATGAAAACATACGTTTATCTTTAAGGCCAAATGGACATTCATGCTGAACGGACTTGACCCTGTCATACCTGGTGTATATTACATTTGTGGGCATAATGCCTATTATCGTCTTCCAAAGGGATGGTGGGGGAGATGTTATTTGGGTATAGTGTTCCCAAAGGTTTATCAACTGGATGACCTATCGGTGATTCCAAAGACGCCTGGATCTCATCGTATCCAGAAAAGAGAGACCGCAGCTGCTGTGGTAGGAGATATATTTGGAGCCATGATTCCTTCATTGGGAGTTGTGTTGAATTCCATCAAAATAAGAAAGTTGTCTACTATAGTGGATAACATGTTGACAAAGTTTTCAGGTGCTATAATCCTGATGGATGCTGAACTTGCAGCAGAAAGAGCTATGACTCTTCAAAACAGGCTTGCCCTAGACATTCTTTTAGCAAAGGATGGCGGCGTTTGCAAAATGCTTGGTGCGCGTCACTGTTGCACGTATATACCAGACAACAGTGTGAAAATTAAAACAATGCTTGCAAATCTAACAAAAGAAAGTGCAGACTTGAAGGAGTTGAAAGAACCAGGAGTTTGGGAGAAGGTTGGAAAGGGAATTGCTTCAGTGGGAAATTGGCTTGGTGGCATTTGGAATGGAATATTACTAAAAATAATACAGGGAATACTAATAGTACTAATTTGCATCTTTGGGATTTGGGGAATAAAGAGGGGAATACTAATGATCATGGCAAGGATTAAAAGAAGGAAGGAGGAGAAAGTAATGAAAAGAATGGCAGAAGAATACAAGGCAAGAACAAGGGGAACTAAAAGGGAAAGAGAGCTGACAGAATTTTAATGGAATAAAATTTGTGGGAATGGTCTTGTGTGATGACAAGTAGTCATCAGAGGAGGGATTGATGACGCAGAAATGAAGGTTTTACATTTATTAGCGCATAAACGTAGTGCTGTAATAATCAAGTGTGACTTTAACCGAACTAATAAAGATTGTACGGGGACAAATGTGCCCTCAGAGTAGTTCGCCAACATTTATAAGCGTGCTTTATATAACGTGATGTATTAGAATTGTACTAATTTGACATAACCGTAAACGTGTGCTATGATTTGCTTGTTTGAAATGTTTTAACTTAGCATAACTTTAGTGGAGGCTTCGGCCTAGTTGCTTTGTCTCACGATTTAGATGCTCGTGTTTTTCTAATGTGCTAATAAAACGTGTATTCTTGCTTGAAGCTGTACTTTTCCAGTGAGATCGGTTCACATTCTTATCTTTAAGGTTTCGTGCCAGCCTGGCATCTTCTTCTTTGCTCCAAGGTCAATCTGCAGGTGCAGACAATGGACGCTCTGAAAGTGAGTTAATTGGTAAAATATGTTGCAACTTACGTTCCCGACTCCAAGGATAATGTATGCCTAGGTAGAAGCTTGTGAACTGTTGTTTTTGATTGGACAATTTGAAGCCAACCTATGAACCCTCCAATGGAAGACCCTACTGGATTTGAACTGTTGATTATTTAAACCTGGTGCACAAGAAGAAAGCAGCCATTAGCCATTACCCATTGCACCCATCGAGGACATTGCAGGCCATTGCAGACATTATGGCCCATCTTGCCGACCTCGTCATTTTGCCATCTTCTACGATGCCAATTGATGTTCGACGCCATTTTGAATGAGACTCTGATGCTTTCTCTAATCGAGAGAAAGAGACTTTAAGTAATTCTCGCCCTAGAGACTTTAACTTCGATTTGCCCCTTTGCATCTTGTAATAGTTTTGTCCTTTTATCTTGCCGCTGTGAGGCAATTGCCCCGTCCACCCTGCCCCTTTGCCCCCGTCCCATGCTGATCGAATCCGGTACCTGTGAGACGAAGACTTCCTTGAATGCTGATTGAATTTGGTAAATATGAAAGGAAAATGTACAATTGCATTGTGTTTCTTTTTAGGTAACCAACTGCTGATTTTTGATAAGAGCCCTAGTTAGGAGTTTTCCAAATTAATGTTGCTAAATTGTTTTTGCATGAAGTCCCACATGCAGATGCTAATTTGAGGTTAGATGAGGATTCATTTGTTGCACGATGCAATTTGAGACCTTGTTATGCTGACTAATGTATGCAATTAGCCCATTACAGATTATAGTTTTAGTGATTTGCGTTGCTATTATCGAATGCATTGTTATCCAAATGCTGCATAGATTGCATCTTTTTCGCCGTTATGGACAGCTATTAATGTTCATTTACATATATCATTTGATGTTGAGACACATTTATATTGTGCTAGCTTTGTTAATATAGGGAAATAGATTCATTAACTTTGAATAAACTGGTGTGGTTATTCATGACCGGAAGGTCATGGTTCGCCGAAATGTTTTCTGGATTAATTGTGAAGTGTTATGTTGATCAGGGTATTGCTTATGTTCGTTATTGATTATTGATTTGATTAAATTGACTAATCTCGGGTGAAGAGAGCCCCACTTGGTCAAAAGATTCATCGACCCAAGAGCGTCCAAATACAGGTAAATTATTAGGTCGGAACGCTCTATCACCTATGACCAACAAATAACAAATTAGAAATGAGGGAAGCCCGTTTATTACTGAGCTACTTGATAAGGTGCCACTTCTACTTCAAAACATGGAACTGACATAGGGACATTACCTTTTAGGGTGCTTAGGTTGCTCTCTGAAATTGCAGCCACTTACCGTCCAAAGCCACACATATGATGGCTTTTCTTTGCTGGGGGCTAGCAGTGACTAGCATTTTCAGGAGGGCTAGATTTTGGCATAGAAGCGCCTACATGGTCAATTCCTTCTATTATAAGTTGTAGAATGAAATGTTCCTGGAGTCTCTTTAACAATTTCTTTTTATAGGCTTTCGGCTTGGTTTTAAGCATGCTAGTGATGGGAATATTGAGTGGGAAAATACCTGCATGCAGTCTGTAGTTTTCCAGTGTATTGGGTTTTAATTCTACCAGTAAGTAACTGTGGGGTTTCTCTGTAGTGTTTCTCTCTCGGCAGAACGGTGCATCAATTTCAGGACAGGCAGCCTTGGATCCATGCAGGCTCACTGTGGTTTTGACATCCAGTGAGGATGCAAGCGAAATCCTGACGCACAATGGTGAAGAGTCATGCTGCGTAGGTGATGCATCAATTTCAGCAGCCACAAGCGGGTGTTGCATCGATTTTTCAGCAGCAAAGCAGGTGCTGCATCAATTGTTCTCCTGTTTGGCTCCAGTGTGTGGATTTCAGCTGCGTGGGTGATGTGTTGATTTTGGCAGCTGCAAGTGGGTGTTGCGTTGATTTTCCAGCTGTGATGCAGGTGCTGCGTCGATTTCAGAATACGCAAGTGGGTGGTGCATCATTTCTTCTGCCGCTAGGCAGGTGCAGCAGTGATTTTTCTCCCGCTCAGCTCTGGTGCCTGGATTTCAACCTTGGTACCACCAGCTTATCCTTTCAAGAGCCCACGGACTGGATAGGGCACCAACTGGCTAGGTAGGAGTCTCAGCAAGAGAGTCCAGGTACTGGTAGAAAAAGTATTTGATGACTCTGAGACTTCAAGACGGGGGCAAGCTCAGTCCAAGCCCTTGGAGACACTTCACAAGCAGGAAAACACAGCAAAGTCCAGTCTTTGTCCTCTATAAGGTAGAAGCAGCAACTTCCCAGCAAAGCACACCCACAGGCAAAGGGGCAGTACTCCTCCTCCAGCTCTTCTCCTTGCCAGAGGTTTTTCTTCATCTAGAAGTTATCTAAAAGTCTGGGGTTTTGGGTCCACTACTTATACCCATTTCTGCCTTTGAAGTAGGCAAACTTCAAAGGAAAGTCTCTGTTGTTGACAAGATCCTCCCTTGCCCCGCCTGGCCCCAGACACATACCAAGGGGTTGGAGATTGCATTGTGTGAGGGCAGGCACAGCCCTCTCAGGTGTAAATATCATCTCCTCTCTCCCCACTGTAGCCCAGGAGACTCATCAGGATATGCAGGACACTCCTCAGCTTCCTTTGTGTCACTGTCTAGAGGGAATTCACAAACAACCCAACTGTCAATGTGACTCAGACATGGATTCCACAGGCAGGCAGAGGCACAGAATGGTTAAGTAAGAAAATGTCCACTTTCTAAAAGTGGCATTTACACACTGACAATCTAAAAACAAACTTTATATGCATTTTTAAATTGTGAGTTCATAGAACCCAAACTCCAAATCTCTATCTGCTCCCAATGGGAAACTACACTTAAAAGATATTTAAAGGCATTCCCCATGTCAACCTATGGAAGGATAGGCTTTGCAATAGTGTAAACTGAATTTGGTAGTATTTCATTATCAGGACATGTAAAACACACCAGTACATATCCTACCTTTTAAATACACTGCATACAGCCCATGGGGCTACCTATGGCCTACCTTAGGGGTTCCTTACATGTAGTAAAAGGGAAGGTCTGGGCCTGGCAAGTGGCTACACTTGCCAGGTCGAACCGGCAGTTAAAGACTGCACACACAGACACTGCAGTGGCAGGTCTTAGACATGCCTACAGGGCTACTCTTGTGGATGGCACAATCAGTGCTGCAGGCCCAGTAGTAGCATTTGATTTACAGGCCCTGGGCACATCTGGTGCACTCTGCTAGGGACTTACTAGTAAATCAAATATGCCAATCATGGAAAAGCCAATTAGAGTTACAATTTACACAGACAGCACTTGCACTTAAGCACTGGTCAGCAGTGTTAAAGCACCCAGAGTACCAAAACCAGCAAAAACAAAGTCCAGCACACAGTCAAAAACACAGGAAGCAGAGGCAAAAAGACAGGGAAACCACGCCATGGATGCTTTTACCGCAATTTGAGGGGCCTGCTAAAACGCAGGAGAATGGCTGCTGCAGCCTGATGTTCATAGTCGGCGGCTGAGACTCTAATGTCCTTTTAGTAACCGTACAGTAGGGTTTTGTAGTCATCAGTCAGAACCCTTTTATCAAACAGTACGCACAAAGTTTTATGCAAAGGAATGGATGTAATTTCCCACAGTTCCTTGGACCGGACGATGATAGGTTGTTTTACAACAATTGTTTTATCATTTTCACAGTTGGTCGAGGCAGAGTATTCATTCATAAGATTCTTTAGACTTATAAAATAGATTTTGACTGTGTTGTTAACATTTAGGGTGATGCCTTTGACTTTCATACATGTTGCATTTTTCGATGTATGATAACTGTAGATCTTGAGGCCAGCTGAGGTAAATTCAACAAGGTACTCATCTGTGGCTAGCTATCCCTTAATTTGCTCACCAAAATAAGAGTCTGTATTGTGATACAGACACGATCCTGAAATGTATCCATCATCTTGAAAAGCTCTAAACCGGCGTGAGTAGTTGTAAAACAGGCAATGAAGATGTTTGTATTGTAACAAGTTGTGGGGTACTCTTTTATTTATTTCCACCACAGAGCCACGGATTCATTGTCGATAGACTCACAGCTTGACACCTCATAAGATGCCCCAAAAATATATTTAAACAGTTCGACAGGATCTGTAATGATGGTGGTGTTTGACAAGTTTGTACACTGGAGAAATTTTCCCCATAAGGAACTGGGGCAGAGTTTAGCTAACTGTCTTCTGGCATGGTTGACTTCTACGTATTCGGGTTTCAGGCATGTTCCCATGTGAACACAGTAATCATCTATATATTTCTGCTTTGAGGCCTAATTAATACACAATTCTGGAAAACCCGATGCCTCTTGCTTGTCTCTGAGAAATAAGTTAATATACTCAGAAAGGAGCTGGATTGTAGTCCATTCAAAATGCCAAACTTTGGGTATTTTTCCAAGTGTGTTACCTTTCTCCAAGGCCGCCTGCACCTCAATGGCGCACCATGTCCTAATGATCACCTTTTGCTCCTCAGAGCACCTGCACTCGCTAGTCTTTTTACTTTCAGCGCACGTTCAACAAAGGGGGAATACTAGCTTACCATGGACTCTGTATGGTAGCATGGGGAAATTAAGGCCCTGATTAAACGGGAACCGCCAGAATACCGCTCCGCGGTCAAAAGACCGCCGCGGTTATTCTGAGTTTCCCGCTGGGCGGGCGGGCGTCCGCCAGAAGGCCGCCCGCCCGCCCAGCGGGAAACCCCTTCCCACGAGGAAGCCGGCTCTGAATGGAGCCGGCGGAGTGGGAAGGGTGCGACGGGTGCAGTTGCACCCGTCGCGATTTTCAGTGTCTGCTATGCAGACACTGAAAATCTTAGTGGGGCCCTGTTAGGGGGCCCCTGCAGTGCCCATGCCATTGGCATGGGCACTGCAGGGGCCCCCAGGGGCCCCACGACACCCGTTACCGCCAGCCAGGTTCTGGCGGTCAAAACCGCCAGAACCAGGCTGGCGGTAAGGGGGTCGGAATCCCCATGGCGGCGCTGCCTGCAGCGCCGCCATGGAGGATTCCCCAGGGCAGCGGGAAACTGGCGGTACACCGCCGGTTTTCTGTTTCTGACCGCGGCTGTACCGCTGCGGTCAGAATGCCCATGGGAGCACCGCCAGCCTGTTGGCGGTGCTCCCGCGGTCGTTGGCCCTGGCGGTAGTCTACCGCCAGGGTCAGAATGACCCCCAAAGTCTCCAGGGTGGGTAGACTTGATTTTTAACCAACCCAAAGTATTTGTTGAGAGTAATAATGTCCTTATATATGTTGAGGGATTGCCATAAGGTACATAACTTCATCTTCTTCACAAATGGATAGGCTTGTTAAATTGTAATAATGTATTTTTTCACCCTCTCCCGCAGCCTTGCACACTTGTATAACATTTTATGCCCCCCAGATAAGGATTCACGGGGCTCCAAAGGTTCAGGTAACTCTTTGCTCTTAATGAAGGAGCAGAGTTCCGCATTTGATGTTAACATATAGAGCCACTAGTGGTCCCAGAGGGTTCTCAGTACAAAACAGCAGTTTTCATAGATATTGCACTTTTAAGAGAGTACCCCTATGCAAGTGTTCAAATTTGGTGCCCAACAACTTATTAAACTTGCGGGTTTTGTAGCAGCTGGGACAATCATGGTAAAAGCAACTATTGTACTCAAAGGCAGCTGGCATGCCATTAATTACAGCCTACCTGGGTGTGGGCCCATAGAAATATGGGCCCACACGGTATTCACCACCCTGCAAAGAGTGTTGGATGAAGATGTTTTCCTTTTCTAAGACGTACTTGAGCCATTGAATAGAGGGTGTAGAATAACGCTTCTGTTTACCGTTAAAGAGGTCAGGTGGCACTAGAGCTATGCTTTCAGGTTGAAAAAATGTGCTTGTAGATAAACATACATATGGAAGCCGGTGTGACGTGCTGAAAAGGGTCAATGTGCTCTATGGATTTTGTCATCTTGGGGTTATTAGGGTTCAGAACCTTTTCTTGTTTTGTCATTTCCACAACCATGTCTCTAAAGAGATTGCAAGATTTTCTTAAGATGAATACCTCTGCCTGAAAGTAAGCTTTCAACTCAGTTTGAAAATGAAAGGTCTTTTCGCGGTTTTCACCATACCACTGTGAAAAGCTTTCTTTCTCCTCTGGCATCATATACTCAACCCCGTAGCTGTCGAGCAGAGGGATGGGTTTCTCATAATTCTGATTAGCCCAGGTGTTAAAAATGCAGGAAATGACCTTTACAAACTCAGAAACCAAAGTGTTTGTGCTCAAATTCATGGGCAGAAAATTCAAAGTATCTATGAACCTTATATGTAAAGGAACAGCAGTTAGCAGCATCAGTTTGGAGCCCTGTGTGATGAGTTCTATGGGTACCCTTTCATGAATTGTATTTTGTAAAATAAAGAACAAAATCATATGCTTTCAAGTTATGGGCCATCAGAATACACCCTTTAAATTTTGTCTGCATGAAGGTGTTAAGGAAATCATTAACACAAGAAGGGCTTTCAAACTCTCAGTTTTCATCGGTAGTTAGGTGGTGCGCAAAAACATGGCTAGGCTGGTGCACGCCAGTCTCTTGGGTGCACTCTATATCGAACACTATATAGTCTTCTGGTTAGGTCTTTGACTGGCTTTTAGTCATTTAACACATCTTTTCTGTTCCTGACGGGAAAGACGCCTTACACCTGGGTTATTTCATACCTTGGCAGTCATGATCTACGGTTGTATAGTGCCCACATCCCAAAAAGTCGGCTTTAGGGATGCATTGAATAACCCCAGTGCGATCCACTTGACAGTGTATGCTCAAGCGGGTTTGCAAGCAACAGAATAGATTACATCTAGCACATCTCACCTTCTAGTCATCTACTACAATGCGTCCCTTTGACACATTTTACAATGCATTTAACACTGATGAGCTGTCTGTGTGTTGTAGATTTGATTGCAATGGGTGCACACATAATTGGCTCCTATAAAATCCTTCAGGATCAAGAGACCATAAAAGTGATTTTCATGATTCAGTGTAAACCATCTTGCTTTTCACAGGCTCTCCAGTTGTGAAGTACTTCCAAGATCCGCTATAGTAAAGAACTTTTACTGTAACTACATAATAGTTTTGAACCAGGCCTAGTTCTCCAGGACATACCAGTCTGTCAGGAGGTATTTCAAAGGCAGCATGGGCTTGAGCCGCTATAGACAATACGACCACATTGCTAGTGCTGCGATTCGTTAGTAACCTTGCGATGCTCGCCGCCAGGCACGTGTTGCTCTTGCTGCTGTTAAGGTGGAGCAACAACTGTTGTTTTTTCAATTACTTTACTGTAAAAGATACTCTTTAAAGGTCTGGACACACCCCTCTTGTGACCCCGAACAATGAGGTTGATGTTTCTGAAGTTAAAAGGCGATTTCTGCTATAATATGTAAGAGATTAGAAAGGTTCTCTAAAAACTCCACAGCGTCAAACACATTGTGCTTTGAGCGTCTGGTGGACACGGGGGTGTCAATACCCTGACCATCGAAACAGAGCTGAAAGAAATAATTTGGGCCCATGTCATGTAACAACCGCTCTATGAGAGTTTGTATGGCTTGGTGAATAGCTAAGAAGCCCTGATCAGCTGAGTTTATGCGTTTTAAGCTAACAAACCTGAATTCTTTGTAATACTCTAGCTTAAAATTGCGCTACATTCGGCAGTACCTTCTGACGCTCTCTAAAAACACCAACTCTGAATCCTCAGATTGTGGATCTGTGGTGGATGCTGAGCTCTACAGCTAATCATTTTGGGTGGGCTGACTCTGATTCTGAGGCGTTGCATTTTTAAGCCTTCTTGTAGCAAACATTCTGGCTTTGTTTAATTCTCTGATTAAAAAGACTCCACTGCTTGGCACTATTAGCCCATTTGTGTTTTTTACCTAACCACTATTTTTTAGACAGCCTCCAGAACCGGGTTGAACTGTGTCATGAGTATTTGTTAGAGATGGCCTCCCCGATCCCCCGGCTGGCATGCTTACTTCTAGACCAAATATATGGTAGATGGATCAATGTCTCTCAAATTTGTCCCATTAATACTTGAAACACGTGGAAAGCCTGTGACTGGCTCCTGAATTTGTGTTTGGGGGTCTAACCTTTGCCTTTTTAGGGTGCACTGCCATGGTATTTGGAACTTGTAGACTATGAGGGTCATTCTGACCCTGGCGGCCGGTGGCCGCCAGGGCCACCGACCACGGGAGCACCGCCGACAGGCTGGCGGTGCTCCAATGAGCATTCTGACCGCGGCGGTTCAGCCGCGGTCAGAAGCGGAAAGTCCGCGGTCTCCCGCTGACTTTCCGCTGCTCATTGGAATCCTCCATGGCTGCGGAGCGCGCTCCGCAGCCATGAGGATTCTGACCCCCCCTACCGCCATCCAGTTCATGGAGGGAAAGCCGCCATGAACAGGATGGCGGTAGGGGGGGTCGCGGGGCCCCTGGGGGCCCCTGCCGTGCCCATGCCAATGGCATGGGCACGGCAGGGGCCCCCGTAAGAGGGCCCCAAAATGTATTTCACTGTCTGCCTTGCAGACAGTGAAATACGCGACGGGTGCAGTAGCACCCGTCGCACCTTCCCACTCCGCCGGCTCGATTACGAGCCGGCATCCTCGTGGGAAGGTCGTTTTCCCCTGGGCTGGCGGGCGGTTTAACTGGAACCGCCCGCCAGCCCAGGGGAAAACTCGTAATACCCGCCGCGGTCTTTTGACCGCGGCGCGGTAATTTGGAGGGCGGGATCCTGGCGGGCGGCCTCCGCCGCCCGCCAGGGTCATAATGAGGCCCTATGTCTGCTGGGTTCTAACTTCTTTTTGGCCATGAGGCCATGTAAGAACTGTCGCACTTTAGTAATAATGTCTTGTACCATCTTTTTATATTTGGGGCTTTGGACTCCTTTTTTAATAAAGCTGGAACCTCAGCATTTTAGGGATCGCCACAGATACTGTCAAAATTAAATAGCCTCCACATCTGCAATGGCTGATGTGCAAGATTGTAGCATTTCGTTTATACACCTTCGAACCCTCTGGATTATCTCCATCTGTACATCCCTCAAGGCCCTATTCTTGGATTCTATCTTCCACAGTTTATAGATTTAGAGTTCAGTGTGGCATTTAGTTTTCTGACACCCTTGTGCATCTCTTTCATACATGACCGTAAACCGCGTTTTAGGGCTAAAAACCCATATTTAACTGTGAATGTAGGGGCAGGTTGTATATTAGCCTGAATCTCCCCAAGTACCACTCTCTGGTTACCCTCGCTGATGCCTTTCTGAAGGTCTGGAATTGTGGGGTTTAAAAAAGGTGTTTCTCAATCTGAACACCCTAAAGAGTGTTTGCCTGCTGCTCCTGAGGCAGCCTTGCCAGTATATTCTGTTTAAAAAACTCTGATTATGACAACCACTCCATCCTGTACTGCTATCTGGGTATGTTGAAGCGGGTGATGGAGGAATTACAGTTGTCACAGGACTGGTGGGATTGTATGTGCCTGGAGGTGTAACCAGTGACATAAGAGGATGTGGGGAATTCAGATGCTGGCCATAATAGTTCAGCTTCGTAGAGGTGTAGGAAGCACAAGAACTGGGAGTTTTCCTGGAGGATGGTCGCACAAGGAACTTTTCAGCAGGAGCTTTTTAATTGCACGTTTCGTAACTTATTGTTAAACACTGCACCCCACTGAGGTCAGTGCCCCCTTCCAGGTCAGCACCCGGTGTGGTCGCACCAGACCACCGCTGTTAAGCCGCCTCTGTCTGTATGCTGAAACTCCTGTTGTCATAGAGATGCGATGTCCGTATCGCAGGCCGAAAGAGTCTTGAGGCAAAGCATTTCTTTTGACTCGGGCGCAGTTGAGATAGTTAAGCCGCACGTGCCCAAGAGTTGAGCGGGAGGCTTCTGCATGCCTCAAGCACGCAGCTTTGATGACACACTTGGCTCACAACAAAAGGAAGATTTGTGTGCTTTCAGCAAGCAGCCCTTGCTGCTGTTGAGTCAGCACGCTGAGTCAGCGCACACCTGGCTCCTCCCCAAAATATGACATTTGAGCACTGCTCATGGGCAATGTGAGTGACAAATATTGCAAAAGAGGTGATAGGAAAGTATTAAACATAACAGTTTAATCATATAATATACAAACAAGAATGCAGGAATTTGGGTTGAACAATGTCTGCATGCCTATTTTTCAATACTTAAGATCTTGTTTTGGCCTTGCGGATAGACACTGTTGTTTCTTCCTTGCGGATAGACACCGTTGTTTCTTCCTTGCGGATAGACACTGTTGTTTCTTCCTTGCGGAGAGACACTGTTGTTTTTTCCTTGCAGATAGACTCCAATACAATATACATTCTCCTGATTCATTTTTTTCTAATCTCCCACTTCCCTCTGCTAAAATGTTAACATGTGAGTGCTGCATGTGTGTGTTTGTGTGTAAGAGTGAATGAGGCCATGGGTGAGTGCTACGGTAAGTTTTTGTGTGTGTACAGAGCGGAAGCAGGCTTACTGTACAGGAGTTGGGGCGAACTGGACAGGTTGCTGTCAGTACCCCCCTCTAAGAATGAGTCCCAACATTGGGGAAACAGGACGGGGCTTAGTAGGGTTACGTACATAATAGGCCCGAATGAGGAGAGGAGCATTGCACACACTAGCTAAGGGTTCCCATGAGCGGTCTTAAGGACCATACGTTTTCCAGTCCACCAAGTAATAAAACTGTCCTCAGGAATGTTTGGAGTCTAGAATGGCGGCCACCTCGTATTCGTCATGTCCGTCAATTTTGACAGTTGGGGTGGGACACTCAAACGAGTGGCAGGGTTTACTGGTTTTACCAGTGATATATGGAAAACAGGGTGCATTTTCATGTGAGCTGGTAAGGCTAGGTGAATAGCTACAGGGTTAGTGATGTTACTGACTTCATATGGGCCAATTAATTTGGGCAAGAATGTCTCACAGCTGAGTAAATTAATGTTTTTTTAAACAACCAGACCCTATCACCAGGAGCATAAAGCGGTTTTTCTTTATGTTTTTGTCTGCAGAGATCTTAAAGGTCTCTTTGGCCTGGGCTAAGTTGTAATAAACAGTTTGCAAAAGGTGCTGCTAAAAAGCGTGATGGTCCAGTACAGCTGGAACCCGCTGAGTGTATAGGTTTATTCCATGTTGTAACATGTGGGTGATACCCTTTTAGACAATAGAAGGGGGACATACCCAGGGACTTATGTTCTGAATTGTTGTGTACAAATTCCGCTGCCCATAAATAGGTGTCCCACTCTCCCTCTAAAGCAAGCACTAGACAACGGAGGTACTGTTGCATAGTTTGGTTAGTTTTCTCAGCATGGTTATCAGTGTGGGGGTGCTAGATTGAAGAAAAGCACAAGTTCATGTCTAAAGTGTTAAATAGCTGCCCAAAATCATGAGGTAAACTAGGAACCTCTATCTGTGATAAGAACAGAGAGTAAACCATGGAGACAAACTATGTTAGTCATGAAAAGGTGAGCTAGTTCTGGAGAGGTTGGTTGCGTACTCAGAGGTATTAGATGTGCCATTTTTGACAAACCATCAATATGGTTGTATTCCCGGACTCAGTTTTTTGTACTTCTACTATGAAGACCATGGATATGGTTTGCTAAGGACTGGGAGGTACAGAAATGGGACGTAATAACCCAGCGGCCAATTGATGACTACTTTTACCTTGGGCACATACCTGAAATGCTTGGACATTACACAAGGGGCCAGATGTACGAAAGGATTTTACCCATTCTGTGTCTATGGGAAAAAGCTTTTGTACATGTGGCCCAAGGTGTCTTGTGACATGGATGGCCACCAAAAATTTCTTTTCAGCAAAGTCAGTGTTTTAGGAGATCGAGGGTGACCAGCTAAAATAGAATCATGACACAACTGTAATGCCTTTTGTTGTAAATCAGTGTTAGGTAAGTAGAGATTGTCCTCATGAATAAGTAAACCGTCCTGATATATAATTCTTTCAAGTCCTTGTATCCATTGTTCATTAGGTCTTTCCTTGAATCAAGAGTAGTTCTTCTAGAAAGTCAGTTGTGATAACCCCTCCTTGAAAACAATGTGAGGGTAAAACTGGTAGTGATTCTTGTGTAGATTTTTTAGTTTCCCCCAAACAGAAGCGGGCATCTGCTTTAGCATTGTCCTTTCCTGGGCTGTAAGTATTTATAGAATTATAATAATTAATAAACAGAGTCCACTGCAACTGCCCAAGGGTCAACGCTCGCACAGAATGGAGGAACTGTTAATTTCTATAATCTGTGTAAATGGTTACTGGATGTTTCACCCGCAGCAGGTGCTGTCATTATTGTTCAAATGCTGCTTTTATCGCAAGTAACTCTTTATGAGCAATAAAATAATTACATTCTGCTGGTAAGAGTTTACAGTAAAGAAACGTAATGGGGTATAGTTGCCCTGTGTATTTGTTTCTCTGAGACAGAACACCTCCTAAGGCAACTTGAGATACATCAGCCTCTACGATATAAGGTCTTTCAGAATACGGGTGTGCTAAAATCGGAGCTGTGGTAAATTTAATTTTAAGGGTTGTGAAAGCTTCCTCAGCTTGGGTATCCCACAAGAATGGCACTCCTATCTGTAGCAGACGGATGATTGGATAAATTATTTTTGAAAACTGCTGTATGAATCAGCAATAAAAGTTCGCAAAGCCGAGGAAACTTTGGATTTGCTTTACTGTGGTTGGAGAAGGCCAATTAATCATTGATGCAATTTTCTTTTTGTCCATACAAGTACCTTAGGGAGTTATAATGTACACCAGAAATTCCAGTTCATTGGTATTAAAAGTACTTTTCTCTAATTTTATGTAGAGGGCATTGTCCCGGAGCTTTTGGGGAATGGCATGTACCTGCTAAGTATGCAGTTTCTCAGAAGAAGATTATATTAGAATGTCATCAACATATACTACACAGTAGATTTCTATAAATTCCTTTAGCACTTCATAAATAAAAAATTGGATAGCGGCTGGGGTGTTACATAGGCCAAAGGGCATTACTTGGTATTCATACAGCCCAAATTTTGTTTGAAATGCCATCTTCCACTCATCTCTAGCTCATACCCTTACTAGATGGTATGCCCTTCTTAGGTCACGTTTGGTATAAATGACTGCAGATTTTAGTTGGTCTAATAAGCTGGGAATGAGCGGTAGTGGGTATCTATTTTTACTGTGACATTCTTGAGTGTGTGGTAATCGATGCACATTCTGAGATCACCATCATTTTCAGGCACAAAAAACAGGGGTGAGGATACTGGTAATTTAGAGTGTCTCATAAACCCATTGGCCAAGTATTAGTCAATATATTGACAGAGGTGGTCATTCTCTTTCTCTGTAAGCGTATTTGGCAGTCAAAGCTGCGGTGTGCAGATAAAGTGCTAGCCTTCTTATTTCATACATCTGTGAGATCATCATACTATGCAGGCAAACCTTCAATTACAGCTACTCTTATTTCCTATAAAGGCAAAGTGCAGGTTACTGGTATTGGATCTTTTGTATGGTCATGTGATGAATAGCAATATTCAAGACAGAATAAGGAATCTAGGGTGATTGTCTTGGCGCTCCAGTTTATGGACTGATTTTGGTGATACAGCCAATGTAAACCTAGGATAAGACGGAACTGAGGAGTGTCAATAATGCTGAAGCATATGTTCCCATTATGATCTGATAAACATTGTATTGTCAAGTCTTCAGTTTGAAACTGCAACATAACTGACGTAAGCTATCTCCATCTGGATCTACGATTTGCGAGACAAGATCTTTTAATTTGTTTCGTAGTCCATAGTAGAAGACTGAGACTCTCTTATTCTCTGGCCAACCTGCTTCAACTACTAGCCTATTGAAGGACATTATGTAATATAATAAGTCTAATGTTCCTTCTCTTAAACTTAAGAGGTTGTGGTCTGCGGCTTGCACGAAAGCATGTCTTGTGAACAGCCTCCGCATGGTGGCTTTGAACTCTTGAAAGTCGTACCGCAATGGGCCATCTTTGTCAACTAAAGGTATTGACCACAACGCTGCATCCCCTCCCATGAAGACAAGATGAAAGTGACACAAGCTGCATCATTAGGAAAAGCTGCAGGTTTTGCCATAAAATGGAAGTTGCATTGATTCATAAATAAGCCAAACAGCGCTAGCTCCATAAAAGTGCTCTGGTGGTGCTAGAGGGATTGGAGTAGGGGTAACTACCTGGTTTTGTATAGGGATGGACTGACCTACTTGGCTGGGCCTGATTGGCTGGGACTCTGCAGTGGTGTTTGGACAGCCGCCTGGGCATTGCCGATTCGCTTACCTTTATTAGCACGCCATTTCCTCCCCCTTGTGCCCCATGCAGTAGGCAAGCCTGGTATGTGTCTGGAGGGACCACTGTCCTGTGACACCTGGGAGGAATCTTGTGCTGTTGAGTACATCAGCAGACTGGAGAGGGCCCCCCTTGTTGTGCCAGTGGCTAGCCTAGTACCCTATAGAATCTGGACCTAACCCGGTCCTGCTGGGTGGCCTCCCTTTTTACTCTTTGGTGGATCGCTCTTTTGCTATGGGACAACAGCACTTGTGTTCCATTATGGGGAAACTCAATGGCAAGCAACCCATGCTGCAGTTCGATGTCAGTTGGAACGTTTGGTCTGCTGTGCAGGAGGTGGCTCCAGGGGAGCTCTCTGGGTCAGCCTCGGATGTGAGCGCACCTGATGCATACATGAAAACCCTACTGAAGGCAACGTAGGAGAGTCTAACCTCCATAGATCACAAAATGAATGTCCTAACAGTGCGGCTGTATTCTGTAACACACAAGATCATTAAGCATGATAGCCAACTGAAGGAGGCAGAGCAGTGGATATCTACAGCAAACGTTGATTAGGAGGCTAAAGGTGCAACGTTGCTCAATATGAAGAAGGTTCTTAAGGTATTTGCTGCCAAGAATGAGAAACTTGAGGCCAGGTCCGGTTGCAATAACCTTCATATTGTGGGTGTGCCAGAGACCACTAACACTGGCAGATTTGGGGACTATGTGTAGAAGATGCTGGTGTCGCTCTTTGGAGCTGACATCTTTTCTCGCCTGTTGGTGGTGAAGACAGCCTACAGGTCCTTGGTGGCCAGGCCACCATCAGGGGCTCTGGCGCAGCCCATAACTGCCCACCTATTGAACTTCCAGGAAAGGGATACAGCACTTTGGATTGTGCGATAAAAGGGTACACTCAAATATGATGGCATAGAAGTATCACTGTTCCTGGATTTTACGATTTAGGTCCAAGAAGCTTGATTCAAGTTTGCCCAGGTGAACAAAACCTGTTACAGTCTGAAATCCAGTATGAAGTGTTGTACCTGGCACATCAGCGAATCACACACATTTTTCAGTTCACGCAGCAGGTAGTGGAATATCTGCATAAGCTGTGTAAAGAGGACAGTCAGTAATCTAAATGTCCCTGCCCCCGAGGTCCCAAACCTCATAGAATGACTCGGACTTATGAGAGGAGACTGCTTGCTGTTGCACTGGCAGTGCCCTTTACGGAATGAGATACTTTGCTCATATCTGTTGGAACTCAACCTTAGAAGGGGGCAGTGAATTAATTGATTCCATTGTTACTTAGCTCTTGATCCTTTGGGCATGTGTACCTGCATTGCTATTGATGAGGCAGTGGAGGAGTGTTGGTTGAACAACTCTCACCTTGTGTCTTTTAATTTGTTTTGGTGAGCTTGGACCTGGATGTCTTGGACACCCTCTGCTTACTCTGAGTTGCTTCACTGCTTCACTGTGAACTTCCTGTAAGCATTACATTCCCTTCCTTCTGTTCTTGGTTTGTTTTATTGCTGCTAAGCTTGGCTTCCTTTATGAGGGGGCACTGACATTGATGGTTTACCTGTAGGCCTTCCTTGATAGCGTATTTGCAGAGGCACTCTGGGTGGAGAACATGGAATATTTTGAAATAAATAATGGTACGTCCACTTCAAGGGGCATTCAGTGGGAGGCTTTTAAGGCTATGATTTGTGGCCGATGCATGACCAAGCGTAGTGGTGTGCTGCAATTCTTTGGAGATTGTTTGGTCGAAGGGAGGTGGAGCTGAGAGCATCAGAGTGTGCCCGGGTGCATGCGTCAGATGGGTCGGTGGAGGCTGGGCACCATACTAAGCCTACTGAGTACAATGAGGCTGCTTCCCTCTAGGGAATGTAAATTCTGAGGCAGATATGCCAGGGCTTGAGCATACAGCAAGAGGGAGAGGCTGGGCCGGTCCCTGACCACCTGGATTCTGCAACATTGAACCTCTGACTACATTGTGGAGGTTGAGGATGATCGGGAAGATGTGTTATAACCTGCTGCAGATATTGCCTGTCTTCTCCCAATATTTTCAGGGCCTATATGTGACTATGGGCTACGATTAGCTATTCGGGTGAGTGACTATCCGGGAGATACCACTTTAGGATTACTGAGTGAGGCCAACCAGTTGAACACAAGAGCAACCCAAAAGTTCATGTGAACATGGGTATAAATACTTCAACATGAAACAAACATTCATGTGAAACTCGCTTATCACAAATATATGATCAGCAAGGAAGTACTGTTATTGAATGAATCAAACCAAACTACAATTATAGACCAAAACTAAAGAGAGTTTTGCATATCGATCAATCAATCAGTTTTTGTAAAGAGCAGCTACTCACCCGTGTGGGTCTCAAGGCGCTGGAGGGGAGGGGAGGGGCTGCATCCGAAGAGCCACGTCTTGAGATTCTTCCTGAAGATGGTGAGCGACTGGCTTTGTCGAAGGTGCAGGGGGAGGTTATTTCAGCTCTTTCCTGCAATGTAGGTGAAGGATCAGCCTCCAGCAGTGGTTGCGAGGGATGGTGGCCAGGGCCATCTGGGCGGAGCGGAGGGATCTGGCAGGGGTGTAGAAGGTGATGCAGTGGCTCAGGTAGGCTGGTCCTGAGTTGTGTATGGCCTAGTACGTGTGGGTGAGTAGCTTGAAGATGATTCGCTTCTCGAACGCTAGCCAGTGGAGGGTCCTCATATGTTGGGAGATGTGTTCTCGGCGAGGGAGGTCTAGAATGAGTCTGGCGGCGGCATCCTGGATGAGTTGTAGTTTTATTATGTTTCTAGTTGAGGTGCCGGCATAGAGGGCATTGCCGTAGTCAAGCTTGCTAGTGACTAATATGTGGGTGACTGTCCTGCAACAGTCTGCTGGGATCCATCTGAAGATCTTCCGAAGTTTGCGGAGTGTGTGCCAGCAGATGACTGAGTTTACCTGGCAGGTCATGGATAGGGAGGAGTCGAGGATGATTCCTAGGTTGCTTGCGGGCGTGCTCAGTCGGTGCGGGGGGGGGTGTTGAGGGATGTGGGCCACCTGGAGTCGTCCCAAGCTGAGGTGGCGTTTCCGAAGATGATGAGCTGATGAGCTCAGTCTTGAGTTGAGCTTGAGGCAGCTTTCTCAAATCCAGGTGGCAATGGCTTCCATTCCTGAGTAGAAGTTCCTTTTGGCCGTGTCTGGCTCTTCGGTGAGGGAAATGATGAGTTGTGTGTCATCAGCATATGACACGATGTTCATACCATGGCTTCTGATGATGGCAGCGAGAGAGGCCATGTATACGTTTACCAGTGTGGGACTCAGTGAGGATCCTTGGGAGACTCCGAACGTGACTCCTGTGGGTCTGGAAGTGCAGGGAGGGAGTCTGACCCTCTGTGTCCTGCCGGAGAGGAAGGAGTGAATCCATTCTAGGGATCTTCCGCAGATTCCTCTGTCGTGGAATCTTGTGCGCAGAGTGCTGTGGGAGACCATGTTGAATGCTGCTGAGAGGACAAAGAGTATGAGCACTGCGGTGTAGCCGCAGTCTAAGAGTAATCGGATATCGTTGGTGGCTGCCAGAAGGGCTATCTCTGTGTTGTAGTTGCTGCGGAAGCCTGACTGGGAGCTGTCCAGGGAGTTGTTGGCCTCAATGAAATTCCGTAATTGTACGTTGATTGCTTTCTCCAGTACTTTGGCGGGGTAGGGTAGCGGCGAGATGGGCCGGAATTTCTTTAGTTCTGATGGGTCGGCCAAAGGTTTCTTCAGGAGAGGGCGTATTTCGGCATGTTTCCAGTTCTTGGGGAAGGGCCAGTGTTGATGGAGCAGTTGATTGTGTTCCGGAGCTCGGGTTGATGGATGCGCTGGCTCTGATGTATATGTGGTGCAGACTGGGGTCCATGGGGGCTCCGGAGTGGGTGCTGTTCATGATGCTGACTGTTTCCTCTGTGGTGAGCGTGGGCCAGCTGTGGATGGTGTTGGTTGGTTCTGAGGGGGTGGGTCGGTCACAGGTTCCGGTGCCAGGATTTTCCGTAAGGAAGCTGTCATAGATGTTCTGGGTCTTGTGGTGGAAAAAGCTGGTGAGTTTGTCGCAGAAGTCCTGTAACAGAGGGATGCTGGTGGCTTCGGAGGGGGGATCTGTGAACTCGTTGATGACTGAGAAGAGTTCCATCTGTAACATGCAACCAGTCACTGAGCTTGCCGTATAGGCTCAAACAATAGTTTTATGTTCAAAATAAGAGACACACAGAATTACATTGGTGGAAAGACCGAAACAGTGAAATTAAGTGCGTTGCATCCCAAGTGAAAAAACACCAATTTTAACAATTAAAATCTCTGTTTTAGAAACAGTTGTTGGTGTATTGATGTGTGAAGAAAGACAGCCTCAGCTGATAGTTGTACAGATAAGTCCATAGGGTAGTTACTCTTGTGGGATAAACAGTAGCAGGGTCTGTCTTTTTAAATGTTGACAGCGTTTTGACCCTATCAAGGATACAAGGGTCTCATCAGGACACAGGATGACCTGGGGGACTAATGCGAAAAAAATTGTGATTAAGAGATTCATACCAAGGCAAGTGGACATGTGAAGGGAATGGAGAATTAAGAAAAATACATACTGGCTGCCTGGATTGAAGGCTGAGAAATGGAAGAATTATTCTTAAGTATTTAGCCACACTCTAATGAGGTCTCAATCCTGAAATGTAGACAATTGACCCAACTCTGCTTCTGAACTCTGCTTCTGAATAGGCGTTCTGCACGCAGGCACCGGGTGGCTCACGTCGGAGTGCAGCTCCGTCGGAGCACGGAGTACGAACGCTGCTGCTGCCGCTACTGCCGCCACCGCCACCGCTATTGCTGCTTTTGGGGGCCGAGGAGAACTCTTGGGTGGCTCACGCTCGGAGCACGGAGCTTGGAGCTCAGAGCTCGGAGCTCGGAACTCACCGCGGAGTGCAACGTTGCCGCGGTTTTTGGAGTTGGAGGATTCTGTGCACCCCGGCGGTAGTTTGGTAGTTTGGCATTCCGGTAGGGAGTGTGGGCGACCCCCTCCCTGCAACTTTCCACCGCTGTGTTGTTGTTGTTGTTTTCTGTGTGGCACGGTACGGCGTAACTCAGGCGCTAGAGGAGTCAGAAGCCAGAGCCGGAAGGAGTCAGAGGGAGTCAGAAGGAGTCCTGCCATCCCTCCTGTGGACCTCCTGTGGCCTCCTGTGGCCCCTCCTGAAAAGACGCTGAGCGGGAGAGCGGACCGGGGCGAGACCAGGATAGACCGGGAGAGACCGGGTAAGCAGCTTTCCTGGGGGGGGGGTGTCCCTGTTCGTACACTGTTACACTGTTATACGGGACCCTTCCTGGCCATAGAACCCCTCTCCTGTTCCTACCCTTGGCCCGGCCCCGGTTCCAGCTCCGGAATCGGTGCTTAACCGCGCCACGTCGTCTCACCCAGCCCCACCCAGCCTCACCCAGCCTCACCCAGCCACAGCAACAGCTCTAGCCACAGCCAGCCCTAGTTTGGCCTTCTGGCCTTGGACTTGGACCAGTCGTCGTTGTTGGTGGTCTCTCCTAAAGTCCGAGCAAGGAAGGAACCCAGTAAGGAACCAAGGAGCCAAGGGGAGGGGAGCGGTGAACGGTAACGGTAACCGGAGGATGGTTGGGACAAGAGGAAAAACAAAGAAGGCTAGGGAGGCCAATAAGGCGCTCATTCACCTAGCGGAATTCCAAAGATCAGAGCAGGAGCTCAAAAGTTCACAAGGTCTAGGGTTAGACCAGAACCAGGATCAGGATCAGGATCAGGACCAGGACCCCAGAACCCTCCAGCAATCCCAGGGGGGACTCGCAAATCTAGGTGAGGACACAACAGAAGGTGTCCAATTCGAGTCTTCCGCCGACAAAAGCGAGTCCGAGCCAGGAGAAGCGTCAGGCGGGTCATTAGAAGTGGTGACGCTGCCTTGTTTGCCAGCCCATACTGACTCCGATGACATAGGGGGTGCCCTACTGAATGCAGAAGAAACTGTAGGGGGCCTTGTAAGTCCTCTGTGCAGGAGACATAAGTATACACTGACGCACCCGGGCCCGGGTGGACCCACGGGAGTAAGGAAAACTAGACCAAAAAGTAATCACTATTACTAACTATTACAACCAAGTGAACTTGAACTCTGAACAGCCGCAAATGCAAAGTCCTAAAGCCAGTGGCCTCCGATTACAGCCACCGGGGGAAGTGGGTGGTTACAACGTGGGGGGGGGGGCGAACTGGAGCCATCAGTGACCGGGCTCCAGGACACTCGCCTACTTCAGCAGCAACAGCAACCGGTTGGTCTATCGCAATTATTCTGCCCAATGAGTAATCCCCTTGGGGATGGTGAAGTGGAGTTAAATAACTCCCCAAAGTGGAGCAACTTTTCGGGAGAGCAAAGAAAAAGCAACAAATTACCTTATCCTGACCCCCAAAGGGGACTATTAAACTCCGGGAATTTCTCACTAACACTCTCTCCACAATGTGCCCAAGCAGAATTCACAGCACTCCAAAATATAATGGGTCCGGAAACAGATTACTCACCATCTAAACAGACCCATAACATCTCAGCGCCACAGCTTCACTCCGGAAGTCAAATTGTTAAAACTAATTTAATGCTGGGCAGACTCAACAGTAGTTCCTTCAGTCTGGAGCTGTCCTCGTTCGACAACTCCGTTATTGGCAACATAGACCCTCAACTAAACAGCATAACATCAGAAGATCTAAACTTCCTGGAAGGTAGTATAATAAAAGGCCACAGAGGAAAGGAAGGTAAGAATCCAGAAGGTCAGATAACCAACGAGCAAAGTGGAAATAGAGATGACCTCTCATTAGACCAACCAATTCTTAGTATCATGAAAGTTATATGTACAACACTGGGCTCAATTGCAACAACGATTATGACCCAGTCTAAAAAATTTGACGATCAACTTGAACTGACCAAACAACTTACATCCTCAATACAGTCTATAGATTATAGGATGGCCCTAGTAGAGGGCGTAATCAGGGAAAACCTGTTGCATCAAGCAGTGGCCGATAAAATGGACAAGTTGGACGGACAAGTCTGTGGACCACTGCTGGAAAAATTATTGGAAGTTCCAAAAGTAATCGAAGACTGCAAATATAGCCTTAAAAGCACACAGGGGTGCAACTACGAGCTAGGAAAAACAGAATCTAGTTTAATTGAAAGGCCAACAGACAGAGAAAATAGAGAAAGGCACTCTGGCCCAGGACGAGAGAACTATCAAGATGCAAAAAATCAGACACCTAAGATGGAGAGAACCAACGGAAGTCCTGAATCTGGAATCAAAGTCCCAAACACAGTAGAAAAAAGGCCACCGGGTAAAAGGCCTCAACTAACAGGCAGATGGAAAAACACATGGAAGAAAGCTAGAGGAAAAAAAAAAGCACCAGCAGGAAAGGCTTTAAATATGTTACAACAGATAGGCCTAATAGGAGAAATCAGGAACACAGGTGATGAGATCGCCCAACATCAGTATAGAGATAAAAGCATTAAGTCGGAGAGTTTTGAGAAACCTACTGATAAAGTATTTAACTTCATAAATAAAAATCCTGGATTATTGTGCGACAAAAGTTGCACTCACCATTCCCATATAAACCGTATACCCACTGGCCCCAGGGGACACCAACCATCTGGGCATGACTTAGACAAAGAAAGGTGGTTTGGAAAAGATCCTGGAACAAATCATGGGATAAATGAGGCAAACGAGGTAAATGATCCTCCAGCCAACGAACAACCCAACTGGAGCCCAGAAACATCCAAATCTAGCATTGGTATCGATAAGCACTTCCCAGCTACAAAAACGGAACATTTAGTTCAGGTACATCACTTAAATACAGTAGAAGACCACTACGGAAAATGCCAGCAGCCTCCGAACTCCATTAGTGAGGGGGCAGAACAAGATAACAGCAAAGGCGAAAGTAGAAGGGCAGAGACCCCAGAGTATATACGAAGCGAACAAAGTATAAGAACAACCATGTGCGTGGACAACACAACAGCCCCAGTTCCCGCACCCCGGACAAAGGCAAAAAAATATTGTTCTCAGGGCAGCCCTGGAAATTATAATCTCAGTAACCAGCCTGGGTGGATCACTGATTCGCCTGCACCATCGCGCCCAGTACTGGACCTGGAAACCAATGAAATCAAAGGAAAAAGGGACAATTGGCTTCCAAAAGGGCAACCCTACGAAGAACAAAGGAACAAAGAATTGCAACTGGGGAGGGAAAAAGGCCAGGTAAATCGAACATCTACTAGTCGGGCAGCTACCACTCAAGACAGACAAAACGAGAACACCCAACTCCAAGGAAGACTGTCGCAGGAAGGTGGCGGGCACACTGAGAAACGGTCTGAAACAACTAAAAAGCCTGAAGCCACGATCTTGTTCATGCCTGAGTACTCCTCAAGAGGAAGTCACGACATCCTGAACAGGTCTAACATCTTATTTCTTGTTAACTCCCTGCCAGCCTTACAGAATGTAACAACTAAAGATCTCCTTTCAGTAAGATTCATACCAAAAAAAGAATTAGAGAACGGGGAATTAACAGAAACAGTCTGGGCCTCACCTTGGATAGCAGAACAGATCTTAAAAAGCTCAAACACGATGAAGACCTGGGGAATATCCATTGCTACTCCGCAAAAAGAACCATATCCAACAATACTTCTTGAAAAAGCTTCAAACCGAAACATGATGGGTAGGCAAGAGGCAAATGGCAATTTTGGTTCGATACTTCAGGGAGCAATCAGCTCCAAACAACAACTCCCTGAACGAATAAACTTGAGTAATATGAGGTTCTGCCTGTTGGCTAATTCCCCTAGGAACAGTAGGGGTAATCCCCCACAGTTACAGAATTGCAAAGAGCAATTATTTAGAAGCTCGTAGCAAAAAATGGATAGCTTGAACATAAAAAATAAAATCAGTCCCATATTAAAAATTCTAAGCTGGAACATAGCAGGTTTAAAAAACAAAATGGAAGACAAAGACTGGGTTGAATTTATTAAAAAACAAGACATCAGCTGCTTCCAAGAAACTTGGTCTACTCACGCTATTGACCTAGATGGGTTCTCCACCTTCCACTTACCTGCTATTAAGCAAAAAAAAGGAAGACCCTCGGGAGGTCTGAGTATTTGGATCAGAACTTCATTACTGAGGAACTCCGTAGTAACTCACACTGTACAAAGCAAGGGAATCCAGACGCTCGCAGTCAAATATGAGGAATGGTCACTCGAAATAGTAAATGTGTACTTCCCACCTATCAGCCGGGCTCAAGTTATGCCAGGGGTGCGGCTCCTTAAAGAACATATCCTAAATAAAAGAACCAAGGATCGGAGGAACCCAGTACCAGGTCACACAAACAATCGCTCTCCCCAATCTTGTAAAACCTTTTTATTGATATGTGGTGACTTTAACACTAAACCTCATTCTATTCTCTGGGATGAACAAGTAGCAGAGGAAGATTATGCCTGGAATATCCCAACGCCTCTCGTCCAACGTTGTAATTACTTCAAGAAAGGAGAATTAATCTTTGAAGCATTAATAGAAGGAGGAATCCGCACATTAAATGGGAGAACAAAGTCAGATAAAACCTTTAAATCTACCTTTCGAACTGGAAAAAGGCAAAGCATAATTGACTATATGGCAATAAACATCGAAGCCTGGCATTATGTCATCGATATGGAAATAAGGGACAGAATCGAGAGTGATCACGACCCACTGCTAATGGAGATAGTCCATCCGGACACGAGCCCAGGGAAGGCGGAGTCTCCATTCAACGGAAATAGCCTAACAATAACTATGAGACCAAACAGGAAAAACATATTAAGGTCAAATGAGGATGAACCTTATATGAGTGTACCCAGCCAAACCTGGTTGTCATCACTTAGCACGTTCTTAAATCCATCAGTTAATGACGCTATACCCCTCCTGCATAACTTTAATAATTTGCTATTGCAAACAAAAAAGGAAAAGATCAAGCATCCTCAAATCAATCCTAAAATGATGGAGGGCTGGTTCGATGAAGAGTGTTTAAAGCTAAAAAATACCTTATCACAAGCACTGAAGAACCGGCACTTGAATGATTCCAATGAGCAACATTTCCATGGATGTAGGCAACAGTACAAAAAATTGTTAAGATACAAAAGGAAGATATTTCCACATAAACTTTGGAAAACTTTACTGCAAGCAATAACGGCAGGGAACTCCAAAAAGTTTTGGGAGATAGTCAGGTGGGGATGCGAAGGTCCCCCGAAAAACCTAGAACTGAATATCAACCCTCAACTTTGGGTAAAGCATTTTACTGCCTTGTATTAGGAAGTGGCCAAGACAGCACCAGGGACGACCAATAACCCAAACATCCTCACTCAAGGGCTGGCAGGCAGAAATCAAAGATTAAGTAAAGCATTTCCTCTTCAAAAGACCCACGCAGTATCTTCAAATCGGCTTGTTAGATTGGTAAACGGAACCCAGAATGTACTAGTCTCCAACGAATTTTCCAGTACAAATTCCACGCAAGTAGCCCAAGTCATTCCACGTGCAATGAAGTTAATATCGGAATTCAGTGAAAAAGAGATTAAACAAGTTATCCTCCTCCAAAAGCCGCATAAGGCTGCAGGCCCAGACGGTATCCCTTCAGATGCTTACCGCAACCAGCTAACGTTATGGTTACCTGCTCTAGCCCGTCTATTCAACAGTGTTTGGCATTACGAGGTAATCCCTCCTTCTTGGAAGGAATCAATAATTGTTCCAATTCACAAAAAAGGGCCTCGGGACATGGTGAGCAATTATAGACCTATCTCACTGCTTGATAGTGTTGGAAAGATTTTTGCCAAATTGATTCAGTCGCGTCTAGACCAATGGCTAGAGGACGGAGATTTAATATCAACACACCAAGCTGGTTTTAGGAGAGGCCAAAGTACAACAGATCAACTTTTTTAACTAAACATGATCTGTGCTAAATACGCCACCCTTAAAAACTGTCCATTATACCTGGTCTTTGTGGATCTCCAAACAGCCTTCGACAGCGTAAATCGCCAAACATTATGGCAGTTATTGTCGGACATGGGCATACAGGGAAAAATCTTAAGGCTGCTAATTCTATTGCATACAGGAAACACTGCCAGGGTTAGATATACTACAAGAAATGATTATACGGCCGAAATTCCAATTGAGCGAGGTGTAAAACAAGGCTGCGTTTTGGCCCCAACCTTATTTAATTGTTATATAAATAAAGTAAGTCAAGTTTTGAAGGAATTAAATCTGGATGTGCCAAAACTAGCCAATGAAAGTATACCTATCTTGCTCTTTGCTGATGACGCCGTATTACTGGCAAGAACAGAGATAGCAATGCATGGTCTACTTAGGGGCTTCGAATCTTTTTGTACCTCAAGGAGCATGGTAATCAATGAGGGGAAAACAAAGTTTATGATTCTTAACCAAAAACAGACGTTGCAATCGACTTTTAGGGCAAATAATAAGCCTTTGGCCCGAGTGGCCACCTATGATTACCTAGGCTGCAGATTAGATGAAAAACCGACATGGAAACCACAAATCTACAAAAGCAGAATTTCCTTGGCCCAACAAGCCGGAGCAGTACTCAGATTTGCAAAAGCTACAGGCAATCACTCCGTAAGCTCTGCACTGCTTGCATACAAAACAAAAGCAAGAGCCGCAGCACTTTACAGCGCAGAGATCTGGGGATTCAGAAAGATTCCATCAATACAAGTAACCGAGAACAAATTCTTACACCGATTACTTTGTTTAGGTAATGCTACACCAATGAATGCAATAAGAATTGATTTACAGATGAGAAAGGTTGAGGACTACATTGCTCTGGCTCCAGTAAGATAATGGATCCGTATTTGGACAAAAGAGGCTCTCAAACCATTCAGAGACGTACTTAAGGACATCATGAAGTTGCAAAACCATCGGAAACTGCCCTGGTTCAAACATATCTCAACTATCCTGGCTGCTATTGGCCAGGATGACTTTTGGTTCCATCCAGAAAAAATCGGAAGGACTAGTCTAGCTGTTATAAAAAAGGCATATTGGGAGAGAAAGACTGAGATTATGTGCGAGTCATTTAGCCCTTTATTCAAGCGGTATATTTTGTTTAACCAAGAGCTTAAACCAGTAATATTCATAGACAGTATTTATCCTGAGGAAAAAAGGGCTCTCTACTTTAAATTCCGTATGGGCACACTACCAGTGACAGCGGTGGTCAACAGATGGCAATCCGCTCCTCCGGGTAGATTAGAATGCTGTCCATGCCTTCATGGTGGTCCGGAAACACTTTCCCACTTCCTTTTATTATGCCACTTTACGCTCAAACTCCGTAAACTGTACCTTCGTCCACTTTTCAGATCTTACGGAGTTAGGAAGTGCAAGGAGGCGGAAGCGCTATGTATGCGTTCAGATGAGAAATACATTGTGACAAAGGTCTCAACTTATATCTTGGAAGCATGGAAATTACGTCTATCAATGCACCCACAGTTGGCATAGGCACAATAGCCTATGTTATCCCGTAGCTATTTAGCTTGGGAAATCGGTGCAGGGTAGTGTAAAACTGGGTTAGGCCTCGGGCTTTTATTAAATGGTTGGAAGACACTGCAAGGTCCCAAATGATTCGTTCCAGAATAAGACATTTTAAATATTAGATTTAGAACGTTTTTCTAGAATAAGTTAAGTTTTTATGTAAATTATGGTCAAATCAGGTTTTACGATATGTATGGTAAATTGGACACATTTTGGTACATGTTAAATCAAAAATTCAAGCATAGTTTCCTTTTTACTGAGATGTTTTATTCAATGTGATTTTTATTGAGTTTGATGGATTGATATCTATTGTGTGATTATTGTTAAGGCCGGATAGGCTAATAACAATTAAATAAATGGTAAATGGCAAATGGAAATGTAGACAGGACATAAGACTAATGCAAAATCCATACTTTAGGGAGCTTAAAAGCAAAGTGAGAAAAAAAATGTTTTCCATTTTTTATATGTTTACCCCAGTACAACTTGAAAGACAACTAATGTCAAGATGATGAGGCACTCGCAGGGCAGGCCTTGGATGATGCAGCACAACATAGGAAATTAAAAACAAAAACAAAAAAAATTTAAAAAATTAATTTAAAGATGTCAATGAGAACAGTTACTTTAGAGAAACTTTTAAGGACATAAAAGTACCTGCAATTAATGGCCCACGGCTGAAGGTTTAGAGATCAAAGGCTCAACCTGTAATAAGGTTAAGCACATCACTTGTGTGTATGACACTTCCATTCCGTTTGAATTCAGGATCTGAATGAGGAGGACCTGCCTTGCTTGTCTTCCTTAGGGGGATAAAAAGGTGGCAACAGTGAAACCGCGCTCGCCTAAGGGCGTCCGACTATGTTAATTAGATGCAGCTGATGTCGATGCAGGAGCAGTCAAGGCTCCGCTTTTCACATGGTATAGTTACCAAAGGGAACACGCATTTGCAATGCAATGGGTCTCGCGTTTACTGAAGTTAAAGCAATTAGCGTTGTAAACTCCTAACCGGATTTTTCTTGCCACATAAACTGAAAAGTAACACAGTTTCACATAAGTGAGCCGACGACCACCATAAGCACAAAGCAAACACACAAAAGGAAACAGAAGTCTGCTTGCAGTGAAACCTATTGGCAAAAGTGCAATTATCCAGGTAACCGCAAAAGTGCAATTATCCATGTAACCGGCAAAAGTGCAAATATTCATGTAACAGGGTTGATGTCATGGGAACACATTTTTAGTGTTCTACCGAAAAAAAGGCAAAGAGTGAAACAAAGCAGCATCTACTAAAATATCAAAGGGACTGGTCCACCTAAAACTGATAGCATTCCTGTGTACACGGACAAAGAACAGGGAAATATTCAATAAAAGTCCTGAACTGCTGGACTTGTTACAGGGTAGAAAATGTTATTTTATGAAAATGAAAGCGTGTCTTTGCCTGGGCACAGAATGGTTTAGCAAAAGAATGGATGCAGGAAAATGAAGCGCTTGGTGTCCTTGGCACTTGAGAATTCTACATTCATGTCTATGCTTGGGCCTGGGTGGGACTAATGGACAGGGCAGGTCCATGCCTTGTAAAGACCAATAGGACCACCATGTGCCAGAGTGGAAGAGTCCTGGTTCTCCAAAATATGTACTGGTGGG
Source organism: Pleurodeles waltl (assembly GCF_031143425.1). NCBI lineage: Eukaryota > Metazoa > Chordata > Amphibia > Caudata > Salamandridae > Pleurodeles > Pleurodeles waltl. The sequence goes on along the minus strand of NC_090447.1, from coordinate 319,893,249 downwards.
CCCAGTGGCACCCCCCAACGCAATGTAACCACTGAGTTAATGAGAGAGCCCTGTATGTCCATAATGATAGGGTGGTGGGTAGTTATAAAGTAAAGTTTCATTTTAAGGTGTAGGTTAGTTTATGGTCAGTATACTTACTCTTGAATCTATTTTACTCAATGTAGTGGTAATCTCAGAAGTGGTAATCGCAACAGTGGTAATCCCTGCAGTGGTAATCACAGTGGTAGTAATCACAGTAGTGGTAATCACAGTAGTGGTACTCTCAGCAGTGGTAATCCCTGCAGTGGTAATCCCAGCAGTGATAATTCCTGCAGTGGTAATCTCAGAGGTAGTAATCCAAGTAGTGGTAATCTCGGTAGTGGTAATCCCTGCAGTGATATTTTCAATGTGGTAATCTCATCAGAGGTAATCCCTGCACTGGTAATCTCGGAGGTGGTAATCACAGTAGTGGAAACCTCAGCAGTGGTAACCCCTGCAGGGGTAATCTCAGAGGTAGTAATCACATTAGTGGTAATATCAGCAGTGGTAATTTCAGAGTTAGTAATCACTATACTGGTAATCTCAGTAGTGGTAATCCATGCAGTGGTACTCTCAGAGGTAGTAATCACAGTAATGGTAATCCCTGCATTGATAAACTCAGTGGTAGTAATCACATCAGTGGTAATCTCAGCAGTGGTAATCCCTGCAGTGGTAATCTCAGAGGTAGTAATCCCAGTAGTGGTAATCTCAGCAGTGGTAATCCCTGCAGTGATAATTTCAACTGTGGTCATCTCATCAGAAGTAACCCCTGCACTGGTAATCTCGGAGTTAGTAATCACAGTAGTGGTAATATCAGCAGTGGTAACCCCTGCAGGGGTAATCTCAGAGGTAGTAATCACAGTAGTAGTAATATCAGCAGTGGTAATCTCAGTGTTAATAATAACAGTAGTGGTAATCTCAGTAGTGGTAATCCATGCAGTGGTACTCTCAGAGGTAGTAATCACAGTAGTGGTAATCCCTGCATTGGTAATCTCAGTGGTAGTAATCACATCAATGGTAATTTTAGAGGTAGTAATCCCAGTAGTGGTAATCTCAGCAGTGGTAATCCTGCAGTGATAATTTTTAATGGTGGTAATCCCAGCAGAGGTGATCTCTGCACTGGTAATCTCAGAGGTAGTAATCCCAGTAGTGGTAATCTCAGCAGTGGTAACCCCTGCAGGGGTAATCTCAGAGGTAGTAATCACAGTAGTGGTAATATCAGCAGTGGTAATCTCAGAGTTAATAATCACGGTACTGGTAATCTCAGTAGTGGTAATCCCTGCAGTGGTACTCTCAGAGGTAGTAATCACAGTCGTGGTAATCCCTGCATTGGTAATCTCAGTGGTATGAATCCCATCAGTGTTAATCTCAGCAGTGGTAATCCCTGCAGTGGTAATCTCAGAGGTAGTAATCCCAGTAGTGGTAATCTCAGCAGTGGTAATCCCTGCAGTGATAATTTCAATGGTGGTAATCTCAGCAGAGGTAATCCCTGCACTGTTAATCTCAGAGGTAGTAATCACAAAGTGGTAACCTCAGCAGTGGTAACCCCTGCAGAGGTTATCCCAGAGGTAGTATTCACAGTAGTGGTAATATCAGCAGTGGTAATCTCAGAGTTAGTAATCTCAGTAGTGGTAATCCCTGCAGTGGTACTCTCAGAGGTAGTAATCACAGTAGTGGTAATCCCTGCAGTGGTAATCTCAGAGGTAGTAATCACAGTAGTGGTAATATCAGTAGTGGTAATCTCAGTGGTAGTAATCCCATCAATGTTAGTCTCAGCATTGGTAATCCCTGCACTGGTAATCTCAGAGGTAGTAATCACAGTAGTGGTAACCTCAGCAGTGGTAATCCCTGCAGTGGTAATCTCAGAGATAGTAATCACAGTTGTGGTAATCTCAGCCGTGGTAATCACTGCAGTGGTAATTTCAAAGTTGGTAATCTCATCAGAGGTAAACTTTGCACTGGTAATCTCAGAGGAAGTAATCACAGTCATGGTAACCTCAGGAGTGGTAATCCCTGCAGTGGTAATCTTAGAGGGGCTCATTTCAATGTAGTAGGTAGCGGTATATGGACTCTGTTGTATTTTAGGTGGGGACATACTACCCTTTGTGCTGGGTCCTCGGTCTGATATGTTCATTGCATTTGCGTATGAACAACACTCAAACATTTTCTGTTTATAACGCGCTTTCCTGAAGAACATGTTTTAAACCACTTCCTCCTCAGCGAGAAAAAGGACCTCTGAACTGAGTACAGCACAGCGCCTTCCTGAGGGGCACCATCCTCATCTAAAGGTAAACATCTTCATTCATTTAGTTTTTACTCAGCAGACTAGGGTATTATAAAACAATGGGACTCAGACAGAATCCATTTACAAGCATTTGCAATGCAATAGGTCTCACGTTTACTCGAGTTAAAGCTATTAGCTTGTAAACTTCTAACCGGACTTTTCGTGACACATAAACTGAAAAGTAAAACTTTTTCACATAGGCGAGCCTCGCAGTGACACATATCAGCAAAAGTGCAAATATCCAGGTAACCTCAAAAGTGCAATTCTATGTCAGGACCAGAGGCGAGGATTATGCTTATCTTTCTAAACTCTTTATTTTAACAGCAAGTTCAAAGTTCAACAAGACCACAAAAAAAAAACTACAGCACCCATGAGACAATGTTCCCATGGTAACCACAGTCCAATCAACGCTGCTTCCGTCTCCATGTATAAATATCCCTTGCCGCCTTCGGTTGCCCACTTTCTTCACTGCTCCGGTGTCAGTTAAGTTGCCTTTACTGCCTCTTGAGTTTATATACTTTAGAAAACGGTTGTCTGTGGCTTGTCATCCGGCTTATAAACGGCACAGTTTGAATTATTTTGCTGTCGTTGCTAACGACGCTCACCACGCGCAGCAGGCAGTGTTCGCCCAAGCGCCGATTCGCTACATGGTGACGCGTCGGCTCCACCAGAGGGTGCTCTTTCACGCTGCTCTGTGTTACAGCGTGTTTCTAGCGTTTTGAGTCACAATTGCGCTCGATAGCTAGAAATTCCGCGCAATAGGGGTTTCCTTAAGTCCAGGCTCTTATTAACCCCTTCAACCCTCACTATACACCGCTTTGCGGCAAGTTGCACACCGCTTGGTGGTAGGACACTCTCCCTTTGGGGATCCACGTGCAATCCTTTGAGCGCGTCAGGAGAACGATAGGTCCCTTATTTTGACTTTTGACAACAGATATGTGGGGGAGCTGCCCTTCTGATATTTCAGGGTGTTTTGTCTGTTGCAACCTCAGTCCTCTTGAGTCCCAAAATGCAGTCCACACAGGATAATGATGTTTTCCCCACTATGTCCCCGGGAGAGGGCCCTTCACAACGGACTCTACCCCCTGGGGTGGATATCTTTCTTTCTCAGGCTATTGCCCAGGCCCTGGCCCCTATTAAAGAGAGTGTGGCGCAGCTAGCAGAAAAAGTGTCTAAGGGGACTGGCATGATTGGGGAGGCGGGGGCTGGACCTAAGATGGCGACTGTCTCAGCTCTGAAGAAATCGTGCAAGCACGACGCGGGCCCCTAGAAAGCTTTGAGCGCCTTGCTGAGGCTTTTTATAAGAGTGCGCACGCGGGAGGGATCTCAGCCCAGAGTGACGGGTGACGTGGTTCACAACACATTGGACCCTGATAGGGGGTCACCCAAATGGGTCGATGGGGACTCTGATGGGGACTCTTCCTCTGTGGAGGACCAGGACTCCAGTCGCCCCTAGCGCCCTGGGGCCACTACGCCAGATCCGCTGGAGGCAGAGGACTCCAGTTTGGATATGTTTGTACCTGAGGGCATCTACTAACCCGGATTCTCAGAGTGGCGGCCGGAGCAGAAGGTGGCTGAGTATGTGGCCAGCAAGATTAGACAACCTCTAGACTAGGAGGTTTGGGCCTGTCTCAAGGCAGAGTGCCTGCGCCCTACTTTACCAGATAAGGTTGCGGTGACTCCGGACATAGATCTGAAAATGTGTACCTTTTGTGCCAAGTACACCAAGGATCCTAAGATCCTGGAGAGCTTGCCAGGACAAACTACTAGACGTGTTAGGACCCCTAGCACAGATAATTCAGTTGGCTGAACATGCCAGATGCACAGACACTCCTCTGCCGACGGATGTCGTGGCCGGATGGGCCCAGAGGGCGGTTTGCCTTCTGGACAACGCTAACTGCGCCATCTCGGCTGAGAGGCGCCATTCTCTACTCATTAAAATAGACCCCAAACTGGGGGAATTGTCCAACTCAGAGGCAGGGGCGGTCGCACAGGGTTATTTATTTGGAGACCTGTTTGTCAGAGAATTGGGCACATTTGTCACCACCTTTTCGGCGCTGGACAAGGCGCAATCTTCTATTTGGAGGGACCGGATGAGGCAGGGTCACTCCTCCGGCCGCCTCTATCAGCAAGGCCCCAACTCCTATGGCTACAGAAACAATGGATGGCGAGATAGTCGTCAAGGCGCCTTCTTCCACAATGGGGGTGGAGGGAAAGGTACAACCAGCAGGAATGCCCATGGAGGAGCGAACGCCTCAGGAGGCCCTTCCGGTAAGGATTACCCTTTCTTTCCCTCAAATTATCGGAGGGAGATGAAGTTTATTCAAGCACACATGGGCGTGTATTACTTCCGATTCCTGGGTGTTACAGACAGTGACACGGGTCCACATAGAATTCTGGGGAACACCGGTCCTGGAACATTTTCCGAGACCCCTGACCTTTTCGGAAACAGATTCCGCTCTGATAGACTCGGAAGTGCACGACCTTCTTCGGAAGGAGGCCATATGCATGTCTGTCCTTCACCACCAGGGGTTTTGTGAGCAGTCTCTTTCTGGTAGAGAAGAAGGACGAGGGGTTTCGCCCGGTTATCAACCTCAGAGCATTCAACGAGTGGGTGGTCTACAGGCACTTCAAGATGGAGGGCATTCATATGCTCAGAGATCTTCTACTCCAGGGGGACTGGATGATTCGTCTGGACCTCAAGGATGCTTACCTGATGGTCCCAATTTTTTCCCCCATCGCAGATTTCTCCAATTTCTTTGGAAGGGACAGGTGTTCGAGTTCACGTCCCTCCCTTTTGGCCTGTCATCGGCACCGTGGTGTTTCACCAAACTGCTCAAACCAGTGGTGGAATACCTTCGGTCCCGCGGGATTCGCTTAATAATCTACCTCAACGATATCCTTCTCATGGATCAATCTCGTCGCAACTTTTATCTAACGTGACCACAACTATTGCACTCCTTCAGGATTTGGGGTTTGTGATAAACCAGCAGAAATCAGATCTCCTGCCATCGCAGTCGATGACTTTTCTGGGGTTTCTCCTAGACTCCCAGTCAGCTTCCCTCAGCCTCCCGGGCCCAAAGATTTCCAAGATCAAGAAGGAACTGACGAAGGTCATGAAACGCAACAGAATCTCACTCAGACAACTAGCCAGGGTAGTGGGACTTCTCTCATCCTCTATTCAGGCCATTTTTCCAGGCCCTCTTCACTACTGAGCTCTTCAACGTCTGAAGGCACATAATGTTTGCTGCGGTCTAACTTACTCCGAACTCTTCTCCCTTATTCCGGAGGTGAGAACGGAACTCCAATGGTGGCTGGACCACATGGAGGTGTGGAATGGCAGGACCATTTTTGATGCCTCGCCGGACCTCATCATAGAGTCGGATGCCAGCTATCAGGGTTGGGGAGCCCGATACGGGGATGTCTCGTTCGGGGGATGGTGGACCCCACAGGAACTCAGCCAGCACATCAACTGTCTGGAGCTTCTGGCGGGTTACTTTGCGATCAGGTCTCGGACTCGGGACAAGGTCTCCTGTGTTGTTCTTCTGAGGATGGACAATGTGTCTGTCGTGCAGTACCTAAATCGCCTTCGGGGCACGTGTTCGAGGGCCCTTGTGTAACTGGTGAAGGATTTTTGCCTCCAGCGCCAGATTTCTGTGACAGCAGAGTACCTTCCGGGTTCCCAGAATACTCTGGCAGACTGGAACTCCAGGTTTCTGGGGGACTCCAGTGACTGGCAGCTGGACAGAGTGGTTTTTCAGGCACTCATTGAACATTGGGGTCGGTGTTCTGTGGATCTCTTTGCTTCCCGGTGGAACACCCAGTTACCGATTTACTTCAGTTGGCGCCCGGACCCGGGTGCAGCAGCGGTGGATGCTTTTATCCAGGACTGGGGGAGAGATCAGGGGTATGCGTTTCCCCCTTTCCTTCTGATCACGAGGGTGTTGGCCCAGGTACGTCATCAGGGGGCTACGGTGGTTCGAATAACCCCACTTTGAAGGTCACAGGTGCGCTTTCCGCCCCTGCTGGAGCTCTCTTGCGATTTTCCCATTCTTCTCCTGAACTCTCCATCAATTCTCCGGGACCCCGCAGGGCACTTTCACCCTCTGGTCCTTCATGGACCAGAGGGTGAAAGGGACTTCTCTCTGGTGGCTTGGAAGATTTCTGGGCTCGCTGGAAGCACGGTCGACTTTCACAGGAAGCTGAGAAATTCATTAGATAGGCATGGGCTCCAGGAACATGTAAGCATTACAGGTCTGCATGGCATCCATGGGCCCGTTGGTGTTTGGAAAAACATATCAATCCCATGGGGGCCCAAGTTACGGATATCATATACTTTCTTGCTGAACTAGCGGAGACCGGGTTATCTTATTGCTCCATAAAATCCTTTAGATCAGCGATATCGGCGGGTCATCCCCCACTGCAGAATTGTCCGGTAGGGGAGCACCCTTGGGTGTGAAAATTGCTTAAAGGTATCCGAATATCTAGACTTCCGGAACCTAGGTACTCAGAATTATGGGACGTCAGGTTCTACGTCTTTTATCCTCGTGGCAGGATAACCAATACCTCTGTCGGAAGGAGTTGTCAGCTAAACTAGCTATACTGCTATGCCTGATATCATGCAGGACGTCAGAGCTCTGGATGTCTCAGCAAGGGTTTTTCCCCCAGAAGGGGTGACCTTCATGGTATCCAGGCGGACCAAGTATAATATCAGGTCGGTAACCTAGCCAGATTTTCCTCACGCACCGAAGCTGTGCGTCGTGAGATGCCTCAAACCTTATGAGGAGGTGACAGCCGAATTTCGGCCTCCTGGAGAACGACAATTGTTGATTTTGATAAAGAAGCCTTTTAAGGGAGTTTCTTCCCCTTCCATAGCTAGATAGATTAGATAGATTTTGGAGGAAGCAGGCATCAATGTACAGGTCTATGGGGCACACTCTACCAGGTGTGCTCTGGCCTCCAAAGCCATCCAGGTAGGAGGCAGCCTGGAGGACATCATGAATGTCATGGATTGGTCATCAGAATCTACTTTCAAAAAATTCTATTTTAAGCTTATTTATGAAGCAACCTCTTTGGTGGTAAGTAAGCTGTGAACTTGCATAATCCTCGCCTCCGGTCCTGACATAGAATGAGACATTTCCTAGCTATCGAGAAGGAAAGTTTCAATTCTAAAAGGACACAGAGGTGAGGATTATCCCCCCCTACACAAGGAATGTGTCTCCCACCCGGGAGGTGTTGGAAGCATCATCTGTTGATGTGGTATCTATGTTTACAATGGATGTGTAAAGGATTCAAGATCTATTTACTGCTCATTTGATAATGGTTTCGTATATTTCGAATGAGTTGAAGGGAAATGCAATATATCCAGGGTATGCTTTTTCACTTGTTTAGTTTTTCTTTGAATCAAATCTTTCTTTTGTTTGATATGTGATGTTGCTCTCATAGGATCAGAGGCAGCAACAACCTGAGGATTCTGAACTTCCCTCCGCAGTGAAGTCGAGGGCGACCGAAGGCGGCAAGGGATATTTATACATGGAGACCGAAGCAGCATTGATTGGACTGTGGTTACATGAGGACGTTGTCTCATGGGTGCTGTGTTTTTTTTTGTGTGGTCTTTTTGAACTTTGAACTTGCTGTTAAAATAAAGAGTGAAGAAAGATAAGCATAATCCTCGCCTCCGTGTCCTTAATAGAATTGAAACTTTCCTCCTCGATATCTAGGAAATTTCTCATTATCCATGTTACTGGCAAAAGTGCAAATATCCTTGAAACAGGGTCGATGTCATGCAAAGCTCTCGACTTCTGCCAAGCAAGATTGTGCTGCCTACGAAATATAGAGAAAAAATAGTTTTTACGGAAAACATGGAGCCTCATATGTTTTTAGTAGTTGGCTGGTGTGCTCCAGGCAGGCTAAACACCGGAAAAGGCATGATGTATGCACGCAGTCCACTTATGAAATCAAGCTAATTTTAAAAGGCAAGTCCACAAACCAACCAAACGGATGGGCTTGACCTGGGCGTGGTTAAAAGCCCACAAAGATATTACACCAGGGAGGGAGTGCTTTGCGCTCAACCCTAAAAGAAGTCTGTTCACGGCAGCTGTCAGCAGACTGTATACCGTTGATGAAATTTGAAGACAGGATAAAAATAATGAAAAGGGGGCACTGTTATTGACAAATTATACATCTGCATCAAAAAGGGAATTGAACCCTAGATAAGAGGCGTTAGACGTCCTTAATAAGCCATTGCACCTAGGGGTATGAGAGGGAACAGGCTGGAAAAACGTTCACGGGGCAATACTGCACACGGTGTACTACACTGTAGGGCAGGCACACAGTATTTTGGCTTTGGTCAAAATGGATTGTCTCAAAACAAAAACCTTCATAACAGGAAGAATTAATTATCAAAAATTCCAAATTATGAGTTTTGAGCAAGGGGTCCCTGAACTCGGTGTTATGTGTAGCTCTACGTAGCCATTGTGCTATCATGTTTTATGGGGGGAGGCCAGGTCAAAAGGGATAAAGCATGGAAATGTAGATAACCAAAACCAAGCATTGTGCAAACTATATGATTAATATACAAAAAATAATACTCAAGAAGGTTCACCAACAATTGTGGATTGTAGCAAAGGGGTTTGAACATGGTAAACCCGGCATTATGCAAAACCATCACTCAACCATATTACATGAAGGGAAGGCCAGTATAACATATAGAATGGAAATTGTGGAATTGTATTCAAGCAATTATTAAGGATATAATTAAATGTGGCATAGCAAATTAGGGAATACTTACTCCACTGTGTTGATTTAAGGCAGACATCTAATTAACCCTTTTGCAGGCAGTTGGTTAGTCAGTAAAGGCATATGAATAAAACAAGGGGGGGGTGAATCTTACGTACGTAAGAAAAGCCAATCACTATGTGTTGCAAAAATAGTGAAGGAGTGTGCTGTTAATTGAAATGATCTAAACATATGGCAAATTCAATAATAGTGGTATGGGACAACAACACCCAACACTTATGGCAAGATCAATAGTAATGCTTCCAGGCAACAATACCATAACATATCTGGGTAAGCATAACCTGTGTGGTGAAAGTACAATTACTGCAATATACCCATCTCAACAACAAGGAGTAAAATGGCAGAAAAAAGTATTAGTTCAGGAGTGCAATGTATTTATATCATTCCTCCATGGTATTCAAACCATTCCTAACCAAATCACTTTTATCAGTCCTTTTACATTCTAGTCTCTGTAAATTCTGTGACATATCTCCTCTTCTTGGTGATGGTGTGGCTTTTCCAATTACTTGCCATCTGAAATCTTCTGTTGTACGCTGGTGTTCTTGAAAATGTTGAACCAAGGGTGCCGTCTTTATATTGCATCTGATGCAGCTCCTAGGTTGACCGATCCTTGTGCGGACTTGCTGGGTTGTTTGGCCAACATAAATAAGGTCACAGGAACACCAAATACAGTAGATAACATTACTCAAAGCCAATTAGTATGATGTTGTAAAGTAATATGTATATTCCCATGCACAAACTGTTTTGTGTTAGATGTATATTTGCAAGCAACACAATTTCCACATTGTAGTGACCTTTGATTGGGCCTAGTCCCTTTAGAGAATGTGTTGTTAGTACTCGGAATACTGGTGTCTGCATGTACTAAATGATCCTTAACATGTTTCCCTTTCTTATAGGAGAAAAGGAGAATCTCATGCAAGGGGTCCAAATTCAGAAAGATAGACCAATGTTTTTTAAATGATTTTGACAATTTTTTTGTGGACAAAATGTTGTTACACAAACAAATTTGTCTAAAAGAGCTTTTTCCTGGGGTTGTAAAGGCATTTCTCTAGAATTGTTCCATGCCATCTTCCTTGAATTCCTAATAAGACGATTAGGGTAGACTCTCTCTCACAACTTGACGCTAAGAAAAGCCCCTTTCTTAAAATAATCACTTTTCAAACTGTAGTTCCTTCGGAGACGAAGAAATTGGCCAAAGGGCAACTCATATTTGAGAGTCCGGGGATGAAAACTGTTGTACTGTAACAGTGTATTACATTCTGTAGCTTTTCTGAAAAGAGTAACAATAAGGTGATTATCATCATTTTACATTAGGAGATCAAGAAAAGATGTCTTGTGTTGGTCAAAGTTATACGTAAATTTGAGATGGGGGTTGACAGCTGTGAAGGTATTGGGTAAACAGCTGGAGATTATCCCCTGTACCCGTCCAAATTAAGAAAATGTTGTCAATGTACCATTTCCAACAATGAATGTTGCTATGAAAGGGGCTCAGGTTAGTGCTAAAAAAACGTTTTCTCCAAATGGTCAACATAAAGATTTGCCAGGTTTGGTGCACAAATTGCTCCTATGGAAGTTTCAGAACACTGCGCATAGTAGTCATCTCTGAACACAAAGTTCAATTATGAACCGGGCTGGCGGAGAAGACCACCATATTATGACCATGGCGGTGTTCCCAACAGAACACAGCCAAAACACCGTCATTACCGCCAGTGTGGGTGGACCGCTGCAGCGATGGCTGGCATCTCCAGGCCAGCGGAGACCATGTTCCGGCCGACCATATTATGACCCAGCACACCACCATGATTTCTGGGGCGGTCTGCCCACCACGAAAAGCCTGGCAAAAACAAGCAACATAAAAGGAGACACTCAACTTTAGGACCACAGATACATCCGCAGCCACCGTGGAACCCGAACTGGAATTCTTCCCATTGCTCCTGACGGCCATACAACTCCAGAACCAGCGACAAAGACAACACCCGTGAGTACACACACCTAGCACACACTGGAGGAAAGGCCATTAGTACACACCCTCAGGCAACACAAAACCCCGGCACAGCTAGCTACGCCCACACACAGGCAAACATACACCCATACCAACACACAAACACATCTATATACACACACTCACACACAAACAACACACACCATGTCCAATATACATGTGTCATACACACACCGCGCACACACCACTGCCACACACACATCCATACACAACACCTCTGAGTCACACAACCACAACACCATCATAACCACACAAAAGCATTGGCAGAGAGGCACAAAGCACACCTCCACAGTAGAACACATACTGCCAGCAACACTTAACAACAGCACACAACCAATACAAACAATAACGCTGCCAAACATGTCACATCACACACCACGTCCATCAAACACACAAAGTACATCACAGATGCATCACAACACACACACCACTGCCACACAATGCCACACAACAACACAACATATCACAACAAGTCCATAGCACAACTCAACCACACAACTCATGCTGCTACACAAACACATCACAGACACATACCAAATCACACATATACAACACATATATGCGGAAGGAAAGGCAAGACAAGGTTGTTTACCTCAACACCAATGGGTGACTGGCGCAGATATATTAAAATAAAGGTCCCGTCATTAATAACAACTATATTCAACATAGGCCTACTGGCCAGTACAAAAGTGTCCATTGTCCCAGGCACACTGGGCAGAGTCTCTGGCCCCAACTTGGCTCCTGACTGCAAAGTGGCCTCCAAATGCAGGTGCATCAATGGGGCATACATGCACCTCAGGGGCGATGGGGGGGTGAGGTGCAGGTTTGGGTTTGGGAGGGGGTCCTTTGGTTTGGGTTTGGGAGGGGGGTCCTTAGGTTTGGCTTTGGGAGGGAGGCCCTTCGGTTTGGCTTTGAGGGGGGTCTTCAGATTTTGATTTGGAGGGGGGGTGGCTTTCCCCTTCGTATGGCCCTTTCGAGGGAGGCCCTCGCTTTTTGGGGGGGGGGGTAGTCTTTGCTGGGGGAGTGGGAGGGGAAGTAACGGAGGCATGGGAGGACTGGGAGGTGGAAGGACTAATTTTGAGGAGGGCATGAGGGTCCTTGGGGGAAACAGGGACAGGGTCACTGGGAGGGAAAAGGGCAAACTCATACAGGAATCTTTTTTTAGGGACACAAGGGTGATCACGGGAAAAACGGGTGGGAGTGGAGGGAGAGGGAGTGGTTGGGAGGTGTGTCTTGGTAGGTGCCTTGGGTGCAGGTGAGTGGGTGGAAGCTATGTGTATGCTGGGTGTCTGTTAGGTGGGTGAGTGCGGGCGTTTGGGTGTCCTTGCAGGAGAGGGGGAGGAGATGCAGGAGATGACAGGGTGGATGTGTGAGTAGCTGTTGGGGTGGTGCCTGCAGGTAAGGTGGATGTGCTGCATGTGGGGGTGTCAGTAGAAGTGGTGAGGGCGCATGTGGTGAATGGGGTGGATATATGGGGGTCTGCTATTGTGGTGATGGTGGGCATGAGGGGACTTATGGATGGATCTTGGAGTGTTGATGTGGTGAAAGCAGGTGTGAGTGGTGTAGTGTCTGTGGCGGTGGAGGCTGTGTACGGGTAGATGTTGTTGTGTCTGCATGTGTCTGTTGTATGTGTGCATGGCGGTAGTGGGACTTGTGGTGCCTGTGTTTGTCTTTGCGAACCATGTCTGTTGAGGAGGATGAATGCTGGTCTGACTGCGTGCTCTGGATGGATGTGGGGAGACGGGTGTGGGATTGGGCACAGGTAGCTGGAGGGGGGATGGAAGATGAAGGGACACTGGCTGCCATCAACGAGGAGGCCAGAGCCTGAAAGGATCTCTGCAGGTTAGTCAGGGCACTGTGAATGTCTTCCAGGAAGGAACTGGTCTGTTGAATCTGTGATGCCAAACCTTGGATGGCATTCACAATGGTTGACTGTTCCACAGAGATGGACCTCAGGAGGTCAACAGCTTCCTCATTGAGGGCAGCAGGGTTGACTGGGACAGAAGTGCCTGTGGCCAACGAGGCGCCCACCCTCCTGGGTGAGCGGGCATGGGCAACTGGGTGGGAAGCTACAGGGAGGGCGGTGCTGGTAAGGGGTGGTGGACAAGGATGGTGCTGGGCTTGTCCCAAATGGGTCCACCACTGCCAGGGAGCGTCCTTCGGAGGAGGAATCTAAAGAGGATGTTGTAGATCTGGCCTCCCCTGTGGCACTCCCCTCACCCTCCGTCCCACTGGTCCACTCGGCTCCACTGATATCAGCCTCCTGGGTCCCATGGACTGCTGCTCCCCCACTCACCGGTGCCCCTTCTCCTTCGCCTGATGATGCTGATGCACACAAAGACAGAGGAGGAGAGGGAGGAGGGTGGGATAGAAAGAAAAGGTGCAATGGGTGGGTCAATACCTGCACATCATTCACACAGACTGACAACAAAACATATCTGCTGGTATGCCATGCCACTGCATGCCTATACATTGAAATGCTCACCTTTGGCAATTCAGAGGGGAAGCAGGAGCTATGCACTCTAATCAAAATAAAGTGGGAACATTGGCCCTTTTGACTATATGAAGGGTCATACAATGCATAGAAGCACAGTACTTGGCACACACCAATTGTCATTAACATAGACCTACTCCGTACTCCTTACTCTACCGATTCCTGCATGGCAAGGTAGCATGTCAACAAATCCATAAACAATGTGGCCAGTAACATTTTGTCCCTTGCAACTATGTACACCTACAGTCTGAAGCAGCTGATTGAGATCACACCAATTACCTCTGTCATAGTGGCAGACTATTAGTTTTGCCAATGCCCTGACAGCTCAAGGTATACTGAAGCTGATGAAAGGAGCAGGTCACCCAAAAGATGACAAATGTCAGGAGATAATAACTAGAAATCATGTTCCTACCCTCAGGAGTCACCATCTTCATGGTACTGGCCCACATAACCGATACAATTCCTGCCAGGGTTGCTCATACCCATAGCCGATGTGCAACTACCAATGATCTACACAACATATACCCACTAGTAGGCTACCCAAACACATACATGCCTACCATTAGGGATGTATGAGTCTGTACTTACCCCCTTGTGGCTGCTGTGCTGCCCTCAAGCGCCCATCCACCTCAGGGTAGTCCACTGCCAAAATGCAAGCCATTGGGGGGTCAGGGTCCGACGGGCACCCCTTCCTCATTGGGAGGAAGTCCCCAGCTGGGCCTCCGCGGTCTTCCAGGCCCAGCATGCCAAATCCCCTTTTTCTGATGGGCGCTGACCTGCATGGGTGACACAGACAGAAGGAGAGAGTCATGTAGAGTGGCATTACACCAAGAGCAGTGGACTTCACACATCAGACACAGCTCATGTCCACACAAACATGTCTTTATGGCACTTCCGCACCTACTCCTTTGGAATCTGCATGCATCCACTCTGTGTGCGTCGTCTCCACGCATTACAACCCTACACACATCACCAGACAGAACAGGAATATTGGACTCACCTGCTGCTCTTGTGCCCCATACATCTGTCCATATAAGGGTAGGACCCCATCCACAAGCTTTTCCAGTTCCTCCTGGGTGAATGCAGGCCCTATCTCCTGCAGGATAAGGCACAATGGCTCCCAGAGACTGAACACAGCAGCTCACGCAGTGGAGGTCTTGCTTGCACTAGTGCCAGGAGTCAAGTGAGCTATGCAACACAAATGGCGATCACGGCCGTCGCATACATGACCGCTATCGCCGGCAGTGGTCATCTTTGGCCCCAGTATCCTACAGGCAACAAAGTTATCCAATGAGGAGTTGCATGGCGGTTGCGACCGACTACTGCCATGAAGACTAATGCTGGCAGAATTAGGTCGCTTCTGTCTGTCCTGTGCTTGCAGGACAGGCGGCTGCCATTTTACATGTAGCTAGTGAATGTTAGGTGAATGATAAGTGCATCATAGATGATCTTTAGTGGTGTGCAAAGATTAACCATGTTCACACATCATAGCAAGGTTCACACATGTGACATTCATGGATAGTCAAGTGAGTGTACTGATACCTATGACAAGACATGTGCAGTCACTTGCTGCCTCGCAGACAGCCTAACTAAATGTGTGTTACCAACTTATATGTATAGTGTTAGGTAGCATGTGAACTGTCGACATCAACGTGTGACTTTTCCTCTCTCTCATTTCGAAATACCATGCAATGGGGAGAATGATACATGCACCGGTGTACCAGCCCCTAGTCAACCTTGCTACCCAGGAAGAGAGACATAATTCAGACGTTACGTCTGGACTGTCAGATCTTCATGGAACTGTGTACCCAGTTGGAAGCGGATCTCTTGCCAGCCATCTGTAATCCCCATGCCATCCCTCCAACAGTATAGGTCTTATCTGTGCTACACTCCCTTGCCTAAGGGTTGTTCCAGATGACAGTGGGCTTGGCAGCAGGGATGTCACAGCCTATGTTTGGTATAGTGTTGAACGATGTTCTGTGTGCTTTACTGAACTATCTGGACAGCTACATCAGGTTCCCCCAACGTGCCGATTTGACCACTATAAAATCTGACTTCTATGCCGAGGCACATGTCCCTCATGTGATAGGGGCCATAGATGGAACCACATTCCATTGGTTCCTCCCAGGGTCAACAAACAAGTGTACAAGAAGAGAAAGGGCTTTTACTCCATCAATGTCCAGGTGGTGTGCCTCGCTGACCAGTACATCTCACAAGTGATGGCCAGGTTTCCAGGATCTGTGCATGAGTCCTACATCCTGAGGAACAGCAATGCCCCACACATGATGGCACAATTACACACAAAGAGGGCCTGGCTCATTGGTATTTATTTAATAGTATGTGTGCAACTATAATGATACCTCTCTTCACATTCTACCCTGTGACTCTACCAGTATTGTGATAACTCCAACCTTTGTGCACACAGGTGACTCTGGCTATCCTACCCTTCCATGGCTTCTGACACCAATGAGATATCCAACAACAGATGGTGAAAACCATTTCAATGAGGCCCACAGCAGACAATGCGTGCCATTGGTCTGCTAAAGGTCAGGTTTCGGTGTCTACACATCTCAGGAGGTGCCCTGCTCTCCAGACCACTGAAGGTCTGCCAGATCCTAATTGCCTGCTACATGTTACACAATCTGACTCTGAGACATCACATACCATTACTGGACGTTAAGGAGGTGGCAGCTGGACCTGTGGCTGATGTTGGTGACATAGACACTGATGAGGAGGCAGATGATGAGGATGTAGCTGACTCTAGGACAGAGTTGATCCAACAATACTTCCAATGATCTACAGGTATGTGTCATGTGTCATGTATGTGAACTGTACTCCTGTCTGCCTTGTGACATAGCTCAACAGTGACTCCTATTGTGATGGTTGTCCCTGTCTTGGTGTATTTGCAGGTAATTTGGGAGGTCCTACTTTGGTTCCTGCCTTGATTGGTGGCTCCCTTGACACAGGATTTGAGGAGGAGTCTGTTCTACTACCAAACTTGCTGCACATTCCTCCCCCTTTCTGTCCATTTTACATACATTTGCTGGTCAATGGTTTAAGTAAACTGACATATTGTACAACAGTTAATTCATACATGTTACAATAAAGACATGTAAGCAGTAGCTGTGCGCAATGGTGTTTATTGTGATTTACAAGTGCAATGGGTGATGAGTTGGGTCATGGTGGATTAAATCATCAGAGCAGTTGGTCCAGCTGTAGGTAGTGCAGGCCAAGTATCCAAGGGCTATGTGAAAATGGAGAAATGACAGTGGACAGTCAACAGGGTGTGTCAGTGGCACACAAGGGAGAATGTTCAAGAGAGTCTCACTTCCTAGCAGTGGTCTTGGTCTTGACATCAGCTCCTGCAGGATGTCTGGATGGACGACCTTGTTTGTGGGGGGGAGGGGTCCTCAGCTACTGAGGGAGGGGTGCTAGTGGCCGTGAGCCCTCTGGCAGGGCCTCCATTCCACTAGCTGAGGAGGACATGGATGGCACAGATGGTTTGTGGCTAGTTGAAGGGGACTTTCGATATAAGGAGGTCGCACGCAGGATGGATGTGAGTTCCTTTAGCACCCCTGCAATGGAGGACATGGTGGCATTGTGTGCCTTCCACCGCTGCATGGCCTCCTGGTGGTATTCCCTCTGCAGCCTCTTGTTGTCTTTCAAGATGGAGAGTATCTGGCCCATCTTGTCATGGGATTGCTGATATGCTTCCAGGACTTGGTAGATGGCCTCCTGGCCTGTCCTTTCCCTTGGGGACCCCATCCCTTGGCCCACAGGTGCCCACCCACTGGCCCCGGCCCCCTGTACCCACTCCCAGCTACACAAGGACCTTCATCGTCTTGGGTGTGAGGGGTAGATTCAGGTCCCCGTGCTATGGGGTACACTGCTGATTGAACAGTCCTTGGGACATGGTTTTGGGGACGAGGGGGTGCCTGTGTTGTTGTTACCACAGGAGTGGGGGGCTCAGATGTGGGGAGGGTGAGGCTGGTGGTGGTGGACTGAACAGATGTCCCAGATGGGCCAGGTGAGTCATCAATGTCCAGACAAACAGAGCTATAGTCCTCACTGGGGCCTTCATCCTGGGAGAGATGTCTGTCTCTGGCATCCTCTGCAGGGTGGCAGTGGCAGAGGTACCTGTGGATGGAGAGGGGGCGAGTTACATTGTGGAGGTGCACTTGTTAGTATCATTGTCTGATGCATACAGTTGCTTGACTTGCTTCCACGTGATGGCAATGACAGATGAGGCACTGCAGACATTGCTAGTGGGTGATGGATTGTAGAATTGGTTCCATGTTCCATAGAGGATTGTGGATAGCATGGCTGTCGTTGCCATGTAGTAGTAAGCAGTCGAAGCATCCAGTTTTCTAGTTTTTGTAGCTGGTGCAATGATTCTGGGTGCAGGTGTTCCACTGTGAAGTGGGACTGGCAGCTTTTCATGTGTGGGGAGTCATGCATGGTGGGAGTTGTAATGCTTGCCATTGTGAGTGCTATCCAAGCAATAGGGGTGGACTGTGTGGGGATGGTGACAGTGGGGTGGTGTGGCATGCAAAGGAGGGGCATTGGGTGATTGGGTGGGGGGAGGAAGTGTGAGGTGGGTTGAATTAGGGAGTGATAGGATGTGGGGACGCATGCTGTACAGGAGCCCTTGGTGGCAGGGGAGTGTTAGTGACCTACCGGAATCCAGTCCTGCGATTATGCCAGTCAGGCCCTCAGGATGCAGGATGTCTAAGACCTTCTCCTCCCATGATGTGAACTCTGGGGGACGAGGTGGAGGCCCACCGCTAGTCTTGTTGATGGCAATGTGGTGTAGTGATGCCATGGAACGCACCTTCCGCCGTAGGTCGTTCCATCTCTTCCAGGTGTCCTCCCTTCTGCGTTGATGGTTGCCCACTGTATTGACCCTGTCGACGATCCTCTGCCATAATTCAATTTTTCTGGCTATGGATGTTTGCTGGACCTGTGCTCCGAACAGTTGTGGCTTTACCCTGATGAGTTCATTGACCATGACCCTCAACTCTTCGTCTGTGAATCATAGGTGCTTTTGAGGGGACATGGGGGTAGTGAAGTGGACTGTGGGGGGGTGTTGTGAGCAAGGGTGGTGTGTTTGAGGTTTGATGTGGTGTGTGTGGTGGTTTGGTTGGTGTGGTGGTGTTTGTGTGCAATTGTGCTGTGTGTGACGTGTGAGTGTGCCAATGGTGTATAAGGGCTATATATTTGGTATAGCAGTATCTACGGGTCTGTGTGAATTGTTCCATTTGCAATGGATTGTGGGATGTGTGTGGTGGTGTTTTAAAGTGGTGTGTGTGGGTGTGTATGTGTCTCATGTCTCATTTCATTTTTAATTCAATCGCATTAAACTCTTGGATGGTTTTATTCAGTTTCTCTAAGGCTTGCTTGGCTTCTTCCAGACTATCACAGCCTAACAAGTCTTTCTCCAGTTCAGCTATTTCCTTCAGTTCCTTTTTACTGTGTTCTAGCACAGTTTCTATACCCAGGACCATCCAGGTCTTGAGCGTGTAGTTGCAAAATGGCTAAAGCCTCCCCAGAGTTTCTAATCTTCCGTACAAATTCCAGGAATGTTCCGAACTTGTAGCCCCAATGGAATAATTCCTGATTTCAAATACTCTTTCGCCTTTTCTAATTTTTCTAGCAGCATTTGTCTAGGAGTTAGAAGGAGTGATTTCAAAGAAAAAAGATAAGGACCACTAATAACTTTAGCTATTTAGTCCTCCAATAAAGTGGCTCTTCTCTGACATTCTAATGAATGCTTGATGATTTATTCAAAAGGATAGTGACTTAGAAAGGAAGAGAAAATTAGAATATAGACATGAAAAAGAAATAACCTTAAATATAGGGTAAACAAATAAGAAAATGTTATATGCTCTTGCAGCATCAAAACCACTCAGTTAAACTAGTTGAACACACAAGCAACCCAAATGTTCACATGAACATGGGTATAAAGGCTTCAACATGAAACAAACATTCATGTGAAACTTGCTTATCACAAATATATGATCAGGCAGGAAGTACTGCTATTAATCAGAACACACAAGCAAGTAGCATTTTCCTGGTGCAGCCTGTTACTGTGGAAGAGTTCAGAAAGTTTGTGGGTAAGCTCCTCAAGGGGACAGCATCTGGCTCCGACGGCTTGCCTGCCAAATTCAATAAGCAATACTTGGATCTCTTGGGCCCTTAGGTTGTTAGCTGTCTTTATGGAGGCAGATATAGCTGGGACTCTTGTCACTTTGATAAAGCCATACAAGCCGGTGCACAAATGTGATTCCTACCGATCCTTGTCACTTCTTAATTGTGATACAAAGATATTTGCTAAACTGGTCGCCTTCCCGATCTCGTGAGACTGGATCAGTCTGGCTTTGATGCAGGCCACCTCCTGTAATCTGCACCATTTATTTGCTATTATGCAGGACATTAACCCTGATCTGAAAACTGCAGCAAGTTTTTCTAGACACTTCCAAAGCACTTCCAAAGCATTAGATTCCCTCAAGTAAGGTTCTCTCTTTGCGGTGTTGAACAGGATGGCTATACCTTGTGGGTTCCCGAGTTGGATATAGCTCCTTTATAGTTTGCTTGTGGCAAGGGTGTGTATAATTAATGCTTACTCTGCACTGCTGGTAATCTCTAGGGGTGTGAGGCAGGGGTGCACCCTCTTGCCTCTACTTTTGGCCCTGTCGATGGAGCCATTGGCTGCTCAACCTGGACAGCACTACTGCCAGTAGGTTATAGCAGTGGTTTCCAACCTTTTGACTTCTGTGGACCCCCACTTTATCATTACTGGAACCTGGGGACTCCCACTGAATCATTATTGGAATCCAGGGACCCCCTAGTGAGTCATTACTGAAAGCTGGGGACCTAATCTGTTAATATTATTTAATTTTCTAAGCAGTCGCGGACCCCCTGAGGAGGCTTTGCGGACCCCCAGGGGTCCCCGGACCACAGGTTGGGAACCACTGGGCTGTAGGATATCTTGGCTGGCCTATCTAGGTGCCCCTCTATACAGTCAACATGACATTATATCTTAGGGATCTGCAGTCAAGTCTCAGTGTCATCATGCAAGAGTATGTTCTATGTTCCATTTGGTCGACTGTTGGGGTCATCATTAATTGTGGAAAGACTGAATTCCCATTGAAATGGTGCATTCACTCTCTTAAACAATTGGGCATCTACGTGACAAGGACCTGGAGGTGGTAATTAGAGAAAATTATGGGGTGGCCCTGAAGCACATCACAGAGTGGATAATAACTGGTATCCCTCCCTCCGTCCTTGGCTACCCGGGTGAACCTCATGAAAATAGTGATATTGCCCCAGGTATGGAATATTTTTTTAACATACCACTACTGCTCAATAGAGCTTTTTTGCAGTCTTACGAACGCAAATGATTAGACTGCCATGGGCTTACCAACGGTCTAGGGTGGGCTGGGAGACCCTCATATTGCCCTAATGATATGGGTGGAGGCGCTGGACCTTGAACTTTACTATCTATGCACACAGGCCCATTTCGCCCACTACTAGTACAAGCCACCACCTTTCTACTGCACCTTGTGGTAGAGGTTGATAGTATGTCCCCTGCTCCGCCTACCTCCTTCCTCTGGAGGCCGTTGTCCAATACACAGAAGGGTTTATCAATGGCAGAGTGCACAGTCAGAGCATGGGGTGTAGGCTAAGTGTGAGGGTGGACCAGGCTACATATACTCGCCTCACATACCATTAGAGTATCACCTGCTCCAGGTGATCACTCATGAGGCAGGCGCCTTACCTGGGGAGACTTATAAAGAGATGGCACCTTTTTAGCATTGGAGGAGTATCAGGGGTTCTCCCCTGTACCATGCTTGATCTATTCCATTACTTCAGGCTCCGTAGTAGTTGCAAAGCATCTCTTCTGCAGTTTCCTGTGGAGCCATGTGTTGTAGCACCTCTGGAACACCTGCTGAGTGTGATCTCTACTAAACATTTAATCACTATATTATTTAATGCTTTGCAGGGGAGCTGGGTGGCCTTTCCGTGGGCAGAGCATTTAGGTTGAGAGGGAGAGCTGGAATGGAGGATTAGTGATGAAATGTGTTTGAATGTTTGTACCCAGAAACGTTTGGTGCCCTCCAGTAGCTGTCTCTTACACTATAAATATTGCAAAGAGCTTACTATACGCTGGTCTCACTGTATAGCTTTGGCTTCAGGGGGGATGCAAATTGTGACAGGTGCGGCTGCCCAGAGGCAGGTTTCCTTCATCTGGCTTGGCCCTGTGAGGCAGTTTATGACTAATGGTCAGAAGGTGATCACCACACTGTCAGATGTGGTTGATTATAGGATACCAGTTGGTCCAGTAGTTGCGCTGTTCGGATAATTAGGGGATCTGAATTCCCCACACACAAGGTTCCAGGCTTTTTTGTTGGCAAAAAGGCAGGTGGCATAACATAGTTTAAGCACTGGCTCAGCAACATGATGTATTGCAATAAACAGCTCCAGCTTTATGCTGACCTGCTACCAGATGCATCACAACCTTGCGATATATGTGGACCTCTTTGATTATATTTGCTCACCTATGATGACAGGTTGGCTACTGAACCTGGTGGTGTTGGGGTGCTGCGGTGAACTGGAGATGGTCACCACTTGTGGGAATGGGTGGGGCTTCTTATATGGGTTATGTGTCAATATGGGCATGCAACACTCCTGGTCTCCGGTAGAGTCTTGGTGATGTGTTGGAAATCTGCATGGTGGGATTTGGCTACCACGTGGGTACACTGCATGCAACACAGCATTATAAGTGTGCCTCCCTGGCAAGATGTGTAAGAGGACAGCATGGTCCTCCATAGCACTGTTTGGCATGACCACATGTTTGTCCTAAGAGTGTCTCCTTGCAGATGATCTATTATTTGTATCACTGCAATATGCTTCTATGTGAGTTTGATACACTAAAGTAATAAATAAAAAATATTTAGAATGGCAGAACAAGCAGAGAAGATAAAAGGCTAAATGGGGAGTTGAGAGGCCAAGAGCATGGCAGGGAAGGGAGATGTGGATGCAAGAGGAGCAGGACCAGGACAATAAGGTGACAGGCTGGGTTGGAGGATGAGAGGTGAAAAGAAGAACATTGAGGAGTGAGTTAGATGTAAGAGTTGCCAAACCAGAAACAAGAGGTAAGATGTCTGAGGACAGGCAAGAGGTGAAAAAGTATGCCTTTTAAAATCAGCTAATTTAGAAAAGGTGGTTAAGAAATGAATCACCAAAAAAATGTGTTCTATGACTAATAGTCTTCCAATACCAAACAAACATTTTCCAATGTCTGTGCGTGTGTAACATGTCTTGCAAAGTGATAACAGAAAATAGGCCACCCTGAAAAAAGACATGTGCCAGGAGGCCCAGGATAGGGGCTAAGGCACAGATAGGAAATCTGGAGAATCCATAGATGATCAACAGGCCTATGACCCCGGCCATCAAGTGGGATGATTATTTTATTACTGTGGATCAACTGAGTGCCTTGTTTAGGGTGAGTTGGCCGCTGGTGCACAACAGAGAAGGCTGCTGCTGAGCTTTAGGGTTGACGTTCACAGAGTCAGTTGGACTATGCTCACAAAGCCAGTCAGTTCAAAGTCATGTGGAAAATGAAAATGGGCCGACCTGGGCAAGTACAGTATAACAGGCATCTTCTCTCACAACAATTAATCCCAAACCTCAGGGAGTTATATTGAAGCCTGTGGAAGCTGCTGCTTTTCTGGAGTCTACTTAGAATTGGCCTCTTACGTGAAGTGAGAATAAGAATTGTGCAGGAGAAGGGGAATGTGAGGGAGTGAGGGGGCATTCATAGAGTATATCAATGCACATGGAGTAATCTACCAATCATAGAGCCTATGGGGGTAAGTAACCAGTAGGTTCAGAGAGGCAGCCTTTGTATTGAAGGTTGGAAGTCCAAACGTGTCTGGTTCAGGCCTTCAAATATCTACTCATTCACTTCCTACGGCGAGTCATATTTTATCATGTCGAGCTATAATTTTAGGACCTACCTCTCCCTTCTGACAAGTTGACAAAGAATAGGTGTTCTGTTCAGTCAGAAATTGAAGGAGCAATAAAGATGCCTTTAGATCTTGTTCTTGTCACATTTGCTCTGTGTTCATAGGAAGAGGTCAAAAGTCAGTTTGCCTAATAATTAATTTTCCTTCTGACGTCAGAATTCCAAGATTTTATAAGGTGAACTGTCTGACCTGCTGTGGAAAGAGTGTGAAAAGAAAGGCTGTAGGGTGTCTGGTTTTTCCTAAACACAACATTTAAATAGCTAAGTCATCTGAACAAACATTTCAAAATAAATTTCAGTAGTTCTGAAACCCCATTTTTGTACTTTTGTGTGATGAAAAACATATTTTAATAGGATAAAAACAAATCAGAACACTTTACTTCATGAAGTGAAAAGAATAAATATGTTTTCTGAAACCCAATTCTCACAGAGTGTTAATAAATTATGTTGTTTTATCTGTAAAGCTGTAAGTTAGTGGGAAGGTTTTTCGGATATTTCTTGGAAATGTACTGTCTGTAAATGACAGTGTGCAACTACATCATGCTTTGGTGATATATTTATTAAAAGTGAGTGTTTAAACATAAACTGAGAAATACACCTGCCCTGATAGCAATGCTATTAGTAAACTAAGAGGCAAGTTGTGGATCATGTATCCCCTATATGAGGGCTTAGATTATTTTTATATATGGAGCAAACATTTAGTCTATTTAATCAAACAAAGAGGTTTTGTATAGCAGAAATGCTGAGCTCACATGTTTGAAGGTGCACTCATATGTGAAAGTGAAGAAAAAGGTGACTCTGTAAACTAAAATATTTGCCTAGGATGACACAATTTGAGACATGTTTAGGGGTCAAGAAAATTATGATTATGGTCAAGTAGATTATTCAGGTTACTTGACCTACAGGTCTAGTAACATTTTGGTGATTTTGTTTAGGCCTGAGGTTAGATTGCCTGAAGCGTGACTGGAACGACTTGTGGTTGATGGAAAGTGATCGTTCAAGGGTCTTGCATTCAATTATCTCTTTAAAAAAGATCAAATGGATTTACCTGAGAGCAGACACAATTTAGTTATTCTTAGGATAAATATGAATCAAATGCAATGTTCTAGTCCCTTTGCAATTCGGGAAGTATCCTCTTAGATATTAGTTAGGTGTTTTTTTAACTGTAAATCTTTTGTATTACCACAGCTTTATTTTGCAAGTCAAGCATCAGCTTCCCTGTTAGAAATTGGGTCTCTAGTTGGCAGAGGTATGCACCCTATCCAAGTAGGGACCACAATCCTAGTCAGGGTAAGTCAGATACGCAACCTAAATTAACCTCTTCTCACCCTCTAGTAGCTTGGCACAGAGCAGCCAGACTTAACTTATGAGGCAATGTGTAAAGTATTTGTGCAACACTTAAGTTACAGTAACACAATGAAAACACCACAAACAGACTCCACACCAGTTTAGAAAAATAGAGAAAGTAGATTCTGAGATTTGCAATTTTAAATATTCAGGTGAAATAGTGCCTAAAAGTGCAAAGCCCCAACTGTGGTTATCTGGTCACCCCGGATCAGGACAGAGTCAAGAGTTCAGTCCGACTGCGATAGAGAGCGGGCCGGATACAGGGACCCACTTAGGCCTGCTAAACACAGAACCTTAAATCCTGGTGCGCAGTCTGCACAGAGTTGCTTTGCAAGGCTTTGCGGTAATTCCAGTGAGGACCACAGAGGACAGAGCACCTTAAGTCTACTTCCAAGGGTCCAGTACTGGGATGGGATGGTACTACTTGGCAGGGCAGACTCACAGATGGCACAGTCCAGGTGCTAAAGCAGGTTGGTTGGAAATCTTTTGTGTCCCGGAGATGTCAGAAAACATGAGGCCAGTAAGCTGGCCCTTGGACTCACTCTGGTTTCTGGGTTGTAGAGATGCATGTCCAGTCATTCTCACTCCCAGGCAAGAGGTCAGCAGGCACAGGTCGGCACAGCAAAGCAGGGGTCAAGCAAAGTAGCACTCCAGCAGAGTGGCATTCCTTTCAGCTACACAGCAGTATTTCTTCCTGGCTGAGTATCCACAGGTCTAGAAGTATATTGAAGTGGTGGTGACTGAGGTCCAGTATTTACACTTTGGTGGGACAAGCTTCTAGAAGTGTGTCTTTCAAGTGGACAGATGCCCTGCTTCTCTTGCCCTGGCTCCAAGCTGGCTGGAGTGACAGTGCAGGGCCATTAAGCTCTATTGTGTGTGGACAGGACAGGCCTATTCAGGTGTACATGAGGCAGTGATAAGCTCTGCCTTCCCCATCAAGCCAGTTAATGGTCCATTAAGGTCCTTTAAGTCACACCTAATCTTCCATTGTGTGTATGCCTGTATAGAAGGAATGCACAAAGTCCAGCTACCATCCACCCCAGAGGTGTATTCAGAGACAGGCAGATGCACAGAATGGTAAAAGTAAGAAAATGTCAACTTTCTAAAAGTATTGTTTTCAGACTTAAATCTGACTTCACCATAAATTGTGATTTTGAATTGTGAGTCCAGAGACATTGAACTACAAATTCCTATCTTCTCCCATTTGGAAGTTATACTTAAAGATTGCTTCAAGGAACTGCCCCCCTGTTGTTCCTTGAAACATGGTAACATTGACTTATCCCCAATTGTCATACTTAATATCCCTAGTAAAGTAGCACTACACATACACAGAGCCTGTAAATTAAATGCTACTAGTGGGTCTGCAGCACTTATTGTGCCACCCAGTTAACTAGCCCATTAAACATCTCTCAGGCCTGCCATTGCAGATTCTGCGGGCAGTTTTATTCTTTCATTTCCACCTGGCAAAATTAACCTTTTGCCAGGCCCAATCCTTCTTTTTTTTAATAAATATATCACCCCTAGGATAGCCCAAAGGGCAAGGTGTAATGTATTTAAAAATGTGGACATGTACTTTCAAGTTTTACATGTTGTGGTGATGAAAAACTCCTAAAGTCATTTTTTCACTATTGCAAGGCCTGACCCTCCCATAGATATTATTACATTTAATAAGCTGTGATTTCCAAATGGGAGCAGGTAACTAGTTCATGATTGATGTCTTTGGAATTTGAATGAAAAATCCTCTCTCATGATGAATTCGAATTTTAAATCACATTTTTGAAAATGCCACTTTTAGGAAATTGGCATGTTCCTGTCTTAGCTGTTTAGTGCCTGCAGCCTCTTCCTGGTTCACATGACTGGGTATAGCTTAAATTTGGCCTTTGTGTAGGCCCTCTAGACAGCCACACACAATACAGAACTTAGGTGTGCCTGGATGGACCATCACTAGAGTGAAAGCTGAATTAATTACTAATGATCTGCATTTATTATTGGTTAGGAATTTGCATGGAATTAGGCTAACATAGAAAATAATGTGTGACTTGGAAAATGTGCCCACTTGAGTGGCCATCATTAAATACGTAATGCTTTTAATGAATGTGTATTATTAATAGTTATTGTGCACGTGTAGAGAGAGAAATGTATTAGTATGTCATATTAACAATGTCATGCTATGTATTTGTCTTATTAACTTTAGCCATAAGATGGTGAGGTTTGGGCCTAGTTTGCAAAACTTCATGTCAAGCTGCAATGTCTAATAAATGGTTAAAAAAATGTATTGTAAGACTAGAGAATTAATATTTTAATTGTTCACGCTGTGCTGACCAAACGATTTTCAAATGTCTTTAACTTTCCCATGAGAATTGCTTGTAGAATTGCGCTGTACTATGAAAATTTAACATAGTTAATTTGATGTGTGAGATTGAAATGTTCCCAGGAACCAACAATGGATGCACTGAATGGAGTATGGATTGCAACAAAAAAGTTACCTGACAAGCCTGACGATGGGAACAGGAGAAGAGGAGCCAATTATCGATGTGTGAAAGACAGTTTAGATATATATTAGATTTGGGTTTTAGTTTATATGGGGCTGTAGGAAGTTGGCTCTGTATGCACTATTTCAATGTAAGGAATAGTATGCACAGAGTCCAAGGGTTCCCCTTAGAGGTAAGATAGTGGCAAAAAAAGATAATTCTAATGCTCTATTTTGTGGTAGTGTGGTCGAGCAGTAGGCTTATCAAAGGAGTAATGTTAAGCATTTGTTGTACATACACAAGCAATAAATGGGGAACACACACTCAAAGACAATTCCAGGCCAATAGGTTTTTGTATAGAAAAATATATTTTCTTAGTTTATTTTAAGAACAACAGGTTCAAGATTTACATGTAATACTTCAAATGAAAGGTATTGCAGGTAGGTACTTTAGGAACTTTGAATTAGCAAAATAGCATATACAGTTTTCACATAAATCACATATAGCTATTTTAAAACTAGACACTGCAATTTTCAACAGTTCCTGGGGGGAGTAAGAGTTTGTTAGTTTTTGCAGGTAAGTAAACCACCTACAGGGTTAAAGTTTGGGTCCAAGGTAGCCCACCGTTGGGGGTTCAGAGCAACCCCAAAGTTACCATACCAGCAGCTCAGGGCCGGTCAGGTGCAGAGGTCAAAGTGGTGCCCAAAGCGCATAGGCTTCAATGGAGAAGGGGGTGCCCCGGTTCCAGTCTGTCAGCAGGTAAGTACCCGCGTCTTCGGAGGGCAGACCAGGGGGGTTTTGTAGGGCACCGGGGGGGACACAAGTCCACACAGAAAGTACACCCTCAGCAGCATGGGGGCGGCCGGGTGCAGTGTGCAAACACGCGTCGGGTTTTCAATAGGTTTCAATGGGAGACGAGGGGGTCTCTTCAGCGATGCAGGCAGGCAAGGGGGGGGCTCCTCGGGGTAGCCACCACCTAGGCAAGGAAGAGGGCCTCCTGGGGGTCACTCCTGCACTGGAGTTCGGATCCTTCAGGCCCTGGGGGCTGCGGGTGCAGTGTCCCTACCAGGCGTCGGGTTCTTAGAAGCAGGCAGTCGTGGTCAGGGGGAGCCTCGGGATTCCCTCTGCAGGCGTCGCTGTAGGGGCTCAGGGGGGGCAACTCTGGCTACTCACGGTCTCGCAGTCGCCGGGGAGTACTCCCTGAAGTGATTGTTCTCCACAAGTCGAGCCGGGGGCGTCGGGTGCAGAGTGTCAAGTCTCACGTTTCCGGCGGGAAACGCAAGTTGTTTTAAAGTTGCTCCTTTGTTACAAAGTTGCAGTCTTGGGTGAACAGAGCTGCTGTCCTCTGGAGTTCTTGGTCCTTCTAGATGTAGGGTAGTCCTCTGAGGCTTCAGAGGTCGCTGGTCCCTGGGGAGAGCGTCGCTGGAGCAGTGTCTTTAGAAGTGGGGAGACAGGCCGGTAGAACTGGGGCCAAAGCAGTTGGTGTCTCCGTCTTCTCTGCAGGGTTTATCAGCTTAGCAGTCCTCTTCTTCTTAGGTTGCAGGAATCTGAGTTCCTAGGTTCTGGGGAGCCCTTAAATACTAAATTTAAGGGCGTGTTTAGGTCTGGGGGGGTAATAGCCAATGGCTACTAGCCCTGAGGGTGGGTACACCCTCTTTGTGCCTCCTCCCAAGGGGAGGGGGCCACATTCCTATCCCTATTGGGGGAATCCTCCATCTGCAAGATGGAGGACTTCTCAAAGTCAGAGTCACCTCAGCTCAGGACACCTTAGGGGCTGTCCTGACTGGCCAGTGACTCCTCCTTGTTTTTCTCATTATCTCCTCCGGCCTTGCCGGCAAAAGTGGGGCCGTGGCCGGAGGGGGCGGGCAACTGCACTAGCTGGAGTGCCCTGGGGTGCTGTAGCAAAGGGGGAGAGCCTTTGAGGCTCACCGCCAGGTGTTACAGTTCCTGCAGGGGGAGGTGATAAGCATCTCCACCCAGAACAGGCTTTGTTACTAGCCACAGAGTGACAAAGGCACTCTCCCCATGTGGCCAGCAACATGTCTGGAGTGTGGCAGGCTGCTAAAACCAGTCAGCCTACACGGGTAGTAGGTTAAGGTTTCAGGGGGCACCTCTAAGGTGCCCTCTGGGGTGTATGTTACAATAAAATGTACACTGGCATCAGTGTGCATTTATTGTGCTGAGAAGTTTGATACCAAACTTCCCAGTTTTCAGTGTAGCCATTATGGTGCTGTGGAGTTCGTGAATGACAGACTCCCAGACCATATACTCTTATGGCTACCCTGCACTTACAATATCTAAGGTTTTGCTTAGACACTGTAGGGGCACAGTGCTCATGCACTGGTGCCCTCACCTATGGTATAGTGCACCCTGCCTTATGGCTGTAAGGCCTGCTAGAGGGGTGACTTATCTATACTGCATAGGCAGTGTGAGGTTGGCATGGCACCCTGAGGGGAGTGCCATGTCGACTTACTCATTTTGTCCTCACCAGCACACACAAGCTGGCAAGCAGTGTGTCTGTGCTGAGTGAGGGGTCCCGAGGGTGGCATAAGATATGCTGCAGCCCTTAGAGACCTTCCCTGGCATCAGGGCCCTTGGTACCAGGGGTACCAGTTACAAGGGACTTACCTGGATGCCAGGGTGTGCCAATTGTGGAAACAAAAGTACAGGTTAGGGAAAGAACACTGGTGCTGGGGCCTGGTTAGCAGGCCTCAGCACACTTTCAAATCAAAAGTTAGCATCAGCAAAGGCAAAAAGTCAGGGGGTAACCATGCCAAGGAGGCATTTCCTTACACAACCCCCCCCCCCAAACGAAAGAGGATGAGACTAACCTTTCCCAAGAGAGTCTTCATTTTCTAAGTGGAAGAACCTGGAAAGGCCATCTGCATTGGCATGGGCAGTCCCAGGTCTGTGTTCCACTATAAAGTCCATTCCCTGTAGGGAGATGGACCACCTCAACAGTTTTGGATTTTCACCTTTCATTTGCATCAGCCACCTGAGAGGTCTGTGGTCAGTTTGAACTACAAAGTGAGTACCAAAGAGGTATGGTCTCAGCTTCTTCAGGGACCAAACCACAGCAATGGCCTCCCTCTCAATGGCACTCCAACGCTGCTCCCTGGGGAGTAACCTCCTGCTAATGAAAGCAACAGGCTGGTCAAGGCCATCATCATTTGTTTGGGACAAAACTGCCCCTATCCCATGTTCAGAGGCATCTGTCTGCACAATGAATTGCTTGGAGTAATCTGGAGCTTTTAGAACTGGTGCTGTGCACATTGCTTGTTTCAGGGTGTCAAAGGCCTGTTGGCATTCTACAGTCCAGTTTACCTTCTTGGGCATCTTCTTGGAGGTACGTTCTGTGAGGGCTGTCACTATGGATCCATATCCCCTCACAAACCTCCTGTAATACCCAGTCAAGCCAAGGAATGCCCTGACTTGAGTCTGGGTTTTTGGAGCTGCCCAGTCCAGAATAGTCTGGATCTTAGGCTGGAGTTGCTGAACTTGGCCTCCACCTACAAGGTGTCCCAAGTAAACTACAGTTCCCTGCCCTATCTGGCATTTGGATGCCTTGATAGAGAGGCCTGCTGATTGCAGAGCCTTCAAAACCTTCTTCAGGCGGACCAGGTGATCCTGCCAGTTGGAGCTAAAGACAGCAATATCGTCAAGATAAGCTGCACTAAAGGACTCCAAGCCAGCAAGGACTTGATTCACCAACCTTTGGAAGGTGGCAGGGGCATTCTTTAAACCAAGGGGCATAACAGTAAACTGATAATGCCCATCAGGTGTGGAGAATGCTGTCTTTTCTTTTGCTCCTGGTGCCATTTTGATTTGCCAGTACCCTGCTGTTAAGTCAAAGGTACTTAAGAATTTGGCAGCACCCAATTTGTCAATCACTTCATCAGCCCTTGGAATGGGATGGGCATCTGTCTTGGTGACAGAATTAAGTCCTCTGTAGTCCACACAAAACCTCATCTCTCTCTTTCCATCTTTGGTGTGAGGTTTGGGGACTAAGACCACTGGGCTAGCCCAGGGGCTGTCAGAGTGCTTAATGACTCCCAATTCCAGCATCTTGTGGACTTCCACCTTGATGCTTTCCTTAACTTTGTCAGACTGTCTGAATATTTTGTTTTTGACAGGCATGCTGTCTTCTGTGTCCACATCATGGGTACACAGGTGTGTCTGACCAGGGGTTAGGGAAAAGAGCTCAGCAAACTGTTGCAGGACCTTCCTACAATCAGATTGCTGTTGGCCAGAGAGGGTGTCTGAATAGATCACTCCATCAACTGAGCCATCTTTAGGGTTTGTGGAGAGGAGATCAGACAAAGGTTCACTCTCAGCTTCCTGGTCCTCATCTGTTACCATCAACAGATTCACATCAGCCCGGTCATGGAAGAGCTTAAGGCGGTTCACATGGATCACCCTCTTGGGGCTCCTGCTAGTGCATAGGTCCACCAGGTAGGTGACCTGACTCTTCTTTTCTAGCACTGGGTAAGGGCCACTCCATCTGTCCTGAAGTGCCCTGGGAGCCACAGGCTCCAAAACCCAGACTTTCTGCCCTGGTTGAAATTCAACCATTGCAGCCTTTTGGTCATACCAAAACTTCTGGAGCTGTTGGCTGGCCTCGAGGTTTTTACTTGCCTTTTCCATGTACTCTGCCATCCTTGAACGTAGGCCAAGTACATAGTCCACTATGTCTTGCTTAGGCTCATGGAGAGGTCTCTCCCAGCCTTCTTTCACAAGAGCTAGTGATCCCCTTACAGGGTGGCCAAACAGAAGTTCAAAGGGTGAGAACCCTACTCCCTTCTGAGGCACCTCTCTGTAAGCGAAAAGCAGGCATGGCAAGAGGACATCCCATCTCCTTTTGAGTTTTTCAGGGAGCCCCATGATCATGCCTTTTAATGTCTTGTTGAATCTCTCAACAAGGCCATTAGTTTGTGGATGGTATGGTGTAGTGAATTTGTAAGTCACTCCACACTCATTCCACATGTGTTTCAGGTATGCTGACATGAAGTTGGTACCTCTGTCAGACACCACCTCCTTAGGAAAACCCACTCTGGTACAAATACCAATGAGTGCCTTGGCTACTGCAGGGGCAGTAGTCGACCCAAGGGGAATTGCTTCTGGGTATCTAGTAGCATGATCCACTACTACTAGTATGTACATGTTCCCTGAGGCTGTGGGAGATTCAAGTGGACCCACTATGTCCACACCCGCTCTTTCAAAGGGGACCCCCACCACTGGAAATGGAATGAGGGGGGGCCTTTGGGTGTCCACCTGTCTTACCACTGGCTTGACAGGTGGCACAGGAGACACAAAACTCCTTGAACTTCTGGGACATGTTGGGCCAACAGAAGTGGTTGACTAGTCTCTCCCACGTCTTGGTTTGTCCCAAATGCCCAGCAAGAGGAATATCATGGGCTAAGGTCAGTATGAACTCCCTAAACTCCTGAGGCACTACCACTCTCCTAGTGGCACCAGGTTTGGGATCTCTTGCCTCAGTGTAAAGGAGTCCATCTTCCCAATAGACCCTATGTGTTCCTGTTTTCTTTCCATTGGACTCTTCAGCAGCTTGCTGCCTAAGGACTTCAAGAGAGGGACAGGTTTCTTGCCCCTTACACAACTGCTCCCTTGAGGGCCCCCCTCGGCCTAGGAGCTCAACCTGATAAGGTTCTAACTCCAGAGGCTCAGTTCCCTCAGAGGGCAGAACTTCTTCCTGGGAAGAGAGATTCTCTTTTTGTTGTTGTGTTGCAGCTGGTTTCCCAGTTGTCTTTCCTTTTCTCTTGGTAGGCTGGGCCCTTTTTCCAGGCTCCAACTCTACTTTTTCACCCTGAGCCTTGCACTGTGCCCTTGCCTTGACACACACCAGTTCAGGGATACCCAGCATGGCTGCATTGGTTTTCAATTCTACCTCAGCCCATGCTGAGGACTCTAGGTCATTTCCAAGCAAACAGTCTACAGGGATATTTGAGGAGACCACCACCTGTTTCAGGCCATTGATTTCTCCCCACTCTAAAGTTACCATAGCCATGGGATGTACTTTAGTCTGATTGTTAGCGTTGGTGACTGGATAGGTTTGTCCAGCCAGGGGAAACCAGTTTCTCTGTCACCATGGTGACACTGGCACCTGTATCCCTCAGGCCTTCTACACTTGTCCCATTAATTAAGAGCTGCTGCCTGTATTTTTGCATGTTAGGGGGTCAGGCAGCCAGTGTGGCTAAATCCACCCCACCCTCAGAGACTAATGTAGCTTCAGTGTGACACCTGATTTACTCTGGGCACACTGTTGATCCCACTTGGAGACTGGCCATTCCAGTGTTAGCTGGAGTAGAGTCTGAAGTGGAACCTTTCTTGGGACAGGCCTTGTCTCCAGTTTGGTGTCCAGGCTGATTACAGCTACGACACCAGGCCTTTTTGGGATCAAGTTTTTACCCTTGTACCCAAAATTGGATTGTGAAGAGGCTCTTGGCCCACCCTCCTGTGCAGGTTTTTGGGGGCCTGTAGAAGACTCTTTACTATTTTTACCTTTGGATGTCTCAACACTCTTCCCCTGGGGAGGCTTTGTGACCCCTTTCTTTTGGTCACCCCCTGTGGAAGTCTTGGTCACCCTAGTCTTGATCCAATGGTCCGCCTTCTTTCCCAATTCTTGGGGAGAAATTGGTCCTAGGTCTACCAGATGCTGATGCAGTTTATCATTTGAACAATTACTTAATAGGTGTTCTTCCACAAATAAATTGTACAGCCCATCATAATCATTTACACCACTGCCTTGAATCCAACCATCCAGTGTTTTCACTGAGTAGTCAACAAAATCAACCCAGGTCTGGCTCGAGGATTTTTGAGCCCCCCTGAACCTAATTCCATACTCCTCAGTGGAGAATCCAAAGCCCTCAGTCAGGGTAGCCTTGATGAGGTCATAGGATTATGCATCTTTTCCAGAGAGTGTGAGGAGTCTATCCCTACACTTTCCAGTGAACATTTCCCAAAGGAGAGCACCCCAGTGAGATCTGTTTACTTTTCTGGTTGCACATGCCCTCTCAAAAGCTGAGAACCATTTGGTGATGTCATCACCATCTTCATATTTAGTTACAATCCCTTTAGGGGTTTTCAATATGTCAGGAGAATCTCTGACCCTATTTATGTTGCTGCCACCATGGATGGGACCAAAACCAATCTCTTGTCTTTCCCTTTCTATGGCTAGGAGCTGTCTCTCTAAAGCCAATCTTTTGGCCATTCTGGCTAACAGGAGGTCATCTTCACTGAGGCTATCCTCAGTGATTACAGAGGTGCTGGACCCTCCTGTGAGGGAAGCAGCATCTCTGACTATCACAGTTGGAGTTAGGGTTTGAGGGACCCTGTTCTCCCTAGGACTGGAGGGGGGGAATTCTCCTCCAAGTCACTAGCTTCATCCTTTGGGAGGTCATCCTCAGAGGGGTTGGCTTTGTCAAACTCTGCTAGCAGCTCCATGAGTTGTGCTTTGGAAGGGCTTATGCCAACTTTTATTTTCTTTATTTTGCAGAGACACCTTAGCTCCCTCATTCTAAGATGGAGGTAAGGTGTGAGTTCGAGTTCCATCACACTCTCTTCTGCATTAGACATTATGAGGGTCATTCTGACCCTGGCGGCCGGTGGCCGCCAGGGCCACCGACCACGGGAGCACCGCCAACAGGCTGGCGGTGCTCCAATGAGCATTCTGACCGCGGCGGTTCAGCCGCGGTCAGAAGCGGAAAGTCAGCGGTCTCCCGCTGACTTTCCGCTGCTCTTTGGAATCCTCCATGGCTGCGGAGCGCGCTCCGCAGCCATGAGGATTCTGACCCCCCCTACCGCCATCCAGTTCATGGCGGGAAAGCCGCCATGAACAGGATGGCGGTAGGGGGGGTCGCGGGGCCCCTGGGGGCCCCTGCCGTGCCCATGCCAATGGCATGGGCACGGCAGGGGCCCCCGTAAGAGGGCCCCGAAAAGTATTTCAGTGTCTGCCTTGCAGACACTGAAATACGCGACGGGTGCCACTGCACCCGTCGCACCTTCCCACTCCGCCGGCTCGATTACGAGCCGGCATCCTCGTGGGAAGGTCGTTTTCCCCCTGGGCTGGCGGGCGGTTTTACTGGAACCGCCCGCCAGCCCAGGGGAAAACTCGTAATACCCGCCGCGGTCTTTTGACCGCGGCGCGGTAATTTGGAGGGCGGGATCCTGGCGGGCGGCCTCCGCCGCCCGCCAGGGTCATAATGAGGCCCTATGTTTCTAAAAGTTGGAATACTTTTTAAGAATCTAAAACTATCTCTAGAACTTAATTCAAACTTTCACAAAACTTTTAAACTCTAAAAGAAATGATAACAGGGACTAACACAAGGCCCTAGCAGGACTTTTAAAAATTTAGAAAAATAGCTCAAATTGCAAAAATCCATTTCTAATGACAATTTTGGGAATTTAGTCGTGTGATCAGGTATTGGCTGAGTAGTCCAGCAAATGCAAAGTCTTGTACCCCACCGCTGATCCACCAATGTAGGAAGTTGGCTCTGTATGCACTATTTCAAAGTAAGGAATAGTATGCACAGAGTCCAAGGTAAGATAGTGGCAAAAAGAGATAATTCTAATGCTCTATTTTGTGGTAGTGTGGTCGAGCAGTAGGCTTATCAAAGGAGTAGTGTTAAGCATTTGTTGTACATACACAAGCAATAAATGAGGAACACACACTCAAAGACAATTACAGGCCAATAGGTTTTTGTATAGAAAAATATATTTTCTTAGTTTATTTTAAGAACCACAGGTTCAAGATTTACTTGTAATACTTCAAATGAAAGGTATTGCAGGTAGGTACTTTAGGAACTTTGAATTAGCAAAATAGCATATACAGTTTTCACATAAATCACATATAGCTATTTTAAAACTGGACACAGTGCAATTTTCAACAGCTCCTAGGGGGAGTAAGATTTTGTTAGTTTTTGCAGGTAAGTAAACCACCTACGGGGTTCAAGTTTGGGCCCAAGGTAGCCCACCGTTGGGGGTTCAGAGCAACCCCAAAGTTACCACACCAGCAGCTCAGGGCCGGTCAGGTGCAGAGGTCAAAGTGGTGCCCAAAACGCATAGGCTTCAATGGAGAAGGGGGTGCCCCGGTTCCAGTCTGCCAGAAGGTAAGTACCTGCATCTTCGGAGGGCAGACCAGGGGGGTTTTGTAGGGCACCGGGGGGGACACAAGTCCACACAGAAAGTACACCCTCAGCAGCACGGGGCGGCAGGGTGCAGTGTGCAAACACGCGTCGGGTTTTCAATAGGTTTCAATGGGAGACCAAGGGGTCACTTCAGCGATGCAGGCAGGCAAGGGGGGGGGGCTCCTCGGGGTAGCCACCACCTAGGCAAGGTAGAGGGCCTCCTGGGGGTCACTCCTGCACTGGAGTTCGGATCCTTCAGGTCCTGGGGGCTGCGGGTGCAGTGTCCCTACCAGGCGTCGGGTTCTTAGAAGCAGGCAGTCCTGGTCAGGGGGAGCCTCGGGATTCCCTCTGCAGGCGTCGCTGTTGGGGCTCAGGGGGGGCAACTCTGGCTACTCACGGTCTCGCAGTAGCCGGGGAGTCTTCCCTGAAGTGATTGTTCTCCACAAGTCGAGCCGGGGGCGTCGGGTGCAGAGTGTCAAGTCTCACGCTTCCGGCGGGAAACGCAAGTTGTTTCTAAGTTGCTCCTTTGTTACAAAGTTGCAGTCTTGGGTGAACAGAGCCGCTGTCCTCGGGAGTTCTTGGTCCTTCTAGATGCAGGGTAGTCCTCTGAGGCTTCAGAGGTCGCTGGTCCCTGGGGAGAGCGTCGCTGGAGCAGTGTCTTTAGAAGTGGGGAGACAGGCCGGTAGAGCTGGGGCCAAAGCAGTTGGTGTCTCCGTCTTCTCTGCAGGGTTTTTCAGCTTAGCAGTCCTCTTCTTCTTAGGTTGCAGGAATCTGAGTTCCTAGGTTCTGGGGAGCCCTTAAATACTAAATTTAAGGGCGTGTTTAGGTCTGGGGGGGTTAATAGCCAATGGCTACTAGCCCTCTTTGTGCCTCCTCCCAAGGGGAGGGGGGCACATTCCTATCCCTATTGGGGGAATCCTCCATCTGCAAGATGGAGGATTTCTAAAAGTCAGAGTCACCTCAGCTCAGGACACCTTAGGGGCTGTCCTGACTGGCCAGTGACTCCTCCTTGTTTTTCTCATTATCTCCTCCGGCCTTGCTGCCAAAAGTGGGGCCGTGGCCGGAGTGGGCGGGCAACTCCACTAGCTGGAGTGCCATGGGGTGCTATAACAAAGGGGAGAGCCTTTGAGGCTCACCGCCAGGTGTTACAGTTCCTGCAGGGGGAGGTGATAAGCATCTCCACCCAGTACAGGCTTTATTACTAGCCACAGAGTGACAAAGGCACTCTCCTAATGTGGCCAGCAACATGTCTGGAGTGTGGCAGGCTGCTAAAACCAGTCAGTCTACACGGGTAATCGGTTAAGGTTTCAGGGGGCACCTCTAAGGTGCCCTCTGGGGTGTATGTTACAATAAAATGTACACTGGCATCAGTGTGCATTTATTGTGCTGAGAAGTTTGATACCAAACTTCCCAGTTTTCAGTGTAGCCATTATGGTGCTGTGGAGTTAGTGCATGACAGACTCCCAGACCATATACTCTTATGGCTACCCTGCACTTACAATGTCTAAGGTTTTGCTTAGACACTGTAGGGGCACAGTGCTCATGCACTGGTGCCCTCACCTATGGTATAGTGCACCCTGCCTTAGGGCTGTAAGGCCTGCTAGAGGGGTGACTTATCTATACTGCATAGGCAGTGTGAGGTTGGCATGGCACCCTGAGGGCAGTGCCATGTCGACTCACTTGTTTTGTCCTCACCAGCACACACAAGCTGGCAAGCAGTGTGTCTTTGCTGAATGAGGGGTCCCCAGGGTGGCAAAAGATATGCTGCAGCCCTTAGAGACCTTCCCTGGCATCAGGGCCCTTGGTACAAGGGGTACCAGCTGCAAGGGACTTACCTGGATGCCAGGTTGTGCCAATTGTGGAAACAAAAGTACAGGTTAGGGAAAGAACACTGGTGCTGGGGCCTGGTTAGCAGGCCTCAGCACACTTTCAAATCAAAAGTTAGCATCAGCAATGGCAAAAAGTCAGGGGGTAACCATGCCAAGGAGGCATTTCCTTACAGGGGCCAACTGTAAACATATGATTTCCTGACCAATGATGATGTGGGAAGATTCTTTAGGGAAATTCTAACTTAGCCTGACTGCAGAGAGTGTCATTTTGTTATTCTCCATTCTTCTTTTTCACGCATGGTTATATTCCGTTTGAGTCCTGATGACTTTTATTTCTAACTTTAACTTTATAGTTTAGTTTGCTAATGGTGGATGCTGATCCCTTAGAAATTGCTTCTCAAATGGATCAGATAACTTAAAGCCCACCGTGTCTGAGCCATTCCCTTTCACTGTCCCGTTGCTGAAGCTAACCAGATGGATGTCCGGCTGACGAAGAGAATCGCAGCTTCCTGATCCATTAAGGAGAGCTATAACAAAATGTTAATGTCTTTACTGTAGGTTTTAGATCTTTTGCATTCTAGGTACCAACCACTATTTTGATAAAGCCCTAGTTAGATGTTTTCCAAATTAACTTTGACTAAATTACTTTTGCATGAAGTCCAAACATGCTATTCTAATTGAAGGGTTAGTTAGTAATGCCAATGTTGACAAAAGCTTATAAACTAAGAATTGATCTTGCTCACCTGTTGAATCTAGATGTATGTCATTTTTATTGCGCAGTTATTGTTGCTATTGATTTGTACCGTGGTTCTTGAATGCGTAATCGTAAATGCATTCGTTGAATTGAAATTCTTTAGAAGATTTTGTCAGCCAGTGTTATTCATATATGTTTATCATTCGGTATTGAGACTAATATACTTGATGTTAGCATTGTTAATATAGGGAAATAAACCTTCTAATTTTTACTAAAATGTATGGTTATTCATGGCCACATGGGTCATGGTGCGTGAAGTTTACTGACTCAAGATTTTGACAAATTGATTGTTGTATATGTTGTTGTCATTAGATGTGGTTCTGAATAAACTGAAATTAGTAATGGTGAGATTCCTCTAAGCGCGGTCGAAAATATATCAAACCTCAAACGTGTCCCCTTATGAATAAATTATGAAAGACCAAATAAGGTCAGGCGCGCTCACAGTTTTTGGTAGAACAGTCTGATGGTTAGCCTCCTTAGGAGGAAATCGTCATTTTTCCAATTTTCGGACAGTCGAATGGTTTGTCTCCTTGAGAGGACACCAGCATATCCCAGCTTTTTATAAAAGAGTTGGATAGTTTGTCTCAGTGGTAAAAGAAACAAAGGATTGGGGGTCTTATAACGA
Source organism: Pleurodeles waltl (assembly GCF_031143425.1). Classification (NCBI taxonomy): domain Eukaryota; kingdom Metazoa; phylum Chordata; class Amphibia; order Caudata; family Salamandridae; genus Pleurodeles; species Pleurodeles waltl. The sequence continues at coordinate 319,853,457 of NC_090447.1, read as the reverse complement.
CCTTGACGGAGGAATTTCCTCCACCACAAATGTGACAGATATCCCGTCTGCCGTATTATGATCCCATTCTATTCTATGGAGATCGTAATACGAGGGATGGGATATTCATCTCATTTGTGTTGGAGGAAACCCCTCCATCAAGGTCATAATAAGGCACTATGGGGGTCATTCTGACCCTGGCGGTCATGGACCGCCAGGGCCAACGACCGCGGAAGCACCGCCAACAGGCTGGCAGTGCTTCCGGGGGCATTCTGACCCCCTTCCACTCCGCCGGCTCCATTCAGAGCCGGCATCCTCGTGGAAGGGGGTTTCCCGTTGGGCGGGCGGCCTTCTGGCGGTCGCCCGCCAGCCCAGCGGGAAACTCAGAATGACCGCTGCGGTCATTTGACCGCGGTGCGGTCTTTCGGCGGCTCCCGCCGGGCGTGCGGTTATGTCTCCCTAAGAGCCTACCATGATTTTCCCGAAACCTTGGAGTTTGCCAACGCTTGTTTGAAGATGTTCTTGGTGTTCTAGTGAGAGTGTGAACGTAATAGGTGTTGCGCATGCACAGTTTAATCAAATCACAGGTGAATGGTGACGTTTGTTAGTGGATAGAGAGTGTGCACACTCTAAATTTGTTTAGGGAGTTTGCATACTCTAAAGAGTGTGAGTAGGGAAGTCGTCGAACTTCATGTGTGGCGCTTTGTGATCAAAAATTGCCCACATGGTTGTTGGTATACGGGCCCTGCGTGGTCTAAGACTGCAGCGTAATGTATAAATGCATGAGACACTTGGTTTAAGTTATAATTTGTCTGTGTAATGGGTCAATGGGGCGTGTTTGACAAACTCAGAGTGCGTGTTAAAGTGAGTGATAGGTCTTCGACAGAGATTTGGTGAGTCCTATGTGCACCAGGAGGATCCAATGATCCGTTGAGAGTAAAATCTGCTGGTTGAATTTTGTTTGCCAGTCAGGGAAACTGGGATAGAAGGAGTATCTGTTACAGCGAAATGACAAAGTTGAAAATTTAGTAAGGTGTCTGAAGTGATTCTGTTACCTACCTGTAGTAAAAAGACAAGCTGTGCGTTGATTTTATTTAGTGCCCGCAATGTTTGCATTTAGTGTTGTGTGGTTCTGAGGTTAGGAGGACAAGCCGAAAGGCTTTGTCAGCAGCTGTACGTGTGAGTCTAACATCACTACAGCCACGCTGGGATAGGTCAGTTAGTGGGAAAGGTCGCAAAAATATATTGAGCCTCTAACGTGTCCCCTTATGAATAAATTATAAAAGACCAAATAAGGTCAGACGCACTCACACTAGCAGGATGGGAGGGCAGAGCTGGGCACAGTCATACTTACACTTGAGTAGGCTGTGTCTTTCCTCCTCACGAAGGGCTGCGTAACCCCTGTAGTTAGTCTGGAGCCACGACAGAAAAGGCAGGATTCCTGTAGGCTTCAAACAGGATCTTCTATAAGCTTCTCTCACTTCAAAGGCAGAACTAGGTACAAATATTGGACTTTAGACACTAACTGTTCAGTACACTTCTGGACCTGTGGATACTGTGCTAGGAAGAAGCACTGGTGTGCTGCTGGAATGACTGCCATTCTGCTGTACTAATGCCCTGCTAGACTACTGCCTGGCTGGACTGCTGCCTTGTTGTGCTGACCTGCTGCCCACTTCCCTGGATGAGAAGGTCTGGACCAGTGGTGTAACAAAGGCCCCCACAGTGTGGGGGGCCCTGAGCTGTAGAAGTCCCCTACAGCAGAGTACCCTGGTCTGACAGTTCCTGAGTGCATCTGGAGGGGACCCTCCATGTTCTTTGCAGGGGGGGCCCTCAACTTTCATTGCGCCACTGGACTGGACCTTTATCTGTTGAACCCAGGACTCTAAAGTGACTCCAAGGGCTAGTTAACGGGCCTCCTGGCTAACCCGTAAGGGATAGAAGGCTCCAACAACCTTGAGCCCACCACCTGGACTCTGCCATCTGTAAGTCCTACCCTGCCACGTGGTTCCACTCCGGTCCTGGACCCTTACCAGTGGGCCTAAAAGTGTTCTGCCAGCCCATCTGTGGATCCAGCAGAACGAGTGAATCTTCTCTGCTCTGCAGCCCAACCTCACGCAGAATGGATGTACCACCTTTGCTGCCAAGGTTCTCCTGATGAAAGGACCCTTCATCGACCTTGCAGCCCGCATCAGAACTGCTGTCTATGACAGGCTTTCCCAGCAATGTATGTGACCATGTGTAATATAACTGGTGTTCATTTAAAGCGCTCAGGCTTTCGGTCACGTTTGTGCTATATTTAAAAACTGCAGAAAATGAACTAAGAACTAAAAACAGAGCCTTAGTATAAGGAAAGAAGCTAGAGACCAGGAACGGACTGTGACTCTGAAGCAGCCCTGCAATTTTGCCGAGCCAGCCCCTGGGGGAGTGGAGGATGTGCGCTTGGGAAGCACTCCTCTTATTGTTACTGGAGGCCGATATTGCAGCACAGCTGCAAAACCCAGACTCCAGTAACAAAACCGGCTCCCCCTGCTGCAAAACCAACACTGATCCTTCCAGGAGAACGCCTGATGCCCGCAATGGCCAGTCCAGCCCCCCCCCCCCCCCCCCCCCCCACCTTACAGAGACCCATTTACTGGCAGATTTGTACAAAGTGAAACCAGAAAACTTGGATATATCAGAGCTTTCCTAATTAAATTGAGTGATCTTAAGGAAATACTTCATGTCACCTAAACTCTTTTTCCTTCATTATAGCATATGAAAGCACTTTTAGATATGAGTTCAAACTCCAGTAGTACAAAACCATTACTTTTCATATGTACTTTTCAGTGTAGTACTATAATGCGCCATATTAACGTTAAAGCTTTCACGTGTTAAAGAAATACACTTTTTTAATTTTGAAGAGACTTTACCATATTTTACTTCATTTCTGTTATATGATTTACATAGCAAATATTTGCATTGCTTGGCTCTTGCACGGTCTCTAAGATCATGCTCCGGCTCTCCCTGTTAATATGTTGACCTCTAGCGCTGCATCTACACATATACTTACAATCCTTTGCCAGCCTTACGAATCCAAACCCCTTTCGTCTGGGTCACGGCTTTTAGTCCTTGTGGCCAGAACATGTTGTTCAATACAAAGTAGGTAATTCTGGATTCTAACTCTTGCTACGACGTCTGTGCGTTTTCGGCCAATCGCGTCCCTCTTGGAGACGCGCCCCCGTGCTTCTCTTTGGAGGATTAGTTACATTCACTTTCCGCTCTCATCCTGTCAGTGCAAAGGAATATTTGCACGTGACTCAGTGTCACACTGCAAGAGGCGTGACTCTCTTGCAGTACAAGCCGTGGCACCTATCCTAGCCTGCTAGGGCGGGTCATGCCTTGGTGATGCAAAGGGAGTCCTCGCATGGTTCTTTCAGTGGAGCTGCAGTTAGAGGGCAGGACCTGGAACCTGATGCCGGTCTCGTGCTTCTCTCCGTTCCCTCGTCCCGCTTCCGGTAGTAACAGCGGGTGAACTGACCTTGTAGTTTGGTAGTTGGAGTGGGGAAATACGCCCGGAAAGCTGTGCGATGGATTTGGAGGGAGCAGTTTCCGCGCGCAGAGCCATGCTGCTGTCCGGCCCGGGCTGGATGCTGCCTACAGCCCTGCTCTGCCTGTATGGCTTCTTCTGCAACCTGCGCCCGTCCGAACCTTTCCTCACCCCCTACCTGCTAGGGCCGGACAAGAACCTCACTGAGCGCCAGGTGAGTGCTGAATCCTAAGGAGGGAGCCCTTATTTCTCGGTGTCATTTTTATAGTGGTAAACACAGCCCCTTTTGTAAACGCCCTTTCGAGGTAGAGACCATATCTCAGGTGTGGGGAAAACAGAGCAGCGGGAATGAACGGACCCCTTTTGGATAGGCCACTTATCTCTAAAATACATTGCTCTCGAATTACCTCCAGTGAGGAAATGTCCAGAGGGAAATTTAAAAATCGGTGTACATATTCAAAACACGTGGCTTGGTAAACTAACCGTTCGTGAGGTGAATATAGCCAATGATAAACCGCCGTAAATAAAACACGCCCCAGGCGCGCGTTTAAAGTCTCCAGAAGAAATAATGCCGCAAGGCCGAGTCACGAGGAGCGGAGTCAGTGGGTCCACATGTGGGCTCTGAGTACATATCAAATATTTGTTCTTAAATCGAGGGCTTTTGTGGATTTATTTTACACTATTATTATTTTGTTGCCTGCAGCTGACCTTTTTGATTGATTCCGATTCATTTGGGCTAATAATGTATGCTGATAGTAAAGATATTCCTATTCTATGCCAGTATTTATTTAGCGCTTTCCGATTTATTATTGAGGACCGCAAGGCCATGCGGCATCTGAGCAGTATCGTGGATAATTTCCAGTCTCAATTTATCACAATTTGCTCATTGACTTACTTAAATTGGCCAAAGAATGAAATTCTGCTTTCTTTTCACGCGACCACTCTTTTGTTTTCACATTTATGCCCGAGTCAAAACACCCCTACTCTAGTCCCAAATATAAACCGTGTCTGGTTAAAAACAATCTTCTAGCTTTCAGGCACATTCTCCATATTTTTATTTATTTTATTTCATGACCGTTATCACTTCAATGCATAAAGTGCCTCTTGCCCCTGTCACGCAGTTTAGCACATTCTAAAGGCCGCCTGCTGCTGTTCTCATTGGATTAACAGGCAGCGACTCGCTGTTGGTCTGAGTAGGTCGTGTTGAATCTTCACTGCATCGATCATAGTAGCCCTCTGTTCTCCACATAGAAACAGATACTGCCCGAGTCGAAGATGCACCGCACTGATGAGGTCAGGGAAGACCTGTCAGTGATTGGTTGTGTATTTGTGCAGAAGGGACTTGGTCTGACAGTTCGGCATAACCTGCCTGTTTTGTGGCAAGGCCAAGACTGATTTGCACGTGGTTGTCCCTGCCTATAGAGGTACAGCAAATAAAATAAAATAAAAAAAATGGATTGAATTTAGTTCCCTGTACCTACTGGTAGCTTAAATACATTCAAACGATGCATCCATCTCACTGGTTTTTCCTCTCACTATTCAGTTTTGCGCTCTGGGCCATGTGTTTTACCAGCCCTGCACTGAGCTTTTCCCCCAGTCCCAGGAATACCTGTTCTCACCCGGTTCGGACTTGGTCTACTCCCAGCCCAGTGGTTGTTTCGAAGTCCGCTTTCAATAAAATGTCCTGCACCCACATGACATCACATGGACCAAGAAGGTGAAGACAGCGTAATGTGCTACGGAAAGCATGTTGACACATCTCGAGCCCGCTCCCTGCGCGCGCACTGCTGACTCACTACACGGCTAGGGCAGCAAAATGTTCTTCACAGAGACGAGTTTGGCTGCGTCGAGTTGCAGTGATACCCGGGGGTGAGTCAGCTGTCAGCAGAGAGGTGCGCCCGAGTGTTTAACTTAGGAGCGCCATCCCGTTAAGTTAACCTACGCTTTTAAGGATGAGATGGCGAATCTTCCTTTTGATGAGGTTGGCGTGGCTCCCAGACACCACGGCACGTGCCGGCTTGACGTAAGCCCATAGATAAACTGGCGGAAGTTGTCCTGTCCTACAACCGTACTCATTCATACAGCATGCCAGTGTTGCCGAGTATGTGTTTATAATGGTAGCCCGTGCAGTGAGTACCCTGCTACCGTAGACGTGCTCTGAAACAGTATACAAACGTAATGGGCTGCCGGGTCCATTTATTTAGGGGTCCCGGTAAGTGTTAGAATAACATTGAATAAGAAGGCAGTTTAAAGAGCGAGTTGTTCTGCTCTCCCTTAGCCGCGGGTTGCATTGTGGTCTTTCAGGTTTGCCTTTACATTCCATTTATCTTGACCCTCAGCAGGGTGTCGCAGGGTCCAGCCTTAACGTTTATTTCCTAGCCCACAGAACTAGTAAGGCAGCATTTTACTAGTCTGTTTCGGATTTGTGCTAGGTCGTCAAAACAATGTTGCTTTTTGGCGAGGTCTGGCTTTATTTGAATGAGATGCGTGCAGTCCTAGTTATGGAATATATTTATTGGAGGATGTGGTAAGTCCGATGTCACCCGAGGATTACCCGAGCTGTCCGATGCTTTAGTGATGGCTGTCTAACTCGAGGGATGGCTCGCACGTCACTCTGCCTGGCGTGTAACAGCTGAAGTCCTTGTCCTTACGCCTCGTGGGACTCCCAGGGGGAATGGTTGCTCAATATTTTGCGTTCAGGAAGCAAAGGAGACGGATTCAGACTATCATAGCTCTGAAGGTCAGAGAAAAATAATATTTTTTGACAGAAAATCATACTTTAGACAGCGAGACAATCACTATGAAATATGGACTGTGTACATGTTCAATATCAACGTTAAAATAAATGTCGTAGGCCCTGGTTACAGATGGGAGTTAACGGAAGGTCTTCAGCGTTCTGGAGTATTTCGGACCTCAGTGGTCTTAATTTAGTACTTTCCTAAGTATATGCCTGATTGTTCCGCAGCTCAAATGGTTGGTGTGAGCCCCTCTAGCTTGTTTGGATGGAAAAAAATCTTTTTTTCACGGTACACATTAGGTATAAACAGTAATTCACATGCAAGGTGCGCCTAGGTGTGACTTTTTCTTTTTTTTTTTAATATAGAGGCACATACCATCTTATAAAAGGTCTAATTTTCTAGAGTAGTTTAAAAGGTAAGATAGGCCTGAGGCACAGTCAATCATTTTAAAGTTTTGAATTGGGTAAGGCAGACACGGACCGAATCCTGCGGTGATTTCAGAAGATCTGCGTGCCGGGAAGTCACTCACTATTTGTTTAAAGCTACTTTTTTCATTGAAAGTTGTAAATGTCTTCTCTTTCTAGTTAACGTTGCTTAGAGGGTCACACGCTCGGCAGCGGACTCGATATAATTTATCTGCCGGCAGTTGAACTGAACGCTCTTTAATGTGCGTGCTGCAGAGGGCTCTGTAATCTGAAAAGGTCAGTTTTGAATGACATTGGGGCCATCTCTGCCCTTTAGCCTCCACAGGACAATAAAGAAGCACCACTCAGTTGACTGATGGTAACATCTACTGTCAATGCTTTGATGCCTCAGAGCTTCGGGTATTTGTTTCTATTTCAGACCTTGTGATTAATGCAAAGTGTATCCAGGTTTATTTGTGGTAGAAAAACTTAGAAAAAGATGTCGTGCAACAGCACCTGTGATTTTTGACAGTTGTTTTAAATCTCCCTGAGTTATTACATAAACTGCTAAAATAAAGATCTTAATAGCTAAAGTGATCTGACTGAGTTGTAGTCCAGCTAAATCTGGGTCCTGTAATCTTGGGTTTCAAACTAAATCTGGATTTTTTCACTTGAACAATTTGCGATATCTTGGCAAATGCTATCCTTAGGCTATAAACTAATTTTCTTCATCTGCTAAAACTGTAAGTGCCTAGGTGCAGCCAAATGCCCTTTTGTTCTTTTATCTGCAACTGCATCATCAGATTCTGCATCTGGCTTGCTAGCACAGCTGTCTATGACCCATTGTTACAAATTGTTTAAAATATGCACAGAGTTGACTTTGGCTGTCCCCAGTGGAGTATTTCTCTCTCATCTCATGCCAACAGCTGTCTTGAGTATTATTCGGTGTCCTATGGAGTACTTGCATTGCAGTGCATGAAGGGGTATCTTTCATCGCAAACGTACACAGATTAATCACAATTTACAGTCTTTATCTCAGGGGCGTTATATATTTAAAACAGTTTTTTGTTGTTGCTTTTTTTTGATTTATCACTGCAGCAACCTTTTTTCAATTTTAGTGAGGTTTCCCACACAATCCAGACCTGTTGGCTTTGCCAGTGCTTCTTTCAGTGTGTAAGACTCCCACACTCTCCTCTGCTGCATCTGCTCTGTTCTTGAAAGCAAAGATGTTATCTGTACTTTATCTTTAGCACTGGCTTTTTCTGCGATCGTAAACAAACTGAGAGGTTTGGGGTGCGCATGGTAATAATGCACCCTATTTAGAAAAACTTCGCAAGTGGTTCATTTGCTCCACAGTTGTTATGCTCGCATGTGCTTAGGGGAGGGTGTGTTGGCTCAGTCTAAATCTCGAAGCAAAGCAATCGCTCATTCTTCACATAGCTTGTAGTAACGTACTTATGTTTATAATAATATTGGGATGAACGTTATGATGTCCCACACAAGCCTCTGTGTTAACGAGTGGTTCCTTAGCTAGCCCTCAATTTTTAAGTATGCGTTGCTGAAAACAGGCAGTTTTAGCTTTACCATTGCTTGGACGGGCTATCGATTGAGACCATGGCATTTCTAGGATGGTTACATTGTCTTACTTGAGTTCCTGTCAGGTTTTGGTGACAGGACATCGAGTAGTCCTTTTTGTTAGACTTTTGATGCAACATGATGTGTAGCTTGTAATGTGACTCACGGTTTGTTCTTTTTATGTGTTGACTGGCACAATTCAACATAATAGAACATAAAATTCAATAGCACAATACAAAATAACACACCCTGTCATGGCATTGCACAGCCAACACAAACTAACACACCCTCTCATTGCACATATTGACACAAAATAAACACCACAATACAGCACAGCTGGATATAGCAGTACCCAACACACCAAATCATAACACTGCATTGCACATGCAGCGTACCACACCATAACATCCAAAGATTAGTACAGCTTGGAACAACAGAAAACACCCCATCTTAACAATGAAGAACATTCTAGAACACACATTAAAATATGCTATTGCAAGATGACGGCATTGCACACAACACAGCTTGATAAAACATAATTCACCCTATCACACACAATTGCTGTAGGAGGCTGGACTGGCTTGTAGTGAGTACCAAGGGGTACTTGCACCTTGCACCAGGCCCAGTTATCCCTGATTAGTGTATAGGGTGTCTAGCAGCTTAGGCTGATAGATAATGGTAGCTTAGCAGAGCAGCTTAGGCTGAACTAGGAGACGTGTGAAGCTACTACAGTACCACTTAGTGTCATATGCACAATATCATAAGAAAACACAATACACAGTTATACTAAAAATAAAGGTACTTTATTTTTATGACAATATGCCAAAGTATCTTAGAGTGTACCCTCAGTGAGAGGATAGGAAATATACACAAGATATATATACACAATAGCAAAAATATGCAGTATAGTCTTAGAAAACAGTGCAAACAATGTATAGTTACAATAGGATGCAATGGGGAAACATAGGGATAGGGGCAACACAAACCATATACTCCAAAAGTGGAATGCGAACCACGAATGGACCCCAAACCTATGTGACCTTGTAGAGGGTCGCTGGGACTATTAGAAAATAGTGAGAGTTAGAAAAATAACCCTCCCCAAGACCCTGAAAAGTGAGTGCAAAGTGCACTAAAGTTCCCCTAAGGACAAAATAGTCGTGTTAGAGGAATAATGCAGGAAAGACACAAACCAGCAATGCAACAACTGTGGATTTCCAATCTAGGGTACCTGTGGAACAAGGGGACCAAGTCCAAAAGTCACAAGCAAGTCGGAGATGGGCAGATGCCCAGGAAATGCCAGCTGCGGGTGCAAAGAAGCTTCGACTGGACAGAAGAAGCTGAGGTTTCTGCAGGAACGAAAAGGGCTAGAGACTTCCCCTTTGGTGGACGGATCCCTCTCGCCTTGGAGAGTCGTGCAGAAGTGTTTTCCCGCCGGAAGGACGCCAACAAGCCTTGCTAGTTGCAAATCGTGCGTTTGGCGTTTTTGGACGCTGCTGGGGCCCAGGAGGGACCAGGAGGTCGCAAATTGGACCTGAAGAGAGAGGGGACGTCGAGCAAGACAAAGAGCCCTCACTGAAGCAGGTAGCACCTGGGGAAGTGCCAGAAACAGGCACTACGAGGATGCGTGAAACGGTGCTCGCCGAAGTTGCACAAAGGAGTCCCACGTCGCCGGAGACCAACTTAGAAAGTTGTGCAATGCAGGTTAGAGTGCCGTGGACCCAGGCTTGGCTGTGCACAAAGGATTTCCGCCGGAAGTGCACAGGGGCCGGAGTAGCTTGCAAAGTCGCGGTTCCCAGCAATGCAGCCCAGCGAGGTGAGGCAAGGACTTACCTCCACCAAACTTGGCCTGAAGAGTCACTGGACTGTGGGGGTCACTTGGACAGAGTCGCTGGATTCGAGGGACCTCGCTCGTCGTGCTGAGAGGAGACCCAAGGGACCGGTAATGCAGCTTTTTGGTGCCTGCGGTTGCAGGGGGAAGATTCCGTCGACCCACGGGAGATTTCTTCGGAGCTTCTGGTGCAGAGAGGAGGCAGGCTACCCCCACAGCATGCACAAGCAGGAAAACAGTCGAGAAGGCGGCAGGATCAGCGTTACAGAGTTGCAGTAGTCGTCTTTGCTACTATGTTGCAGGTTTGCAGGCTTCCAGCGCGGTCAGCGGTCGTTTCCTTATCAGAAGGTGAAGAGAGAGATGCAGAGGAACTCGGCTGAGCTCATGCATTCGTTATCTAAAGTTTCCCCAGAGACAGAGACCCTAAATAGCCAGAAAAGAGGGTTTGGCTACCTAGGAGAGAGGATAGGCTACTAACACCTGAAGGAGCCTATCAGTAGGAGTCTCTGACGTCACCTGGTGGCACTGGCCACTCAGAGCAGTCCAGTGTGCCAGCAGCACCTCTGTTTCCAAGATGGCAGAGGTCTGGAGCACACTGGAGGAGCTCTGGACACCTCCTAGGGGAGGTGCAGGTCAGGGGAGTGGTCACTCCCCTTTCCTTTGTCCAGTTTCGCGCCAGAGCAGGGGCTAAGGGGTCCCTGAACCGGTGTAGACTGGCTTATGCAGAATTGGGCACATCTGTGCCCAACAAAGCATTTCCAGAGGCTGGGGGAGGCTACTCCTCCCCTGCCTTCACACCATTTTCCAAAGGGAGAGGGTGTCACACCCTCTCTCAGAGGAAGTTCTTTGTTCTGCCATCCTGGGCCAGGCCTGGCTGGACCCCAGGAGGGCAGCTGCCTGTCTGAGGGGTTGGCAGTACCAGGGTCTGTGCTACAGACCACTGGGATCATGGGATTGTGCCAACTATGCCAGGATGGCATAGAGGGGGCAATTCCATGATCATAGACATGTTACATGGCCATATTCGGAGTTACCATTGTGAAGCTACATATAGGTAGTGACCTATATGTAGTGCACGCGTGTAATGGTGTCCCCGCACTCACAAAGTTCAGGGAATTGGCTCTGAACAATGTGGGGGCACCTTGGCTAGTGCCAGGGTGCCCTCACACTAAGTAACTTTGCACCTAACCTTTACCAGGTAAAGGTTAGACATATAGGTGACTTATAAGTTACTTAAGTGCAGTGTAAAATGGCTGTGAAATAACGTGGACGTTATTTCACTCAGGCTGCAGTGGCAGGCCTGTGTAAGAATTGTCAGAGCTCCCTATGGGTGGCAAAAGAAATGCTGCAGCCCGTAGGGATCTCCTGGAACCCCAATACCCTGGGTACCTCAGTACCATATACTAGGGAATTATAAGGGTGTTCCAGTAAGCCAATGTGAATTGGTAAAAATGGTCACTAGCCTGTCAGTGACAATTTGAAAGTAATGAGAGAGCATAACCACTGAGGTTCTGGTTAGCAGAGCCTCAGTGAGACAGTTAGGCACCACACAGGGAACATATACATGCACACCTATGAGCACTGGGGCCCTTTGTGACAGGGTCCCAGTGACACATACATATAGGCCACAAACCTATGAGCACTGGGGTCCTGACCAGCAGGATCCCAGTGACACATAACAAACCTACTGAAAACATAGTGTTTTCACTATGAGCAGTGAGGCCTGGCTATCAGGATCCCAGTGAGACAGTGAAAACAGTGACAAACACCCTGACATACACTCACAAACAGGCCAAAAGTGGGGGTAACAAGGCTAGAAAGAGGCTACCTTCTCACAATTGCACAGCATGAAACATATTGCACTGTAATAGAGGGCAGCATGACATGCAATACACAACACAGTGTAGTGCTGCACAGCCTGAAAAAACAGTTAACACAGCATAACACAACCTAGCACACCATAAGTTTCACATTAAAATACAGCATGAAATAACGCCATACTATAACACAGTATTATACATCATAACACACCCTAACTTAAAACAGCGTAGCCTGATACGACACATTGAGGCATTCTGTGGTAACTTAACATACCCTAAAATAACGCATCGTGACTCACCATAACACAGTGTAGCACTACACAACTCCATAACATAACACACTATAAAAACACAACATAGCCCAGCGAAACTGCTTTAGCTTCAATAATTTGCTGTAAGAATATTGTGTTTCCCCTGATCCCTGCAGTGAGCTTTCTATTGAACTTGTGTTGCCTCTCAATTCTGCCGGTCCAGTCCCCTGTTTCTTGTCTATCGGCTTCAGGGCTTCTTTGAGTTTGTAATGATCCTTCTTTATTACTTTTAGGATTCTCCTTAGCACTTGCATAATACAAATATTGTGCAGGGCTTCTTGATAGCTCCCCCAGTGCAAGATTACAATTTTTGTGTATTTTCCTAGTCCAGGAACCATTCATTTCATGTATGAGAAGCTCTCAGACTTCGCCAGCGTGCAACACCAGGAGTCACTGATCTCAAGGTACTGGGAACTAAGAGGAATCCGTCTCTGTTTTTTCCAAGGCATTCATATTGTTATTCTGTTTCTCGACTCCTGGCCCTGGACAGTACGTTCACTGCTGTTTGACTGACCTCTCTATCACCCCTTATTGCAAAGGACCACCTCAAGCTCCCTCACCATCCAGCGAACACAGCCGGCCTGCTTCAGCCCTTGATGTTTGCCTCTTCATATAGTCTTTCCTGGTCTGATATCAATGGCAGGTTCGTTTCTCTTACAGGACTCTGTGCCCAAGAGAGAAAGGCTCACTTGCCACACAGAATGTTCTTGGAACATGTATTGCAATACCTGGCTTTGGGTATTTTATGCTGGGGAACAGCCATCAAAAGGCCAAGTAAAGCTTTAAGTCTAGATACTTCCCTGTAATATCAAGGTACAGACATCCAGGAACTAGTAGAGTCTGGTTTATAATAGGGCGTGCGAAAACAGAGGGGATGGGTAACGGGCATCCTCTGTGGCGAAGAGGGGTATTGTGATAGGTGTTGAGGGATACCATGTAATTTGTTCATTTGTTTGGCACAAGCACATTTACATTTCAAACAAATACCGTACATAAGGGCAGAAAGAGTACATAACATGGTATGGTATAGAACTTTAAACCAGGAAAGGTGATTAAAGCATTTGTACATTGGTGCAGATTACGGGGAGATGATCGTAAAAATGAGAGAGCAACATTAAGAATTTGGAACCACTTATGTAATTCCCTGAAATGCCCCATCATAAAACAAACCTGCTCTCTTTCTATAGTCTTCAAAAAGTACCCTTTGAAGACGTAACAAAGAGGTAAAGGTTTGCTTTGCAAACGGATCCCTTAGTAGTCTTAAGTTTCACTTGTATTTGTTGGGTTTCTATTAAGTGCTCCGCTATCACTGTGGCTTGGCCTCCTCTTTACAAATATCTTAAATACATCTAGAAGTCAGAGACCAGGTGAGTGGATGGAGAACATTGATGATATCAGGAGTGTTGAAGGAAAAGGGTTGAATCGTCAGTGTGTCCAGCAACACAGTGCCTGTACAGCAACGTGGTGTTCATTGAAGAGATGAGAAAAACAAAATGATGTATGAAATGTCTGCATTCATTTCAGCAACTGTTTTTCTTCCGACCCTATACACAGGACCAACGTTCTACCAACCAGCCTTAGTCCTGCTCCAACAGGAACAGTCCAGTCCAGACTTGAAGCGATGAGTCTTCAGGTATTTCTGTAAATGTGGAATGGATGGGGCCTGTCTGCTCTGAATCCGGATGTGCTTTCACACCATTGGAGCACAAGAGAAGGCTTGAAAGCATTTCACACAGGAACTCTGCTTTCCTTTGTGTCCATTGCACTTCTGTCAGGAGTGTAGGGAACCGTGAGAGCAGTCTCAGTGCTGGCTTCATTTCAAGGTCCCGTCTTTGCTCTTGGGCAACACTGTTGAATCCTTTCCTCACTCTCATGGAAAACGACATCTTTCCAGTATTATCCACATGGAAATACATTGCTGCTCTCTCCCTCTGCTGGATCCTTTCCCCATACGGAACCAATGCTTTCTCTGCCCCGAGGCCAGCAGTTGAGATATCTTAAGGACAAGTCTGCTCTAAATGGAGGCTCTTCCCCAGATTCCTCGCTCTCACTGATGCCCGTCATCACTGCCCTCCTCCCTGCCACCGCAAGCATCGAGTTGGTTCTGCTGCAAGTTTGGTTGCTTGGGGGTTATTGCTTCAGTTAAGGGCGGGATCTAATGTGGTGGTAGGAAGCGTCACAGTGGAGGTACTTATAGACGTGCATTCCTTCTCAGTAGGCAACGCATTGAACCTCCAAGTAATTATCCAGATACTCTGAAGTGCACATGAAAAATAGTACAGTAACAAGTGGCATCAAGGCAATGACTTTGGGCACGCTAGAATGATTTTCATACTATTCATATTTTTTAACCATTCTATTCATTTTAGCTGAAAGCTGCAGCTTATCGCCCAAACATATCAAGTAGAGTACATATGCTATGAACTATTTTGTCATCCTCTGTGAACAATACAATTGTGTCATAAACGAGAGGTGCGTCGGTTGTTGAGTGTTCAAATGTACTTCACATATTAAGTGTCTAGCAAGTAAGAAGCATTTTTCCAGGTGTGCTCTGCCCTCGACCCCTGTGTGTAGTAGATAATCCAAAGCTTGCATGATTCATTAATTATTTTTTATCTGGGTCATCTAACAATTGCTGGGTACATATTATTATGATGAAAGATGTTCATGTTTGACATTTGTAAATGGACTGTGATGACTACTAGTAGCGAATGCACTGCAGTTCATTTTTATGTCCGAAATATCATTCAGTAAATTTACCAACAGAAGTGATGCTGCAGCTTTACTTGGTTCACCTTTCGTCTATGAAAAGCCACTCTTCAACCTGGGCATCGATATTGAGCTGCGTTAAAATTGTATGCTTATTGTATTAAGGCAAGGATAATCATAACCATCTTCTAATTACCAAGGTACCTTTTAAATGTACAACTTTTCCTCAGCCTCCTAGTTCAACCATTGGTTCTCGACGTTTGATCATTTTCCCCTTCTTGTCCTGCCTTGCTAGTAGTGCTGTGGAGCCTCTGGGGAGTGGTAAAAAGGTGGAGGAGGTTGTGTATGTTTTATCACCAGTCAGTGACGTAGACTTGGATACTGTTTGTAAATGGAGATAACCCACCCCTGCTTCTCGTAGAACACCATCCATTGCCAGGAAATGAAAGCCTGGCTCGAATTGTACCAAGACAACTGCACCACCTAGTACAGCAGGTTTGAACAAAGACTACCCATGATAGTCTTCTAGAAAAGCAAGTCGCGGGGAGGGTAAGGTGATTATTTATTTATTTATTTATTTATTTATTTATTTATTTTTCAGGTGCATGCCACCTTGCTTCTATCATAGAAGCAATGCTGACACGACACTAAAGTGTAGTAAAGATTTTTGTTTTCTTGATAGCTGTGTTTCTAAACACTCACATCAATGTAAGAAATAATATCCAATGTATCTACAGAAATAACTTTTTTAAGGTGGTTTATTTTTGGATGTTTGCGCAGGCCAATGGAAGCTCCATGTTCCTCCTAAATAAAAAGTGCTTGTAACCATATTTGCTTATTGACACAGTAATAAGTTTACATAGCTTCAGTTTTTCCTCTTCCTGATTTTCAACTTTCATTGTTTTTTGATAATGTTGTTCCCACTTCATTGTGCGGTGTAAGAGGTAATGCCACTTCCGTTGTACAGTGATTTCCATAAAAACTTAATCTGGTTTTCTTGGTTCTAAAACCAAGATAAACGCAAGTATATACTGGAAGTATCTATTTGAAGATCCAGAAAGCATAGGAAAGGGCAGGAAGGAGCAAGAGCGAGGAACCAAATCAGATTTGCAACCTGCAGTGTTTTATGTGTTTTTTAGTAAGAGAAAATGTTAAAGAAGCTCTAAAGCCATGCCATGCCAGGGCTCTAAAAATATTAATTGGAAGTACCCTGTAAGTGAGTCCGGTAACCAGGGGAGGCTCCTCCGCTAAGACAGAGGAACGTCCCCTGCTGCTTTTTAAGCAGACTGGGAAGGAAAAATAAAATAACAAAACGTTATTGTTAGAAATGGGGTTTTTGTTGGCAGTCAGGTTACCCTCTGTCCAAGCAAGAACCCTCACTCTAGTCAGGGTTAGTCACACACAATCCAAAATTAGCCTGTGCCCACCCTCTGGTAGCTTGGCACGAGCAGTCAGGCTTAACTTGGAAGGCAATGTGTAAAGTATTTGTGCAATAAATCATACAATACCACCATATAGCACCACAGAAATACACCACACAGTGTTTAGAAAAATATATAATATTTATCAGGATAATTGTAGGTCAAAACGAATAAAGTTGCAATGTGAATTTGTAAAGATATCACTGAAAAGTGATATAAAGTGTCTTAAGTCTTTAAAAAGCAAACAAAGTCTCTTTCACGCACAAAGTACCTGCTTTGGAGTGGAAAATCTCCGCAGAGGGCCGCAGAAGAAGAGATGCGTGGAAAAATGGTGTGTGTGTCGATTTCTCCCCAGCACACACAGACTTGCGTCATTATTTTTCACGCGGGGAAGTCGTGCGTCGTTTCCGGCGTGCGGACAGTCTCTTTCTGTGGATCGCAGGGATTACCAGATGTCCCGGGTCTGTGCGTGGATTCTCCTGCTTGTTTTCTGGCTGCGCGTCGTTCTGCGGGGCTGTGCGTTGAAGTTTCGCTCTCACGCAGGCGTCGCGTCGATTTCTCCTCTGGAGGTCGGGCGGCGTTGTCCTTGCGAGGCTGTGCGTCGAAGTTCCGGTCGTCCCGAAGGCGTCGCGTCGATCGGCGTCAGTGTGCGGCGTTTTTCTCGTCGCGAAACAAGCTGTGCGTCGACAATTTCAGCGCACGAAGCGTCCAAGTGAAAAAGAGAAGTCTTTTTGGTCCTGAGACTTCAGGGAACAGGAGGCAAGCTCTAGCCAAGCCCTTGGAGAGCACTTTCACGGCCAGACAAGAGTTCAGCAAGGCAGCAGGCCAACAACAAGGCAGCAGTCCTTTGTAGAAAGCAGACAGGTGAGTCCTTTGAGCAGCCAGGCTGTTCTTCTTGGCAGGATGTAGTTTCTGGTTCAAGTTTCTTCTCCAGCAAGTGTCTGAGGTAGGGCAGAGGCCCTGTTTTATACCCAAAAGTACCTTTGAAGTGGGGGTGACTTCAAAGAGTGGCTAAGAAGTGCACCAGTTCCCCTTTCAGTTCAATCCTGTCTGCCAGGGTCCCAGTAGGGGTGTGGCAGTCCTTTTTGTGAGAGCAGGCCCTCCACCCTCCCAGCCCAGGAAGATCCATTCAAAATGCAGATGTATGCAAGTGAGGCTGAGTACCCCGTGTTTGGGGTGTGTTTGAGTGAATGCACAAGGAGCTGTCAACCAAGCCCAGCCGGACGTGGTTTGTAAGGCACAGAAAGATTTCAGTGCAAAGAAATGCTCACTTTCTAAAAGTGGCATTTCTAGAATAGTAACATTAAATTCGACTTCACCAGTCGGCAGGATTTTGTATTACCATTCTGGCCATACTAAATATGACCTTCCTGCTCCTTTCAGATCAGCAGCTGCCACTTCAACAATTTATGAGGGCAGCCCCAATGTTAGCCTAAGAAGGGAGCAGGCCTCACAGTAGTGTCAAAACGAATTTAGGAGTTTTACACTACCAGGACATATAACTGCACAGATACATGTCCTGCCTTTTACCCACACAGCACCCTGCTCTAGGGGTTACCTAGGGCACACATTAGGGGTGACTTATATGGAGAAAAAGGGGAGTTCTAGGCTTGGCAAGTAATTTTAAATGCCACGTCGAAGTGGCAGTGAACTGCACACACAGGCCTTGCAATGGCAGGCCTGAGGCAAGGTTAAGGGGGCTACTTAAGTGGGTGGCACAACCAGTGCTGCAGGCCCACTAGTAGCATTTAATCTACAGGCCCTAGGCACATATAGTGCACTTTACTAGTGACTTATAAGTAAATTAAATAGTCTAATCAGGTATGATCCAAAGTTACCATGTTTAAAAAGGAGAGAGCATATGCACTTTAGCACTGGTTAGCAGTGGTAAAGTGTGTAGATTCTAAAAGCCAGCAAAACAGGGTCCAAAAAGTGGAGGGAGGCAGGCAAAACGTTAGGGGTGACCACCCTAAGGCATGTCAGGTCTAACATGTCCCCCCCCCCCCCCCAGCTGAAAGTGGGGAGAGCTACCCGACCTCCTGGGAGCTCTCATCGCTAAGGCGGAAGTATCTGGAGAGACCATCAGCATTGGTGTGGTCAACCCATGGGCGATGCTCCACCGTAAAGTCCATCCCCTGTAGGGAAATGGACCATCTCAAGAGTTTTGGATTCTCACCCCTCATCTGCATGAGCCATCTGAGGGGCCTGTGGTCTGTCTGAACCCGGAAGCGAGACACAAACAGGTAGGGTCTTAGCTTCTTCAGTGCCCAGACCACAGCAAATGCTTCTCTCTCAATAGCACTCCACCTTTGTTCCCGTGGTAATAGCCTTCTGCTAATAAAGACTACTGGTTGGTCTGAGCCCTCCTCATTCAGCTGTGCTAGAACAGCCCCTATGCCATGCTCTGAAGCGTCTGTCTGCACAATAAATTCCTGGGAGTAGTCAGGGGCCTTGAGCACGGGGGCCGTGCACATGGCTTCCTTCAGAGAATCAAAGGCCTTCTGACAGGCCTCTGTCCAATTCACCTACCTAGGTTGTTTCTTGGAAGTGAGTTCTGTCAAGGGGGACACAATGGTACCATAGCCCTTGACAAACCTGCGGTAGTATCCAGTGAGGCCCAAAAAGGCTCTCACCTCAGTCTGTGTTCTAGGTGGTTGCCAGGCCTTGATAGTTTCAATCTTGGCCTGGAGTGGCTGCACCCTGCCACCACCTACTAGGTGTCCCAAGTACACCACGGAACCCTGCCCAATCTGGCACTTACTAGCCTTGATAGTCAGGCCTGCCTGTTGCAGAGCCTGAAGCACCTCCTTGAGGTGGAGCAGGTGTTACTCCCAACTGGAACTGTAGACAGCTATGCCGTCCAGGTAAGCTGCACAGAAGGCATCTTTACCAGCTAGGACCCCGTTAACCAACCGTTGGAAGGTAGCAGGGGCCTTTTTTCAGCCCAAATGGCATCACCTGAAATTGGTAATGGCCATCAGGGGTGGAAAAAGCAGATCTTTCTTTAGCCCCCTCAGTCAGGCCAATCTGCCAGTACCTGGAAGTAAGATCGAACGTACTCAGGAACTTGGCAGCGCCTAGCCTGTCAACGAGCTCATCAGCTTGGGGGATGGGGTGAGCATCAGTCCGGGTGACTGAATTGAGACCCCGGTAGTCCACACAGAACCGGAGTTCTGGCTTCGCACCTGGGGCAGTAGCCTTGGGAACCAATACCACAGGGCTGGCCCAGGGACTACTGGATTTCTCAATAACCCCCAAAGTCAACATCTTGGAGACCTCCTCCTTGATTCTGGCCTTCACCTTATCTGACAACCTATACATTTTGTTCTTTACAGGGGGACTGTCACCTGTGTCAATGTCTTGCACACAGAGGTGGGTTAGTCCAGGAGTAAGGGAGAACAGGGGGGGGGAACTGCTCTAACAGCTCATAGCAGTACCCTCTCTGGGTTGGAGTCAGGGAGTCAGAGAGAATGACACCCCTTACTGACCCATCCCTGTCTTTGACAGCGAGGAGGTCGGGGAGAGGTTCACTCTCCTCTTCCATGCCCTCATCTGTGACTAGGAGCATACTGACCTCAGACCTCTCAAAGTGAGGTTTGAGCTGGTTGTGATGGAGGACCCTTAGGGGGCGCCTAGGGGTCTTGAGGTCCACTAGGTAAGTGGCCTCCCCTTTACGCTCCTTGATCTCAAAGGGGCCAGTCCAGCGGTCCTGGAGAGCCCTGGGCTCTACTGGCTCCATCACCCAAACTTTGTCGCCAGGTGAGAACTCAACTAGAGTGGCCTTCTGGTCATACCACTCCTTCAGCACCTCTTGACTGGCCTCGAGGTTACTCTGGGCCTGCTTCCAGAAGCGTTGGGTTTGTTTGCGGAGGGCCAGCATGTAGCTGACCACATCCTGGGGAGGGGCCTGGGAGCTTTCTCCCCGCCCTCCTTAACAATGCTTAGGGGTCCCCTGATGGGGTGACCATAGAGAATCTCAAAGGGGCTGAACCCCACCCCTTCCTGGGGCACCTCTCTATAAGCAAACAGGCAGGGTAAGAGGACGTCCCACTAACCCCTCATGGCCTCAGTCAGGCCACCAATCATGCCTTTCAGGGTCTGGTTGAATCTCTCAACAAGCCCATTGGTTTGAGGATGATAAAGGGTGGTAAACCGGTAGGTCACCCCACACTCATCCCACAGGGTCTTCATGTATGCAGACATGAAGTTTGTGCCCCTGTCAAACACGACCTCCTTAGGGAATCCCACACGGGTAAATATTCTCAACAGGGCTCTGGTCACCACCTGTGCAGCCCCTATTCTCAGAGGGATTGCCTCTGGATAGCGGGTGGCATGGTCCACCAAAACCAGGATAAACCTGTTGCCCAAGGCAGTTTTGGGGTACCAACAATGTCGATGCTAACGACTGGGAGTGCGAGCAGGGGAGCTTTAAGCAGTTTCCCTGCCTTCCCACTAGCCTGGCAGGTGGGGCAAGCTCTGCAGAAGTTATCTGAGGCTTTCCTCATTCTGGGCAAATTAAAGTGGGTGTCAAGCCTGTCAAAGGTCTTGTCTTGGCCCAGGTGCCCTGCCAGGGGAATGTCGTGAGCCAGGCCTAGTAGGAATTTCCTGTAACACTGGAGGACCACCAGCACACGCTGTGCCCCAGGACCTGGAATCCTACGCTCAGTGTAAAGGAGATCATTCTCCCAGTAAATATGGTGAGCACCAGAGGTGTCACCTGCTGCGTGGTCTGTGGCCTGCTTCCTCAGACCCTCAAGGGTGGGTCATTCTTTCTGCGCCTTGCAGAATGCTTCCCTGGTTGCCCCCCCCCCCCTTCTACTTGTCAGCCAGCAAGTTCAGGTAGGTTACCCAGGGCAGCTATGTCCTTCCCGGTTGGCTCAGGGGCCTCCTCCTCCTCAGGGGCCTCCTCTACCACTGTGGGAACATTGGAGGCGGGTTTCCCGTGCCCCTCCCTTTTGGCAGCTGTCTGGGCCATCTTTCCAGGTTCCCTTGACTCCCTTCCCGGGCAGCCATGGACCGTGTGGTCATGCAGACCCACTCGGGTAACCATAACATCTCCAGGTGAGATCTGAGCTATACTTCTTTCCAAGCAGTATGCTCAAGATCATTGCCTAACAGACAATCTACAGGCATGGCAGGACTCACAGCTACTTTGAGTACCATAGACGACCCCCCCCCCCCCCCCACTCAAAGGGAACCAGAGCCACTGGTAGGTGACTCTCACGATTGTCAGCGACTATGACCTGGTGGAATGTATTAGGGACTATCTGCTCTGTTGACACCAGCTGACTCTGGATAGTAGTTATACTGGCTCCTGTGTCACGCAGAGCCTCCACCTTCTGCCCATTAATGGTGACCCACTGCCTGTACTTGGAACTGTCAACCAAGCCCAGCCAGACGTGGATTGTGAGGCACAGAAAGATTTAAGTGCAAAGAAATGCTCACTTTCTAAAAGTGGCATTTCTAGAATAGTAATATTAAATCCGACTTCAGCAGTCAGCAGGATGTTGTATTACCATTCTGGCCATACTAAATATGACCTTCCTGCTCCTTTCAGATCAGCAGCTGCCACTTCAACAATGTATGAGGGCAGCCCCAATGTTAGCCTATGAAGGGAGCAGGCCGCACAGTAGTGTCAAAACAAATTTAGGAGTTTTACACTACCAGGACATATGACAGCACAGGTACATGTCCTGCCTTTTACCCACACAGCACCCTGCTCTAGGGGTTACCTAGGGCACACATTAGGAGTGACTTATATGTAGAAAAAGGGGAGTTCTAGGCTTGGCAAGTACTTTTAAGTGCCAAGTCGAAGTGGCAGTGAAACTGCACACACAGGCCTTGCAATGGCAGGCCTGAGACCAGGTTAAGGGGGCTACTTAAGTGGGTGGCACAACCAGTGCAACGTAGAGAGATCTTCAGCTTGCTCCAAGCAATGAAACACTTCTCTGTGAACTGCTTCTTTCTGGAATTCCCATGTCTTGTACTGTTATCTCCACGCTCCCTGCAAATTCTCTTCATTATAAGGGGGGATTTGTTGCATCATGGTGCTAAAGAAACTCACACTGGCTTCTCTCCTTGTGCCTTGTCTGTAGGCTGTGACATTTCTGGACCTGGAACACAGGGTCCTTGGTTCAGGTATGGGTATACTGGCTGCCACTTGTGGGGGGCAGGGTGGGGGTGGGAGGGGCAGGGCATTCAGCATAATCCAGAGGTATTTCCTGGCTAAAAAAATGCACGGCTAATTTGAACTTGAATCAATAAACCAGTGGTGAGTAGATGATCTGAACTTTGGATAAGGTCCTTGAACGAATGTTATTTCTACTTTCTACTTTGAGAAAACTGAATTTATATATCTGTATTTTTGCAGTAGAGCCAGTGTTGTTTAAAGTTGGTAAGGGGTGGAAAGTTCAAAATGCATTGTTATCTGAAAGCCCTTCTACTTTTTGACCATAGCTGTTCAGCATCTCCCTGACTTGCTTTGATTTTACTGATTTCTGCCTCTGGCAACAGATTAGGTAGTTGTAAAGTAGGTTTAGCCACAATTTAGCTGAAAGCCTGTAGGTTCCAGTTGCATAACTGCAATCAATCACCTCCTCTGGCATCAAGGTGTACCATCTTTAATCCATCGTACACCTTGGCGCCAGAGGAGGTAAAAGAGAATTAAACTAAGAAGGTGGGCGGCACTCTGTATTATGAAGCTAAATGCGGTCAAGGAAGGCCTCAATATGGATAATGAATTACATTACTTTCTTGGTGATTGACTGCAATTATGAAATTGTGTATTTCTTGGTACTGGATGTTTATTGTGGAACTTATTTTAATCATGAGTTTACACTGTATGATGAGACCGTGGACTTGCCAAGGGATGTGACAGTACTATAATTGGATTGATGTTGTAGCATAGATGTAGCACTTGCAAGTAGAGTTGTGGTTACCATGACTACATTACTACTTTACCTGTTGACATGGTTATAATATGTAACACTTTGATGAATCATTGTGACTACTTTGACACCCATCAATATGAATATTGCTTTCATTACACTAGATCTTATACTCTCTGTTCGTTCCCCTTCCCGTTTTGGTTAGGGAATGATTTTTTAGTAAAGGCTCTTATCTTTACCGTATTGGGTTTTACTATAAAGTGTATAGATTATTTTAGGTCATGACCTCAAACTCTGAAATGACATAACTTATTCGAGAAATGTTGATTTGTAATATATCTTGACATAACATGGATATTCTTAATACGTCATTATATTCTTCTAAATATAGATATTTGAGTCTCCGATTACAATTTTAAAAAATAAATACAAGCTAGCGGCTTAAACTTTACTAGGTGCCCGATGCATACATTATGCACTTTTGAACAATTAGTGTTTAGTTTGCATTAATACTCCCTTTAGATGTGGCATGGTTTTAGATTGCTGATATAGTTGTGCGGTACTAAGCATGGAAACTAGTCCTTTCTCTAACAAGTTTGTGACCTAGTCCTTATTTTTAATGATTATAAACACTACTTCAAGATGGCGCGGTCATGGAACACCGATATGGATCCTGTTACATGAGACAGGAGTACTCTCCAAACGAGTAGGATCGTTTTAGTCCAGTATGGGCGGAAAAATATGCGCTTGTACTATTCAGCATTTTTTTTGTAGTAGCCTTATGAAATTTAAGTAGGCTAAATTTTATAGTAATTTTGGAGTTGGTTGCGGGTAATTGCTCGCGTATTGTGTATGACTGTTGGCGTGGTAGTACTGCATAGTAGTTAGTTATACAAGAGGAACAAGTTTTTTTGTGGGTTATGACAAGTTAATATGTACTTGGTAAATATTTCATAGATTATGAATCGGAGGCAATACTATTACTAATAATTACATCTTTTGACGGTTATTTTGTTGCTTTATGGATGAGTAATTACACATGATGGACTTTTAGTTATTGTTTTCTTCCAGAATTCCAATAATGCATGCAATTGAACTTGTATTGAGTTGTGCTGCCGATACATGGTTAGTTGAGCGCTTAGTATACCAATTATCCTTTCACTTGTGTTAACTGGAAGGTTTTTTTTTTTTTCTTCCTGATCTTTTGTGAATCTTTTGATGGGTGCCAATTGTTAGCGCTATGTTCCTACACTATTTGCGTGTTCTATCTTATGATGTACGCTTGAACTATGACATTTAACATATTGAAGGGTCACTTACTTGACCTACTGATTTTGGTGTAATAATGTCTTGGATTCTGTGGTGTGTGTGTGTTTTTTTTTTTTTTTTTTTGTCTTTTACTCTCATTTTCCGTTTTGCACTGGTGTGGTGATTTTAGTCAAATTGACTTTGGTATGGCTCAATGTGTATTTATTCCCACACCGAGGATTATTTATCTACAGCTTTCCAGTCGAAGGTGCATTGTTGGTTGTAAAGAGCTTTTCTAATGAAATATTTCTTCATTTGTGTTTGCATTCATGCTGCAGCTTTTTGCTTTAAATTTGATAGTCCATAATGTACTTAGCTCTGTCCTTGTTTGCGTTGCTGCAGATGATCTGCTAGTGGTAAATTTGCATTTTGAACTCATTGGAGTTGAGATACTGAATCAGATTTATTTTTTATTTTTTATTTTTTACTTCAAGTCTAGTAAGTTTAAGTTCTGGCAGTTTGGATCAGAATTCCAACACCCTTGAACTTGCTTCCATCAATTATAGTAAAGGATGATGTGCTTGCAGTAAAGTACTATAGATTGTTTTTTGCAACACAAGTACTCTCAAGTAAACACAAGAATTACTAAAAGCAGCACCAAAATATCTTTAAGCATTCACCTTCCAGGCTTGGATCCATGTAGTGATTTGTTTTCTTCACAGCACGTGAAAAAGAAAAACAGGATGAAGAAGTTAGAACCTGGGCTCTAGCAATGTGGCTTTGAAAGCTTTGAGGCCTGCTGATTTTATTTCTACAATGTAAAAGAGACAGAGTGACAATCAGTTAATTTACTCCCCACTTGGGAGTAAAGATGTAAAAAATCTTAACCTCACTAAATTTTCTTTTTAAAATTATAGATAGCTGGTGGCAAATGTGAAATTATTGCATTTCTCTATATTGACGAATGCATCCCTTTCAAAACTAAACCCTGAAATGTTAAGTGAAAGATGGACTTACTCACACAACAGCCGGGTTCCATTCTAAAACCCAACCAGAATGCTACCATTATGTATTGATGACCAAACTTCCCCGGTGGCCATATTCCTAATATTGTCATTGGAATTTTACAGCATTTCTAATTTGTCACACACTGGTCAGGCTTTATGCCTACTGTAATGTGTGTTTTGTGTTAACACCTAACCTGGACTGATTCCACTTGCTCCTTTCACATGGAGTGCTGAAAAAAAATCAAGTCTTTCTAGTTTTGGTCACTAGTAACCTTTTTTTTTTTTTTTTTAAATTTTGTTTTTTAATTTATTTTATTAAGGTTTCAAGCATTGAACTTTGTAGTAAGGCTCTATAAATCTGTCTAATATCAAGACCTTGGAGTCCTTTAAAATAGGTTATATGTGAGAGAAGCGAAAAAATAGAACATTTAAACTTTAAATTGCTGCAATATTTAACCATGGTTTTCAGCCAAATTATGAGAGGTTGGTGCCCAAATTAAAAACTGGGTGCAGTAAAATGGAGACCATTCTTTTCGGTATGAGAGTCTCTTTTCTTTTCCCTGACCATAGCTCAGACACCCAAAGTACAAGCATGGAAAGTGAATTATAGCTTGGTCCTGCATATCAGTATTAATTACTTACATCCCAATCAAGTGGAGACATTTATATAGCCGTTGTTGTACACCCAACCATCTGTCACTTGGATTGGTTGTATGCATATACATATATTCAAATGTGCTTATTTTTGTTTTCTTTCCCTTACAGGTTTTCAATGAAATCTACCCAGTGTGGACATACTCCTATTTAGTGCTGCTGTTTCCAGTATTCTTAGCAACAGACTACCTTCGTTATAAACCTGTCATTATTTTGCAAGGTTTGAGTTTCATAATCACCTGGTTCATGCTCCTGTATGCCAAAGGGGTGCTGGCGATTCAGTTCCTGGAGTTTTTCTATGGTGTCACCACAGCTGCAGAGGTTGCCTACTATTCGTACATCTATAGTGTTGTGGATCACAACATGTACCAGAAGGTCACCAGCTATTGCCGAACTGCCACCCTTGCAGGCTTCACAGTGGGGTCGGTCACAGGGCAACTGCTGGTATCCGTGGCTGGATGGTCACTCTACAGCTTGAATGTCATATCTCTAACATGTGTTTCAGTGGCCTTTGCCACAGCCTGGTTTCTGCCAATGCCACAGAAGAGCCTCTTCTTTCATCAGCAATCCAGTAGCCACATCAATAAAGCAATGAGGGCTGTGGAAGTTACTGATGAAGAGATTGAGGACATTGCCAAAACACAAACTCTTCGCCAGTGGGAAGAAGCGGAGTCAAAAGTTCCACTAAACAGTGAAGCACAACTCATTGGTGAACAGGTAGGTGCTGATGTGCCACAGAATTAAAAAAGAAACATGTTGCAAATTCTAATATGTGGAATGCAGTACTTTACTTTGTAGCTTAAGTATAGTTATATGGTGATGTATGTATCTGTATATCTTTCCCTCTCTGTGTATTGTGTGTGTATATATATATCGGTTAAAGCACTTTCTCAATCCAGAAAGGGAAAACCGGACACCATGGCCACATTGTGAGCAAGGCTACTGCCGAAATGCGTCAATAAATGTAAGATTGCATGGCCATGGTGTCCGGTTTTCCTTTTCTGGATTGAGAAATTGCTTTAACCGAGATTTTTTGGGCTCCTGGGACCCGCACCGGACCGCTTGAGAATCCGCCTCGACACTTTACCAGGACAGTGTATGTATGTATGTGTGTATGTATGTGTATGTATATATTCACTCAAAAAAACAAAGGTTACAGTGATGTTATAGTTGGGACTAGAATTTATTTGCACAAAAACATAGAAATTCACCAGTTAAGGTTAGTTATCTCAAGTAACTATAACTCATGCCCTAAGGTTACTATAACTCGCACCCCACCATGCAAAGTTTTTTTTTTTTCATCAAATTGTACTGCAGATATTACATTGATAATATTGATGTTATCAAAGATGTCATGAGTGCCGTAATTTGTGGGGTAATTAGCAGTGCATGGCAAGGGTATGAGTTATTTTTACCTTAGGGCAAAAGTTATAGTTACTTGCGATACGTATATCTGGTGAATTTGTTTTTGAACTGTAAATTCTGAACCTAACTATAACGTCCCTGTAACTTTTATTATTTTTTATTTTTTCCCTTCTTCTTCTTCAGTGAATTTGTTTAACGCACGGTTTTAATTTTCATTATTATACGTTAATCCAACCACTGCTACGCACGGCTGGCGGTCTGTGGCCAGGTCCTGCAGCCACCCCGCTGGAGATTTTAGCACCAATTTAAAAGAAAAGTGTATTTCTCGTTTAAAATTAGTGAGATCATCTTTCAGTATGATCCTTTCAACTTTTTGAAGGTTAAAAATCAATCAATTAAAGAAGGGAAAAGACCACAGACACACCTGGAGTAGAACACTCAGTTTTCAGCGTGATGGTCTGTGACTTCAACCATTACACCACAGGTGACTCCTTATCCCTTATGCTCTAAATAGCAGCTCCCTGCTTGCGGGAGCAATGTTTTTATTCCGTTCCCTGCGCACATATTTGCATGCAGGGAAACAGATTAAAACTTCTGTTTCTGGAAGTGAGAGCTGATTAACAGCTCTCACTTTCAGAAAGTTAAGTATTTTCTCTGACTTGGTGGAAGCTGTCAAAGTTCCCGCTAAGTCAGGGCAAACAGCTATATCCCGGGGGTGGGCACCTGAGGACATAGCAGGAGCCAGCCCTGCAGGGTGACGGAACCCAGGGCCATCAGTGGCTCCTCAAGGGGTGGGCCTCTGGCCCCCCTCCAAAGTGTATTGCCCCGGGAAGGCGGTGGTTCCTGGGGCTGTGGTGTGGGGCACGCTGCCTCCCACATTGCATTTGATTAAGGCCCCAATTGGGTGGGCACGACCCCCCCCCCCCCCCCCCCCCACATTGAATTTGATTAAAGCCCCAGGGATGTGGCAGTCCCAGGGCTGCGCGGCCACCCGCACTCGGTTTGATTAAAGCCCCAGGGAGGTGGCGGTCCCTGGGGAGGTGGGTGGGATGGGGGTGGCAGGCTGCCGCCCGTTACAGTTGTTTAAATCCCCGTGGAGGTCCTGTGAGCTGTATTCCATTGTATATTTGTTCCAGGAGGATGACGATTCCCAGCCCCCCCCCACCCCCCGCATTCCATTAAAAAAAAATGGCCCTGGGGTGGATGGCGGTCCCCGGGGCAAGAGAGGGCAGGGGAAGGGGGGGGGGTACCACTCCCCCCACAATAAAATGACAATACCACCCGGGACTTGGCCCACCCAGGGGCTTCAGAAATAACAAATGTAGGAGCCCACACTCGTGTTGTGGGTGTTTTTTTTTTTTTTTTTTTTTTTTTTTTTTTTTTGCCTAATCTGCCTCGACTCGCGGCTGGGGATTACGACCTTGTTCTCTGCTAAAAGGGTGCCGGGGGCCCCTGGCCAGAACCATTGCAATGTTCACTGTATGCTTTGCAGACAGTGAACATTGTGAGAGAGCTTGTGCACCCTGCAGGCTACAGCAGTGCCGCAGGCTTGATTACGAGCCGGAGACTATGCTGTAGCCTGTTTTCCCCTGGCCCGTGGGCCGAAACTCTGGTTTCTGCCTGCTGACCTAACTGGAAACTCTTAAATCCAGGGGGGAGGCTGCTGCATTGGCACCGGTGACCCTGTCAGGAGTTTGGCAGACAGACCTTTCCGTCCTCCAAACTCTAAATCGGGCCCAAAGTCTTTTGCCAGTTTTACAGCAAAACCTTAAAGCATAGATTTGACACTGTCATCCTCTCCGAGCTGTAGAATGACCAAAGCCATTTACCACTTTAGGCCCAATATTACAGCTTTGAACTGGTAAAATACCACCCAAGCCAACCTGAAATGAGTAAAAGCAACCAGACACATGTTTCACTCTCATTAGAGCTTGTCAGAGGGGTTTAGCTTTGTCCAGACACAAGGGAGCACCCAGTAGATGTCAAAACAAAGCCCTTTCAGGGTTAGAGTGATGCATAAAGTTTGCAAAAAAAGACGAAAGAACTTTGGGTAATTCCCAAGTTTAAGTGGAGAGCAGCTCCAGTAAGGAGCACCCTGCAACTCCAGCGACACTCTATATTTGCTTGCCTCAAATATATGTTTATCTAGCAAAGTTTTTAAGCATAGGATCATCACAGTGCTATGCGCGCCAAGATAGATAGGGACGAATGGATAACATACATTTGAGGTGAGCAAATCTAGTGTGTCGCTGGTGTTGCAGGGTGATCCTTACTGGAGCTGCTCTTCACCTAAACTTTGGAACTACCCAGAGTTCTCTTCCTTTTTTTTTTTTTTTTTTTTTTTTTTTTTTTTTTTTTTTTTTTTTGTGTGTGTGTATATTCTGTCTGCCTTTGTTGATACCTATATTTATTGTGTTGCCATTGGTAGCTAAAGATGAAATGACTCTGGAAGGGTGGTGATTTTCTGACATTGCTGGGCAGTGCATGGATAAGCTTGAAGGCTACTGTGGTGTTACGGAGGTTCTTTCAGGCATATGCCCATGATTGAGTGGCCAATTTCCTAATTTCTATTTTTTCAAAGACTTCTGCTTTCTGAAAGGAGGTGCCTCTTCTTACTTAGACAGAGCAAGAAAATTGTTGCAATTTACTTGTATTTCACAAACCTCACCCCATTCCAAATATAAAGCTCTGATTGTGTTTCTTTTGTTGCATCCACTGCATTGGTCCACAGTTGGGAATGAAACTCCTTGTTGTGCAAGCTTTTTGAGCAGACACTAGGCCTCGATTAGATAATAGCACCTTAAGTTTGGTCTATTTAGTTCCGAGATTAAACCTTCAGGTTGTTCCCTTTACAAAATAATTCCGCTAGTTGAAACTTTAATAGAAACGAAAATAGAGAGAAACCTTCTTGAATTCCTCTCGTGGTTGGTGCTGCTTTGCCTATTTCAGTCTAGTTGCAGAGGAACCGCTTTGCCGCCTTTCTTCCACGTGCAAAGTATGTGTTGTTAAGGAACTTGTATTTATAACCATTACGTGCATGCAAATTTGCAGCACTGTAATTGCATGTTCACCTTGCAAGATAACTATAGAAGTACTCTGAGGGTGTTGGCTTGAGGCTTAAGTTCCCGCTCTTCGTTTCACAGATACTGACACCTTTCCCTTACCTCTGCTCGGATATTTTTGGCAGCTGCTGTGTCTGCAACTGCACCTCCTTCAGTCTGGAGACTGAACAGACTGCCCCAACATCATCGGTAAACTGAATACCACACATGTGGTAATGGTAGCAACTAAGCGTCACAACCTTTAGAAACCGCAGCTATAAAAACTCCCTCCCTCTTTCTTGTCAATCCCAAATCAAGTGGAAACGGGAGATTGTCACAGTTCTGTGACGTGCGGTTAGACTGCATCGTTGTATTTTTTCCGCAGATGCAGTCTGCCAGTGAAAACCTGTCTGAAAATGTCCACAGAAAAGTGCTTTGAGTGTGGAAAAACGCACTTCCAGAATTCAGTGCATTCTCGCCAATCTCTGGGATTACAGATCCCATAATATCAGTAATTCAAGATGCAGTGTTACGCTTCTGAGGACCTAGTAAGCAGAGCCTTGGTGTTTAGTTCTGTAGTTGTGTTTGGGAGTTATCGCTGTGATGAAGCTGACTTGCTTTTCCAGTATTTGAGATTTAAATATGGAGCATACGACCAGTTCCTGGCGTCAGCGCCTTGCTCGCTTTGTGGTTATTGAGATAAGGACATTGGAAATCTTGCCCCATTGTTGTCGGTCCTTGTATCGTATGAATTTACTCTTCTACATCCTTAATATAACCTCTCTTCCTGGAATTCCAGAATTCGTTTCCTAAATCTTCCTTCGCAGCCCACTGCATGCCCTTCACCAGTTCTCTTTCTAGTGGAAACTTAGAACTCAGAATGATTCTCCAGATACTG
This sequence comes from Pleurodeles waltl, assembly GCF_031143425.1. Classification (NCBI taxonomy): domain Eukaryota; kingdom Metazoa; phylum Chordata; class Amphibia; order Caudata; family Salamandridae; genus Pleurodeles; species Pleurodeles waltl. Next base: position 319,822,046 of record NC_090447.1, on the reverse strand, counting down.
CCCCATTTGATTGGACCAGCTGTCTGTCTGTCTGTCTCTGTCTGTCTGTCTGTCTGTCTGTTGGTTGTGTGTTTGTTCTTGTGTTGAAAATTCCAGAAGCCGGGAGGAACTTGCTGCTGCTTATAAAGGAGTACAGTTAACTGCCATGGACAGCAAAGGGTTGCTTGTTTTGGCCGCTTGTTGGTCTACCCAGACTTCAGCATCCTTTGTTATTCTGTCACTGGTGGTTTGATTAATATTATGGAGTTGCATTCCGGTCATATTAATGTAAGTTCTGTGGTTTGTGTGCTTGTTTTCTAATCACTTGAAATGTAACATAACTAACTCATAAAAACCTCCATAGAGTAATAGGACCAATGCAGAGTAATCATAATTACAAGATCTTCTCAGTGGCAGGAATTACTTTACCGCAGCTCATTCATTTCCATTCCTGCTAACCACCACTGGTGTGCCTGGTTCTTGATGTGCTGACCATTTTGACCATCTTGTTTATTGCTCTTGCTAATAAGGTCATCCGTGTTGAATAATCCCGCTTTGACTGAGATCCTTTAACTCAATCTTTAAAAAAATGTGGGAGTTTTTATTTTCACTACATTTGTTTCTGTGAGTTCAAGTGTATACTTAGTCTGCCCTTTTCTGCTTTCAAGATTTAATTCACAACACTAACGGATATTAACTATGGCAGTTGATAGGCAGCAACATAATTATAGTTCAGTTTCTAAATATTAAAGACGGAATTCCTACTACTTGTGCCAGACATTACCCTGGCATTTAGCGGTTTTAATCTGTGTGTTGGATGCCAAGAAAGACATTCTCTACTGCTTAATCGTAGCATGTGCACGTGGGTTTAACTCCTGTTCTTGAAAGCATTAAACCAGCTGAAGGTCTCTTAAATATGTGGTTAACCTCGCTTTTAGAAACTGGAAGGACCCCACACAGTGTACCAAACATGGCCGCTATATATGCCCTAAAATTGCAGAATTCCTGTGACTAATTCTAGAGACACATTCTTAAAGTGTAATCTGTTGTATTGCATTGTTTGGCTTCAGAATGTGTGCAAAAGCAACGCTTCTCCATTGGATAGAAACGTAAACCAGCATTTGCAATGCAATGGGTCTGGTGTTTGCTTGAGTTAGAGCTATTAGCGTTGTAAATTCCTAACTGGAGTTTTCTTGCCACATACATTGAAAATGAAAAATAAAACGGTTAATGTAAGCATGCCGTTTCAAAGCACCACGGCTCCCATGAGCGCGAAGGAGAGACGCAAAAGGAAAAAGAAGTTCGCTTGCCATCAAACGTATCAACAAAGGTGCAATTATCCCTTTAGCGAGGTTGATGGCCAAGGTCGTAACAAAACTCCCCAAGGAGGGGCAAAGGTAAAGCATTTACCAATGATAACAAAGGAGCTGTGAAAGGCAAGCCCATGAACGAGTGATAGTGATGGGCATGCAATGGGCGTGGTTAAAAGCCCACAGATAGATTACAACAGGCCAGAGCACTTGGGCGCCCGACCTACAAATGTACTGAAGACATCATCCAACTATAGAAATGCATGGCATCATAATTTGCCTTAATCATCTGTGTGAGAGGCCAGAAGCCTGGGTTCTGCAGGGTAGCATCGATAGTGTGTGTCCGTGGGGTGCGTTATTTATTTCTGCTTGTTCAGTGAGCCAGATACTTCAGCCGTCTAATTGTCCTATAAGAAAACAATTCTCACATTGATTGCCATACAGTGAGTTGACTGTCCGCATTCACATGATACCAGATCTTGGATAATAGCATCTCTGATTATGCTAGAGCTCATGTTAAAGCAGGGTTTGGAGTCTAGCATGGCTGTGGTTGTGCCATGTTTCTGCAAATCTACAAACAGGGGCTGGAAGTAGGTGGGACGTGGATGTTCCAGGGTTGGCATGCTGTACGCACCCGCATGCTTAAGGTATTGCTCTGTAGCCTACTCATACCACAGGGAAAAGTTGGAAATGTACTACTTACAAGGGTAGGAGGAAAACCCTTTTCCAAGGTGGGAAAAATGGGGGTTTAAAGAAAGTGAATTTGCAGATTTTCACATGAGCAAGTATACACATATGTATATTAGTTCATGTAAAAATGGTGGAAGTTACAAACGTTTGCAAAGAGATTGGTTTCATAAACTCTTAAATTTGTGAATCTTTATCAGTGCACATATCTTCACATGCACTTTTGCGACCGTTTCAGAATCGGCCCCCTCATTTTTTCATATTGCCTGTAATGGATTTGCACCAGTTCTCCACTGTTACAGTTTTTACTCCACCCAGTGTCAGTAATGCAAGCTTATCTCACTCCATTTCCTTAGAGCGATCACCCAAACAGTGAAGGCTTTTGCAGTAATGAATCATACATACAGTTTGGAGCAGATTACACGTATGGATAGATATCTTGCCTCAGGGGCAGACAGTCCTCTTTAACGGATCCATACTGCAGCACTATATACTGGAAAATAAATGGTTTGTACAATAGGTGGTTGGGCCTGCATGTCCAGTAGACTAAACACAATGGCCTGTTGTCCCTGACTCCAAACAATATGTCCTGGGTGTGGGAAATCCACACGGTGTAGTAGTCCACAATATGTGAACACATCCAAGGGCATAAGCAGCTCTCTTCCTAAACTGTTGGTGACTCTCACATGCAGGGCCATTTGAGTTATGCAACTCTACAGCATTTTCTGCATAATTAAGGATTTTCCGCATTTGCCATATAATTCATTATCGGCTGCATAATCTGCAGATTTTTCCCTAAAAATTGTTTCTAACTCGAAAGGCATCAAAAGTTTCTCAAACGTGGCAACACATATCCTTGTACAGAGAAAACCCCTTCACAAAGGTAGACTGGTCATCTTTCAATTGCTATTGCTTTATTTGACTGTTAAACTGGTACCAGTAAGGTGAATTATTTGGCCAGACAGTGTTACCGTGAGTAAGAATGACAAAAAAATGAAGTAACAAAAAGCACAAAATGTGCCAGTCTACAATGTATAATTTGCCTTTTCTTGCTGCTAAATTTAGTCAACCATGCCGCATAATTTGGTTCCTCCGTGACCCAAAATTCCACTTCCCATGCTCGTAAAGATCCTATCTAACTATCCCAAGGAGCATTCAACAGCTGTCTCAGAACTGAGCAGAATCGCTGGGTTATGTCCTAGGAGCACCAGAAGTGAGTATTTTGTTATTTCCCAACTGGCCACACTAATTCATACCAAGATCCTACCAGGTCAATATCACCTTGTCTTAGAGACATTCTAATTGTTAGTACCTTCTTTGCCCCTATCTATCCTACTGTGTTCTGCAACCACATGACATTTCTATTATGGCTGTGAAACCAATAAGTTATGAAGCAGGCCTGCGCTGCATAAAAATCCCATTCTGAATCCAGGACAGTGAATCCTTCGATATTGTGAGGTAAGGTATTTCTCAAAGGATCAGATAACCATTCCTCTCATCACCTTTTGTGTGTTTGATGTAATGCCCTAAGTGGGAAGGGTATACTTAGATGTGGGTCCAGTGCTTACTGTGCCACAGAAACCAAGCTACACCTGACTGAAGAGTCCCTGGTCAGGGCAAAACCAGTCTTGAGTTGCTTGTTTTCTTTGTTTTAGAGAATACCTACTCTGGCAGTAGGGACTGAGCTGTGCCTGTTGAAGCAGAGTCCACACTGATTCACATATGACATGGTCCAAACTTATGTTGCATGGTGGGCAAAAGAACAATTGGCTACCCCAATCAATTGCCAGTGGTTAAACTTATTGCAAGCATTCCCACCATCACGTTTTTGTGTTTTATCCTGTGTCCACAAATTCCCTGTGTGACTGAACTAGATGATTTAATAGAATATTGGTGAGGAGTGGAAGCTTAGATCTGCTGTTTCCTAAAGGCCTAACATGAAATAAATAACTTACCTCCTACATGAGTGTCCCCAGGCTCTTGTAGGAAGATGCTTCCCTCCAATTTAAACATATCCGCAATGACTTGCTATGGTCCTTTGTGAAAATGCAGCAAGGCTCTTTAGGCCTCTAAAAATCTATTCACCCACTGCAATGGCGAGTCATATTTTATCAGGTCGAGCTCTTTTTAGGACCTACTCTCCCCTTCTGGCAAGTTGACACTGAACAGGTGTTCTGTTCAGTCAGAAAGTGGAGGAGCAATAAAGATGCATATTTAAATCGTGTTACATTTACTCTGTGTTCAGAGACCGAGATCAAAAGTAAATCAGTCTTTTTAACTTCTGACTACAGAGTTCCAGGATTGTTTAAGGTGAACTGTTTGACCTGCTGTAAAAAGTGTGAAATAACAGGCTGTAGTGTGTCAGTTATTTAAATGTTGTGTGTTAGGGAAAACCTTTGTCAATGGACAAACATTTCAAAATATATCTCCGTAGTTGTGAAAGCCAATTTGTTTGTACTTGTGTGATGAAAACATATTTTAATAGGATGAAAACAAATCAGGACATTTTACTTAGTGATGTGTCAATGCTTATTATTTTCTGAAACCAAATTGTCAGATTATTGTTAATACACTATGTAGATTTACCAGTAAAGCTGCAAGTTATCGGACATCGGAAGGGTTTTGGACATATCTTGGAAATGTACTGTCTGTAAATTACAGTGTGCTACCACATCATGCTTCAGTAATATATATTTTAAAAGTGTTTAAACACAAACTGAGAAACACTCCAGCCCTGATGGCAGTGCTATTAGTAACTAAGAGACAAGTGATGGATAGTGTGTACCCTATATGTGGGCTAGATTCTTATTATACATGGAGCAAATGTTTAGCCTATTTAATTAAACAAAAGAGCTTTTTGTACAGCAGAAATGCTGAACTCGCATATCTGATGGTGCATTCATATGAGAGAATGGAAAAAAGGCAGCTCTGTAAAATAAATTATTTGCTTAGGGTCACACAATTTGAGACCCGTTCACGGGTCAAGTACATTACAGTTAGGTCAAGCAGATTATTTAAGTTATTCGACCTGCAGATCTAGTAACATTTTTAGGATTGTTCGAGGCCTGACTCGGTGGCAGTTAGGAGCTATTTCTTGCAGAGTACAACACCTGTTGTGAGAAGGATGATGGATATGTGTATATGGTGGACTAGTCTGGGGCCTCCACCTTCAAATTTATTGACAGGCGGTGTCCGCTGAAGCTGCTGGGCAGGAGGAACCTATCAAGCAGGGTGGAGTAAGGTCTGGCAAGGACAATGAGCTGCCTGAGGGGAATGCTAAACTGAGATGATGTATCCCAAAGTATAGTCCTAGGCGTAAGGACAGTGGTATAGGGGTCAGTGTTAAATAGACGGTGCTGTGGAAGTAATGGGAAGAAGCAGGAAATATCATTTACAGTAAACATAGCTATTAAATGATGAATGGACGTTTAGACAGTAATACATTCAAGGACGAGGGTGACAGAAGGCGAAGTGTTGATGAGTGTTCAGTATGATTTCTCAATTAAGGTGAATGCAATCAGGCTGGTTCAAGCTTTTGGAGGGTCCTGTGTGTCTGGTTGGTGTAAATGTACTCTTAACGGTTGCACATAGCTAAGTTTGAATTCAGTTATCATGTACTGGGCTCATGTCACCTAGGGGCCTAGTCATGCTTGACGAGGGACAAGCTCTGCTTGCATAACCTTAGGGGCATGTGCTATGTGAGAATCAGAAACTCTGAGTGCATGAAGCCTGACAAGGTTTTAAGAGGACCATTAAGGTTTCTAATGGTGACCAGAGGAAATGTAATGTTTTCTGCTAGTCCTGTGGGCAAGGCAGTGGGTGCAGTTCTTGTAACAATGCACAGCATCAAGTAAATAGGGATTTTCCTCTCTGGTGCGAGGCAGTTATTGCTGGAGGAAGGGAGCGTGGTGTTTGGGGTAATAGCTGTTCAACTTTCTCATGAGAGGGCTCCACCAATGTCTTCAATTCACATCCTGGGTGCCTGAGTGAAGGCACTGGCTAAGTACACTTGAACATAATGATGGACAGTGGTAAACTGGCGTTTGTGACAGGTTTTGAGATATCGAAGAAAGACTTCATACCCCTAATTGAGTTAGAAAGAGAAGTAGAACTATCTCCAAGGAAAATAAGCAATAGAAACGAGACTGTTCTTCGAGGGTATGCTATGTCCTGAAGTCATAGGAAGTCAAAACATCGCCTGCCTGGCAATTGTTCAATTGCCATGTTAAAATGTGAGGTTCAGGTAATCGGGGATTATTTGGCATTTGTGTTATTCTATGCGCTTACATTAAAAACGTGTGCTTCGTTTCCCACTAATTATAAAGATCCTTAGCTGAGGGATATTTTGGTTGGTGATTTGTACATATTGACATGTGCTATGTGCATCCTATAATACACGTGTTGGGTTAGTTTCTGTACAAGTTGCTGCTGTTTGGAAATTGCAGTTTGTTAAAGGTTGTGGTGTCCTGAAAGCTCAGTACTGGTAGATTGGAAAAGAAGTTCAAATTCTCCACCTGTAAGTTATTTTAGGAGTACTGTGTGAGCATTTCCTTAGTCTCCTTATAGAGTCTAGTTAGCAGTTTGGGGAAGATGTTGTAATACCCATCTACATGTTGTAGAGATAAGAATGTATTAGGCTTGTGTGTGCTTCTGCATGTGAGTGCTGGTGCGAACTGGGGAAAGAGCAGACCTCTGCCGCGAGAGGTTTATTTGGGGAATAACCTTTGCCACGCAAAGGTGGTCACGTGGAGTATCCTGTTTTATAGAAGTAGCATAGGAGTATCCCATAGAAGTGATGTGGGAGAAGACCAGTACCATGTCGCAAGGGGAAGAATTTTGTGGAGTGAATGTGGGGGAAGTGTAGTACCCATTGGAGTTGTGGGTGTGAGCCACAAGTTTCTCCTCGGTGTGCTCCGGGGCCTAAAGTCTTTCTGTACAATGGGAGATTTGTCAGGTGTGTGGTACAGGGGTTAGAGTATGTCTGTTTTCTAAGAGGCGAGGGTTAAAGACCTAGAAACTTGAACTAAAGTAATGCAGTATTTTGAGAATCCAAAACGGATCAGCAGACACAACCAGATACAGGACTGAAAGTGCTGTTTAAGAAGTGACGTGTCAAAAGAATTAAATAGTTGAGGAAGCATTTTTGATGTATCTAGTTTGATATACATAAACTGTTTGAATAATTATACATTTCTTAAATAAATTGTTGTATTAGAAAGTATATATGAAGGAACACACGCTATAAATACATTCACGTGTATGATAATGATAAAATGTTCTTTTAAAGTTCTGATCACGTTAGTAAGTTGAACGATTATGATTTTAAGAGGCTCCCTGAGGAAGTCACGGAGAGGTGTTGCAGTGGGAGTGAACAAAGTGCTTCTTTTTTTTTTTTAACGATACCTGTGCATTTTCTTTACAGCACGCACCTGGATTCAAAATGAACATCGTCAATGTGTTGAAAATCTTATGGCGCGATTTCATCCAGTGCTACTCCTCGCGCCCACTGCTCTGCTGGTCTGCGTGGTGGGCGCTTTCTACCTGTGGCTACTGCCAGGTGGTGAACTATGCTCAGGGTCTGTGGGAAATGGTGATGCCGTCTCAGGACTCGGTAGTTTATAATGGGAGCGTGGAGGCGGTTTCAACACTCTTGGGTAAGTTTTGGGTGTGTAGCAGTGGGTGGGAAGTGTCTGCAGATGAGTGTGGGACAGCTCAGGTGCTGCTAGGTTTCATTTTGATTAATCATTCCTTCTGTGTCCTGTGCTTTGTGTTATGTATCTGTTGAAGTACAGGCCTGTAAATGGTAGTTGTTGAGTGTGTGTGTGAAAACTAATTATCAAACAATAACTTTCTTTTTTAATTTGGAGGCCATGAGTGTGAGTAGAAATATGTTTGTAAACGTTCCATTTGCTAATCTATTCCCCCCTTTTTTAATCTAATCTTTAAAATGATTTTTTTTGTTACTTCGTGCCGTATGGATTTATGTTTTGGGTGCAACTCATCGCCGGTTAGAGAGCAAGCCTCCTGCTCAATGTAATTGTTTGAAAATAGCTAATTCGACTGACAGCACTAGAGCCTATTGATACATTTCCTTCTGAACTGACCATGCACCCTTCTGCATAAGAAGAGTCTGTTGGCGTTTCTGTGTAACTCCGTTGTGAAACAGTTGCTAAACCAACGGGTTTTACACCGCAGCATGTGAAAGTCCTCATGCAAAGGAGTCATTGTGGCGAGTATTGGATTGCTGCTCACTCCAGACACTCGAGAAATGCATCATTTTTCAAGTATTTTTTATTTTTGTTGTTGTAGTGGGATCAGAAAAAGTATTTTATATGAATGCTAAGAGCTGAAAAGATTATTGTGCACAGAACAATTGAGGTGAATTTCTACCAGTCCCTTCATGGCAGAAGTAGTCTACAAAGGATAGTTACAAGGATTCCTCCGAGTTTAGAAAGGCATTGAAAATAAATCCTTTTAAGACTTGGCAATGGCATCCTGTTTCTATCGCCGTCCATGTACAAGTGTTACCTGACGATACCCTTTCAGTTCCACCATTCACCCCCCGTGCTGCAGCATTAACTACAAAACAAACATCCTTCCTGTATGGAGGAACGTTACATTTCCCCCTCCAGAATGTGCATCAGACCCTCTGATCACACCTGACGCTATTCAAAACACCAGTGATACCATATTAAATGAATTATTATTTTGACAGAGAGGGCTCCTATACGCTGCCCTATATCGTAGGTTCACGGCACTCTTCTACCACTGAGCCTCGGCTACATTCACATAATCCCTAACTGCCTGCTCCAGGATCCTGCTCCAGTTTGGTTCCTGACCTAACACTAAGCTGACGCTGTGTCACAGGAATCACGTTACCATACATGCATACCGTGGTTGCGTTCCATCTATGCTACCACCATGACAGCTTATTCATTGTAACAGCAAGACTTAAACCCTCTGGCTTCCGAAGCGTGCATGCAAATATAAGCTGAGCCTTACGTCAGTCGAATGCTATTGTCACTTCTTTCCAACAATATGTGCCTGCAGCCATACACCTCGTGTGGGGAGGTCAGCTTACACCACTTCACGTGACAAACTGGGAAGACAAGTAGCCAGTGTGATGGTGTTAGCTTTTGCAAAGGATTGCCATTGTCCAACCGTGGTTATTCCTTTTCACTCGCAAGAGGCGTGCTTTTATTCTCCCTCTGCACTGTAGATTTGTAGGTGGTGTCCCACTTTTGTGAGTGCGGGGGGCTTGACCATCATAGATGGTGTTGGAGATAATTGCAGTTCATCCATATCCATGCCTCTACTTTGTGTTTAGAAACCTGGCCCGCAGTGCTATCCCCTGACCAATATAGAATACATAGAATACATGAAAATAGTCCTATCCTGGCTATTGGGTGAGCAGTGAATTATCTCCGCTTACAGGTATCTTTACTGTGTACTATCCCTCCCACCCTGCTAGACTTTTTAAATAACACCAGAGTACAGAACATGAATGAACTGAAGAACCTGTTCTTATACGCTATCTTACTTTCCAGTAGTTCCATATTGCTCATATTGCTAACAGCAGTGGTTCCTAACCTGTGATCCGGGGACCACTGGGGGTCCGCAAAGCCTCTTCAGCGGGTCTGTGACTGCTTAGAAAATTAACTGATATTAATAGATTAATAAAGTGTATATAAATAACGTGGCTAAATGTGCAATAGAAAAAGTTTAAACGAACTGTAAATATTAAGGAATTTGAAGGCTAAAATTAAATTAGTATCTCAAACTGATTTGTGGGAGCAGTGCAGGTGCTTCAAATGGAATTTAGTGTGGATGATTTGTGGCTTCAATTGAATTTAGAAAAGTTCCAACCTTCCTATTAAAATAACAATGTTTTTTTTTTTTTTTTTTTTAATTCTATTTGTTTGCATTTGTGTATGTGTTTGATTGAATGCTTGTTTCTGTATGTTTTTGCTGTTCAAATTATCAACATTGTTTGTTTAGTTCTGGGTCCCCGGCTTCCTGTAACCACTTCTTGGTGGGTGGGAGCGGGGGGGGGGGATGGAGGGGCTGAGGGAGCTGTTGGGAGTCTCCAGATTCCAATAAAGATTCAGTAGGATTTCCTGGGTTCCAGTAATGATAAAGTGGGGGTCCACAAAGGTCAGAATGTTGGGAACCACTGCCTTACAGTATTAGATGCTTAACTTAAATACGGCTCCCCTAACTTTTCCTCTCCATTAAAGTGTAAAAATCAATATAGACTTGAGTGAACCCTAGCAGATATGTGGAATAAATGATCATGATTCATATACTACATTAATCTCATGGCAGGCAGATTACCCGATCATCACTGTGCATAAACAATTGGGTTAATCAAAAAGGGATTATCCTACCAATCACATGCTCTTTCTCCATAATCACATCTGTGAAACAAACTTTCACCGTTCTCCAATTTGAGTGACTTAGCTCCTGGCAAAAAGTATACCAGTTTCTGACATGTCCCATCTAAAAAAATAATTTTTAGAACTGGGTGGATCTAAGGGAACCTGGCCACTTTCAGTTCCGGAGCAACTTGAATGCTAAATCGGTGAAAACTAAGATGGCTTTGAGCAAACCTTCCTTGTTCATCCTCCGAAACCCAATTCCACCTAAAGGCTGCAATGAAATGAGCATCCTTGAGGTAGTTCCACCGCACCAGAACTGTCCATGACCTGATCATCAGTCACAAAATCCACTGGGAACAACTGGACTTTGACAGACATTCTAAATGATGTTTAGGTATGTTATTTTTTTTCTGTCGAGTTTTAAAATTTTACAAAAAAAAAAGGCCCAGGACATCATGGAGAAAATTGACGTCTCTGTGTTTTTTACAAGCAAGGGCAGTCGTTTCCAAATATAATACTTTTAAATGGCATTCCTATGGAAACTGTACTATACCTGTTTCTTTGATCTCCCTTCTAGACTAATTGTTTGATGGTTCAAGACTGTTGCGTTACTTTTAATTTTCCTTACACAGGAAAAAAATCATTTTTCATGGCAATACGATTTATATGGATTTAAGTCCACACCTAGTGCAGAACCAATTAACAAGCAAACTGAAAACATGGCAACATGAACTATCCTCACTCTTAACCTACTTCCGTATATTAAGTCTTGAGTTATCCAGACATCATTGTAAAGAGCCAGACAAAAGTTTGCATTGTTTCAGTAGCCAAAGCGAGTGTCCAGTAACATATGTAGTGTAAGACCATTCACCCAGCTAATCTTTAAGCCAAATTTCAGTCGACTGTATTACATTTCAATAATAACTTTAGGGTCTACCTCGGTTTCAAAATGCGAATACTCAATACGGCACAATAAACTTATTTAATGAAATCTGGGGGCAGTGTTAATGTACGCACGTATGTTCTGACACTAACAGTATGCCTCAGATTTGTGGGATATAGAAGATCATCCAGTCACCGTAATGTGTTTCTCTTAGCATTAGGCAGAATAACTAAAGGAGCTAGATTGATGTCATCCAGTACAATAAAAAGAAAAATCAATATATATTGGTCATACACCATGAAGTGGGAGTGGCATATGAAATTATCAAATCACCTTCAAGTGCAATATTTTGCGTGTATAAGCAGGAGACATTTGAATAACATGATTACAGTGATATCTGAACTAATAATGGTCCACATAGTCGATCTACCATATCAAGTTATGAAACTAATTGAACTTCTGTCTTAACATGGTACCTCACTCACAATGGTAAATACCTCATTCTTGTATTAACTTACACTAATCAAATTCTTCATACCTCTACTCACACTATTCAATAAAAATAAAAAAAATCTGAATTCCTTAATATTTAGTGAATTGCTTATGTCATCACCTAATAATAGGGTTATTACTTAATTTAACATAACAAACCACTGAAGATCATCTGTTTGCCAGCTCCTATGGTAACAAACTTTGCTGAAAAGGCTCAGTCTTTGTGTGGCTAATGCAAGATCTATGTTGAATGAGTCTACCCTTGACTGATGATCTTGTCTAGCCCACATAGGGAAATCACGAGGGTTAACACTTTATAAGTAAAATCCTTTGTGCTACCAATCTGATTTTATGTCCTTTATGGACATGTCCTGTTTTCATTGAAACTACACACTGCAATTTCTTAAACAAAAGCGACCTGAATCTTATTTAATTCTTACCATTCATAATACATAAAGTGACCAGATTAGATAAGTATGTCTGTACCACGGAAGCTGAGATTTTGTTTTATTTCCCCTGTAAGCAGTAAGCGACATTTCCAGGTTTTGTGAATTTGCACCACTCAAGATAGGCAAATTCAGTTTAATTAATTTGGCTACAATCATACTGACAAGGTTCGTTGTAAGTACGAACCTTCATTCTTTGTTCATCTTTTTACCTCCGATCATCTTTAGCTCCTTTTTAAAAAATTTTTTTAAGCATGTTTCACAACGTACTTAGGATACCTTCTCAATATAAGTAGTTTTGGGGAATTCTGAGCATGCACCTCATTATCACATAAAATTGTGTAACTATGCCAAAGATGTAAAAATTGACTGAATGGCAAATGTCTCTTTAATATTTTGGGATCATCACTGAATACGGTGCAAGAGTAAATTACATTCTAATGATTTAATTAACAAATTAATGTATAATTTTCCTTTATGTACCTTTATCCAGATTTCCAAAATTTAAATCTGCATTTCATTAAAATGTAAAGTAACTATTAAGTTGGAATTACATTTTTTTAAGCCTTCTGATAAATTGCAAAAGTTAGTCTTTTGTTGCCTTGCCCTATGAAGATGATGTCATCCGTGTAACAGCACCACATTCTCACAAATGGAAAATATGGTGCTGTCTCATACAGGATAAACATTTGTTCCAAATCATCCACATAGAAGACCGCCACATTTCAGTGGTTGTTTTGCAAATAAAACATGCCCCTGAATAAGAAAAAATGGTCAAGGCAGTCTCGGCTAATGTAATGATAAATGCAATTGGAACTTTAAGGAACTCTTCTGTCCATTCAGGCTTACTCCCAGTATCTAGCAGAGAAATATTAGAAAAAGGTACTATGCATCTTAGGTTACTCAGATTTAATGTTAGTCAAGAGATGCCCTCAACTAATATTCTGCATATGTTTGTGTTGACATCACAGTAGGCCGTAGAAAACGATCCGTGTACTGTAATAATGGCTCCAAGATAAGTTCGTGCTGGATATTATAAGGTGGTTTATATTGGTCACTATGCATTTTTGGTAAACCAAACATTTGAGGACTAGCAGGACAAGTATTATTAAGAAACACAAATTCCTTATGGGAAAAACATTCTCTGAGCTTCAGGCTGTAGGTTCCATAATGATATAGCTCAGAGTTCCTGTGGAGAGTCCCTACTGAGTTGCATAATATACCAATCCATTGTACCCAATTCAGTCATAAATTTAACATAATTATCCTTAATTATTAAAGCATTTCCCCTGCTGCTGATTATCAAGTCAGTATTGTTTTTCACCGTGCTCTCAGGGCTCTCAGTTCTATAGGTGTCATGTTTTGATATAACCTCACCTGTTTAGTCTTGCTTGTCTTAAGACCATTTATAAGCATTCTTTCAAAAACAAGGGCCTATAGTCCAACTGTGGTACTAACAAGTGAATTTAGAAGGCCTAGATAGCCTGGTAATGTCTACGTGTTTATCATCAATGATGTTGCAAACAATTTTTTTTTAGTGTGATCTTTCTAAACAGGCATTATGGGGACATAAATATCCTCACTGAGATGACAAACCACAAACCTTCACTCAACGGGAGTGATCTCTTCTGGATTTAGGATACTGTTTCAATAAAATGAAAATAGGAATTGTAATCTCTTTCGGATAGAGGTTGGTTTAATCTTTGGTTGTAATCTCTATGAGTAAGTAGTTAAAAACTATTTTTAATTATATCATCTCCCGTTCTCCTTGTTTCACCTGTCTCTGTCCTGGCTGACGGCAGGCCCTGTTTTTGCCTCTGCAGAAAAAAAACCCAGTTATCATCAGGATAACGTTATCATCAGGATAAACCCCTATTTTGTGTGTTACATCCTCTAAAAGATGGCTCTTGGAGTGATACTGGAATACATCACCTTCCCTGGTATGGTTGTGCCACTTTTCTCTTTTTCAATCAACCTTAATTGAAACTTGCTGCCACTTTCTAAATAGGATTTTGACATTGTGGTGTTTTTTTTTTTTTTTTTTTTGCACTAGTTTCTTCTTGCTGTTGCTCCCCATCTCATCATCTTTCATCTCCAGTAACCTATGCTGCAGTGGTCCAGTTTAAAGGCATCATTGAAATGCCGTCAACTGTCTGCAGCAGCTGGACTGCATGGGTGGCATAACCTTTCTGTAATGTGGTGCATGTGTGTGGACTTTGTGCGATGACTATTGCTCATATCTCCGAGATTATCTCTTAATTAGGAACAGAAGTTGAGGTGAATATAGGAGCACAAAACCTGGGTGTGGGACAGAGCATCCTCCTCCAGTGAGTCAGTGAGATTACTGTTTCTAGGGACATCCCTATGTGGATGACATTCTCACTGGTCCTAAGAAAGTAGTGGCAGTAACCCCTGGAGGGAGAGAAGCAGGACATTAAACCAATTTTCCTTCATAGCTTGATAACAATTTCAGCTGGATTTATGTTTCAGTGTCCAGTGGTAGTGTAGCCAGATGCTCAGGAATCTGATTCCACTGCTGTGGTCAGTCGCTCTCCTAATCTGGAGAGTCTGTTTACCCTCTGGGTGAGTTCCCACACTGTGCTGCAAGATAGTTTGTACAATGCTTTCTGACAGGAATAAAGCCCCATCTCTACTTCAGAGCGTGGGGCTACTGATTCTTACATCTGGAGGTGTCTCAGCAGATTGTGCCAGTCCGTTACTCTGACTTTGGAGGTCTGCACCAAGGTGTAGAACCTAGCACATCCTGTAGGTGATTTCAGTATCCATCTAAGTCTGTTAAAGACACATCTAGCTTTTGCCTCCATGTTGTCTGTGGTCGAGCCTAATTTCTGCTCAGTGCAGGGGACCTAAAAGAAAGGGAAAAGCATTCACTGTTGAGCAAAAAGGCTCATTGCGGGAAAAGTGATAGAACCAAATCTCCACAATGGTGTTCTCTTCTAAAGCACTAGATGCACACATATATGTACATTCTTAAAAGCATCGACCTCGAAAACTTGGGTAGTTGTTGGTTGCGGATTCTGGCATCAGAAAAGTAGTGGACACAGAATTGTATGACATTACTCTTACTTCCTCTCCAAATTTTGACAGGGAAGAGTTTGCACGATATCCATAGTGAAGACCCATGTTCAGTGTCCTTTCTGGTCCTAATCCATGATCTCTCTTTATCAATTCCTAATTCCCCTACTGTTGTCTTTTTCTAGATGAGTGGACAGTATGGCAAATGGGTCTAAAACCTCGGATATTTTGAATCTGGAGCCGCCAGATGAGAAGGTTACATACCGGTTGTCCTGTTCCTGCATGGTATGAATCTTTATTGAAGTCATAAATGCTAGACTAATTCCCTGCTGTGTTTATGGACCCCGGAACACCTTTATATGTAGTTCAATTTCATGGAAACTGCATCATAGAATGTCTTTGTCCGTGCGTTTTCTTCATAAATCTGTTGAATGCAAGCCTAAAGAAGGACTCATTTTTCATGAATGCCCAGGAGACTTCTAACTTTTTTTTTTTTATTCATAGAGCTGTACTGCAGCATCTTTCGGAAGAAACCAGCACAATTAACCTTTTAGCAGAGAACGTGAATGTAACAATGCAGCCTGCAGACTTAGATTTATTAGAGAAAGGAAAGAAGCAGATTGAGAGTGGTTGTGAATCTCTAATATATTTGCCACCCCGACCACCTACACCCTGAGGCCATGCATGAGAATTCTCCAGGAAGTAGAAAGGCTTCTCCTTTAAGGAGCCCCAGACTGAATCATTGAGATGGCAACTAGTACCTTCACCCACAGTAGTTGAACATGTAACCTTTATGATCCTCGTAGCAATTCAAGATGGGACAGGCAAGGTATTTTTTCTTCTATGTACTTGTCCTATAGGGAGGAAGTAGCTCTGTTCCAGTGTGTGAAACCCACAAGTATGTGACACTGCCCATTGAAATAAATGTGACGTCTGCTGGAAACTTCATTGAGTGTCTGGCCTCTATAGCTGCTCTTAGAGATGCATTTCTATAGTTTAGGAGTTCCATGGCTAGGCCTAGCTGGAAGACTAATTAAAACTTTG
The DNA here is from genome assembly GCF_031143425.1 of Pleurodeles waltl. Lineage (NCBI taxonomy): Eukaryota > Metazoa > Chordata > Amphibia > Caudata > Salamandridae > Pleurodeles > Pleurodeles waltl. The sequence continues at coordinate 319,805,791 of NC_090447.1, read as the reverse complement.
TCTAAGGGTCTACCGTGACTTGCCTGTCTTCAATCTTTGGAACTCTGTTCTGTCTTTGGGTTTCATTGAAGTACACCTTATCTTTGTGAACACTGTCCAAGATGATTCATTTTACTTAGCCGTCCTACACTACCAAAGGTGCTCCATCCCCTCGGAAGGGATTGCCATCACCAGACCCTAGACTAGTTTCTGGGAAATATTTTGTCAGCTCAATGGCTGGAGTCATCTAAAACAGGTGTGGTCTCCCATACCAGGCTCCTCCCATGTTTCCTGCCACTCCATCTGAGAGAGTAATAGGATCAGTTCTTGCATAACAAGTCCAAACCTGTTCTCCTCTATACTGCCATGAATTGGTGGACTCATTCTCTTAGGACCCTAGTAGGGGAGCCTCTTTGACCTTTGCTTCAAATTATGGTGACAACTGAGTCATTGGGGTTTGGGTGACGTGGCTCAGGACTGGAACCCCTCCTCAGTGCCTTGTGAAACAGAGAGGATTTCTCCATTCACATACATATTTTGCAGCAAATAGACATTTTCCTAACTCTAAATGCATTCATGCATCAAAGCTGTCCGGTCTGGAATGATGGTTCAAACATGCAACATCACTGCTTTGTTAAACAGAAAAACAAGCATGCAGCTCTGATTCCTGAAAGTGGAGCTGTAAGAGTGTGCCTTTTTCAAGGCATGGTCCGACATTATGTAGGGCAACGGCCAGTGGTTAGACAGTGTAAACAGATGTGTCTACCCACCCTACAATTGGAAATTCATCATTAAGTCCACAACTACATGTTTGAGGTCTGGACACTTATCAATCAATAACTTTGCTAGTTATCAAAACTCAAGAGGCAAGTAGTACACCTATTAAATTGGGGTCCAGGTTAAGGGACTAGGTTCCCGGGTGGGTAGCTTCATGGTGGACTTGAGAAGGACACACCTCTGGTGTGCCATCGAGGACACCAGCTGTGCATTCCTTCTACCACAAGCTAGGCTGCTTCAGGGTGGGTTCTCAAATCTCATACACATACTTCAGAGGGGTGGGCCCTCATTCTCCGGAGGTGAGGCTTCATGTCTTTTGAATTGTAAATGGGGGTCTTATATCGGTAGTCACTCAACTTCAGTATGTCAAGTCAGTACTCCATCAGAGTAAAGTTTTTAAATCTAAAATGGATATGATTCTGCAGTTGGGCCTTACTAAAGAATATCATTTCGCTCTTTGCTCGGTGCGTGATGTCCTGTCCTTTTCTTGACTCGTGCCTACATCAGGTGTCTAACTTGACAGATGCAGTACCTACCTAACTGCTGTCCTGGTTTGTTCCAACAGGCCAGAGAAATAGTTCTCAACAGCTACTAGGATCGTCAAATGACATCTGGTGGATGTGTTCTCTGAAGAGAGGGGGATATCTCTTCATAGATCTAGCCAGGGTGTTGTGTAAAACCTCTTGGAACTTGAAACTTCTCTTTTGAAAAAAATCCTTCTTTGTCATAACTTCTTCACAGTTTCAGGACCTGGGGAGCTGTGAACTTTACGTTCTGTTTAATCAAAACAAAGCTACTCTGAGCACTTACCACACTTTTGTTCCCAAGGTATACAAATTTCACTCAAGATTTTTTTCATCCCTCAGTCACTTGCGTGCATGCCACCTGCTCGCACACAACTTCGACATCAGGCTTACCTTCTTTTTACATGGATACAACCCAGAATTTTGTATTCTGCAAACCAAATTTTGTGACGTTTTCTAAAGCAGTGATGCTGGCTGAGCAGCATGTAAGGCTGCCATTGTCAGATGATATATCAAACCCTCCCTGGTTTTTGCAAGTTACCAAAAAAGGCAGTATTTGCCAAACAAACCTGCACAGTTTAGGTCTCTTGTGCAGACTGCTTCACCTGTCTGTCGAAAAGACCTATTGTGACTAATCCCGGTGCTTAGAGTGGGCTTTGGGTCAGCCCATTCATTACTTGGCTTTTTTAATCCATCTCATGACTAGTCAATGGCTCTCCTTTCGCTTCATCATTTTGTCGCTCTCCTGGAGCACAACTATTTTACAGTGCTCCTGATTGAATGAGTTGTATTCTTCCACCTCTCACCGTCGGAGAACTATTTTTATTTTTTTTATTTTTTATTTTTCTTTATTTCGGTCCTCCATATGAGTGCATGCCTTTTTCCTCTCTCCTTTGTGTGCTTGTTCCTCTGTTTCTCTCTCATCTCTCTGCTCTTCCATTGCGTTGCATCCCTGTTAGAAATTGAGTTTCTAGTTGGCTAGGGTATGCACCTCAGCCAGGCAGAACCTACCCACTCTAGTCGGGGCAAGGGAGTTACACGTCCAAGATAACCCCTGCTCACCCCCTTAGTAGCTTGGCACGAGCAGTCAGGCCTATCCCAAAGGCAATGTGTAAAGCATTTGCACAACACATGTGACGCAATATCCCCACCACAAAGGAAACACAACACCAGATTATATGAAAATATACTGTATTGTACACAACGCAATTATTAGACCAAATATCACATATCAGTACTATCCTTCTACCTTAGCAGTTGTCAGAACATTACACATTAGTTACTCTGCAAACTAGCAGTAGTCACATCTAACACACAGGTTACTCAGTATTCTGCAACATAAGCAGTAGTCAGGAAAACACGTTATTACACCAAAGCACTTTTCATAAGAATATCATAAAATGCCCATAGTAGGAGCATTAGAAAACATATGGCAAGTTAGAAAAACATATTAGCAAGCATGTCCATAAAAGGAACATTTGCACACATGTATAAAAACATCATAAAAGAGGTAGGCAACATATAATGCAATAAAGTCTCTAATAAGAACTTTTGGTATATATATTGTCACTTAGGAGTAGCTGGTTGATGATAAAGGCACCTTCAGTGGCCAACAAACAAAGAAGGTAAAAAATGGGGCCCCTGGCGCTCCTCTGAGCAAAATGGGGGGGCCCTCCCTTATCTGTTAGACCTGAGGAGGGCGGCACACACGTCCTCTCTTGTGGATGGGCCCCTCTGGGGGACCCGTGATCTCCATAGGTCTCCCCCGGGCCTGTCCTGGCCCTCTGCTATGGGGGGGAGGATGGGGGGGGGGGAATACCTCTACTGTAAATGCTGCCCCTCGAAGGGGGCCCTGAAGAATCTGTAGTGCGGGCGAGCCTCCGATGAGGCTGCTGTCCCGCCCACAGTACAACCGAAGCCTTCCGAGGCTTCAGTAGGCGAGGGAGAGGCGTCCTCCTCTCACGAATGGCACTCCGGCCCAAGGCAGGGCCTTCCGGTGCCCCAGGGCAGCTCTAGAGAGCGGATCTCACCCCCGGGGGCACCCCAAGGGGCACACTTGCTCCGCGATCATAAAAGAGGAAAAAATGCCCGAGGGCACTAGGCACAGCTTCCCCGGGATGTGGCGGTGATCTCGGGCACCAGGATGCGCATGTATAAAAGCGCTTAGGCCACCACGGAAGCTCTGGTCGCGGCGGTGTTTTCTCTATGCAGCCACAAAGAAGTGCTTCTGAAAGTGCCAGGCACCTGTAAGGGGGAGCGCTTCCAAGCGCTAGGAAAATCCCCCCCCCCCCCCCCTCCCCAGGAGCGCTTTCCTAAGCAATAAGTTAGGCACCCAGTGAAGCACCTCTCGTGCTTCTGGGTCACTGCAGGGGTCAGGGGCCACAACACCCTGCCCAGGGGAGCAGAGTCTTAAGAAAAGGTCCTCAGGGGGGGTGGGGGGGGGGGGCAGCAACAGGCCAGCACAAGGGAAAGGCAGAAAGTGGCAAGTCCTTCTTAGTGAAGGTCACAGGTCAGCACAGTAGCAGCAGTCCATGGCTGTTCCTGGTGAGTCCCTTCAGCCTTTGCTGTCCAGTTCCAAGATGATTCCAAGAGTCTCCAAATTGTGGGGAAAATTCCCCTGTACTTATTCTCAGTCCTTAGAATGTTTTGCAATGGTAGGGAGAGGAGGTTCCAGCCAGTTACAACTGGTTCTGGGAGTTCCCCCTCTCTCCTTTCAGCACAGGCTCCCAACATCAGTGGGGGTTAACCCTATTGTGTGAGGCCAGAGCACAGCCTTTACAAATGTAGGTGTGCCCCGCCTCTTCCTTCTCTCAGCCCAGGAAGACTATTCAGTATGCAGATGCACCTCTGTGACCCCTCCACCCTCCCTGTGTACAGGATGTCTGAAAAGTATGCACAAAGCCCCAACTGTCACTCTGCCCAGGCGTGGATTGGAGTCAAGCTGCAAAACACAAGAGTCCTAAGCACAGATAAATGCGCACTTTCTAGAAGTGGCATTTCGGTGATAGTAATAACAAATACACCCACACCAGTAATCAGCATTTATTATCACCATCAAAACCATACCAAACACGCCTACGCTACCCCTCATAAATCAGATAATACCCCTTACACATAAGGCAGGGCATTTCTAATGCAATCCTACGAGAAGGCAGCACTCACAGCAGTGAGACACCAAGTTAGGCTGTTTGTCACTACCAGGACAGGCCACGCAACCTGGCACATGTCCTGCCTTCTACATACATGGCACCCTGCCCATAGGGCTAGCTAGGGCGTACCTTAGGGGTGACTTAAATGTAGTAAAAGGGGACTTCTGGGCAAGGCAAGTAAATTTAGATGCCAGGTCCCTATGGCAGAAAACTGTGCACACAGGCCCTGCGTTAGCAGGCCTGAGACAGGTTTGAAAGTCTACTTCAGTGGGTGGCGCAAGCAGCGCTGCAGGCCCACTAGTAGTATTTAATTTACAGGCCCTGGGTATAGAGATACCACTGTACAAGGGACTTATAGGTAAATTAAATATGCCAATTAGGTATAAGCCAATCATACCAACTTTAGATGGGAGAGCACCTGCACTGGTCAGCAGTGATAAAGTGCTCAGAGTCCTACAACCAACAGCAAGAGGTCACTAAAACAAAATGACCGCAAGTGCGACTGAATGGGATGTAGAAGCAACATCCTACTTGGCACACTGATACACCTCATGGGATGCCTTGCATGCTTTGCGAACAAGCATTATCAAATAAAGTAGTGTAGCCATAGCGTTTTAAAGCCCTTTTGGAGCTGCTCGTGCTTTTTATTGAATGCATCACAAAATATAAAAAATTGTGCTTCCTTTTTTTATTGGTTCTTGTGATGCCACTGGATTTAGTAATACCAAGGTGAATGTTGCATGCAGGAGAGGATCTACCATTGTTTCCTCCTTTTAAGAGTGACAGCATGGACACCATAGTGGTCAAAGGTGGCTCGGAGCACAGGACTGCCAGAAAGCTACCATATTTTCCCCATTCCTTCCACACCACCCCAGTGTAATGCTCGAAGGGCCCTGCTTTTAGGTGGTCAGATGTGTTTGTATTTGTTCCGGAAGTGACATATGTTAGCGCCATCCCATACACTCCCTATTTAATCGCCACATGACTGTCTTTCTCACACAGACTACTAGTTCTTTCAAAGTTAATGAAGTAGCGAGTAGAGGTAGGCATTACAGAATTTGAAATTAACTGATACATGTAGTTGGCAATATGTCTGAGTGATCACGATTTTATTTAAATTAAGGGTATTTCCAATATGTCATGGGGAGGTACTACGGGGTGAGGGGGAGTTGGCCTAAATAGAGGGGACGCTTTCAAGAAAAAATACCCTTTGGCTCTTTGTGTTTACTAGGCATCTACTTCGTAGCTGTGCACTTGAAACTTCAGTTCCTGGAAAGTAATGCTGCTTTTTAAGCTGTAGAAAAGAGGTCATTGAATTTACTTTCCTTGGGTTTTTTTGCACTGAAATCTACATGTTTGCACAGCCTCGCCTACAGATGTTTCATGCATTAGGTCAATGAATGGTTTAAGAGGGGGGCATGAGAAATAGGAAGATAGTTCAATTGACAAAGCATTACGCTTGCCTTTAATCTCAGACCTTCAATGATAAAGCTTAAAAAATGCGGAATCTGACTTTGGTGGGAGGGGGGTTTGAACACAGACACCAGTGAAAGTTACAAAATGCACATCTCTTGGCCAAAGTGGTAACTTTTTTTTGGTTTAAAAAGTATTTTGAACTAATAAATGTTAATACGAGACAGTGCTGCAAAACTGTAGCAAAAAGCACAATTATATGTGGTAAGATTTCCATTTCCTTTGCCATCATATTCACTAATCCATGCTACCTACCGGGGCGGATCGGGCACATTACATCTGATGCTACATTCCTCCTAGAACTCTGTATTCGCTGTCCGGGCTCACTCCTCCGCAGATAAAGTAGTTCCTTATGAGTGTGTACATCGGAGTGGGGGAAGAAAATTCTGCCTACCAGATCCTGTACTGGACAACAATGGAAATAATATACATTTTCACCATTCCTTCATCCAAGTAACTAGAGTTTGAAAACGGGAGTGAGTGCTAGATGTTTTACCTATGTTTTCTGTTTTGTTGTTTTCAGGAGCGGTGGCTGTGTTTGCTGTGGGGTACATCAAAATAACTTGGTCAACCTGGGGAGAGCTGGCATTGGCGGTGTTCGCATTTCTCATCGCTGCAGCAGTGTACGTCATGGACACTGTTCGCAACATTTGGGTGTGCTACGCGTGCTACGTTGTCTTCAGAAGCATTTATATGCTTCTCATCACAATAGCAACGTATGTATTTAATATTTCTTATTTTTATTTATTTTTTTACTTCTCCGTTATTGCTGCTCAACCTTCTGTTCGCCATCACTAGAAATATGCATCAGTTCTTCCTGTATCCATTGCTGCTTCAGTTGAAGTAGGGGCGTTGGCTCCAAGTCTTTCTCCTGTGATTAGTAAACATTCCACCCAAACACCTGACCTGCTGTGCACCACCACAAGGAAAATGGTAAAACTCATGACAGAACATTTATAATTGCTTTAGTGAATCAGCAGCGACCTAATGTGCTGCAAACCATAATTACATATGGTTTGCAAGTGGAACGAGGGAGAAGGTCAAAGCAGGTAAAATAATTGTGTGACCTGAGTACTTGCTGAATAGATCTGCATGTAGCTTGCAGGTAATAGATGAAAATCCGTCTGCACAGGAGCAGCCTTTATTTCAACTTTGATCAATAAAATGAGTACTGAGCTCCGACAATATGTCCTTTTATTCACGCACTAACACAGTTGCGTTTATGATGTGCACTGTCATAAATAGTTAATATTTTGCCTTTTAAACAGCAAGATTTACCTTGGTTGCCTGCTTTGAGCAAAAAATATTAGAAGCTCATTGTTTGTGGGTTTAATCAGTTTTTCCTGCATTGGACTTTTTTGCCTCCATTGAGGTTTGAAAACAGGAAGTGATGTAAAATAAAAGGCAAAAACTAACGTTCTAAGAGGTAGGCCTCAGAGCCTGTACGTTAAATATAGCCGATGAATGTAAGATTTCGGTTGCGCAGTAAAGCTAAAGCACCGGAGCCTCAAATCCCCTCAAGTCTACATAGTTGTTTTTCAGATGCTTTATTTGTATTTAACGCATGTATTCTGGTAATTGCCTTAAAGTACGATTGCGCTTCATGTTTTCTAAAAACGCAAATCTCTGTAATTGTTCATTTTTCTTTATTTAATTTGGTCGAAAGACGTTGAATCTCTATGTGGAATAAACTATACTCATGTCGGTCTTCTGTAGATTTCAAATTGCTGCAAGTCTGAGCATGGAGAGGTACGCACTTGTGTTTGGGGTGAACACATTCATTGCCTTGGCTCTGCAGACCCTGATCACGTTGATTGTTGTGGACTCGCGAGGTCTTGGGTTGGACATATTCACACAGGTACCCTTTTTTTATGTTTCAATTTAAAGTTCTATCAACACTGGCACTTTAATAGTAGTTTGGATGCCTTCTCCGCACTGGAGTAGCTCAGTAAACCTGCTTCTCGCTAAATGGTTGTTGGATCAAGTTCTGGAAATGGAAATAAATAACTTTTGGCTTCCATAAATTGGGGGTGAAGGGTGGTAGCTGAAATAGGGGTGGATTCACGATGAGCAAAGTTGTGAGGAACAGAGTGTAACAGCTTAGGCGTCAATGTTTTTTTTAAAGGTACTACTACTACCCCAAAGAAAGTGGCAACAACGACAAATGAGGTCCAGCTTATTTCATGGTCACAAATCAGGTGTGTTTTAAACTACTTGACATGGCTTAAGCCCCTTGTAGAGCTCTCAGCCCAGCAAGCTCCAGGGTATGGTAGCAGTAAAGTAATTCTGATGGTTAATGCATTTGCTTGAGAGATCTATATGCAGTCCAGTCACACATTTGACTCATCATAAAATACCCCCGACGGCTAAAGAGGGTGCCCAGAACAATGTTTAATATGCAGGTGATATATGTATTTTCTCACTGTTGATTACTGCTTTTGTTGCAGATGTTCTTGTGTTACCCGCAGGTCACAAGTTACAGTACTTGTTATGTGACCTTAGTGAGTTACGAACCTGCACCAAAGAGTGGCATTCAACTTGCAAGGCATAATTTTAGAACCTTTTTCTTCCCAGTCTCATTATTGTAGGTTGCTAAAGGGGTTCCGGTGGGTAGTAAGTAATACGCGCTTAGTAAGTGCTACTTAAAGGGTTATTAGTGTAGTTTATTTTAGAGACCGATACATCGGACATTCTTATGCTGTGTGCATATCGTACATAAAGGGCTTGCAGAAGTCAACAGTTTGGCCCCAAATTAGTTTGTCGCTTTAGAATTTGTGAAGTGACAAGTGTGTCTGCTCCGTGATGGCACTGGCATGAAGATGCTAAGCCCCAACCAGCTCTTACCCAACATAAGACTCTAACAAAAGGATTGTTGATGGCCCTTTAAGTGAGGCTTTGTATTGGGCCAAGTGGGGCTGAAAATTGGAAACTGCCCCGCCCGCCCCAAACAAAGCCTCTCCTGACATGACCCATGAATATACTAAACATATATTTAAGCCGCGTGAACGGCGAACAAGCACCTTTTAGTAACTGGTTTAGCCTGCTGTGCTCTGTGGAAAGGGATTGGCACGGACGAGTCCCGTTCTGCCAAGGTGAGAGTTGGTGAAAATTGTTTGTTTTTCTGTTCGGTGAAGTCCGCTTACTGGAGAGAAGGCAGTGCTAAAGAAATCTAATGAAATTCATGGTCTCCACTTTTGACCAAATAGTGTTTAGTTTTAAGTCAAATGATTGATGCTTCTTTTTGAAAATTAACTGCAAAACTTTCCTACAAAAGGTGTCCACTGAAGGTCCAGAGGGGCTGGATGTTTGCCACATTTTCATGAAATTCCCGTTAGAAAAATATGGAAATTGTTTAAATAGGATACTTGTCCTGAAATTCTGACATGGATCCAGCCCTCTTCGGCTACCCCTCTGCTTTAACTTCCAGTGGTATTAACCAGTGCAGACTTTAGAAATATTTGCTGCTTTAAAGAACATAGAGGGTTGAAAGCAACATTGGTGACACTGACAGAATAGGAGTGTCAAAGAGGCTAAATGCTTTGCATGCCTTAGCTTAACCTCCACCCTTGTGCTCTGTCGAGTCACCAGAACTCCCTGTGCCTAACAAATGTGTAATGTGACCTGATTCTCATAAAGCACTCTAATGCCCTTGAGCCAATTTAGGGCTATATAATAGGTAAAAAAATAAAAAAATCCAGCTTTTCAAGGGCAGCATAAGATCTTTCCTAATGTATTGTTGTCTCACTTTATTACAGCTAATACTTAGGACTAAACTCACATTCTGTGGAATGCATGAGTCAACAGTCATAACACAAATCGGTAAAGAGATTAAAAAAGAACCAAAGGCCAGATGTAGCATGACGGCCCATTGCGATTCGGTAATGGCAATTTTTAAGAAATCGCTATTACCGACTCGCAATGGGCCATGTATCACATTTGTGAATCAGTAATAGCGATTTCTTAAAAATCGCAAAAGCTATTACCGAATCGCAAATTGCGATACCGGCCCCATTCGCAGCTATGGGCCTGTTGGCCCATAGCTGCAAATTTTTTGCATTTCCAAAATTGCGATTTCTGAACCAGAAATTGCAATTTTGGAAATGCAAAACCCCAGGGTGCTGGGGGCCTAAGGCCCCCTCTCCTGCACCCCAAAAACTATTTTTTCAACATGTAAGGTACACACATGCCAAAAGGGCATGTGTCCTTTACAGGTTAAATTTAAAAATGCAGTTTAACTGCATTTTTAAATTTTGCACCAGGTTACCACCTGGTTGCAAAGCATGGTATTTTGCAAGTGCAAAATGCCATTTTTGGAAAAATCGCAATTTGCGTTTTTTTTTTTTTTTTTTTTTTCAGCATAGCCTTGCGACCTGGAAATTGCGAATCGCAAATTGCAACTCTCAATTTCCAAGTCGCAACACAAGAAATCGCAATTTTAGCGATTTCTTATTTGTGGTCTGCGAATGCATTTCATGCATCGCAGACCACTGTTTTGCACTCGCAAACGGCCGAATTTACCAATTCTCACCGTTTGCGAGTGCAAAACTTTTTGATACATCTGGCCCCAAGATCTCAAAATTTAGCACTTTTCAAGTGCTCTTGTGCTTGCCAACAGAATAGTACAGCCTTTTGGAATAGTTCACAAAATATCAACATGTGAAGAGATTTCTGCTTTCCCATGACCTGTGTGAGAATTTATACATCAGAAAGTGTGACGAGAATTGTACCCATATTGATTTATATAACAGGAGTGGTCTGTTTTCTATATATTATGTATGACAGAGTACTGGGGGGCACATCACATCACAAATAAGCAAATGATCGTAACACAAATTTAAAATACATGACTACTATATGTAATAACCTTCACGGATAATAGGGTGAAAAGTCTTGGGTCTACACACGTGATACACTGAGCTAAAGTGGTAAGCTGTGGCATGTTTCCCACTGTAGGCTGAGAAGGGATTGTCCTGCCTTAGACACCCTACAACAGAGGGCAGCAGGTTGAGAAACTCTGCACTAAAGAGAAACTTAGCGTTGTTTTTCCTTGAGCTCCCCTCACAATAACTACCTTCTCATTACTAATACTCTGTTAGCGAGGTTCTAAAATCCCTCCTGTCTTCAGTGTGTCTGTCTGATCTTTCCAGCCACCTTTTCAAAGCACAAGAATAACTGAATCCATTGGACATTGTGTTAGCTTCAGAGTACATATCTGCCACATTCCTGCAGTGTCAGGGGTATGTAGTTCACATCACCTGGCCTAGAGTATTGATGGCTTCCAGAAACTTGTCTCATTTTATTAACCTTCTATTAGACACATCAAGCCAGAGAAAAGGGACTTAATACGGTGAGTTGAGGGTCGCTTCCTGGTAGACCTCAGGTTACCTGTTGCTCAAGAGAATTTCAACAAATCTCCTACCCACCAACTTCACATGGCCAATGCTGGGGAAGCACCATAGTTTGTTAGGGCTAGTTGTGAGCTTCTGCATGCATTGTCTGTTTGCCAGGCTAAAAAAGAGTTTTGGAGTTTGGGGAAAGGGGAAGGAGCAAGGCATGTGCCAAAACAACTTATGCCTCAGCATACACCATCCCTATACGTATAAACCTTGCTGGCCTGTAAGTGATTGCCAGTTCTTGTTCTGTGTCCTGCTGTGGTTGATATGGTGGGCCCTAAAGGCTAGGCACCAGTGGTGTCCATGTGATCTCCATATTTTCTCCTGCTGGCGTGTCAGGAAGTGGAGGCTAGTGGGAAGTTGCAGATGGCAGACGCTAGCCACCCCAGCCCATCAGGAGATTGGCACACATCTGCAACAGATTGATATAAAGATGGGCCTCCGCCTCTTCCAGATGACCTCCCCCGTTCCAGTAGTGAAGCATCTGTCACCACAATTAGCTCTGTGTGGGGAAGGGAAATGGAGTCTGTCAAGTGACAAGTGCAGTATTGGGACCATCGAACAATTGGATGTAATCTGTCACATTTCCCTGTTGGGCCCACTTAGACTTCAGGTTCCACTGCAGAGCCAGCATAGGTCATCTGACTAGTCATAAAGAAGGATGCCAAGAGGCCTAGAAGCCTCTGAACCACTCTCACCAAGACCCATGACCAAGGATAAAACATCAAAATCATTGACCAAATGTCCTGCAACCTTTTGTGGTGGAGAGAAGAGCGAAACTGCACCTTTTTGAGAAATACTCCAATGAAAGCGAGGCTCTGCAAATAAATCGGGTGTGAATTTGCCACACTGATAGTGAAACTCAACAATTTTAAAAGGTTCGACATATGAAGGTTGTCTGTGACGAACAGAGGTAAGCCTGCCTTCTAGCAGTCAGTGATCGATTTGTGTGCATTTCTGATTGATACTTATAACTGCAGATTTCTCATATTTTGAGTAACCCCAAGCATTACACAGGATCCCAAAACTTTTCCAGTATTTGCTTTCACACACCGTTAGGGGAGCCGTTAGATGCCACACTCCAAATGTGACAGCCTGTAGCCACCTTGTGCACAGACGACAGTTCCATTCTTTGTGCCCTTCAATACAGATCTGGAACTCTGCTTCTGAATTGTGTTAGTTCTTTACCAACTTCCAAAATGCTTCTCTGCCAAAGTGTGGTAGGAGGTCTCTCCAAAAACTTACAGGCTTCAAACCATTCTGCATGTGCTATAAGTAAATGTCTGTTATGGACCCTCATGACATCTGTCTGTAGTGTCTGGGATCCATGCATGTTTCGAAGTCTAGCAACAGATGTTCCCTGATGTACCTGAAGTTGTGGGGCAGTTCTCATACCAGGTCCTGGTCGAGGTCCCCATTCTTGGGTAAGTTTAAGACGGAGTCAAATGACCAATCTCAATTCAAACACAAGCAGTCCAGATAGGAGTCCTCGCTCACTAGTCCCACTCCTGGGAGAGATCTTGCAGTTTTTACTCAAAAGTCCCAACTATGCCCCAGTTGTCCAGCTCTGTCCCATTTCCACACCTTGAACTGTGTCCTCTGAATTTCTCTGGCCATTGTCTACTACGCCGACGGTAGAGTCCTTCCAGGAGGTAGTGCTGCAGCTTTTGCCAATATTGGTGCAGAGTTAGGCTAGATTTAGACCAGTGTTTCATTATGAGATTAATAAGGCACTGCCAGTATGATTTTTTTTTTTTTTTAATGACTCCAGCAGTAGCTCCTCTTCGGCAGCTATATCTTTGATACCTCAAGGCTTTATTTGCCTCAAAGTTGGAACCCATACAAGGCTTGAAGAATGTCCCACACGATGGGTTGAAGAGGAGAAGGTAGGCTACTTGTTACCTCACCGCACTGATAATGAATTGATGGAAGCCCAAACCACCAAACTTTCAGCCGCAGGGTGCGGTGTCAAAAAAACAGGGTCACCTGGCACCCGTGCACCTGCCTGTTTACTGGAGGACAGGAACAAAGCTTAACCTATGTCCCAAAGAGTGTCAGTCTTCTTCATTAAGTAGAAGTAATGGTTCAGAGGAAGTCTGCCCAGGGTGCAAAACTTAAGTTAATGATTGTCTTGTTAACCACTCTTTGTAGCTGTAAACCTAATACCTCTGCTGCTTGTCTTATTACAGCAACAAAGGAGGCACTTTAATCTGTTGATAGTCCAGGGGGCGAATACAGCCCAGTGTCTAGAAAAGTATCCAACCCAAGGGCCTCCTGTAAGTCCTTAAGTAAATTCCGCCACCCGCCCCACCCCCCGGTAGTGGATGGGGGAAATAACCCCCATCATTTCCATCATCCTCTTCAAAGACAGTTTGACTGTAAACCCAAAAAGTTGGAGTGCTTGTGTGCAGCTCTGAGGTAAAGATACACTTCTGTTGGAGTCAGACTGGACTGGGTGCGCCGGTATGGTGTTGGGATGTGACCTCTGTCTGGATCTAGACTGATTCGGCTCGGAGTCGGGCAGGACAATAGGAACTGAGCGTTCATCTGCGGCCAGCGTCATCTATTGATATAAAGGGGACTTGGGTGTATTTTCGTGCTGGGGTATGAAGTCGTTTTTGGCGCCAGAGCAGAACTCAAAACATTTTCAGGAGACAGAATGTGCTGAGGGTGGACCTGAGGGGTTAGCACTACTGGAAGCCCTGATGGATCGTTTGGGCCCAGAGGTGCACCTGAGAGAGCTGGAAGGGTACCAAAGATGCAGAATATAACCTCCTTTAAAAACCTCAATCTCTTCTGATGTTGCAGATGGCTCCAGAAACTCTGAATGCATCAGAATAAGCTGCAGAATATGCTCCTCATAGCTGGCCAGGAGCGAGCCCATGAAGCACAATGTCATTGCGACTTCTGTGGTTGAGCCTGGTGGGACACACTTTTTGCAGGACTTGGAATCATGCACGGAGCCCAAACAACAGAGACACACCAGGTGGGGATCTGTCAGTGACATTTGCTTGTGACAGTCACTAAAAGGTTTGAACCCTGTAGTTTTAAGAGGAGACATAATTTCTTTGCATATTGGGGGGGAAAAAAGAAATCTTGAGTAGAAACTGACCAGGTGAATTTGGGAGCAAGCTCCCTATCCGCATACCAGGGTGCAGACCGAAGAAACAGGCCAGCACTCAATGGTGGTGCTTAAATGCGACCCTGTTTTTCACTTCCAGAGCAGAACAGCTCCTTTGTGAAGCTGCACAATGCCACCTATTGAGCACTACTGTTTAATCTACTCGATCCAGTCTGGTGCCTATGGATATGCTCTAAAGGTGAGGAATCTGCTATCATAAGTATTATTCAGAAAGGCCTGTGCCCTGGGCTAAAATCAGTGCTTAATTTGTGCTTGTTGCGCTCCTCTGTCTAACCACAAGTGAACTAAGGCTGTTATTACCCGTTTAATTTGTACACAACTGTTTTAAAAGATTCGATGACCTGTTATCAAGAGACTTGTTATGTCTGTGTGCGGCGGTTCAGCTTCCTTACAGGTAAAAAAAAAAAAAAAAAAAAAACTTTTATAGGGTTTAGATGTGTGACTTCAGTGATGAAGGGTTAAGTCAGGCAACATGTTAATTGCAACTTTCTTTGTATTTTACAGTTCAAGATCTACGCCGGATATTTCGCCGCCATATCGTTGATATTTTTAGTGAGTGGAACCTACAGGGCTGTGAAAACGTGCAGAAGCAAGCCAGCACCAGCAGGAAATTCTGTGGACTCTTAACCAGTGCCTTCTTGCTGCCTAAATATCACACAGCAACTGTCTGGCAAATACATGTTTTAGTTAAGAAACATGTTTTACTGCACTGCGCCCAAATTAAATGAAAATGGGAGTTTGCTCAGCTCAGAACATCGCCGTAGCACTACTTTTTAAGGAAAAACCTCCTAAGCTGCTGTAAAGCGAACTTTTGTGAACGTTTGTAAATGTTTATAGCCCAGTGACTGGAAGCAGGTCCCGTCCCTGCTTTATGAAGGATAATGTCCTCTTATTTCTTGGGTAACAGTGAGTTAAGTACCAGATTTCTGATTGTGAAACATGCCTTTTGTTCTCCTCCCCAGAAATGCGTGCGTCACGGAGGTCACCTTGATGCTGAACTGGAATAGGTGATTGGTATGCGCTTCCAACTAGTGAATATTTCAGGGTAGTGAGAAAAGTGCCTTCTTACGTAAAATAACACTCCACCTGCATGACTTACACCATCCAGAGTCTGCAGAAGACATTCCATTTTAACCACAACTTCTCCCCAGGTATTTGAAGTGTGTATGCAATGCAAACAGGCGGACGTTCAGTCACTGCACTACTTTGATGACTGGGGTTAAAAGTCTAGTTTCTTGAATTCGAGTTTGTTTTGCGCAGACAATGTTTGATCGTGGACTCTTATTAAGTTAATGTGTGTCCAATTGCTGGTTTGAAGTCTGAGAGCCCTCATCAGGCTTTTTGTGCAAGGCTTACACTTAGAAATGGCCAATGACATCTCTAAGCTAGCAATAGAAATGTGAGCCTGAAAAGATATTTTAAACTATCGAATATTTAGTCTTTGTCCCCTAGCTAGCACCTTATTCTATGCCTTTTATCTTAAGAACTCCCCCATTTGAATCTTGCTTTGTCTGTTAATGAGGATCTTTTCTTTCTGGCACAAAGGTCAGGCTGCAGAATGCAAGAAGGAGGCGGACCAATTGGTGTTGATGAATGTAAACTAGAGCAAGCTGAGAGGACAGAAAGTGTTTAAAATTGTTTTCAACAACAAAACAGAGCTGCTTTACAACTAGAAATGTTAGAACCCACAGACGCACACGGCAGGAACCGTCTTAAGAGTGGCCTAGTCCTTGGCCAAAGATGGAGTCATGAATGGAAGGCCACGTGCGCCTGGTTTCTGCAAATAATAACGAGCCAATGTGTTTTTGTATTTGTGAATATTCTCCTATGAGTTTTAGAAGGTACTGCATCGAAGGACGTTTTAAACTGTTACTGTTGTTCATTTCACCACTAGCGCGACTTGGGCTGGTCGACCTCTGCCATTAGCGCACTTCATTTGGTCAAGATCTTTTTCTTCTGTTCTACATACTGCCTGTATCTGGGATAAGCGTAAAGTGTGCCGGCCACACTAAATGCTTTTATTCTTGATCCAGGCTCATAATACTTTACGTATACTGTTTCTTACGAAACTGCTGGCCTGCTACAAGTAAGTGTGACGTTTCACCCTTGAGTAGGTCAAAAATGTTGCCTTGGAAGCAGTGGCATCTATTTGTTGTTTTGCATACTTAGGAAGAAAATAACTGGATGCCGACAAGAGCTTCTCAACACAAATGTTTTGATGAGTAATAGGCCACCCTTTCACAGTGAACATTATCACCCCACTGATTTATATGTATTTTCATTCATTTTGCCCTTCAACTGCTGCAAACCCAGTCCTGTCATTACCTCTTTGACAGATATTTGTTCTGTTGCAGAGAGCGATTCTGTGCACACATTCTCGAAATGTGAAAGTATTTATGAATGTGTCTGAAACTCGCACTATAACTGTGCTAATAAAAATAAATGACATTATTTTTAGCGCTTGTATTGTCATTTGACAGAAATGTACATTTTTATGTTTTAAATGACAATTATTTGAGTAGATTGAATATTTTGCTACTGAAAGGTTTACATTTCCCCTGGATACCATTAAGCGGTACATTTCTGTATGTTCCTTTTTGCATTTATTCGTTTATATTGGAAATACACATAAATACGTGATTACCGGCCATTTAGAGTGCACTCCCAAAATGAATATGCTACCCTGTGTTTTAAGTGAAAAATTATAGTGGATTAACTTTACTGCTGGTGTTTCATTTTGTTGACATGTAGGACACGTGTTTCTGATAGATCCTTAAAACTGCAGATTCCTCATCTTTTGAGTAACCCAGGCACCAAACTAGATCCTTAAACTTTTTCAGTAATTGCTCCTATGCACTGATGGGTATTGCCATAGGATGTAACAAACTTGTCCCCTTGTCCTGTGATGATCTATAGCTGTAAATAGGCACCAGCCCTGTGCACTGACGTCGGTTTCCTTTGTATCCTACCCATTTAACGCCATTCCGGAACACTGCTCCCGAGTTTCTGCGGGAGGACATACAACAGATGCGGAGCTTACTAAGGTATCCACCCTACATCTTGCTGATACTACGACCATTACTCTGGTGGCGTCTTCTAGTTGGCAACTATTACGACACTGTTTACAACACTGATTGGATTTTCATTCTAAATTGCGAGGTGCTGTACTACCCGTTTAGTCCACACTCTCTCGGATATGGTCCCCACTAATATGAGAAGAAATCTTCTGATATTTTCTACACCTTTTCAAACCAGCTAATATGGCTCACTAACTCAGCAAGTACGCAGGATAGGTGCATCTGAATCTCACCCCTGGAAGTAGCCTTGTTCCTTGGATTCAGATCATGGGCAATACACCATTAGCTAACTAATCTTTTGAAGCTTTTATATTAATAACTTGACTCTACCTTAAATTTATCCTTGAAAAAGTCACTGCATGACAAAACACATCTTGGTTGTTGTAGACTTCTGGTGTCTTCAGTAAATTCAAAGAAGGACATTTCTGAACAAACCACTTAAGTGAATCATCTGGTACAAACCTTTACCGTAAGGACATTTACTTTCTTGTGGACCTCTGAGAGCTGTGGTATCTATTGTTTTACAAAGGGGTTTCCATCTACAAAGCCAAAACCAGACCTGCCAACTCACACTGTGACACACAATATTGACTCGTCACACGGTCTCCCGGTGAGGAGTCCATAATCACACGGTGGCAGGGAAAACCAGCTGAAAAGCAGTGTAAACAATGATTTTTCAGCTCGTTTTTTTTAGGCTTTTTACTGCCAGTGTCCATTAATGGGTGTGAAAGCACCCTAGGACATCAGCAGCAGCCTCAGCAAGATTTTTTTTTTTTTTTTTGCTAGAGGAGGGGGTTTGGGGCCTAGGTGAGGGCAAAAATGCCTCTTAGGTGCTTTTCGGCACAAGACCACACCCCTCCAAGGCCACGTCTTCTCCTCGTACTGAGATTTTTTTTTAAAGTTGTCAGGTCTGCAAAACCCCACCTTTGGCCAATGCAGAGGATTCCCTACAGGGGGCTTTCTTAAATACATTGGACACATGAAGGCGTTTCTGACCCCGTAACAAATTTGGGACATTCAGGATACAACACTGAAGTTTCAGGTTTGATCCTGTGTCCTGGCTTGGACAGTTAGGAGGCTTCTTGGTATCCTGGCCTTGTGTATTCTACAGGTATTCCATGCTTGTTGGCCCATGCAGGATGTGCAGTGGCATCTCGGTCTTTAAGGCTTATGCAGGCTCTGCAGTGAAACCCCAATCTTCTAAGTGCTCAACACTGGTGGTGCTTCACAGACAACAACCGAACCCACGATGCTGGATGAAGAAGTCAGTCGGACCTGTGGAGGCCCATTCTCCCTGTCAGTGTAACCACTGTATGCCACTTGCTTTCCAAACAAGTTGGTGCTGGATCCATTGTTCTGAAAGTGGTGGCACCTTATCTGCCAAGCAGTCAACCATGCTCCATGCTTTCTTCTTTCTGCTGCTACTTTTTCAAAAGCAGGAGAGGTTTCACCAATTGGAACCCAGGAGGGCCCTTAGTTTTTACATCTGTAGCACTAAGGAGAAATTGGTGTTTGACTAACGTTTTGTGGGGTTTTCTGGTGCTAAGAAGGGAAAGGCAGGACAGAATAGACCTTACCCACATGGATCATTGTTTGCATAAAGATGTGATAAGTCTTGTTGTTAAAGGAGCCTCCTGGCAGCCTTAGAGCTTACATTACTAGAGCTAAGGCTACCACTGTGGCCTTGACCAGGTTAATTTTGGCGCTGAACATCTGCCAGGTGGCTACACTGGTGATTGTCTACAAATTCCCCATGGACTATAGCCTCGACTCTCAGGTGCGCAGTAAGGGTCATTTTGGCTGCTTGGTCCTGCAGTAGTTTTTGGTATGAAGTCCTCTCCTAAGACCTTTTGGGAGGTGGTGCTTTGGTATCTATTCATAAGTTTTGGAATAAGCAGTTAGATGTGTTCACCAGAAGAACAAGATACTCACCTTTGGTAACTCTTTCTGGTTGATACTCTATTTGCAAATACAACACCAATGCTCCAATCTCTCTGTTATGTGGAATGGCCTTCGAGGCATTAATCTATTTCTGATCCGCTGAGAGTGCAGAATGCTTGGTTTTAAACATAGTATGCATGGATCGCACCTATATATTGTCCATGCCATCACCTCTGAAGGTTGGGAGAGATTGCCTGTCATAGAGTCTGGAGCAATTGCTGGAAGAGGTTCCAAATCTACACGGATAATTCATAAGGTGAAAAATCTGCTGTTAAAGTATCCACTAGAATGAGTGTTGGCAAAGGTTAGTAACTTGATCTTGTCTGCAGTCTTTACAAAGTTGAAATGCCATCTGTATCATATTTCTATCCATGTACGTTCAGGAGAGAAAGTCATATTTTTATAGTGCACTCTAACAATTGCTGTAAATAAGTGATTTGTACTAATAAACTCGGATATGTCATTTTGCCAGAACGCTTAAGATGGTGTTGTAATGTAAAGCTCTTACAAAGAGGCAGTGCAAATCCAGGGGATGCTGGGTATTTAGTTTTGAAGCGGATACACAAAACTTGTATTCTTGTAACAACCTATCTGGAAATTGCTGTGCATCTTTTGTAATATTCAGACCCTCGGGTGAAAGCCAGTGTGGCATTTATTGAAGCCACCTGTCTTTAAGCTTTCTACCAACTCTGTTGGGCAGGGAGATGCATAGTCCTCAACCAGTCTGTTTTTATTATCTACTTGCCTAGATTCCATCAAGAGCACCTGAAAATAATCTTTCCCTAATTATTGAAAGACCCGAGATAAACTAGTAAATTACCGTAGTTGGGCCATTTAGGCATATTTGCCCCCCCCCCTGCATTTGAGGGGAAAGCATGAAAAAACTACTCCCCATGCCCACAACCAAGGTTTATTTTTTTTATATATATATATATATATATATATATAATTTTTTTTTTTTGGTGGAGAGGGGAGGTTTGAGCCATGGAGCCCAACAACATAGTCTTAGGGCAAGGTAGGCATTTGCCTTAAGACTTTGTGGGGATAGCACAAGATAGTTGTGGAATGTTAAGGAACTCGTCTTTCCCTGTATTTTGAAAAATGTTATTGTACCCAAAACAATATTTGGTTAAAACTAAAGGTCAGTTGTACTTTCAAATCTAGATAAAATTCTACACAGGTGGTGATTCTCTCCCAGGGATTCCTTGGAAATTAAGGGTTTTCAAGCACTTGAGGACAACCACATTGGTATTCATTTTAAATACAATTTAACAGGCAGTTTACCTTAAAGATTCTTTAGGGAAAATGAGTGGCAGATTGTGCATTTGTTTTTCATTGCAAAAGTTTGTATTTATTTTCACACCGTACAAAAGATGCATAATTCAGTTGTGGGTATTAAACCCAAAGTAACACTACATGTAAGTGCATTAGTGGAGCTCATTCTGATATAACAGTGTAAAAGTGGCAACAGACATAAAATAGTAATATAAAAACACATGTAGTGCATGAAAAGAGTCTTTGAAAGACTGCCACTTGCAGAATGAGTGTAAAATAATCTCGTGCCATAGAGGTGTAAAGGTGGTATATTAATTGAAATTTACAGATCACTATTGTGATCAGAAACTGTACCTGATGTATCTTGAGATAATAGAGAAACCGTAAAGGAACGATGGAAGTAGACAGGAGAAAAGAGTAAGTGGTAAAGATGGGGAGTTCTGGTATCAGTAGAAAGCCAAAGGCACGCTCTGGTTGACTAAGTAAAGGAGTTCTGTCTAAGTAAACGGTGTAGGAGTGTGGGGATATCTTGTGAATCATGGTAGTTTTCAGGTAGAAATTTAGTTTATTTCAAAGTTGTCTAGATTAGTGAACAGTATGACTCTTGGAGTAAAGCAAGTTGTGAACACTATGCTTGCATGTATGTATTGAGAGGTCGGTCATATTCTTCAATTCAAACAGGGTACTTTTGATACCAAGGGCCAGAAAAGGGTCTTTATAAAGGTCTGATGAATGTAGGCAATTTTGGATTTGCCCCCAAAAATTCCTAGGGCAATGATATGAGCATTTTAGTGTGTAGGATATCTTGAGTAAGGCATTGCATTTCACTCCAGAATGATTTGACAAGTGGATATTTGTATAGCATATGGCAGAGATCATACTTTTATTATTTGCAACTCCAGCACTTATTCAACTCTAATAGGACTAGTTTATGGAGTTCATTGGGTGTCCATTGTACAATGTGTTGTCCAAAGCCGGATCCAAGCAATTTTCGCTACACTTGACAAGTTATAGATATTCAATCAGTTGGAGAGATTAATATGTACCCAAAGTAGTGTGATAAGTGTTCCAATGCTTGCTAATCATTTTAGTTAGTGAGACACTGTTGAAATTCAGAGGTTTGGAGAGCTGTGATGCAATATGACCTTGCTTATCAGAGTTCCTGAGTAGGGAGGTTGTTAGACCTAACAACCCCACATGTTTTGCCTTCACCCTTCCTGCTTGCTGAGTGTTCTTTTGTGTCTTTACGATTGTGTGCACTTTATCCCATCAAATCAGTGCTAAAGTGCTTGCAGTCTCTCCTTGAAACTAGGTAAAACAGGACTACACCTGACTGGCAAATTAAATTAAATTATTTGTAAGTCCCAAATAAATGGTCTACCAGAGCCTGTAAATTAAATGCCACTAGTTGGTAGCAGCACTCATTATGCCATCCATTAAAAGTAGAAATATAAAACATGTCTCAGGCCTGCCTCCACAGCCTGTATGTTTAGTTGCAACCTGCCATTTCCACCTGCCAAAATAAACCTTCTGCCAGGCCTAAACCTTCCTTTTTAATAGTTACAAGTCATCCCTAAGGTAGACCCTAAAGGCTCATAGGGCCAGATGCATTGTATTTAAAAGTTCAGCCATTACTTTTTTTTTTTTTTTTAAATGTGTCCTGGCAGTGAAAAACTACTAAAGTCATTTCCCCTTTTGTAAGTCCTGTCCCTCCCATTGACTACACTTGGTTACCTTATTACAGTTCAATGTGTTAATTCTGGATAAGCAACAGATAGAGGGGTGCTGTTTACCTTAAAGAGAATGTAATTTAAAATCCTCTTGAATGGTAAAGTCTGATTTAAGACACAATTTTGAAAATGCCACTTTTAGAAAGTTGGCATTTTCTTGTCCCAACCAACTGTGCCTTTCTGCCAGTGTCCTGGGTCACACTGGCTGTGCTGTTGGGGTATGTGTATTGCTTCCAGACAGTACTGTGAAACAAGGGGGATATAGGTGTTAACAGGAGTGTCCATCCTGACAGGATGGTTAGTGAGGGCTGTTCCAAGCTCAAATTACACTTCGAGGGGGTTTATCTACAATACACATCATGGAACGTGGCACCAGGCCTGAACTGCCTTTTGTCATCCCAGGCCATATGGAGCCTTGACCAGGAAAAGGGGAAAACAAACTCTCCAGAACCAGTATTGGGGGAAGGACAGGGAGTTGCCTACTGTAGGAGGCTGGCCTGGCTTGGCTTGTAGTGGGTACCAAGGGGTACTTACACTCTGTACCAGGTCCAGTTATCCCTTATTAGTGTAGAAGAGGTGTTTCTAGCAGCTTAGGCTGGTAGAAGGTAGCTATAGCTGAGCAGCTTAGGCTGAACTAGGAGACATACAAAGCTCCTACCATGCCACTGGTGTCATATGCACAATATCATAAGAAAACACAATACACAGATTACTAAAAATAAAGGTACTTTATTTTTATGACAATATGCCAAAAGTATCTCAGTGAGTACCCTCGGTATGAGGATGCCAAATATACACAAGATATATGTACACAATACCAAAAATATGCAGTAATAGCAAAAGGAAGTAATGCAAGCAGTGTATAGTTACAATAGATTGCAATAGGAGCACATAGATATAGGGGCAACACAAACCATATACTCCAAAAGTGGAATGCGAATAACGTATGGACCCCAAACCTATGTGAGCTCGTAGAGGGTCGCTGGAACTGTAAGAAAACAGTGAGGGTTAGAAAAATAGCCCACCCCAAGACCCTGAAAAGTAGGTGTAAAGTGCACCTATATTCCCCAGATAGCACAGTAGTCGTGATAGGGGAATTCTGCAAGGAAGACCAACACCAGCAATGCAACAAAGGTGGATTTCCGGACGAGAGTACCTGTGGAACAAGGGGACCAAGTCCAAGAGTTGCGACAAAGCTGAGATTGGGAAGATGCCCAGGAAATGCCAGCTGAGGTTGCAAAGAAGCTGTCACCGGATGGTAGAAGCTGTGGATTCTGCAAGAACGAAGAGGACTAGGAACTTCCCCTTTGGAGGATGGATGTCCCACATCGTGAAGAAGCTTGCAGAGGTGTTCCCACGCAGAAAGACCGCAAACAAGCCTTGCTAGCTGCAAGGGTTGCGGTTAGGGTTTTTGGATGCTGCTGTGGCCCAGGAGGGACCAGGATGTCGCCACGGTCGTGAGGAGTCAGAGGGGGCGCCCAGCAAGACAGGGAGCCCTCATAGAAGCAAGCAGCACCCACAGAAGTGCCGGAACAGGTACTACGAAGAGGAGTGAACCGGAGTTCACCCGAAGTCACAAAAGGAGATCCCACGACGCCGGAGGACAACTCAGGAGGTTGTGCACTGCAGGTTAGAGTGTCGGGGACCCAGGCTTGGCTGTGCACAAAGGAAATCCTGAAAGAGTGCACGGGAGCCGGAGCAGCTGCAAATCACGCGGTACCCAGCAATGCAGTCTAGCGTGGGGAGGCAAGGACTTGCCTCCACCAAACTTGGACTGAAGAGTCACTGGACTGTGGGAGTCACTTGGACAGAGTTGCTGAGTTCCAGCTCGTGCTGAGAGGGGACCCAGAGGACCGGTGATGGTCTTTTGTTGCCTGGGGTCACAGGGGGAAGATTCAGTCGACCCACGGGAGATTTCTTCGGAGCTTCTAGTGCAGAGAGGAGGCAGACTACCCCCACAGCATGCACCACCAGGAAAACAGTCGAGAAGGCGGCAGGATCAGCGATACAAGGTTGCAGTAGTCGTCTTTGCTACTTTGTTGCGGTTTTGC
The DNA here is from genome assembly GCF_031143425.1 of Pleurodeles waltl. Classification (NCBI taxonomy): domain Eukaryota; kingdom Metazoa; phylum Chordata; class Amphibia; order Caudata; family Salamandridae; genus Pleurodeles; species Pleurodeles waltl. The sequence continues at coordinate 319,781,280 of NC_090447.1, read as the reverse complement.
AGGCGTCCTGAGCAGTCAGCGGTCGATTCCTTGGCAGAAGGTGAAGAGAGAGATGCAGAGGAACTCTGATGAGCTCTTGCATTCGTTATCTAAAGAATTCCCCAAAGCAGAGCCCCTAAATAGCCAGAAAAGGAGGTTTGGTTACCTAGGAAGGAGGATAGGCTAGCAACACAGGTGAGAGCCTATCAGGAGTCTCTGACGTCATCTGCTGGCACTGGCCACTCAGAGCAGTCCAGTGTGCCAGCAGCACCTCTGTTTCCAAGATGGCAGAGGTCTGGAGCACACTGGAGGAGCTCTGGGCACCTCCCCTGGGAGGTGCAGGTCAGGGGAGTGGTCACTCCCCTTTCCTTTGTCCAGTTTCACGCCATAGCAGGGCTGGGGGATCCCTGAACCGGTGTAGACTGGCTTATGCAGAGATGGGCACCATCTGTGCCCATCAAAGCATTTCCAGAGGCTGGGGGAGGCTACTCCTCCCCAGCCCTGACACCTTTTTCCAAAGGGAGAGGGTGTAACCCCCTCTCTCTCTGGGGAAGTCCTTTGTTCTGCCTTCCTGGGCCAAGCCTGGCTGGACCCCAGGAGGGCAGAAACCTGTCTGAGGGGTTGGCAGCAGCTGCAGTGTAACCCCGGGAAAGGCAGTTTGGCAGTACCCGGGTCTGTGCTAGAGACTCGGGGGATCATGGAATTGTCTCCCCAATGCCAGAATGGCATTGGGGTGACAATTCCATGATCTTAGACATGTTACATGGCCATGTTCGGAGTTACCCTTGTGACGCTATACATAGGTAGTGACCTATGTATAGTGCACGCGTGAAATGGTGTCCCTGCACTCACAAAGTCCGGGGAATTTGCCCTGAACGATGTAGGGGCACCTTGGCTAGTGCCAGGGTGCCCACACACTAAGTAACTTAGCACCCAACCTTCACCAGGTGAAGGTTAGACATATAGGTGACTTATAAGTTACTTATGTGCAGTGTAAAATGGCTGTGAAATAATGTGGGCATTATTTCACTCAGGCTGCAGTGGAAGGCCTGTGTAAGAATTGTCAGAGCTCCCTATGGGTGGCAAAAGAAATGCTGCAGCCCATAGGGATCTTCTGGAACCCCAATACCCTGGGTACCTCAGTACCATATACTAGGGAATTATAAGGGTGTTACAGGATGCCAATGTGAATTGGTCACTAGCCTGTTAGTGACAATTTGTAAAGAGAGAGCATAACCACTGAGGTTCTGGTTAGCAGAACCTCAGTGAGACAGTTAGGCATCACACAGGGAACACATACATATATGCCACAAACTTATGAGCACTGGGGTCCTGGCTAGCAGGGTCCCAGTGAGACAGTGAAAACACCCTGACATATACTCACAAACAGGCCAAAAGTGTGGGGGGGGGGGGGGGTTGTACAAGGCTAGAAAGAGGCTACTTCCTCACACCTCCCCCCACCCCAACACTCTCACTCTCTCACACTCTAGCACCAGGTATACTTATTAGACCTCCAGAGCCACTCATCAGAACACCCTTGCATCTGTGGAAGATTCAAAAGGAGAATTGCCCTACTCCTTGAAGGACTGCCTTGCTGTCTGAAGAAGGAAGATTGCACCTGCTTGCATTAATCCCAGGCTACCCCAGACTGACTCCCAGGGGTAAGTTGGCTGACCACCTATGTGAGTAAGAGACACCACAAGCCTCTCTGCAACTGACCAGCTGCAACTGGACATCCCTGAGCCCTGCTGCTGGCCCCTTCTAGAGTAAGTCTTGATCCCCAAGTGGTGTCCCCCAGCACCTAGACCCATGGCTGGCATCAATGGAAGCTCCTCCATAGAAAATTGTGAAAATCCTGTAGTTTGTGATCCTCGCAAGCGAGCCCGTTTGCGTCAACACTTCCACCCCCCTTATGATCTCCAACGCGGGTCTCCTGTGAGACCTGCTGTTCTCGCTGACAGCTATCTCTCGCGACATGAGTCCTGCACTTCAAGCTACAGCAGTGACAGCCCGCAAGGACAGACAGCGTGAAGCTCCAGCAGCGACTGAATGTGCTGCAGCAGTGAGAGTCTGCAACACTCAAAAGTCTCTTTGCACTGGAAGCGTCCTCCTTGCTGCCTCCTCCGAAACGTTTTGCACTGAATTTGAGAGGGTAACGTTTCAAAGGGACTCACCAGATCCCTGTGTCCAACCTGATCTCCATTGTGACTGTCCCTGGTCTAGGACAAGCAGATGACAATGAGTGTTTTTTTTGGTGCTTTTAGGCACTACTTTTACCTTCAGCATAAAAACTTAATACTGCTAATCGGATCTTTGTTATTCTGGTATCATTTTATTTATTAAAATGTACTCTGTTTTTCTAAATTGCTTTTGGTATTTTTTGTGCATAGTATTTACACTTTATTACTATTTGTGTGCTGCATAAATACTTTATACGTTGCCTCTAAGTTGTGTGCTTTTGTGCTAACCTAACAAGGGTTAAAGCACAGGTATATATATATATATATATATTTTTTTACTTTTGTGGTTCTCCCTGGCAAGGATTGTGGTTGTTGCTTGAGTAAGACATCCGGTGCAGCATTATCCTGAAGTTCTGTTAAGATTTCTGGGATCGCTTGTTCTACTTCCTCTGTGAAAATCAAGACCTTTTCTACATAAACTACTACAGATTGTTTGCTCATTCTGAATGGGATGCCCCTCATGTTTGTATCGGTCCTTGGCAATGTCAATAGTGGTTCACCGTTGGAAGCGTAAATTATAATTACATATAGCTCCAAATTGTCTTTTTTAGGTTTGAAATTCACCATATCTTCTTTATCCTTCAGGGTTGACTGCACCACTAATCTGGATATTTTGTTCCCCAGAAATTAATGTTAAAACACTGTTTTTATTTTTTTGTGCTGGTAAGCATGTAAAATAATCGAACCAATATGTGCCCATATGGACGGACTCCCTAGTAATGCTGTTTTGTTTTTTGTAATAGGATTACACCACCCTTTAGTTTATAACATGCCTCTATAACTTTTTTTTTTTTTTGCGATGAAGACCTTTGGCATTCAGGGAGAGCATCTTCAGATTTTGATTATAAGGTGGGTCGTGCTTTCCCATGTGGAAGATTCTGATTTTCCCCATTGTGGAGAAATGTAAATCTGGAATACCTTTTTGTACCAAATTATGTTCTTGGCATAGTCCTGGGCTATTCCAGTCTTTACTCCTTTCAGCTAATGTTTTGAATACTTTTCCTATGTATTAAGTTTTTATTCCAGTGGTTTTTGAGAAGAGCTCTGTTGACGAAGTTGTTGGATCTCTTGGATGGGTTTCTATGTGCTCTCTGAATCTCAAAGGCTTTTGCAAAGGATATACCAAGTATTTTGGGGATCCAAGTTTCCAGGAATTATGTGCATTAGGTCGCCTCATCTTATGATCATTCTGGTAGCCCCAATGTAGGTAAGGTTCCTCAATGCTTTCTGCCTTCCGAGTCAGTAGGGTCTTTTCCCAAAGTAGAAACCTTCAAAGAAAGGATTAGGTTTATTTTTCCAGTGCAATTTCTTCATCTTCCCTATCATGTATTGTTGTTACTGCATAAATGACTCGTAGTCAGGTCCATGAAGTCCTTTCTCCTGCCTCTTCTTTTGTTTTGCATAATGCCTGCATTGATCTTTATGCCTTGGGCTAGGATGTGAAGAGCTGCAAGTGTTTGTACGATCAGTCCATGTTTGCCTTAGGCTCTGATTTAGGTTTAACTGGAGAAAATAGTATCGGTGGGTCAGATTTTGTAAGTTTCTAGCTGCTTTTATCTTTCAATTCTTTTGTTTTCTTGTCTTTAGGGTTAGACATGAGAAGAGTAGTGAGTCATTTTGATAATTGATTAAGAAGAAACTGATGTAAGTAGAATTACTTGGAGGGGACACAAAAGGCTCCTTTTATAGCCTTCATCAGTGCATGTTGTAAATTTAACCCAAATATGCAAATGTAAAAACCAAAGCCGCTTCTGGTTACAATACATCAGCAAGAGCAGCCATCATATTTCAGTGCTGGGAATATAACGTGCTAAATTTTGTCAGGTGAACAGAAAGGGTATAGGTTGGCAGTTTGAGAAGTGTTTCAGATACTCCCCTGTTAGTATGGTAAAAAGCCTTTATACTTGATTGATAAGTGAACAGATCATCTAGGCTGTGCAGTGGTGATCTCAGGAGGTGATGTTGAAGCTCTGTGAACCAACAGAGGCATTTTGTTTTTTTGATGCATACCGAGATGCAAAATTCAGCAGAGATCCGCTAAAGCCTTTTACATCTTTGGGAGAAATGACAACATGCACCCATGAAGATCCCAAGGTGAGACTTTCACAAAGTGGAGTAGCTAACTACTGGAAGAAAGCTGTTTTTGGTAATGTTAATGCAGCATGACCACAGTGGCCATATTGTTTGATCATGGGACTACAGTGCGTTGAATGTTGTTTAGCAGTCAGGAGAGTTTAACACAGCTTCCAATCCTAGTTGAGAACCTTTTTGCTTGACAGTCTATGGCATGGGCAGCAGAACGGTATTGCTGCAGATAATGTACTCGGTGTGAGTTTCAAGAGCAACGATTCCGATCTAGGTGGCAATTTGCTTGGGTGTTAGCCACATCCCCAGTATGTAGTACATTTGAATGATTTATGGCCCGTAACATTGGTGAAAATGTCATATATATATATTAGAGAAAATGTGTGACAAATAGTGCATTTGTATGCTTTCAGGTTTCAGCAGGCATTTGAAATGAAAACAATTGTTTCTAGAAACTCAGCATCACCAAACAGCAAGAGCATAAGAACGCCAGTTGGCTGGACTGCCAAACTAATATTGAAGCATATTAACATGTTTTGGCTTTTAATGGGATAGCATGGGAATTTTACAGAAGGGCAGCACACAATTAAATTGAGCAGTCAAGATGTGAAATGTGGCGTGAAAGCTGTTACACAGTCCTATTATCTTAGTAGGAAACATGTATTAGGACAGCAGAACTTCAGAATGTGGGGGACTAATTCCATCCACACCATCATGATCTGTTGGCTCAATTCCTGGATAGCTCACAGAGCCTCACCTGAACTTACTGGGGTGGAGGGTGATTATGACAACCTGAACATGGCAGTCTGACTCCTCAGGGAAGTTGTGGAAACAGATCTCACCCTTTTGTGGTATCACTTATGCATGCCCAGGCGAAAACACAAGAGAAACACAAAGTAGGTTTTCAATGCATTTATTGAAACAATTATAATCTTGCATAAAGAGAATGAGTTGGGATAATTAGGGAGATAAAAGAAAGCCAAGTTAGCAGTGTTATGAACATGGTAAAGACAATGAATGATCTAACCATGGTGAAGGTGTTCTAAAGATTCCTACCTAAGACTAGAGTGAGGGTATTGTGGGTGTAAACTAAAAAATAATAGTGGAGCACCAAAATCTGTATGTCATTCATACAATAATCAATATAAACATCTGGTTAGAGGAATTAGATCAAAATATAAACAGAAAAGACAGCACATATGATTAGAAAAAGAACCAATAGGGTCTTGACATTCTCTAAATCGTAGATGACTTTAATAATAAATTGGATGTGCATTGAAAATAAAGTACATGGATTATCCTATCCATGATAGTATAAAAACACATACAAAGCAATATCAACATGTAAATTCTTTTGACACAGCAAAAGAATTAGTGCCCATTACTAAGGGAATTCCTGGATACTAGCATCTCTGTTACCCACTTGTCGTGTGGGGGCGTCAGCAGGAATGACATTTTTGCTCACAATATGATAGAAATGATCTGTACTTGTACAGACAAAAGGTGAAAATGTAAAAGGGAAATCTTCCAAGCTAAATCACTATAGCTTAGTGAGGTGATAAAATCCTCCTAAAATGCAACTCAATATCTTCTTAGATCTCTTCATTTGTTTACTTCATCCCATTGTTCCTAGTCGCAAGTTGCTGCAGAACAAATAGCTGGCCAATTATTTTGTAACAAAGATCCCCAAAAAATTTACAAGGGGATCGAACACCCCTTACTTTACGCATTGATGCAATGGCCTACATACAAGTAATCACATGACCTGATCAAAAGAAATGTACATTGTGTTTTTTATTTTATATATATATATATACACACACACACACACACACACACACACACACACACCCCCACACCCCCACACCCCCCCACACCCCCACACCCCTGGCCTGAAAGAGCCTTTCTGAAGACCAAATCAGGGACACCAAAGGATTTTTCCAATTTTACCACAATACAGTTCTGCTATGGGAGATAATCACTCCACCCTTAGTAACTGGTTCCAAGTTATGGAATGGAAAAAAGGGGTGGTGAAGGCCATTTTAAATAATACTAATCTGATGGTAACAATGTGTAGTGCTTTCCTCTTATCTAGTTTTTAAGCACTAACATAACACAACAGAAATGCACTTCTGAGGTCAAAGAAGACTTTTATTGTTAATTCTTCCCCAACCACAATATTTATGAATGACTAATTAGTAGCTTTCAAGCCCGCGTTAATCAAACAAAATATATCAGTTTGCAATATACACAGCAGGTTATATTTATAAGATATTGAATGCAAAGCAAAACAAATGCTTCACCGTGTGGGAAACTATTTACAGCTTCATCTTTCTAAGGTCTGCAAGCTGATGACCCCCTGTCAGCCGCGAGAAAGAGATTCATCTACCCACACGGGATTGCTGGCAGCTGGCGCCAAGCTCCAGCACGAGGTCCGGCAGATTCGAATCTAACCCTCTGCAGCCTGTTACATTCGTTACAAAGGTGTGCCCCCTCCTCTCAGACCTGGGAAACTGAGCAAGCCTTTTGGAGACTGGCCAGGTCTCCAAGACTACTCCTGTTCCCAAGCTCAAGCGAAGAAAAACAACACCCATGTACTCTCTCTTATCATGTCTAGTCTACTGTGAGAAAAACATCTTGGTTCTCTGGTGCAAAAACACAGCTTGGAAAAATACAGCTTGGATTCTCAACTGCAATGTCTAACTCCACGTTAAAGGCAATGGGCAGCTAACCTAAATATCAAATGCAATGTCTAGTGTCATGTCAAAGCCAATAGGCAGCTGAGCTGAATACAAAATGCAATGTATAATATCATGTCAAAGCCCATAGGCAGCTGAGCTGAATATAAAATGCAATGTATAATATCATGTCAAAGCCAATAGGCAGCTGAGCTGAATATAAAATGTAATATTTGATATCATGTCAAAGCCAATAGGCAGCGGAGCTGAATACAAAATGTAATATATGATATCATGTCAAAGCCAATAGGCAGAATATCTAATAGCATGTCAAAGTCAATAGGCAGCTAAACTGAATACATCATGTCAAAGTCAATAGGCATGCAATGTCAAAGCCAATAGGCGGCTAGACTGGATACATCATGTCAAAGCCAATAGGCAGAATACAGAATGTAATGGCTAATGCAATGTCAAAGCCCATAGGCGGCTCAACTGAATACAGAAAGTAATGGCTAATGCCATGTCAAAGCCAATAGGCAGAATACAGAATGTAATGACTAATGCAATGTCAAAGCCCATAGGCGGCTAAACTGAACAAAACATACCATGTGCTACTGGTGAACATTGAGCAACTAATATGCGCAGTGGTGAAACACAAAGTCATTGGTCAAAACAAAATTTAACAAATGGCAGTACATTCCGCCCTTTGACCAATGAATTTTTGTTTCACATATCTCTTGTTTCAAACAAAAAAACATCAGCACAAACAAAAAAAAACATTATCAGCAAGTCAGATTTGAATGATCAAAGCAATCCCTGTAAAGCAATAGAAGTGAATTAACACATTGATTTCATAACCTTTCACATCAGATACATCTACATAGAAAAGACTGGGCAATTTGTATACTCTGAATGAGTCTCTAATTCAACAGTGTTAGCAATTTGATGTGGCATGAGTTCTACTCATGTAAAGGGGCACGGTCCACCTGAAAGGTTTGCTGGAAGATAAGCAAAAGTCAGAGTTCCATACGAGAGGGGAAAAAAAAAAAACACAGCTTAGTTCCAGTGGAAGAATGCAATCAAACAAGTTGAACTTGAACTGAAGGCGCAGTTTGCGCAAAATAGATCCATGGTGCTGGCACTTTACTCAGCCAGGTTCAGGTTGGGGATTCGTTCCCTTCCCCGACCCCACACGCACACACCGGAAGGGGGACCACACAGCACACTCAGGGACAGTGGCGAAACGTGGTAGGATCTGCAAAAGAAACAAGTATGACTTTTCTTGCAAATAACATTTTTCATTTAAACTGCACCCTTCCTCTTTCTTTCCCTGTTTTATGATCAGCAGGACGTTTTTGGGGCCCTTTGTTATATTCACTGCAGGTTCTGGAGGATCACTTGGGGCTTCAGCCCACACATCAGCACTGAGGTTTTTATCTGCTGCGCCACAGCTCCCCTTTTCTTGCACTGTCAGAAGGGCTGGGGCAGACTCCTTTAACAAACCTCCATTCACTGCACTTTTGCCAATTTGGGCCATTCTGTCTCCAATTTGTTTGAATGAATCAGATTCTTTTCTAGGTATCAGCATAATTTCGATTTTTCCTTGGTAATTTGCAGCAATCACTCTCCCTAAAACCTGATCAATTTGCCATTTCTGTCCTGGTAACGTTCCTCTCCCCAACGGCTCTGTGACTGCTTGCATGACAGATTGCTTTTGTGCGTGCTGCACAGTTTTTATCAAATCTAGGGGAATGTGCATCTCTCTCATCTCTGCCCACCTGTAAGTGGCTTTTTCTCTCAGCTGTTCACATTTCTGGGGCACCCACTTAGCCATCCCCACTAAGGCAGAATTCTGGGTGTACACTTCTCTCTCTGCATTTTTCTCATTAACATCTGCAAGGTAATTGAACCAGTTAGGTGCTAAAACATTAGCAATGAACCAAAAATCAGCGTAAAAATGACACATCTCACGTAGCTCTTGCTTTAAAATCTGACACACATTATACAACTCCATTCCTTCTCCTGTGCCAGAAAACAACATTTCAGTCAATGAATCATTAGTAAAACAAACATGCTTTTTATCTTCAGTGGACACGAGTTCAAATGGTGCACTCAACTTCATTGATAACTCTTTTACCTGTGGTACTCTAGCCCTGTCTTGCAAGTACCAGATCCATTGTATGATTCTAGCTAGGGGCACTATTTTCTTTCCTTGTTCTTGAGTTACATGTACATAAGTATTTCCTTCTTGCACTGCGCAGAAACCTAAAGTCTGCATTATTTCATTTGCCAAATCACAAGCTCGCAACTGCATATAATTTTTCACAGTGACCATATACAAAAGTGTTAGGATTTCTCTCAAATGAGGGCTATTCTTTTTCCAAAAATCAAACAAGCTAATGAAAGTCGGCTCTTGCTCTAAAATCTTTCGTTTTACTTGTGCATTTTGCAACGGTAACTCGTAAATCACATTCTGGTCTCTCTCGTCCGTGTTATCAGTTAAGGAATGCATTTTGTCTGCCAAAAACCCTGGCTCACACGAAAACTCAGTGCAGCTCGGAGCTGTCTTAACCCCCTCATTACTGGAATGGGAAAAGAAAGATTCTTCTACAACAGCAGTTTTATAACTTTCAGAATTATTTTGAATTATTGTATCCTGGCTAATTTGCTCACGTAAATTCCTATTTTCATGTTCCAGCTTCCTACATTTCTCCTGCATTTCTCTGTAAGCAGATAAAGGTATCCAGACCTTTCTGTCATCATTACTTCCAAAAGACACGTTTTCTACATATGTACAACCAAAATTATTTCTCAAAACACTATCAGGCATTTTAGCTACACATGCATTTTCAGACATGGTCTGTCGTGCTTCTGTAATTCCCCAAACAGAAAACAATTCACAGTTTTTCCGAGCACCATCGGGCAGTTTAACAACACATGCATTCTCAGACATGGTCTGCCGTGCTACTGTGATTCTCCAAACAAAAAAAACAATTTCTGTAATTCTCCAAACAACAAAAAAACAATTACACTTTTAAAGTGTGCACTTAGAAATCTACTAATTCGTCAATGCCCCTTAATCAACTCTTAATGATCGACCCCACTTCTGGTACCAATTGTAGTGCTTTCCTCTTATCTAGTTTTTAAGCACTAACATAACACAACAGAAATGCACTTCTGAGGTCAAAGAAGACTTTTATTGTTGTTAATTCTTCCCCAACCACAATATTTATGAATGACGAATTAGTAGCTTTCAAGCCCGCGTTAATCAAACAAAATATATCAGTTTGCAATATACACAGCAGGTTATATTTATAAGATATTGAATGCAAAGCAAAACAAATGCTTCACCGTGTGGGAAACTATTTACAGCTTCATCTTTCTAAGGTCTGCAAGCTGATGACCCCCTGTCAGCCGTGAGAAAGAGATTCATCTACCCACACGGGATTGCTGGCAGCTGGCGCCAAGCTCCAGCACGAGGTCCGGCAGATTCGAATCTAACCCTCTGCAGCCTGTTACATTCGTTACAAAGGTGTGCCCCCTCCTCTCAGACCTGGGAAACTGAGCAAGCCTTTTGGAGACTGGCCAGGTCTCCAAGACTACTCCTGTTCCCAAGCTCAAGCGAAGAAAAACAACACCCATGTACTCTCTCTTATCATGTCTAGTCTACTGTGAGAAAAACATCTTGGTTCTCTGGTGCAAAAACACAGCTTGGAAAAATACAGCTTGGATTCTCAACTGCAATGTCTAACTCCACGTTAAAGGCAATGGGCAGCTAACCTAAATATCAAATGCAATGTCTAGTGTCATGTCAAAGCCAATAGGCAGCTGAGCTGAATACAAAATGCAATGTATAATATCATGTCAAAGCCCATAGGCAGCTGAGCTGAATATAAAATGCAATGTATAATATCATGTCAAAGCCAATAGGCAGCTGAGCTGAATATAAAATGTAATATATGATATCGTGTCAAAGCCAATAGGCAGCGGAGCTGAATACAAAATGTAATATATGATATCATGTCAAAGCCAATAGGCAGAATATCTAATAGCATGTCAAAGTCAATAGGCAGCTAAACTGAATACATCATGTCAAAGTCAATAGGCATGCAATGTCAAAGCCAATAGGCGGCTAGACTGGATACAGCATGTCAAAGCCAATAGGCAGAATACAGAATGTAAAGGCTAATGCAATGTCAAAGCCCATAGGCGGCTCAACTGAATACAGAAAGTAATGGCTAATGCCATGTCAAAGCCAATAGGCAGAATACAGAATGTAATGACTAATGCAATGTCAAAGCCCATAGGCGGCTAAACTGAACAAAACATACCATGTGCTACTGGTGAACATTGAGCAACTAATATGCGCAGTGGTGAAACACAAAGTCATTGGTCAAAACAAAATTTAACAAATGGCAGTACACAATGTAACAAACTCTTGCCCCATTACTGTTATTGCCCATTTAGAAGATGACTGCTAATGCCATGGCATACAGGCATAAGAGTCAGGAGGTGCATGAAAGCGCTTACGGCCTTGTGTGAATTGGACCCATTACGGACTAAATATTTTAGGCATCTCTGCAGCTACTTGACCTTTCATTGACATAGCATTTGCTATGTCCATGGCATCTTAGTAACATGATTAGAAAAGTGTGATGTAAAAGGGCAAGTTCTGTTGTGATTTGTTTCTTTTCTTAAGGTCCGTGGTGGTTTACCCCTTGCAGCTTGTATGTGGGTTAATCTCCTGTGGGGGTATATCAAAGGGGCTCTCTATTATTTTTAACATGCGTCTTCAACCACTGATGGTTTTAATGAAATTCCGTGGTTGGTCTGTTCCCCCCCCCCCAATGCAGACAATACTCAGATCATCCTTCGACTGCAACACTTCCCTGGTGTCAGCTATGCAACTTGTAACCTGTCTGCTAGCAGTCCAATGTGGGATGCCACATTTCTTGCAGTTAAACATGACCGTCACAGAAATAGTGCTAGTTGACAGGAATGTAGTGAGATGGGTTAAAGACGTGTGACCAACAGGTGCTGACACTGCACCAACACCAACTAAATCACATTGGAGGCCTTTTTGGGTATTCAGTTATCCATGTTACCCTGGATTAAGCAGTGCTCATCTTGTTTTTACCAATTAAAAATCTTGAAAAAAGTCTCATGGTTCTTGCCTTCTAATCTACATGGCTGTGGTGTTAAGTACTATATTTTAACCAAACTCATCTATTGTAATCTTCTACATGTCGGTCTTTCTGGGGCAGACTTATCCCAACTGCAACAGGTTCAGAATTACGCAGTGAGATTGGCTGATAAACTGAGAAAACGGGTTTCATGACAGCAACAAGCAGGTTCATGGACTGGTTCCCTGTAAAGTAGAGAATCAAACGTAAGGTCTCTTTTGGTCTGCAGCTATGCAAGGCGTTGCCTATGAGTTTGAAGCACATTGCATCTCATTTGGGGTTTAGGCAGGCTCTTTAAACCTTCCTCTTCTGTTAATGAGATGTTTTTTTCTCCCTATTGGAACCAAATTTCCTGAACCTCTTAGTGTCAAGATACCAGTCTCGAGTGATTGTTCTCCATTTACAAGCTCTTTTTCTTCTCTCTAGGTGCAAGTTTATATGTTCCATTTTCAGTGTCTCTTGTCAGTGCCCTCAGGTCCATATTGCCATTTTCCTGAGTAAAGTGTTAAGTTTATAAAAAACAATACTCAACCAAATGCTTCTTGTTTATCAGAAGATAAAATACAGTGCCTGTCAGACCTGACATATGTGGTGTGGTCTGTCCTTTAATCGTTTGACCTTCACCCCTCTTGTTTTCTAAATGTGTTTTTGTTAGCACTAGGGCTCTGTGTGCTTTACCACTGCTACCCATTGCTAAAGTGCTTGTGCTCACTCCCTTAATCATAGCTAAATTGGTCTATTCCTGATTGCCACATTTAATTTACATGTGTGTTCCTAGTAAAATGGCACATGTATCCTGGCCCTGTAAATTAAATGCTGCAAGTGGACCTGCAGCACTAATTGGGCCACCCAGTATGTAGCCCTTTAAAACTTCTCACACCTGTCATTTCAGCCTGTAGTGCACTTTAAACTGCCAATTCGGCTTGGTAAAATAAACATTTTGCCATGCCTAAACCACTTTTTTTTTTTTTTTAAATACATATGTCACCCCTAAGACAGTGCCTAAAGACCTATAGGGCAGGATGTATTGTATTTAAAATAAAAAGACATATAGGTTAAAGTTTTACATGTTGTGGTAGTGAAAAACCCCTAAATTTGTTTTTTTTTACTACTGTAAGGTTTGTGTCTCCCATTGGATAACATTGGGTTACCTCATTACATTTAAGAGGTGCAAACCTTTGATTGAGAGCAGGTACAAATATCATGATTAGACGTAAATGAATTGTAATGTAAAAATCCTCTTTAATGGCAGTCGGATTTTAAATCACAATTCAGAAAATGCTGCTTTGAGAAAGTTATAAGTCCACAGGGCTACCAAATATTCCCCAGAAAACCGAGTAAAGGTAATAGCCAACAATGCAAATGTTTCTGGAGGAGTTATTCATGATATTTCTTATTACATTACATTGTTGTAGTTTGACTCTTGCTCTAGGCAAGAGTGCTGGTTTAAGGATGACAGTACGTATGTTTGTAATACTATGCCAATCCTACAAGTCACAACTGTCGCCCCAACCCTCCCAGCTCACAAGCATCACCTCACCAAAAACACAAAACAGTAAAAGGTGATTTGTGGCAGCCTTTACGCTTGGACTCGAGTGTGACATCTCAGGGAGTGTTGTGGTTAAATGGAGATTACGCCTTTTTCACATGGACAACATGCTTCAATCAAACACAGGCAAAGAAGATGCAGTAAGGTTTCAATAGGTTTTATTTAACAAAACTGCAATTTGTGATAAGTTGCATGAGCTGCAATGATTAGGATAAGACAAGAGTCCTTAATACAAAGACCCCCACCATCTTGCAATATCATGAGATGAGATGAGAAATATGTCCTAATATCATGTACCTAATCTAATCTAAAAGAGAGCTAGGTGTGATAAACCTAATCTGCCAATGCCATGTCCATGAGAAGAGCCGCCAACCCTCATTACCTTGGAATGAGGTCTCTAGCTCAGACCCTGTAGGGGCACAAAGACTGGGTCAGTGTCCAGGTGATATGCAGCATCGATAGCAGCTATGGCATCTGGTTGGAATCCCTCTAACGATCTGCCTAAGTGAGGAATATTTATGCAGATCTGCTTGGACCTCTGACGTAGGTCTGTTCCCAAACAATAGATAACAAGACATACTTGGGATGGTAATTTATATAAACAATTCCCTCAAAGGCATGAAGAGGGAAAGTACCTAATGTGAACACCTAAAGTTTGTTTAACCTTGTCGCTTGATGTTGATGACTTAGCGTGGTGGCACTGATAAAGCAAAACTAAAACATGGACCTAACTAGACCCAAGGCAGGTATCTTAAATGATTTAATTGAATAAATGCGCTAAAACAGAGCAAGCTAAATAGGGTAAAAGTCACTAGGTGACTGGGGCACAAGTCTGCAAGCCAAAGGCTAAGCTAACTCCTGTTTCCCATTAAAACAAACCAGGATTCACTACAGCATTGGTCCAAAGATTTAACTTCCAAAAATGGAGAGACAAGTCTATAAAGACGTACTATTACACAAAACTGTCAAACATATACAAGCAGTATAATTCAGTATATGAATGTGGGTAGATCAACAACTCAATCATCACGGTCCCCTCTTGTAGAGATCCTACACAACTGGCATTCAAGTATATCCAAGTGTCTTAGAGAGGTGTCAACAACTCTTAACAAACAATTCTTTAGTACGCAGTCCAGAATATTGTTTCCTTCTATATATATATATATATATATATATATTTTGTGAAGAACTGAATACTCATTAAGAAAAGTGCTGTCAATGAGGATTTGGTCTCCAGGATCCACGTTCATCATCAGGGCTCTGTGTTGAGAGACAATGTGGCCAACAAAGGGCTACACCTATATAGATATAAATAAATAAAACAGTACACCAAAGATGTCAGAAGACATCATGTGAGTACTTGTCCCATCAAACACCACACTGTGTGTCAAAGCAAACATGCAAGTTCACCTGAGCCACAAATGTGAACCCCACAGCACCAACAAATACAAATATCACAACGTCAAAAAATTGCATCGCCCAATAAAAATTAGAAAGAAAATAAATCATCCTGCACTCAACGGACAAACAATCCCTACCAAAATGTGATCACCAATCTGACTGATAACCAAGGAACCCATACACTAATGAGGGTCGATAAAATTCACCCGAGCACTGTCTTCAAAAATATCCAAAAGACAGAATAGTTCTATAAAAGCGTATACGTATATGAATAATTACAGTCCAAGGCCCCTCAACCCTGGACTCGCTGTACTTAACTAATCTGGGAGAAATGCTTTTGTTCGTTCCTAACAACTTTTAGCATGTATTAATGCAGGTAGATAATGGTTTACTAGAGCACTGTCTGGAAAAACTAACCAAAAGACTGAATAGTTCTGTCAAGGCATCTATATAAACAAATACTTTCAGTCTGAGGGCCCACCACAACCCTGGACTCCTTGTACTTACTTGATCCAGGAGAACTGCTCACTTCCACTCCAGTGGCAATGCTATTTGAGCGACTGGCGAAAATGCAAGGTCTGCTCAGAGGCATATGTATTTAAACCATGGAATTTCTGATCACATGACTATGCCCCATCTCATGGCAGACATCTTGAAATGGCTAAGAGCCAACCTTGAATTAATACTAATAAATATTGTGAAACCACCAAAACAACAATGTAAACAACCCAAGAGCACTAAGGTCTGTGTCGGTATATATGTCAGTAAGAACTTATGCAAGTCTCAAAACTATAACCGATCGAATGACTCCACTTAAAGTCACAATGGCCTTCTTTAAATTACCAATCACAGTCTGGAACTGAAACAAGGAAATGAGAAGAAAGAAGAAAATGTGGGGCCACCAAACTACAAAATTGGACTAGACCATCCCTACAGTGTATCAGAACCAGAAAGACATACTAGACCATAACTACAAGGACGTATGTACAAAACTCCATAAAAACCAAGTAACCAAGGGAAAAAAATATACATACAAAGAGCTCCAAAGAAACTGAGAGCCCTATATAACACTCACTGGCAGGGATCTACTGCTGAATTATTGCAGTATTTTGAATGGGTCAATAATTAAGAAGATAATCTATGATTTACCCTGGAAAATGATACCCATTCAATCAATCAATCAATTGTTTGGATTTAAAAATCACAGAGGATGACGGGGAGTGATGATTCTCCAATTAACATGCACAGAGAATCGTGAGTTCATTAAAGACAACAAAGGTTATTATTATGCATAAATCCTTTATTGCTGCCCCAACATGCAGCCTTTTAAAGAATACAAAAGCATCACAAAGTAAAACAGTCCAATCCTGATCATACCACAGTATATATATCGTTAGCAACAGCTCTCTTCCTCTTTTAGGTTGCGAATTGACAAGAAAATAAGCTTGAACTTGATACAAGAATAAACATCAGAAGGAGACATAAACAAATTCACCGAGTTCTGATCCGGTCATTGCTGGAAAATGGCCCTCTCTGAAGGGTCACCCCAAACCTTTCGCCTTCATCCTCCTCTTTTTCTGACGGTTAGGATTCTGGGCACTGTACCAGGTGCTCTCTTCCTAAATCATGGTAATATTGGCTCATACTGAATTGGCATATTTAATTTACCTATACGTTTCTAGTAAAGTTCAAGGAGATGTGCCCAGGGCCTATAATTTAAATGCAACTACTGGGTCTGCAGCACTGATTGTGTCACCCGCATAAGTAGCCCCCTAACCATGTGTCAAGTCTGCCATTGCTAGGCCTGTGTGTGCAGTTACACTGCCACTTCGACATGGCATTTAAAAGTATTTGCCAAGCCTTAAATTCCACTTTGCTTACATATAGCCCACCCTTAAGGTCTGCCCTAGGTAACCCATTGTACGTAAAAGGCTGGACATTTACTTATACGTTTTGCGTGTCCTGGTAGTGAAAAACTCCCAGAGTCGTTTTGACTACTGTGAAGCCTGCTCTTCTCATTGGCCATCATTAGAGATTCCCTTCTATGCTTTTAAATGGGAATTACTGATCTGAGAGGTATAGACTTGCCATATTTGGTATGGTTAAAATGGTAGTAAGAAATCCTACTTACTGGTGAAGTTGGATTCTACATTACTATTTCAGAAATGCTACCTTTAGAAAGTAGGCATTTCTCTGCACTTACTGCCATCTGTGCCTTACAGCCTGTTTTTAATCTACATCTGGCCTATGCTGGGTGACAGCTTTCCTTGTGCATTCCACACAGATAGCGAGAAACACAGGACACTCAGTTGCATCTGCATACAGATGGGTTTCTCTGGGCAGGAAGGGTGGTGGGGCTCTTTCCTACACTTCAGAGGCCAGTGGCCTGCCCTCACACAGGACAGATAACCCCCCCACAGGGCTCCTGGCAAACAAGGCTGGTTGAAAAGGGAACTTGTGCACTTCAAAACCTCCACTTCAAAGGCACCTTTGGGTATATATACTGGGTGGGTGACCCTACTAAATCGGACACTTCTGGACCTGCAATTGGACTCTGTAAAAGGGACTGCCTGGCTTCCCAAAGGACTCATCTGCACTTCTTTGTTGAAAAGACTGCTCTCCTGATTTTTGCCCTGCACCTAACCCTGCTGGAAGGACTCTGCCTTCCTCCACTTGTGCGCACCAAGGGCTTGGATTGAGCTTGCCTCCTGTTATGAAGTTTCAGAGCCACCAAAGACTTCAACAAAGAGATGAAAATCCCTGTGCGTTGAAAAATCGATGCAAAGCCTGCAGAAATCAATGCAGCACCGGCCTTGTGGCTGGAAAACTCACTGCAACCCCTACCAGATTGTCGCAACGCCTGCAGAAATTGACAGCACCTGCCTTGTTGCTGGAAAATCGCCACATTGCGCGCTGGATCAACGCAGCGCCTTCTTCCTACCAGCGCATTCTGGATTTTCAAAATCGGCATCCAAATAGTCCTCCATCGCAGTGAGGAAACAAGGCTGCGCTCCTGAAAATCGATGCATCGCCTGGCACCTTGGAAAGAAACAATGCATTGTCTTTGCCGTACCGGAAAAAACTACGCATCGCCTTACTTTTAAAATGCATCTCCTCCTCTGCAGCCACTTTGCATCATTATTTTGATGCATCCCAGGTATATAACCACTGAGTCATAAGGATTGAGACTCATTTGAACCTGAAAAAAGTGATATCTTGACTTGTGCATATTGGATTTTTTGTTGTTTTGGTCTTATTTTATTCAGATAAACATTATCTGTTTTCCTAAACTGGTGTGGGGTACTTTTTGTGGTGTTTTCACTGTTACTGTATGAGTTATTGCACAAGTACTGTACACATTGCCTTCTAAGTTAAGCCTGCATACTCTGTGTCAAGGTACCGGAGGGTGAGCACAGGATAATTTAGGTTGTGTAGCGACTTACCCTGACTAGGATTGTGGTCCCTACTTGGACAAGGGTGTATACCTCTGCCAACTAGAGACCCAACTTCTAACAGTCATGAACTGTTTCCCATGGAAAAACAATATAATCAATAATAATACTCCTCTGAGTAGTTTTCCCTATGAATACAATTGGAGGAAAAAAAGACAAGTTAGATTTACGACACTTCACTTCCAATCTGATATTATACAATAACAATTTGTTGTTGTGTTTATATTTATTATTATTATTATTTGTTACATCTTTATATCGTAAAATTTTTAGAACATTAAACACTGGGTGAGGAGGGTGGGATAGTTTTCAATCGTCTGCTTTTAAGATCTAAGAAAAGGTATCCCCCACCCAGAAAACTTTACTGGCCATTGTACCTCTGACAGGGCGCACACAAAACTTTGATAGATCTATGCTGGCCTCACTCATTATTGTTCTAACCCATCTACCTATATTGGCTGTAGATACTGCTTTATGTGCTTTTTATATAAGATATTAAAAGATGAGAATCGCCATTATATCTAAATTCTAACATTCTTTGTTCATAAACCTTCATACAACTTACCACACACAGTTTTGGACAATCCTGCAATGAAGGATAGAATACAAGACCAGACATATTTTTGTTCTCTTCCAAATATCGAAGTGGACCCCATCTACTGAGTAAATTGTTGCAAACCTCCAAAACTTTAATGTCAGAGTGTTGCTAACATTTGAGAAATCTGTCTCTAAGAAAGATAGTTATTTCCTGGCCATGAGTCAAAGAATCTAAAAATCAAATTTACATCCCACAAACAAGTATATCGAGCTCTAGGTGGTTTCTTGAGTCAATACCATTCATCATTCTACATATAGGAGGGTCAAATCCAACTGAGGTATCACCCACAAGTGCACGGCCAGCTGAAATGCCTGACCTGTTACAATTAATAGTCCTATAAGATAAACCCGATTGAAAAAGTTCAGCCAAATAGTTAGCTAATTCTGTCACAGAGACCTCCAAGGGATATAGACTCTGTTCAAAGAACCAACTACACCATTTACACCGAACCCCTTTATGTCTCTTCCGAGTACCTGGTGCCCATGATACATCCAATAAATCTTTAGCCTTTCCCCAAAAGGCCAGAGATTCTTCCGAAGCCCCTGATATGTTCTAGGCAAGACGGCTCAGCTTTCCTGCTAGAAGTAAAGGATTTCCTCTCCATCTGGATCCAGTGGCAAACCCCGATGCACATGAATTATAGAAGGCTCTTCCACTGCAAGTTCAATCACCCCTGGGAACCACACCTGTGAAGTCCAAAAGGGAATTACTAGAATTAATCTGCAACCTTCTTTCCAGACTTTCCACAGTACTCTCTGAATCATTACAAATGGTGGGAATGCATAAGCTTTCTCTGCTGACCAATCCTGTACATGACGGGTCAACCTGCTTGCGAATGAATCTCAATCTAAATCTATTGGGCCCCAAAGTTCCTGGATTTTCCTGAAAATCATTGGGTTCAATTGCAAATCGCTGAAATCTCTGAGATGAAGTGAATTCCAATCTGCCCTCAGATTTTGTACCCCTGGAATGTGACCTGCAGACAAAAAAATCTTGTGTTCCCAACAAAAATGCAATATCTCCTTTGCTAGATCGACCAGCTGCTTTGATTTGGAACCCCAAAAGCAATTTATATATGAAACTGCCAAAAGAGTGTCCATGCAAATCGGTACTACACTGTTCGTCTAATAATTTTTGAAGCTCTTCAAACCATTCAGACCTGCCATCGTTCCTAGGAAATTTACGTGGAGCAAGCTGTCCTGATTCGACCATCTCCCTCCTGTCTCTAAGTTGTTTAGACAGGTTCCCCATCCCAAAGAACTGGTGTCTGTTTCTAATGTAAACTCTGGCATATTTCCCAAAATAGCTTTCCAATCGAGCTTTCTAAGTTCTTTAACCATCACTCCAGATCTTTTCGAGCTTCCGCAGACAAAATCACTGAATACTCATACCATAAACCTTTTTTCAGCCCAGCAGTTTTTAACCTTTGAAAAGCCCTGTAATGTAAGGGGACTGGGGAAATTACTTGAATTGATGAGGAAAGGAGACCAATTGTTCTTGCTAGCTCTCGGAGAGTTATAACTTCTTTTCCCAATATATATCTTACCTCCTTTATTATTTTCTTTAGCTCTTTCTGAGGTAAAAGCAACTGGGTCTAAAGTGTATCTACCCGAAAACCTAGGAATTACAAAGATTGACTCACTATCAAGACCAATTTTACAACGTTCACAATGAACTCCAGGTTTTCCAGAAGTCCTCTTGTCATACGTAAATGCTCTAAAAGTTCTGATTTTTCCTGGCTCATCTAGAGTATATCGTCCAAATATATCACTAAACAAACACCTCTTTCCCTATGAAAGGCTACCACTGGTCTTAACACCTTGGTAAAGCACCAAGGGGGGAAGACAAACCAAAGAGAAGACAACAAAATTGGTAAACAACACTTCATTTGAATCTGAGGTATTTCTGCAAATCCTTTTCCATAGGAATCGTTAAGTATGCATCCTTCAGATGTAATTTCACTAAGCAATCCTCTTCTTGTCAAATATTCCTTAAAAGATGGATACCCTCCATTTTGAAATGCCTGTATAGCAAAAATTTGTTTAATTCCCTTAAATTTATCACAGGGTGCTGTCCTTTGTCTTTCTTCTTTACCAAGAAAATGGTGCTCATAAAACCATCTTTTCAATCTACCTCTTGTATTACTGTGCCCTTTGAAGACAATCTCTGGAGGTTGAGAGACCTGAACAGGGATGTCCCAGAACTCTATTTGTAAACCTGAAACAGTTTGCAGAACCCAAGTTTCATTTTGTCACTTCTCCCCATTTTCAGATAAATTGCTTCAAACTTCCAGCAATCTTTATTTGGGGAGAACCAGAACTGATTGCTCTACTTACCTTCTAATCCTGCTCCTTGAGCTCTGGATCTTCCTCCTCTGGTACTAACACTTCCTCTTTGTGAAAAGAATCCTGATGAGGTTTGTAAACCTCTACCGTATGCTCTCAGGCTCTGGGTATATTGTTTTTGAGAATAGTAGATGGTCAAAACATGCCTCATATTATTTTAGGCCTTACGCAGAGACATAAAGGTGGATACATATTTGCTCAGAGTTTTTATAGTCATGTCCAAAGAGTAGGCCTCCAAAATCACTGTCAGCATCTTTATTACCCAATTCACTCAATTTAGGACTAATTTTCATAAGAATGGTCTTTTTTCTTTCTGAAATTAAACTAGCGTTGGCGTTGCCCAGCATGCATAGTGCCCTCTTCCTCCAGCCTCTTAACAAATTTAGATCCACTTCAGTGTCATCCATGTAAGCTTCTTCGGCCATATCTAAAATACATGCTAATAAACTTAAAATGTCCAATAGACGGTTTTCACATAGTTTAAGACACTGTTCCAACCCTTTTCTGGGATCTTTGCCAGATTTAAATAAAAAGGTTATCAATTCAGGGTCCAAATTCGGTGTATGACCAGCCTTATCGTCCAGTAATGGTCTAGGGCATTCAGCCTGCATCACATCACTGTGTTTATCAAGGGGCCTTCTCAACCACTGTTAAATACATTTTGAAACATGTGATATAGGCCACCACTCAGAACTACGTGGGAGTGTAATGGTTTCTGGGTTAAACATCTTCTTCCCCAAAGGATCTTTGATGGGCTTAAAGGATAAAGTTGAGGGACCCTCAAAGTCATCATCTAGACTTCCGAATGTGTCTTGGATCTCATCTGGGTAAAAAATAAATTCATCCGTGAACGTGGTCAGGCGCTGGTCAAGATGGCTGACATGTAAAAGAGCTCTGTGCCACGATGCACTAAAATCCCCCAAATCCTATCTTAAATCCGCATCATCCGGGCGGAAAGTGAGCCTGGGAGTGAAGCGGCAATGGCTTGTGCGGCTGGGAGGCGTGATGACCGCTGAATTTTTCTAGGTCCCCACTGGGCCCGATGGGCCGAGTGGAGCTGTGGGGCTGGGTTGGGCCTGCCGTGGCTCAGACAAGCAGGTGAGGTATGGGGCGTTAGGTGGAGGCCCATGGGGGTGAGTCACCCCGCGATCCAGGATGGAGACGGTGAATGAGGGGGTGGGGCGCGCCTGCGCGGGCCCGGAGGCCGGAGAGCAGATGTAGCTGAGGAGCAGATGGCGGACCGGAG
The DNA here is from genome assembly GCF_031143425.1 of Pleurodeles waltl. Lineage (NCBI taxonomy): Eukaryota > Metazoa > Chordata > Amphibia > Caudata > Salamandridae > Pleurodeles > Pleurodeles waltl. Next base: position 319,758,524 of record NC_090447.1, on the reverse strand, counting down.
GAAGAAGTGTCTGCTCGTGGCCCTGAGATACTGCTCCTGCTGGCGCTGGATGAGGAAGCGCGGCGGAGTACGGGGCCTGGCCGCAGAGCGCTAGCAAGGCCCAACTGGGATTCAGAGTGGAGGTGGCCAGCGGGGCGGGCCTGGCAGCAGCGCAGGACAACGGGGCTGGTGGTCGAGGTCCCTGGAGGCTGATCGGAGTGGCTGGGGGGGGGGGGGTGATGTGGTGGTGAAGTATTGACCTCCCACCCCCGGGCCCTGAGTGCAGTACAGACGCGGTGAGGGACCCGCCGAGGCCTCAGAGAGTTGTGCGGATCGGACCGACAGGTGGGACAGACAGGCGGAGGTGCGCATAAAAGTGACCTCACAGGATTGGGGCCTGAGGACTGGTGGGGGGGGGGGTCCTTCCCCTCCACCCTGAGTGTTCATTCCCTCTCCGGCTGAACCGAGGGTGTGAGGATGGGTTAGTATCTCACTGAATCGCTGGCTGATGGTTTGCCCTCCCCCCCCCCCCCCATCCGAGGCCTGAATTGTGTGGTGAGCTTGGGATCTGCGGCCTGGTGAGGGCCTGAGGCTGGCTGATGTGGCCGACTTTAGCATGGTGAGGACCAAAGACCGGCACACGCAGCAGACCAATAAGATGGACAATTATGCGAAGGTGAGACGGCCAGATGATCCGGGAGGCGCTGGAGAGATGCGTGATCAGGGGTCGGAGCGAGTCCCCTCGCGTGAACTCCTACTGAGCAAGATTATGGCCGCCATTCATGATCTGAAAGGTTCCCTGGAGCCATGGCTTGATGCTGTGGTGATAGATGTGGGCCTCCTCCGGGCTGACCTTCAAAAAGTCTCCGACAAAGTTTCGACCGCAGAAACGGATATAGCACATCTACAATCGTGCAATCCATGTCTAAGGCAATGGAGGAACAGGTGCGGTTCCTTACGGCAGAGCATGAACGCATGAGGGTGCGCCTGGAGGACAAGGAAGGGCAAGCGAGGAGGAATAATGTAAAGATAGTGGGGGTACCACAGGGCGCGGAGGGCCCGGGCGCCGAACTCTTTGTGGAAACCCTGATCACCGACCACCTGTGCCCCAAAAGACTGTTATCGTTTTTCGCAGTGGAGCAGGCGCACAGGGCTCCAGTCCCGCCTCCGTGTCCAGGTGCCCCCCGAGGACCATTATTACATGTATCTTTAATTTCAGAGATATAGATGCAATACTTCAGGCCGCCCGCTCAAAGAGGGACCTACAATACGAGAATGCCATGATTCGTTTCTTTCCTGACTGGTCCAGCGACCGCGCCAGGGCTTCCTAGAAGTCAAAAAGGCCTTGAGAGATCGGGAACTAAAGTACATGATGCTCTTCCCGGCGCAGCTGAGGGTCATCGTGGATGGAAAAACTTGCCATTTTACCACGCCGGCGGAGGCGTGGGAGTAGCTTGAAGGGTCAGAAAAGGCAGGCCGCCTGGCCCACCGGAAAGAGAAGAAGGGGTCTGCAAGTGGGAAACAGATGATCCAACAGGTGGGATGTCAAGGGGACCAAACAGACGAACCAGCCCCATAATTCGCGAGGAGTAAGCAAGTTGGCTGCTTCCTAAAGGAAGAGTTGAGAGACGCAACAATTGATGTATCATGTGACGCTCTAGTGGATTGCTTTAACCTAACTACAGACATACTACAGGCGAGAAGCCATGCTTGGTGGCGCTGGTCCACCCACATAAGAGTAGTTAACGTTTTGGGTGACAGGCGCTCCGCAGGTTGTGTGGGTGGGCAGTTCAGAGCCTGCTGTGCGGGGTTGCAGGGTGGGGGGAGTTTTCATAAGTAGATGGTATTTTCTACTTTGCAGTTCAATCAAGTTTGTGAGCCATTGCATTCCATAGCAACACCAGGAGACGTTAAGGGGTGTGAAGACACAGGCGGTAAGACAGAGGGTGAACACTACATGGCAGGCTTAAAGGCGAGAGACTTCAGGGTCATGACATGGAATGTTAATGGGCTGGGTAGTCGTGTTAAACAAACTACAGTCCTCCAGTACTTTCATAGACACAGTCCTGACATTGTTTTACTACAAGAAACACACCTAAAAGGTAACTTTTACAGGGCACTAGACAGGTTTGGGTACCACCTGATGGCTCATGCAGGCTACACAGTGGGGTCACACGGAGTGGGCATACTTCTTAAAAAATCGATACCATTCATTAGAAGACGCACCTCGTGGGATGCCCTCGAACGATATGTCGCAGTCTTGGGGACTTGGGAGGGACATACTCTTAACATATGCTCCGTTTATGCTCCGCCACGACTTCAGGGGCCCACCTTGACAGACCTGGGAGCACTGTTACTTGACCTCCCGGAGGGTTTGCTGGTCCTGGGGAGTGACATGAACCTAGTGGTAGATCCTGGACTAGACAGAGTTACGAATGCAAGGGTGCCAGACGCTTCCGCGAGGCTCAGATCCTTTCTGGACTCACTTGGTCTGTTAGATGTGTGGAGAGAGGAGAATCCAGGACAGAGGCAATTTACCTTTTCCTCAGCCCCACATGGTGGATCGGCAAAAGACTTGATTATTTACTGACGAGCAGGGCACATGGGGGCAGATTCCAGTGGGCTATGCATTACCCGAGGGGGATTTCCGACCACTCCCCAGTAGGGAAAAAACAACAAGTGATGGACGGAATGCTGAACATTGTCAAACATCACCCCCAGTACAGTGATCTGGGCCTAAATCCATCGTTTTTTTGCTGCCCATGCCATTCCAGTTTGGACCCAGCCATATGCAAATCAGTCTTGACCCTGTTCCCTATGGGAACAGACCAGCCCGAACTGCTAGGCCAGGTCTTCCCTGGACTGGAAACAAGCATCCTGGGACCGGTTTCGGGGTTTCACCCCTCATCAACCAGGCTAGCTTGAATCCAGTGGCATGGGACGAACAATGGATTAAACCCAGATCTGTGACTGGGGATGAGTGTTTGCATTGTCAACACTCCGTCCATCATCCTTTTGTGTCACTCCCCAGTAGGGGTCACAGTGTTGCGCTCCACGCCGACGTGCTCGCAACCACCCCGGCTGGATCCTTGGTATCTACGGGATGAATCCTTTGCGGACCTGATACAGGAGGGGGCATCCCGGTATTTTGAGGAGAACGAGAGGTCTGTGGACTCCTCTACCGTACTGTGGGAGGCCTTTAAGATGGTCCTTAGGGGTCAGGCACAGACCATGATTGGGGGAGGAGTAAAGAACAACACCTGCAGATCACAGAATTGGAGCGCGAAATAGCTGCCCTGGAGGTCTGTTCCCGGTCCGGGGATGGGATGGGAGCTCATGCACCAGCTGCGTCTAAAATGATACAATCTACGCGCTCTGGCCGAGCGACAAGTTAGGGCTTATGCCCTGGCATCGCAAAGCCATTTATATGATGTCGGGGACAAGGCGGGCAAGTTGCTGGCCTGGTTAGACAAACGCGACCAGGAGCGTACCTGAGTTCGGAATATACGGAACAAGGAAGGAATGAACTGCGAATCAAGTGAGTCGATAGTGGAGGCGTTTTCTACCTATTACGAGGAAGTTTATACTGCGGCGACTCAAATGACGGGGGAGGACTGCTAAAACCTTCTGTGGGACATTCAGCTGCCGACACTCTAGGAGTCTGAAAGACGGGATTTGGAGGCTGACCTCACAGAGAACGAAGTCGCAGATGCGCTGAGGGAGCTGCAGTCGGGTAAGGCTGCGGGACCAAATGGATTCCCGGCTGAGCTTTTTAAGTGCCTGGGCAGTACTGTGACGAAGCATATGTTGGCCATGTTTGAAGACGCAAGGGAGGTGGGACGGCTGCCACTGGATCAGCGGATAGCAACGGTAGTGGTGATTCCAAAGAAGGGAAAACCCCCGGAGAGCCGCGCCTCTTACAGGCCCATCTCCCTACTAAACACAGAGGTGAAGGTCCTTGCAAAGATCCTGGCATCTAGGCTAAGTCTAATTATTCCTAAATTGGTGCATCCGGACCAATCGGGCTTCATGCCCTCCAGGTCCACATGCTTGAACTTGTGGAGGCTGGACGTTGTTCTGCATATGACGAAGGACCAAGGTGGGGAGCAGGCAGCGCTGCTGTCCCTGGATGCCCAGATGGCCTTCAGTAGTCTGGAATGGCCCTATGTCTTTGCGGTGCTCCAAAGGTTTGGGGTTGGCCAACGTTTTTTGTCATGGATTTGCTTATTATATCGAGACCTGGTGGCACGAGTAAGAGACAATGCGGCATTGTCGTGGCCCTTCTCCCTTAATAGGGGCACCCGTCAGGGGTGACCGCTATCCCCTATCCTCTTTGCGTTGGCACTCGAGCCGCTTGTGGCCTGGATCCGGCAGGACCCATTAATCTGGGGAATAGACTCTGGTGCAGCATGAAAGGAACGCATTTCTTTATAGGCGGATGACATCCTACTGTATGTGACTCGACCGGAGCAGTCCATTGACCAGATAATGCACATTTTTTATACCTATGGGAATTATTCCAGATACCGGATTAATTAGAAGAAGTCACTAATGTTCCCGCTGGTCGGAGTCCCGCCTGCTTTGCCCTCGGGCTGTGACATGCCGATCTGTGAAGCGGGTTTTAAGTATCTTGGCATATATGTCACTAGGAACTCAGAGAGTTTTTTTAGGGAAAATCTGCGGCCACAGCTGGACAGGCTCCGCGGGGACATGGCTCACTGGAGGGCGTTGCCCCTGACCGTGATGGGCCGAGCCGCACTCCTCAAGATGATGACACTACCGCACCTCATGTATGTTTTTCAAAACACACCCTATGCGACACCCTCGGAGGTATTCAGGAGTATAGACCGTGAGATTAAGAACTTATTGTGGGGGGACGGCTGCTCCCGGGTGGCGCTGCAAAATTGAAGCTCAGGGTGTATGAGGGAGGGATGGCCATTCCAGATCCCATTCGCTACTACTGGGCAACACAACTGGTTAACATTAATGACTGGGCATTTGCAGACCTAAGAGATCCAGCCTCCTGGGTAGACAGACAGATGGTGGGAAGGGGGGGGATATGAATCTGCCTTCTATACTAGAGGAAGTCAACGGTCGCTGACGACCCACACCGCAACGGTGGTGAGGGCCTGGCAGGAAGCTACGCGCTACTTGGGTTGGGGCTCCACTCTGACAGCGCGGACCCCCCTGTGGTGCAGTGATTCGTTATAAGATTTGAGGTCATTGGGTGGATTCCGTAAATGGTCATTGGTTGGGATTGAACATATGGGGGATATATGGAGGGGCCAGGCGAATATTTCATTTGAGGACTTGCAGAAAGAATACAAAATGGCGGGAACAAAGCGATTTCGGTACCTACAGCTGCGGCACCCCCTGGGTCAGTATGTTCCAAGAAACGAGCAACTGCCGGAGGCGGCTCCTCTTGAGGATCGCTCATGGTGGAGCCACTCAAATCAAAGGCAATCTCCATGTTGTATAAGAAACTACTGAACAACTCATCCAACCCGATGATATCCTTGCGGACAAAATGGGAGTCAGACTTGGGCACACTTCCTGATGAAGACTAGGAGGTGGCGAGACAGAGCCCCAGGGCGGTGGCAATTAAGGCACGACTTAGACTAATACAACTTAGGATCCTTCACAGGGCGTATTATTCCAGGGTGGTACTGCATAAGATGAAGAGAACACAGACTACACAGTGCCTACGATGATGCGGGATGGAGGGCACCTTACTATATATTTTATGGACCTGCCCCAGAGTACAGACTTATTGGAAAGGGGTGACTGGAGGGGCCTCTCGGGTTTTGGGCAAGACAATCCCGCTAGATCGTGGTGTACTGCTCTTAAACATGGAGGGGAGGAACACTGTCCGAGGCGACAGTCCACAGGGCTAGTAATCGCGGCTGTCATCACCAAGTACAACGTAGCAAGGCCGCCAACTGTTCATGAGTGGAGAGAAGACCTGGACTGGTGTCGCAGACTGGAAAAAATAGTATATGAAAGTAAGGGGTGTCTGGAAAAGTGGTGCAAAATCTGGAATGGGTGGGGGGCCTACAGGGGTAAGGACTGATCAAGTGGGTGCTTGACTGCCGGGGGGCATAGCAAGTGGGTGATTGATCATTTACTGTCTGTTAACAGGGGGTGTTTGTCTATGCTGTTAAATGTGATAATACACTGTTTGCGCTCCCCACTCCGATTCACTTTTCAAAGAGGAGTTATTAATGGTCACATGTTTCAAGATGCAATGGCTGTTTTTTCGGTTAATGAAAAGAATAAAAAAAAAAAAAGTAATAAATTCATCCAAGTCTTTGTCATCACTGTGAACATTGATTAAGTCATCCGGGCTAATTGAATCCTGGTTATCTATTGTGCCACTAAGGGCACCACCATCGCTTTTCGTAGTGCTAAGGCTAACCCATTCCTTGGTAGTGCTAAGGCTACCACTCATATAAGAAGGGTGATCAACCCTTTTTTGTTTTCGACCCAGGGCGACTAGTTTTACCCAAATGTTTGTTTTCATTAAAATCTTGCCACTTTATTTTAGGTATTGGTGGTCATTGGTGGTCTATCATCATCAGAAACAGAAAAATACTCAGAAGAAGTATTTCTCTTCCTTTTAGAAAAAGCAGTCTCTATTGCTTCTTTTATAGAGGTTTTAAACCCCTCCTCCAAAAACGTTTTCGGCATCTCCGCACTTACCTCCAGCTGAGAAGTCTTTTTCCTCAGCCATGGTCCTTTAAAAGACACTTAGGGGGTCATTCTGACCCTGGCGGTCCATGACTGCCATGGCGGAGGGCGGCGGAAGCACCGCCAACAGGCTGGCGGTGCTTCCTGGGCGTACCGCCGCGGTCAGAAAAGGGGAACCGGCGGTTTCCCGCCGGTTTCCCGCCGGTTTCCCGCTGGCCCAGGGTATCCGCCATGGCGGCGCTGCTTGCAGCACCGCCATGGGGATTCCGACCGCCTTCCCTCCAGCCTGTTTCTGGTGGTGTCCACCACCAGAACCAGGATGGCGGGAACGGGTGCCATGGGGCCGCTGGGGGCCCCTGCACTGCCCATGCCACTGGCATGGGCAGTGCAGGGCCCCCCTAACAGGGCCCCACAAAGAATTTCACTGTCTGCTGTGCAGACAGTGAAAATCGTGACGGGTGCCACTGCACCCGTCGCACCCCTGCAACTCCGCCGGCTCCATTCTGAGCCGGCTTCATTGTTGAAGGGGCTTTCCCGCTGGGCCGGCCGGCGGTCTTCTGGCGGTCGCCCGCCGGCCCCGCGGGAAAGCCAGAATGGCCGCCGTGGTCTTTTGACCGCGGAGCGGTCTTTCGGCGGGAACCGCTTGGCAGGCGGCGACCGCCGACTGCCGCGGTCAGAATGACCGCCTTAATATTAATAATATACTAAATATTATTATCTTAACATAATTGATATTAAAATATTTTTAAGGTCTAAACTGAAAATCTAAGTACTTATTCAAATCACCTAAACTATTAAAAATCAGTCAAATCAAATAGGCATTTCCCCTTTTTAAATCCTCTGTAAAGGTATTGTAACTTAACCCCTTCTGTGCCGCGGACGTAATGGTTACGTCCTGCAGCACAGTGCTGCTGTGCCCAGGACGTAACCATTACGTCCTAGGCACACAGCCCAGAGGGAGCGCTAGCGCTCCCTCTGTGGGGTCCCCTCCCTCCCCAAGTCAGGGATGGAAGGGGAAGCCCTTCCCCTTCCACCCCCGAACCCCCCCTGTGATGTCAGCGCGCGCTGTTTGTCACAGAGCCTCCCCCATCGCGCTGGAAGCTCAGCTTCCAGCACGATCGGAAAAGAAATGCTTTGCATTTCTCTTCGGATCACGTGGGGGAGGCCGAGAGAGGCTTCAAAGGGAAGGAAATGTATTTCCTTCCCTTTGAAGTCTCTCTCTGCGTTTTGGCAGCCGGATTGAAAGCAATCCGGCTGTCAAAACGCCCACTAGACACCAGGGATATTTTTAAAAAAATGAAATTGACATAAGGGAGCGACCCCTTGGGCAAGGGTCACTCCCGGGGGGGCCTTTTTTTTAAGGCCTTTTCTGCCCCCCCTGGGGGCAGATGGGCCTATTATTAGGCCGATCTGCCCCCAGGGGGGGCAGAAACCTCTAGGCACCAGGGATCGTTTTTTTTTTTTTTTTTTTTTTTTTTTTTTAGGTGTGGGGAGCGACCCCTTAGGCAAGGGTCACTCCCATAGGGGCCAAATTATATTTAGGCCATTTCTGCCCCCTTTGGGGGCAGATTGGCCTATTTTTATGAGGCCAATCTGCCCCCAAGGGGGGCAGAAACCACTAGACACCAGGGAGGTTTTTTTTGTTCGTGAATTTCACGTAAGGGGCGCGACCCCTTAGGCAAGGGATGTTCCCCTGGGGGGCAAATTTATTTTAGGCCATTTCTGCCCCCCAAGGGGCAGATCAGCCTATTTTAATTAGGCCGATCTGCCCCTAAGGGGGGCAGAAACCACTATACACCAGGATTTTGTTGTTGTTGTTGTTGTTTTACCGATGGGGAGCCACCCCTTAGGCAAGGGTCGCTCCCCTGGAGGGGCAAATTGTATTTAGGCCATTTCTGCCCGCTTTGGGGGCAGATCGGCCGATTTTAGGTCAATCTGCCCCCAAGGGGGGGGCAGAAACCACTAGGCACACCGGATCTTTTTTTTGCGCCGTCGCGCAAGGGGAGCGACCTTGTGGGCAAGGGTCGCTCCCCGGAGGGGGGGGGGGGCAAATTTATTTTAGGCCATTTCTGCCCCCTTGGGGGCAGATCAGCCTATTGGTATTAGGCCGATTTGCCCTCGGGAGGGGCAGAAACCTCTAGGCGCCAGGGCTAATTTATTTATTTTTTTGTTTTTTTAGAGATGGGGAGCGACCCCTTAGGCAAGGGTCAATCTCCTGGAGGGGAAAATTGTATTTAGACCATTTCTGCCCCCCTTGGGGGCAAATTGGCCGATTGTAGGTGAATCTGCCCCCAAGGGGGGCAGAAACCGCTAGGCACTGGGGATCTTTTTTTTGCGCCGTCACGCAAGGGGAGCGACCCCGTAGGAAAGGGTCGCTCCCCGGGGGGGGGAATTTATTTTAGACCATCTCTGCCCCCCCTGGGGCCGGCTGAGCTAGAGGCCAAAATCCACAGGTAGGCACTTTGCAAAAAACACCTCTGTTTTCTGTGAAAAAAATGGATGTGTCCACGTTGTGTTTTGGGACATTTCCTTTCGTGGGCGCTAGGCCCACCCACACAAGTAAGGTACCATTTTTATCGGGAGACTTGGGGGAACGCTGGGTGGAAGGACATTTGTGGCTCCTCTCAGATTCCAGAACTTTCTGTCACCGAAATGTTAGGAAAATGTATTTTTTTTAGCCAAATGTTGAGGTTTGCAAACGATTCTGGGTAACAGAACCTGGTCAGAGCCCCACAAGTCAGCCGATCTTGGATTCCCCTAGGTCTCTAGTTTTCAGAAATGCACAGGTTTGGTAGGTTTCCCTAGGTGCCGGCTGAGCTAGAGGCCAAAATCTACAGTTTGCACTTTGCAAAAAACACCTCTGTTTTCTGTCAAAAAATGGGATGTGTCCACGTTGTGTTTTGGGGCTTTTCCTGTCGCGGGCGCTAGGCCTACCCACACAAGCGAGGTATAATTTTTATCGGGAAACTTGGGGGAACATAGAATAGCAAAACAAGTGTTATTGCCCCTTGTCTTTCTCTACATTTTTTCCTTCCAAACATAAGAGAGTGTATAAAAAAGATGTCTATTTGAGAAATGCCCTGTAATTTACATGCTAGTATGGGCACCCCGGAATTCAGAGATGTGCAAATAACCACTGCTCCTCAACACCTTATCTTGTGCCCATTTTGGAAATGCAAAGGTTTTCTTGATAGCTATTTTTTACTCTTTATATTTCAGCAAATGAATTGCTGAATGAAAACCCAAGGCAGGATGCCGGTCATTTATTGGCTGTGGGTACCTAGAATTCTTGATGAACCTACAAGCCCTATATATCCCCGCAACCAGAAGAGTCCAGCAGACGTAACGGTATATTGCTTGAAAAAGTTACAGAGTAAAACGTAGAGAAAAATTGCAGATTGTTTCACCTCAATTTCAATATTTTTTTTTTCAGTTGTTATTTTCTGTAGGAAACCCTTGTAGGATGTACACAAATTACCCCTTGCTGAATTCAGAATTTTGTCTACTTTTCAGAAATGTTTTGGTTTCTGGGATCCAGTATTGGTTTCATGCCCATTTCTGTCACTGACTGGAAGGAGGCTGAAAGCACAAAAAATCATAAAAATGGGGTATGTCCCAGTAAAATGGCAAAATTGTGTTGATAAATTGGGTTTTTTGATTCAAGTCTGCCTGTTCCTGAAAGCTGGGAAGCTGGTGACTTTAGCACCACAAACCCTTTGTTGATGCCATTTTCAGGGAAAAAACCACAAGCCTTTTTCTGCAGCCCCTTTTTCCCATTTTATTTTTAAAAAACAAACTTTCCACTGTATTTTGGCTAATTTCTTGGCCTCCTTCTGGGGAACCCACAAAGTCTGGGTACCTCTAGAATCCCTAGGATGTTGGGAAAAAAAGGACGTAAATTTGGTGTGGGTAGCTTATGTGAACAAAAAGTTATGAGGGCCTAAGCGCGAACTGCCCCAAATAGCCCAAAAAAGGCTCGGCACAGGAGGGGGAAAAGGCCTAGCAGTGAAGGGGTTAAAGAGTAAAAAGCAAGAACAGGTGAACAGCTGATCGCCGGGAAGTTGAATGCCGGTTAACTCTGATCGGTGATGCACTTCAAGGAGTTGTTGCCATAGAAACTGGTCAAACAATGCAGCCCAAACCCTAACGGCGTCTGAAAAACACAGTCCTCACCCCCAGGGGCGTAGGAGACACAACATTTCTGGGGGGGACAGGGACTACCTTGAGGAAGGCCCCCTGCTCAGTTTGCACCCAGAAGGGTTGCTGCAGGGGGGGCAATGGGGGGAGGCGCTCCTGTGCGGCCTGAAATTCCCTGTCTGCTGGGCCCTTGGCTGCCTATCAGGCAGCGACAATCTCTGTGCTGCTGTTCACCTGTGTAAAGTCCTAAGAGGCCTGCACTGCCTGCTGGGCGCAGTGCTTCCTGTCGATTCCTGTGCTGCCTGCCATGCACTGTGCTGCCTGTTGGGAGCTTTCTTTCTAGTCAGGCTGTGTCAGTCTCTGGCCCCCCGCCTGCCTTTGAAGGCCAGTAAGGCCTATGATTGCTGCTAGGTCCTTGTCTGACTGTCAAGTAGAAGTCTCTGTGCTGCCGCCTTCCTATGAACTGCTGTGCTGTCTGACGGGGCCAGCCTTAGCGCTGGTGGCGTCCTGTGTGACATTGTTTGTTGCCGCCCCCCAGTGACCACCTCCGCCACGGATTCCCTCACTACTATCCATCACCACTCTCTCTCAGATGCATTTCATTATTTTTATAGCACAGTTCATACCGGGAAATATCCCTTACAACGCAATCAACGCAATGCAATGCATTGACCATGCTGTCATTACCACAAATGTGGGGCTAGCATGGATGCCTTTACCACACATGTCTTTACCACGCATATGCGTGGTTACAGCATAGAGAGCGGTCTAGCTGTCCGGGTGGAACAGGAAGAAGCAGAGGAGAGAGAGGTAAGTAGGGCTGTGGCCGGGTTTAGGGTGGGAGGTTGGGTTCATTTTTAGGACAGGGTAGGGTGGGGGTCATGTAGTATTTAGGACAGAGCGGGGTTGGTTTTAGGGTTCAGGGGGGCACGAGCGTCAAGGTCGTTTTTAGCGCAGTTCAGTGTAGGTTTTAGGGTTCAGAGTGGGGGCGGGTAGTTTTTAGGACAGGGCAGGGTTACTTTTAGGGCTCAGGGCAGGGGGGTTTAGGGCTCAGGGCAGGGGCAGTTTTAACTGATTGGGCAGGGTGGAGTATGGTATCAGGTGTAAGGGGGCAGGGCGGGGAGAATTTACCACGCATGTTCCTTTACCAAACATTCTTTTACAGTGAAATTTGTTGTAAAGGCATGAGTAGTAAAGACACAGTCGTTGTTGAGACCGCGATGTTAAGGCATGCATGATATACGCATGTGTTGTTCCATCATTCAGCCCTCAGACCAGTCTAGGGTGTCAAAGCCTCTTACATCACACAGACATTACGCAGAGACAATCATCATATATGTGTAAATCAATGTATATGAAATGTTACAGAAGACAGAGGACTACAAGGTGTAGGTTCATAGGTCATCCATACTGGTAGCAGGTATAGTTTAAGAGTGCTTTATCTGCAGAAGCGCAAACTCAGAATTTAAAACATAACACCATGGTTGGGGCCTCTCTTTAATAATAAGAATTGATTTGCGCTCAAATTAACTTGTTTTGCAACATTAAGTTAATGAAAAAGTGGGGGGAAATCATAACGCTCTAATCTATACCTTGATGTTTGCATGCAGCTCTTTGATGAGTTCATTGCTCGCTGTTCTATATTCAGTTTTAATTTATAAATTGCAGGGGACAAAAAAGGAGCTCTCTGATGTAGAAAAGCTGGCCTGGTGTGTGGTGAGTACCTATGGTATTATCACCTTATACCAGGTCCAAGTATGCCCTCCTAGTGAAGTGTAGACAGTGTCTGTATCTGTGGATGAGCAGCCAAGACTTATCTAGGACACATGCAAAGATCATGCAATACCACTGTAGTCACACAGCACATAAAAGAAACATGTGTTACGAAAATAAAGGTTCCTTATTACAGTAACACAAACAATAAAACACTAGATAGGCAATACTCCAATAGGATGTAAGTAGCACACTATTATTTGTACAGTAGCAATCAGAAATTGCCATAAAAAGCAATAGAAAACAGGGAAAAGCAATAGGAAATACTGTAGGCCTAGAGGGGACCAGACCATATACTTAAAAAGTGGAATGCGAAAGCCAGTTCCCCACGCAAGGAAGTGGAATCAGTACAGGGGAGCTGCAGGAACCAGGAAACCCCAAAGGTAAGTACCAGAATGCCCCCCAGCGACCAGGAGAAAAGAGGTAAGCTACTGGTTTTTCCCCAACCCACCAAAAGGACTTCAGAGAAGGATATTGCAAAATGCAGGCAAGACTGCAAGAAACTAGAGGTGGATCCTGGAAGAGGAAGACCTGGAAAAGGAGGGGACCAAATCCAGTTTACGTAGGAGTGTCCGGTCATGGCAGGAGCCACTACCCACCCATCTGTGGATGCAGGAGTTGGTCGACGAAAAAACGAAGACGGTCAGTAATGCAGCACTGGAGCAGATGAAGAGTTCCTAGGTGATGCAGTCGACGACCCACGCCGGATAAAGAATTGCAGTCAGTCTGTGGTGTGGAAAACCTAACAGCAAGCCTTGGCGAAGGCAAATGTCGCAGTAGAACAAAAGTGGAGCTGCCGGGGACCAGCAAGGTCCAGGGGGACTCAACCCATGGAGGGGAGTCCTAGGTGACCCTCAGCAAGGCAGAGAGTCTGGAGAAGGAGAGGCAGCCCCCACAGAAGACCTACAGGCAAGGAGCCCACGAGGTGCAGAGAGGACCATGGAGCACACCGGAAGAGAGGTCCCACGTCACAGGCGAAGCACGTTGAGGGCTGTGCTTCACAGAGAAGTGTGCTGGGGCTGGGGCTACATGGAGTCTGAAGATCCCTTGGAGGAGATAACAGCAGGCCTTGGTAGCTGCAACAGATGCGGTGCATGGGGGTACTGTCCTGCGTGGGAAGGCAAGGGCCTACTGTCTCCTAAAGTTGGACAGCTGGTAGAGAAGACCAAGGAGACCACTCCAGACTATCACCCCTGATGCAGGATCCACGCAGCTCAGGAGGAGAGGAGATCCACACAGCCGGTCATTGTTGCAGTTGGTGCCTGCGGATGCAGGTAAGTGACTCCTTCACTCCAAGGAATTTTTCTTCTTTCTTCTCATGCAGACTTAAGACTTTCTGCCCTCAGAGGAAGCACAGCCGGGCTAATGTTGCAGTTGCTGGAAGGAGCCAGAGAAACAATGTTGCAGGGTGAAGTTGCTGCTGGAGCTGCAGATTGTAGGTTCCTGTGAAGTCCAGTTGCGGTTCCAGTGGCCAGAAGTCAAAGTAAAAGTTGCAGAGGAGTCCTGCTGGAATCGTGCACATTGAATCTAAGAACCCACCCAAAAGGGGAAACCCTAAATAGCCCAAAAAGGGGGATTGGTCACCTAGCAGGGTGACCACCTAGGAGGGGGCTGCGACATCACCTGCCTGACCTGGCACCTCAGCTGCTCACAGAGGCCTCTGCCCACCTTGGATTCAAGATGGCAGAATCAAGTGGCCACCTGGAGGAGCTCCAGGCACCACCCCTGGGGTGGTCATGGACAGGGGAGTGGTTACGCCCATTTGCATTGTCCAGTTTCGCACCAGAGTAGGGGCTGAGGTCCCTGAACTGGTACAGACTGGTTTACGCAAGGAGGGAACCAAATGTGCCCTTCAGAGCATACCATTAGCTTGGCGAAGCTACCCCTCCCAAGCCTTGTAACACCTATTTCCAAATGGAGAGGGTGTTGCCTCCCTCTTGCAAAGGAAATCCTTTGTTCTGCCTTCCTGGGCATGAGCTGCTCAAGCAGCAGAAGGAGGGCAGAAATCTCTCTGAGGGGTGGCAGCAGCATGGGCTGCCTGGAAAACCCTAGAAGGCTGATAGGAGCAATGCTGGAGATCCTCTAAGGAGCCCCCAAAGTGCATGGAATCATACAAACAATAAGGACAATAGCATTGGGGTATGATTCTGAGATGTTTGTTACCAAACATGCCCAGGTTCGGAGTTACCATTATGTAGCTGGACATAGGTAGTGACCTATGTCCAGTACAAGCGTAAAATGGCGTCCCCGCATTCACGAGTTCCAGGAAAATGGAACTGGAGTTCGTGGGGGGACCTCTGCTCCTGCAGAGGTGCGCCCACCCACAGGTACTTTCACCCTGCCCTCTGGGCTAGGAGGGTCTACCAATGGGGTGACGTACAATGACCTGGTGCAGTGACCTGAAGTGAAAGGGTGCATGCACCTTTTCATGCAGGCTGCAATGGCAAGCCTGCAGACACAGTTTACATGGGCTCCTATGGGTGGCATAATACATGCTGGAGCCCATGGGGAATTCCTGGTCCCCCAATGCCCTGGGTACCATATACTAGGGACTTATAAGGGGCACCAATATGCCAAATGTGGGGTGTGTGTGGTCCAAGCAACCAAATTTAATGGGAGAGAGCACTGGGGTCCTGGTTAGCAGGATCCCAGTGAACACAGTCAAAACATACTGACAGCAGGCAAAAGTTGGGGTAACCATGTCAAAAATATAGTACTTTCCTGCATCTGACAAAAGCAGTAACCCACTGACCTGTTCAGATTATATAGACTTTGTGATCTGCATGTAGATGTTTTAGCAGGCATAGTAACCCTGTTGATGAGTCAAAACTCAGACTAGACAAAACTTCAATCTCTCTCCAGGAAGATCATTAATCATCGGAATTATCTGGAGATTTTATTGTTGCCTGAAAACTGGCAAGGAACACCCAGCAGGTGCTTTTAAAGTCACAATATACTTGCAAACACAGTGCCCCCATCCTAAGTCAGCACCCAGTGCAGCGGCACCGGTTGCATCGCCCTAGAGCCGGACCTGCTGCCTTACCTAGCCCTGTCCATCTCTAAGGCCATCTGGTTCTTTCTGGGTCCCGTGCTGTGTGCTAGTCTCTCTGCCGTCTGTCCAGCAGTGCCAGGCTCTGTTCCACCACAGCCTGTGAAGTCCTGTAAAGCCTGTGAGCTGCAACAGTGCTGGCTTTGCATCCACAGGCCATTGGCAGGAAATTAGATTTACAGACAGCCCTTGGCCTTTAGAGCGGGCTTTCACAAATACCAGGAAGGCTGAGGGAGAGACGGGACCGAAATGTTGGGGGGGCAAGATGTCAACTTAGGGGACAATAATTAGCACTGGGGCAGGCAAGCTGGAGACAGAGGAGAGAAGAGAGTGAGAGAGAGGCGACAGAAACGGGGGCCCTAACAAACATTGGCGCACAGGGAGCCACTAGCGCGCTAAAGCCTGCCCTGCTCATATCTCATAGTAACTCAACAATACTGTTTTTAGAAAGGGAGATACTCTGCAACACAGCACTGGATTTAAAAAGAAAGGGAGTTACTTGGCAATACTTTATTTAATTACCCAAACCTCCTTACCTTCTCAAATCTTGCTGCTGTCTTCAGGGTTAGATTTTCAAGGGAAGGGTAGGGCTCAGGAGGGACGGGATGCACACAGCAATCAACAAAGGGCCTCTCCTCTCCCTTTGTTCTCAGAAGTGCAGACTGCAGGCAGCTGTGGCAGCAAGGTGAGAGAGAATCCCTTGTGTGCTGCAGCACAACAAAAGGGCAGAGGGCGAGTGTCCTGGAGCCAGGTCACAGGTCAAGTGCAGGGCCAGTATAGGTAGCGATTTCATGCGCTAATGGCCCTGCGAATTACAGAAGAGAAGGGAAAATTCTTCTGTCCCCTCATCCCCCACATCCTTGTCCCCCATGTCCCCCCCACTCCAACATCTGGGGGGGACAAATCCCCCGGGTCCCCCACACTTCCTACGCCCATGCTCACCCCTGCGTCCGGTTTGATAAAATAAGACTTCCCAGCGGAGCGCAATCAATGCTCCCACTCCAAAAACTCCAAAGCCTGACAGCAAACGCCACAGAATCTGTGCAAAGACCCCACCCAAGTTGCTGCGTCAAGAGGCTTGGCACAACAAAGGTGTTTGTGGCGGCACCAGGTAGTACTGCAAGAGCCGGTGATGCCAAGTGGCAACCTCTTCCAAGTCGTGGCGTCTCGGCGTGCACTCATGGGCCCGAAGAAGGCAGCCGGAGGTCATATTTAGTTACTACCTTGTTGATTCCCCCATCAAGCGGCCGTACCTGGTTATAAATTCTACTGATACTCCCAATAACTAGAAGCGGTATGTGGTAGCATACAATGTTTAATTGTATAGAACATGTATAACAATTAAAACTATTTGTAAAGAACATGCATAATAATTAAAACACATTAATAAGGAACAAAACAAAATAGATGCCTAAAAAGATAGAGATTATTCCACAAATTGCAACAACTCATATATAATTAAATATTATAAAAAAGAATAAACAAAAAAAATTCAGTATTACAGATAAGCCATCAACAGAGAAGAGATCAACAGTATACTTTTTTTTTTAATCCAATGGAACCGCTAATAAAAGAAGAGAACTGTTGCTAAGGACATATATACTATAGTGTGGTTCTGGATTAGAATGTTTTACTTTGTGGGGCATTTATATTATTTAAAGGGCTGCATGTTGGGACAGCAATAAAGTATCTATGCATAATGATAGCCTTTGGTCTTGTAATGAAATTGTATGTAGATTTACGTACCAGACCAACAGCTACAAATACCGTACGCCAGTATAGCAGTCACAATCCCAGAAATGTGTGTGGTAACCTTCCATTAGGACAATTGTTAAGAATTAGACTAAATTGTACCAGTAAGGAAGATTATTTCCCTGAGGCAAAAATTCTGTTGTCCAAATTGGTGACCGGGGGTACCCATATTGACTACTGAAAAGATTGGTCAAACCTGCCTGGTATTAAGACTGAGAGGCGCTATTACAGGTGAAAGAGAGGCCTACTCAGACATGTGCGACTTATGTCACAACTTTTGCCACAGAATTCAACAGGATTAAAAAGATCAATCTAAAGAATTGGCGTTTGTTATCTACACTGCAAATACAGTTGGCTTAACCGCTCTTTGGTTTCAAAGGAGGTAGAAATTTGAAGGATCGTTAAGTACAGGCATAGGTTGACCCAGAACTTATGACATTAAGTAATGTATGGGGTCTAGCCCCCACGTGGGGTCACTTTTCTTGCAGTAATTGTACCACCTGTTCAACTATTAAAATAGGTAAAACATGCACTTTGAATGAAAAAGTATGGAATTTGAAACATTTGTCTAATTGTGGTACCAAGAATGTTGACTATTGCATTGAATGTCCATGTGCTTTGCATTACACCAGTAAAACCACCCAAGAGACGAGGAAACAAATCATTCAACAGCAATCATGTTTATATTATGTCATCAATGTCCCTTTAGTGGAGTAATATAAAATGATGGGGCATGCACCTAATGCCTGAAATAGTTTATTTTGGATGTGGTTAAGTGTACCAAAAGGAGACACGATGTGGACAGCTTGTTAACATTTAGGGATCACAGATGGATATGGTTGGATCCCCAGAGTTCTCCCCTGCTGCTTGAAGAAAACCAGGACCATTTCCTTGAACCCTGGTCCACCAGAAGTGACTTCAAGTTGGCTGGTCTCCTGTGTGAGCTACAGGGACATAGCAAGTTCCAAAGACCTTGAAGCCCTCACTTGGTCTCTGCTTGAGTGAGTCCTAACCCCCAAGTGGTGCTCCCCTAAGTCCTGGACCCTTTTTATTGGTGGTAGAGGTGCTGCTCCTGCTTAAGCATAAAACTTGTGACTTAAAAACATGTTTTACCAAAGAGAACCCTAAGAGCTAACAGAAGATCAGAACCTACCTAGTAACCAATCCACCTAAGGTACATTGCTTAGATTGATTTTACAGTGGCTTCTGCTATGTTCTTCCCTGCAACAGCAAATCCTATCCAGCTGAACCTCTTTGAAAAGTTACCTGGCCTAAATGGAGCCCTTGTCGGCTACAGCCTGCAGCTTCGTCCCACTGGAGATTTTTGATTTCAAAAAAGTGATGTCAGAAGGTAAAAATCTTCACTGCAACTCTGTCCAACGGCTCCCCGACAATAATGGACAGTCTGCTGCCTTGCCCCTCTGAACTCTACCATCTCATGAATGTTTCTTCAAAATTACTTTTGATTCCGAAGGTAAGCTGAGACCAGGCCCAATCCACCTTGTGTATCCGACATGCGCTCCATTGTGGTCAGCCCTAACTTGACTTTGTCCTGGTCTCGTGTGACCAGATAGCTGCGATTGGCACTTTGATCTTTTAGGCTCTGTTTTGCTCTTAAAGCTTTAAAAAACATAGCTCTAGTTCTACTGATTGGATTTAGTGTGTTTTGGTGTGACTATATTTATTACATTTTACTATATTTTTGTAAATTGGGTTGGTATTTTTCTTGTGTTGTGTTTTCACTGTATTACTGCTTGCGTGCTGCAAAAACACTTAACACATTGCCTCTGACTTGACCTTGACTGTTTTGTGCCAAACTATCAGAGGGTTGAGCTCGTATTAATTTAGTGACTTTTGTGATTCAGCCTGAGAAGGATTTTGGATGTTGCTTGAGTAGGGTGTTCACCCCCTCAACCAATAATCAAATTTCTTACAGTGTCTATGACCCCATGCAAAGTTAGAGTTCCATCGTCCATGTCAGGATTTGGCTTTGCGTGCCAATGTCCTACTGCCAGTTACGGAATGTTAGTGTTCCAATGGCCTCATGCCAGTGTAGGTGTCCTTTAGCCAGTGTTACTGCATCAGTGTCTCTTGTCAGTTGTCCCATTCAGTGTTCCTGTCCTTGTGTGGGTAACTCCGTCCCAATATCCTAGTGTTAATATCCCGTTCTAAAATGACAGATGTTAGCCTAAGTGGTAGATTAAAAGAAATACATTTTTACTTGCACAAACGTCCTTTCATTACAACTGAGTGGCTGAACAGTAAATGGCAGCTTCTGGGCTCTCAAACAAAGTGGTAGAAAAGATATTTTAAGGGCCAACCAGGGTAAAGGAGCAATAGAGTAGTAGGTAGGGGTGTGCAGAGGGAACAACGGGTGAACGTGAAGCAGAAGGAGAATAAATTAAAACAAAAAGAAGCATGGGTTGGGGAAGCAATAGATGAGAAGAGAGCAATCTGGAATATGTGGGGCCGGAGAGCAGCACATGAAATGAGAGCTATCGGCGTAGTAATGGAAGAGGTGGGGAAGGATGAAGCAGAACGGAGTGCATGAATGGTGGGTACAAAGAGCAGATACTTGAATGTGAACAGTAGAATGATAAAACTCATCCAATTAAAAGGACAGTAAATAAACTATGCTCCTGGGAAGGGACAAACACAAGATGAGGAAGAAAAACCATTGGATAAGGAGAAAGCAGACGAGACTCACAGTAAAACAAAGCCCAACTAATAGTAAGCAATGGGATGATCCTTAAGAGAGATTTTCACAACATGTAGCTAAAAGCTGCCTGTAGTCATGATCTAAATATGAACAGGGTATAGTAAGAAATCCTGTAGAAAGATGGAGGGAAGTTGTGAAATGTCATTTTTTGTTATAGGAATAATGCCACTTGCTTAAAGAAGGTAATACTCGTGTGTCACATATATACAGTTCACTAATGCATAAATTACACTCAACAACAATGGTTTCCCTAAGACGTTTAAGGATTCCTTACTTTCACTTTATGCTTTGTACGATGTGAATTACAAATAATACATCTGTAGTTTTTTATGAAAAATACACATTATTTATTTTTTAAAATACAACAGAATCCAAAAATTACTAAAAGAGTCCCTTGAATCACATTTCATGGACACACTTACTAAAAAAGATAATGAACATTAATATATACCTATTTCCATCTCACATAAAACTAATTACAACTCGTATCAACAATTATTCTTTTCAATTGGATATGATGGGAATAAAAGACTGTCAATTTAGCATTTTGGTAGAATCACTGCTCTGCCCCACATTCTTCAGGAAATACACACAACATACATTTCATACAAATGAATCCATTAATTACGCATACATTAATAAAATAATCTTTCAGGCCAGCACATATTGCGTCCCCCTCCAATCCTTTGTATCTTGTTTGTTATAGCATATATTCCTTCTCAATCCTTATTTTTGGACACTCTGGGGCCTTGTTTTATATAATGCCACCCACTTGTATTCTTTTACCGGATGTCATACTGTTTGGATCTGTTATTTACAGGCAAAACCCATGTACTTCTTGAGGCATGGGAAAAGTGGGCAGTTGCCCTGGCCCTCTCCCTCGAAACGGCCCTATAGAAAAGTGAACTTTCTCTCTATCTTACATCTGTCTATTTCTCCATCTCAAACTTTAATGTATTATTCAATATTGTTTAGCATTATGGGCCTTCAAACAGCTGAACATGGGTGATAAATGCACAGCTATTTCAGATGGGGGCCCCTAAATGATGTCAACCCTGGGCCACAAAAATCCTTAAAATGAACATGCCAAAACCACTAAATATCCTAAAGATTCTTTATGTCAGTGAAACACATGATAATCTTCTTATTCACTGGGTATTTCTTAAGGTATTTGTTGCATAGCAACACAAACATATCATTGGTAGAGTTGGCTCCTTTCAATGTGGCATTCCAACGCACTTTTTGTGCATTTAGAATTAATTCCACTTTAATTACACTTTGTCAGCATCATTATTGTCCTGCCATGTTCAGTTCCACACGTTAGGTGTGGCAGGTAATCATGCATTACCAGTTCAACTGGTAATTTCACAGAGAACCCGATGTGTAATACAACAGAAGCAAACATAATTTAATATGTAGGAGTGTAGCACTATTTTTGTAAGCATTAAAGTTAATGCTGGACAAAAGAAGACAAAGGAATGTTTGATTTTTTTAAAGACGCTACTTTCTTAGTGCTGAGGAGGTTTTGCATTTTTTCCTCACACGCTGTACATACATCACAGTTAAGTGGCTGACACCAGCACTCCCTCCTGAGTGCCTCTGTCGGCCACTGGCTGATGCTGGGAGGGATGTAAAGGACCCTGAGGAGCACACACCAGAGGGTGTCCTTTGTAATTTTTTGAGGATTGGCTGCTTTTATTCAGGGTGGGTGGGGGGCGGGGGAGAATGGCGAACAGTGCACATGGCCCACTGAATTATTTCACTGAAAGTGAAATGAGCCAATCGGCTCATTTCACTTTAACTGGAATGATGCTCGGAAGCATATCTCAGCCGCTCTGTGGCAGTGGGTGTGGCGATAATAAGGACAATGATGCTCGGGTGGGTTGTAAATGACGACTTTATTTAAAGTTCTTTAAAGATACGAGATAGTCTTCAGAATTATACGTTTTTTGGGTTCTTCGTGATAAATTGTCTCTTCTCTTTCCCCAGGTTTCCTCTTGACCGGTGAAGATACTCTTCTTGGGACTCCCAGGTGCACCGGAAACAAGAGGGATGGAGATATGGGTGAGTCTGGGTTTTGTGGATGTACGTTTAGTATTAACACGATAAGAAGAAAAGAGAGAGAGAGAGAGAGAGAGAGAGAGAGAAAACCGTCCCCTAGGAAAGTGTGACGAATGTGGAAATTAGAATGTACAGGAAGAGTCACCTATGAGTGTCTTCGGAGTGATAGGTTTCTATCTCTGGGGTGCTCTTAATTTTTAGTGCTCTTAATTCCTTCCTTAGTGCTCTTAGTTTTCCAGTCTTCTAATCCCTTCCCTCTATAGGGCTCCTGTCCCTTTATGCCCTTCTTCCTTCTTTCTAGTGTTCCTCTCCTCCTCCTCTCCCTCTAAAAACCCCCTCCCCTCTCCCTGTAGACTCCCTCACCTCTCCCCTCTTGGCGTCCCTCTCTCCTTTAACCAGAAGTTGTCCTTTATATAGGACCGTACCTGGTTGAGCCACGTCCCTCCTGGGACGTGGCAGAATTCTCGCTCTTCTGTTTCCCTCTTGGTCGCAATCCGGTCTTGGGCGCTCGTTTTCAGGGCCTCTCTGGTATTTGGTCTTCATTCTGTTTCCTCCAGGCTTTCTCTTTGCGTTCTCGCGTCTCTGTCGGCGTCTTTTCCTGTTTTTCCTCCGCTCGCGCGTAGACCGTCTTCAATTTCTACTGTTTCGGGAACCCGGATATCTGGGTTCCCTGTGAGGCTGACGGCGCTTACGTTGCTAGGACGCCCGGGCGGGGCGACGTCAGGGAAGGAGAATCGGGACTCCGTTCCCGATTCTGTTGTTATAGTAGCCAGAACATCCGTCAGCCGGCTACACACCCTATCCCAAGATCGGGACTGATACAGTTCCGTAGAAACGGTAAATCGAGACAAGTAGTCTGCAGGTCCTTGGAGAGTACCCGGAATATGACGAACCTGAAAAGAGAAGGGTTGTAGTTCCATAAACCATCTAAGGATCCAGGAGTTGGAGTCCTTATGGGAAGCCAACCAAGTCAGGGGAGCATGGTCAGTAAATAGAATGAAAGGATGTCCCAAGAGATAGTACCTCAGGTTCTCAACAGCCCATTTGATAGCAAGACACTCACGTTCAATAATCGGATAGTGATATTCCCTGTGTAACAGTTTCCTACTAATGAAGACAATGGGGTGGTCATGACCATCGTCGTCAGGCTGGGATAGTACTGCCCCTAACCCCACATCCGAAGCGTCCGTATGAAGATGGAAAACTTTAGTAAAATCAGGACACCTTAAGACTGGTTCTGTAGTGAAGTAGGATTTCAATTGATTAAAACTAGTCAGTTGTTTTTCAGATAGGGATGTTATCTTAGAATGGTAGTTTTTTTTTAGGGAGGTCTGTGAGAGGGGCGGCCAAGGTAGAATATTGAGGTATAAAACGTCGATAATAACCAATTAACCCCAAGAAGGAGCGAAGTTCTTTTTTTGTTGTGGGGGTAGGGACTTGCTGGATGGCCTCTATCTTGCTCTTTTGCGGTCGGAGCTGGCCCTTTTCTATAAATTACCCCAGATAAGCAATGTGGTCATAACCCAGATGACATTTTTTTGGATTGGCTGTGAGACCAGCTGCGTGTGATGCCTGCAATATTTCATGGAGATGGACAAGATGGTCTTCCCATGTGTCGCTGAAAACCACAATATCGTCTAAATTGGCGGCAGCATATTTTTGAAAAGGTCTTAAAAGGTGGTCCATTAGTCTTTGGAATGTGGCTGGAGCCCTGTGGAGCCAAAATGGAAGTACTGTAAAATGGTAGAGTCCTGAATGAGTGGAGAAAGCAGTTTTCTCCCTATCAGCTGGTGCTAGGGGTATTTGCCAGTACCCTTTTGTTAAATCGTGTGTTGACATATATTGGGCTTTGCCCAGTCGTTCGAGTAGGTCATCCACTCTGGGAATTGGGTACGTATCGAATAGGGAAATTTCATTTAGACGGCGGAAGTCAATGCAGAATCTTATCGAACCGTGCGGTTTCGGGACGATGACAACGGCGGAACACCAAGGACTTGTAGATGGATCTATGACCTTCAATTTTAACATAGCTTGTACCTCTTCTTCAATTAAATGTCGGTGGGCCTCTGGGATACGATAAGGGCGTAGCCTTATTACTTTCCCCTCAGGGGTTCTGATGTGATGTTGGATCAGATGCGTCTTTCCCAGTATTCCCGAGAAAAAACGGCTATGTCGTTTTAAGAGGTTCTTTAGTTGATTCATCTGATCTTCTGTGATGTTGGCATTAATGTGGGGTGTCTCTACATTTACATTGGTGTTAGTGGGACACAACTCAATGTCTAGGGGTTCCTCAGGGGTTATTAGGAATCCGGTAGCTGACTGATTTGGCACTATCGTGGGTTCTTCCCACTTTTTTAACAAGTTAATATGGTAAATTTGAGTTCTATTGGGATGTTTAGATATTTCTACCAGGTAAGTAACAGGGGAAATTGCTTTTAATTTTGTATACGGGCCCTGCCACTTGGCCAGGAGCTTATTGTCGGAACAAGGTCTTAATATAAGGACCTTATCATTAGGTTGTAAGTATCGTGGTTTTGTTCCTTTGTCATAATATTTCTTTTGGGTATTTTGAGACTTTTCTAGATGTTTACGCACGTCTTCCCATACTGTTTGTAGGTGGTTTTTAAGATCGTATATGTAATCTGATAGAGGCTTTTCTTCCTCCCCCTCTTCTTCCCATATTTCCGTTGCCATGTCTAGCAGACTACAGGGTTGTCGTCCGAAGACGAGTTCGAAGGGGCTGTGTCCGGTAGAGGCCTGTTCATGTGTTCTTATGGCATACAGGACTAATGGAAGCTTCCGGTCCCAATCCTGTCCCGATTCGGAGACCGTTTTCCTTAATAATGTTTTTATAGTGCGGTTGTACCGTTCAACCAAGCCATCCGTCTGGGGCTGATAACCTGAGGTCTTGATTTGTTTGATCCCAAGAGTCTTACAAATATTAGTCATTAATGAAGACATAAAAGGTGTCCCTTGATCCGTCAGGATTTCATTGGGAAACCCGACTCTAGTAAAGAAAGTGATCATAGCTTGTGCTACATTTTTAGAGGTCATACTAGTAAGGGGTATAGCCTCAGGGTACCGGGTAGCATAGTCCACTAGAACTAGAATATAGGTGTGACCTTTGGTGGAGGGGAGAAGTGGGCCTACTAAGTCCATGCCAATCCTGGAGAAAGGGACTTCAATGATAGGTAAGGGTTGGAGGGGTGCTTTCCTTTGGGGTCAAGGATCTATAAGTTGGCATCGGGGACACTGGGCACAGTACTGTTGAAGTTGTGCATATACTCCGGGCCAATAAAATCTCCTTAGCAAATATTCTTCAGTCTTTTCCCTACCATAGTGTCCCCCTCCCGGCTGATTGTGGGCCAAAAAGAGTACCTGTAAGCGATAGGGCTCGGGTACTACTAACTGTCGTTTCTCGATGTTGTCACGTTTAACGACTCGGTAGAGGAGATTTTTTTGGACAATGAAGTACGGACCACCTCATTAGTAGACTCTGATTTGGCCACCTTCCAAGCATTACGGAGAGAGGGATCTTCTCGCTGGCTGACTCGGAAGGAAGGAGGAGGAGCTGTAATATTGGCCACTACCTTCTCTATGTTTTTTTCTTTTTCAGAATTCCGATACTGTTGTTTTATTTGTCTTTTTTCTCGTCTGGTGGGTTTAGGACGACATGGTTTGTCCTCTATATAGCTACCGTAAAATGGGGCCTCCGCCCACCAGGAATTTGACGCAATTTGAGATCTTACCCTTTTTAACAGCTCGGGGAACCGTATATAGTCAGTTCCTAATATACAATCCTCCACCAAGTGATCCATAACCCCCACCGGTAGTAGGTCATGTTTTCCTTCCCACTCTATTCTCACAATGGATAGGGGGTAATTGCCTTTGTCCCCGTGTATGCAGCAGATCGATACCCATTGGTGTGTGGGTTGCCCTGATAGGCTTATCACATCAGCTCTTACAACGGATTGGCTACATCCGAGTCTATCAGGGCTAGGAGCACTTTTCCGTTTACTTTAACTTCCTGTCTGTATCTGGGATCACCCCCTCCTGTGCATAAGACTCTTCCCCTCGTGATCCCAATCTCCATGGGTTCAGGTTTTTCCCCTTTCCGGGGGCATATTCGAGCTATATGCCCCCATTCGCCACAGCTATAACACTGTGGCTGTTGCATAGGCGGATTGTCCCTGAATTTGGGAAGCCCTGCGTCTTCTAGGGTTTTCCTGGGAAAACTTCTTAGAGGTATGGCTGTGGGTCTAGTAGGTGTTTTGGGGTTTAAGCTCTTGAAGTCGGTCGATCGGTGGTAAGCGCAGGCTAAGTCTACGGCCATGGCCGTATTGACATTAGGGTGTTGGCGTATCCAACTCCGAGTGGATGGAGGGAGAGATTCTAAATATTGCTCCAAGATCACCGCCTTTATAATGTCTTCCCTCTCTGTTCCTATAGGTCCCAGCCATTTCAACCCCAGGTCCTTGACTTTATAATAAAATGTCTGGGGGTCTTCCACAGGCCCCCATTTTATCTTCCGGAATCGCAGGCGGTAGTACTCCGAATCGTGACCTACTCTCTCCAATATGCTCTTTTTAATGTCTTTGTAGGGAGTGGTACCATCCGGATTCGTGGCCTGATAGTCAGTTTGGAGGATACCTGTCAGTAATGGCGCTATATATTGACCCCAACATTCTTCCGGACACTGGGCAGAGGAGGCCACCCTTTCAAAGTTGGTAAAGAAAGCGTTGGGATCCTCTTCATCCTGGTACATCTGATGAACTGAGCTAGGCACACTGGGGTGGACCTTGCTAGCTGCAATTGTGTCAGTGAGCTTTTGGAGGGCCGTTTCATGTACTAATTGATTATTGGCCATGATGGTGGCTTGGCTCTTTAATGCACTCTGCAAGGCCTCTATCTTCCTTAGCCTCCCTCTGATGGGCCTCCCATACTAACTGAAGGTGACGCTGTCCTTCAGCTAGCTGTTGGATCATGTCCTCCAAAGTGGGTTTTTCCCCCATATTCACCTTGAATCTGCCCTTTTATTGCACACTGTTGAAATCCCACTTCTGACACCACTGTGGCAGTGGGTGTGGCGATAATAAGGACTATGATGCTCGGGTGGGTTGTAAATGACGACTTTATTTAAAGTTATTTAAAGATACTAGATAGTCTTCAGAATTATACGGTTTTTGGGTTTCTTCGTGATAAATTGTCTCTTCTCTTTCTCCAGGTTTCCTCTTGACCGGCAAAGATACTCTTCTTGGGACTCCCAGGTGCACCGGAAACAAGAGGGATGGAGATATGGGTGAGTCTGGATTTTGTGGATGTACGTTTAGTATTAACACAATAAGAAGAAAAGAGAGAGAGAGAGAGAAAACCGTCCCCTAGGAAAGTGTGACGAATGTGGAAATTAGAATGTACAGGAAGAGTCACCTATGAGTGTCTTCGGAGTGATAGGTTTCTATCTCTGGGGTGCTCTTAATTTTTAGTGCTCTTAATTCCTTCCTTAGTGCTCTTAGTTTTCCAGTCTTCTAATCCCTTCCCTCTATACTATAGGGCTCCTGTTCCTTTATGCCCTTCTTCCTTCTTTCTAGCGTTCCTCTCCTCCTCCTCTCCCTCTAAAAACCCCCTCCCCTCTCCCTGTAGACTCCCTTCCCTCTCCTCTCTCTCTTGGCGTCCCTCTCCCCTTTAACCAGAAGTTGTCCTTTATATAGGACCGTACCTGGTTGAGACACGTCCCTCCTGGGACGTGGCGGAATTCTCGCTCTTCTGTTTCCCTCTTGGTCGCAATCCGGTCTTGGGCGCTCGTTTTCAGGGCCTCTCTGGTATTCGGTCTTCCTTCTGTTTCCTCCGGGCTTTCTCTCGGCGTTCTCGCGTCTCTGTCGGCGTCTTTTCCTGTTTTTCCTCCGCTCGTGCATAGTCCGTCTTCAATTTCTACTGTTTCGGGAACCTGGATATCCAGGTTCCCTGTGAGGCTGACGGCGCTTACGTTGCTAGGACGCCTGGGCGGGGCGTCGTCAGGGAAGGAGAATCGGGACTCCGTTCCCGATTCTGTTGTTATAGTAGCCTGAACATCCGTCAGCCGGCTACACGCCCGAACACTGATTTGCCTGGAGGAGGTATCATTGGAAAGGGGAGAATCTCCCCTTTCCAATAATATCTTTTCCAATGGATTCCTACTTAGAGGGTCATGGTAGGAGGGCAGGAATAGTTTGAGTTTTGCAGGGCATTGTGGGCAGGAACTGTGGGATCCAAGTGAGTCACAACGCTCTGGAATACCCCCTCTCACTAGGGTCTTTTTTCAGAAATGTCTGGGTGTGATTGGTTTCCATGGGTGGCTGCCGAATCCAGTCTCAAATTTCACAGCTAACCGCACTGTTAAATCAGGTCATTGTTTTGGTTTTTTTTTCTCAGGAATTGTTGATGTCTCCTCATCACGATTTGGGCTCTTTCCTGTCATGGGCGCTAGGCCCATCCACACAAGTGAGGTACCATTTTTCACAGGAGACTTAGGGTAATGCTCGATGTTAGATAAGTTCTGTTACAGAAATGTGAGGGAAATGTGCATTTTAGACAACGTTAAGCAGGTTTTACAGGTTTACCTGGGTGCCAGGTGAGCTAGGGCCCAAATTCTACAGCCACCGACATAGCAGAACATGGTAGGTTTTTTGGTTGAAAAATTTAACCATATTGCAAATTGTGCCACAGGCATTAGGCCCAGTCACACATGTGAGGTATCATTTTTATCAGGAGATATGTCGAAACATAGAATAATGGAATATTTGTTATTACCAATTATATTTCTCTGCATTTGTGCATTCTAAATGTAAGCCAGTGTGCTAGGGAGAAGTGGTTTTACAAAATGCCGTCTGAGTTACTTGCTTGTTTAGGTACCCATACTTTGAGAGATGTACAAGTAACCACTGCTCCTAAACTTAATATTTAGTGTACGTTTCAGAAATACGTAGGTTTCCTTCATACCCATGTTTCACTCTTTTTATTTTAATATATGAATTGCTCTTTACTTGGTATGCTATGAAAAACCGTTGCAAGGTACATCTCTGTTGTTGGCTCTGTGTTCGGGTTCTTGGAGAACCTACAGCTCCACAGCACAAAGAGTCAAGCAGATGTAACCGTATATTGCTTTTGTTAATCGGCCATTGTGACAAGAAGCTACAGAAGAAAATGTTGTCACAAATGGCTGTTTTTTTCCTTTTCCTTTTCAATATTTTGTTTCATTTAAACAGTTTATTTATTTGGGATGCTCTTAAGGGATCTCCACAGATAACCGCTTGCTGAACTCAGAATCTTGTCTACCCATGGCTTTCACACCAGTTTCCACACAAACTGCAAGTAGGTTGAAAGCACAGAAATTAGGAAAAATGTCTGTCTCTTAGAAAAATGCCAAAACCGTGCTAAAAATGATTTTTGATAGAATTCTGCATGTTCCTGAAAGCTGGGAAGATGGTGATTTTGCAGATTTTTGTGGAGCACTTTTGTTCCCAAAAACAAAAAAGGAAATATCTTTTGACTACTTTCTCACCTTTCCAGGAGAATCCACAAACCCTTGGTATCCTTCGAATTCCCATGATTTTTTCTGGGGGGAAGGATGATAATTTGGTGTGGATGTCTCAAGTGGAAAACATGTTATGGAGGCTGAAGAGCAAAGTACCCAAACAGCCACAAAAGACTTAGCACTGAGGTGGAAAAGCCTCAGCAGTTACAAGGTTAAATACCTTTTGAAAATGAGGCATACATATCTTTTAAAAGTATTGCCTTCTAAACTATCAGCATCCCCTATCCCATGAGCCTAGGTGTCCTAGACTGAGAGCCACGGGCAGCACAACTGTTATGTTTATTCCCTAAGAGAACACAAAAAGTTTCCTCACAAGGACCCACAAACCTACTTGTACTACCAATTGCCTGCATGTTACAGCCATTAGGACTGACTGAGTGGTATCCCCCATATGAGTGCATATTTGACCTTAGACTGCTGCCCTTAGGGTGCTTGGGGAGCACATTTCTTTCTCTTTCAGTCTACACACCAGTCCTCTCTGATCCAATATCTAATTGAGACTACTGTTTCATACATTTAAAAAAATATTGGAATATAGAATTATCATTTACTCATTAAATCACCGCAGCAGTTAAAAACACAACACTCTAACTTGTGTTATGGAGAAGGACCTTCCAGCTGCTCTTTACTACATAACATGAAATTGGCCGGGCCTTGGTGTTGTCAAGCCTAAATAATTGCAACTTGATGTATGCCAAATCCCCAAAATAGATCTCAAATCTCAAGAGATCTTATGTTCAGAAAGACACTCTCAAATGAAATCCTCTCATAGCATATCCTCTCACAAAGAACTACATTGGCACCCAGTGGTGCAGAGATTAAGTTAAAAATTCTCTGCATGATCTTTAAAGCCCCAGCTGGCTATTGTGAAGATGTTTGAGCCTCTGGTCTTGGGCTAAAAACGCACACCTGAAAAACAAGTTACTTATCTTCGGTAACTGTCTTTCTGGCGGATACTCTGTCTAACCACAGATTCCTCACTTTTAGAATATTTCCCAGGCACTAGCCTGAATCTAAAAGCTTTCACAGTAGTGCTCTCGAGTGTGCCGGTAAGTGGCGTTGTGCAGCTCCAAGCTCACCTTGTTCCTTCCCGGAAGTGATGGTGTTGCATGTAAGCACCACCCATGTACTTCAACAGATGTTTCTTGACAGCAATTTCCTAATTAATTCTTTCCACACTGTTAAACACAGAGAAGCATATCTATGAGAGGCTTGCCCCACCAGAGCATCGCCTTTTGTGATGCTACGGCAGTGAGAACCTCGCAACCACATCTATGAGGCCATGCAAACCCACTCTTCATGGCTCTGAATGGCCTCATCGATATGGAGTAGGGCAAGGCAGCGCGAATTGCTGCTTTGTCTGACTGCGTCAGGTAGGCATTCCATGAGCACATAACAATTGTCGGTGTCATTGTCCACATCTCTGATTTGGGATCTTTTGAGATGGCGAAAAAGAGGCCCCCAGCCACAGAATGCGGAGGTGGGAGGGCAGTAATGAATCTGCAGTTAGAGTATCTATCAGACACAGCTTTACCAAAGGTATGTAACTTGTTCTGATGAATAGCTCTAACTGCAGTACCTCCCAAGGATTAGGGTCTGTGGAATGGGTTCAGGCCAAAATTTCTCACATAATTGGGGTGGGATGGAAGTTGTTGTAAAGCCAGCATTGCTTGACTGGCCCTTCTTATCTTTAAGGCATGCAACAATGGCAATAAATATTATTTTTAAGAAGAGAATAAAATGTACAGAAAAACATACAATGCAATGTGCTCTGTGCAGTAGCAGTCTCACATGGACATATGGTAAGATTTTCCAACTATTTGCCTCAGTTTGGAAACTAGAACAAAAATAAAGTTAAAACATAAAATAAAATGTATGCAGAGGATTTGGTACCATCAGAAAAGGAAGGCCTTCTGCCCCTCCACTGTCATGAAATCTAAATGGGATTGCACTGTATTTCTGTTTATTTCATCGGCTAATTGAGCATCTTCAAGGTATGTAATATGCAGTAATTTCATCCTGTTCTTGCATAACACCCTAATAATTTCCGGGTTGTTAAAATACATTGGAACTCCCAGTAAAAGTAAAAGCACATGTACATAAGCAAATCAAGGGAAAACATTGCTTTATCCAGGCATAAGCAATCTGTTATAATCACCTGTGTGAGGCTCAGCTCCTGTTTGGTCCAAATAGAGACCCACAATATTAGCTGTTGAATTTTAATTTGATCCTAAACAAAGGGCAATTTCAACTCATTATGGCATACATAACTATGCAAACACTATGCAAAAATGCGTTCTCTGCCTTCTGCAATGGATATACCCCTTCATAACCCTGTAGCCCTGCTCCATGTGTTGCTATAGACATATTGCTCTTATGCAGTGTCAGTACGTCTTTAATAGGCGTATGGAAAAGCTTTGTGTAAATCAAAAAATAACCTTCAAAGATCTAGAGAACTGCTTTTGTGTAATATTTACCAAGTGGCCCAGAGCAAGTGAGCATTGAAAGGGAATACCAATATAAGTAAAAGTCTTAGCACGCCCGACTGCAGAATCAGCTATAAAATGTGTTCGCTTTTTTGTATTTCTAGCCCACAATATCATAGTAAATATGTTTGTTACATTAGTATTAAGATCTAATCTCTAATAAAAGAAATAAAATGGTTGAAAAGGCCCTGAAGACCATGTAGAGTTCTGGCCAGCAGAACTACATCATCTGCATACAAGGGAATAAGAGTCGGGCACTTTTGCGAACAGAGGACATCCTTCCCTTATTTAGCTAAGTGGTCTGTCAATCAATTTGTAAGAAATTGGGCTACTAGTTGGGGGTGCGGGGATGTAACTTTATTCATTAAGGAACCACAATCCCTTTCTAGGTGAAGTCACAAGTAGAACCCAAATTAACCTATGCTCAACCTTCTGGTAGCTTGGCACAGAGCAGTCAGGCTTAAGTTAGAGGCAATGTGTAAAGTATTTATGCAGCTCTTCAGACAGTAATACACTGAAAACAAACACAAGAAAATCCCTCCCCCAATTTAGGAAAATAGAGTATTTAATAAATAAGACAAGATCAAAATGACAAAAATCTAATCAGTTAAACCAGAAAAATGCAGTGGCATCACAAATGGTTTGGGAGGAAAAATGTGTATCAAACCTTTAATATACTGCGTCATAACAGATGATTTAAATAAGGACAGTAGGTCTAGCAACATCATAAAAGGTGAAAGGGCAGATAAATAAACTTTAATGATGTCCACTGCAAGACCCTGCTGGGCCGAAGATAAAACACACAACACAACATCAGAAAGTTTGGCTTGCAGGTGATCTGTGTTGCAGATTGCACACCAGGCCACCCATGTGTCCCAGCACACTGGAGAACAGATTTTGTAGAGGGATGCCTTTCTGTGAGTATGACATCCACAATCGCATATTACGCAGGTTTGGTTTCAGAACCTTGCCCTGTTGCTGTGGCAGTAGATGCTCCCACAGCAGTAGCCTGAGCATAAGACAGATGATCATGCTAAAAAATTCCAGGTACCAAACTGTCCTAATCCATTCTGAAATCACTAAGATGGCATAGGCCCAGTCATTTTAACTCCAACATGAAGAAGTCTTTTGACTGTGTCTTGCACCACCTCAGGCTGCAACCACCATTCGTGATATGTCAGGTGTAACCGGCTGAGCTCTTCCAACCTGGGGTTAATGATTCCACCAGGTGGCGCACAATCAGTGAAATTTTGTGATGATTTAGCCAATTCCAGAACCAAAGGTTACAGGAACGTTATAGTTAGGATCAGATTTATTTTATACGCACAAAACATTAGAAATTCTGATGTAATATTAAGTTACTTCAAGTAACTATAACTCGTGCCCTAAGCTAACTATATTTCGCACCCTCCCCATGCACAGTTTTGTCATCAATAATTTTACTGCAAATGTTACAGTGATATTATCATTGATATCAAAGAAGATGCCATGGATGATGTAACATCTCGGGTAATTAGGAGTGCATAGCGAAGGTGGGAGTTATAGTTACTTTAGGGCACAAGTTATAGGTATAGTTACTTGAAATAACTCTAACTATGACTGCTGAATTTCTATGGTTTTGTGCGTATAAAATCTGAAGCTAAATACAACGTCCCTGTAACCTTTGTTTTCATAGTTAATTTCTACGATTTTTTAAATTCTATTTCCTAACTATAACGTCCCTGAAACCTTTGTTTTTTTCAGTGAATTTCTATGTTTTTTAAAATGTTAACTAAGATGCCCATTGCAACGCATGGTGGGGAAGTTAGACAAGGGAGCGCTCCCCAATTTCCTTATTGATTGCAGTATCCTCAGTAGAAAATGCTTTCATTTATCCACTTCAATTCCATCAAGATGCCATTCAGACGTCCCACACGTTTCTCATAAATTCAGAATGTTAGTACTCTCGTTGCTCATTAGAACATAGGAAGCTGCTGATCACCAGGGAGTTAACTGGCAGTCTGCTGCTGGTGTTGAAAGTGCATGTTTCAGTCCACATGTCAGAATGCTTTAATCAAAAAGAAGAAAAAGATATTTGAGAACTCACTTAAAATATGCTAATTTCTTTTCAATGGCATTAACCATAAATTCTATGAAAAAATGAATCCCCTCCTTTTGTTCCATTTCTAAATTAATTTTTTTAAGTTTTACCAGTTTTACCAATTTGATTCAATCAAGATTGCTCAAGTGTGCCACACTTTTGTCATAAGTAAGACTGTTAGCCCACTCCGTGAGGGAATCATCTGACAGGCTGCTCCTGTTCAAAGTACAACAGGAAGATAGTTGAGAATCCACTTAAAACATGTCCTAATGTTTCTTTCCACAGCACTAATCATAATTTCTATCACAAAATGAACCCCCTTATTGTGTTCCTTTCTAAATTAAAAGTTTTAAGTTTTACCAGTTTTATTCAATCAAGATGGTTTCAGGTGTGCCCTACTTTTATCATAAGTAAGACTGTTAGTGCTCTAGTTGTTCTTTAGAACTCTCTGGGAGGCTGCTGTAGAACACAGGGGAATCAACTGAGAGAATCTCAGTAAAATATGAACTTCCAACAGGAGAAGCCTATGTCAGGAGCTGGGGCTTCGGCTTATCATCAATCAATCAATCAATATTTGTAAAGCATGGCTACTCACATGTGAGGGTCTCAAGGAGCTGGGGAGAATGAGAGCGGCCTCATCCAAAGAGCCATGTCTTGAGGTTTTTCCTGTAGATGGTGAGCGACGGGCTTTGTCTGAGGTATAGGGGGAGGTATTCCAGCTCTTTGCTGCAGCGCTGGTGAAATATCATCCTCCGGCGGTGGTTTTGCGGATCCAAGGGAATGTGGCCAGGGCCATCTGGGCAAAGTGGAGGGATCTGGCGAGGGTGTGGAAAAAGACGCAGTGGTTCAGGTAGGCTGGTCCTGCGTTGTGTATGGCGTTGTACATGTGGATGAGAAGCTTGAAGGTGATTCACTTCTAGACTGGTAGCCAGTGGAGGGTCCTCAGGTGTTTGGAGATGTGTTCTCGGCGAGGGAGATCCAGAATGAGTCTGGCGGCGGTGTTCTGAATGAGGTGAAGTTTTTTTTATGTTCCTAGTTGAGGTGCTGGCATAGAGGGCGTTGCGTTAGTTGAGCTTGCTAGCGACTAAGGGGTGGGTGACTGTCCTAAGCCAGTCTGCTGGGATACACCTGAAGATCTTCCGAAGTTTGCGGAGTGTGTGCCAGCAGGAGGAGGCGACAGAGTTTACCTGGCGAGTCATGGATAAGGAAGAGTCCAGGATGATTCTTAAGTTGCGGGCGTGCTGGGTCGGTGCGGTGTTGAGGGATGTGGGCCACCAAGAGTCGTCCCAAGCTGAGGTGGCGTTTCCAAAGATGATGAGCTCCGTCTTGTCGGAGTTGAGCTTGAGGCAGCTTTATCTCATCCAGGTGGCGACGGCTTCCATTCCTGAGTGAACGTTCCTTTTGGTCGTGTCCGGGTCTTCGGTGAGGGAAATGATGAGTTGTGTGGCTTCAGGCTTATGACACAATGCTCATACCATGGCTTCTGACGATGGCAGCAAGAGGGGCCATGTATAGGTTGAACAGTGTGAGACTTGGTGAGGACCCTTGGGGGACTCCGCAGTTGACTGATTTGGGTCTGGAAGTGTAGGGTGGGAGTCTGACTGTCTGTGTCCTCCTGGAGAGGAAAGAGTGGCTCCATTCCAGGGCTCTTCCGGGGTTTCCTATGTCATGGAGTCTTGTGTGCAGAGTGCTGCGGAAGACCGTGTTGAATGGTGCTCAGAGGTCGAGGAGTAAGAGTGCTGTGGTGTGGCCGTGGTCTAGGAGTAATTGGATGTTGTTGGTGGCTGGCAGGAGAGCTGTCTCAGTGCTGTGATTGCTGAGGAAGCCAGACTGGGAGCTGTCCAGGGAGTTGTTGGCCTCAATGAGATTCCGTAGTTGTGTGTTGATTGCTTTTGCCAGTACTTTGGTGGGGTATGGTAGCAGCGAGATGGACCGGAAATTCTTTGGTTCTGATGGGTCGGCCGAAGGTTTCTTCAGGAGAGGGCATATTTTGGCTTGTTTCCAGTCCTCGGGGAAGGTGCCTTCTGCTGATGGAGCAGCTGATTGTGTTACAGAGCTTGGGGCGATGGATGCGCTGGCTCTGATGTATATGTGGTGCAGGCAGGGGTCTAAGGGAGCTCTGGAGGGGGTGCTGTTCATGATGTTGACTGTTTCCCCTGTGGTGAGCATGGACCAGCTGAGAATGGTCTGGGTGGGTTTTGGGGGGGTGGGTCTGTCACAGGTTCCGGTGCCAGGAGTTTCCGGGCAGAAGCTGTCTTAGACATCCTGGATCTTGTAGTGGAAAAAGGAGGCAAGTTTGTCACAGAGGTCCTGTGACGGGGGATGTTGTTGGCTTTGGAGGGGGGATCTGTGAACTTGTTGATGACTGAGAAGAATTCTTTAGAGTTGTGTGCGGAGGAGTTGATGCGCTCCTGGAGTGTGTCCTTCCTTGTGTTCTTGATTTCTCATGGGTGGGCAGCGGTTGCGCCTCTGAATGAGGTGAGGTCTTCACTAGATTGGCTGTTCCTCCATTTTTTCTCGAAACATATGTGGGTACGCTTTGATTCTTGGAGTTCGCTGGTGACCCAGCTGTTTTCTTAAGTACGCGTTTGGCCGATGTCAGCCGGAGAGGGGCTAGAGTGTTGGCGCATTCAGTGATCCAGGTGTTCAGATTTCGAGCTGCTGTGTTGGCGTATCCAGAGGGGTTAGGGAGGGATTTGGCGAGCAATTAGTTGAGTTGCTCATTGGTGATTTCGTTCCATTTCCTGTGGGGGTCCTGGAGGTGCGGTGTGTCAACACCAGGGCAGTGCGCGCTCTATTGGCGACTAGAATGCAAACACCCAGCATTCTCAAAACAACGTAATTTATGCATTGTGCTGATATGTTGTTGTTTAACCTTTTGCATTGCAGAGTTCAATCCTGAAGACTTATTTTTAATGTGCTTACAAATGCTGTTCATTTGCAATGTATTGCTGCAGGCTTTTAGAGTGTGTTAGGAAGTGGTCCCTTTCCAGGGCCTTCTAGAGACTTTCCCTGCAACATGCCTGGGTGTGGTTGTGGGCTGGGCCAAGACTCTATGAAAAGGAGCCAGCCCAGCTCCAAGTGCTCACTATTCAGAGGTCCCGGTGCCGAGCAGCAGCTACTTCCTGAGCTCCTGTCCTGGTGGCCTATTTGATCTTCCAGACATCTGACTTTCATTCTTCATTTGGAAATCCTTGTTCTGGGCGGTAAGACAGTGGTTGGGCTGGCCTCCCGACGCCGTTATCGAGAACTCTCATGTTCTTGGGCCTAATTCTTTTATGATTTGACAGAGTACTTTGCGCGTGTGAAATATGCGCTTGAGTGTTTGTGACATTTGCAGGGTAACTTGCAAATCGGTAAGACGCGCAATTCGTTTCATGATAATTTAATCTTGTTATTCATTGAACGCTACCATTTCTTGACAGTTGCATGGTGGCTTAAGAATCGGCAAGACGCGCAATTCGTTTTATGGTGTTTTAACTTTGTTGTTCATTGCGAGCTACCATTTCTTGACATTTACATGGTGGCTTAAGAATCTGCAAAAGACGCGCAATTCGTTTAATGATGATTTGATTTTGATATTCATTGCGTACTACCATTTCTTGGCTTTTTATATGGTGACACTCGAATCGGCAAGACGCATGATTCTCTCCTCAAGTTTAATTCATGTTGTTTATTGTATGCCATTATTCTAAGATATTTATCATGTAATATTCGAGTTGACAAGTTATGTGATTTGTTTTTCCTGAATCCATATTGTGTTATTCATGGTGCACAATCATTTTATGGTGTTTACAATATATATATATATATATATATATATATATATATATATATATATATATATATATATATATATATAAATCTACAATATGCGCAATTTGTGTTGAAACATTTTAAGAGTACACAGAAGATCAGAGTTTCTAGATGCAATATTGTATGGTCCTAGTATGCATTCTCAAAAAAGGATTTATATGACTGGTTTAAAATTTAGTCAGAATGTTTTTCTGATTCTCATGTAAAGGAAAGTACTTGAATAAGAAAGTTTTCATTTAATCCATCTTGATTCCCTTACAGGTATCCGGCCATCTTGAAACTTAGTCATTTTAAACTTAATTCTTAGATTGTTCATGTTTTCAGAATGACTATGCTTAAAATCATAGTCTATTATTGATTTCAGGAGATATAATTTTCATATTGTGTGTTCTAACCTTTTTCTTACTACAGGTCTCCTTCCCAGCTGTTTCCCTTCCTAATCCCCTCCTCCCCTCTTGAACTCTCTTAGCCTCTGTGATTTATCTATCAGAGTCTTGGAGCTGTTCAGTAGTGGACGTGTTGGGAACGTACACAGACCCCGAGGATCTGGTGACTCAGACAGGGTGCGGCTGCTGGGTGCAGTGGATGTGAAGTGTATCCAGCTGTGGTTGATCCAGTGTGGGGTGGAGATGGTCTTGATGGTGATCCGGTTACTTGAGGTAAAGATGGGGTCCAGTGTGTGTGGAGACCAGCTGTCTGAGGCAGAGGGTGGCGGGGTTGTCGAGTAGAGTGGTGGTGTTTGGATCGGTGTGGTCCTGAAGGTGGAAATTCAGGTCACCGAGGAGGAGGTAGTCGAATAACACGAGGGCCTGGGGCGAAGTGATGTCTATGACGTCATCTATGAAAGCTGGGCCGGAGCCGGGTTGCCTGTACATCAGGATGCCCCTGATGGAGGAGTTGTGGTTGGAATGGACCAGTAAGTGAAGGTGTTCCATGGTGGTGCAGTGTTCTTCTGGGGCGGCCTTGTCACGTAGGTAAGACTTGTGTACGATGATGAGTCCTCGGTTGGTCACTCCTTAGGATGCTATGACCATTGGGAATAGCGATGGAGACGTCTGGACCCAAGGTGAGGTTGGTCGAGGTCTCGGTAAGGAAGGCGATGTCCGGTCTGGTGGTGTCGATCAGGTCCCAGAGTTTGGTGGCGTGTTTGTGGAGGGAGCGGATGTTCAGGAGCAGGCAGTTGATGGGGTTGTGGAGGTTCTTGGTATCTTTGTGTGCGGAGAGTACCTTAGGTTTGTTGAGGCTGGCATTGAAGTTGCAGTTCCTGCAGGTGAAAGGTACGTGGGTGTCCTTGTGGGGAGATGATGCAGCAGTTGTTGAGACGTCCAGTGTTGAGACAGAGGAGGGTCTCAGAGTCGCAATGAAGGCAGTCTAGGTGGTGGTTTAATGGAGTCCCAGAGTTCCTGGCGCTGGATGCAGTCCAGGCGCAGACAGGCTTGCCTTTGGCACGCCAGTGGCACGGCTGCGCTACAGCCGCCATTAAGAAGGGGAGGGAGATGGGAGGAGTGGTCAGCTGGGAGGCAGGAGGGCAGGAGGGCAGGAAAGGTGCTTCGTGGGGGGGCGAGGAAAGAGGGGAGAAAGGAAAAAGGGACAGAGAAAAACAAGGGATGATAGAAAAATTAGGCAGAAAAATCAAGAGTGAAAGAGCGACAGAGAGAAAGAAAATGAAAAGGAAATGCTTACTTATGATGGCCACTAGACCACCAGGGATGAGGCGCAGGGACAAGCCTGTGGGTGGAGGAGGGCCTTGAACTGAGAGTCAGGAGATTCTCAGTTTGTTCCAGCAAAGGCAGAGGCAGCTTAGGCTTCTCCTTCTTTGCTGTTTATTATTCAAAACACACAGCAGCCAATGAAATTTACTTTTGTAATGAACTACATTTCCCAACCCATCAACATTGACATCATGTCCTCTGCGCCAATGACAGCCCTCCGCTGCATATATATAGTTCTCCTAGCACCGTCTTCGTCTTCTTTCTTTTCTGCTCAACATCAAAGATGAGTGTTTCTAATCATTATGCTGCTATAACAGTTTTTTTCTTTCAGCAGCTTTATGCGAGTTCTACCTTGCTTCCCACTGCAATATTAGCACCCGACAGGGGTGCCAGGAGTCAGGGATATGATGCGCATCAGTGCAAGGTCCGTGTAGTCCTCTTTTCACCACGCTGTCTGCACGTGTGTCCTACGCGCAGCGGACGCCTTACCGGAGTGTATCGGGACACAAGCATACTCGAACTCTCAGGCTCCGCAAGTCAGAGCCAGCTACTGTGTTTGCTGAATATAATTGCTGCAAATACCCCGCGGTTAGCAACCAAGGCCCATATTTATACTTTTTAAGCGCCGCATTTGTGCCGCTTTTTTACGCAAAAACGGCGCAAACCTACAAAATACAGTTGTATTTTGTAGGTTTGCGCCGTTTTTGCATCAAAAAGCGGCGCAAACGCGGCGCAAAAAAAGTATAAATAAGGGCCCAAATATCTCCAATACACCATTGGCCTGGGCTAGTGTCTGGTTATACAGGTTCACCTCCTGAGGGTCTCATTATTACAACCCTACAGATTTTTCTTGTAGTGGTCATCATAACTGCCTCCTCCATGCAGCTTTATAACTCTGTTGGTCCCCCCCAGTGACAGACAGTTCTGGCTGGAGTCTGTCCTTGAGTTATTCCCAGCTGAGGAAAAAAAGGAACAATGCAACATGTCTACCAATCTGCCTCTGGACCAGGATGATGAGGACCTCATCCCAGCGGGTGACATTGTCCATGCAGTGGATGCGTCCGTCACACAGTCAGTGATTAGAGTGCTGGCAGTTGCCCTTCAGCCCACTGCCTGCCAATTGAAAAGGTATGCTCTGTCTGTTCCCCCTTATGGCCCAGGACCTTCTGTGATGCAACATCTCCCACATGACAATGATTCCCCACAGTCATCTGACTGACCTCACGCCACAACTATGGCTTGCATGTCCTGCTCCTTGTTGTCATACCCCACCTATTTGGTGCCACAACTGTCCACCAGCGGCCCCTCCTCCTCCTGTCTTCCTCCAAACAACAACACAGAAGACTCGCAATCCCCCACATCTGACTAATATGACGATTGATACCTACCTCCAACACTATCACGATAGCCAACACGTCCTGTCCTCCCCTTTCCCTTTCCCTTCAGTCACTTTGTTGTCCCATCCCATGGCTCTAGATTGTGATCCCGACAACACTGTCTGCCGAAATGCATCGGACTGGCCCCCCTCCCCGCAGTCTCGGACAATGTTCATGACAGGCTATGCAAAGGGTTTGACAGGGATGTCCGGAACAGACTCTGCTCAGAATGGCCACACCCCAACATCACACACAAAGTTGCAGAGACACCAGAACTGGACCCCAACCTTGCCCCTTTCATTAAACTGTCTTCTAAGGACACTAGAAAAGAGATAGACAGGTCGTGGAAGGCCTGTCAAGACAAACTCCTTGACTTTTCTGACCCCTGTGCAAGATACTGGACATGGACACCTCAGCAAAACAAACTGGCAATCGTATGGACCCCGATACGCTGGCAGACTGGGCTCAAAGTAGCTATGTATCCTAGGCAATGCCAATGGAGCACTATCAGTCGAGCGCAGATGGTCAGTGCTCATGCGCATAGAACCTAAACCTACTGAGCTGGCAACTGCTGAGCTGGGCCCCTTGGCCAATGAGATGCATTTTGGCAACGAGTTTGTCAAGGACAGGGCCCAGACATCCAACCAAAAGGGCTTTCACCAGCACCTTTTTACCAGGGACAGCGGTTACAGAGCGTGCCTGTTTGGCTGTGTTTCCTCTCCATCCACCAATCTTCCATCACAACCGGAGGCCGTGGTTACTCCACCCAGGCATAGGAAACTTTCTGCCCCAACACAGCACGTGGTGGCTAACCTCATTTAGCAGAGGTACATTCCGCACACATTCCAGTTGCAGCTCCGGATCAGACTCAAGGTAAGATTGATTCAGCCCACCTCCTTGGTCTTGGGGGCAACATGACTTTTCCTGACCAATTGGTCTTCTCTGACCTCCGACCCATGGGTACTAGAGACAACAATGGGTTTCAGAATGGAATTCTTTGGGGAACCCCATCAAGTTTTTTTTCCACCGCCTCTCCATTTTTCTCAACTAGAGCAGTCTTGTATTCAACAAGAAATAGACCAACTTCTGACTAAAGGGGCAATCTGCCCTTGCCAACCAGACCCCTCGGGTTTCTGCAACCATATCTTTGTAGTAACCAGGATAGGAAGCGGATCCCACACAGTCATAAACTTGAAGAATTTCAACAGTTGGATCCTCTATCACCACTTCAAAATGGAGGGACTCTTTCATCTCCTCAGAGATATCCTTCGGGAAGGCAACTGAATAGTTCACCTCAACTTGAAAGATGCATACCTCCCTTTGGCAACCACATCAAACTTTTCTCCAATTCAGGTGGAATGACCAATGGTTCCAGTTCAAGGCCCTCCCCTTTGGACTCTCTTCCGCCCCATGGTGTTTTACCAAGGTCAAACGTCCGGTGGTGGAGAGTCTACGATCCAAAGGTATTTCTGTAATCATTTATTTAGACGACATTCTGATCATGGCCCAAGACGTGCAGACCCTTATGCCTCACCTGGACTGGACTATCCAGCTCTTGCAGGACCTAGGTTTCCTTATCAATGCAAAGGAATCTGTTCTTTCTCCCTCCCATTATATGGAATTTCCTGGATTCCAGATCAACTCCACTACATCCCTCCTGTCCCTTCCCTCCCAGAAAATGAGAACGGTCCAGAAGGAGATTAGATCTACCTTCCAAAGTACAAATATCTCTGAGAACTCTTGCCTTTGAGAACTTTTGGCTTTCTCTATCCTAGTGATATTCCTGGCTCTCCTATGCTACTGTGCTTTACAATGCCTGAAGATACAAAATCTCCAAAGAGGCGTAAAGTGCTCAGATCTAATTGCACTCACGCCAAAGACCAGATCCCAACTCCAGTGGTGGTTAGACCACGTCAGCATGGAATGGGAAGGCCATATTCGGCACTCAACCAGTCATTGTGTTGGAATCAGATGCCAGTCGGTGGGGTTAGGGGCCAAGTGCAGAGACGTCTCTACTGGGGGAGGTGGTCC
This sequence comes from Pleurodeles waltl, assembly GCF_031143425.1. NCBI lineage: Eukaryota > Metazoa > Chordata > Amphibia > Caudata > Salamandridae > Pleurodeles > Pleurodeles waltl. The sequence goes on along the minus strand of NC_090447.1, from coordinate 319,715,296 downwards.
TTAGAAGAGTCCTGCTTACACATCAACTGCTTAGAAATCTTAGCCGTGTCCTTTGCAAGAAGGACACTAGCCCCGCACTCTAGGTGTTGCGTCCTGCTGAGAATGGACAACATTGATGCAGTACACTACATAAACAATCTAGGAGGGATGAGATCTCAAGTCCTAGCGGGGATTGCAAAGACCTTCTGGCACTATTGTCGCCAACACCACATATCGGTGACAGCCGAATATCTACCGGGTCAATGAAACATAGTAACAGACTGGAACTCGAGGTAGCTCAGGGTTTCCAGTCAGTGGAAGCTCCATCATATAGTCTTCCAGGCTGCCCAGGCTCGGTGGAGTCAGTGCTATATGCTTTCCTTCAACAGTTGAAGGGTCCTCCCCATTACATATTCTCACCATTTCTAATGATCCCAGGGGTCTCAGTAGAGACTCTGCCAGCAGGCAGAATTGATTCTGATTACTCCACTGTGGAGCGCTCAGCCCTGGTTTTCGGTTCTGTTGGAAATGTCTCCAGATTTTTCAATCCATATTTTCTCATTCCCAGAGCTTCTGACAGATCCAGCAGGCCTGTCCCATCTAATTTTTCTTCAGGTCAACCTCCAGCTCATGGCTTAGTGCATTTCAGGACACTCTGGTTTGTGCCAAATCTTTCAGAAGAGGCTATTAACTTCATCTCAGCATCCTGGACCGGGTCCACCCATAAACGGTATGCCTCAGCTTGATGAAAATGGTTGGGTTGGTGCGACACATGGGGTTTGGATCCCCTGGGCGCCCCATTACCTTGTCATCAATTTCCTAGCAGACATGGCTTCTAGTGGTCTAGGCTATTGTTCCTTCAATAATTATCTATCTGTAATGTCTGCAGGCCACGCTCTTATTGAGGGTAAACCGATTGATGAGCACCCCTTGGTAAGTAGGGTCATGAGAGGTATTTGTCTATCCACCCTCCCCTTCCAAAATATTATAACCTGTGGGATCTTAACATCATCCTCAAACTCCTCCAACAGTAGCCTGCCAAATCAGGTCTGTATTGGTAACAGCTGCCAGCTAAACTGACGTGAAGGCCATAAACATTTCAGGCAGAGTTTTTCCCCAGATGGAGTCACCTTTTCCTTATCTAGACTGACTAAAACCCTTTCTAGACAAATTACTTACCCTAGCTTTCCAGATGAAAGAAACCTTTGTATTGTTCATTTCCTGAAGGAGAATATTGCCACTCCAACGGGGGACAACTCCTAATTGCCCTCCACAAACCATTTCATCCTGTGTCATCCACCAGTTTAGCTCACTGTGTGAAATGGATTCTTTCGGAGGCAGGAGTATGGCATCCAAGTTTGGCGCCATTTGTTGAGAGGTGCCATGTCATCAAAATCTTCTAACTTAGTTTCCCACCGTCAGGACACAATGAGAGCAGCGGATTGGTCTGCTGATTCTCCATTTAAAACCTTTTATTACAAACCAATTTTAGATGTGGCTTCTGTAGTCCTACAATATCTTTGAACAAACATAATCCGAAGCCTCCAGTCCTGACATAGAATAAAACATTTTCTAGTGAATGCATCAAGAATTTTCCATTCTAATAAGGACACGGAGGGGGGGATTATCCTACCTTAACATTGCTCAACAAAACATAATATAATTTTGCAATGATATAATATGCAATTGTATTGTTGATGTTTTTCCCTGCCGTCTGTATTGAATATGATTTTTAATGACCTTTACTCTGGAGGACTGGGTATTATGGTGTCTCTCTATCTTCTTTTAGAATCGGATCAGAAGGTTTGGTAACTCACGCTGGATCTTTCATCTCTGTTTCTGGTTCCGGACCTGGCTGGTCGATAGATGACCGCAGTTCAGTCATTCACCTTGGTTTAGCAACAGTTGTCCTATAGTTGTGGTGGTATGCAGTTATTTGATGACGAAAGTTGTCAAGCCATCAAGTAAAGAAAGAGGATGAAGATGGCGCCCGAAGATATATATATATATATATATATATATATATATATATATATGGTGGAGGGCTGTCATTGATGCAGAGGACATTATGTCAATGTTGATGGTTTGGGAAATGTAGGTCATTACAAAAGTTAATTTCATTGGCTACTGTGTCTTTTGAATAATAAACAGCAAAGAAGAAGCATAATCCAAAGCCTCTGTGTCCTTAATAGAATAGAACATTCTTGACGCGTTAACTAGAAGAAAAAAAATGATGTCTGACTTAATTCTCATATAGCTGAGAAAGAGAGTGTGAATTTACAGAAAATATGCTCTCATTTTAGCTTCTGCAACACCTTCCATAACTTCTATGGGAAAATCATGAGAAAACAGTTTTCTCTCAACACGATTCATGAAATCCCAGTGGGGTAAAAACACCTTAGAACACACCACAAATCCTAAAATTAGTATGGTACCATCAACAAATGATTTATATTGTAACTAGCATTTGTTATCAACCTTTATACGTTTTCCTTTTTGTGACCCTCAAAACCTGGCATTCATTACTATGCATTTCAATAGGGTGCTATCATGGGGATTGGTCCCAAGATGGCTGCCATCGCGTTCTGGTTGAAGTGCTGACAGCCAATCTGATCTGACTATGAGATCTGTGTTTAGGCTCCATTCAGATATGGAAATTTGGTTTTCCATTAACAGCTCAAAAACATCTGAACAGATTTACACCAAATAAGAAAAAGCGTGATCTACGAACCAAAAGCTACCTTTCTGTCAAATTTTCTGTAATTGCCCCAGCGGTTTGGGCTGTAGTTATGTTCAAAACCCGAGAGAATTCAAATGGAAAATTCACTTTTTTTACCCCCACTTCTTCCCGGCCCTCGCTTGACTGATCAAGCTGAGACTTTCCATGCACAACAAGCCCCTTGGGCACACTTTTTTGGAAAATTTCCTGAAGATTTCTCAAACGACACCAAGGATATAGGCAAGTCAATAAATAATTTTCAGTAGAAACTAGGTCCTAACTATAATCATCTACTGGCAACCTCCAGTAGATTATATATATATATATATATATATATATATATATATATATATATATATATATATAAATATAAAAACAAATATATATATAATTATTATTTTATTTTTGTGGTCCTGTAGCCACAGCAGTTGATTTTGGAACTGGGGAACCAGGTTCAAGTTTCAGCATTGGCTCAATAGCTTGTGATTCTGGGCAAATCACTTAATCTCCCTGTGCCAAAAAAAAAAAAAAAATGTGTCCTTGTGCTATGTAAATGTAACTGGTGCACATTTAAAGCGATCTAATACCTTCAGGTCAAGTTTGCACTATATAAAACTGCAAACAAAATATATGAATCTACCTTCACTGATGTTCTTCACTCAGTTTGTGTACCGATATCGGTATGCCCCATCCTGTGAAGCACTGCAATATTCTTACTCTCAGAAAACGTGACTATGACTCGCTTCTTGAATTTAAGGCCTCATCTAAATTTTCTATAGGTCAATCATTGAGCCATTGATCACTATGCAAATCCATGGATGCATGCAAGCAGTTACAGGACCTACCAGGTTTACTACTGTATGTTCAACTACATCCTTATTGTCAGGAGTTGTCCTGCCTGCTCCCTCTTAGCCTCTAGAGATCACTCTGGCCCATTAGAAATCGCTCACAGCCAATGTGTGTGTGCCATTTGTATATCACAAACCTAATCAAAATGCAGCTGAACACTCCACGGTATTATTAGAATACATTATTTTTTAACAAAGAACAAAATCAACCTCTACATCATGCCATGGGACATATTTGATTTTGATATATCTTTTTTCTAGTTTTTTTACTTCAGCCCTAAAACAACTAGTGGTGAGAAACAAGAGTAGGCTGAACACACAATGGTTTGAACACACTATGGTTTGAACAAGCATAATCTGAAGCCTCCAGTCCTGACATAGAATAAAACATTTTCTAGCTAACGCATCAATAATTTTCAATTCTATTAAGGACACGGAGGTGAGAATTATCCTACCCTAACATTTCTCAACAAAGCAAAATATAATTTTGCAATGATATAATATGCAATTGTATTGTGATGTTTTTCTCTCCCATCTGTATTGAATATGATTTGTAATTACCTTTATTCTGGAGGTCTGGGTGTTATGGTGCCTCTCTATCTTCTTTCAGAATCAGATCAGAAGAACTGGTAACTCATGTTGGACCTTTCATCTCTGTTTCTGGTTCCAGACCTGGTTGGTCCATAGATGGTTTGGTTTAGCTATAGTTGCCCTACAGTTGTGGTGGTATCCAGGTGTTTGAAAATAATGACGGATGATGTCGAGCCATCAAGCAAAGAAAGAGGATGGAGGCCGTCATTGTTGCATGTTGCAGGGGACATGATGTCAATGTTACCGGTTTGGGAAATGCAGTTCTTTACAAAAGTTAATTTCATTGGCTACTGTGTCATTTGAATAATAAACAGATAAACAGCAAAGAAGAAGCATAATCCAAAGCCTCCATGTCCTTAATAGAATTGAAAATTCAATTAATTAATTTAGGATCCCAAACTATGTTGGTGTGACAAAGCCTGTTAAGTTTTCCAAAAACGGTCATGAGCAATAGAAGGACAGGAGGTGAAAATACGCACAGCTTGTGCCTGACCTGCCGAGCAATTACAGCATTTGGCGTCCTTTCTGAGATTCATAATATATAAACAGTAGGTAGAACAATAAAAAGTTTTGATACATTTGAATTGATGGCTTTTAATCCTTGAGACATTCAAGACACTGTGCGCCAGCACATTTGTACGCCTCATGTCCTCGAGAGGGACCTCCACACCAAGATGCTTGCTCCACTTATCTGTCCCACGTTGAAAAGTGTCAGCCCACTGTCCCACCTCAGCCAATACAATCATTTTGTAGGCTAAACTAAAACACCTCATACCCAAGACAATCAGGGCCCTGGGGTCAGTGGCAGTGGGCACACCGTTTAGGGGACAGGGGCACAGGGCAACAGGGACACTGGGAGGACCCCTGTGTGTCAGGGGGAGGACAGGCTCAGGGAACCGACTCTCCACGAGGCACTCATCAATGTCCTGGGTGCTTCTCAACAATCCCAGGACACGATGGGCCAGATCCTGAACAACATGCAGGAGAACAAGCAGCTGCAGGTGGAACACCATCAGGAGATCAGGGAGGACTTGCATGCACTCAGCACCACCATGATCTTCATAGCAGAGGTGCTGGCAGACATGGCCAACATCATGAGGGAATGGACAGCACACCAGCAGGCCCCTACCACTAGCCAGTCTATTGACCAGCCCTCCACTTCCGCTGCAGCTAGTGGACTGGAGGCCCGCCACAGGACCCACAGGCCACCAGCACCCCCCCCTGCAGAAGGTGAACTACTCCGCAAACATTTCCTGCAAACTAGACAGAAGCCAGAGACACCTGCCAAGACCAAGACCACCACCAGTAAATGAGACTCTCCTGATTGTCTCCCTTGTGTCCCACCCTGTCACCTTGTCCACTTTAAACTGCCATTGCTCCCCTTCCTATGGCCCCTTGGACATTGGACCTGTGCTACAAACTGACTGGAACAATACTTTGGACTTTCCTCCGCCATCACCCTATGTCATTGCACTTTACCCTAAATTATATAGCACTACAATAAACACCCTTGAACACAATTTGAGTAACACTGTTTTATGTGTTTTTAATGTGCATTCGTGGGAACAGTCACATTGAGTGCAAATGATCAGAAAACTGTGATAGCTGACAAATAATGACCTGGAACAACCTGTAGTGATCACATCAGGACAATGCTGTCATATCACCAACATCTGGAAAATCAGAAGCCATAGGTAACAGTAAGTTGAGATGCAATTGAAGTGAATACAAAGGAAGTGAATGCCATCATGCCACAGGCACACAGATAAATCAATAGTCAATGTAATGGTCAGTACCACTGTCTCACCTGTTTGTCATTGGAAGTATTGTTCTGTTGTCCTCATCCTCAACCTCTGCCTCCTGATCCTCACTGTCCTCAGGGTTCACTGCTGCCACAAGGTCATCTCCAGTCCCCTTCTCCTGCAGAAAAGCACATGTCGTCTGAGGGCCAGGCTGTGCAACATGCAGCATGCCACTACTATCTGGCAGACCTTTCCGGGTGAATAGCACAGGTATTTATCCACCTGTCAGATGGAGGCACCTGAACCTGGCCTTCGGGAGGCTGAAGGTCCTTTCAATAATTCTCCTGGTTCGCCCATGTGCCTCATTATAACGTTCCTCAGCCCCTGTCCTGGCATTCCTCACAGGGGTCAGCAGCCACAATAGGTCTAGGTAGCCAGAGTCACCTTCAAGTATTGAGGGACAACATTTAGCCATACACAATCCTATGGGGAGAACACCTGAAGGCATACACTGACATAGAGTGGGTGGGGATCTGGCTCACCTATTAGCCACACCTTGTGCCTCTGTAGTTGGGCCATCACAGTTGGGATGCTGCTATTCCTCAGGACAAAGGTGTCATGCTCCAACCCAGGATACTTTGCAGTGATGTGGGAGATGTACTGGTCTGCCAGGCAAACCATTTGCACATTCAGTGAGTGGAAACTCTTCTGATTCCTGAACACCTGTTCATTCTGGCGGTGGGGGGGAACTAATGCAATATGTGTACCGCCAATCGCACCAATTATATTGGGGATATGGCCCATTGCATAGAATCCTGCCTTTACAGTGGCCAAATCTTCCACCTGGGGGAAAGCAATGTAACTGCACATGTGTTTCACCAGGGCAGACAAGACCCTTGCCAGCACAGTAGAAAACATTGGCTGTGACATTCCAGTTGCCAAGCCCACTGTCACTTGGAAAGAACCAGTTGCCAGGAAGTGGAACACTGATAGAACCTGCACAAGACGGTGGATCCCAGTGGGATGACAGATAGCTGATATCAGGTCAGGCTCCAATTGGGCACACAGCTCTGTGATTGTGGCCCTGTCCAGTCTATTGGTGAATATAATGTGCCTGTCCTCCAGTGTAGCCAAGTCCACAAGGGGTCTGTACATGGAGGTTTGTATTCTCCTCCCATTCATCCGCAGCGGTAGGTATCTAAGGGTCACAAGATTGAATAAGCTTTCACAATTTGAACAATGGAACCACAACCTCAGTGTACATGTTGCATTTATGTGATGGGACAGTGGGAATGACAGGTATTTGCAAATCTAGGCAGACACACAGTAAGGGTTAATCTGATGGTTGTCCATCTCCATGACATGGTGTCCGTCTGTCCTGTATGTAGGGACAGGTGGAAGTAAGGTAACTCCGCCGCCGTTGGGCGTCGTAGCAGGAGGTGGTCTTGCACTGCCGTGCAATTCCTCATTGGATAATATGGGGCTCTATGGAGTACAGTGGCCAATGGGGATCAGCGCTGGCGGTGACGGAGTACACCGCCCCGGACGTGACCGCTATTTTCTATCTTATTCCTCACTTGTTTCCTGCCCTTCAACAGGAGAACACCTACACTGTGTGTGCTGCTGTAACCTGTGTCTTGAGCCTACCATGGCCCTTGGGACCTGGGAAAGGGCCCCTGCCTTCACTTCGGAGGAGTTGGAGCGATTGGTGGATGGGATCCTACCCCAGTACGGGCTGCTGTATGGGCCTCCAGACTAACAGGTGAGTACACCTTGGGCATGATGCATATAGGAAGGATGCATGGGGATTTGTGTGCAAGCATTGTGTTATGGGGGTATGTATTGTGATGGTGTACATGGTGTGCGCCAGCCGTTGTGTGTGCCAATGGTGAAGGAAACGGGATTGGTGGGCCATATGTGTGACAGGCTGGATTGTATGTGTAATGGTGTCCTCCCGTCTGTATCGCCTCTGCAGGTCAGCTCCCATCAAAAGAAGGGATTATGGCGTGCCATCGTCAAAGACATGCAGATCCTGGGGGTCTATGGCAGGTGGAGCACCCACTGTCGGAAACGGTGGGTGGACCTGAGATGCTGGGCACAGAAGACTGTGGAGGCCCAGCTGCAGATGGCCTCCCAACAAGGAAAGAGTGCCCATTGGAACCTGACCCCCTGATGGCCCGCATACTGGTGGTGGCCTACCCAGAGCTGGATGGGCGCTTGAGGGCATCACAGCAGCCACAAGGGGGTGAGTACAGTGGGCATTACTACAATAATTGGTAGGTGGCATGGGATCCGGGTGGTGGGTATCAGTTAGTTGGTGCCCCTTCCTGCCAGGCCAAACATTACAGCGTGATCCAGCTCAAGGGTAACGCTTGAAAGGGAAAAAAGGTAAACTAGCTGTGTTGCACTCCATGTCAGACGGGGCTTAGTGGGTCCCAGGAGGCATGCAGTTGTGATGGTGCTGTGCATGCCAACAGTGGTGTTGGTGCAGTAATTGACTGTGTTCTCTTTCTCTCTCTCCCCCTTTATCTTCTGTCATTCTGTCCATGTGTGCATTAGCATCCCCTGGCAGAGGAGCAGGGGCACCGGCGACAGAGGGAGCTGCATCCCGAAGGACCCAGGAGGCAGAGTCCACGACTCCGAGGGAACCAGTGGGACAGAGGGCCAGGGGAGCACCACGGCAGGGACAGGAGGTGACAACACAGACTTAGATACCTCCTCAAATGGAAGCTCCCTGGTAGTGGCGGACACCTCTGTGACCACCCCAGCTGCAGGTACAGCCTCCACCCCGTACCAGCACCTCCCTCCCAGTAGCCCCTCAGCGAGTTGCCCGTGCTTGCTCACCCAGGACGGTGGGCATCTCCTTTGCCCCAGGCACCTCAGTGCGCCCTGCTGCCCTGAACGAGGAGGCTATTGACCTCCTGAGATCCATCTCTGTAGGGCCGTCAACCATTGTGAATGCCATCCAGGGGCTGGCATCCCAGATGCAGCAATGCAATGCATTCCTGGAGGGCATCCACAGTGGACTGGCGGCGCAACAGAGATCGATTCAGGCTCTGGCCTCCTCTCTGATGGCAGCCATTGTCCCTGTTCCAACCGTCCCCCTTCCAACTACCACTTCCCAGTCCCAGTCTTCTCAACCCCAACCCATCCCATGAATACATACAGACGAGCATGCACACAAGACAACACATAAGAGTAGCACAGTCAATCACAGGCACCACACTTCAACACACAAGCACTCACACAAACACCAGACATTTGCAGACACAACCACATCCACTGCCTCCACTGTCTCCCCCTCCTCCTCCTCCTCTACCTACCTTACAGTCACATCCACACTCGCACCTGCATGCACTGTTTCAACCACCACCACCAGCAACCCCAACTCCAAGCAGCACACACACCTCACCAGCAGACACCTCCACAACATCCATGCACGCATCCCCTGTGTCCTCTCCAACCCTGTCTGTTCCCCACTCCTAAAGCACGTAAATGCAAGCACTCAGACACCCAACAGCCATTCATATCACATGAGCATACTACTCATGCACTTGCACCCAAGTCCAGCCGAGGTACTCCTCCAACAACACTCCCTCAACCTCCACTCCCATCCCTCCTCCCTCTTATCGCCCCACCGTCCCCAAAAAGCTTTTCCTTGCCCAATTTGACTTCTTCCCTCCCCCTCACCCCATGTGCTGACCGTAAGAGCAGGGTCCCAATGACCCAGCACAGCACCTCAGCCAAACAGCCCACGCGGACATTGGAGGCACCTCCAAGTCATGGAGGCAGGACAGTGATGGTACCCACTCCACCAGCACCCACTCCACCAGCCAGGAAGGGTAATGATCCCACAGCCACTGCCATGAAGGGGAAAAAGCCCTCGACTCTTACCATGAAGGGGAAGTAAGCCGCACCTCCAGCCATGAAGGGGAAGAAAGCCGCACCACCTGCCATGAAGGGGAAGAAGCCCTCGACTCCTGCCATGAAGGGAAAGAAGCCCTCGAGTCCTGCCATGAAGGGGGAGGATCCTGCACCACCTGCCATGAAGGTGAAGAAGCCCTCGACCCCAACAGAGGCTGGCGGAGTGACACCACCACCACTACCACCAGTGGTCACAAAGCCCTCACCTCCAGCTGAGGCAGTGCAGCCCACTCCTCCTGCAGAGGCTGAACCTTCACCCGCTGAGACAGTGCAGCCCACTCCTCCTGCAGAGGATGAACCTTCACCCGCTGAGCCAGTGTAGCCCTCACCTCCAGCAGAGGCTGCCCAGGAGGCACCTTCACCTGCTGACATACTGCATCCCTCGCCTCCATCAGAGGCTGGCAGGATGACACCACCACCACCAGTGGTCACAGAGCCCTCACCTCCAGCTGAGGCATTGCAGCCCACTCCTCCTGCAGAGGCTGCACCTTTACCCGCAGAGACAGTGCAGCCCTCACCTCAGCAGAGGCGGCCCAGGAGGCACCTGCGCCTGCTGAGACAGTGCAGCCCTTACCTCCAGATGAGACAGTGCAGCCCTCACCTCCAAAAGAGGGCATGTAGGCTACCCTCCTGCGACTGCTGTACAATGAGCCGCCTCCAGAACCAGTGGGTAAGTCACCCACCTGAGAGACTGTGGCCTTGCCATGCCCAGCACAGAGAAATGGGCATGGAGCCCCCTCTAGAACCAGTGGGCAATTCACCCACCTGAGAAGTTGTGGCCTTGCACTCCCCAGCACAGAGGAATGGGCATAGATCCCCCTCCTGAGCCAGTGGGCAAGTCACCCACTCCAGAGACTGTGGCCTTGCACGCCCTAGCACAGAGAAATGGGCATGGTGCCCCCTCCAGAACCAAGGGGCAAGTCACCCACCTGAGAGACTGTGGCCTTGCACACCCCAGCACAGAGAAATGGGCATGGAGACCCCTCCAGAACCAGTGGGTAAGTTACCCACTGCAGATACTGTGGCTTTGCACTCCCCAGCACAGAGAAATGGGCATGGAGCCCTCCAGAACCAGTCGGCAAGTCACCCACCTGTGAGACTATGACCTTGCACTCCCCCAGCACAGAGAAACGGGCATGGAGCCCCCTCCATAACTAGTGGGAAAGTCACCCACTCCAGAGACTGTGGCCTTGTACTACCCAGCACAGAGAAATGGGCATGGAGCCCCCCTCCAGAACCAGTGGGCAAGTGCCCCAACTCTGCTGAGGTGCCCCCATCCCTCCTCCCCCGAGCCTGCCCACATACAACATGATGCCCCTGCAGAGTTCTGTGCAGTTAATGCCAGGAGACAAGTTGGGCCCTGGACTGTGCCCTGTGGCTATCTGGGCCCTTTTTACTTTGGACTGGGTATTGGCCCTTTGTGGACAGTTGTAGATATCATGTTCATGTGGTGGCTTTTCCCTTGCTAATACATTTTCAGTACTTACGTAATATGGTCCATGTTTTATTGTGCCGTGTGTCGTGTGCAATTGATTTACGTGTGCAGCTGGTTGTATGTATGGTGTGTGTAACTCTCCTTTTCCTCCCTCCCTCCCTTGTGTGCTAGGCAGCTGTACTCACCGTCATCTTCGTCGCTGTTGGTGTTCCAGGTGTAGCATGGCGTAGAAGAGCATTGGGAAGACTTGCCGTTCCGGTTCCATGGCGGCGGCGGAGTCCTCTGTGTACTTGTTGGCGAGTCTTTCATTTTCTGTGTTCGGTTTCCAGCAGGCTTTTGATGGCGTTGGCACCACCCCGGAAATCATGGCGGTGTGCTGTGTCATAATATGATGGGCAGTACTTTGTCTTCCACCTGGTGTTGATGCCCTGGTGGATGGTGTGGTACATTGGCTGTCTATGGGAGTTCTCACCGCCATGGTCGGTAATTACTGCCAGTCTGTTGGCGATATTTCCGCCACTTTATCACTCACCGCCAATGTCATAATGAGGGCCTAAGTCTGCAATGCTGCTGCTTCAGTCAGACTGTCTTCTGGTGCAATGGGTGGTCTCCTCTTCTTGGCAGCCTGCTACTAAGTTGCTGCTCTCAGAAATCTCTGCATTCACCTGCAACTTTGTGTCAGTTGTTTTTATGCTGACTGTGGTACAGCTGCTGCAGGGAGTCCGGGGGCAAGAGTCTCTTTAATGCCTGTCTGAATCTTTGGCTGAATATTTGGCAACCATACTTTACAGTTACTCACCAGCCTCAGTCAATCAATGATGCCATGAAAATCGATTGATGGCGGGAGCTCCTCTCAACCGTTCTAATGTTAAAAGCCTACAGACTATTGGGAAAAAAATACCTCAGGGTGGTAAAGTTATGATCAGTAAGTCAAGCAGTTTGGGGGACACAGCTATAGAAGCCACTGTTGTGGAGGGGACACCACCATCTGCCCACTATCGAGAGCGGCAAACTACAAACTCAGGATAAATGCCTCAGAAGCCTTATCACACCAAGTGGATGTGGTGGCAGCATGGTCTTTACTCATATCAGTTTCATCAACATCCTCCCTACATCACTATATCCCTTCCCTTTAGCCAGCCGCTCACACAGCTAGGCACAAGGGAAATTAAGCACCCCCAATGGTTCACTAGAGGTCATCAGTCCCAATTTAGGAGAGCAGCTATCAGGAGGTGCAGCACCTGCCACAGTCTAGGACAGAGCGAACCTCAGTCTTAAGCCTTACCAAGGAAAATCCCAGAAAACAACAACTCAGCAATCTCCTTATCTCCTTATGGGGCATCAGAAGATCCTGCTCCTGCAGTCCAATCAAGACAACTTGCTGGAGGTATTGAGAGTTTTGAGCGACAACCTCAGCTGCAGGCACAGGCACAGACCATATTGGAATCACCTGTGACTTTTTCCCCACTATGCCACTCTGGGAGTCTGTTGCATTCTGATCCAGAAGACAACGAGCGGAAGGGAGCACCATGGCGGAGAGCCTCAAGGACTGGCTGACAGTCAGAGCCAAAGTTGCTGGTGGTTATCTCAATCTGAATCTCAGTAGCTGTCAGGTGGCTTCATAGCGCCCACTCAAATAGAAGACTTGGGGCCATATGTAGCAAAGGGTTTTACCCATTCTGTGTCGATGGGAAAATGCTTCAGTGCATATGGCCTTTCGTGACAAAAGTCTTTACGTAAAGGTGACTCAATCCCACAATATCTCTGTTGGCAAAGGAAGATGAGCTGGTCTGGGACCCAGATGGTATGTAGATCATCCTTCTCCTCAGGTCTTGGGGACAGATACTGCTCCATCACAGGCTGGTGGTAGCAGGGCTCCAGCTTCTCCCATCGTCCCCACTACCGAATCGGGCTCCCCTACTTTGACTGCTACTTATGAGCTCTTACACAATACAGTGAAGAGCATCATAAGTACTCGCACACACTTAAAACTGCTCACCTAAAGACACTAGTTGCCCTGAGGAAGTTATGTAGGAATATGGATATTCTTAATACGCGTCTTGGGAAAGTTAAGCAAACTCAGGAGGCTCTTTAGTCAGTCATAGGGGAAATCAAAAAATCAAAACACAATCCTCACAGCATTGATCTCAGCTGGTTACACTTTCATCAAGGGTCCAGGACCTGGAGAAGAGATCTCATCGGAAAAATCTTAGGATACCTGGCATTCCAGAAGGTGCCGAAAGAGACAACCCCCAAGGAAATATAGTCTGTCTTTTCAGGGAGTGCTTCCCTGCATTGAACAATTGGGATATGGACAGCATGATTCAGAGAGTTCATCATTTCCTGTTCTGCTTGCCCCGGGAGGGTCCATCGCCTTGCTACCCATGGGAAATACTGATTTATATTGATAACTTTCTGTGAAGCAAGAGATCTTCTGGGCAGTAAGCCCAAGGCCACCAATCAAAGCCCCTGAAGTTGAGTTCTTTGTCCATAAGATTTTTGCCACAAGACACTGGTAAGGTGGAGGCAGCTCAGGAAGCATATTCCAGCACTCCAAAAACTTTGGACTACCGTTTTACTACTTGAACCTACCACCCTACGGATAAAGCATGAGGGCTAAGTCAACTTTTGCTTTGATGCTCCATTGGTTGCAGAGTTGTTGTATAAATGGCAGCAAGACAAATGATAGGATGAGAATAGTGTTGGAATGGGAACCAGCCAGCTTAAGGCGATAGACTTGTCACTAGCTATCAATTTCGTTTTCAGAACTTTGGAAGCCAGCTCAACGACACATGCACAACTTGTTGTATGCCGGCTGTTGATGTTCCTCTTGTGGGCTTCCCCTCTTCTCAGTGTTCTTTTTTTCTGTCTTCCTCTGTTTTACTTAGGGTCACTGGGACTTTGGCTTGTCTTTTTTATGATATCCATATCTTAAGCCATGGGCACCTTGGGAGGGTATAGTTTCTATGACGATATGTAGATTGAATTTTGTTTTCATCTCGGGGTGAGAGATGGCCTGAATCTCGAGCTTTAGTTGGGGAGCTCACAGTCGGGCGGGGTGGGTGGAAGGGTCTCCCATGAGGGGTGGGTTAACAAAGTGGGTCTGGATCACCCCACTCTAATGAGGAGCAAAAGTCAGGTAGGAGTTGTAAGGGAGGAAATGCAAAAAATTGAGGCAAGAATGAGTTGTATGCCACATAATAAGAGCAGTTCAAAGACCTGGAATGTGTCCTTATGCATTTTTGCTGGGTGTGTCGGATGTTGAATAGATCATGATAATGGCTAATTGTGTTAATAATCATGACCAGCAAATACATATTCTCTTGTGGAACGTAAATGGCATTAAGGCACCCCATAAATGTAGACTAATAAGAGAAGAGTTATTTTATCAACGCCCACATATAGTGTGCTTGCAAGAGACTCGCCTTTCTAATACCCAGATTTCTTTATTAGATGATCTGGGTTATCATACCCTCACCGCTGCTTGCTTCATGTCCTCCCAGAGGGAAGTAGCCTTATCGGTGTGGGATAAGAGCTGGGGTTTGACCCTGCACAGCCTGGATACGGATGGTCGATGACTTATTGTGTGGATCACCAGGGAGACTGTCCAGTTTACATTATGTATAACCTACGGCATTAATGCAGATGACCCTGCAGTTTATAATGGTCTTCTGTGTGAGCTGCATCAATGGCCTGAATCTTTGATACCGTGTGGTGCCTTTAATGTTATTCTTTACCTATGGCTTGGCAAAGCTACCTCTCAGATTACAGATCTGGGGTATCTGTGTGCACCTAATTCCAAAGAATACTTCCTCATCTGGATTTTTTAGAAAAATAATGGCGCCAATGTCACTGAAGTATGTATCTCCAAAAACAGGGATAGTAGGTGTTGTCACCAGAAGTCAAAAACCTAAACAATGCTTTGGCACCCACGAGAGTAAAGAGCAGGAATGTACTCCACAAGTATTAAAAGTTTTAAGAACATGACAATAAGACAAGCATTTCCATCACAACATCAAACACTCTGGATGACAATTTTCGGCACAGATCCAGAGCTTTTGTTCAGTTACTGATTTCTATGACCTAAAGTTAAGATAGCAGTGAAAAGTTGAAGTGGATCGAGACTTGGAGAAAATATGTATCTTTTCTGCACATCTGAGAAAGTCTATTCAGGAGATTATGAAAGATTTCCTTACAGGGGATGAACCATTTACTGCAACACATTTCTTCTTTGCCAGCAATATGACCAATAAGGAGCTCTCAATGAAGGATTTGACTGCGACTACACCCTACTTTGTACTGCACTATGACTCAAACAGGGGAGTCAGATGCTGAGGGAAAAGCACCCAACTGAGCATCTTACAATGATCCTTTATTGCCATATTATGAGAAGACCCAATGTACGTATTTATTTGTTCACATAGCCCAGATAAGCATCCATCTTTTCTACACAAAACTAAAACCCTGCATAGTTTCCAGCTGGGACATCCACTGACCAGATAGTTCTTCATATTTTTCCACCAAATGATCTTTACAATTTTTTTCCAAATGTACGACTTTGCATGGGAAGTCGGAGAAGAGGGTCTTATAGGAGAAGGGGGTAGCACCCAGTGAGGAACCAGGAAAGATTGGACCCCCACCCGGGGTCTCCTTCCCAGCGGTTCTTCAATGACATCTTCCTCTTGTGAATTAGAGAACAAATGTCCGCGCAGGGTGCGCTTTCGCGGGGTCATGGGGCGGGGGGTATGTGTGGTGTCTAAACAGGAGTCAGGGGTGGGCCAAACGGGAGCCATTCGAGGGGTGGGTACAGTCGGGCAGGGTGAATCCTCTATAGGTCTGGTGACAGGAGGGGTGGTGGTGGGTGGCGGAGCACTCACCTGAGATCCAACCAGGGGTGGCACAATAGGGTCACCTTGTGCAGGTTGAGGATGTAGTGTAGGATATATTGGTGGAGTATATAACGGGGGTTTATATAACATATCGTTTAAAAGGGGGTCTTCCTCTTGTGGCTTATCCACTACTGTCCTGAAAGGGTAACGATTATCACTTTGTAAGTGAAGCCTTCGGTCATGTTCTAAAATATTCTGTTGATGTTCAGCTACGTCAGAGTCATATACCTTTTCAGTCACCGTCCTGGTCTTATGTCTCTGTAGTTCTTTCTCTGCCTTCCTACGTCTTTGGTCTGCTTCTTTCTGCCAAGTCCGTAGTCAATCAAACATCGCTGGTCTACTTTTTGTCACAAACAAACGTTCCTGTAAATAGTCTAATTTATCTTTATCAAATGTCCTGTGAATAGGCCATTGTAAATCAGAACTACCTTTGGTTCTTTTTCTCCATATATCAGACCAAATAATCGAACCTATGCCATATTTAACATATATATCATGATTCGGAGTCCCGGCCGGAGGAGCGGGGCATGTTTCCTCCAGGCGGGAGTCCCTACTGCAAAGACAACAACACAATTTCCTGAAACAACTGAACGCTGGCATTCTTCCAGTATTGTGAAAAAAAAAATCTTACACCAGTGGTTTGAATACACCGAATGAGTGACAAATATGCCTTTTGCTTCCTATATACTTAAATGACAACTGAGGTCAGTCTTACCACTGACGTCGATCTTTGCAAAGAGCGATAGAAACCGTACAATACTCACAGACCTATTTTTAGACAGGAATCTTTCAATTCCCATCCTTACCTGACACTTCTGTTATAGTCCAACAGTTGGGGACTCCAGTAGTTCACGGAAAACAGAGACCCGAATTCAGACAGCGCCAGGAGAAGTTGAGCCGGCTGGAAGATACATAGTGGAGATCCGCAGGTCCACGACAGAGAACGAAGCTCAGAATCTGGTGTGGGGCGCCTCCCTTGGAAATCCAATCATGAGTCCTCTGTCACCTTGTCGGTCCCCTGAATGCCTGACTCGGGTCCCTGTTCAGGTGCCAACTGAGGAACCAGGAAAGATTAGACCCCCACCCAGGGTCTTCTTCCCAGCGGTGGAGGGACACCCTTTATGTCCTCAGGGTCAATTTAGCAGAGAGTTCACAAATCAGACGGAGTCACCAACTGAAGGAATAAAGAGAAGTTTATTACATGGATTTATAGCTCGAGCTAATACAGAGTCCCAGGACAGTCAAGTGACTATCCTACGGAGGCTGCCCCTTCACTCTGGGGCACCCAACCTTATACACACACAAAACTGCTTAGTCAGAGGACAACTCCACCCCTATTGTATTCAAGGTCCTCTACGGTCTTCAGAATATTTCAGGGATACACGTGTGGTGGGAAAAGGTACAGATGCAGCTGGCAGGAGGTGGCAACGACCTGTACAAACTTGTTCTGGCAGTTACTGATTAAGCACGACAATTCTCGGAACTGTAATTGGAAAAAGTAATATGGCAGCGATAAGCAGATTGCAGCCCAAGGCTGCGAGCACAAGGTCAATCATCAAAGTTCAGGAGGTTTGTCGAGCACATGGCAACATAATAAAGATAAACAGATGCCTAGCAGCTATGGTGTATGATTAACTTTATGTACATTTTCTCACCAGTACTATAGCATTTTGACAAGATGATACCTGTTGGACCTGGCCCTTTTTGCATGGTCATCTCCAAACTATTTGCCTCCTTCCTCCTATTTTTTCTGACCAGTTTTTGTTGGCTTTAGGACTCTGGGCACTTTACCACTGCTAACCAGTGCAAAAGTAAATATACTCTCTGTGTAAATTGTATTGTTGATTGGTAAAGTGCACTAGAGGTGCCCAGTGCCCGTAAATCAAATGCTACTAGTGGGCCTGCAGTACTGTTTGTGCCACTCACAGTAGCCCTGTAAGCACGACTCATACCTGCCACTGCAGTGTCTGTGTGTGCAGTTTTGAACTGCTGATATAACTTGCAAGTGTACCCACTTGCCAGGCCTAAACCTTCCCTTTATATACATGTAATGCACCCCTAAGGTAGGCCCTAGGTAGCCTGAGGGGCAGGGTGCAGTGTATGTTAAAGGTACATGTACTGATGTGTTTTTCATGTCCTGAAAGTGAAATACTACCAAATTCTGTTTTCACTGTGCAAGGCCTATCCCTCTCATAGGTTAACAAGGGGCTGCCTTTAAATATTCTTAAAGTACATTTTCTTTTGGGAACTGATAGAAATATGGAGTTTGGTGTCTCTGAAGTCACAATTTAAAAATACATCTTTTAGTGAAGTTGGTTTTTAGATTGTTAGTTAGAAAATGCCACTTTTAGAAAGTAGGCATTTTCTTGCTTTAACCTCTGTCTGGGTCAGACTGACAGCCGGGCTGTTTGTGAATCTTCTCTAGACAGTGACACAAAGGGAGCTGTGGTGTAGCCTCCATATCCTGATGATCCATCTGGGCTAGAGTGGAGGGAGGAGTGGTCACTTACACCTGAATGGGCTGTGCCTGCCCTCATACAATGCAGTCTCCAAGCCCTTGGGGTGTGTCTGGGGCCTGACCTGGGCAAGGCAGGATCTAGTGAACAACAGAGACTTTCCTTTGAAGTTTGCCTGCTTCAAACGTAGAAAAGGTTATAAGTAGTGGACCCAAAATCCAAGACTTTTAGATCACTTCTGGAACCAAAAGGAGCCTCTGCCAAGGAGAAGAGCTGAAGAGCTGAGAAGAAGTGCTGCCCCTGCCTGTGACTGTGCTTTGTTGGGCTATACTGCAGTTGCTGCTTCTGTCTGTGAAAGGGGACAAAGACTGGACTTTGTTGTGCCTTCCTGCTTGAAAAAGAATCTCAAAGGGCTTGAACTGAGCTTGCCTCCTGTTTTAAAGTCTCAGGCCATCAAAGACTTCCTCTGTCAGTACCTGGACTCTCTGCTGAGGCTCCTGCCCTACCCAGTGGTGCTCTATCTAGTCCCCGGGCCCTTGAAAGGTGAAGTTGGCAGAACAAGAGCTGAAATCCAGACACAACACTTTGTGGGGAAATTTTGGACGCACCATCTGCAACGTAGCTGATATACGACGCACAACCCACTTCGTGGCTTAAATCGACCCTCCTCCTGCATCACGGCTGGGATATCGACACACCGCAGCAGGAGAAATGACACAACACCTGCTTGTGGCTGCTGATAATGGTGCAAACCCCACGCAGCACGGGTTTCTAACACCGTGCGGCCAGACTTCTCACGCATTGTTCCTGGGCGTCAAAGTCATCATGAACCTGCGTGGATGCGAGATACCCCATCGATGCATCGCTCTCTTGCGAGGCAGAAACATGACGCATCACCGACCCGACCAGAGAAGAAACGACGCACAGCCTCACTTACGAATCAGGAATCGACACACGTTTGCCCGTGTGGCTTTATTTTTTAAACAAACTAAGTACTTTGTGTAAAATCAATGTTTCCATAGTTTTCTATGGATTAAGAATCTTATTCTTTTGAAAATTCATACCTTGACTTGTGTATGTTGTTTTTTTGTCATTTTGGTCTTGTTTGATTTAAATAAATATTACCTATTTTTCTAAACTGGTGTGGTGTTTTCACTGTAATACTGTGTGTCCTGGTACAAATACTTTACACATTACTCCTGAGATAAGCATAACTGCTTGTGCCACGCTACCAAGGTGGTAAGCAGAGGTTATCTAAGTGTGTTTCTCCTTTGCCCTGACTAGAGTGAGGGTCCCTGCTTGAGCAGAGTGCAAACTGACTGCCAACCAGAGACCCCATTTCTAACAATACCGAACTGTTGTAATTTTTGCCATTTGCATAGTTTGCACTTTATACATCACTACCCTGAGGAACCATTGTCCTGGTTCCACTGAAGCTCATTTTTCTGTTTTCCCTTTTTCTGTACTAGCAGGTAATTTACTCTACGCAGGTTTCCTTTTCCATCATTTCGTTTAATAAGCTAGTGAATTGCTACATTTTAATTCGATGTATGCTTGCTTCCTGGTATTCATGGCTGAGTCAGAAAATCGCCTGACCCCTGTATAGACATCCATTGTCAGTGCTGTAGTAAGTGAGCAGCTGACAGTGTCAAGTCAGCCTGAAGGTGAACATTTGCTAGAAGGGTGCTTATGCTTCACCAGGCAGTGCGAACAGGCCTTTTATTCCACAGGGGCATTTGCCCGGAGGGCCGGGGCCCTTGGATGCGTTTTTTTTATGCCAGGGGTCCTCTCCTGGTGCCTCTGTCACGCACGGGGACGTCTTTAAGGGGCTGCGACCTCTGGCTTGCCCCTTACGACCCCTGGCACTGCATATGCGACCCAGAGGTGGGAAATCAGGGCCTGGAACACAGGGGCTGTTGTCCCAATGGACGTGGGCTGGGGCTCCACTTTCCTGGTTTTATGTTAATTATTTGTACTGCACAAATAGTGAATAATATTATTCACTATTTGTGTAACAAAAACGGAGAGCAATTAGCTGAAAGCTGAGGTAAGTATTTCATTTTTTAATTTATGTTGCATGCGTGCTTGCAGGTGAATGTATATGTGAGAGGCTTTGTGAATGTATATGTCTACGCGTGTGTGACTGAAAGCAAAGGTCGAAAGGCGTGTGATGTCAATTAAGCTACCCCTGGCATTTTGGTGAGTTGACGCTCATGGCTTTAAGAGAAAGGAAATGAGAGGGAGTGGGCTGGAAGTAGAGAGAACACGATAAGAGTGAAAGAATGAGAGAGAGAAATTGGATGGAAGGAGCAAGAGAGTTGGTGCGAGTAGTTGGAGGGAGGGAGCTGGTTAAGGATTTTTGCCAAGGCTGCTTTGGTTTCCCAGTCCGACCCTGACAACAGCCATCCTTCTGCCTGTTTTGAAATTGAAGTCAAGAGCGTGCAAACGTGTACATTACCAAACATTTATCAGTAAGTTGTGCGTACAATGCTTGTAAACACATAGAGGTCATTAGCACTATCATTTTGTAATATGTTCATATATTTGGGACACAAAGCACCCAGAGCCCATGGGCAAAACAAACTGAGAACCAGCTCCTTTTAACACATTTTGTTGCGCTTAATGTAAGTTATTTTATGATTTCTGATGGCACATCTTACATTGACATGACTTCTTGGCGCTAAAATGGTGTGGGAGGACATTGGGTTGCCATGCAGATCTAGGGCTGATGTTCTATGCAGTATGGTCCGGAGAGAGGAGTTATATCAATGGTCACTGTGGAAATGCAAAGAGCCTGAATGACCGCTCAGCAGCTTGGTTACATGTTTGGCTGGTCTGTGTGTATGACGTATCTAAAGCTATGTGAGCATATCCACGTGTACCTATTTTTCAGTTACCACATGCTGTACAGGGTGAGTGTTTCAGAAATTCGTGAGCTGTTATATTTTTAATTTTATTTTGTGTATGCAATATAGTTTTATGTAAGTAGTTTTGTTTACAACATGATTTCCCTTTGTTTGGCATAGAGCACTGTGTTAGTGTGAGAGTTCGATGATTGTGAGTGTGATGTGGTTTTCTACACTAAAGGTGTTAAAGGGTAGCATATTCCATTGGGATGCTTAAAGACTGTGTTCTGTCAAAATGTGTGACTTTGAATTTGCCATTGATTTTAATGTGTCACTTTGCTGCTGATTTGGCCTTTGGAGGTTTGCTGTTTGTGAGCAGTGTGCTGTCTTTCTGCCTGTGTGCATGGTGCGTGAGCACGAACATGCTGCATTTGTGGAATGGGTGTCTTATTACTGTGTTCCTTTAGTCGTGACAGGGCGCAGCTTGCAGGTTTTTAGCCTGTGTAAGGTCATGAACATGTAGGGGCAGATTTATCAATACTTCCCATTGATGCAAAGTTACCAAAAATGGAAAACGACCAATATGTTTTTACAATGGAAAGCTCCCTGAAAGTAACATAAATTCCTGCATTACCAAAGGTGTCTTTTATGCCAAGCTCTAACTACTAACATTTGCAGATGAGGTTTTGCACCAAAAATAGCGTTGGCTCGAATAGAGTCAGGAATTACGTTGGATAAATATTTTTATTTCAAACGTTTCGTACTACATGTCAGTGGTGGCTCCTCTGATATAGCTGAGGAGCATCGCCCCGCCCCTACCCGCCAGCAGTAACCTCTGCAAACCTTTAACAACGAAACAATAATAAACTAAGGCCCATATTTATACTTTTGTAGCGCTGCATTTGCGTCATTTTTTGACACAAAAGTGGCGCAAACTTGCAAAATGCTGCACTAAAAACTATAAATATGGGCCTATGTTTACTATAGTTTCGTTGTTAAAGGGGCGGGCCATGGGGGATGAAGGAGACGAGGGAGAATGCACTGTGCACTCCCCTCAGTGTGCATGTGGTTTGGCTGGCCGTCTCGGTCCGGCTAAACATACATGTGCACTGTACTGTCTCCAACCCGGCACTGTGTTGCTGGGCTGGAAAGAGCAGGCACAGGCTCCTAGTCTGCCTGGGAGCACACTGACTGGGCGCTCTGGCCAATCCCAAAGCTGCTTTTATACAGCGTTAGGATTGGCCGCAGGGCAGGCTGGGAGCCTGTGTCTGCTGAGGGGATAGAGGAACGACATACACGGAAGGAACGTTTTTTTTTGTTTTGTTTTTTTACTATTTTTATTTCTTATTTTATTATTACCCCCCGCCATGCACCGCCCTGCCCCTCTTAATTCCCGCAAGCCACGACTGCTGCATGTGTGCTGCCCTGTACAGACACATACATTGTTTGAAAAGTCCTAAAGTATGTCTAGCAGAGGTTTTGTGATGGAAGGTTAACTTTCCAGTACAAAACTTGTGCTAGGGGCCATGCAGACAGCTTCGCACCAGGCAGACTGTTTGATCTCCAGCAGAGGAGATCAGAGCAGCTGCGCTGTTTTCCTCCTTGAGCAATGCAGCGCTGCAACACTGGTTGCTGCCCTGCACAACATTGAATAAAACTGCCCCATAGTGTCAGTCTGAGGACTGTAAAAGTGTTGACTGTTCAGTGTTTAATTTGTTAGTACAAACTGTACCGACTTTTAGTGCTTTAATTTATTGATTTTAAGAAGATGCTACTTTTTTATTATAAACCTCCCACCGTTTGTTGAGTTTGTTGATGCAATGACACTACGAGCTGACTCCTTATCTGACTATCAATTCTTTTTAACAAAACCTGTCAATGTTCTTTTTGTATATCTTTATATCTTTTGAGTGTATTGTAACAGTAAGCCGTTTAATGTGAAAGCCCTCTCATACCTTGTTTGCACCTATGTAAACATTTCAAAATAAATAAGTAAATAAATCCACTACACCTTTTTGCCTTATCAATTAAAGAAATAAAAAAACATAAAAAAATACAATGATCTGCAGACATGGACTCATCCACTCATTGGGAGTTAAATTATGTTTGAGTAAACACTCCTAATAGCACATCTTATTCCTAAAGTATTTCAACAAAGGTTCACAGTTGCACAGTGAAAAACAATGACAAAGCACAAATTCTATTTACCAACCCTGAGATGAACCATGATACCCTCAGCCTTGGTCAGATGATCCTAAATAAATCAAAACACTTGTCTAGAGTTACAGACCACTGACACTCATGAGACCAGAGAGCAACATGTTTGAACGTTACCTCGAAGTCTTCTGATTACAATGAGGTGCCTATCTTATGATGCTCACTGAATAACAGAAGAAGATGCTTGTCTTACAGCCTCTCTTTCTATCCTGATCTAAAAGCAGAGCACTTTGTATCTATAAAAAAAAACCTTCTTTCAATTTCTTACTGCAAATGTCAGGACAGATTGTTCCCGTAGAGCCAAGTCACATTTTATCTTTCTTGCTGCTTGTTTTGAATTTGTGCCCTTCTGTGATGATGTGACACCATGCATCCGCTTACTGCTGCTGTGTCTTCGAACAGGCAATGGTAAGATTAATGTCAATACAGTTCCCTTGTGACATGAGGAAAGTCACAGATTCATTCAGACCACTTAACAAATAAATCCAGAGCCCTCATGTGCGAGATTTATTGAAAACAATGCAAGGACCTGAATGCAAGTGAAATTGTAACCTGACTTTTTGTTAAATTAACACACTAATCTTAATTGTGCACTGAGGCCAGTCCTTAGTAAAGCTAAGGTTCAGAACTTGTTGCTTAATCAGGAGGGGTGTACCAAGAGTGTCCTCGTTATCAGCATGGGACTACTGTCCTTGTCCTGGCAGTGATAGCAGATTGTTCTCAATTAATAGTCCATGACAGACCTTTTTTGTTGTTCCAGGGGGAGTGTAGCCTACCGGTCCCAATCATGTAAAGTTTCACTGAGATGTATCACTCAGGCCCTCACACTAACATTCGGGGTGCATGCCAAGTTAATGTGTGCCTGATGTCTGTGTGCAATAAATATGATAGCAAGAATATGTGTGTAGTGAGAGTCTGGGTGCTGGGATCAATGTGATTTATCTGCATTCCTGAAGCCTGAGGGCAGAAACCCAGACAGTCAAGTGAGGAGGAAGGAGATTGGGCAGACCTTAGACATTTTGTGAAGGGAATCTTTGCAGGAGTTACTGATTAGTCTTTCCTCAGTACTGCTATTTGTTATATGCTAGGTGAGGGGGGATGTCAGAACCTTCTTTTGTTAAAGGTAACAACGTTTCTAGGCAGGGACTAGCCCCTTTATCTGTCCCCAATTGCTAGTTTAGTGAAGTTTGATGACAGCCAGGTGCAGAGACTTCACACTTCATTGTGCGCATGTTTTGCGTACTCTAGCTTGGAGCAAACATCACAGTTACTTACTGTGAGAGCTATTACTTTGTACAAAAGGTGTGTCTGCAATACAGTCAGTGTGAGGAATGTGGACTAATATACTGTATTGTTGTGTAACCTTACTGTGTAATAAAGACACAAATCCATATCAGGTCCACATGGGTTTGTTTATAACACCATAACTCAATCCTGGGTAGCTGTGAAACAGGGCAGTCAGGCTTTATCACAAGAACATGTGTAAGCCATTAAGAAGTTTCAAAAAAATAAAATAAGATGAAAACACAGCCCAATAAAAATCCAACAACTATTTATAAAAATAGGTTCCATTTTTATCTTTCCGTAGACACCAGAAGAACAAAACTCTACTGGAGAGGTCCTGAGGTCTGATATTTGAAAGAAACAATGAATCACTTTTTTCACTCAGTGCAATAAAGCATTCTAATCGACTGTGATAGCGGTTAAGAGTTAACAAGAACAAGCAACTTGAAAGCACCTGTCTAGGCACTTTTGGGGGTGCCAAATCTGATATCACAGGGACCAAACAGGTCCAGGGATACAGCTACCTGTCGATTTTAGCAGTCTCTAAAACATTTCCAAAAAGATTGGTCTATTGCTAGGGATCTTCAAGCACAAGTGGGGTACTGATGATTTACAGCGATTGATGGGTTAAGAAAACCCTTCTGCAGCTACCATACCCTTGTATGTTTCATTAGTGTTTTGGGTAGATGTACGTTGGCTTACTTCCCCCTCTGCCTGCATGTTTAGAGATGATGCAAGGGAAACAGGATCCTGAAGATGCTGGTAATGCTGAAGTGGTCTGGTGGTTCTTCCTGTGGCCACCCCTTGGTCTTTGAGCTTGGCGGGAGGACGGGGCAACTCTGGCCTCAGCGGTCGATCTCCCACAGCTTCCAGGTGAAATCCAGCACAGGACTAGTTGCCACTGGTCTACTAGTTTCCGGTTACGGCAATCCCAGTGGTTTCCTTTAGCTGGCAATGACTTTCTTGCTCAGTGACCAAGCTGCACTCTGACAGCCTTCATGGGTCCAGCGAGCTCTGGAGCGCCTTGTGAGGGTTTGGATTCACTCTTCAAGGCTGCACCTTGTCATCAAGCAGTGGTGAGGTTTCTTGACGCTGGGCTCTCAAAGGTGCAGGATTCTCATAGTGGCGTAATGAAACTTGAGAGGGCCCCCCTAGAAAGTACACCCAGGGACCGCCCCTTCCGACCCAGTCAAGAGTTGTCAGGCAAGGGTCTGCTGCCTGTGCACAATTTACTGTGCTGAGGGGGCCCCCTGGAGCTCGGGCCCTCCTCGGACCGCAGGGGGTGCGGGGCTGTTGTTACACCAGTGGATTATCAGCTTTTACGGCTAGGTGACTGTAACAGGGAGTCAGCCAATTGACTCTTGCAGTCACTTCTGACTGACACACATGAGCAACTTTTACATCAATGGGGCACTGCAGGTGCAGCCCTCTCTTTGCTAGTTCTCAGGTGAAGCAGGTGCAGTCCAGTCTTTTGGTGCAGCCTCTCTTTGCTGTTTCAAGGGAGCAGCAGGGCAGTCTTTCTTTGGTCTTATTTCCAGACAAGTCGTGTGACTTCCTGAGGGAAGGAACCCCCTTGAAAAAAACTCTTTGACAATGACTACACCCTCTCTGCTCGAGATGCCTGTCTGGCTGCCTAAGCAAAAGGGCAGCCCTTTACCAGTGTTACCATGATTTGCCCTTCAAAAGCACCTTCTCCTTTGAAGCTCGACATTTGGGCTCGCACCCATGCTGGCTGTCCTGCTAGGAAGAGGTCACACTTCTCCCCTCGGCAAGCCCCTTCTTCCTGAGAGTCATTCTAACCTCTCTCCAGGATGTCAGCAGTGTGTCTTGAGGACAGATGCTGTATGGAACAGAACCCGTTTACTGGGAAACTTGGGCAACAAAGTGACAAAGTGGTAACTTTTAGACATTGCTATTTATGAAATAGTTACTTTAAATTTGAGATGGGTAACAGGTCAGGCTTAATGTAACACTTTTTCGATACGTTGAAGTATCATGTTTAGTAGTTCAATTTGGAAGTTAGCAAATCTGAGCTGTCACTGTGTAACTCCATACTCGCCAATGGGACTACTAGCCTTACTACATTAAAAATTACCATGCAGGTTTTTCACTCTCAAGACATGTAAAGACACATGTCCTTCTTTTTAATATAATGCACCCTACGTTTAGGATTCCTCAAGCCTACCATAGAGGTGACTTGCAAATATTAAAATGGAAGGTTTGGGCTTTTTTAAGTGTTGAAATAGCAAAGTCGAGTTAGCAGTTTAGAAGACGCTCTACCAATCACCATTGGCAGGCTGGGAGTCACGCTTAGTTTTGTCACATTCATAGTGGATGAAAGGAACAAGAGAAGTAGTGCAAGTAGTTGGAGGGAGGGAGCTGGTTAAGGATTTTTGCCAAGGCTGCTTTGGTTTCCCAGTCCGACCCTGACAACAGCCATTCTTCTGCCTGTTTTGAAATTGAAGTCAAGAGCATGCAAACGTGTACATTACCATACATTTATCTGTAAGTTGTTCGTACAATGCATGTAAACACATAGAAGTCATAAGCACTATCATTTTGTAATATGTTCAAATATTTGGGACACTAAGCACCCAAAGCCCATGAGCAAAACAAACTGAGAACCAGCTTCCTTTAGCACATTTTGTTGTGCTGAATGTAAGTTATTTTATGATTTCTGATGGCACATCTTACATAGATATGACTTCTTGGCGCTAAAACGGTGCGGGAGTACATTGTGTTGCCATGCAGATCTGGGGCTGATGGTCTATGCCGTATGGTCCGGAGAAAGTGTAGGAAAGTACCATCTTGCCTGGCATGTTACCCCCATATTTCACTGTATATATGTTGTTTTAGTCTATGTGTCACTGGGACCCTGCCAGGCATGGCCCCAGTGCCCATAGGTATGTGCCCTGTATGTGTTCCCTCTGTGCTGCCTAACTGTCTCACTGAGGCTCTGCTAACCAGAACCTCAGTGGTTATGCTCTCTCTGCTTTCCAAATTTGTCACTAACAGGCTAGTGACCAATTTCACCAATTCACATTGGCATACTGGTACACCCATATAATTCACTAGTATATGGTACTGAGGTACCCAGGGTATTGGGGTTCCAGGAGATCCCTATGGGCTGCAGCATTTCTTTTGCCACCCATAGGGAGCTCTGACAATTCCTACACAGGCATGCCAGTGCAGCCTGAGTGAAATAACGTCCATGTTATTTCACAGCCATTTACCACTGCACTTAAGCAACTTATAAGTCACCTATATGTCTAACCTTCACCTGGTGAAGGTTGGGTGCAAAGTTACTTAGTGTGTGAGCACCCTGGCACTAGCCAAGGTGCCCCCACATCATTCAGGGCAAATTCCCCGGACTTTGTGAGTGCAAGGGACACCATTACACGCGTGCACTGTACATAGGTCACTACCTATGTACAGCGTCACAATGGTAACTCCGAACATGGCCATGTAACATGTCTAAGATCATGGAATTGTCACCCCAATGCCATTCTGGCATTGGGGAGACAATTCCATGATCCCCCAGGTCTCTAGAACAGAACCCGGGTACTGCCAAACTGCCTTTCCGGGGTCTCCACTGCAGCTGCTGCTGCTGCCAACCCCTCAGACAGGTTTCTGTCCTCCTGGGGTCCAGGCAGCCCTGGCCCAGGAAGGCAGAACAAAGGACTTCCTCTGAGAGAGGGTGTAACACCCTCTCCCTTTGGAAATAGGTGTGAAGGCTGGGCTGGAGTAGCCTCCCCCAGCCTCTGGAAATGCTTTGATAGGCACAGATGGTGCCCATCTCTGCATAAGCCAGTATACACCGGTTCAGGGATCCCCCAGCCCTGCTCTGGCGCGAAACTGGACAAAGGAAAGGGGAGTGACCACTCCCCTGACCTGCACCTCCCAGGGGAGGTGCCCAGAGCTCCTCCAGTGTGTCCCAAACCTCTGCGATCTTGGAAACAGAGGTGTCTGTGGCACACTGGACTGCTCTGAGTGGCCAGTGCCAGCAGGTGACGTAGGAGGCTGCTTCTGATAGGCTCTTACCTCTCTTGGTAGCCAATCCTCCTTCCTAGGTAGTCAAACCTCCTTTTCTGGCTATTTAGGGTCTCTGCTTTGGGGATCTCACCAGATAACGAATGCGAGAGCTCATCAGAGTTCCTCTGCATTTCCATCTTCACCTTCTGCCAAAGGATCGACCGCTGACTGCTCAGGACGCCTGCAAAACTGCAACAAAGTAGCAAGACGACTACTAGCAACCTTGTCTCGCTTCATTCTGCCAGCTTTCTCGACTGTTTCCAGGTGGTGCATGCTCTGTGGGTAGCCTGCCTCCTTCCTGCACCAGGAGCTCTGAAGAAATCTCCCGTGGGTCGATGGAATCTTCCCCCTGCAACCGCAGGCAACAAAAGACTGCATCACAGGTCCTCTGGGTCCCCTCCCAGCATGACTAGCGTGGTCCCTGGAACTCAGCAACTCTGTCCAAGTGACTCCCACAGTCCAGTGACTCTTCAGTCCAAGTTTGGTGGAGGTAAGTCCTTGCCTCCCCACGCTAGACTGCATTGCTGGGTACTGCATGATTTGCAGCTGCTCTGGCTCCTGTGCACTCTTCCAGGATTTCCTTCATGCACGGTGAAGCCTGGGTCCCCGACACTCTAACCTGCAGTGCACAACCTTCTGAGTTGTCCTCCGGCGTCGTGGGACTCCGTTTTGTGACTTCGTGTGGACTCCGGTTCACTTTTCTTCTAAGTGCCTGTTCAGGTACTTCTGCAGGTGCTGCCTGCTTCTGTGAGGGCTCCCTGACTTGCTGGGCACCCCCTCTGTCTCCTCATCCAAGTAGCAACATCCTGGTCCCTTCTGGGCCACAGCAGCATCCAAAAACCATGACCACAACCCTTGCAGCTAGCAAGGCTTGTTTGCGGTCTTTCTGCGTGGGAATACCTCTGCAAGCTTCTTCACGATATGGGACACCCATCCTCCAAAGGGGAAGTTCCTAGTCCTCTTTGTTCTTGCAGAACACCAAGTTTATTCCAAAAGGTGGCAGCTTCCTTGCACCCTCAGGTGGCATTTCTTGGGCTCCTGCACACTCTCGACACTATTGTGACTCTTGGACTTGGTCCCCTTGTCTTGCAGGTACTCAGGTCCGGAAATCCACTGTTGTTGCATTGCTGGTGTTTGTTCTTCCTGGAGAATTCCCCTATCACGACTTCTGTGCTCTCTGGGAGTAGTAGGTGCACTTTACACCTACCTTTCAGGGTCTTGGGGTGGGCTATTTTTCTAACCCTCACTGTTTTCTTACAGTCCCAGCGACCCTCTACAAGCTCACATAGGTTTGGGGTCCATTCGTGGTTCACATTCCACTTTTGGAGTATATGGTTTGTGTTGCCCCTATACCTATGTGCTCCTATTGCAATCTACTGTAACTTTACATTGCTTGCATTACTTCCTTTTGCTATTACTTGCATAATTTTGGTTTGTGTACATATATCTTGTGTATATTTCTCATCCTCATACTGAGGGTACTCACTGAGATACTTTTGGCATATTGTCATAAAAATAAAGTACCTTTATTTTTAGTACTTCTGTGTATTGTGTTTTCTTATGATATTATGCATATGACACCAGTGGTATAGTAGGAGCTTTACATGTCTCCTAGTTCAGCCTAAGCTGCTTTGCCATAGCTACCTTCTATCAGTCTAAGCTGCTAGAAACACCTCTTCTACACTAATAAGGGATAACTGGACCTGGCACAAGGTGTAAGTACCTCTGGTACCCACTAGAAGCCAGGCCAGCCTCCTACATTGGTTGTGCAGCAGTGGGATAATTACTTGTAACTACTTACCACTTTGTCACTGTGTACGCTTCATAAGAGAATAATATACAAAGCAAGTTCAGTGTATGTACACCTAACCAAAAAGTATTGCTTTTCTCCTCTTACACTTTCTACTAAGTGCTGGAAAGTCCTCCAAAACTTCTAAAAAGTGTCTTGAAGCTTGTTTTAACATGTCTGCTGTAGAATCTGCCCTTAAAATGGTCAATACTACCTATAACAATTTATAGTTCAAGAGCCTAAGGAGTCTCTGTTTAGATAGAGGTTTAGTGATAGGAAAGAACCCTGCAAGATAATTTCTGTATAACATGCTCATTGAAAAATGATGAGTCCCTAGCTGGCACTTCAAATGAGAAGTTAATAGATAGCTCCCATTCTGATTCAGGGGAACCCCTTGAGGGAGGTGGGGAGGGTTCTATTCCAAATCTGCCCCTCAGCAGACAACATAGGAATGCTGGTAGTAATAGGAGCTCCCATCATAGTAGGGATGTTTTTATTCCTGGAGGCCAGGTTGTTAGAGTCCAAGCAGTTAGGGAGAGATCTCCCTCTGTTGTTTCCAATTTGTCCTCAGTGTCCAAGCATTCCCAACCCACCCACCCTGAAGACAACATGTTAGAAAGGGAACTCAAAAAGTTGAGAGTGGAAGAGACCAGACTGAAGCTTAAACAGCAACAGCTGGCTCTAGACAGGGAGTCCCTAGACCTGGAGAAGGAGAGACAGAGATTGGGGTTAGGACTCCATGGTGGCAGCAGCAGTATTCCTGATAGTAATCCTGTTAGAGAGCATGATTCCAGGAATCTGCACAAGATAGTTCCCCCTTACAAGGAGGGGGATAACATCAACAAGTGGTTTGCTGCACTTGAGAGGGCCTGTATGGTACAGGGGGTCCCTCAAAGGCAGTGGGCTGCTATATTGTGGCTATCTTTCAATGGAAAGGGTAGGGATAGGCTCCTTACTGTTAGAGAAAGTGATGCTAAAAATTTAGCAGTTTTGAAGGATGCACTCTTGGATGGATTTGGCTTAACCACTGAACAATACAGGATTAAGTTCAGAGACACCAGAAAAGAGTCCTCACAAGACTGGATAGACTTTGTTGACTGTTCAGTGAAGGCCTTGGAGGGGTGGTTACATGGCAGTAAAGTTTCTGACTATGAAAGCCTGTACAATCTTATTCTGAGAGAGCATATTCTAAATAACTGTGTGTCTGACTTGTTACACCAATATCTAGTGGACTCAGATCTGACCTCTCCCCAAGAATTGGGAAAGAAGGCAGACAAATGGGTCAGAACAAGAGTGAACAGAAAAGTTCATACAGGGGGTGACAAGGATGGTAAGAAGAAGGATGGTAAGTCTTCTGACATGGGTGGGGACAAAAATAAAACTGAATCTTCATCAGGCCCACAAAAATCCTCTGGTGGGGGTGGTGGGTCCAAATCCTCTTCAAATCAAGTTAAAAAACCTTTTGTTTTATTTGTGTAAAGACAAAGGCCATTGCACAACTGATGCCAGTTGCCCAAAGAAAAACACCAAACCTCCCACTACCACAACCCCTACTGCAAACTCTAGTGCCTCTAGTAATAGCAGTGGTGGTGGGAGCAATCCTACTAATAGCCAATCCAAGGGAGTAGCTGGGATCACTTTTGGTAATTTAGTTGGGGTTGGTCTTGTTAGGGAGACCACAGAGGCTGTGTTAGTCTCTGAAGGTGCCATTGATTTGGCCACCTTGGTTGCTTGTCCCCTTAATATGGATAAGTACAAGCAACATCCCCTAATAAATGGTGTTGAGGTTCAGGCCTACAGGGACACAGGTGCCAGTGTTACCATAGTAATAGAGAAACTGGTACACCCTTAACAACACCTGCTTGGCCATCAGTACCAAGTGACAGACGCTCATAACAACACTCTTAGCCACCCCATGGCTGTTGTGAATCTCAACTGGGGGGGGGGGGTTACTGGTCCAAAGAAAGGTGTGGTTGCTTCAGATTTACCTGTAGATTGTCTACTAGGAAATTATTTAGAGACACCAGCTTGGGCAGAAGTGGAGTTGGAGGCTCATGCAGCAATGCTTGGGCATTCCTGGGCATATTTTTGCTTTGACAAGGGCTCAGGCCAAAAAGCAAAAAGGACAGGGTGACTTGGATCCTGGAACAATGGGCCAAGTGCTCCCTAAAGCTAGGGGTAGCAAGGGTAAAACCCTACCCACTATCCCTCCCTCTACAGATGATTCTCCTTCTGAGGAAGAAGAATTTCCTCCCTGTGCAGAACCTTCACCAGATGAGCTGGCAGCAGACACTGCTGAGCCTTTGGGTGGAGGGGGGCCTGCCAGGGAAGAGCTGAGTGTGGCACAGCAACCCTGTCCCACATTAGAGGGTCTCAGACAGCAAGCTGTCAAGCAGCAAAATGTGGATGTCAGTGACTCACATAGAGTTTACTGGGAGGACAACCTCTTGTACACAGAGGCAAGGGACCCAAAACCTGGAGCAGCCAGAAGATTGGTCATTCCCCTGCAGTACAGAGAGTTCCTCCTAACTCTGGCACATGACATTCCTTTGGCTGGGCATTTGGGCCAGATCAAAACATGGGAAAGGCTTGTCCCCCTGTTTCACTGGCCTAGGATGTCAGAGGACAGACACAAAAGATTTCTGTAAGTCTTGTGTGACCTGCCAAGCCAGTGGCGAGACTGGTGGCACACCAAAGGCTCCCCTTATTCCACTACTTCTGGGTGGGGTTCCCTTTGAAAGGGTAGGGGTTGACATAGTTGGCCCCCTTGACCCTCCTACTGCTTTAGGCAATAGGTTTATCTTGGTGGTTGTGGACCATGCCACAAGATATCCTGAAGCAATTCCTCTAAGGACCACTACAGCACCTGCAGTGGCAAAGGCCCTCCTGGGAATCTTTTCCAGGGTGGGTTTCCCAAAAGAGGTTGTATCAGACAGGGGTAGCAACTTTATGCCTGCATACTTGAAGGCTATGTGGAAGGAATGTGGTGTAACCTACAAATTCACCACACCTTATCATCCACAGACTAATGGACTGGTAGAGAGGTTTAATAAAACTCTCAAAGGAATGATAATGGGACTCCCTGAAAAACTCAGGAGGAGATGGGATGTCCTGTTACCTTGCCTCCTTTTTGCTGACAGGGAGGTACCCCAGAAAGGAGTCGGCTTCAGCCCCTTTGAACTCCTATTTGGACACCCTGTAAGAGGTCTACTAACACATGTGAAGGAGGGTTGGGAACAGCCTTTAAAAGCTCCCAAACAGGACATAGTGGACTATGTACTTGGCCTAGGATCCAGAATGGCTGAGTACACAAAAAAGGCCAGTAAAAACCTTCAGGCCAGCCAAGAGCTCCAGAAGCAATGGCATGACCAGAAGGCTGTTCTGATTCAGTACCAACCAGGACAGAAGGTGTGGGTATTGGAGCCTGTGGCCCCAAGAGCACTCCAGGACAAATTGAGTGGACCCCATCTAATTGTTGAAAAGAAGGGCGAGGTCACCTACTTGGTTGACCTGGGCACTGCCAGGAGTCCCCTTAGGGTGATTCATGTCAACCGCCTAAAACCCTACTATGACAGGGCTGATCTCACCCTGCTCATGGCAACAGATGAAGGACAGGAAGAAGAGAGTGACCCTCTCCCTGATCTCTTCTCCTCCACTGAAGAGGATGCCCTAGTGGAGGGAGTAGTTTTGGCAGACTGTCTTACTGCAGAACAGAAAGACAACTGCATAAATCTCCTCGGACAGTTCTCTGAACTCTTTTCAACTGTGCCAGGCACCACATCTTGGTGTGAACACACAATTGATACTGGAGACAGCATGCCTGTCAAAAGTAAAATCTATAGGCAGCCAGACCATGTCAGGGACTGCATAAAACAAGAGGTTCAGAAAATGCTTGATCTAGGAGTGGTTGAACCTTCTGAAAGCCCATGGGCGAGTCCTGTGGTGCTTGTACCAAAGCCTCACTCAAAAGATAGAAAAAGGGAGATGAGGTTTTGTGTTGATTACCGAGGTCTCACCCAGGTAACAAAAACTGATGCTCACCCTATATCCAGGGCAGATGAGCTCATAGATACACTGGCATCTGCCAAGTATCTAAGCACCTTTGATTTGACTGCAGGGTATTGGCAGATCAAATTGTCTGAGGATGCTAAACCTAAAACTACATTTTCAACTATAGGAGGGCACTACCAATTTACAGTGATGCCCTTTGGTTTGAAGAATGCGCCTGCCACTTTTCAGAGGTTGGTGAACACAGTCCTGCAAGGGTTGGAGACTTTTAGTGCAGCATATCTTGATGATATAGCTGTCTTTGGCTCCACCTGGGATGAGCATCTGGTCCACCTTTGGAAAGTTTTGGAGGCCCTGCAAAAGGCAGGCCTCACTATCAAGGCTTCAAAGTGCCAGATAGGGCAGGGAAAGGTGGTTTATCTGGGACACCTGGTAGATGGAGAACAGATCGCACCATTTCAGGGGAAAATCCAGACAATCATAGATTGGGTTCCCCCTACAACTCACACCCAGGTGTGAGAGCCTTCCTAGGCCTCACTGGGTATTACAGGAGATTCATTAAAAACTATGGCTCCATTGCAGCCACACTTAATGATCTCACTAGCAAGAAGATGCCTAAAAAGGTATTGTGGACAGCTAGCTGCCAGAAAGCTTTTAAGGAGCTCAAACAGGCAATGTGCACTGCACCTGTCCTAAAAAGCCCATGTTACTCCAAGAAATTCATTGTTCAAACTGATGCATCTGAATTAGGGGTAGGGGTAGTCTTATCACAACTGAATTCTGAGGGCCAAGATCAACCAGTTGCTTTTATCAGCAGAAGGTTGACCCCTAGAGAAAAGCGTTGGTCTGCCATTGAGAGGGAGGCCTTTGCTGTGGTCTGGGCACTGAAAAAGTTGAGGCCATACCTGTTTGGCACTCACTTTATTGTTCAGACAGACCACAAACCTCTACTTTGGCTAAAACAAATGAAAGGTGAAAATCCTAAATTGTTGAGGTGGTCCATATCTCTACAGAGGATGGACTATACAGTGGAACATAGACCTGGGAGTACCCACTCCAATGCAGATGGACTCTCCAGCTATTTCCCCTTAGACAATGAAGACTCATCAGGTCATGGCTAGTCTTATTGTCCTTCGTTTGGGGGGGTGGGGTTGTGTAGGAAAGTACCATCTTGGCTGGCATGTTACCCCCATATTTCACTGTATATATGTTGTTTTAGTCTATGTGTCACTGGGACCCTGCCAGGCATGGCCCCAGTGCCCATAAGTATGTGCCCTGTATGTGTTCCCTGTGTGCTGCCTAACTGTCTCACTGAGGCTCTGCTAACCAGAACCTCAGTGGTTATGCTCTCTCTGCTTTCCAAATTTGTCACTAACAGGCTAGTGACCAATTTCACCAATTCACATTGGCATACTGGTACACCCATATAATTCACTAGTATATGGTACTGAGGTACCCAGGGTATTGGGGTTCCAGGAGATCCCTATGGGCTGCAGCATTTCTTTTGCCACCCATAGGGAGCTCTGACAATTCTTACACAGGCCTGCCAGTGCAGCCTGAGTGAAATAACGTCCATGTTATTTCACAGCCATTTACCACTGCACTTAAGTAACTTATAAGTCACCTATATGTCTAACCTTCACCTGGTGAAGGTTGGGTGCAAAGTTACTTAGTGTGTGAGCACCCTGGCACTAGCCAAGGTGCCCCCACATCATTCAGGGCAAATTCCCCGGACTTTGTGAGTGCGGGGACACCATTACACGTGTGCACTGTACATAGGTTACTACCTATGTACAGCGTCACAATGGTAACTCCGAACATGGCCATGTAACATGTCTAAGATCATGGAATTGTCACCAAGACAATTCCATGATCCCCCAGGTCTCTAGCACAGAACCTGGGTACTGCCAAACTGCCTTTCCGGGGTCTCCACTGCAGCTGCTGCTGCTGCCAACCCCTCAGACAGGTTTCTGTCCTCCTGGGGTCCAGGCAGCCCTGGCCCAGGAAGGCAGAACAAAGGACTTCCTCTGAGAGAGGGTGTAACACCCTCTCCCTTTGGAAATAGGTGTGAAGGCTGGGGTGGAGTAGCCTCCCCAGCCTCTGGAAATGCTTTGATTGGCACAGATGGTGCCCCTCTCTGCATAAGCCAGTATACACCGGTTCAGGGATCCCCTAGCCCTGCTCTGGCGTGAAACTGGACAAAGAAAAGGGGAGTGACCACTCCCCTGACCTGCACCTCCCAGGGGAGGTGCCCAGAGCTCCTCCAGTGTGTCTCAAACCTCTGCCATCTTGGAAACAGAGGTGTCTGTGGCACACTGGACTGCTCTGAGTGCCCAGTGCCAGCAGGTGACGTAGGAGGCTGCTTCTGATAGGCTCTTACCTCTCTTGGTAGCCAATCCTCCTTCCTAGGTAGCCAAACCTCCTTTTCTGGCTATTTAGGGTCTCTGCTTTGGGGATCTCACCAGATAACGAATGCAAGAGCTCATCAGAGTTCCTCTGCATTTCCATCTTCACCTTCTGCCAAAGGATCGACCGCTGACTGCTCAGGATGCCTGCAAAACTGCAACAAAGTAGCAAGACGACTACTAGCAACCTTGTCTCGCTTCATCCTGCCAGCTTTCTCGACTGTTTCCAGGTGGTGCATGCTCTGTGGGTAGCCTGCCTCCTTTCTGCACCACGAGCTCTGAAGAAATCTCCCGTGGGTCAATGGAATCTTCCCCCTGCAACCGCAGGCAACAAAAGACTGCATCACCGGTCCTCTGGGTCCCCTCTCAGCACAACTAGCGTGGTCCCTGGAACTCAGCAACTCTGTCCAAGTGACTCCCACAGTCCAGTGACTCTTCAGTCCAAGTTTGGTGGAGGTAAGTCCTTGCCTCCCCACGCTAGACTGCATTGCTGGGTACTGCGTGATTTGCAGCTGCTCCGGCTCCTGTGCACTCTTCCAGGATTTCCTTTGTATACAGCCAAGCCTGGATCCCCGATACTCTAACCTGCAGTGCACAACCTTCTGAGTTGTCCTCCGGCATCATGGGACTCCCTTTTGTGACTTTGGGTGGACTCTGGTTCACTTTTCTTCTAAGTGCCTGTTCAGGTACTTCTGCAGGTGCTGCCTGCTTCTGTGAGGGCTCCCTGACTTGCTGGGCGCCCCCTCTGTCTCCTCATCCAAGTGGCGACATCCTGGTCCCTCCTGGGCCACAGCAGCATCCAAAAACCATAACTGTGACTCTTGCAGCTAGCAAGGCTTGTTTGCAGTCTTTCTGTGTGGGAACACCTCTGCAAGCTTCTTCACGACGTGCGACATCCATCCTCCAAAGGGGAAATTCCTAGTCCTCTTCGTTCTTGCAGAACACCAAGTTTCTTCCAACAGGTGGCAGCTTCCTTGCGCCCTCAGCTGACATTTCTTGGGCTCCTGCCCACTCTCGACACTATTGCGACTCTTGGACTTGGTCCTCTTGTCTTACAGGTACTCAGGTCCGGAAATCCACTGTTGTTGCATTGCAGGTGTTTGTTCTTCCTGCAGAATCCCCCTAACACGACTTCTGTGCTCTCTGGGGGTAGTAGGTGCACTTTACACCTACCTTTCAGGGTTTTGGGGTGGGCTATTTTTCTAACCCTCAGTGGTTTCTTACAGTCCCAGCGACCCTCTACAAGCTCACATAGGTTTGGGGTCCATTCGTGGTTCGCATTCCACTTTTGGAGTATATGGTTTTTGTTGCTCCTATAACTATGTGCTCCTATTGCAATCTACTGTAACTTTACATTGCTTGCATTACTTCCTTTTGCTATTACTTGCATAATTTTGGTTTGTGTACATATATCTTGTGTATATTTCTCATCCTCATACTGAGGGTACTCACTGAGATACTTTTGGCATATTGTCATAAAAATAAAGTACCTTTATTTTTAGTACTTCTGTGTATTGTGTTTTCTTATGATATTGTGCATATGACACCAGTGGTATAGTAGGAGCTTTACATGTCTCCTAGTTCAGCCTAAGCTGCTTTGCCATAGCTACCTTCTATCAGCCTAAGCTGCTAGAAACACCTCTTCTACACTAATAAGGGATAACTGGACCTGGCACAAGGTGTAAGTACCTCTGGTACCCACTACAAGCCAGGCCAGCCTCCTACAGAGAGGAGTTATATTAGTGGTCACTGTGGAAAAGCAAAGAGCCTGAACGACCGCTCAGCAGCTTGGTTACATGTTTGGCTGGTCTATGTGTATGACGTTTCTAAAGCTATGTGAGCATACCCACGTGTACCTATTTTTCAGTTACCACATGCTGTACAGGGTGAGTGTTTCAGAAATTTGTGAGCTGGTATATTTTTTTATTCTATGTTGTGTATGCAATATAGTTTTATGTAAGTAGTTTTGTTTACAACATGATTGCCCTTGGTTTGGCATAGAGCACAGTGTGAGAGTTCGATGATTGTGAGTGTGATGCGGTTTTCTACACTAAAGGTGTTAAAGGGTAGCATATTCCATTGGGATGCTTAAAGACTGTGTTCTGTCAAAATGTGTGACTTTGAATGTGGTATTGATTTTAATGTGTCACTTTGCTGCTGATTTGGCCTTTGGAGGTTTGCTGTTTGTGAGCAGTGTGCTGTCATTCTGCCTGTGTGCATGGTGCGTGAGCACGAACATGCTGCATTTTTGGAATGGGTTTCTTATTACTGTGTTCCTTTAGTCGTGACAGGGTGCAGCTGGAAGGTTTTTAGCGCTGTGTAAAGTCATGAACATGTAGGGGCAGATTTATCAACACTTCCCATTGATGTATAGTTACCAACAGTGGAAAACATCCAATATTTTTGCACTGGAAAGCTCCCTGAAAGTAACTTGAACTGGGTTGTTCCCACATTATCAAAGGTATTTTTTATGCCAAGCTCTAGCTACTAACATTTGTAGATGAGGTTTTTCACCAAAATATAGGTTCAAGTTGAGTCAGGAATTACGTTGGATAAATATTTTTATCACAAACATTTCGTACTGCACGTCAGCGGTGGCTCCTCCGCTATGGTGGAGGAGCGTCACCCCCCACCACCAGCACCAGCAACAGCCTCTGCAAACCTCTGCAAACCCTTCGCTGCCAGGCCTTTTCCCCCTCAGGTGGCAGGACTTTTTTTTGGCTATTTGGGGCAGTTCGCGCTTAGGCCCTCATAACTTTTTGTCCACATAAGCTACCCACGCCAAGTTTGTGTCTTTTTTTCCAACGTCCTAGGGATTCTAGAGGTACCCAGAGTTTGTTGGTTCCCCTGAAAGAGACCAAGAAAGTAGCCAAAATACACGAAAAGTTCGTTTTTAAAAAAGAAATGGGAAAAAGGGCTGCAGAAGAAGGCTTGTGGTTTTTTTCCCTTAAAATGGCATCAACAAATGGTTTGTGGTACTAAAATCACTATTTTCCCAGCTTTCAGAAACAGGCAGACTTGAATCAACACAATTTTGGCATTTTACTGGGACATACCCCATTTTTACTATTTTTAGTGCTTTCAGCCTCCTTCCAGTTAGTGACAGAAATGGGTGTGAAACCAATGCTGGATCCCAGAAAGCTAAACATTTCTGAAAAGTAGACACAATTTTGAATTCAGCAAGGGGTAATTTGTGTAGCTCGTACAAGGTATTCCTACAGAAAGTAACAGCTGAAATAAAAAAAACTTTAAATAGAGGTTACAAAAACAGCCATTTTTCTCTATGTTTTACTCTGTAACTTTTTCCTGCGATATCAGATGTTTTAAAGCAATATAGTCTCACGTCTGCTGGACGCTTCTGGTTGTGGGCATATATAAGGCTTGTAGGTTCATCAAGAACCCTAGGTAGTCAGAGCCAATAAATGAGCTGCACCTTGCAATGAGTTTTCATTGTACACTGGGTATACAGCAATTAATTTGGTGAAATATAAAGACTGAAAAATAGGTATCAAGGAAACCTTTGTATTTCCAAAATGGGCACAAGATAAGGTGTTGCCAAGCAGTGGTTATTTGCACATCTCTGAATTCCG
This sequence comes from Pleurodeles waltl, assembly GCF_031143425.1. Classification (NCBI taxonomy): domain Eukaryota; kingdom Metazoa; phylum Chordata; class Amphibia; order Caudata; family Salamandridae; genus Pleurodeles; species Pleurodeles waltl. The sequence continues at coordinate 319,674,542 of NC_090447.1, read as the reverse complement.
GGGTGCCCATACTAGCATGTGAAGTACAGGGCACTTCTCAAATAGACGTCTTTTTTACACACTGTCTTACATTTGGGAGGAAAAAATGTAGAGAAAGACAATGGGCAATAACACTTGTTTTGATATTCTGTGTTCCCCCAAGTCTCCTCATAGAAATGGTACCTCACTTACCTGGGCAGGCCTAATGCTCGCGACAGGAAACGCAACATGGACACATCACATTTTTACATTAAAATCTGATGTGTTTTTTGCAAAGTGCCCAGCTGTAGATTTTGGTCTCTAGCTCAGCCGGCACCTAGGGAAACCTACCAAACCTGTGCATTTTGGAAAACTAGACACCTAGGGAAATCCAGGATGGGGTGACTTGTGGGGCTCTCACCAGGTTCTGTTACCCAGAATCCTTTGCAAATCTCAAAAGTTGGCTAAAAAAACATTTTTTCCTCACATTTCGGTGACAGAAAGTTCTGGAATCTTGGAGGAGGCACAAATTTCCTTCCATGCAACGTTCCCCCAAGTCTCCCAATAAAAATGGTGTGGGGATCAGAGCAGCTGTTTTCCTCTTTGAGCAATGCAGCGCTGCAACACTGGTTGCTGCCCTGCACAACATTTAATAAAACTGCCCCATAGTGTCAGTCTGAGGACTGTAAACGTGTTGACTGTTCAGTGTTTAATTTGTTAGTACAAACTGTACCGACTTTAGTGTTTTAATGTATTGATTTTAAGAAGATGCAACTTTTTTGATTATATACTTCCCCCCCTTTCTTGAGGTTGTTGATGCAATGACACTACGAGATGACTCCTTATCTATCAATTATTTTTAGCAACATCTGTCAATGTTCTTTATGTATATCTTTATATCTTTTGAGTGTATTGTAAAGTAAACCATTTTAATGTGAAATCCCTCTCATACCTTGTTTGCACCTATGTAAACATTTAAAAAATAAATAGGTAAATAAACCCACTACACCTTTTTGCCTTATCAAGTAAGGCAATAAGAAACCATAATAAAATACAATGATCTGCATACATGGACTCATCCATTCATTGGGAGTTAAATTATGTTTGAGTAAACACTCGTAATAGCACATCTTATTCCTAAAGTATTTAAAAAAAGGTTCACAGTTGCACAGTGAAAAACAATGACAAAGCACAAATTCTATTTACCGACCCTGAGATGAACCATGATACCCTCAGCCTTGGTCAGATGATCCTAAATAAATCAAAACACTTGTCTAGAGTTACAGACCACTGACACTCATGAAACCAGAGAGCAACATGTTTGAACGTTACCTCGAAGTCTTGTGATTACAATGAGGTGCCTATCTTATGATGCTCACTGAATAACAGAAGAAGATGCTTGTCTTACAGCCTCTCTTTCTATCCTGATCTAACAGCAGAGCACTTTGTGTCTATAAAAAAAAAACCTTCTTTCAGTTTCTTACTGCAAATGTCAGGACAGATTGTTCCGGTAGAGCCAAGTCACATTTTATCTTTCTTGCTGCTTGTTTTAAATTTTTTGCCTTTCTGTGATGATGTGACACCATGCATCCGCTTACTGCTGCTGTGTCTTCGAACAGGCAATGGTAAGATTAATGTCAATACAGTTCCCTTGTGACATGAGGAAAGACACAGATTCATTCAGACCACTTAACAAATAAACCCAGAGCCCTCATGTGCGAGATTTATTGAAAACAATGCAAGGACCTGAATGCAAGTGAAATTGTAACCTGACTTTTTGTTAAATTAACACACTAGTCTTGTGCACTGAGGCCTGTCCTTAGTAAAGCTAAGGTCCAGAACCTGTTGCTTAATCAGGAGGGGTGTGTCAAGTGTGCCCTCGTTATCAGCATGGGACTACTGTCAATGTCCTGGCAGTGATAGCAGATTGTTCTCAATTAATAGTCCATGACAGACCTTTTTTGTTGTTCCATGGGGAGTGTAGCCTACCGGTCCCAATCATGTAAAGTTTCACTGAGATGTATCACTCAGGCCCTCACACTAACATTTGGGGGGCATGCCAAGTTAATGTGTGCCCGGTGTCTGTGCAATAAATATGATAGCAAGAATATGTGTGTAGTGAGAGTCTGGGTGCTGGGATCAATGTGATTTGTCTGCATTCCTGAAGCTTGAGGGCAGAAACCCAGACAGTCAAGTAAGGAGGAAGGAGATTGGGCAGACCTTAGACATTTTGTGAAGGAAATCTTTGCAGGGGTTAATGATTAGTCTTTCCTCAGTACTGCTATTTGTTAGATGCTACGTGAGGGGGGATGTCAGAACCTTCTTTTGTTAAAGGTAACAACGTTTCTAGGCAGGGACCAGCCCCTTTATCTGTCCCCAATTTCTAGTTCAGGAAGTTTGATGGCAGCCAGGTGCAGAGACTTTGCACTTCATTGTGCCCATGTTTTGCGTACTCTAGCTTGGAGCAAACATCACAGTTACCTACTGTGAGAGCTATTACTTTGTACAAAAGTTGTGTCTGCATTACAGTCAGTGTGAGGAATGTGGACTAATATACTGTATGGTTGTGTAACCTTACTGTGTAATAAAGACACAAATCCATATCAGGTCCTCATGGGTTTGTTTATAAAACCATAACTCAATCCTGGGTAGCTGTGAAACAGGGCATTCAGGCTTTATCACAAGAACATGTGTAAGCCATTAAGAAGTATCAAAAAAGTAAAATAAGAAGAAAACACAGCCCAATAAAACTGCAACACCTATTTATAAAAATAGGTTCAATTTTTTTCTTTCAGTAGACACCAGAACAACAACAATCTACTGGAGAGGTCCTGAGTTCTGATATTTGATATTTGAATCTCTTTTTTCACTCAGTGCAATCAATCATTCTAATGAACTGCGGTTGTGGTTAAGGGTTAACAACAACAAGCAAGTTGAAAATACCTGTCTAGGCACTTTTGGGAGTGGCACCTCCGATAGGGTGTCCATCACGGCTACCAAACAGGTCCAGGGAGACAGTTGCCTATCGATTTTAAAAGTCTCCAAAAAGATTGGTCTTTTGCTTGAGATCTGCAAGCACAAGTAGGGTACTGATGATTTGCAGCAATTGATGGGTTAAAAAAAAATCCTTCTGCAGCTACCGTACCCTTGTATATCACACTAGTGTTTTGGGTGATGTACGTTGGCATCAAGCTGACACAAGGGTAACAGGATCCTGAAGATGCTGGTAATGCTGAAGTGGTCTTGTGGTTCTTCCTGTGGCCACCCCTTGGTCTTTGACCTTGAGGGGGGGGGGCAACTCTGGCCTCAGAGGTCGATCTCCCACAGCATCCAGGTGAAATCCAGCACAGGACTAGTTGCCAATGGTCTACTATTATCCGGTTACAGCAATCCCAGTGGTTTCCTTTAGCTGGCAATGACTTTCTTGCTCAGTGACCAAGCTGCACTCTGACAGCCTTCATGGGTCCAGCGAACTCTGGAGCACCTTCTGAGGGTTAGGATTCAGTCTTCAAGGCTGCACCTTGTCATCCATTAGTGGTCAGGCTTCTTGACGCTGGGCTCTCAAAGGTGCAGGATTCTCATAGTGGTGTAGCGAAACTTGAGAGGCCCCCCCTGCAAAGTACATCCAGGGGCTGCCCCTTCTGAGCCAGTCAAGAGTTGTCAGGCAGGGCTTTGCTGCCTGTGCACAATTTACTGTGCTGAGGTGGGCCCCCTGGAGCTCACCCCACCTCGCACCACAGGGGCTGCGGGGGGCTATTGTTACACTAGTGGATTCTCAACTTTTAAAGCTGGCTGGCTGTAACAGGGAGTCAGTCAATTGACTCTTGCAGACACTTCTGACTGGCACACCTGGGAAACTTTTACATCAATGGGGCACTGCAGGTGCAGCCCTCTCTTTGCTAGTTCTCAGGTGCAGCAGGTGCAGTCCAGTCTTTTGGTGCAGCCTCTCTTTGCTGTTTCAAGGGAGAAACAGGGCAGTCTTTCTTTGGTCTTATTTCCTGACAAGTCAGGTGTGACTTCCTGAGGGAAGGAATCCCCTTGAAAAAAAAACACTTTGGCAATTACTTTTCCCACTCTGCTCGTGATGCCTGTCTGCCTGTCTAAACAAAAGGGCAGCCCTTTGCCAGTGAGACCATAATTTGCCCTTCAAAGGCGCCTTATCCTTTGAAGCTCGCCATGTGGTTTCACACCAATGCTGGCTATCCTGCTAGGAAGAGGTCACACTTCTCCCCTTGGCAAGTCCCTTGTTCTTCTTCCTGAGAGTCATTCTAACCTTCAACCAGAATGTCAGCAGTGTATCTTGAGGACAGATGCTGTATGCAACAGAAACCGACTACTGGGAAACTTGGGCAACAAAGTGGCAACTTTTGATCATTGCTATTTATGAAATAGTTACTTGAACTTTGAGTTGGGTAACAATTCAGGCTTAATGTAACAATTCTTTTGATACCTTGAAGTATCATGTTAAGTAGTTAAATTTGGAAGTTAGCAAATATGAGCTGTCACTGTGTAACTCCATACTCGCAAATGGGACTACTAGCCTTACTATATTAAAAACGACCATGCAGGTTTTTTACTTTCAAGACATGTAAAGACACATTTCCTTCTTTTTAATATGATGCATCCTACCATTAGGATTCGTCAGGCCTACTATATATAGGGGTGACTTGCAAATATTAAAATGGAAGGTATGGACTTTTTCAGGGGTTGAAATGGCAAAGTCGAGTTAGCAGTTTAAAAGAAGAAGCTGTACCAGTCACCATTTGCAGACTGGGAGTCATGCTTAGCTTTGTCATACTCGTGGTGTCACAGTTAGAGCTGCAGTCCATGAGGGAACTTGCCAATTAGGTGTAAACAAGTTAAACATACGCTTTTAAGGGTCAGAGCATATTCACTGAGGAATGCACAGAAGGCCTTTGTGTACTTCAGAGTCATTACACTAATACCAAATAGTGAAAACGTGGGGGCAAAAAGTGAGAGCGAACCTGCAAAAAGCTATTGTCTTACAGCCAGCAAATGACATTTGCAAAGGAACCACCCCAAACCTATTCTAGGACCTTAGACATTGGAACCACACCTCGCTATGGAAAATGTGTATAAATGTGGTATCCAAACAATTTCCGTTGGTTGCAGGTCACAGCAGCTTGACTCACCAAGCAAGGGATTGCTCCACAGAGTATTTGAAGAGCAACTTTGAGACTAGAACTGGTGTCTCCATGACATCCAGGCTCCTAGAATTGAGTTAATTTGTTCTGAATTCTGCACAAATTACCAGAAAAACTGTAGGTCTGCCTAGTGGCTACAAGCCTGCCAGCGCACAGAGGGAAACTGGAATGCTTGACCCTCCAGGAGAAGATATTATCCAGGAGGAGAAAGCAAGTCATATTCACTGTGTATGGAGCACTCAGAACAGCCAACTGAAATTGGGAGAGCAACTGGTGCCAACCCAAGATGTGAGAGGTCACCTGGACACATTCATGTGGCAATGGCAACTGGATAAAGAAACATCAAATATGAAAAAGAGCATGCTCTGAGACACTATCCCAAAGTATCTGTAGGTACTTGAGCTGCTGCTGTCTCATGTGAAACAGATCCTGAGAAAGTAGTCTTTGCTGCAGTAACGGAGAGCTGCCCTATGGCTCAGACACTGTAACTGCCGAAGGCAAGCAGTTTAAACCTGGCCTGACGCACTCTTCCCCCAAGTGATGCAAGTGAGACCACCACCTGGAGCCCTCTGCTACTGCTAAAGTCTCCAGCACCTCAAATCCCACAATCACACCGTCTAGCATCACCTTATCTGTGTTCCCTGTAACCATGTAACAGAGACCTACAACTGAAAGACTGAGAGATCATAATTCAACTGTAAAAGTAAGTCAGTCATTAAGAAAGTAAGATTGCTAGTTTTAACTTTTTCTGCTCAAAATCAACCAAACTAGCATATGGGCTGCCTAAAATCATAGTTGTTTAGTGAAGTCACACCTGTGACTTTTCTTATCCATGAATTGTTTGTTGGTGAGATACCATAGAGATCTGGGGCACCACAGAATCCAGGAATAGGACAAACAAGGTGATGGGACACTCAGCTAGAACCCGTGGGTGGGATCATCAAACCGGGTATTGAATTAGCATTAGTGTGTGTAGTATTTTATTTTGCTGTAAAATAAAAGTACTTCTTTTTTCATTAAGACAAGAACTATACTGAGGCATGTTTGTGGGTCAGCTGCTGTGTTCTATGTTTTTGGCCCCCGCACCGCATCCCTGAGAAGCATTTGTCTGCTCACCCTTGCTAACCAGAGATTTGAGTGCAGAAGGGGTGTATTTAATCCAGTTTGCAGAATCATAGTGTTGGACATGACACTCTCCACAGTCACCTCCAAACGTTTTGCCCCTCCTGCTTTCTGAATTTGGTTTCTGTTGGTATTAGGACCTTTGCACTTTACCACTGCTAAATAGTGCTAAAGTGCTTGTGCTCTCTCTCCTCTAAACATGGTAAAATTGGCTTACTTATTTGACCTGTAAGACCCAGGCAAAGTGCTACTATGTGTACCTAGGGCCTGTAAACTGAATGCTACTAGTGGGCCTGGAGCACATATTGTCCCACCAACTTCAGTAACCTTTTAAAACATGTCTCAGGCCTGCCACTCTGCAGCCTGTGTGCAGTTTTAAACTGCCAATTTGACCTGCCAAAATAAACCCTTTGCCAGGCTCAAACCTTCCTTTTTAATACACATAACTCACCCCCAAAGTAGGCACTAAAGAGCCCAAAGGGCATGAAGCCTTGTATTTAAAAAAGTTGGACATGTGCTTTTATGTTTTACATGTACTAGTACTGAAAAACTGCTAAACTTGTTTTTCACTACTGCAAGACCTACCTGTCCCATAGGATGACATTGGGACACCTTATTATATTTAATAAGTGCTAACTTTTGATTGGGAGCCAGTAGAAAGAGCATGACTCAAATTGTAATTTCAAATCCTCCGTATAGTAAAAGTAAAGTCAGACTTTTGACACAATTTCAAAATTGCAACTTTTCCTTCCCTAAACTTTCTGAGATCTTCAGGGAGTTGCCAGCTGTCTGGGTCTGTTAATTCCTCCCCATCAAGAATGTGTATTGGGCTCGGGCAGTGAATAATAGGACCTGTGTGTAGCTGGGAGAGGGCATTCCTGCCGGAATGGGAAGGGCAGAGCTGTTCCCTGAACCACTTTCATTTCAAAGGGCTGCCTCCAGCACACTCACAAAGGGACTTGACACCAGCCTTTTGTCACTATAGACCTCTTGGAACATTGGCAGGGGAAGAAAGTGGAAGGAAGGAATGAAGAAGGGAACTTTCCAGAACAAGATGTAGAGTTGGACTAGAAGTTCCCCCATTTAAAAGGGTGGCACCAGGTATAAATAACGGCCCCCCTGAGCCACTCATCAGTACACTCCTGGACCCCGCGCCTGCCCTCCTGCTCCTGCCTCATCCCCCTCCCCCACTCGCATCCCCCTCTCTATCTCTCCTATCTAACCCGTTCACTATCTACCTCTCTCACTCCTCCTATCTACCTATCTCTCTATCTCTCTATCCCACTATCTAACTCCCTCACTCTCCACCTCCTCCTATCTTCCTATCTCTCTATCTATTTCCCTATCTATCGATTTCCCTATCTATTTTCTCTATCTATTTCTCTATCTCTCCCCCCCTCCCTCACCCCCTCTTTTACCTATCTTCCTATCCTCTCAATCTACCTCTCACCCTCACCCACCTCTACAACCCCCCCTCCCCTATCTTCTCAACCCTACTCCTATCTTTCTCCCTTATCTCCTAAATCTCCTAACACTCACCCCCCTCCACCCTTAAACCCCCCTCCGCCAGCTCTTCTCACTCTACCTGTCCCCCCCTCCCTCGCGCTTTCCCGCCGCAACCTCCTGCACGCCCCCATCGCTCCCATTCGCCCCCACCTGACCCCTCCCCCCCCCTCCTACCTCATATGGCGGCCGCTGCGCGACAGTGGTAGCGACCCTTGACCCAAGGGTAGGTCGCTCCCCCTGCCGCTGCAGCTCCTCCAGGTTCCTGAGTTCCTGAGTTCCTGAGACCCACCTCACAGTAAGTACCGCCCCTCCCAGCCCCTCGCTCTGCCCCGCGCTACTCACCCTCTCTCCTGCTCCTGCTTCTTTTCTTCTTTTCTTCTTCTCTGTTCTTCTGTTCTTCCTCCTCGCTCCTCGTCTGTAATCTTCTTCTGTACTCTTCTTTCCCCCGTCTTCACTCTTCTTCTCTTCTTCCTCATCTTCTTCTGTGGTCTTCTGCCCTCTGTTCTTTGTTTTTCTGTATCTTCTTCTGTGTTCTTCTGTGTTCTTCTGTGTTCTTCTATGTTCTTCTGTGTTCTTCCGGTCTTCCTTTCTTCTCTCCTTCCGGTCTTCTGATCTTCCTTTCTTCTCTCCTTCCGGTCCTCTGTTCTTCTGTTCTTCTTGTCTTCTGTTCTTCTTGTCTTCGGCTCTTCTGCCTCCTCCGTCCTCTTCTCCCCGCGCCTGCCCTCCTGCTCCTGCCTCATCCCCCTCCCCCACTCGCATCCCCCTCTCTATCTCTCCTATCTAACCCGTTCACTATCGACCTCCCTCACTCCTCCTATCTACCTATCTCTCTATCTCTCTATCCCACTATCTAACTCCCTCACTCTCCACCTCCTCCTATCTTCCTATCTCTCTATCTATTTCCCTATCTATCGATTTCCCTATCTATTTTCTCTATCTATTTCTCTATCTCTCCCCCCCTCCCTCACCCCTTCTATTACCTATCTTCCTATCCTCTCACTCTACCTCTCACCCTCACCCACCTCTACAACCCCCCTCCCCTATCTTCTCAACCCTACTCCTATCTTTCTCCCTTATCTCCTAAACCTCCTAACACTCACCCCCCACCACCCTTAAACCCCCTCCCCCAGCTCTTCTCACTCTACCTGTCCCCCCCCTCCCTCGCGCTTTCCCGCCGCGACCTCCTGCACGCCCCCGCCCCCCAGCTCCCATTCGCCCCCACCTGACCCCTCCCCCCCTCCTACCTCATATGGCGGCCGCTGCGCAACCGCGCCACTGGCCCACCAGAGGCAAGCCCGTCTGCGCCCGTCCGCGCCTGGCCCGCGCCCAGCGCCACGACCCCTGGTCCCCAGCTCTCCCAAGCCCCGCTGACCCGCTCCGACCCCACCACCCTCCACGCCCTCAACCCAGGACGCTCCAACACCTGCTTCCAAGCTCACCCCAAACGCACCCATGGACCCTTCGCCTGCAACTCCTGCAAACGCACCTTCCACCACGCAACAACCACGACCACAAGCCCACGCGCCATCAACCACCTCAAGTGCATCCTAGTCAACGCTCGCTCCGTCCACAAACACGCCATTGAACTCTGGGACCTCCTGGACTCCATAGCACCGGACGTCGCCTTCATCACGGAGACCTGGATGAACGCCTCCTCGGCCCCTAACATCGCCACTGCCATCCCCGAAGGCTACAGGATCTCCAGAAAAGACCGCACCAACCAGGTAGGAGGAGGTATCGCCATCGTCTTCAAAGACTCCTTCAGCGTCACCACCTCCACCGAAGACACCCCTCTCGCCACTGAACACCTGCATTTTCAGATTCGCACCGATCCGAGGACCACCCTCAGAGGATCCCTCGTCTACCGTCCTCCCGGGCCACGCGCCCCTTTCAGTGACGCCATCGCCGACTTCATCTCCCCGCACGCCCTCGCCTCGCCAGACTACATCCTCCTAGGTGACCTCAACTTCCATCTGGAACAAAACAACGACCCCAACACCACCACCCTGCTCGACAACCTCGCCAACCTCGGCCTCAAACAACTGGTGAACACCGCCACCCACATCGCCGGACACACGCTTGACCCCATCTTCTCCGCCAGCAAACACGTCTTCTTCAGCCACGCCTCCGCCCTACACTGGACCGACCACAGCTGCGTCCACTTCACATTCCGACGCGAGACCCGCCACCTCCGCACCCAACCCATCCCTCGTCGACAGTGGAACAAGATCCCCGAAGAGCAACTCTTCTCCGCACTCGCCGCCAACCAACCCACCCTCACCACTGACCCCAACGACGCAGCCCTCAACCTCACAAACTGGATCTCCAACTGCGCAGACATCCTTGCTCCCCTCAAACGCACGCATCGACAGACCAACACCAAAAAACCTCTCTGGTTCTCTGACACCCTCAAAGAATCAAAGAAAACTTGTCGCGCCCTTGAGAAAGCCTTGCGCAAGGACCGCACCGCTGACAACATGACCACCCTCAAGAACGCTACCCGCGAACACCACCACCTGATCCGCGCTGCCAAAAGGAACTTTTTCACTGACAGACTGGACAAAAACAGACACAACAGCAGAGAACTCTTCAGCATCGTCAAGGAGTTCTCCAACCCCAGCGCCAACGCCATCACGCCCTCACAGGATCTGTGCGAATCCCTCGCCACTTTCTTCCATCGCAAGATTAGCGACCTCCACGACAGCTTCGGACACCAGACCCAACCATACACCACCGAACCGGCATCCACGGCCATCACCCTCAACAACTGGTCCCACATCAACACGGAAGAAACCAAATCCATCATGAACTCTATCCACTCCGGCGCCCCTTCGGACCCCTGCCCGCACTTCATCTTTAACAAAGCCGACGACATCATCGCCCCGCACCTCCAGACCGTCATCAACTCTTCTTTTTCTTCTGCTACCTTCCCCGAATGCTGGAAACACGCCGAAGTCAACGCCCTACTAAAGAAACCTACGGCTGACCCGAGCGACCTAAAAAACTTCCGCCCCATCTCTCTTCTGCCTTTCCCAGCCAAAGTAATAGAGAAGACCGTCAACAAACAGCTGACCACCTTCCTGGAAGACAACAACCTGCTCGACCCCTCACAAACCGGATTCCGAACCAACCACAGCACTGAAACCGCCCTCATCTCAGTCACTGACGACATCAGAACCCTGATGGACAACGGTGAAACAGTCGCCCTCATTCTGCTCGACCTCTCGGCTGCCTTTGACACCGTCTGTCACCGCACCCTAATCACCCGCCTCCGCTCCACCGGGATCCAAGGCCAGGCCCTGGACTGGATCGCCTCCTTCCTCTCAAACCGTTCCCAAAGAGTTTACCTCCCTCCGTTTCGCTCAGAACCCACCGAGATCATCTGCGGCGTACCCCAAGGCTCATCACTCAGCCCGACACTCTTCAATGTCTACATGAGCCCCCTCGCCAACATCGTACGCAAGCACGACATCATCATCACCTCCTACGCCGACGACACCCAACTTATACTCTCCCTCACCAAGGACCCCGCCAGCGCCAAGACCAACCTACAAGAGGGTATGAAGGACGTCGCAGATTGGATGAGGCTCAGCCGCCTAAAGCTGAACTCTTAAAAAACGTAAGTCCTCATCCTCGGCAACACCCCGTCCGCCTGGGACGACTCCTTGTGGCCCACGGCCCTCGGCACCGCACCGACCCCCACAGACCATGCCCGCAACCTCGGCTTCATCTTGGACCCTCTTCTCACCATGACCAAGCAAGTCAACGCTGTGTCCTCCGCCTGCTTCCTCACCCTCCGCATGCTCTGCAAGATCTTCCGCTGGATCCCCGCCGACACCAGAAAAACCGTGATCCACGCCCTCGTCACGAGCCGCCTGGACTACGGCAACACCCTCTACGCCGGGACCACAGCCAAACTCCAAAATCGCCTGCAACGCATTCAAAACGCCTCGGCCCGCCTCATCCTCGACATACCCCGCAGCAGCCACATCTCCGCACACCTGAGACACCTGCATTGGCTCCCTTTCAGCAAAACGATCACCTTCCGACTTCTCACCCACGCACACAAAGCCCTCTACGACAAGGGACCGGAATACCTCAACAGACGCCTCAGCTTCTACGTCCCCACCCGCCTCCTCCGCTCCTCTGGCCTCGCACTCGCTGCTGTCCCTCGCATCCGCCGCTCCACGGCGGGTGGGAGATCTTTCTCCTTTCTGGCGGCCAAGACCTGGAACTCCCTCCCCACCAGCCTCAGGACCACCCAGGACCACTTCGCTTTCCGGAGACTCCTAAAGACTTGGCTGTTCGAACAGCGATAACCCCCCCTTTTTCCCCTAGCGCCTTGAGACCCGCACGGGTGAGTAGCGCGCTTTATAAATGTTAATGATTTGATTTGATTTGATTTATGGACATTACAGAAGAAGGACTGCCTTGTTCCCCAGAAAACTGCCCTGCTGCTTGAGGCCTGCCTTGTTCCACAGAGAACTGCCCTGCTATTTGTGGCCTGCTTTGTCCTTCTGAGGACTGCCCTCCTGTTACCAGAGGACGGCCCTGCTGCTTGAGGCCTTCCTTGTTCTTCAGAGGGCTGCCCTGCTGCTTGAGGGACCTGTCCTGCTTTCTAAGAAGGAAGACTGGGCCTGCTCCTTTCATCCAAGACTAACCTGAGTGACTCCAAGGGTCAGTTGGCTGATGTCCTGTTCTGGTCTACAAGGACATAACCTACTACAGATGTCTCCCTGCAATTGCCCAGCTGCCCTGCTGCTACAGGACTTTCAACTGGACCTGCCTGGAAGTTCCTGATCCTCAAGAAGTGCCTCCACTGGTCATGGACCATTGGCCGGCATCAATTGAGCTCCACAAGTAAAATCCTGAAAGTTTTGTACTCTGCAAGCCAGACTTTGAGAAGGTAACTTTTTCAATGGTACTATCCTGTTCCTGTATCTGGCCTGCACTCCATCACGGTTGGCCTCAACTTGTTACTTTGCCCCATTCTAGTGCGATCAGTCAGCGCTTTCTGCTTCTTGGCACTATTTTGCCTAAAACTTTAAAAGTGCATATTTTCGGGTCTTATATTTGGATTTTTGCCATTCTAGTTTATTTTTATTTCTTACATTTTACTCTATGTTTCTAAATAGGTTTGGGATTTTTATTGTGTCACGTCTTCACTTTACCACTGTTCATGTGCTGCATAAATACTTAACACAGTGCTTCTATGTGAAGCCTGACTGCTTCTGTGCCAAGCTACCAGAGGGTTAAGCACGGGTTAATTTCGTGATTTTTGGTGTTCATCCTGACAAGGATTTTCGATGTTGCTTGAAGGGTTTTGACCCCCACAATCAAAAACCCAATTTCTTACACATAGTGAGCCATCAAGCGGGATGCCAAGAAAAAGGGGGGTCAAAAAATGTGTTTCCCATGGTAATTTCCAAAGAGATTTTAACAACGACTGCAGCCCGAACCGATGTATGGAATTACACCAAGTTAGGCAGGAAGGAAGTTGTTGTTACAGAAAGCAAGCTTTTTAGGTTGAGCACAGCAGTGCGCAAGTGCTGCTTTTCCAACGTGTTGGTATGCATCAGGGCTTTTAACCACACCCACCACATACCCATCATTATCACTCATTCATGAGCTTGCCTTTCAAAAATCCTGCTGTGCTAGATAAAGGCCAACCCTACATATGCTCAGAATTTTAAAATGACTAAAACATTTTGTGCAGCCATCTTGAGGCCCCGCCTTATGGACTGTCCATGGTCCCATTATAGAAATACCAGATGGCCCGAAGCACGTTAGATCCTTTTTTAGGTCGAGCGTGCAAGTGCTTTAACCTGTTGTAAGTATTGTGGGCTTTTAATCACGCCCATCACTTTAATTCATTTGTCAGCTTGCCTTTCAAAAATCACTTGATGTAATTGGTAAATACTTTACGTTTGTCCTGCCTTGGGGCGGTTTGGTTACTGCCTTCGACACCGACCCTGTTACAGGGATAATTGCACAATTGCCGATATACTTCAGCGTGGGCAAACTACTTTTTTCTTTTGTCTGCACTTCGTGGCTGCGATGGCGCTCAGAGCGTGAGCTCAATCTGTGGTATCATTGTTACATTATATGCACTCTGTATCTACTTAGCACACGTTCTTTGCAGAAGGCACGTTAGCCCTGTGTGCTACATTATGATGACTTCAAGCTTCTACTAGACAAAAGTATGTTCTCTTGGATTCCATGGCTCTCACAGCGCGAACTTGATCGGCGGTATCGTTTTTACATCATATGCACTCTGATCTACTTAGTACACGTTCTTTGCAGCAGACATATTAACACTGTACTCTACCTTATGATGACTCCAAGTTTCCACTAGACAAAAGTATATTCTCTCTCCAGAAAAAACATAAATCACAAATTATTTTTACACTACATGCAATTTCTGATTTGCCTAGTACACTTTCTTTGCAGCAGGCACATTAACCCTGTGCACTACCTTATGATGACTCCAAGCTTCCACTGGACAAAGGTATGTTCTCTTGGCTGCCATTGTGCTTACAGCTCTCAGAGTACAAACCTGATCGGCAGTATCCTTTTTACATTATATGCACTCTTATCCACTTAGTACACATTATTTGCAGCAGGCATATTAACCCTGTGTGCTACCTTATGATGACTCCAGGCTTCCACTAGACAAAAGTAAATTCTCACTCCAGACAGAACATAAATCGCTAGAGTTATTTTGACATTTTTACATTACATGCAGTTTGTGATTTGCCTAGTTACATGTTCTCTGCAGCAGGCACATTAACCCTGTGCTCTACCCTATGATGACTCCAAGCTTCCACTAGACAAAGGTATGTTCTCTTGGGTGCCATGGCACCCACAGAGCGCAAACTCGATCAGAGGTATCGTTTTTACATTATATGCACTCTGATCTGCTTAGTAAACCTTCTTTGCAGCAGACATATTAAACCTGTGTGCTACTTTATGATGACTTCAAGCTTCCACTGGACAAAAGTATGTTCTCGCTCCAGAAAGAACATTAACCCTCTGCGCTACCTTATAATGAGTCCAAACTTCCACTAGACAAAAGTATGTTCTCTCTTCAGAAAGAACATTAACCCTCTGTGCTATCTTATAATGAGTCCAAACTTCCACGAGACAAAAGTATGCTCTCTCTCCAAAAAAGACATGTATCGCCAGAGTTATTTTGACATTTTTACCTTGTATGTACTCTGATCTGCTTAGTGCATGTTCTTTGCAGCACGCATATTAATTCTGGGATGTGATACAAGCTGGAAACCAGCCCTTGGAGTAGTATTTGTAAAGTTGTCCAGCTTCCTAGTTTGATGTATGATTCGCTCATTTAGTTTGTTTCAGCTTTGCATTCTGGGACTTGTAGTTTTATTTTTATAACATGATACAAGCTGCAAATACAAAGCGGAAACCTGTCTAAATGAACTACACACGTTTGAGTCTGAAACTTGAGCTGTGTGTGCTTGTATTTATAAAACTAACCTTGAGGAGAGCTTACAGTTGATTATGCTGTACAATGGTCAATATTTTGTAACTAATATTTTAGTTCAAGACTGAGGATCATTAATATCATGTGAATTGGATCTCCTCAAGCATGTGAAAATTCATGGGCATTTTGTTTGACTCCCCAGACTGCAGTAAAGGGACAGTGATCCAGTAAGCACACATTCTTGGAGTACAATTATTTATTCAATGCCCCACGGGCAATGTCGCCTGTACCAACTGCCAAGTAAATATGTTTTGCACCTGGGAGTAGTTAGTGTTTTAAGGGCCGTGTTTAAAAAAATATTCCAGTAGGCCTACTAACCCTTTAGTTATATGCAGAACTACTGGAATTATGTGGCAGTTAGGACCAAAATATGCAGCAGGGTTGACCAATTAATGTGGCAAAAAAGTCCAGTTATGCATTTACCATGCCAGTAGCTCTAACTCAAGAAAATGTGAGACCTATTGCATTGCAAATGCTTGCTGTTATCTGTTGCAAATCCGTTCAGTAGTTTTCAAGATATTACAGGAATTCCAAATTTGTACATCTGGGCAGAGCCTAAGTGCAGATCTCATGGTGAGATCTGATTGGCTGTCAGCACTTCAGCCAGGAAGTGCTGGCAGCCATCTTGGGACCAATATACATGATAGCACCCCATTGAAATGCATTGTGGTAAATGGCAGGTTTTGAGGGTCACAAAAAGGAGAACGTAAGGTGATAACACATTTTAGTCACAATATAAGTCATTTGTTGATGGTACCATACTCATTTTACGACTTTTGATGTGTTCTAAGGTGATTTTACCCTGCTGGGATTTCATGAATCATGTTGAGAGAATTTGTTTTCTCATGAATTTCCCACAGAGGTTATGGAAGGTACTTCAGAAGCTAATATGACAGCATATTTTCTGTAAATTCACACTACATTTCTACCCTTATAAGAATGAAGTTTGACATTCTCAGTAAAACATGAACTTCCAACAGGAGCAGCCTGTCAGTTGATTGAAAAAATGTGCTAACTTATGTGTCAAGAATTTTCAATTCTATTAAGGACACGGAGTCGAGGATTATGCTTCTCTTTTTTTACTACTCTTTTTACAACAGCCAATTAAAATAGTTCAAACATACAACATTAGCATATTACATAAAACTACATATCCCATTATGCTCCTGTTCCAACTGCCAATCCTGTATGAGCTAGCCCCTCAAATACCCAAGACACCTACATAACTTCCCCTTTCTTTGCAGAAACTTAGTCCATAGACTTGTTCAAACAACTGCAGACATTGGATATCCAAAGTCGAAACTGACAACTTTTCACAGAGCAATGGAGACCTTGCTGGAACTAATGTGAATCAGGACCATCATGTCCGTATGAGAATCCTGGGAATCTCTTCTTATTCTGGTTTTTGGTCAGCACCTAAACCGAAGGTAGGATGTTATTAAGCATGAAAACGCCAAATAATTTCAATCATGGGTGGGTAAATTCAGTAGTCACATAATAACAGTAAACTTGAAACATTAAGCATGATGATAATTAATATAACCATTACATTTATATCATCTATTGTTAATACCATAAATCACAGAAACCTGGGGGGGATAATCCTCACCTCTGTGTCCTTAATAGAATTGAAAATTCTTGGTGTATAAGCTAGCTAATTTTTCATTCTATGTCAGGACTGCAGGCTCAGATTATGCTAGTTTAAAGCTGATTAATTACCACAGATGCCACATCCACTACTGGTTTATAATAGAATTGTTCAAAAGTTGAATAAGATGACCAATCAGCTGTTTTCATTATATCCTAAAGAGAAGTACCTATAGTTAAAGATTTGGAAGCCATTGCACCCCTTACTGAATGTGCCCCAAACACTTGAGTATCAACGCCAGCTTCCCTCATAACATCTCTAAGCCACCTAGCTATAGTAGTTGATGAAACAGGTTTGAAAGGTTTTTGCAGAATAATCAATAACTGTCCAATTGGATCATTTCTAATTGATTGAGTATTGGACTCATAAGCTTTCAAATATTTAACTACACATAATTGTTCATTAAATGGAAAAGCAGGATAATCAATACACTTTGTGAATATTTTAGTACATTTGGTAATAGAAAAAGAAACTCCCTCTGGAGTAAATACTCTACCTGCAAGATTGAGCATCTTTACATCCGCCGTTCTTATGCAGGAAACCAGACAAAGCAGCATAGCCAATTTGGCAGAAAGCTGTTTTCTGCTCAACATATTATTCTGGGGCCATTTCTTGAAGAGATTTAAAACCATATTCACATCCAAGAAAAGGTATATTTAGGTTGCAGAGGGTTAGAAAGCCTGATACCTTTAAGTAATTTGCATATCACTGGATGCATACCCAAAGAAGTATTACCTACCTGCACATGCCCAGCTAAATTGGCAGAATGAAAATTATTTACCAACCTGTAAGATAATCCTTCTGATGCCTTAAGTGACAGAAAATTCACAATGTCTGCAATGTCTGCTTTCACAGGATCCACATGCTGTTCCAAGCACCAACCCACCCAGCATCTCCAGGCTGAAGCATATTGTTTCCTGGTAGCGGGGGCCCATGCTTGCCTAATGAATTTTGCAGCCGTCTCTGAAATTCCTGGCAAACACCACTGTTGCCTGACAGCCTCCAGGCCATCAGGGATAACTGTTCCGATAGTACCATCAGATGAAGTTCGCCCAGAGGTCCCCGGAGCATGTCCTGACTCCATGGAAGAAGAAGAGGACAATTGCATGCCAATGCGAACAGAATTAGAAACCAGGGTTGTGCTTTCCAAACGGGTGTGATGAGGACCATCTCCGCTTTCTGACGCTTCACCTGCATTGCCACCCTCAGAATCATGACAGAGGGGGGAAGGGCATAATTCAGAACTTCTGACCAATCCTGTAGAAAGGCATTGGTCGCTGTTGCCCACGGATCTGGTCTCCAACTGAAGAACCTCTCCAGTTGGCGGTTCAAGCAAGAAGCAAACAAATTGATGCTGCAAGGCCCCCACATGTCTTGAATCAGTCTGAACAACCATTGGTGCAATTGCCAATCGCTGGGATCCCTCATATATCTAGAATTCCAGTCTGTGATTATGTTGGACTGTCCCAGAATGCATTCCGCCACTACCAAGATCCTGTGGTCCAGGCAAAAATGCCAAAAATCCTTGCCCATCTACTCCAGGAGTTTAGATTTAGTACCCTCCCCAAAATGTTGATGTATCGAACTGATGAGATCTTGGCCATCCTCAGCATAATGCAACAAGTCACCTTTCTTAGGGACAGTGCTTGAATAGCGAAGGATCCTGCAAGCAGTTCTAGACAATCGAGGTGCATTTCTAGTTCCTGAAGGGACCATCTGCCTCATGTAGATACATCTCCACAACCTGCACCCCAGCCGCTGCCATCTGAATCTATGATGACATCCAGTTAAGAGCCAAAAATTGCCTTGCCATTCCACGCATCGACATGTCCCAGCCACCATTGCAGTTCTGCTTGGACTTCTGCAGATAGAGGAACTTGATAAGCCAATCCTTTCCGCACGTGTTCAATTTTCAGTCTTTGTAAGGCTCTATAATGCACTTGATCAGGAAACAGTGCTTGAATGGATGAAGCCAGAAGGCCCACCAATCTCGCCATCAGTCACAAAGACACCGTCTGCTTGGATAGGGCCAGTTTCAATTCCTTCTTGATGTCTCGCAGTTTGGACTTGGGAAGTAGGAGTATCGCTCTCTCGGAATCCACTAAAAATCCTCAAAACTCCATGGACCGAGATGGTACTAGGCTTGACTTCTCTTTGTTCATCACGAATCGTAAATCCTGCAATAGGTTCACTGTCATTTGGAGGTGATCGAGCACCATATTGCGAGACTGCACCATGATCAAGATGTCGTTCAACTAGGCGATCATGAGTATCACTTTTTCTCTTAGGTAAGCTATCACCGGCCTCACGACCTTGGTGAAGCACCATGGGGCCGAGGACAGTCCGAAAGGGAGCACTGGGTACTCGAACCACTGTTAACTGCATTGAAACTGTAGGAAATGTCTGTGCGGAGGAAAAATGGGAATAGTCAGGTAAGCGTTTTTGGGGTCCAAGCAAACTATCCAATCGCCTTCCAAGAGAAGATCCAGCAGAAGATAGATTCCCTCCATCTTGAAGTGCCTGTAAACAATCCAGAAACTGAAGTCACGCAAGTTCAACACTAGCCTGTGGCCTCCCCCTTTGTTTTGCACTAAGAAAATGTTGCTGCTTGAAAAACTAAAGTGAGTGGGCACCTGCTCAAAATATGTAAAACTACCAGCCCAATTCTTGCAGCCTGTGGCCAAGGCGTCCGATTTGCGCTTCAACAAAACTGACAAGCACGTTGCCTGGCGATACTAAGTTGTCAAAGTTAATGACGGACTCACACATAGCCCAATCCTACCAAAAACGTGCCCACGTAGTCTGTCGCTCCCAAGATCGAGCCAATGAGGGAAGGCACTAATTGGGCCGAAACGGCCAGCTCGATGCAGAGCCAGCATGCAAATAAAAGGAGGGGAAGCAGGGCTTGTATTCTGTATTGCAACTCGGAGCGCCGGCCCGACGCTCCAGATTTGCCCCTGTGAGGGGAACAGCACTGGTAACAGGCAAGCAGAAAGAGGTGACTGCGCTCTCCTGTTTAGCGCAAAAATACCACACACCCAAGCTAAAATACAGAATTACATGCACGAATAACAAAATTACATGTGAGAAATGAACACTACTTATCTCAGTGCATGAGCAGCAAAGAAAGAGGAAGTTATGTTGGTGTCTTGGGTATTTGAGGGGTTAGCTCGTACAGGGTTGGTGGTTGGAACAGAAGCATATTGGGATATGTCGTCATTATGTTATATGCTAATGTTGTATGTTTGAACTATTTTTATTGGCTGCTGTAAAAAGAGTAGTAAAGAAAGAGACGCATAATCTTAACCTCCAGTCCTGAAACAGAATCCCTTGTGTTCTATTGAAGTCTCCCAGAGTGTTCTAAAGAACAACTAGAGCGCTATAAGTCTTACTAACGGCAAAAGTGTAGCACACCTGAAGCCATCTTGATTAAATCAAACTGGAAAACCTAAAACATTTAATTTAGAAAGGACAATATGAGGGGTTCATGTTGTCATAGAAATTATGGTTTGTGCTGTAGAAAGATAAATTAGGACACGTTTTAAGTGAGTTCTCAAATATCTTCTTCTATTTCATTCAAGCATTCTGACATTCAGACTGAAACATGCGCTTTGAACAATACCAGCAGCAGACTGACAGTTAAATCCCTGCTGATCAGCGGCTTTACTACAATGCTCCAATGAGCAACTAGAGTGCTCACATTCTGAATTTATGCCAAAAGTGTGCCACATCTGAACACTATTGTAATGGAATCGAAGTCGAAAACTGAAAGCATTTTCTACTGAGGATACTGCAGTAAATAAGAAAATTAGGGAGCTTCATAACAAATAATTATTCCAAGATGACCACCAGAGAAAACAGAGCCCAAGCGTAGCACACATTTCACCCAAATGTATCCCAAATATAGCCCAATGACAGATGTGTGCAAATCACTTTATTTATTTGTTTGTTTTGTAGTTTTATATAGCCCAGACTTGTCTCAAATGTATTGGAATGCTCTACAAGAGCATCAGCTACATTACACAAGGACACATTCATTTGGTTTTAGGCATGGGGAGATTAAGGGGGTCATTTATGACCCCGGCGGTTAGTGTTAATGTAACGGTAGTACTGCCCACAGGCTGGCTGTACATACCGCCACATTATGAGAATGGTGGGATGGCTGCAGCCAACCCTCCACTCATACCGCCATGGTGATATCAGCTGCCGGCCCGGAGATGTTAATCTCAAGCCCGCCGGCCGGCACAGTACTGCCGGCGGCATTATGAGCCTGCCTACCACCATGGTTTTCGTGGTGTTAGCAATGCCACAAAAAGTATGGTGGTAGGCCCTACAGGTGACAGGGAACTCCTTCCCTGTCACCGGTAGGTGGCTCCCCACCCCTCCAACACACACCAGATGCGCCTCATTCCAAAGACCCCCCACCCCCCATACACACACTAACCCCTCCACCCCTGACATTCAAACACACATCCCACCCCCTCTGATCCAAACACACACCCCCACCGATCCTCTCTCACCCCCCAGCCCCCATACACGCACACACCCAATCACCCACACTGGCATACACGCATTCATACACACACTGCCATACACACATTCATACACACACTGCCATACACACATTCAAACATGCATACTTCCAGACATACTCACGCACATTCACACTGACATGCAGGCCCGCACTCACTTCACCATTCTTAAACCCATTCACTCACATAATGAAACCACACAAACAACACAACACACACAGACGCATTCACACACTCCATTCACATATTCATGCACACACTCAGACACACAAACACAACACCCCCCGCCCTCCCATCCCCCTCCCCTGTCAGAAGCCCAACTTACCTTTGTCGAGGAGGTCTTCCGGTTGGGAACGGGAAGGAGTGCTACTACCGCCAGCAGTACACCGCCCAGCCGTATTATTTGTCATAATACGACTGGTGGCGGTGCTAGTGGTAGCAGCACCAGCTTACCACCATTCGCCACCATGAACACTGCTGGATTTCCGCCGTTCTTGTGGCTGAAGTCCGGCAGTGTTCATAATATGGTGGACGGATGGTAGCCACGGTGGTGGTATTTTGGCAGCCGTCACCATGGCGGTAGGCGGTTTTTACCACCAAAGTCAAAATGAGCACCTAAGTGTTTTGCAGAGAATCACAGGATGTCGAGCTGACACCATAACTCGAACCTGGTTCCCCAGCTGCAAAGTCTGCATCTCAGGCCGTAACACCAAATCCTCTCCCATAAGTGAAACATAATCAAGTGATCAACTGGATAAAAAACATAAAGATAGCAAATAATTTAAACGTGGTTTGGCACTATTTGAGAACTCAGAAAACATGTCCTCATTTTTGTTTTTTAGAGCATTAAGCGTAATTTCTATGAGAATAAGACCCTCTCATTTTTATAATTTCTAAAGGAAATGCTTTAGGTATAACAGTTTTGATTACATCAAGATGACATCAGGGGTGCCACATTTTTGTAAAAAATATGGAATGTTAGCAATCTAGTTGTGTATTAGAATAA
The DNA here is from genome assembly GCF_031143425.1 of Pleurodeles waltl. Taxonomy (NCBI): domain Eukaryota; kingdom Metazoa; phylum Chordata; class Amphibia; order Caudata; family Salamandridae; genus Pleurodeles; species Pleurodeles waltl. The sequence goes on along the minus strand of NC_090447.1, from coordinate 319,652,098 downwards.
TGTGGGGATGCAGAAGTCAGGGGCACAGACTCGAATGATTGAGGGCAGGGAGGAGGTTTTGATTTAATTTAATTTTATGTATAGGGATTGATCTCCCGAAGGCGTCTTGGCAGTAGGGCTGTCACAAGAGGAACATTAAAAGGATAAGTGACCTAGTGAGTAAAGAGCCAAGTCTTAAGAGATTCCCCAAATGACAGTAAGTTCGGACAGTTCTTTAAATTCATAGGAAGCGAGTTCCACATCTTTACTGTTCTGAAGGAGAAGCTTCTGCCTGCCCAGGAGGCTTGTTTTGCCCTAGTAACAGTAGGTGCTTGGCCTCTGCAGATCTGAGCTTCTGAGAGCGTGTTTACCAAATTAATCTGTCCTGAATGTTTCCATGGGCAATATTAAGTAAAGCCTTACAAGCTATAGCAGCTTTATCAGCTAAAGTAGTGGCAGAACAGCGGACCATGAAGAGCAGGGGAAAGGGAGGCTGGGGCAACAAACTAACCATACAGAACAGGCAAGAAAGGCTATGGCAATATAACAGACCACTGAGGGCAGAAAGAAGAGGCAGTGGCAGTAAAACCATGCATGCTAACAGACCCGATTCAGGGAGGATACTCCCGCTGTTTTTAAGCCCAAAAGTGCTTTGTTTTCGTTCTCCTGCCTAAAATCTTCTTTTTTTCAAACTAAGTCAATAGGGGAAAATCAATTCCCCAGTTTTTTTTTCAAAATCTCCTTCTTACCAAATTCAAAATGTTGGCAAGTATGGTACACTTGACCACAGAGGGCAGGGGGAATGACATTGGGACATGGATTTGGATAATAGAGGGCAGGAGGGAGATGGGCAGCTGCACCAAACTGACCTTACAGGGCAGGAGTCAGGGCTTGCAGCAGTATAATACACCATACAGGGAAAGCGGGATGGCAGTACAGCACAACGGACCATTGAAAGCAATAGGGAGAGGACATGGCCATGCACATACCAGACAGACAGGAGGGACAGTTGCAGCATAACAGACCATGAAGGGCAGGAGGGAGGGAGCAGGAGCAAGACAACAGACCAGACAAGGCAGGAGGGGGAGAGCAAAGAGCCTGCACATGGAAAACGGAGGGCAGGGGGCAAGGGGGCAAGGGCAGGAGCAGCAGCAATATGACCATGGAGGGCAGGCAAGATGGGCACTGCAAGCACAACACAAAACTATAATGCCATACACGCAGACAACTGAGGGAAGGTGGGAGGGGGTCAGAGGCAGCAAGCTGACCACACTGGGCAGGTGAAAGGGCCTGAGGCAGCAGAGAAGACCATGCATGGCAAGCAGGACAGTTAGTGGCAGCACAATGACCATGGTGGATAAGAGGGAGGGTGTAGGGGCATGCACAAAGGACCACGGAGGACAGAAGGGAGGGGTTAGTGGCTGGACACAGACAACAGAGTGCAGGGGAAAGGGCTTCACAACAGCCCATGCAGGGTATGCAGGAGGAACAGTTGCATTATGACAGGGCATGGAGAGAAGAAGGAAGTGGCAGCAAAATGGACCACGGAAGACAGGACGGAGGGGGGGAGGGAGGGAATATTGACATGGAACATGGACAGGCAAGGTGGACATGGCAGGAACAGACGGCAGCCATCTGACTATGCCAGGCATGCGGGAGGGACATTGGCAGTTCAACAGAACACTCAGAGTAGATATGATGGGCAGTGGCAGGTTCATGGAAGACGGTGGGCAAAAAGGAGGGAGCAGTGGCATACACACAGACCTCAGTGAGCAAGAGGAAGCGGGGTAGGGGCAGTAAGCTAAGCACAGAGGATAAGCAAGAGGGCAATGATGTGGCATAGAATTGGGAAACGGAAGCCAGGAGGAGTGGGTAGAGACATCAAGCTAAATGGAGGACAGTGGCAGCACATCGGGCCATGCAGGGCAGGAGGGAGAGGGCTGGTGCATGGACTCGGACAACAGAGGGTAGGGAGGGCGTGGATGGGGCAGCAAGCTAACCATTCAGGACAGGCGGCAAGGTCAGAACAATGGCCACCCAGGGCTGTAATGAGGGAGCAGGACCATGGACTTGGACAAAGGATAGTAAGGAGGAGGGGGGCAGGAGCATCAACTTTGGGTAGGGCAGCACAATGCAAGGCCAGGCCCTGCATCCAACCATCATCATGAATTGCAATGGACATTTTACTTAACGTTAAAAAACCCTAGAAATTCACAGAAAAAAGCAAAGGTTACAGGAATATAATAGTTAGGAAATAGAATTTTAAAAAACCTTAGAAAATCACTGAAAAAAACAAAACTTATAGGGATGTTCTAGTTAGGATCCAATTTTACATGCACAATCTAAATAAGCTGAATTTATATGGTTTTGTGCCTGTAAAATTATAAACGAACTATAACGTCATATAAACCAAGTAAATATAACTTGTGCCCTAAGATAACTATAACTCACACCCTCATCATGCACAGTTTTCTTCTCAATAATTTTACTGCAAATGTTACATTGATATTATCAATGATGTTATCAAAGACATGTTGTAATATGCAGGGTCATTAGCAGTGCAGGGTTAAAAAGCTTTTTTTTTAACAACATTGTAAAATCTACAAATGGATCAGCAGATTTTTCGGGTCTTCTGCGTTTTTTTAATTTGCCCCCAGGTGTCACGGTTTCAGGCTGGTCTGATCAGGACTTTGGTTGGGACACCCCTTGAGGTCACTGAATATTCTAAAGAGGTAGTATACAGGGGCAGAAGAGCAGCTAAATGCATACACGGAAAGGACAGCTATGGACAGGCACAGGAAAGTAAAAGCAGAGCAACCCTTGTGTGAACAAACAGGAAACAGATTACTAATGGACAAACACGCTGGGGTTGTACACAGAGTAAGGCGCAGAACCTCCCACAGTGACAGGGAATGTCAATGCCTCTGTGCAGTTTGCTCTTACAGATAGTCACCCTGCCAGACCCATAGAAAGGAGGCAGCAGAAGTGATTCTGTCTCTGGACCCTAGAGCACAAACAAGGAAAGTACTTACATACACAAGACACGCTCTTGTGGGTCCAGCTGGAAACAGTGGCGATTCCTGAGAAAACAGCAATAGCACACTGTCACTGTTAGGCACGAAAGACAACGTATAACACTGGACAAGGATGGGGGCTGGAATTGCCTCCTGGAAACCAGGAGCCAACCCCAGTACAAAGGAGGACACTCATACACTGGTGAAGACTGATAGAACACTTACCAGACACAAATAACCAAGAAGAAACAGACACAGAAGGGAACAAACTAAGAGGCAAAGGCAAGAACTGGGAACAGGCTCAGGCTGAAGCAAAGGCAGGACTAAGACTTGAAAACAGGGAGCAAACTTCTGGCTGGGACAAACTAAGACAGGACTGGGAAACAGAGAGCAGGCTCTGGCTGGAACAAGCAAAGACAGGGCTGGAATACAGGGAGTAGGAATAAGTAGTAAACAGGACTTGGAAACAGAGCAGGTTCAGGCTGAAACAAGGCAGGAGCAGGACAGAGAAACAGGGAGCAGGCTTTGGAAGAAACAAACAGGTACAAGGCTAAGAGATAGGGGGCAGACTCTGGCTGGAACAATCAGGAGCAGGGCAGAGAAACAGGAAACAGGATCAAGCAGGAACAAAACTGGAACACCATCCGACAAGGGGTCTGTAACACAAAGGAATCAAACTCCAAAGCACGACGGGGATCTTGAGGAACTGGCTGCTTATAAGCAGTTCCAAGCTGGGCTGCACAGGAGAGGTCTCAGGTGTGTGTAGTTTCAGACACTTGCAAGTCCTGGAGGGAGAGGATCCAGTGAAGAGGAGCAACTGGACTTCTCCCATAGAAAACAATGGGAAACAGAATCCGGGCTTTCCTGACTGCCAGGCTGTGCATTATGGGATTTGCAGTACCAGGAAGCAAATGTAGTACTACACAAGTGAACCATGGAGAAAAGAGAAACAAACCGGAGTCAGCAAGGGACTTTAGATAACCATTCAAGGTGATTCCCAGGCTTCCGACAGTCCCCGTACAGCGCCGCCTAGAGATGGGACGACCGAGTCGTAACACCAGGTGGGCCAGGTCCTGGGGGCATAATGGAGGAGGGGGCACAAGGGGCCCTTTCTTTGTGCTTTAGTAAGCCCCGGGGACGCCACCTTCCTGGGGAGAATGTCCAGATAAGAGCGGGGTCTGCAGGCCCCCTGGACCCCAGGGACCATCACCCCCCAGGGAAATTTTTTTTAAAGTGAATGGGGGAGGCCCAACGGCCTCCCCATAGCCCCAGGGGACAACCACCTCCCCTTGGCTATCCAATCAACTATCGACGGGCCTGTGGCCCCCCAGCACCAGGGGACCACCATCCCCTGGGGCAAAAGGTGATTTGTTTGCGAGTGTGTGCGACCCTCCGGCCCCCTGGCTGCCCCAGGGACAACCACCCCCCAGGACTATGTGATCATTGGAGGGGGGCCCCCTTTGCCCCAGGGACAACAAACCTCTGGGGCAAATATTCAAAAAAAGAAAGGGGGTCCCTATGGGCTCCCTGGGTCCACCACCTCCCTGGAGCAATGTCCACGTTGGAGGCAGTCACATGGCCTCCTCTTGGAACCACGGATGGCCCTGGGGACCACCGTCCTCCAGGGCTGGCTCCTGCTATGTACCGGGGTGCCCATCCTCGGGACATAGCTGTTTGCTGTGGCTTGTCAGCAGCGCTGCAGCCAAGCCACAGCAAACACTCCCCCGCCATGCACAGTGTTTTCATCAAAAATTTTACTGCAAATATTACATTGATATTATCAATGATGTAATCAAAGAATGTCATAAGTGCCATAATTTGAGTGTAATTACCAGTACATGGCGAGGGTACATTTTACCTTAGGGCACGACTTATAATTAGTTCAGATAACTCTAACTATAACTGGTGAATTTCTAAGGTTTTATGAGTTTAAAATGTGAGCCTAACTATACCATCCCTGTAACCTTGGTTTTTTTCGGTGAATATATTTTCACTGAAAAAAACAAACAAGGGTACAGGAATGGTAAAGTCAGGAAACAGATTTTTTTTTAAAATTAGAAATTCACTGAAAACAACAATGGTTACAGGGATAGTTAGGCTTATATTCCACTTGTACACAAACCAGTGAAATTCAGAAGTTTTAGTTATCTGAGCTCACTATAACTTGCACCCTGTAATGTACTGCTTATGGCCTCACATATCACTTCACTCATGACATGTTAGTGACATCACTGATGACATATCAAATGACATCACTGATGACATCATCCACAAAGCCACTCACACACCCACTTGCACCCCTATAAAAGCTCACATACATCCACTCCCACACAAATACTCACATACCCATTCACACGCTGAATGTGCTAAATTCACTGGTTTTGTATGATATATGTGTGTGTGTGTGTTTTGTATGTTGTTGACAAGCCAGCAGCTTCCTCAACAATAAAGTTTTACAAAAACCATGTAAAAAAAGCAATGACAAAGCCATATGGCTGTAACCAATGTTTGTGTGTGTCATCTGTTCACTACACAGCACCCTCATTAATCATAACTCTACAGTGACCCTTCACTTGTGTTATTGCACAATGTGCTTTAAAATGCTCCATTTACCATAACGTTTCAAAAACGGCTTGGAAGTAAACTTCTTAAACATGCATTTAAACACGCATTAAACTATATCATCCCTATTGGATTTCCTCCATGGGAAAACCTCCAGCCACAACATCTGTGACCGACCGGGAACATTTGCAGCCCGCATACATATCGCCCTCATTTTTATGTGGAAAAGTAGACAGGTATGCCTTTGACATACTCTGTGGGAGCTCCCTCATGGAACAATTCATATCCAGCAAACATCATTTAGTTAACTGCGAGATTCGAGCACCCCTTATGAGCGAGAGAAATGTGAGAGACAGCCTCAAGAGGCTCCCCCAAAACAACCTGAACACACATCTAAATAACCTGAGTTATGGATGTTCGAAAAACCCAACCCTTTCCCCGTCAAACTACAGAACAGCAAGAAATTCTTATTGTAACCCTACTTAGTCCAAACAACATGTAGTGTGAATGCAAATGCAACACAGTTAATAATCTATGTTGTCTTGGATTATTTATTAAATCGATAATGAGACTGAATGTGTGAACTATGGCCAGGGTTGGTTTGAAAAGGCGAACATTCAGTCGGTGCCCAAGGCCCACCGATTGTGGCCATTTTTGGATTGTTTTTCCTTTAATTTTGGTTGTCTGTGGGCGAGCTTGCAATCTTCCCACACACCTAGAAGGCTGCAGAAGCCAAGTTGGAGTCGGTCCATTGTAATGCAAAGAATTACAATTGGGTGCTTGCAGATACCATCATCTATGTTTGATTTCTTCAACCAGTGCACATTGCATTTTGAGGCTTGTACTTTTGCTTTAAACAGTTTCATCATGGGCTCAACATCCCAGCATGCAAAGTTCTTTTGGCTAAAAAATCACAATTGTCCACTTGTCAGCTACGTTTCAAAAAGTATACTATGGAGACAGCTATGTTTTAAAACTGTATAAAGTTGAGTACTCCCTTTTAGAAACATGCTTGTTTCACTCATAAATTCAAAATTAAACTCTGCTCAAATATTTGGTGAGGGTTTACTCTTTCACTCATATTGTGCATTATTAAAACAAACATTGGCAATGTGATTTTGTTTTTTATTTTGTGTACCTGCACAACACAATAAAGGTACAACAGGGATAGCAGCACAACCTTTTCTAACACAAATATTTAGTTAAGTTTATGTGGCAGTAGTAAAAGGAACATAACTCAATTCTCTCATACTTCCAGGACAGGTACAACACGTGTAGTTAATACACTAAAGAGTGAGTGAGGGAGGTTAAAGGACAGCTGTACAATTTCCATAAACATACAAGAAGTACAAAACATTCAGAAGAAACAGCCAAGCCTCTTATCTAATTAGCATAAATTCATTTATTCATTTAGGATCACAAACACTCACCTTCCTAGTGCGATACTCTTCATCAATGGGTTCCATATCTTGCACTGAGAAGCATTCACAAGTACGTGAGTGAGCTAAAATATTGCTTGCAGGTGTCTCCATACCACATGATCAAAAACAGGGGGTCGAACAATGAACCCTGCTTCTCTTTTCCATCAACGTTTCGGTGTTCGAATATTGTCCCTGTGGGATCAGGCCTCTTTTCCTGGAATATAGATATCTCACAACAAGTATTGTGAAATAGCCATATGAAGCAGTGAAATAGTCCCTGCTTCACATGGCATGTTCACCAGCCTCAGAAACAGGGTAAGGAGGGTGATGGGGAGAATTTTCTTAGGCCTCACTCTTCGAAGGGACCTTATAATGTGCTATTGGCAAGGCTGTCAGAATGTGCAGCATGTTTCACATAGACAGCCTGCGCAATGAAACAGGCTGTGCCCATGCTGCCATGCCCATGCTGCCAAGCCCATGCTGCCAAGCTACACTCACAGGTGACTGGGTGTAGGAAGTGGGAGTGCATAGGCCTTGAGACTGTGAACCACATGTCCAACACTGAAGTATCTCATGCCTGACTATCTGTACCACTAGGGGGGCAGTAGTGAGGCAAGTACGTCTGGGTCCCATAATTCTGAACTGCCTCATCTGTGTTGCATCCTAAATGGAAAATCAGCGCAGTGGAGGCTTAGAAGAGCAGCTCTTAGCTCATCCTGGACCATCTATCCTGCTACAAGTGCCACTGACTGCCACTTTATTTATAGCGGAGGTGTGAACTTTTATATAAAAAGTGTAGTTTTATTAATGCCTCAACAGGCAAGGGTCACACTGTGTGGTCAAGATTGGAAGCAAGGATAGAAGCCAGGATTCCTGATTATACATTGTTCAGTTCTGATCCTGGAGTGATATCCCATTCTTTCCCCTTCTCCCCAAATTTCAATTCTATTAGTGACTGAATACATTTTTGTTAAGCGTACAGATACTCTGGTGCTGGAAGCAAGTGTAGGATGACCAAAAGGCAAGTCAGTTGTCTAGTTCCAAAAATACAAGGTCTTTATTGTTGTTATTAATGAAGCAATATTATGGCCTTCTATTCCATATACAATAGATGTTCTGGTACAGTGCACATCCTGAACTGAATTATTTCAAGGTGTTCCTAAATTTGAGGATCACTGAAAAAGAGGCAGAGGAAAGAAAAGTAATTAGGCAGAGTCACACAGTGTGAACAACTGGGGAAGCTGTGACTGAAACCAGAGTCCCTCGGTCAACTATTGTGTTAACACTGGGCCCAACAAAAGATTCTGACTAGCCTGGGCATGTTATGCAAGTGCATTCAAAATATCCTTTGTATTTTTATAAGATATTACAGCAGCTTTGAAAACACTGCTATTCATACAACAGGTGCACCGTGGGCAGAAACAGCGCAAGCTTCCAAACTTCAGAGGATAGGTACAGCAAGGGTAGCAGGAGCACAAACCTTTCCCTAGCACAGAACAGGTACACATTGGGCAGCAAAAGCGCAAGCTTTACTTCCTCACAAAAAAGGGACAGTATGGCAGTAACAGACCAAGCTTCGTTTTCTCACAGAAGATATACAGATAAGGCATGAGTGACATGTAGGTTACGGAAGGTTTCTCACGTGGGTGCTCAAGTCACTGAGATGAATGTATAGGTGGGTAAATTAGTGAATATGTGAGTTCTGACACTATTTTTGTTTAGGTGCTATTCCAAGTCACCATCCTGAAAGTCCTGCTGCTATCAGTTTGAGACCTGCTATTTGTGTTGATTCTTTGTTGTTCCATGTATTGAGAAGTAGCTGTTAAATCATAGATCATTAATATTTATAGCAGCTCAGCCACAGACCAAGTACCTATACTCTAGGCAGGCACAGAGGTAGCAACTTCTTCTAAAAGGTTTTGAATGTGTCCTCTCATCAGAAGCTGTGCAATCCCAGGCTCAGTGCTGCACTTGTTCAAAATGCTAAAGGCAGCCAGTGTTTAAATCAGAAAGCTGTTTTCACAATTACAGAAGCTAATAAGAATGAGTGTAAACACATTCCTTGCAGGGACTACAATAAAGCAGGGGACCCTTTTAATGTAAATACCTAGTCCATCCTCAGCCAGATTATATAACGAACACAGCCACTAGAAACTAGCTGTCATTTGTGTGAAAATTTGAAAATACAGCATTCTGACTTCAGAATGTTTGGAATCTATTTTCAACCATTCTGAGATTTGTTGGAAAGTCTAATGTGACACCAAGAACAACACTCTAAACTAAACAGGGTGTTACGGTGCTTCATGAATCAGGGAAAGTAGCACACTAGGTTGTGGTTTTATAATAATTAAAGCCACTAGGCCATACAAATATGATATACAGATGTATGAGAATTATACTTAGGGCATGCCCTATGTTTCCTGCATTGAGCCTGCTAAATTATCACATATTGGCAGATAGGTGTACAAAGGCATTTGGAGTATATGATTGTCTCAGGTCAAAAAACTGGATTTCTTGTTTCAACGCCCATAACTTTCCCTCTATATCACAACAGTGCATTGTCTCCCATGTTGGTATTGTTTTATCTGTGTTAGCTTGCAGTCAGTTCTTTTGTTCACACAGGTTCCGTCAGTAGTTAGCATGATTCCATGTGCTCCCATTCCTGCCAAAGCAAAAACAGAAACAAGGGAAAGAAATAAAAAAGTATACCCTAGCGCACACAATTTGGCCAGGTAAGGAAGCCTGATTTTAAAATGACTCCTAGTTCCAAAGTTTCCAACTTACCCACCACAAGTGGGGAAGGAGGGTTTCTCATGGTGCGGCTCTTGGACTGCTGTCTCCAAACAAATTCTGCTCTATTGGCGTTTCTGCCAGCAAGACCAAATCCTCAGGGTACACGTGTTGTTCCCAATAGGCCCACTTCCTGGCAGCTCCAACTCTACAAGCCTTAACAGCGCAGAGTCTTACAGTGGCCAAGTGGGGGGGTAGGGAGTTAAGGAAGGGTACAGCGGTGAAGGAGACCTGCGGAAACAAGAATCACAGATACTACAGAGAAATATCAATCACAGAACTTTTTGGAATCTGTCAACTATAAATCCAGCAGTCACTTGGAACAATAGTAAATCATAGGGCCTTTCATAAGTTTCAGGAAATGAAAGGTTAACATGGTATTAACTCAAAGAAATGTTACTTCACATTTCAAAAACTTTCCAAGATACACGATTTCAGTTTGTGTCCGTATTTTACATTAACCATAATCAAATATTCCCTTGAGTTCAAATGATTGCCTTAGCATTTATTTATAACCATTTAAACCTCTTCAGAATAACCCTGCTTATACAATGTATCTCCGTTGCTACCGAGCGACTCCACAAGTAAGCAGCTGAAGTTGAAAAGTGACCGCGAGAAAGCGGTAACGCTGTAACAGCAAAACATTTGCTTAGTTTGTTATCAATTTAAATATTTACAGCTGATTGCCAAAGATTACTACTTTCTCCAAAAAAAAAGAATATCAACCTTTAAACAGTTTTATCAAATAAGAAAACGGATGATGGAAGCTAGAAACCACCATCCATTTTACCGCCCTGAGTGTCTGCTACTCGCTGCTTCAAATGCCTCAACATCAGGAAATCCCAGGTGAACAAGCAGGAACATGGAAACACCCGACTTCAAACAGAAAAGCTCCGGTCCTCACGAGATCTTCAGAATAGTGAGCAGTGAAAACTGGCCGGGGTCACTTAAATAGACTTGTGCCCCGCCCCATGTGCCACACCCATGTGCCCCGCCCCAAGTGCCACACCCAAAGTGCCCCCCCAATGTGCCACGCCCAAAGTGCCACACCCAAGATGGCTGTTATAAAGATACTTGGGACCAATGCCATGAATAAAAGATAATGTGCGTATAGAGTGCTGCAGCAGCTACTAGATTGTGCAAATGGCAGTTTCTGGACTAAGACTGTGTGGTGGAAACAGTAATGCACTGATTCTGGCATCAGGCGGGCCCTAGAGCGCGCACGCAGCCATGGTGTTGACAGGTTTCTGTCCATGTTTCTAATACAGTGTTTATTACCAGTATAATTTTGTAAAGTTGTGCAGCTGGAACTAGTCATAGGCTTAGTTCCACTGCTAAAACCTACCAAATGTAGTGCATCTAGTGGCGAATGTGTAATGTGGCCTTTCTACATCTTGTAGCCTCTACACAGTTTAAGGAAAGGCCCAGCTTTCTGGGGTCCCTACTAAGTGTTTTTAAGAACATTCATTACTGGAATTGAATCCAGTCTGCTTCTAAGACCTCCGAAGTTGACAGAGAAGGTCATAAAACTAAAAGGAGATTGCAAGCCTTTTCTCTGGTTGCTGTAGTAATCAGTTATCTCTGGGCAGTGTCCCTCGTGAGTACAGTAATTTACAATAGGTGTCCACTTGCCTAAAACACAACTTTATTCTTATTGGATAAACAAATGGCATCTTTGTACCCTACACTTCCAACAGTAACTATAGCGAGCACTACAGCCTTTATGTCAAGAGGTGGTAGAAGGATGCATAAAACCCCCAAAAAGGGCCATGAACGTCATATTTCTCTAAAATGTCTTCTCCTAGGTCAGCCTTTTCAAAGTGTCCTGTGGAGTGATAATATAAAGTTGGTGACCTTAGTGTGGTAATAAAAAAGCAAGTAAGTACAGTCAGGGTTGGTGTGCAAAATGAGGTACAGCTCAGCCCCAGGCAGTGAAAGAGAAAAGAGGTGACACAATGTGTGATTAGACCTAAAGACAAAAAAGAAGAAAGATAAGAGCTGAGGAGGAAATGGATGGTGAAGGCCTATCAGAAAATGTTGGTAGGAAAGATGAATGGTAGGAAAGGAGAGAAATGCTGAGAGCAGATCAAGACGGTGGGGGGGCTTGAATGGAGCAAACGACAGGAGAAGAGCAAATGGGTTTTAAAAGAGGAACAAAGACTGAATGTGAGGAAAGGAAGAGGTAAGAGATGAGTGATGAAAACAGAGTAAAAGGCTGTATGGAAAAAATGTTTTGTGAAGACATGAGTGGAGGAAAAAATACTAAGGACCTCATTACAAGTTGGCATGCTGGCTACCTCCCCGCCGGGCCCATTATGACTTTCCTGCTGGGCTAATGGGTGAAAACCAAGGTTTCTGCCTGTCAGCCCAGCAGGAAAGTGGTGGCAGCATTGTTGCGGGCTTGTAATCGAGCTGGCGGCAATGCTACCACCTCAGGGGGCATCAGCACCCTCGCAATGCTCATGGTGCTGGGCAGGGGGACCCCTGCACTGTCCATGCCAAGTGTGTGGGCAGTGCAGTGGCCCCCTGCACCTGTTCTCTGCCAGCCGTTTCATGGCAGTGATACTGCCATGAAAAGGCTGAGAATGAACCAGGTCGTAATCAGCAGAGCGGCACTGCATGCAGCACCGCCCTGGCTGATTCTGACCTCCACCACCGTCAGCCCGTCGGGATCACTGATCCAGGGGGGTGATGACGGAACCCTGGCAGTCTGACCGCCAGGGTCGTAATGTGGTGGTCAAACCACCACAGCAAGGGTGGTCCTGACCGCCACTGCAAGGCTGGTGATCTCAAGACCGCCAGCCTCGTAATTATGCCTTATGTGGGTAAAGAGCAGAAGGGTTCTGCAAGATAAAGAAGGAGGCAAGGCTAGGAAAAGAAAAAAAGGGTAAAACAGGGAAAATCAGAGAGGAGACAGGAAAAGTCAGGACCACGGGCTGAAGTGGAGGAAAGGAAGGGAAACGAGGTGAATGGGGAAAACAAGAAAAATGGTTCAGAAGATGAAAATAAGGTATGAACAGTGATGTAGCAGAAATTTTAGTACTGTCCCTTATGTCACAGTGATCATCTTTACGTGACAGTTCATGCATATGTTAAAGTACTAAGAGGTTGCCTGTAGAGTGATGCACTGAGAAGCCATTTTTGTATGCATTTGTTTATACTAATGACTGAAATATTGGTGGTATTGAGATTAAATTACATTTATGAAGAATTAATCTGTCAATATGTTATATTTTAGAGTCTAAACTAATGGTCTGTATTGAAATATATTGAGTTTTTGATAATAAGTGTTTTAAATTTATATGCAAAAATAGAGAAATGCACTGACAATGTTATTTCATTTTAAGGTTACTGTAATATGAATACTAAAGAAGATTTATTAATATTGAATCTATAGTTTGCATATTAAAATGTGTTTTATTTGAATTTATTAATATGCTGTTTTAATTCACTAGCATTACCCAAAGTGAAGCCTGCTAGGCTCTGTATTAAAATATGTTTAAATCAAGAATGCATTTTGCAGAAAATGTCAAGTCATTTTGTTAATGTGTACCTTTCTTTCAGACTCCGTTCCCATGAGAATGCCAGTTGGGTAATAAAAGTCTATTAGTCTAAACATACAGAGTTGTGAGAATATGTCCTTGAAGAGAGAACATCCTGGACTGTGGACTGATAATTTAAGCATTTGTTTCTATCTTACGTGGACGTATACAGTTGGATACTGTGCTCATGACAAACCTGGGTAACCATGTGAATGTTTCAAGTTGGAGTCACATGATCAATTTTGATTGGATGTTGTCCCTTCTACGTCAAATGAACAGTTGCATTGGAAAATCAGCTTGCTTTATGAACTTTAAAATATTGATACCCAGCTGGACTTTGGTCAGAATCCATGGAGCTCCGAGAAGAATCCTTTTGCCCTGTACCCTGCATGCTGAACTCCCTGGACTCTGAGAGGTAGTGCCTTCTCTGCTCTTGTCCCTTTAAAATGCCTTGCTGAGGTTTAGAGATGCCTCCCTCTCCCAGGAAGACGACTTTTGATCAGCTTCTGACATGCTGACTATTTCCCTTTTTACTTACTTTTTGCCTAACTTAGTTAGCAACCCGATGCCCGAGGTTACCTCTTTCCAAATTATTTTTGTCTTTTGCCCACATCTGTTCCACCCCACACGTTTTTCGCTAATTGGTTAATTTATAGGGATTTCCGCTTGACCAAATAAATTGATCTGTGATGATCTGAACTACCTTAATGCTTAATACTGAGCAAATCTTGTGTTCCCTACATCAAGTTATTTTACTGATGTTCTATATTGTCTTTGTTGTATGCCTAGTTCTCTTAATGTTAGTTCGCCTGAACTTATGTCATCGCCTTGGTCAACCCTTGGTGATACTGTATCTCTATAACTTTGAGAATTGTCTACAAGACGCTGGGCTTAAGTTTGTAATAAATCCCTTAACTTTATTTCTGACTGGAGTTTCCCTTGTATGGCCACATTGGTCTTACTGTGAATGTAATTGGTTTGTACTGAAATGTTGTTGTTTGGTTCTACCACACCCTTCCTTATACAGGATCCAAAGGTCTGCTGACATCCTTGAGCATTGATTCTTGAAGGATGAAAATGCTCCATTAAAAACAAACCTTATGAGACAACCATATGGGACAATAAGGAGTCTGATGGGAGATAGAGTTGACACCATTTTGCCACAAATTACTTGTCTCCCAACCCCCAGACTTCTAACCTGGCACTGGTCAATCTCTATCCAAACCTTACCAAGGCCGTCAATCCATTCTTGATTTAAACATATTTTGCTAACACTCTCGCACATTCACCTTGTGCATGCGTACTTTCTAACTACAAATTAAATTAGCATCACCGTAGATAAATGTTCTTCCAACTCGTGCACTCAGGGAATCCTCTCGCGCTCAAGTGCGAGAAAACGGTGACGTTTCTCGCCGCTCTCAGTGCTCGCGAGACGCAGCGCGGCCGCTCTGTCCCGGATCGCGTCACGTTTCCAGGGCGACCGGCAGCTTTGAGTGGCGCTGGGCGAGTGGCAGCTGCACGGGGGAGAGCGGAGCAGACAGCAGGGGCGGTGGAAGAGAAGGCGCCGGAGCCGTCGTACTCGGTTCCCGGTGGATCACTCTCAGCCGGGGGAACGCCCGTCCAGGTTAGTATTTTCAGTGGCATCTTTAGACCCCGTTAGTCTGTAGTACAGGGATCACCCGCCCATCAAGTACGATTCACCTGTCGGTCGGCTGCAGGGCACGGACACAGAGTCAGACGATGCTCCAGCCAGGGTTGCGTGGAAGTACTGAGGAGCACCTAAGAGTCCCCCTGCCATCGGTACTATCCACAGCGGCCTCTGTGGCTCAGACAGGTAAATGTTCTTCTTTGACAGCCAGGGGTCCCTTGCATACTGTGTTTGCTTCAGGGATTAACAAGGGTGCTTATATAATATTGTCGGGACCCGTGTCCCAGTAATATGGCGACGTGTATCGCCATGGATAGAGGTTCTGATGTTTAATGCACATTGAATTGATGCTCTTTCATGAATTATCTTCTCTGCTAGATGGAAAGTTAATTACAATGCGCTGTTACTGCATTTATTTGTTGGCCTGGCTCGAAAGTGCCTCTGTCGGGAGACTATGTGAGCATCACTAGAGAGTGCATTTGGTCTTCCCACATGTTGGGGAACAGGAGTACGTTTTGATTGGGCACAAGTATTGTGCTTCCTCAAAAAATGTGCTTGCTCGCCACACAGCTGTGATTATTTTGTTTATTTATCCAATTTGCCTGAGCTTGAACTTTAAGGGGAACACACTTGGCATTGCAATGCTATTAAAGTATCTGAACTAGATAATGTATGTGTTTTCTCAGGCAGGAGCACATATGAGAGGAGCACTGTCGTTAACCTACATGGAAGTTAAGGTCAGGCTTACCAGTGAAAGTGTCACACCATTTTTTCACCTACACGAATATTATTCTACGGTTTCTTTCTTACACACAAATACAATATCCATTCCCATGCTATTTACTGATAATGATTGACTTTAGGATACATCATTCCTAAAAGCCAGACCTATTGACATTACTAGTTCTTGTTTTTTCATTTGGTGTGAAATTGCCCATCATGTATACCTATCCTTTATGCTAAATACTAAAATATTTTTCAAACAGAAGCCTCGCCAACGCTACAGACACTCTCCAACTATATTCAGGCAATAGTTCAGTATAGTTCTAATATGACTGTTCCCACAGTCTCCAGCGCATTCCAGGTTTGTAGGTAGAAGCTCGGTTTCTCTCTTAACGGCCTATGTATGTTCTTTTCGTTGTAATGAGTGCTGCATTTTCCTGGGTTTTGTGGCCGTTTCATTGCGTGTATGGAATGACACATGGACATCTCTTCCCCTGTGTTAAAAAGGATTATGCAATTTAGGATATATGCAATCGTTGGCCTTGAGCTACCAGGGATATTAGATAGAGAATTTTGTTCCTAGCCTCGCTGATATAACGTTCATTTATCCCTTAGGTGTTTGGATTAACCAAGACTGAATACTGCTAGTTTCATTTTTAATTCCATACTGTCCCACTACTTTATATATTTAGTTTCGTAGTTCCAGAAACCTCCCCTTTAGTAATTAGAGCACAGTGTATTTTATTTTTTTCCAGTGGTACTCCTGGAAGTGTTGTTTTCGTGGGATTAATGCTTTCCCCCGCACCCCTATTGTTCCGATTATAGATCGACTACTTTTTTATGACAATTCGGCCTTTGCCAGCCTCCCAAGCATTTCCTGACATATTTACCTTGCAAGAGATGTGCTGCTGGAATGCAGGCCTCTTGTACGACTCAATTGATAGCAAGCAAATGGAACTATATATAATTCACATATTTCGGAGGAGTGTTAATGTGAATTACTCAAAGAATTACAAGAATTATATTAATGAATAAATGTATGAGTAATCACGCTAATAATGCAATGTACAAACAAAACATTATGGCCCTCATTCTGACCTTGGCGGGCGGCAGAGGCCGCCCGCCAAAGTCCCGCCGTCAGGTTACCGTTCCGCGGTCGAAAGACCGCGGCGGTAATTCTGACTTTCCCGCTGGGCTGGCGGGCGGTCGCCTTCAGACCGCCAGCCAGCCCAGCGGGAAAGAGGCTTCCACGATGAAGCCGGCTCGGAATCGAGCCGGCGGAGTGGAAGCTGTGCGACGGGTGCAGTTGCACCCGTCGCGTATTTCACTGTCTGCACAGCAGACAGTGAAATACATGTAGGGGCCCTCTTACGGGGGCCCCTGCAATGCCCATGCCAGTGGCATGGGCACTGCAGGGGCCCCGCGACCCCCCCTACCGCCATCCGGATCTCGGCAGTCCGACCGCCGGGATCTGGATGGCGGTAGGGGGGGTCGGAATCCCCACGGCGGTGCAGCAAGCTGCGCCGCCGCGGAGGATTCAATGGGGCCGCGGTACACTGGCGGGACCCCGCCAGTGGTGCCGGTCCGACCGCGGCTTTACCGCCGCGGTCGGAATCCCCATTGGAGCACCGCCGGCCTGTCGGCGGTGCTCCCGCGGTCCTCCGCCCTGGCGGTCAAAGACCGCCAGGGTCAGAATGACCACCTATGTGTACTTCAGGAAAAACAAAGGAACCCTCCTTTCATAAATGTTGGTCTCAACATTTAGACAGCAGTTGCCAGGGAATGCTAATCCCTCACTTCCAAACAGCTCAGGAGGAGACGTGGATCTGTGGTTTCCTTCAGGTAATTGAAGAATGTCTTCATGTTAAATAGGAACAGTAAGAAGGCTATGCAGAACCCGATACATTGTTTTGCATGTACAGTATTTATTTCTATTAAGGCCAGGCCACGCATAAGAAGGCAACAGAGATTTCTGTAGCATTTATGCGGAATGTGACAGTGTTTCCTCTCTTCTACGTTGTAAGTGTCAATTAATAAATGATTACCTTTTTTAATTAATTTAATCGAAAGTCTCTTGGGTAGTTAGAAGAATTAGATGTATTTCCATTTGGTAAAATTCTTATTGTGAATAATGATATTTGTAGTTATAAATGAGCGTCTGATGCTGCTTTGAGACATCCCAAATTCCCAGAAAAGTATGTAAAAATCTCCACTAAAACAGTTTCTGTACACTTGGGAATAAAGTAAAACCTGCCGGGAAAACCTAAGAAGCAAAACTGTATTAAATCAGAGTCAATCAGGTTCAGTTTTTATAATTGCTCTAATAAGTTACAACGTATTGTATGAAGACACCATACATTAAGGTGTGTAGGAATCGTTACATATGGCACAAATATAAATAGCTGAATATGTTACAACCTTCATCAGTCAGTCCCCTTCGTAATTATAAAATCATATCAGATTGAAAGGATAATTACATTTTGAAGAGTATCATTAAACACTAGATAATTGTCACATCTGCTATTGGTCTATGTTAAGGTTAGCCCCCCCAAAGACAACTATTTATTCTGCTGAAACTCTGTTAAATCGAATTTATTGCGTAGGAACTAACTAAAGAACGCAGACCAATAAAGCACAGTGTCTGTTGTCTTCCTCAGAGACGTAACATGGCGAAGCTGCTGCCATGTTGCGAAATCCATTGGCACGCAGGCCACTCATTAAATAGCAGCACCTGTGCAAATCTAACAACCCCGGACAACCCCACTGAGAATGCATTACTACAGAAGTGGCAGACCAACTTAGGTTCCTTCATTTTTATCCTATTCCTAAGGATTGTAGAGAAAGATGCCTTAGATAGAATCTCGTGGACCCTTGTGTAGGAGGCTGGACTGGCTTGTAGTGAGTACCTAGGGGTACTTACACCTTGCACCAGGCCCAGTTATCCCTTATTAGTGTAGAGGGTGTCTAGCAGCTTAGGCTGATAGATAATGGTAGCTTAGCAGAGCAGCTTAGGCTGAACTAGGAGACGAGTGAAGCTCCTACAGTACCACTAGTGTCATATGCACAATATCATAAGAAAACACAATACACAGATATACTAAAAATAAAGGTACTTTATTTTTATGACAATATGCCAAAAGTATCTCAGTGAGTACCCTCAGTATGAGGATAGCAAATATACACAAGATATATATACACAATACCAAAAATATGCAGTATAGTATTAGAAAACAGTGCAAACAATGTATAGTTACAATAGGATGCAATGGGGACACTTAGGGATAGGGGCAACACAAACCATATACTCCAAAAGTGGAATGCGAACCACGAATGGACCCCAAACCTATGTGACCTTGTAGAGGGTCGCTGGGACTGTAAGAAAACAGTGAGGGTTAGCAAAATAGCCCACCCCAAGACCCTGAAAAGTGAGTGCAAAGTGCACTAAAGTTCCCCAAAGGACACAGAAGTCGTGATAGGGGAATTCTGCAGGAAAGACACAAACCAGCAATGCAACAATG
Organism: Pleurodeles waltl; assembly: GCF_031143425.1. Taxonomy (NCBI): domain Eukaryota; kingdom Metazoa; phylum Chordata; class Amphibia; order Caudata; family Salamandridae; genus Pleurodeles; species Pleurodeles waltl. The sequence goes on along the minus strand of NC_090447.1, from coordinate 319,632,901 downwards.
ATGGATTTCCAAACGAGGGTACCTGTGGAACAAGGGGACCAAGTTCAAAAGTCACAAGTAAGTCGGAGATGGGCAGATGCCCAGGAAATGCCAGCTGTGAGTGCAAAGAAGCTGCTACTAGGACGTAGAAGCTGAGGATTCTGCAGGAACGACAAGGGCTAGAGACTTCCCCTTTGGAGGATGGATCCCCCGCGCTGTGGAGAGTCGTGCAGAAGTGTTTTCCTGAAGAAAGCCCGCCAACAAGCCTTGCTAGCTGCAAATCGTGCGGTTAGGGTTTTTGGATGCTGCTGTGGCCCAGGAGGGACCAGGATGTCGCCAATTGCGTCTGCGGACAGAGGGGGCGTCGAGCAAGACACGGAGCCCTCTCAGAAGCAGGCAGCACCCGCAGAAGTGCCGGAACAGGCACTACGAAGAGGAGTGAAACAGTGCTCACCCGAAGTTGCACAAAGGAGTCCCACGCCGCCGGAGGACAACTTAGGAGGTCGTGCAATGCAGGTTAGAGTGCCGTGGACCCCGGCTTGGCTGTGCACAAAGGATTTCCGCCGGAAGTGCACAGAGGCCGGAGTAGCTGCAAAAGACGCGGTTCCCAGCAATGCAGTCTGGCGTGGGGAGGCAAGGACTTACCTCCACCAAACTTGGACTGAAGAGTCACTGGACTGTGGGAGTCACTTGGACAGAGTTGCTGGATTCAAGGGACCTCGCTCGTCGTGCTGAGAGGAGACCCAGGGTACCGGTGATGCAGTTCTTTGGTGCCTGCGGTAGCAGGGGGACGATTCCGTCGACCACGGGAGATTTCTTCGGAGCTTCTAGTGCAGAGAGGAGGCAGACTACCCCCACAGCATGCACCACCAGGAAAACAGTTGAGAAGGCGGCAGGATCAGCGTTACAGAGTTGCAGTAGTCGTCTTCGCTACTTTGTTGCAGTTTTGCAGGCTTCCAGCGCGTTCAGCAGTCGATTCCTTGGCAGAAGGTGAAGAGAGAGATGCAGAGGTACTCGGATGAGCTCTTGCATTCGTTATCTAAGGAAAATCCCCAAAGCAGAGATCCTAAATAGCCAGAAAAGAGGGTTTGGCTACTTAGGAGAGAAGATAGGCTAGCAACACCTGAAGGAGCCTATCAGAAGGAGTCTCTGACGTCACCTGCTGGCCCTGGCCACTCAGAGCAGTCCAGTGTGCCAGCAGCACCTCTGCTTCCAAGATGGCAGAGGTCTGGAGCACACTGGAGGAGCTCTGGGCACCTCCCAGGGGAGGTGCAGGTCAGGGGAGTGGTCACTCCCCTTTCCTTTGTCCAGTTTTGCGCCAGAGCAGGGCTGAGGGGTCCCTGAACCGGTGTAGACTGGCTTATGCAGAAGTGGGCACCATGTGTGCCCATGAAAGCATTTCCAGAGGCTGGGGGAGGCTACTCCTCCCCTGCCTTAACACCATTTTCCAAAGGGAGAGGGTGTAACACCCTCTCTCTGAGGAAGTCCTTTGTTCTGCCATCCTGGGCCAAGCCTGGCTGGACCCCAGGAGGGCAGAAACCTGTCTGAGGGGTTGGCAGCAGCAGCAGCTGCAGTGAAACCCCGGGAAAGGCAGTTTGGCAGTACCAGGGTCTGTGCTAGAGACCCGTGGGATCATGGGATTGTGCCAACAATGCCAGGATGGCATAGAGGGGGCAATTCCATGATCTTAGACATGTTACAGGGCCATATTCGGAGTTACCATTGTGAAGCTACACATAGGTAGTGACCTATATGGAGTGCACGCGTGTAATGGTGTCCCCGCACTCACAAAGTCCGGGGAATTGGCCCTGAACAATGTGGGGGCACCTTGGCTAGTGCCAGGGTGCCCACACACTAAGTAACTTAGCACCCAACCTTTACCAGGTAAAGGTTAGACATATAGGTGACTTATAAGTTACTTAAGTGCAGTGTAAAATGGCTGTGAAATAACGTGGACGTTATTTCACTCAGGCTGCAGTGGCAGGCCTGTGTAAGAATTGTCAGAGCTCCCTATGGGTGGCAAAAGAAATGCTGCAGCCCATAGGGATCTCCTGGAACCCCAATACCCTGGGTACCTCAGTACCATATACTATGGAATTATAAGGGTGTTCCAGTATGCCAATGTAAATTGGTAAATTTGGTCACTAGCCTGTTAGTGACAATTTGAAAGAAATGAGAGAGCATAACCACTGAGGTTCTGAATAGCAGAGCCTCAGTGAGACAGTTAGTCATAACACAGGTAACACATTCAGGCACACTTATGAGCACTGGGGCCCTGGCTGGCAGGGTCCCAGTGACACATACAACTAAAACAACGTATATACAGTGAAAAATGGGGGTAACATGCCAGGCAAGATGGTACTTTCCTACACAAGCCCCCCCCCCCCCAAACGAAGGACAATAAGACTAGCCATGACCTGATGAGTCTTCATTGTCTAAGTGGAAATATCTGGAGAGTCCATCTGCATTGGAGTGGGTACTCCCAGGTCTATGTTCCACTGTATAGTCCATTCCCTGTAGGGATATAGACCACCTCAACAATTTAGGATTTTCACCTTTCATTTGTTTTAGCCAAAGTAGAGGTTTGTGGTCTGTCTGAGCAATGAAGTGAGTGCCAAACAGGTATGGCCTCAACTTCTTCAGTGCCCAGACCACAGCAAAGGCCTCCCTCTCTATGGCAGACCAACGCTTTTCTCTAGGGGTCAACCTCCTGCTGATAAAAGCAACAGGTTGATCCTGGCCATCAGAATTAAGTTGTGAAAGGACTGCCCCTACCCCTAATTCAGATGCATCAGTTTGGACAATTAATTTTTTGGAGTAACAGGGGCTTTTCAGGACAGGTGCAGAGCACACGGCCTGCTTCAGCTCCTCAAAAGCTTTCTGACAGCTAGCTGTCCACAATACCTTTTTAGGCATTTTCTTTGAAGTGAGGTCATTAAGAGGGGCTGCAATAGAGCCATAGTTCTTAATGAACCTCCTGTAATACCCAGTGAGGCCTAAAAAGGCTCTCACCTGAGTCTGAGTAGTAGGGGGAACCCAATCTATAATAGTTTGGATTTTCCCCTGAAGTGGTGCAATCTGTTCCCCACCAACCAGGTGTCCCAGATAAACCACCTTTCCTTGCCCTATCTGGCACTTTGAAGCCTTGATAGTGAGGCCTGCCTTTTGCAGGGCCTCCAAAACTTTCCATAGGTGGACCAGGTGATCATCCCAACTGGAGCTAAAGACAGCTATATCGTCCAAATATGCTGCACTAAAAGCTTCCAGCCCTTGCAGGACTGTATTCACCAACCTCTGAAAAGTGGCAGGTGCATTTTTCAATCCAAAAGGCATTACTGTGAATTGGTACTGGCCTCCAATGGTTGAAAATGCTGTTTTTGCTTTTGCATCTTCTGATAATTTGATCTGCCAATCCCTGCAGTCAAGTCAAAAGTGCTTAGATACTTGGCAGATGCCAGTGCATCTATGAGCTCATCTGCCCTGGGTATAGGGTGAGCATCAGTTTTGGTTACCTGGTTGAGGCCTCTGTAGTCTACACAAAACCGCATTTCCTTCTTTCCATCCTTGGAATGAGGTTTTGGTACAAGTACCACAGGAGAGGCCCATGGACTTTCAGAATGCTCAACCACTCCCAGTTCTAACATTTTCTGCACCTCTTGCTTTATGCAGTCTCTGACATGGTCAGGCTGCCTATAGATCTTACTTTTGACAGGCAAGCTGTCTCCAGTATCTATAGTGTGCTCACACCAAGAAGTGGTACCTGGCACAGTAGAGAAGAGTTCAGAAAACTGACCCAGGAGATTTATGCAGTGGTCTTTCTGCTCAGCAGTAAGACAATCTGCCAAAACTACACCTTCCACTAGAGCATCTTGTTCTGTGGATGAGAAGAGATCAGGGAGAGGGTCACTCTCTTCTTCCTGTCCCTCATCAGTTGCCATGAGCAGGGTGAGATCAGCCCTGTCATAGTAGGGTTTCAGGCGATTGACATGGAGCACCCTAAGGGGACTCCTGGCAGTGCCTAAGTCAACTAAGTAGGTGACTTCACCCTTCTTTTCAACAATTATGTGGGGTCCACTCCATTTATCTTGGAGTGCTCTTGGGGCCACAGGCTCCAAGACCCACACTTTCTGCCCTGGTTGGTACTGAACCAAAACAGCCTTCTGGTCATGCCATTGCTTTTGGAGCTCTTGGCTGGCCTGAAGGTTTTTACTGGCCTTTTTCATGTACTCAGCCATCCTTGATCTGAGGCCAAGTACATAGTCCACTATGTCTTGCTTTGGAGCTTTTAAAGGTTGTTCCCAACCCTCCTTAACAAGTGTTAGAGGACCTCTCACAGGGTGTCCAAAGAGGAGTTCAAAGGGGCTGAAGCCCACTCCTTTCTGGGGTACCTCCCTGTAAGCAAAAAGGAGGCATGGTAAAAGGATATCCCATCTCCTGCGGAGTTTTTCAGAGAGTCCCATAATTATGCCTTTGAGAGTTTTGTTAAATCTCTCCACCAGTCCATTTGTTTGTGGATGATAGGGTGTAGTGAACTTGTATGTCACACCACACTCCTTCCACATGGCCTTTAAGTAAGCAGACATGAAATTGCTTCCCCTGTCTGATACCACCTCTTTTGGGAAGCCCACCCTGGAAAAGATTCCCAGGAGGGCCTTTGCCACTGCAGGAGCTGTAGTGGTCCTTAGAGGAATTGCTTCAGGATATCTGGTGGCATGGTCCACTACCACCAAGATAAACCTATTGCCTGAAGCAGTAGGATGGTCAAGGGGGCCAACTATGTCAACCCCTACCCTTTCAAAGGGAACCCCAACCACAGGTAGTGGAATAATGGGTGCCTTTGGGGTGCCACCTGTCTTGCCACTGGCTTGACAGGTTTCACAGGACTTACAAAATCCCTTTGTGTCCTCTGACATTCTAGGCCAATGAAACAAGGGAACAAGCCTGTCCCAAGTTTTCATTTGCACTAAATGTCCAGCTAAGGGAATGTCGTGGGCTAGAGTTAGGAGGAACTTTCTGTACTCCTGAGGAATCACCAATCTCCTGACAATTCCAGGTTTTGGATCCCTTGCTTCAGTGTACAAGAGGTTGTCCTCCCAGTAAACTCTGTGAGAGTAACTGACATCCCCATTTGCTTGTTTGACAGCTTGCTGCCTTAGACCCTCTAGTATGGGATAGGTATGCTGTGCCACACTCAGCTCCTCCCTGGCAGGCCCCCCTTCACCCAAAAGCTCAGCAGTGTCTGCTTCCAGCTCCTCTGGTGTAGGTTCTGCACAGGGTGGAAATTCGTCTTCCTCTGAAGTAGAATCCACTGTAGAGGGAGGGATAGTAGGTAGTGCTTTACTTCTACTAGCCCTAGCTTTAGGGAGCACTTGGTCCATTGTTCCAGGATCCAAGTCACCCTGTCCTTTTTGCTTTTTGGCCTGAGCCCTTGTCAAAGCAAAAATATGCCCTGGAATGCCCAGCATTGCTGCATGGGCCTCCAACTCCACATCTGACCAAGCTGATGTCTCTAAATCATTTCCAAGTAGACAGTCTACAGGTAAATCTGAGGCAACCACAACTTTCTTTGGACCAGTAACCCCCCCCCCCCCAGTTGAGATTCACAACAGCCATGGGGTGGCTAAGTGTGTTGTTATGAGCATCGGTTACTTGGTACTGGTGACCAAGTAGGTGTTGTTCAGGGTGGACCAGTTTCTCTATTACCATTGTAACACTGGCACCTGTGTCCCTGTAGGCCTGAACCTCAACACCATTTATGAGGGGTAGTTGCTTGTACTTATCCATGTTAAGGGGACAAGCAACCAAGGTGGCTAAATCAATAGCCCCCTCAGAGACTAACACAGCCTCTGTGGTCTCCCTAATCAGACCAACCCCAACTAAGTTACCAATAGTGAGCCCAGCTACTCCCTTGGATTGGCTATTAGTAGGTTTGCTCCCACCACCACTGCTATTAGTAGGGACACTAGGTGTAGCAGTAGGGGTTGTAGTGGTAGGAGGCTTGGTGCTTTTCTTTGGACAACTGGGATCTGTTGTCCAATGGCCTTTTATTTTACATAAATAGCACCATGGTTTCTTTTCTTTGTTTTGATTAGAAGAGGATTTGGGCCCACCACCCCCACCAGAGTGTTTTTGTGGGCCTGATGAAGACTCAGTTTTAGATTTGTCCCCACCCTTGTCAGAAGACTTACCATCCTTCTTCTTATTGCCATCTTTGTCACCCCCTGTATGAACTTTTCTGTTCACCCTTGTTCTGACCCATTTGTCTGCCTTCTTTCCCAATTCTTGGGGAGAGGTCAGATCAGAGTCCACCAGGTACTGGTGCAACAAATCAGACACACAGTTATTAAGTATATGCTCTCTCAGGATTAAGTTATACAGGCTTTCATAATCAGTAACTTTACTGCCATGTAACCACCCCTCCAAGGCCTTCACTGAATGGTCAACAAAGTCTACCCAGTCTTGTGAGGACTCCTTTTTGGTCTCTCTGAACTTCATCCTGTACTGTTCAGTGGTTAAGCCATAACCATCTAGGAGTGCATTCTTAAGAACTGCAAAATTATTGGCATCACTTTCTTTTACAGCAAGGAGCCTAGCCCTACCCTTTCCACTAAATGATAGCCATAGGATAGCAGCCCACTGCCTTTGAGGGACATCCTGTACAACACAGGCCCTCTCAAGTGCAGCAAACCACTTGTTAATGTCATCCCCCTCCTTATAAGGGGGAACTATCTTGTGCAGATTCCTGGAATCATGCTCTTTTGCAGAATGACTATGGGGAATACTGCTGCTGCCACCATGGGTTTCAAACCCAATTTTCTGTCTTTCTCTTTCAATTTCTAAGGACTGCCTATCTAAATCCAGCTGTTGCTTCTTGAGCTTCAGCCTGGATTCCTCCACTCTCAATATATTGAGCTCCCTTTCTAACATTCTGTCATCAGGGTGGGTGGGAGGGATATGCCTAGAAACAGAAGTATGGTGAGAATGGACAGAAGGAGACCTGGCCCTAACAGAAGGCATCCTAACAGCTTGGTTAACAGAAACATCACTTCTACTGTGATGAGAAGGAATACTCTTGCTATGATGTGAGACAACACTATCAGTATGGTGTGACTCTACATCAGTACCAACTATGCTAGGTTGTCTGATAATGGGCAGGCTAGGAAGTTTCTTTTCTGAATCTTTTCCTAAGGGTGTCCCTGTGTCAGACTGGGAACCATTAGCTACTTTTTCAACAGAAGGGGCACCTCTGGCCTTATCCTGTTCTACAAGCATGTTAACCAACAGTTCTCTGGGGGAATTCTTCCCTACACTTAAACCTCTTTCTATGCAGAGACTCCTTGCTCCTTTCCAGCTAAGGTGATCATAAGCAAGTTTGGACAGATCAACAGTTTGGCCTGTGCCAGACATTTTAGAAAGTGTTTAAGTGATAGAAAAAGTAAGAAAAAAGTTTTTCAGAACTTTTAGAAAGACAGAAAAAAAATTTTTTAAAACTTTTTCAGAACTTTTTGAAAGTTTAGAAGTACTTTTCAGCACTTTAGAAAAGAAGTGAGAAAAGAAATGCAAAACTTTTTGGTTAGGTGTACATACACTGAACTTGTTTTGTATATTTTTCTCTTATGAAAAGTACAATGACAAAAGTGGTAAGTAGTTACAAAGCACTTATCCCACCACTGCATAACCAATGTAGGAGGCTGGACTGGCTTGTAGTGAGTACCTAGGGGTACTTACACCTTGCACCAGGCCCAGTTATCCCTTATTAGTGTATAGGGTGTCTAGCAGCTTAGGCTGATAGATAATGGTAGCTTAGCAGAGCAGCTTAGGCTGAACTAGGAGACGAGTGAAGCTCCTACAGTACCACTAGTGTCATATGCACAATATCATAAGAAAACACAATACACAGATATACTAAAAATAAAGGTACTTTATTTTTATGACAATATGCCAAAAGTATCTCAGTGAGTACCCTCAGTATGAGGATAGCAAATATACACAAGATATATATATACACAATACCAAAAATATGCAGTATAGTATTAGAAAATAGTGCAAACATTGTATAGTTACAATAGGATGCAATGGGGACACATAGGGATAGGGGCAACACAAACCATATACTCCAAAAGTGGAATGCGAACCACGAATGGACCCCAAACCTATGTGACCTTGTAGAGGGTCGCTGGGACTGTAAGAAAACAGTGAGGGTTAGAAAAATAGCCCACCCCAAGACCCTGAAAAGTGAGTGCAAAGTGCACTAAAGTTCCCCAAAGGACACAGAAGTCGTGATAGGGGAATTCTGCAGGAAAGACACAAACCAGCAATGCAACAACAATGGATTTCCAAACGAGGGTACCTGTGGAACAAGGGGACCAAGTTCAAAAGTCACAAGCAAGTCGGAGATGGGCAGATGCCCAGGAAATGCCAGCTGTGGGTGCAAAGAAGCTGCTACTAGGACGTAGAAGCTGAGGATTCTGCAGGAACGACAAGGGCTAGAGACTTCCCCTTTGGAGGATGGATGCCCCGCGCCGTGGAGAGTCGTGCAGAAGTGTTTTCCTGAAGAAAGCCCGCCAACAAGCCTTGCTAGCTGCAAATCGTGCGGTTAGGGTTTTTGGATGCTGCTGTGGCCCTGGAGGGGCCAGGATGTCGCCAATTGCGTCTGGGGACAGAGGAGGCGTCGAGCAAGACACGGAGCCCTCTCAGAAGCAGGCAGCACCCGCAGAAGTGCCAGAAGAGGCACTACGAAGAGGAGTGAAACAGTGCTCACCCGAATTTGCACAAAGGAGTCCCACGCCGCCGGAGGACAACTTAGGAGGTCGTGCAATGCAGGTTAGAGTGCAGTGGACCCCGGCTTGGCTGTGCACATAGGATTTCCGCCGGAAGTGCACAGAGGCCGGAGTAGCTGCAAAAGACGCGGTTCCCAGCAATGCAGTCTGGCGTGGGGAGGCAAGGACTTACCTCCACCAAACTTGGACTGAAGAGTCACTGGACTGTGGGAGTCACTTGGACAGAGTTGCTGGATTCAAGGGACCTCGCTCGTCGTGCTGAGAGGAGACCCAGGGTACCGGTGATGCAGTTCTTTGGTGCCTGCGGTAGCAGGGGGACGATTCCGTCGACCACGGGAGATTTCTTCGGAGCTTCTAGTGCAGAGAGGAGGCAGACTACCCCCACAGCATGCACCACCAGGAAAACAGTTGAGAAGGCGGCAGGATCAGCGTTACAGAGTTGCAGTAGTCGTCTTCGCTACTTTGTTGCAGTTTTGCAGGCTTCCAGCGCGTTCAGCAGTCGATTCCTTGGCAGAAGGTGAAGAGAGAGATGCAGAGGTACTCGGATGAGCTCTTGCATTCGTTATCTAAGGAAATCCCCAAAGCAGAGATCCTAAATAGCCAGAAAAGAGGGTTTGGCTACTTAGGAGAGAAGATAGGCTAGCAACACCTGAAGGAGCCTATAAGAAGGAGTCTCTGACGTCACCTGCTGGCCCTGGCCACTCAGAGCAGTCCAGTGTGCCAGCAGCACCTCTGCTTCCAAGATGGCAGAGGTCTGGAGCACACTGGAAGAGCTCTGGGCACCTCCCAGGGGAGGTGCAGGTCAGGGGAGTGGTCACTCCCCTTTCCTTTGTCCAGTTTTGCGCCAGAGCAGGGCTGAGGGGTCCCTGAACCGGTGTAGACTGGCTTATGCAGAAGTGGGCACCATGTGTGCCCATGAAAGCATTTCCAGAGGCTGGGGGAGGCTACTCCTCCCGTGCCTTAACACCATTTTCCAAAGGGAGAGGGTGTAACACCCTCTCTCTGAGGAAGTCCTTTGTTCTGCCATCCTGGGCCAAGCCTGGCTGGACCCCAGGAGGGCAGAAACCTGTCTGAGGGGTTGGCAGCAGCTGCAGTGAAACCCCGGGAAAGGCAGTTTGGCAGTACCAGGGTCTGTGCTAGAGACCCGTGGGATCATGGGATTGTGCCAACAATGCCAGGATGGCATAGAGGGGTCAATTCCATGATCTTAGACATGTTACATGGCCATATTCGGAGTTACCATTGTGAAGCTACACATAGGTAGTGACCTATATGTAGTGCACGCGTGTAATGGTGTCCCCGCACTCACAAAGTCCGGGGAATTGGCCCTGAACAATGTGGGGGCACCTTGGCTAGTGCCAGGGTGCCCACACACTAAGTAACTTAGCACCCAACCTTTACCAGGTAAAGGTTAGACATATAGGTGACTTATAAGTTACTTAAGTGCAGTGTAAAATGGCTGTGAAATAACGTGGACGTTATTTCACTCAGGCTGCAGTGGCAGGCCTGTGTAAGAATTGTCAGAGCTCCCTATGGGTGGCAAAAGAAATGCTGCAGCCCATAGGAATCTCCTGGAACCCCAATACCCTGGGTACCTCAGTACCATATACTAGGGAATTATAAGGGTGTTCCAGTATGCCAATGTAAATTGGTAAATTTGGTCACTAGCCTGTTAGTGACAATTTGAAAGAAATGAGAGAGCATAACCACTGAGGTTCTGAATAGCAGAGCCTCAGTGAGACAGTTAGTCATAACACAGGTAACACATTCAGGCACACTTATGAGCACTGGGGCCCTGGCTGGCAGGGTCCCAGTGACACATGTGAAAAATGGGGGTAACATGCCAGGCAAGATGGTACTTTCCTACACAACCCCCCCCCCCCCAAACGAAGGACAATAAGACTAGCCATGACCTGATGAGTCTTCATTGTCTAAGTGGAAATATCTGGAGAGTCCATCTGCATTGGAGTGGGTACTCCCAGGTCTATGTTCCACTGTATAGTCCATTCCCTGTAGGGATATAGACCAGCTCAACAATTTAGGATTTTCACCTTTCATTTGTTTTAGCCAAAGTAGAGGTTTGTGGTCTGTCTGAGCAATGAAGTGAGTGCCAAACAGGTATGGCCTCAACTTCTTCAGTGCCCAGACCACAGCAAAGGCCTCCCTCTCTATGGCAGACCAACGCTTTTCTCTAGTGGTCAACCTCCTGCTGATAAAAGCAACAGGTTGATCCTGGCCCTCAGAATTAAGTTGTGAAAGGACTGCCCCTACCCCTAATTCAGATGCATCAGTTTGGACAATGAATTTTTTGGAGTAACAGGGGCTTTTCAGGACAGGTGCAGAGCACACGGCCTGCTTCAGCTCCTCAAAAGCTTTCTGACAGCTAGCTGTCCACAATACCTTTTTAGGCATTTTCTTTGAAGTGAGGTCATTAAGAGGGGCTGCAATGGAGCCATAGTTCTTAATAAACCTCCTGTAATACCCAGTGAGGCCTAAAAAGGCTCTCACCTGAGTCTGAGTAGTAGGGGGAAACCAATCTATAATAGTTTGGATTTTCCCCTGAAGTGGTGCAATCTGTTCCCCACCAACCAGGTGTCCCAGATAAACCACCTTTCCTTGCCCTATCTGGCACTTTGAAGCCTTGATAGTGAGGCCTGCCTTTTGCAGGGCCTCCAAAACTTTCCATAGGTGGACCAGGTGATCATCCCAACTGGAGCTAAAGACAGCTATATTGTCCAAATATGCTGCACTAAAAGCTTCCAGCCCTTGCAGGACTGTATTCACCAACCTCTGAAAAGTGGCAGGTGAATTTTTCAATCCAAAAGGCATTACTGTGAATTGGTAATGGCCTCCAATGGTTGAAAATGCTGTTTTTGCTTTTGCATCTTCTGATAATTTGATCTGCCAATCCCTGCAGTCAAGTCAAAAGTGCTTAGATACTTGGCAGATGCCAGTGCATCTATGAGCTCATCTGCCCTGGGTATAGGGTGAGCATCAGTTTTGGTTACCTGGTTGAGGCCTCTGTAGTCTACACAAAACCGCATTTCCTTCTTTCCATCCTTGGAATGAGGTTTTGGTACAAGTACCACAGGAGAGGCCCATGGACTTTCAGAGTGCTCAACCACTCCCAGTTCTAACATTTTCTGCACCTCTTGCTTTATGCAGTCTCTGACATGGTCAGGCTGCCTATAGATCTTACTTTTGACAGGCAAGCTGTCTCCAGTATCTATAGTGTGCTCACACCAAGAAGTGGTACCTGGCACAGTAGAGAAGAGTTCAGAAAACTGACCCAGGAGATTTATGCAGTGGTCTTTCTGCTCAGCAGTAAGACAATCTGCCAAAACTACACCTTCCACTAGAGCATCTTGTTCTGTGGAAGAGAAGAGATCAGGGAGAGGGTCACTCTCTTCTTCCTGTCCCTCATCAGTTGCCATGAGCAGGGTGAGATCAGCCCTGTCATAGTAGGGTTTCAGGCGATTGACATGGAGCACCCTAAGGGGACTCCTGGCAGTGCCTAAGTCAACTAAGTAGGTGACTTCACCCTTCTTTTCAACAATTATGTGGGGTCCACTCCATTTATCTTGGAGTGCTCTTGGGGCCACAGGCTCCAAGACCCACACTTTCTGCCCTGGTTGGTACTGAACCAAAACAGCCTTCTGGTCATGCCATTGCTTTTGGAGCTCTTGGCTGGCCTGAAGGTTTTTACTGGCCTTTTTCATGTACTCAGCTATCCTTGATCTGAGGCCAAGTACATAGTCCACTATGTCTTGCTTTGGAGCTTTTAAAGGTTGTTCCCAACCCTCCTTAACAAGTGTTAGAGGACCTCTCACAGGGTGTCCAAAGAGGAGTTCAAAGGGGCTGAAGCCCACTCCTTTCTGGGGTACCTCCCTGTAAGCAAAAAGGAGGCATGGTAAAAGGATATCCCATCTCCTGCGGAGTTTTTCAGGGAGTCCCATAATTATGCCTTTGAGAGTTTTGTTAAATCTCTCCACCAGTCCATTTGTTTGTGTATGATAGGGTGTAGTGAACTTGTATGTCACACCACACTCCTTCCACATGGCCTTTAAGTAAGCAGACATGAAATTGCTTCCCCTGTCTGATACCACCTCTTTTGGGAAGCCCACCCTGGAAAAGATTCCCAGGAGGGCCTTTGCCACTGCAGGAGCTGTAGTGGTCCTTAGAGGAATTGCTTCAGGATATCTGGTGGCATGGTCCACTACCACCAAGATAAACCTATTGCCTGAAGCAGAAGGAGGGTCAAGGGGGCCAACTATGTCAACCCCTACCCTTTCAAAGGGAACCCCAACCACAGGCAGTGGAATAATGGGTGCCTTTGGGGTGCCACACTGTCTTGCCACTGGCTTGACAGGTTTCACAGGACTTACAAAATCCCTTTGTGTCCTCTGACATTCTAGGCCAATGAAACAAGGGAACAAGCCTGTCCCAAGTTTTCATTTGCACTAAATGTCCAGCTAAGGGAATGTCGTGGGCTAGAGTTAGGAGGAACTTTCTGTACTCCTGAGGAATCACCAATCTCCTGACAATTCCAGGTTTTGGATCCCTTGCTTCAGTGTACAAGAGGTTGTCCTCCCAGTAAACTCTGTGAGAGTCACTGACATCCCCATTTGCTTGTTTGACAGCTTGCTGCCTTAGACCCTCTAGTATGGGATAGGTATGCTGTGCCACACTCAGCTCCTCCCTGGCAGGCCCCCCTTCACCCAAAAGCTCAGCAGTGTCTGCTTCCAGCTCCTCTGGTGTAGGTTCTGCACAGGGTGGAAATTCTTCTTCCTCTGAAGTAGAATCCACTGTAGAGGGAGGGATAGTAGGTAGTGCTTTACTTCTACTAGCCCTAGCTTTAGGGAGCACTTGGTCCATTGTTCCAGGATCCAAGTCACCCTGTCCTTTTTGCTTTTTGGCCTGAGCCCTTGTCAAAGCAAAAATATGCCCTGGAATGCCCAGCATTGCTGCATGGGCCTCCAACTCCACATCTGACCAAGCTGATGTCTCTAAATCATTTCCAAGTAGACAGTCTACAGGTAAATCTGAGGCAACCACAACTTTCTTTGGACCAGTAACCCCCCCCCCCCCCACCCAGTTGAGATTCACAACAGCCATGGGGTGGCTAAGTGTGTTGTTATGAGCATCGGTTACTTGGTACTGGTGACCAAGTAGGTGTTGTTCAGGGTGGACCAGTTTCTCTATTACCATTGTAACACTGGTACCTGTGTCCCTGTAGGCCTGAACCTCAACACCATTTATGAGGGGTAGTTGCTTGTACTTATCCATGTTAAGGGGACAAGCAACCAAGGTGGCTAAATCAATAGCCCCCTCAGAGACTAACACAGCCTCTGTGGTCTCCCTAATCAGACCAACCCCAACTAAGTTACCAATAGTGAGCCCAGCTACTCCCTTGGATTGGCTATTAGTAGGTTTGCTCCCACCACCACTGCTATTAGTAGGGACACTAGGTGTAGCAGTAGGGGTTGTAGTGGTAGGAGGCTTGGTGCTTTTCTTTGGACAACTGGGATCGGTTGTCCAATGGCCTTTTATTTTACATAAATAGCACCATGGTTTCTTTTCTTTGTTTTGATTAGAAGAGGATTTGGGCCCACCACCCCCACCAGAGTGTTTTTGTGGGCCTGATGAAGACTCAGTTTTAGATTTGTCCCCACCCTTGTCAGAAGACTTACCATCCTTCTTCTTATTGCCATCTTTGTCACCCCCTGTATGAACTTTTCTTTTCACCCTTGTTCTGACCCATTTGTCTGCCTTCTTTCCCAATTCTTGGGGAGAGGTCAGATCAGAGTCCACCAGGTACTGGTGCAACAAATCAGACACACAGTTATTAAGTATATGCTCTCTCAGGATTAAGTTATACAGGCTTTCATAATCAGTAGCTTTACTGCCATGTAACCACCCCTCCAAGGCCTTCACTGAATGGTCAACAAAGTCTACCCAGTCTTGTGAGGACTCCTTTTTGGTCTCTCTGAACTTCATCCTGTACTGTTCAGTGGTTAAGCCATAACCATCTAGGAGTGCATTCTTAAGAACTGCAAAATTATTGGCATCACTTTCTTTTACAGTAAGGAGCCTAGCCCTACCCTTTCCACTAAATGATAGCCATAGGATAGCAGCCCACTGCATTTGAGGGACATCCTGTACAACACAGGCCCTCTCAAGTGCAGCAAACCACTTGTTAATGTCATCCCCCTCCTTATAAGGGGGAACTATCTTGTGCAGATTCCTGGAATCATGCTCTTTTGCAGGATGACTATGGGGAATACTGCTGCTGCCACCATGGGTTTCAAACCCAATTTTCTGTCTTTCTCTTTCAATTTCTAAGGACTGCCTATCTAAATCCAGCTGTTGCTTCTTGAGCTTCAGCCTGGATTCCTCCACTCTCAATATATTGAGCTCCCTTTCTAACACTCTGTCATCAGGGTGGGTGGGAGGGATATGCCTAGAAACAGAAGTATGGTGAGAATGGACAGAAGGAGACCTGGCCCTAACAGAAGGCATCCTAACAGCTTGGTTAACAGAAACATCACTTCTACTGTGATGAGAAGGAATACTCTTGCTATGATGTGAGACAACACTATCAGTATGGTGTGACTCTACATCAGTACCAACTATGCTAGGTTGTCTGATAATGGGCAGGCTAGGAAGTTTCTTTTCTGAATCTTTTCCTAAGGGTGTCCCTGGGTCAGACTGGGAACCATTAGCTACTTTTTCAACAGAAGGGGCACCTCTGGCCTTATCCTGTTCTACAAGCATGTTAACCAACAGTTCTCTGGGGGAATTCTTCCCTACACTTAAACCTCTTTCTATGCAGAGACTCCTTGCTCCTTTCCAGCTAAGGTGATCATAAGCAAGTTTGGACAGATCAACAGTTTGGCCTGTGCCAGACATTTTAGAAAGTGTTTAAGTGATAGAAAAAGTAAGAAAAACGTTTTTCAGAACTTTTAGAAAGACAGAAAAAAAAACTTTTAAAACTTTTTAAGAACTTTTTGAAAGTTTAGAAGTACTTTTCAGCACTTTAGAAAAGAAGTGAGAAAAGAAATGCAAAACTTTTTGGTTAGGTGTACATACACTGAACTTGTTTTGTATATTTTTCTCTTATGAAAAGTACAATGACAAAAGTGGTAAGTAGTTACAAAGCACTTATCCCACCACTGCATAACCAATGTAGGAGGCTGGACTGGCTTGTAGTGAGTACCTAGGGGTACTTACACCTTGCACCAGGCCCAGTTATCCCTTATTAGTGTATAGGGTGTCTAGCAGCTTAGGCTGATAGATAATGGTAGCTTAGAAGAGCAGCTTAGGCTGAACTAGGAGACGAGTGAAGCTCCTACAGTACCACTAGTGTCATATGCACAATATCATAAGAAAACACAATACACAGATATACTAAAAATAAAGGTACTTTATTTTTATGACAATATGCCAAAAGTATCTCAGTGAGTACCCTCAGTATGAGGATAGCAAATATACACAAGATATATATACACAATACCAAAAATATGCAGTATAGTATTAGAAAACAGTGCAAACATTGTATAGTTACAATAGGATGCAATGGGGACACATAGGGATAGGGGCAACACAAACCATATACTCCAAAAGTGGAATGCGAACCACGAATGGACCCCAAACCTATGTGACCTTGTAGAGGGTCGCTGGGACTGTAAGAAAACAGTGAGGGTTAGAAAAATAGCCCACCCCAAGACCCTGAAAAGTGAGTGCAAAGTGCACTAAAGTTCCCCAAAGGACACAGAAGTCGTGATAGGGGAATTCTGCAGGAAAGACACAAACCAGCAATGCAACAACAATGGATTTCCAAACGAGGGTACCTGTGGAACAAGGGGACCAAGTCCAAAAGTCACAAGCAAGTCGGAGATGGGCAGATGCCCAGGAAATGCCAGCTGTGGGTGCAAAGAAGCTGCTACTAGGACGTAGAAGCTGAGGATTCTGCAGGAACGACAAGGGCTAGAGACTTCCCCTTTGGAGGATGGATCCCCCGCGCCGTGGAGAGTCGTGCAGAAGTGTTTTCCTGAAGAAAGCCCGCCAACAAGCCTTGCTAGCTGCAAATCATGCGGTTAGGGTTTTTGGATGCTGCTGTGGCCCAGGAGGGACCAGGATGTCGCCAATTGCGTCTGCGGACAGAGGGGGCGTCGAGCAAGACACGGAGCCCTCTCAGAAGCAGGCAGCACCCGCAGAAGTGCCGGAACAGGCACTACGAAGAGGAGTGAAACGGTGCTCACCCGAAGTTGCACAAAGGAGTCCCACGCCACCGGAGGACAACTTAGGAGGTCGTGCAATGCAGGCTAGAGTGCCGTGGACCCCGGCTTGGCTGTGCACAAAGGACTTCCGCCGGAAGTGCACAGAGGCCGGAGTAGCTGCAAAAGACGCGGTTCCCAGCAATGCAGTCTGGCGTGGGGAGGCAAGGACTTATCTCCACCAAACTTGGACTGAAGAGTCACTGGACTGTGGGAGTCACTTGGACAGAGTTGCTGGATTCAAGGGACCTCGCTCGTCGTGCTGAGAGGAGACCCAGGGTACCGGTGATGCAGTTCTTTGGTGCCTGCGGTAGCAGGGGGACGATTCCGTCGACCCACGGGAGATTTCTTCGGAGCTTCTCGTGCAGAGAGGAGGCAGACTACCCCCACAGCATGCACCACCAGGAAAACAGTCGAGAAGGCGGCAGGATCAGCGTTACAGAGTTGCAGTAGTCGTCTTCGCTACTTTGTTGCAGTTTTGCAGGCTTCCAGCGCGTTCAGCAGTCGATTCCTTGGCAGAAGGTGAAGAGAGAGATGCAGAGAAACTCGGATGAGCTCTTGCATTCGTTATCTAAGGAAATCCCCAAAGCAGAGACCCTAAATAGCCAGAACAGAGGGTTTGGCTACTTAGGAGAGAAGATAGGCTAGCAACACCTGAAGGAACCTATCAGAAGGAGTCTCTGACGTCACCTGCTGGCCCTGGCCACTCAGAGCAGTCCAGTGTGCCAGCAGCACCTCTGCTTCCAAGATGGCAGAGGTCTGGAGCACACTGGAGGAGCTCTGGGCACCTCCCAGGGGAGGTGTAGGTCAGGGGAGTGGTCACTCCCCTTTCCTTTGTCTAGTTTCGCGCCAGAGCAGGGCTGAGGGGTCCCTGAACCGGTGTAGACTGGCTTATGCAGAAATGGGCACCATGTGTGCCCATGAAAGCATTTCCAGAGGCTGGGGGAGGCTACTCCTCCCCTGCCCTAACACCATTTTCCAAAGGGAGAGGGTGTAACACCCTCTCTCTGAGGAAGTCCTTTGTTCTGCCATCCTGGGCCAAGCCTGGCTGGACCCCAGGAGGGCAGAAACCTGTCTGAGGGGTTGGCAGCAGCAGCAGCTGCAGTGAAACCCCGGGAAAGGCAGTTTGGCAGTACAAGGGTCTGTGCTAGAGACCCGTGGGATCATGGGATTGTGCCAACAATGCCAGGATGGCATAGAGGGGGCAATTCCATGATCTTAGACATGTTACGTGGCCATATTCGGAGTTTCCATTGTGAAGCTACACATAGGTAGTGACCTATATGTAGTGCACGTGTGTAATGGTGTCCCCGCACTCACAAAGTCCGGGGAATTGGCCCTGAACAATGTGGGGGCACCTTGGCAAGTGCCAGGGTGCCCACACACTAAGTAACTTAGCACCCAACCTTTACCAGGTAAAGGTTAGACATATAGGTGACTTATAAGTTACTTAAGTGCAGTGTAAAATGGCTGTGAAATAACGTGGACGTTATTTCACTCAGGCTGCAGTGGCAGGCCTGTGTAAGAATTGTCAGAGCTCCCTATGGGTGGCAAAAGAAATGCTGCAGCCCATAGGGATCTCCTGGAACCCCAATACCCTGGGTACCTCAGTACCATATACTAGGGAATTATAAGGGTGTTCCAGTATGCCAATGTAAATTGGTAAAATTGGTCACTAGCCTGTTAGTGACAATTTGAAAGAAATGAGAGAGCATAACCAATGAGGTTCTGAATAGCAGAGCCTCAGTGAGACAGTTAGTCATAACACAGGTAACACATTCAGGCACACTTATGAGCACTGGGGCCCTGGCTGGCAGGGTCCCAGTGACACATACAACTAAAACAACATATACACAGTGAAAAAAGGGGGGAACATGCCAGGCAAGATGGTACTTTCCTACACCTTGTCTTACACCAGGGGTGAAGATTGTGAAGCTGCTAGTCTGTTGTAGCAGTTATAAACAGTGCCCGAACTTCACAGGAACCGATAGTAATTGCAGACCCCAGTACAGTGTCAATAGAATTTCCATTCCTTAACTTGTTCTAGTCTACAGCCATTAGTAACCCAACATTACCTACATTTTTTGCCAATTTTGTTTTGTTTTGTGTTATTCGTATTATTGAATAGTTATTCATCAGTTTATCAATGAGGTGCAACCAACAGGTGTCTGGTTTAGGACAGCAAAGTTGTCTACATACATCATTACGGGGAGAGAGGGCAAGGATAACCTACAAATTGTGTAGAAAAGCTAAGTCTTTTAAAGTCAAGAGTAAGTAAGCCAAGTGCAGTTTGAAGAGAGTAGTCGTAAACATGCAGCCTTTTTTTCAACAATTGCTCCCATTATAAGCTGCACCATCCTTCCCAAGTAAGGCTTTTACCCAATTTTTCATGAAATACCTGAATTAGGTTCAAGGGAACTGCAACTACTTATAAGGCATCAACTTTTACCCACAGGTATTGTCTGGTGAAGAGGTCAAAGGCTGTTGAGTAATTTACGATGCAGCAGTACACCTTCTTCCCTAAGTTGGTTGCCTTCTTAGCCAGAGATATCCTTGGTGCATGTTTACGTCACTGAAAGCACAAATATATTTGAGGCTCATAATACACGTGCCCACCTGCAGCTCACCTCAGCTGCAATTGCAATAGGTTAGTACCTCAGTCAGTGCCGGAAGTTTTGCAGCGCTGTGATAACAAGCGCTACTCTGGACCAGTCTCCTTGACCATGGTCATTCCTCATTACCTTTCTGATGCCTTTGTAGGCGTTGACTCGCCTGGAAATTCAGTCATATGTCTGTGGTGAATTTTGAAATGATCCAAAGCTTTCATGAATATAATTAAAAATAGAATCTGCCAGACTTTTTCAAAACATTCCCAATTCCCTTACGAATAAGAAAACTGTATTTTCTGCTGAAAACTGTGTGCTGCAGATTTGGACCATCCCTTCTCCTATACATAAGTAATTAGGAATAATGGATTAGAAGAGGTTCAAACTGGAGTTTAGGATGTTGTAAGTCATCTTAATGTTAGCAGAAAAGGAAACTGATGTAGAGGAGGTCCATTATTTGCCTAAGATCAGTGAACTGTTTAGATCTATCGTGAGAACACAACTGTCTGCTAGACCTATTGTTAGCAATGTTTTAAAATGTACATAGGCTATTGTTTGGTTGAGGCCAGAGGAGTATTGTACTTTACTTCACGCTATTAGCGGTGCAGTTCTACCATGGAGGAAGGCTTTCCTTTGGATTGGATGAGGCACTCTATCCCATCAGAAGACAAATGAAAAGTACGCTCAAACACCACACTGTTTGTCAAATTAAATGCGTTACCTCCTATGTATATTTTATACAGAAACATTTGGTTTTCCCACTTTTTTCCAGCATTGGCAAGGTCAGAAAGGCTTGCTTTAAAATAATGAACAGCACTTGAGCATGCAATAGTTGTATACAGCCTTTGTTTATAAGCGTTTTCACGTTGAAGCCAGACCTGTTGATTTTGATATGGTTTACTTATCGAGTAGTTATACTGGTTATACTGGCATTAGATCTCGACCTGAATACTAGATGCTAGGCCATATTTCTTTTACAGAAGAACAATTTATGGCTAAGTGGGCATATGGCAGATTTTATAAAGAAACTTCTAAGATGTCAGCAGAAAGTTGTTAATGTATCTTAAAAGAATCTGGAGAAATGTAGTTGCTCACCGCTTAATTGTCAGTCAGTGCACAGCTCAGCATGACCAACAAAATGGTGCAAATAAGGAAAGAGTATTCTTCAAATCGTCCCACAAGGAAATTATTAAACTAATCTCAGCCACAGGTAATTTACTAGTGACTACACTCTGGTCCATCACTGTTTTGCCCACTGTGCCTCAAAAGAGAGGCCATCAGAAAGAAATCAGCCATTAGACTGAAGTGACACCTCACTGCTAAGGCCCAGGTGAACTAACCCCAGTCTGTAGGGGACCTGGCCTAGAAGTTCAGGTTATATTGTTCCTATTGAAGTATGACCAAGACTGTGCTCGTCCCAGAATGGAGTGGCATTGTGGGCATGCAAGCAATAGGCTGAAGTAATTACCAGTGAGTGATATTAATTCAAGCCCTCTGCCCTCACTTTTTTGCTCTTCATTTGAGTAGCCTCTAGTGCAACATGTATACCTCAATGTGGGGCCTGTTCCTAATGTACCACTGGACTGAAGTTGCAGCTTACTGGTAAGGACCAAGTGACCTGAAACCAGTCTGGATTGCTTGAGGTTCTGGCGGGCGTGAACTGTTCTTATTAGAACTTGATCAAGGATAATTTGCATTTAGCTGGTCTCCGTCTGGGGTGGCATGGAGTGCAGGGAAACTGTGAACTAGAATGTAGCCAGTTACCAAAGGTTGAAATTAATTCAGACATTCTATTCAACACTTTATTGATCTCTGTGTAATTGGACTTAAGCTGCATCTCATAGGAAAGGCCCAAGTGGGCAAAAACCAGCCTGATGTTGCATGCATTACTGTGTGGAGGGGACCTGGCTTAAACGTTTGGGATGGAGTGTGATCAAGACTGGTTTTCATTTGGTTGATCTCGGTCAGGAGTGGCCTGGTTAGCACTAAACAATGAGCTGGACTATGGCCACAAGTAATTACCAATGGGTGAGATAAATTCAAGTTTTCCAAACTTCATTTTTTGTTGTTTAAGCCACTATTTATTTGGATATTATTCAGTGCTTCAGGAAAACTTGAACAGGTCGCCCACATGTAGTACCCCCACAACTCAACTCATTTGTTGGTGATTCTAGATGCTGCCACGTCTCTGGATTAGAGTAGCATCACAGTGGTAGGCTTGGATCATATGCCAGCTTAATTTTTATTTGAGTGAAACAGTGTTTCTAAAAATATTTGCCAATGTCTATCAATGTGTTGGCATTGAGTGGTTTAACTCTGCTGTCTATCAGAGCCTGTTGTAAGTATTTCGTTTCTTTTAAGTCAGGCCACCTTGCCACTTACTGCAGGTGTGCTGATAAATAACACACACCCAGAGTGTAAGCATATCAGAAGCAGTTGAGTGACAAAGGATATAGTGCTGAAAACTTGATGACGGGAAGCGTGGACAGCTCTTATTGAATGCTTTGTGGCAAATGCAAGGTGCCTTAAGTAAAATACGATGCAGGGAGACAGTGCAGGGATCTTAGAATACTGGATATGTGTTCCCTGCTTGGGAGTCAGAAAATCTGATCCGCAACTGTTTTGTAGTGCTTGTAATTGATCAGTGCTCTCTTGAGAAAGGCCAAGGTGACTGCAGTGAAATAGATCAGCCTGTAGAAATGAGAGTCTGAAAAATAGATTACTGACAAGATGTTGACACTAAAGGAAGTACTTGAAGGAGATCTCAAGGCTATATAGCCTTTGGAAGCCAGTTTGCTCAATTTGGAATTAGGGGTAAGTGTTGGTATTGAGCAAAATGTTTCTCAGTGGCTCTGGTACACTGGGACTGAAGTCTGCCATCTTTAGGAGTGCAACTATAAGACGAACTAAACATGAGGCCTTCTGTTTTGTCATTGCTTATTTTTAAGTGACTTGTATGCATCCAGAAAGCAAAGTCTTTCAGACAGTTCTGAAATATGACTTGGGGTGTATCTACATGGAAAAGCAGTATCAGTTCGATATCGCCCATGGAACAATAAAAAGTAAATCCTTGAAGTCTGCTAAGTTGAGCCAGTGAGCTTATGGAGACATTAAGCAATTTAGGGCAAAGAAACGTAGATTTGTATATCACCCAATAGCTCTTTTCACCATTTCTCCACCCTTATCTTAATTATTTAACGTAGCGTCGATCAAATTAGTTCAAACTCTGCTGTCTACAAGGGCCCTATGCCCAATAATGATAAAATAAAAATTAAGCAAAATGCTCTTTTTTAACTTACTTACCCGAGTTGATGATATATACTATTTTTGTTAGATATATAATGTTATTTGGTACACGACTCAACGCTTTTTTAAGGTTATCCTCTGTTGGGATGTTTGGCGCATATCTATGTATGTTCATTCTACAGTTACACCGGGTTTTGCTTGGAATTATAATTTGTTAGACTTTTCCATTGTATTTTACACAACTATTTTATACATTGTTCTTTGATGGATTATTTGGAGTCTTATTTTGTGGCTGTTTTAATCTGTGTTGTCGTGTGATTTGTAGTTTGATGTGGTCCACGACAATATTACATATTTATTATGAATTATTCTCTTTTAGAAATATCGCCAACAGAAGGTGCATCAGGGTTGCATCCATATATAATTTCCTGACATTCTAAAACTCAATTATCCTCCAGTTTTTTGTTATATTGGTTGTAACTATAACCTTTTTGTAGTAAATACTTTTTTCACCGAGTTTCTTATTTTTTCTAAAACAGATAGGATCAAAATTTAGATTGCACCTTATTGTGTTTCTTTCTTCCCTTTTACAAATAGCTTTTTGAAACATACTACTGCATATGGTTTCGTTCTGAAAAATAAAAACAATATACAGAGGTTATTTTAATTAAGCATGGCTTGTACCTGAAATATGCAGCCATTTCCTGAAACAATATTCATTGACGCTCCAATGAATACTGGCTTTTATTTTATCTAGCTATACAGGGAGTGCAGAATTATTAGGCAAGTTGTATTTTTGAGGATTAATTTTATTATTGAACAACAACCATGTTCTCTATGAACCCAAAAAACTCATTAATATCAAAGCTGAATATTTTTGGAAGTAGTTTTTAGTTTGTTTTTAGTTTTAGCTATGTTAGGGGGATATCTGTGTGTGCAGGTGACTATTACTGTGCATAATTATTAGGCAACTCAACAAACCTCAACAAATCGATGATCACGCTTCAGAAGCTTTGCAATTTTAAGAGTGCTGCATCCCTCTGCAAGATATCTCACTATTTTTGACTTTTCTGAGCCTGTCAAGTCCTTCTTTTGACCCATTTTGCCAAAGGAAAGGAAGTTGCCTAATAATTATGCACACCTGATATAGGGTGTTGATGTCATTAGACCACACCCCTTCTCATTACAGAGATGCACATCACCTAATATGCTTAATTGGTAGTAGGCTTTCGAGCCTATACAGCTTGGAGTAAGACAACATGCATAAAGAGGATGATGTGGTCAAAATACTCATTTGCCTAATAATTCTGCACTCCCTGTATCTCATAAAATGATGGTGTTGAGTGTGACATTGTTGATAATAGTGTTAACGTCATCGTTTTCACCAGTGGAATGGTTTATCTGTTGGGCAGAAATGGGATGCACAGCCACAGTAGCCTTTCTTGAAATTCTGCA
The DNA here is from genome assembly GCF_031143425.1 of Pleurodeles waltl. Lineage (NCBI taxonomy): Eukaryota > Metazoa > Chordata > Amphibia > Caudata > Salamandridae > Pleurodeles > Pleurodeles waltl. The sequence goes on along the minus strand of NC_090447.1, from coordinate 319,608,559 downwards.
CAGATGTCGAAGGAGCATTGCACCTGTTTTTCAACAAATTGCTTTGCCAGCCGCATATCTGGTGTCGCAGAGAGCACAGCTTGCAAACATGGAACAGAGCCGTTTCCTGAAAACACCTTCGCAGGGCTCTCCTGCATGCATTTGTGCATACCATCATGATAAAGTCCCTGATTTGAAAGTGATAGCAGTTGCTGAGTTCAGTTTGAATGATAATATTTTCAGGATGTCACTACTATCTGTTTTATTAAATATATTTATTTATATAGGCCGAGAACACCGCAGATCTAACCTTATAGGATCAAATACCAGGTCAGCCCAAGGATGGCTGTCAATGCAGGCGGTCTTCTGGAGTGTCAGATCCATCTGATGTTGTGAATACCTTCATCCATTCCATGTACCCTTTGTTCATTCACTCATTCTCATTTGAAACGTGTTGACCACATTCCACTGCACATAGGCATTATGGGCCTCATTCCAACCCTGGCGGGTGGAGTATGACATTCTGACCGCAGCTGTAAAGCCGCGGTCTCCCAGCCGGGTCCGGCGGTTTCCCGCCGGATTTCCCCCGGCTGGGGGAATCCTCCATGGTGGCGCTGCTTGCAGCGCCGCCATGGGGATTCCGACCCCCTTCCCGCCAGCCTGTTTCTGGCGGTTTCCACCGCCAGAAACAGGATGGCGGGAACGGGTGATGTGGGGCCCCTGGGGGCCCCTGCACTGCCCATGCCACTGGCATGGGCAGTGCAGGGGCCCCCTAACAGGGCCCCAGCAGGATTTTCACTGTCTACTTTGCAGACAGTGAAAATCGCGACGGGTGCCACTGCACCCGTCGCACCCCTGCAACTCCGCCGGCTCCATTCGGAGCCGGCTTCCTTGTTGCAGGGTCGCCCGCCGGCCCAGCGGGAAAGTCGGAATGACCCCCGCGGTCTCTTGACCGCGGAGCTGTCAAAGTCGGAATGACCCCCTATATGTTGATAAGAGGATGCTTTTATACCGTTTTGTAGCACACAAGTAATATTTTATTGAAGAATATGTTAACAAGTGACGTGAATTATTTTTAAACGCACAATGTGGTTCTGAAGTGTCTCACAGCGTGATGGTATCATATGATAGGGTAGATATTTTGAGTTTTTACACTGCCCCATGTTAATATTTATGACCTTCATTGAACTGCATCCGGTGTACCAGTGACCATAGGCATTTGTAATCACATCCTTGGTTTTCTATAAGAATTCTAAAACACGTGCCCCCTGCTTTAGAGGTTATATATTCGGTGTTCTGCAACAGTCAGTACCCAGTATTTCTCAGTTGTTATGATCACATCTTTCAAGCATTTGGTTTCTGCGGGTTAATACCTACATCAGTTATTCCTTTACAATACCTTGCTTAATTAACTACGCGTGGCAGGGAGAAGGGAGAAGAAAAGGACAGAAAGCAGAGAGGCTGCTTAAGAAATAAGAAGGCGTGCATATAGCACACCTCTGAAAATATGAACAAGCAAGTCAGTTGTATTTTTTTGTCTTCATGGAAATTCGCTGGGCAAACAGAGCGAGATAAAAAGGTATGTTTTAGGGAGAGCAGGCTTCTTAGCAATTGAAGGGGAATCACTTTTAGGATGGAAAAAATTAGCATATGGAAGACACCAGTATTGGTGTTTTATAAAGCAAGAGGTGCTACAATTTATTTTATATATGAATTTATGAGTCATAAATGCATTTTCTGAAAAAGTAGTAATAGCACATTGACCTTTCAACTGCAAATATTTTACAAGTGTTCAATTGTTACCGCATAGTGCCTAGGAACTGTTCCTTTTCATCCCACAAAGTAAAGGGGTTAATTGATCATTAAATCAAACAAAGTCCATATTTTTATAAACGTATTACTGCACAATTTGTCAAGGCATAACACTACTCAGCTTCATGTATCTGTTAGACTTGTCAGCCTTAGGAGAGTCTTCCCATAAGTATATTTTCTTCCTCCCCTTCTGTGTTTCGCTGAATTTGTTTCTTTTGGCCTTAGGACTCTGTGCACTTTACCACTTGTGACCAGTGGTAAATTGCTTGTCGTCACTCCGTGAAACATGGTAAAATTGTCTTACACTTGATTAGCATTATTTATTTACTTATACGTACTTAGTAAAGTGGTACACCTCTACCCAGGGCCGATAAATTAAATACTGCTAGTGGGCCTATTGCACTTATTGTGCCAGCCACTTAAGTAGCTCTTTAAAACATCTCTCAGGCCTGTCACTGCACCCTGTGTGCAGTGTTCAAGTGGTAATTCAACCTGCCAAAATAAACCTTTTGCCAAGCCCAAAACTTTCTGTTTAATATATATGTCACCCCTAGGTTAGGTGTTAAACATCCCACTGGGCAGGGTGCTGTTTAGTTAAAAGGTTGTACATGTCATTTTAAGTTTTACATGCCCTGGTGGTGAAAAGCTCACTCACTTTTCTCTACTGTGAGGCCTACCTCTTCCATAAGATAACACTGGGTTACCTTATTATTACATTTAATAAGTGATAAAAAATTTTGGGAACAAGTGGAGATTTCATATTTGGTGTCAATGTAGACTCCTCTTTAATTGTAAAGTCAGATTTTAAGACACAGTTGTGAAAATGCCACTTTTAGAAAGTTGGCATTTTCTTGTCCTAAACATTTGGTGCTTGCAGCCTATATGGTGGGTCATATGACCAGGTGTAGTGGGCCTTTGATTATTTCTTTCAGACAGTGATACAAAGAGGGACTAGGTGTTGGCAGGATGGGCTATCCAGACAGGGAAGGAGGGGCAGAGCTGTGCACAGCCGCACTTACATTTCAAAGGAGCTGCCTCAGCAAACACACAAAGGACTTCATACTAGGTTTTTGTCACCTTAGACATCCTGGGACCAGGGAAGGAAGAAAGGAAACTCCAGAACCGTCTGTGGTTTAAAAACTCCATAAGTGTCTTCCACTTCAAAGCTGGCACCAGGTATAAGAATATGACCCTGAGACCAACTCTTCAGTTCACTGTTAGACCTACAGAAGACTTTCAGAGGACTGCCCTGCTCCCTGAGGCCTGCTGTGTATTTCAGAGGACTGCCCTGTTGCTCCAAGAGGACTGCCATGCTTCCTGAAGCCAGCCATGTGCCCTGAAAGGCCTGACCTACAGCTTGAGTGCTGCTTTTCTGCCTGAACACAGGGCCACTAGAGGGACTCGAAGGGCTGGTTTGCTGGCCTCCTGTTCAGAGCTACAACATGAAAAGGTTCAACAACTTTCAAAGTGCACCCTGATCCCGCTTAAAGTTAGTTCTGACCCCCCAAGTTATGTCCCCCAGTCTTCAACGTTTGAAAGTGGTGCTATAGCTGCCCAACTAGCCAAAATCCAGAACTTGGACTTTTCTGCCAAAATGTGCTCAGAGAATCTAGAGGAGAAAGGACCTATCTGCTCAGCTCCAGCCTTACTTTGCAGTAGCTCCCAATACATTCTTTTCCACAGCAGCAAATCCTGTTCAGCGTCTCCTGTTCGGAAGGGTATCTGACCACTTGGAGCCATCGTTGGATACAGCCTGCAACTTTATCCTGCTAGAGATTCCCGATTTAAAAAAAAGAGACTAAGGGCCAGGTGTACAAAGCATTTTTCAGATCGCAAATGGCCCAATTCACAGAATCGGGCTGTCTTTGACCAGAAATGTTTTTTTTCTAATGTCCAAAATGCAAAATGCGATTCAGTAACTTGTTACCGAATTGCATTTTGCATTTGCAATTCGCCATTTAGAAAGGGCGCCTTTAGGGCGTCCCTTCCAAAATCCTTTAAGGAAAATGGGCTGCAGTTAAAAATAAAAAAAGATTGCTTTTTTAAAAAGCGGTCACAGACGTGGTGGTCTGCTGACCTCAGAAGGCCACTACCTTTGTGATGGCTGCAATTGCTAATGGGTCACAAATTGCAAGCTACCTCATTAATATGCATGAGGTAGGTATGTTTGTGATGCACTGGGAATCTTTAATGAAACTCAAAAGAGTTCCATACATATAGGAGTACATATTTCCTAATTGCAGTTTGGAGAGAATCACAAGTAGGAAATTGGTATTCCTAATGTTAACAGCGCTTGCTCTAAGTCGGAACGCAGACATTTTCACTGTGACTTTGTCTTGTGGCTCCTCAATGACGACGCCTCCTCCTCTGACACCACCGGCTGCCTTACCCTGCTGAACTTGACCTTCTCAGCCATTTAAAAAACAATTCTTCAGAGTCTAAAGGTAAGCTGAGAACAGGCCCAATCCGCTCCTTGTATCTGAACCGTGTTCCATCGTGATCAGCCATAATCTTCAACGGTTCACCCTGACAAGGATTGTGGCTGTTGCTTGAGAAGGGCTTGCATCCCCTTCAACCAACAACAACCCCAATTCTCACATTGGTGTTCAGTGGTGGGATTCAGCGCTTGTGTTTGTGCTGTGTCATACAGTGATTTTTGTGAAACACTAAAATCCTATTATAAATAGTTTAATACCAGATTGTAGGAAAGTGCCCTTGTTGGCATGGTTACCGCCCACCCCCTAACCTTTTGCCTAATATTGATACCAACTTGACTGAGAGTGTGCTGGGATCCTGCCAACCAGGCCCCAGCACCAATGTTCTTTCCCCAAAACTGAACCATTGTTCCCACAATTGGCACACCTCTGGCACACAGTTAAGTTCCTTGTAAAAGGTATCTGTGGTACCAATGGCCCTGTGGTCAGTGAAGGTCCCCAAGGGCTTCAGCATGTATTATGCACCCTGGGGGGGTCCCCTCACTAAGCACATGCACACTCGCCTCTGCTGATTGTGTGTGCTGGTAGGGAGAAAAAGTAAAAGTCAACATGGCACCCCTCTCAGGGTGCCATGCCCACCTACCACTACCTGTGGCATAGTTAAGTCACCCCTCTGGCAGGCTTTACAGCCCTAAGGCAGGGTAATGTATACCACAGGTGAGGGCATAGCTGCATGAGCAATATGCCCCTATAGTGTCTAAGCCCATTCTTAGATGTCATTATGAACTCCACAGCTCCATAATGGCTTCACTGAATACTGGGAAGTTTGTTATCAAACTTCTCAGCACAATAAACCCACATTGATGCCGGTGTTAGATTTATTGGCATTTAGAGATGCCCCCTGGACTGACCAGTCTGTGCCAGCTTGCCACTCCAAGACAAGTTTCTGACCACATGCTGTGAGAGCCTTTGTGCTCTCAGTGGGCAAAAACAAAGCCTGCATTCGGTGAAGGTGCCTCACACCTCCCTCCTGCAGGAACTGTAACACCTAGCGGAGAGCCTCAAAGGCTCAGGACTCTTGTTACAGTGCCCCCCAACTAGTGGAGCTGCCTACCCTCCAGACAAAGCCCCACTTTTGGGGCCAAGTCTGGCGAGAAAATTAGGGAAAACAAGGATGAGTGACCACCTAAGCTGGGACCACCCCTAAGATGTCCAAAGCTGAGGTGACCCCCTCTTTGCAAAATCCTCCATCTTAGTTTGAAGGGCAGGGACCAATAGGTTTAGGTCTGTGTCCCCCTCCCCAGAGGGAGTGCACACAGGAAGGGTGTAGGTTAACTTGAACCCCAACCTGGGGGCATCCTAACCCCCGTAAGTCTTGTACTTACCTCAAAACTGTACTAACTTTTCTCCCCCCCAGAACTGTTTCTGAAAAGTGCAGTCAACTTTTAAAACCGATTATTGCTATTTATTCGAAAACCGTATAACTTGCCAATGCTAAAAAAAGTGGTATTGATACATATGTTGAATAGTTACTTGCAAATATACTTACCTGCAACTTCAATCTTGTGGTTCTAGAAATAAAGTAACAAAATATATTTTTGCTGTATAAAAACCATTGGCCTGGAGTTAGTCATTGAGTGTGCGCTTCATTTACTGACTGTGTGTGTACAAGAAACGCTTTTCACTACCTTCTGATAAGCCTAAATGCTTGACCACACTACCACAAAAGAGAGCATTAGCATTATCTTATCTACTTCAGCCTCTAAACAGAACAGTATCTCTACTTAAGAGATAATCAAATATTTTTAAGAGACCAAATGACATATCATGATCAATTTCCCTAAAAATGCTTGTTTGATTCTCTTTCTTCCTTAAATGAAATAAACGATCATAATTCAGACCAGAAAATACTGTATATAGATAAACAACTGACCAAAAAAAAAAAAAAAATCCTTCATTATGATCGGAGGACTCACGGGGGGCACGCGATTCCCTCCGTCACGGTTATGAACAATCTCGTTTCTAAGAACTAACGCGGCATTTATCAGTGCCGGCGAAGGGCTCACATTGATGTCTGGGCTCACGGAAGGCACACAGGAGGCATAGTTTTCCCTCGACGGGCTTTGCCTAGATATATCAACAAACGGGTTTGGAAAGCAAAACGAAAGCCTAGGAAGAGGGGTGGCTAGTCGATTTACTAATAGATGAAACTAGCAATGTCCATTGCTTTAAATTGATGATGAAGAAGGAAAAGATGTGATTGACTTTGATTTTGAAACAGAGTGTGGTAGATGTGACACGAACATAATGGGCATAGAAGTGAGCAAAGCCTTGAAGAAGTCCAGTCAGGACGAAACACGTGTCGGCTGATGGCTATTCATTTGTTGTTTTTATGTTTTGTATATATATGTATATGTTTATGTATATAAGAAGAATTATTCTCTGTGTATTAAAATTTATATCTGTATGGACATATACATTTTTTTTTTTTTTTTTTTTTTGGTCAGTTGTTTATCTATATACAGTATTTTCTGGTCTGAATTATGATCGTTTATTTCATTTAAGGAAGAAAGAGAATCAAACAAGCATTTTTAGGGAAATTGATCATGATATGTCATTTGGTGTCTTCAAAATATTTGATTATCTCTTAAGTAGAGATACTGTTCTGTTTGGTGTGCCCCATTGTTTTGTTTGTGTATCATTAGAACGGGTTTATTTAAAAACCCGGTTCCACACATCAGGGCAACGATGTGTTTCAATGTTTGAGCACCCATAAGCTTCTTCCTACACAATCAGAATGTGCATTGATTTCAACTAATGAGTTGCCAGTTATTCTTTATTACTTCAGCCTCTGTTAAGCCTCAGGGGAACCCTAGACTCTGTGCACACTATGTATCATTTTGATATAGTATATACAGAGCCAGCTTCGTACACAGTTTCAACCTCCTTTTAAAATTCTCCTCAATTGGGCATTTTCGCTTTTTCCAAACTCACTCCTATTCTTCCTTCCTATCTGTGCCTGTGACTCTACCTCCAAGCATGGAGTTTGACCTCAACCATCTGGAAAGCTGCACTGCAGCTGGACTCAAAGGAGTCTGCAAGGAGGGTGGACTTCCAGCAAGTAAGAGCTTCAAGAAACAGGAGTTTCGGAAGGCTTTCAAGGCATGGGAGGCAGCCCACCAGTTGCAAGCTACAGCAGGTGAGGAGGAGGATATGAAAGATAGGAGGAGGACCTGACACAGCGCTTGAGCTACAGCACCTAGAGGAGGAGGGCAGCTCGCCCACAGGAATGCAGTCACTTGTCAAGGTAGGGGTCAGAGGTTAGTGTATCATCCCACAGTCTGTCCCCAGAGGAGCTGGAGGACAGAAGAGCTCAGAGGGAGTTCAGGCTACAGCTGGCCAAACTAAAACTGGAGGGTGCCAAGGAGGCGGCTGCAGCCAAGAGAGTGGCAGAGTAGGCCTCCTGGGCCCTTGAGGAAAAGAAGCCAGCCATGGAAGAAAAGAAAGTGGCTCATTAAATAATTCTTAAGGAGCTAGACATCAGAGCAATGGTGGCAGCACACTTTAGGTGTCCACTGGCATCTGCATTCCACAAGACCTGGTGCCTAGCGTGTGGTAGGCGATGACATAAACAAGTGGTTCTTTGCTGATGAGGTAGCCCTGACAATGCACAGGGCCTCAGAGGAGGTTTCCGGGAGTAGCTTGTGGAAACACATGACCACAGTTGGACGTGGGGCTTCTTACTCTGAAGGTGAGGGATTAGATGAAGTATGCTCCAATGATGGCCATTCTTGTCAACAAATTTGGGATCACCCAAGAAAGATAATGCACAAGCTTTAGGGTGAGTCAGAAACTGCCGAACCAGTCTTGGGTAGATTTCGTAGACTACTTCAATAGGGAACTGAGTGGTTGGATGAGTGGAAGCAAAGTGAATGGTTTTACTGGACTGTACAATCTAATTTCTAATCTTGTTCCCGTCACCATCGTTCAACTTATTCTATTTTCCAGGTCATACTCGGTACAACATAACACTCTCGCTTTTTACGTTGTATTTACTCAGGCTCTCAGCTTCATTATTCAGGTCATTAACACTTTATTTGTGCCCATTTTTTTCATTTAGCGGATGTTTGACTGGTATTTACAGCAAACGCTTTAGGAATTGACATGTTCTATTTAATTAACAGTCCGCATTTGAGGATGGCACAGGTTTCGCCTTCCTTTTCTTCCCACAGGTAGTGCTTAGTCCTCTTTCTATTTTTATGCCTGCATGCGATTTGAGCATCTCCCTCATACTTTCTAAAGACGCAACCTGCTTGTTGGTCTGGTAAGTCCTGGGGGAGTTGTTTTTGTCCTCCACATTTTCCTTCTCCACCATTTTCTTCTACATCTTTTTTTGTGGCAATTTGACTAGCTCAAACTTATAGACTTGTTGAATTTTTCTTACTCAATTCTCTGTACCTTTTTGCAATACCACGTAGGGGCTTATTGTGGCCACCTCAACACTTCTAACTTTGTTTCGGACTGAAGCAGATTACTTACCACAGGTATGCATTGCCCCTCTCACTTTGTTGGACTTAAATCACTGTTTTTCAGGATTTCAGTAAAGCAAAGCAGTCACGTTTCCCTCTCTCCTTCCTACCATCTGTTTTGTATATACTCATACAGAGGTTCCGTTGCATGCTACTGGATCCTCTCAGGTGCCGACTGCTCATGGTACCATGACATGATTCCATGTCTATGCGTTGGTCTTTCATGTATCTATAGGTACATTTCTGATCAAGCCATTGGTTTACCACTGGGTTAGTGCATGTCCTGTTTATCACAATCTGTTTTCACTCTAACTTTGGGTAGTTTTAATCAAGAGCCTCTTCTTTTCTTTTACTTATCCAAGTATTCCTCACCATTGCAGTTTTTGCACTTCACTTTTGTACCTTGGGACTATAAGGTTCGTTCATAACCTGACCTAAGGGTGTATTTCATCCATCTTACGTTGTCCCTGACATTGTTTGTCATTGGTGTGCTGAATTTTGGTTTGGCTTGTGGCCGGTTACCTTGTGTCTTTGTCCTCAATACCACATACAGTGAGCATATGGGAGTAGGTCACATTGTTGTATTCTTACTGTACATTGGTAGACCAAACTGATGCATCTATTATTGAACTTTCAGCCTTGAAGAAGTCATCTAAGATGAACTACATGTCGGTTCTTTTTTGTTTTTGGAGTTTAATTTGATGTTGTATCACTGAATTCATCACAATTACCAATAAAGGGACCTGCTTTCTGAAGCAGACAGTCAAAGAAATTTGTTGGGCTCTGGGTGCAATCCATATGATTTTGTTAAGTGAGAGTTCCTCTGCATACATTGCTCACTATTTTGGTAGCGTAGTGTCTATCACCTGTTGAACACACTTTACTTTGTACTATTCTGATGTACCCTGTTCTGTCGGAGGTGCAGAATATCCTTTAATACCACTGCTACCAGTATCCTTGAACTCTTGGTCAGCACCAGAGTGGCAAAAAGGCATCTCAGGCCTTGAAATATCATAAAAATGTTACTAACCTGACTTAAATAATATACTCGACCTAATTATAATACTCTTGAACTGGTTTCAAATTATGTGATCCTGGGCAAATATTTTAATTCACTGAGACACCATTTTCTTCTTCATCACATATTAGAACACCTTCAAATATGTGAGTTCAGCTTGTCTAATATACAAAAAGCCCTTCTGTTTGAGTTAATAAACTAAACATCTGATAGAGATATCTATCCGCAGATTCCTTACTTTGGATTCTTCCCTAGACGTAAGACTGGATCCGAAAACTTTTTTCCCCCGGCATGTCTGTGTGTCAGAAGAGGGTGTCACTTGACTACATACTGACGTTGTCCACCAGATGTGACATCAACGAAGTCCATATTACCTCCTCTCCAAAACGCCAACATCAGTTCCTTCTTTTCCTTGCTTGCAACATGGATCCAGTATTGGTTTGTCAGGCCGTTTTCTGCCTAATTCGAAGTTTTCATCGACGGAACAGTGTGCTTTTTCCTGTCTATGTCTTCAGGGTTTAAACCCTGTGGGTCTTGTGGCCGACAAATGTTGGCCACAGACCCCCAGTCAATTTGTATGTGGTGACTGGGTGAGCACCACAACCCCGTAGGGTGCGACTTCTGCTGGCATCTTCGGCCGAAGGCGCTGTTGGAGCATCGTATGGATCTTCTGGCCTCTCAGCTGTCGGAGCTGACCCAGACTTCCCATCAGCCACGTTCTCCTCTTACTAAGGTCTGTTCGTGAGTCTGTTCAAGGAGTTGTTCTCGTGGATATCATTCTCCATCCACGTCACGTGGGAAGTCACGGCGCAAGTGGTCGAAGTCATGGTAGTTGCCGACTTCACCACGAACGGCCTCCCACCATTCCTCGGTTGAGTCGTCGAGGCCCGAGTCTACCCTGAGTTTCCCTCCCTTTCTTGGTGCCAGGGCGACTCTCACCCAGATTCATGAATTTTATGATTCACTTTGTGCTATCTTTGGGAAATCACCTTCCCCTGAAGTACCTTTAGGCATCAAGGAGATGCAGGAGGCCTATGACTATGTCCACACAGGTGGGTTCGCCGTCAGCTTCTGTTAGGCCTTCTGCTTCAGCTGTCGAAGCCGTTACGGTGCCAATGCACAGCCCTTTGGTGTTTCCAACTTTGGTGCCTGTATCCCACCAGTCGACTCCAGTGTCCACGATAGGAGTCCTGCCCCTCTCCTTTTCCAGCATCAAGAAATTGTCCTTTTGGCACCAATTGACGTCGTTGTGGCGATGGTCATGCAAGCCACTCTCCTCTGGTTTCCAGGGAGTTCCCTCAAGTTTGTCCTTCAGAGGGACATGGTTTTGAATGTGCTGAGGAAGAGTTGGGGTTTTCTCATGATGTTCAGCCTCCTATGGAGGACTACTGGTTGACTGATCAAGGGGCAGCCAGTGGCTTGGACTCTTCTCCAACCTCGGGCTTCCTTTCCCCACCTGGCCTTGCTTTGGAGGCAAGTTCCTCTCTAATTGACACGTTAAGGGAAGTTGCTGAAGTTTTAGATCTGTCACATCCCTCTGTGGAATTGTCTACTAATCCTCTGATTGGTGTCCTCCATCACAGCCAAACATGGGTTGGCCCGGTACTTCCTTACACTAAAGCCCTATATGTCATTTTGTTAGGGACTTGGACTAGGCCTGATACAGGGCCCCCCGTTGATCGGGCTTTATGTCACAGGAACTAACCAGCCCCTGGTGATCTGCCCTGCCTCCTATGGTATCCTACTTCTTCCAGTTTGTAGTGCTGTCGACTCTCTTGCTCATGTTCCGTCTGACAGAGATTCCAGAAGACTTGACACTTGACACAGCTGTTTCTTCTCCTCAACTTGTTCTACTCTGTGCTCTATTAATATGTCTTGAGTTTATGGATGCTTTTCCCATTCATTGTTTGACTCATTGGAATGCATCTTGGCATCACTGCCGGATGATACCCTGGAATGATCTTGCCCTTTTGGTCCGAGATGGCCAGCAGGCAGCCAAATTAATCATCCATTGTGTTATGGATACCACTGACTCTACAGGTTGGGCCATGGCTTCTTCAGTGGCACTACGTCGTCATGCCTGGTTGCATATCTCCGGATTTTCAGAAGCTGTTCGAGCCACTTTGATTGACATGCCTTTTGATGGTGCCCATTTATTCAGTACACATGCTGACTCTGCTCTGAGGCGTTCTCGCAACCATTGGGGTGGAACAGCATATTAGCTCCGTTCCTCTCTACATTCGCCTAGCCAGCTCCTTACATACTGGTTTGTATGGGGGTCATTTGTCTTTAGATTTCCTCACAGATGAATCATGCTTGGATAGTGCCTGTGACGTTTTTCTTTCCTGTGCTTGTTCCACCAAATGATAGCACCCAGTGTTGTGTTCCTGCCTTCCGCAGGAGTTATTATTTCTTATACTGCCAATGACAGGTTATTGTTTTTTGTCCTCCTTGGGGCATATATTGCCTGGGGACCCTATAGGGGTTTTCATGCCTACCACTTCAAAGCTACTTTCTTAGTGTTGTTTTGCTAGCATTGTGCAGATGCACTGTTGCTTTGCTCCCTGTTCTACAATAGGTGGTGCAGAAGTGGTAGCTTTCCACTTGAGGCTTGTCAATGACAGCGCTTCAGCTGTTTATTTCTTTTTTCCTTCTTAAATGATAACTGATATTTAGGTCTTACAGTTTTCTTTACTCTGAAGAAGAACTGGGGCTCAAGATGATAACTTCAAGGTATGTACTTTACTCTAGGTAGAGTATATTTTGTATGCACAGTGAGCATATATAAGTATATATGCTGTGACGGGATTGCTCAGCTTGCGTACTATTAGTCCCTCTTTGAGGGTACAGAGTTCTCCCCTCTTTAATGTGGCATTTTTTCTAACTTACAAGGTTTAGTATTCCTTATAGGAAAGTTTTGATATTGGCAGCTCCAGGGAAGTCTCAGTATATTATTTACCTTCTGATACGGGAGGGTATTTAAATACACCTCTTATTAATCATTGTTATTATGTAGAAGTGTTTATCTTGCTTCTATGTGGTATTTGTGTGTCTTTCATCAGCAGAATGATATTCCACTGATGGCATTATACACCATTGAGGGTGTTTGTCTCAAAATTCCTTCTTGTGTTCTCAAAGAAGGTCGCTTGTAGCCTTCAGTATTTGTTTACATGGGTTCTACTTTTACCCTTGGTACTTGCATTATGTTTGAGTGATGCATGACATAACTTATAATTGATAGTAAAAGTTCACTACTTTTGCCAGATTTAGTAGATTGTACACCAGAAGTTTATTGTCTTGTGAGCCTTACGACACAATGGCCCTGATTATGAGTCTGGCGGTCTATGACCGCCAGACTCGCGGTGGCGGTTGGACCACTGCCAAAGTGGCGGTCCGACAGCCACATTATGACAGTGGCAAATGCGCCACAGTCCGACCGCCGGCACTGCCACTATTTCACCAGGCAATGGGCTGGCGGTGCTGGTGGTCTTAATCTGCCGGGTCAACGCTGCAAGCAGCGCTGCCCTGGGGATTACAACTCCTGTGTCCACCAGCTTTTGCCTGGTGGTTCCACCACCATGCAAAGGCTGGCAGAGACGTGGTGCCGGGGGCCCCATGGACAACCCCGTTGTGCTTTTCACTGCCTGACTTGCAGCCGACATCAATGTTGTGGGTAGTTTCCCACAGGGCCAGCGTGCGAAGCCCAACGGGAAACTCATGATAGGGCCAGCGGGCGGAAGTCTGGAGTGGTGGTCTTCTGACCCAAAGAGTTTGGCATAATGAGGCCCTATATGTTTCTGTTCTTAAGGTTCTGTCATATAGCCATTACAGTTTGGTGGCTATTCTAAACTTTGTGTAGATAGTTGTTGTTTTATACGTGTTCTTCGAACATTATTGTTTAATCTTTTTAGGATTATGTCATGCTTTTATAGGTCTCCAAGGAGACGTAGGGGGTCATTCCAATGTTGGCGGGTGGCGGAGGCCGCCCGCCAGAATTCCCCCCTCCGAAATACCGCGCCGCGGTCAAAAGACCGCGGCGGGTATTACAAGTTTTCCCCTGGGCTGGCGGGCGGTTGCTGAAAAACCGCCCGCCAGCCCAGGGGAAAACGACCTTCCCACGAGGATGCCGGCTCGTAATCGAGCCGGCAGAGTGGGAAGGTGCGACGGGTGCAGTGGCACCCGTCGCGTATTTCAGTGTCTGCAAGGCAGACACTGAAATACTTTGCGGGGCCCTCTTAGGGGGCCCCTGCCGTGCCCATGCCATTGGCATGGGCACGGCAGGGGCCCCCAGGGGCCCCGCGACCCCCCCCTACCGCCATCCTGTTCATGGCGGCTTTCCCGCCATGAACAGGATGGCGGTAGGGGGGGTCGGAATCCTCATGGCTGCGGAGCGCGCTCCGCAGCCATGGAGGATTCACACGAGCAGCGGAAAGTCAGCGGGAGACCGCTGACTTTCCGCTTCTGACCGCAGCTGAACCGCCGCGGTCAGAATGCTCGTTGGAGCACCGCCAGCCTGTTGGCGGTGCTCCCGTGGTCGGTGGCCCTGGTGGCCACCGGCCGCCAGGGTCAGAATGACCCTCGTAGTCTCTTGGTGATTTTATTTATTCTTTTGTGAAGAGTGCTTAATATTCTTGACTCAATGGGGTTGTAATGGTGCTTTTGCATTGTTACGTAAGATTTCCTGCTTTTCTGAAGGAAATTTCTGTCTAATTGTGCACTTTCTCTTCTCTATGGAGATGTTCATATACGTTTGTAGATGAGGGGAATAGGTGTTTGCCTCATAACTTCTACTTTTCGAAGAAGACTTTTACTACTATATATTACTAGATGATAAATAAATAAATCCAGTATTTGTAAAGCGTAGCAAATCACACATTGAGGGTCTCAAGGCGCTGAATTTGGTCAAATATTGTCATCATTCAACTAACTCTGGTTGGTTATAGTTTGAGTTCAACAGTGTTATGCCTAGATGTAATATACAAAATCAGTCAGATTCTTTTGATTATTGAATCATTTAAATTTTCTTTTTTAAGTATGGGAGAACGTTTCTATATTATCCGTAGTAGAGTCTCTATTCATATAGCAGGGACACGTACTATCCTTGGTTTCCACTAGGTTATCAAGGTTCTGTTTTCAGACTGATTATCATATTCAGCTGTATTCTACTATTGCTTGATGGTGGTGTCTCAGGCAGTTTGCATTACTTTGACAGTTTGGATGGCTGTTGCTTTCCTAAGTGGTATGATGCCCACTAAAGGCTCCATACTGGTATGTTGGTATGGTCTGACTCATTACTCAGCTTTCTTTTTGTATCTATAAGTAATACATTTACTCTTGTGGTACATAAGCGTTTAGTTATATTACGCCAAAGTTAGTGTGTATATATATATATATATATATATATATATATATATATATATATATGTGTACATATATATATGTGTACATATATATATATATATATATATATATTTATATATATATAACCATGTTTCCCTAGAAAACAAATTTTTTGATTTGCCTATATCTTTGGCAAAGTGTGTCGATCACAAAATTTTCACCCAAAAAGTGCCACAGTAATTTTTGTTGCGCATGGAAAGTTTCAGAGTGATCCATCAATCTGGGGCTGACAAAAGGGTGGGTAGGGTGTTAAAAAAAAAGTTGAGTTTCCCATGTTAATTCCCATAGGACCTTTAGACACAACTTCAGCACAAACCACTGGAAAGAATGACATGAAATTTGGTAGAATGCTAGCTTTCGGTTTGCATATTACGCTTTCGCTTATTTGATGTAAATCTGTTCAGTAGTTTAGGAGATATTAAAGGGAAAACAAATTTGTTTATCTAGGATCGCGAATCCATTGCTACATCTTCGTGAATAATGACGAGCTCTTGCAAGGAAATGCAGAGCTCTAATTTGCTGCCAACACTTCAACCAGGAAGGGCCGGCAGCCATCTTGGGCCTTGGCTCCAGTCGAGTCCCAACAAAAAACACAAAAAAAGTAAAGGGGGCCAGGTTAGAGTCACCCCGACTCCTTAGCTTTGGTGCTGGGATCCCAAAGGGACCCCGCTAGATCAAAAAATGACTTTGTTTAAAAAACAATTTACTGCAAATTCACGACATGGTCACAGATTCACAGTAATCATTAAAAATAACAAGCGCATTCTCCCGCATCTCCTTGTTTTTTAATAATCCCCCTGGTGGGCCAGGTCCAGTGGGCATTGAAAATATAAGGAGGGGGTGCACTGTGCCCGCCTCCTGGGCTTATTGTGTGCCCCGGGGACCGCCACCTTCTTGGGGCTCAAATGGAAAGTAATGTGGGGGGGGGAGGTGCGCCCCCCTGCAGCCCTGAGTACCGCCACCTTCCCAGGGCTTTAAAGAAATATGATGCAGAGGTCCACATCACACCCCCACAGCCCCGGGGACCACCACCTTCCCGGGGCTACAATAATGGAATGGACAAAAGAGTGAAGGGGGTCCATTTCAGTTCCCCGAGCCCCAGGGACCACCACCTCCCCAGCTCAATGCTCGTTGGAGGGGGGCCACACGGCCCTGCTCGAGGAGCCAATAATGGCCTGGGGACCCCCCCAGGGCCAGCTCCTGCTGTGTTCCGGGATGCCCACCCCCAGGACATAGCAGCTTTCTTTTGCTTGGTGTGAGCTGACATCTTCCAGCAAGCAAAGGCAAACAAAGTCCGCTTTCTGACAGCAGGAGCAGTTTCCATCTGTTTCCCTGCATGCAAATATGTGTGTAGGAAAACAGATAAAAACATTGCTCCCACAAGCAGAGAGCTGATATTTAAAACACCCCACTGCTTGTGGGAGCAGTGCCAGCTGCCGCAGAACATGCAGAGCCTGCTAGGACAGTGGGGGCATTGAGGTTCCCCCGCAGTACTGTAGCTTTCTCTCTCTCTCTCTTCCATCCCGAGAGAGAGAGATTGTCATTGCAATGGTCTCTCCATGCAATTAGTTGAAAGTGTCACACTGGGCAGCTAATAGGTTCGAATGCCGTGGACATGTTTTGCCTCGCAGCAGGAGAGAGTCATTGGTGGCCTGCTGGTAAAGCACGTGAACTGTATCCCTGTAAGTTGAAAGTTCTAATCCCGGTAGCGTGTCTGTTTATTTACTAGTTTTTTTTTTTTAATGTAAATTTCTGATTGGTGCTGCATTTACATGTTTTTCCCATCCCTCCTTTCAATTTGAATGTCATAGCTATTTGTGGATATCGTGTAGTAAAGAGTCGTCTGTGGCTAGTGTACCTCAAAGGTTGGGGGTTCCAGTCTAGGCGTGTTAGAGGTCATTTCTCTGATTTATTTTCTTTTCAAATTCAATATTTAAGATACATATCGAAAGGTGATCTCACTCTTTTTAATTGACAAATATATTTTTATTTTCAATTTATCCGGAAACATCTCATTCTATTCTAAGTATATCAATAATCAAAGCCTAAAAACTCTCTATCTCTCTCCCTCTCCCTCTCTTTCTCTGTCCCTCTCTTTCAATCACTTTCTCCCACTCACACACCCACTCAGACCCTCACACACCCACTCACAGACCCACTCAGACACTCACGCACCCACTCACAGATCCACTCAGACTCTCACACACCCACTCACAGACGCACACTAAAACCTCAAACACCCATTCACAGACGCAGACAGACACTAACGCACCCACTCACAGACCCACTGAGATACTCACGCAGCCACTCTCACACCCAGACAGACACTCTCACAGCCACTCTCACACCCAAATACACCCTGTCACACCTATTCTCACACCCTCAGAGATAGGCCGCGACCAGCTCCCATTGTTCCATGCACTGTTAATTATCCCACAAATTACGGCACTCATGACACCTTTGATAACATCATTGATGATATCAATGTAATATTTGTAGTAACATTTTTGATGAAAATACTGTGCATGGCGGGGCGCGAGCCATAGTTACCCTACGGCACGAGTTATAGTTACTTGAGATAACTCTAACTATGACAGGTAAATTTCTATGGTTTCGAACGTTTAACATGTGAGCCTTACTATAAGGTCCCCGCAACATTAGATTTTTTTAAGTGAAAAAATATATATATATATATTTGTGATTTTTATTACTGTGGTCATTTCACCAGTTCTTATGGAGTGTCCATGCATGGGTTCAGATCCCATTAAGGGTGAGAATTGTTTTATATTCATATTGTTGGGCCGCTTCAGACGCAGATTTGTCATACTAACATGGGTAATTTTATTCCCATTTTTTAAAATATCTTATGACTTCATTTACCTGTGGTTCCTTCCACAGGTTTTTATAGTAGGGTATGTTATTGCTCAACTAAATTATTACAAATTCCCGGTCTTTTTCTCTTTTTGTAGACTGGTTTTATTCTAATTAGAGACTTTTAATGATCCTACTTCTCAGACCCTCTTCCGTGGATAGTATGACTTTGGTATCTGATTCTAATGTGAGGAATCTGCATCTAGATGTCTCTAGCAGATGAACATGTTACTTACCTTCTGTAAGACATTATCTAGAAGAGACAGGATCAAGCCGCAGATTCTGTAACAACTCTCCTATCCTCTCCACTCTGTGAACAGAGTATTCTTTTGTCTAAAAGATTTTGTTATGGAAATTCAAATCCTGAATTGAGAATTCAGTAACTATTTGACACAAGGGTGTCTTTTACTTTAGAACACTGTTTCAATGGGCAGTTTCTTTATGTGGCTCCACATTTTGAGTGCAAAAAATAGTCATGGCAAAAACTGACGTCGGCAGGTCAGAGAAGTCATATGGACTCGGTGGACGATGACAGTACGGAGTCTCACAACGCTCTCTTACAACGCTCAGATGTGCTTTGCAGAAAAAAGTTTCCAGATCCAGTCTTGCGCCTGGGGAAGATTCTAAAGTAAGGAATCTGCAGCAAGATCCTGTCTCTACCAGATAATGTGTTACAAAAGGTAAGTGACTTGTTTGTTTTCACCTTATAGAGTACAAATCTAGCAATATATAGGATACACATGACAACTGACTTGCATCTTAGTTCCCTAACCGCATTGTCGTCAGGGCGGGGGCAGGAATGTTTCTCAAATCATGTTTAAATCTGTCACATTTAATAAATACATACATGAAGCATGATGTGGCAGCACACTTATTTGAAATCAGCAGATTTTCCATTGAAATTGCCACAACATTTCCCACTGACGTGGTTTTTTGCTCGATAAAACTAAATAGTGTACAGGGAGTGCAGAATTATTAGGCAAGTTGTATTTTTGAGGATTAATTTTATTATTGAACAACAACCATGTTCTCAATGAACCCAAAAAACTCATTAATATCAAAGCTGAATATTTTTGGAAGTAGTTTTTAGTTTGTTTTTAGTTTTAGCTATGTTATGGGGATATCTGTGTGTGCAGGTGACTATTACTGTGCATAATTATTAGGCAACTTAACAAAAAACAAATATATACCCATTTCAATTATTTATTATTACCAGTGAAACCAATATAACATCTCAACATTCACAAATATACATTTCTGACATTCAAAAACAAAACAAAAACAAATCAGTGACCAATATAGCCACCTTTCTTTGCAAGGACACTCAAAAGCCTGCCATCCATGGATTCTGTCAGTGTTTTGATCTGTTCACCATCAACATTGCGTGCAGCAGCAACCACAGCCTCCCAGACACTGTTCAGAGAGGTGTACTGTTTTCCCTCCTTGTAAATCTCACATTTGATGATGGATCACAGGTTCTCAATGGGGTTCAGATCAGGTGAACAAGGAGGCCATGTCATTAGATCTCCTTCTTTTATACCCTTTCTTGCCAGCCACGCTGTGGAGTACTTGGACGCGTGTGATGGAGCATTGTCCTGCATGAAAATCATGTTTTTCTTGAAGGATGCAGACTTCTTCCTGTACCACTGCTTGAAGAAGGTGTCTTCCAGGAACTGGCAGTAGGACTGGGAGTTGAGCTTGACCCCATCCTCAACCCGAAAAGGCCCCACAAGCTCATTTTTGATGATACCAGCCCAAACCAGTACTCCACCTCCACCTTGCTGGCGTCTGAGTCGGACTGGAGCTCTCTGCCCTTTACCAATCCAGCCACGGGCCCATCCATCTGGCCCATCAAGACTCACTCTCATTTCATCAGTCCATAAAACCTTAGAAAAATCAGTCTTGAGATATTTCTTGGCCCAGTCTTGACGTTTCAGCTTGTGTGTCTTGTTCAGTGGTGGTCGTCTTTCAGCCTTTATTACCTTGGCCATGTCTCTGAGTATTGCACACCTTGTGCTTTTGGGCACTCCAGTGATGTTGCAGCTCTGAAATATGGCCAAACTGGTGGCAAGTGGCATCGTGGCAGCTGCACGCTTGACTTTTCTCAGTTCATGGGCAGTTATTTTGCGCCTTGGTTTTTCCACACGCTTCTTGCGACCCTGTTGACTATTTTGAATGAAACGCTTGATTGTTCGATGATCACGCTTCAGAAGCTTTGCAATTTTAAGAGTGCTGCATCCCTCTGCAAGATATCTCACTATTTTTGACTTTTCTGAGCCTGTCAAGTCCTTCTTTTGACCCATTTTGCCAAAGGAAAGGAAGTTGCCTAATAATTATGCACACCTGATATAGGGTGTTGATGTCATTAGACCACACCCCTTCTCATTACAGAGATGCACATCACCTAATATGCTTAATTGGTAGTAGGCTTTCGAGCCTATACAGCTTGGAGTAAGACAACATGCATAAAGAGGATGATGTGGTCAAAATACTCATTTGCCTAATAATTCTGCACTCCCTGTATAATGTTTAGCAATCTAGTTTCTGCAAATATTTGTCATTTTCACATCACCTAGTATTCTGATTTGTTTTGCTCCTATTTAAATCTTTGTTTGCATCACACTTCTGAATCACAATATATCAGGTTATATCATTCCTTTTTTATTTTTCTAAAAGGCTGTATTTAAAAAAATATGACAATCACATATTAAATGTTGCATTGTGTGAATTTATATAAGATAAATTTGATTAGAGCTATTGGCAAAGATATTAGGTCTGCCTTATATATTTTATTATGCGGATCCCTTCATAAAGATAATAGGCCCACTTATTTGGGGTTCTGACCCGTTGACAAAGTCAGTAGGTCTGCCTTACTTAAAATGACATACTATATATTGTAATATCTCATAGTAAGCCATACGCGCCCATTGGCATATGGTCAACAGGCCCTACGCCCAGGCCCCCCACTGCACACGGCAGGGGGTTGGGCATCAGGGGGGTTGGATGCTGCCAGATCCTGCAACCTTCCTCATGCGCATATGGCCAAAAGCATCCTTGGGGCGTTGGATGACCAGGCCCTGTGGCCACTCCCCAACCACACATGGCTAAAGACTGCATGGCATAGGTTTTATTTTTTTATTTTAGCTCATACAAATCCATGATACAAAATTCCTTCATGGCATAACCTATGATGAATAAATACACAATTTACTGCAACAATCATGCAAGGACAAACCCCGTCGTCATAAGCATTTTCATAGCTGCTAAATATAAAATGCTTTATGAAACATGGGCAAAGTAAGCAAATTGTAAACAAGCAGAAAAGAAAAGCAACCAACGAGCGAAAAGCATTCACAAAAAAAGTAAAAACTGGAATAGGCTACATGGGTGGTACAGTTAAAACTTAACAACCTATCATTGCAAATGCATGATCCCAAACACCGATAACCCCTTAAGTTGCATTGTCATTGCCCTATCTTAATAAAATATTTATCAAAAAGTGTCCTCTACCGGGTGTAAACTGGTTATATCATTCCTAATATATTTAAAAATACTCGTACTCCCCATTTACAAGCTATTTAAATGTTTTGTGTTGAGGAAAAAAACCTGACATCTTACAGCGTATTATTTCACTATGTTTGTCAGCTCACTTGACAAAAACCTCTAACTGTAATAAGAGAATGAAATATAAACTTTTTTCCAGGATACGTTAAGAAACAATTAGTAAAAAGACAGTGACATTTGACCTCTGTCCTTGAACGAACAGCATATGTGTCAAGATAAAAACAAGATTTAAAGGCATCTTCATTGCTCATTCACTTTCTGAATGAACTGAACACTTGTTCCTTCCAGCTTAAGTTCACTCGCCAGAACGAATGAGTAGGTGCTTAAAATAGCTCGACCTTCTAAAATCTGACTCGCCTTAACGAGTGGTCGAGTAGGTTTTTCAAGACCTGCATCTGGGAGGATTCCCAAAAGGGTGGTCAGGTTCCCCACCAGAAGAAAGTGGGGGAAGAGAAAATAAAATTCAGGAGCTTTCTCAAAGCCCCCAAAATATTTCACAGATAAGGAGCCCCAGCCTCTATCTGACCCGAAGAAAAATGGCTTCTTTGATAAGAAGACAGGCACGTTTGTTCCCAAGTGCCTTGAGTTCTACTAGTAGCGGCATGTGAAGGGGGATAACAAGTGTCCTATTGATGGGCAGACCCAAGGATTCGTCAGTGTAGCACTTGGGTAGGAGATTGACCTAGGCAGTGTCGGGGTCAGAGCAGAGGTTACCCCAGTTTTTCTGGGTGGCAAATAGATGGTACCATAAGCCTACATGCACTCTAATTCTTCCAAGTACAGGCAATGTGTCACCATCAATGGGCAGAGGGTAGAGGCTCTGAGAGACAAAGGAGCCAGCATGCCCACTGCAAGGTGTAATTTGGTGTCCTCAGGGCAGGAAATCCCCAACACATTCAACAAGGTAGTAGTGGCAGACAACTGGGAGAGTCACTACCTAGTGCATCTGCTTCCCTTTGAGTGGGGAGTTCTCAGGTTCTCTAAAAGTAGCTTTGAGCCCTGCCATGTGTGTAGATTATCTGTTAGACAGTGACCTGGAGCACACTATCTGGAAGGAAGTGAAGCTCAGGTCAAATCTAGAGATGTTACCTGGTGGGTGTCCCTGACCCCAAGGTCCATGGCCACCCAAGATGGGAGTCTGGGGAAACTTGGTAAAAAATTGCCCCAGACAGCTGCCACAAAACAGAAGGACCGAGGGCATTGGAAACCATCCCCTGAAACTCCCATGGTTCAAGTTGAAAAGGCACCTAAGGATGCCACCCTGGAGCCTATTAGGCAGGACATTGCTGCCCTAGGAGACCTGACTGAGCTTGCTGAATGGCAAGTTGAGGGTTGTGGTGAGCCCACCAGGGAGGAATTCTGTGGAGCACAGAAGAAGTACTCAGTTCTGGAGGGCTTGAGGCAGCAAGCTTGAGGTCCAGGCAGGTGTTGACCCCTCTCGATATCACCTGATATTTTTGATAACCAATTTGTATTGAGTTTTGCTCATAAAACACAAACAACAGTATAGTCAAACATACTCTATCACAGACTGCCCCCATACACTTACATAGTGCCATCAATTATATAATCCCAAACCATGAAAGTCCCACCATTTGCCCCAAATCTTCCCACCCTTCTGTGGACATTCCCAGGCCAAGTAAATGGGCCTCTTCTGCTAGGCAAACCAATCCACTCCTTCCTGCCATGAATCCAACAAAGGAGGGGTCTTTGAATTCCAGCCCTGGTCAATATTCTTCTTGGCATCCAGTATGGTCACTCCCACAAAGGCGCTCTCCAATCTCAATCCCCCCAAGTCCTCCAGCAGGCCCAGGAGGGCAACTCTTGGGGAGAGATCCAAGAGCTGGTCAAGGACTGACAAGAGTTCTTACTCTATCCCTGCCAGACAGGACAAAACCACATGAAAGAAGTCCGTGTCTGCTGCAAAAACATTTAGGTGGTCATTCCGACCTCGGCGGTCTTTTCTCCAGACCGCCGAGGCCGGGGGAGACAGAATACCGCCATTGCCGGCGGTATTCATGCCTCCCTATTCCAACATTTCCGCTGGCCCAGCGGAAATGGCACATCAACATTGCCGGCGGCTCGTAATAGAGCCGGCGGCAATGTTGATGTGCAGCGGGTGCAGTAGCACCCGTCGCGCATTTCACTGCCCGAAATTCGGGCAGTGAAATGCGCGATGGAGCTATGCCTGGGGGCCCCGGCACTGCCCATTCCAAGTGCATGGGCAGTGCAGGGGCCCCCAGGGGCACCCCCAGTCACCTTACCGCCAGTCTTTCAATGGCGGTGTTTACTGCCACGGACAGGCTGGCGGTCGGGGACTCATAATCCCCAGGGCAGCGGTGCTTGCACCGCTGCCCTGGGGATTATGCCCGCCAGGCGGAAGCCTGGCGGGAAAGTGGAGGGGCCGGCGGTATGACCGTGGCTTTTCCGCCACGGTCAGAATTGCTGGCGGAACACCGCCAGCCTGTTGGCGGTGTTACCGCCGGCCGCCAGGGTCGGAATGACCCCTCAGTCCGGAAAATCCTACCCGACCGTTGGAGTCATATAGTTTAGGTGGACTAGTGGAGATGGCCAGTTCCCTTGGAAAGATCACCTGATTTATTGGAAGAATGACCCCCTCTATTGTGAGCCTAAGGTTCCTGACCCTGGGGCAACTCATGTTTTGAAGTCCCCCAGTGCTACAGAGCTTTCCTATTGGCTCATGACATTCCTCTGGCAGGACATCTATGGCAGGTCAAGACCTTTGCCGGCTTTCCACCTACTTTTATTGGCCCTAGATGAACACATCCTCAGATGCGTTCTGCAGGTCCTGTCCCACGTGCTAGGACAGAAGAAAAACAGAAACAAATAGTCTGGGCTCCCCTTGTCCCACTACCTGTCATTGACACCCCCTTAAAAAGAGTGGGCATCAACATTGTTGGACCCCTGGACCCCAAAACTGCCTTAGGTAACAGGTGCCCTCCAAGACTGTTGGTCAGGGCCTTTTGAGGTTACGGAGAGGAAGGGAGAGGACACCTACCTGCTGGATCTCAATTCCCCCAGGAACCCCTTTGGGGTACTCCATGTAATTCACCTCATACTACATAATGAGAGGTCTGCGGTCACCATGTTCTTGGTGACAGATAATGGGGGGCGGTGAAAGAGAGTGAAAACTCCCGACCTCCTATCCTCCAAGGAGCAGGATGAGTCAGTGGAGGGTGTGAACCTCTCCCCTACTGTGACCCCAGAGCAACCGAGGGACTGTTGCCAGTTGTTGGGTCAGTTTTCGTCTCTGTTCTTCCCCACCCCTTGGTGTACACACTTTGACATTGATACTGTAAACAGTATGCATTTGAAAAATTAAATTTACAGGTTGTCAGACAAGGTGAGAGAGCTAGCATTAAGAGACAAGTCTCCAAAATGCTTGAATTGGGTGTGAGTAAGCACCCCAGTAGTTCCTGGTCCAGCCAAGTAGTGTTGTAGTCCTCTTGTTGTAGCAACCAGAATACTAGATTTTGGGTGGCAGCACCACAGAGAGTGGGGGACTAAGTCTGATCCCACACCGTGTGACAGCTGTTGGCCTAACCTTTTCAGCTAGCTAGCAGCACCTCACCAATACACAAGAGTAAAAGTGATTTGTAGCAGCCTATCACATGACAGTTTAAAACGCCTCAGGGAAGTCATGGTGGAACAGATCCTATCCCATGACTCATGCATGCAAATACAACAGAAGCAAGATTTGGTTCAAAACGTTTATTGAAACAACTGCATTCTATGTAAAAAGGCATGAATTCCGATTATTTGGCTAATGAAACACAACACCATTAGAGCGGTGACTAGAAAGGTGAAACAAAGGAAAAGTCACACCATAGTGTCACAATAGTGATTGTAAAATCCCTACCTGCACTACTAAGATTCTACATGAGAGAAATAGCAGTGTTAACCCAATCGTTCCATCTAGTCCCTCGAAGGAAACTCAATCCCCATACCTATGCTATAGGTAGAGAAGAAGTATGTTGGTCTGCTGGGAGTCCTCCCTCATGGATGAAAAGAAGATGCAAAGTTTCAGCAGAAACTGCGACAACATCGTGGAGCATGAGAAGGCAAGCTGGCTGGAATGTCCCTACTAAGGTGGTGGGGTCAGTGTGGTGTTTTATAATAAAACATGTGATGGTCTAAGAACTGCCCAGACATGACAACACATATTTTTCTGTGTAGGGTAGACATCATACGATTTGTACCCGCAATACCTTGTAAACTATTGTGTGCAACCTTGGGTTGAGCGAAGAAATGAATAACACATTCTGCATGAAAGGGCAACTGCTAAAAATAATAAAACATCTCCACTGAAATAAAGCTTTGGTAAAATAATAAGAGGAAAAAAATTAAATGTAACTAGGTGAAAGGGCACAGGCCACAGGCCTAGAGCTAAAATAATGTGCCTGTATAAACACTAAAATAACCTTACAACAGGAGTGCTGGTACCCAAAGCTGTGCCACCCAGGAACTCAGGTTCTGTGTGGATTATGGGGAGATCTCAACTCAGTCACCAAGACTGATGCCGACCCCATCCTTTGAGCTGATGAGCCCATCAACAGACAGGGAGGTGCCAAGTTCCTGAGTACTTTCGATCTTACATGAGGGTAGTGGCAGAGTGCCCAGACTGAGGGGTAAGCATTCTCTTACCCAGAGGACCACTATCAATTCAGGGTGATGCCCTTTGGATTGAAGAATGCCCCTGCCACCTTCTAGAGGTTGGTAAACAGCATTGTGGACGGGATAGAAGCCTTCAGTGCAGCCTACCTGATGATATAGCTATCCTCAGTTGCATTTGGAAGGACCATCTGTTCGACCTTCAGGAGGTGATTCAGGCTTGCCAACAGGCAGGCCTGACTATCAAGGCTAGCAAGTGCCTGATAGAGCAGGGATTTGTGGTGTTTCTGGATCACCTGGTGGGATGAGGGGTGGGGTGGGTTTCTGGGACACCTGGTGGGGTGAGACTGTCCTGGCCTGGAAACCCCCCAAAACTGAGATTGAAATGAGGGCCTTCCTGGACTTCACTGGATATCATAGACGGTTTGTCAAGGTGTATGCACGCCCGTTGCCCTCTTGACTGAGTTGACTTCTAAGAAGCAGCCCAAGAGGATGATCTGGACAAAGGCCTATGAGAAAGCATTTGACACTCTTAAGAAAGCCATGTGTACAGTACCTGTACTCAAGACCCCTGATTTCTCTCAGGAATTTATAGTGCAGACAGTGCTTCAGAACATGGCATGGGGCAGGGTGTATTTAAAAAGCTGGGCATCTACTTTTAAGTTTTACATTTCTTAACAGTGAAAAACTCACACATGTGGTTTTCACTACTGTGAGACCTACTTCCCCCTTCGAATAATATTGGGTCCCCTTATTATATTTAAGAAGTTATAACTTTTATTCGGGAACAGGTAGAGATATTAGTTTGGTGTGTCAATAATTGTAATCTAAAATCCTCTTTAATGGTTAAGTCAGAAATTAAGTCACAGTCCTCAACATACCATTTTTAGAAAGGTTACCTTTGTCTTATTTAACCATTTCATACCTGAAACCTGTAGCCTGGGTCACATGCCTGAATGTAGTTGGCAATTGGCTTTTCAGTATTCCTCCCAGATAGTGACACAAAGGGGACTGGGTGTTGGCAGGATGGGCTAGCCTGACAAGATGGGAGGAGCGGAGTTGGGCATAGCCCCACTTACATTTCAATGGAGATGCCTCAGCACACACACACAAGAACTTCACACTAGCCTTTTGTCACCCCAGACACCGTGAGAGCAGGGCAGGGAGGAAGGAAATTCCACAACCATTTGTAGTGAGAAACCTCCAGAAGTTTCTTCCACTTCAAAGCTGGCACCAGGTATAAGAATATGACCCTCAGACCCACTCTTCAGTTTATGTCTGGATGTGGTGAGGACTGTTAGAGGACTGCCCTTTTGCCTGAGGCCTGTTGTGTACTTCAGATGACTCCCCTTCTTTGCCAAGATGACTGCACTGCTGCCTGAAACCTGCCCTGTGTCCTCAGAGGTCTAGCTGCTGCTTGAGACCTGCTTTTTTGCCTGAACTTCAAGGGTTAGTTTACTGGCCGCTTTTTCAGAGCTGCAGGGACACAAGAAGCTCCAACAACTTTCAAAATGCACCATGATTCAGCCTGAAGTGAGTATTGACTCCCTAAGTGGTGCCTCTGCAGTCCCGAACCCTTGGCCCGAACGCTGGGAAGTTGTGCTAAAGGTGCTTAAACAGCACAAATCCAAAACTTTGGACTTATAACATTTTCTACAAAAAAGTGCTCTAAGAAGCGAGAGGAGACCAGGACCTACCTGCTTGCTGATCCGCCTTAGGTGCATTGCCTGTTGGCCTGACTGTGTGTTACCTGTTGTTCTCTGCAGCAGCAAATCCTGTTCAGTGGCTCTTCTCTGGGAGAGTATCAGGCCTCCTGGAGCCCTGATCAGAGAAAGCCGACATCCCAAAAAAATGCTAGGTCAGAACAAAGAAATCCCCAGCGCAACTTCATCCCACAGCTCCGCAGCAATGACGCCTCCTCCTTGGACACCATTGGCTGCCTTGCTCCACTGAAATTTACCTTCTCAGACATTTTTCTTTGAAATTTATTCTAAGTTTGAAAGTTAGCAACGATCGGGGTCCAATCTACTCTGTGTATCTGAACATCGCTCTATTGTGGTGTGCCATAACTTTTGAGTTTGCACTGGTCGTGCGCGACTAGGTGTCTGCAGTTGATGCTTTGATATTTTAGGCACCATAGTGCACTAAAAACTTTTAGAAATTAATAATTCCAGTTCTACTGATTGGATTTTTGTAATTTTGGTGTCAAATAATTCTTTACATTATACTCTGTGTTTCTAAATTAGTGTGGGAATTTTCTATTGGTGTATTTTTAAGTTTATTGCTGTTTGAGTACTGCATAAATACTTTACAGATTGGCTCTAAATTAAGCCTGACTGATTTTGTGCCAAGCTACCAGAAGACTTTTGCTTGAGAATGGCTCACACCTCCCTGAGCCAACAACCGAGTATCTCACAGCATACAAATATTTTTTTGCTTTCAGTTTAGAACTGGGAATCATTACAACTTTTTACCTTTGTCTTATTTAGTGGGCTGATTACACGACAATAAGATATACATTTCGATTATTTTTTTTCTAAACTACTCACATATATTGTACTCCCCAATAAACTAATCTCTGGCTTAGGTGTCACAACCTCAGACATAAAGCTAAGGATAGCTGTCCAATAAATGTTTAAGCTTGGGCATGCCCATATTGTAACTAATTTCCTATATCATCATTGCAGCACCTGAGGTTCTTATTGGAGACTGAATTATTACATATATGAATGAATGCTAGCATGTAATACAATTTGAGTAAAATTGCATACATCTCTGGTTGATCTAACGGAGACAGGAATCAGTGAACTCACCGATTTCCTAACTAGAAATAGCCAGTTTGATTTTGAATAGCCTAGTCTGGCACATGGCCTTATGAGGCTTTAACAGATTTTAGAAATGTGTGCCATTCGCCAATCCCTGAAAACGTTTTCCTGTTTAAAAAGATTTTTGGTTAAATTCAACAGATTCTGTTATCTCCTTATTGGAAAAAAACACAGAAAACTGGCAGTTTCATAATATGCAAAAAAGTATTTTGGCCATCATTGAATAAAATTTTTTAATTGCACCAATCCATCATTTTATCTGATATTTGGAAGTGCTTAATTGATCCCTTATCTTCTTTTTTCTTAAACTGTTATGGACCTCTTATCTATTAGAAAGCCAAAATTATAGCATTCCCTTAAACATGTGTCCAAATGACATCTAATATAAGGGAGTGCAAACCCACCTTCTTTTGTATCCGAATACAGATATTTAAGGCTAATACATGGTTTCATTTAGGATCAAGCCAAGCTGCTGCTCCTGCTTTCTATTTTGGTAAAGTATTTAGCTTGTAAATTTCACAGTAAAGTAAAAAATAAGAAAATAAAGAGCGTGAGAACAGACATTTTAACAAGAGCTATTCTCCCCATGACAGAGAGTGGGAGAAAGTTATGGTCATATTGTTCTGAAATATCTTCTGCTAGCCAGACTCCTAGATAGCTTTTTGGGCGTCTGGTATAACCAGAGCCAGACAGGCCTTTTATTCTACCAGGCATTTCCTTGGTGGGCTGGAGCGCTTGAAGCATGGCTTTGAATGCCTAGGGCCACTCCTGGTGCCTATGTCACTTTCCCCAGCTCCCTAAGGTTAATTGCAATAGATAGGCTTCAAGAAAGAGAGAAGGTGAGAGATGAGGAAAGTAGAGATAAAGTGATCAGAGACGGAGAAGAGAGAGAGGAGAGAAGTAGAGATGGAGAATGAATGGACTGAAAGAGAGAGATATTGTGCAAGGAGACGCAGGGAACAGGATTGGTTTGAGCATTTTTGCTATCCCTGCTTTTGGTTCCCTAGTTCAGCACTGGATTTAAACTGCTTAAGATATTGCTGGAAGAACTGTAGTTGTAGTATTAAATAATGAGGTCTGGGGTCTACTTGTGTTTATTTGATAACCTTCTAAAACCAGTGAAGGTGGCAATTAAATCTAAACCCTCATTTATACTGTTGCTCTCCAGTTGTAGGAATAGTACCATATTAATCAGCATAAGGTTTGATTTAGCCATCCCATTAATTGGTGGCATCATTGTCTGGGATGTTCAAACTTGCTAATAGCTCTAGAATCATATCCATTTAAAAAGCTTATTAATACCCAATTTAACTGAGGATGGGACACTGCCATCCATTAAAAGGTGACTATATTAAGTTTTTAGTGAGGTAACCAGTTGTGTAGCAAATCCCTTAAATAATTCAGCAGGTAGGACATCTTCCCGTATATATTCCTATTCAGGAGATCTGCTACCACATCCATGATTTCCTTGTCTGAAAAAAGCTGTAGCAGGAAATTTCTAGCGTCTGCAGGGAAATTAAGGATTGTGAGTTTATATAGAAACTTTTCAATTTATCTACTGTGAGTAGTGTGATTGGGCTGGTAAAGCGCAGCATAATATTGTTAACACACTGGCACTTTTCTATTCCTTTAACCAGGAGGCCATTATTGGGAATGACTATTACGTGCATTTTATTTCTGCTTGTAAGAAATTGGGTTATTGTTTGAGGGGGGTTGGAACTCCTGCTCCGACAGCAATCACAATTCTTGACGAGGTTACCAACAAAAGTCATTAAATTAACCTGTGCTTAGCCCTCTGGTATCTTGGCACAAAATCAGTCAGACTTAACTTAGAGGCAAAGTGTAAAGTATGTTTGCAGCACGCAAACATTACTAAAAGTGAAGACAGCACAAGAAAACTCCCAAACCAATTAAAAAAATAGTGTACATTTTGATAAATAAAATGACACCCAAAGAAATTAAAATAAATCAGTAGAACTGGAGTTAAGCACCACCTATAGGA
This sequence comes from Pleurodeles waltl, assembly GCF_031143425.1. NCBI lineage: Eukaryota > Metazoa > Chordata > Amphibia > Caudata > Salamandridae > Pleurodeles > Pleurodeles waltl. The sequence continues at coordinate 319,577,492 of NC_090447.1, read as the reverse complement.
ATCAGGATGCACGAGACCAGGGCAAAGTCAAAAGTTAAGGCTGACCGAAATAGAGCTAGGGTTTGATACACGCAGTGGATTGGGTTCAATCACAGCTTATCTTTGGACTCAGAAGAAATTTCAAAGAATTGTTCCTGAGAAGACAAAGGTCAGCAGGGCAAAGTAGCAGGCTGTATTCGAGGAGGAATTGTCATTACTGGGGAACCACTGGATGAGACCAGGAAAATCAGGAGTTCCATGCCGAGGAGGTTGTCATCATTGATAGGGAGCTAATTGCCGTTGAGCCTGGTGAAGATTTTTCCCTTTGGACTGAGACATCTTTTTGAAGTCAAAAACCTCCAGCAGGATGAAGCTGCAGACTGTAGCGGAAGAGGGCTTCATGAAGCCAGATACCATTGCCAAGAGGTCCACTGAACAGATTTTTTAGCTGCAGATAAGAATGTAGCGGGAGCTACTGTAAAGTGATGCCAGACAGTGATGCATCTTGGGCGGATCGGCTGGCAGGTAGCTGACAGCCTTCTGTCGGTTCTCAGGGCACTTTTAAAAGTGGCATTTTGAGAATTGTGACTTGAAACCCAACTTTATAAGGATTCAAAATTACAGTTCATTTCAGTTTAAACAGCACATCAGTATCTACTCCCAAACCAAAGTCATCACTTATTAAATGCAGAAAAGTAACCCAGTGTTAGTCAAGGTGAGAGATAGGCCTTACAACAGTGAAAACGACTTTAGGAGGACAAGTAAAATGTAAGCACACATGTCCTTCCTTTTGAATACAATGCACCCTGCTCTGTGAGCCTTAGGGGTGGCTTGTATGTATTGAAAAGGAAGGTTTAGGCCTGGGAAAAGGTTTATTTTCCCCGGTTAAAATGGCAGTTTAAAACTGCACTACAGGCTGCAGTGGCAGGCCAGAGACATGTTTTAAAAGGCTACCTTAATGGGTGCCACAATGAGTGCTACATAGTAGCATTAAATTTACAGGCTGGGGGTACATGTAGTACCATTTACTAGGGGCTTATTTGTAAATAAATGAGCCAATTCAGTGTAAGCCACATTAGCGGCTCGCGGGATGCAAAAGGGGCAGGGCTGCGCAGAGTGGAGGAGGGAGAGGGGGATAAACATTAATTTAAGTTAAAGAAAAATTAAAGAAAAAAAAGAAAATCACTTACCCTCCCTCACCACCGCTCCTCTCCTCAGTTCCTGCCTGCAGGCACAGGCTCCCAGCCTACCCTGTGGCCAATCCTGAAGCTGCAGAGCAGCATCAGGATTGGTTGGGAGCATCCAGCCAGGATGCTCCCAGGCAGACTGGGAGCCTGTGCAGGCTCTCTCTAGTCCGGCAACTGGGTTGCTGGAGAGACCCTACTGTGCATGTGTATTTGGCCGGCCCGAGATGGCCGGCCAAACATACATGCACAGTGAGGGGGAATGCTGAGCACTCCCACTCGTGGCTCGTCACCCCGTGGTCCCACCCCTTTACTAGAAAACAATAACAAACTCAGTTTATTATCATTTTCTGGTAAAGGTTTAGCAGCTGCTGCGGCTGGCTGGGAGGGTGACGCTCCTCCACCCTAATGGAGGAGCCGCCCCTGGTAAGCCAATTGAACCATGTGAGCACAAGAACTTTCCTTCTGGTTAGCAGGGAGAAAGTGCATAGAATCCTAATGTCAACAAAAACTTGTTCAGCTACAGATATCACAAATTTGGAAAATACCCTGCAAAATGGGTGCTGTCCAACACTGCTGTTCCTCTCTTTAGGAGTCCAGATGAGTATGTGGCCTATATGTTCCCCTTTTTAATAAATATTTTGCCCTACTGTAACCGCATTGACAGCATTTTGTTGTATATAAGAATCTTTCCACTTGCATTTGGTTTACTTAATACCAGAGTGGATAAACCTCTGTTCAGAATGACATAAGGAAGTTTTAATTTTCTCCAAATGTTGCCCTTTTCTTTTATGCATGTTTGTGGTTTATGAAATAAATTTGCCTCGCAGTGTGGACTTAAATGCTTCTCAAACGACCTGAGTGCCGGCTGATTTATTATTATCGAGGAAAAACTGTGCTATAGAATTCTGTACACCCAAAAGAAACCCTGGGTTTTGTAATAGAATGTATCTAACCCACCCCTATACAGGTATTGTAGACCTCTGTGATGTATGTTGTTTCATAATGGCTGATTGAGTAAAACAACTGGGGAGTTTGTTTATGGTTGAGCACTGGAAAATGTGAGACAGTAGAAAATAATCTAGTTTGGAAGCTGTATTATATTTGACAGATCTATGAGTGAATATGGAGTATCTGTGATAATTTTGCCTTCAAAGGTCAATCAGATCTCATTCCTATTGGATATTTTTTGATAGCTTTATTACTTTTGGGTTTAGTTTGGCCTGTGCCTTTATTTGAAGAGTCAGCCTCTGAAAGCAAAGCAAAGTTAAGTTAAATTCACCAGGTAATCTAATATTGGCATTGAGAAATGCCAAAGCTAACAACAGTGCAAGTAAGGGGTTGTATGTAATAAAGCTGACTTTTAAAATGCCAGCTACATTAAAGTCGGGTTGAAATTGTCAAAGTAATAATTCTGTGTCCTTCATTATTTCCTATGACAGTTCTAAGTGGGGTTGAAATTGTCAAAGTAATAGTTTTGTGTCCTTCATTATTACCTATGACAGTTCAAAGTTCCAAAAATGTTGAATTGTAAAAGTCATTTTTATTACATACATTCTTTAATATATCTAACAGTGCCGTAATAATCAGTTAGGGCCCTCTAATGCTTCTGTTCCTTAATCCCTGAACCCTTAAAACTCCAAACTACCCCTTAATGCTATCCTACCCTGACCCCTAAAAACCCCCACTACCTCTTAACGCTAGCTTCCCTGAAGACAGAAAGCCCCTTAATATCCCTTTTATCCCTGAATTCTAAAGCCACCTAACAGTCCCTTTACGTACCCTTCCCTGAACCCCCAAAAATCCCTTACTACCACTTAACACTACAATTTAATAATCCCTAAAAAGGACACCCGCTATCACTTAACAGTTGAAACTAGAACCCCTTAATTCCCCTTAACACTGCCCTTCCCCGAATCCTAAAACACCCTAATTACACCTTAATGCTGCCAATCCATGAACCCTACCAGCCTCATATTACTCCTTGATACTTCCCTCCTTGCACCACAAAAAAACCTTACTTTTACTTTAGGCACCTTTCTGTGAACCATAACAGTTCCTTGCTGTCCCATAATGCTATCCTTTTCTCAACGCAAAAACCCCTTCTGCATATTGCTACCCTTCTTTGTACGTTAAAAACCCTACCACCCCTTAATGCTACCCTTCCCTGAACCCAAAACCCCATTCCTGCTCTTTTAGTATGTCCCACCCTGAAGTCTAAAAATAGCTTACATCACCTTATTGCTGCCCTTCCCTTAACCCTAGAAAAGTCACTACCCTTTTATGCTACCCATCCTTGAACCTTAAAAAAACTGTACAATCCCTTAATGCTACTCTTCCCTGAACCCAAAACACCCTTACTATGTCTTAACGGTACCCTTCACTGGACCCTAAAACACATAAGTACCCTTTAACACTACCAATCCTTGAACTCTCTCAAACCTTAACTACCTCTTAATGCTGCCTCCCCCTGAACCCTAGAAAACCCTTATTACCCTTTAATGCCACCCTTCTCTGAATCATAAAACCTCTTACCATCCCTTAATGCTAATCTTCCCTCAACCTAAAAATCCCTTTTTCCCTTTATTGTTACCTAGCCCTGTATCCTAAAAACCCTTGCTATCCCTTAACACTACCCTTCCCTGAACCCGAAAAACCCTTCACTAATCTTTTACTATATCCATCCCTGAATCCTAAAAACTCAAAACTGCCTCTTGATGCTAACACTCCCTGAACTCTAAAAAAAAAACATGCACCCCTTAATTCTATCCTTCCCGAATCCCTAAATGCACTTTAATGCTGCCACCCCTGAATTCTGAAAAACCCTTACTGTGTCTCATAATATCTCGCTTCTACATAACTCTTTTCTTCCTAACTGAAATTAACTCATACCCAGCTCCCTGGCTGGCCTTTCATCAAAGAGAGAATATTAATGTTTAAATCTTGCATAAATAATATGGCAACCCCTATATGAAGCCTGACGCTGAAGAAACAAATACTGACCTACCAATCTCCAGTGGAGCTGCTCCTTTGTCATCATTGTTAAATGGGTTTCTTGAATCAGAACAATGATTGGGTACCAGTCTTTCAACATGTGGCAACAACCCTCCTTTTTAGTGGATTATTGAGCCAGTTAAAGTATAAGATATTATTTTTATCTATCTATAGTTTTCATATAAGAAAAAAGGGATGGGGAAAGGGAACTCTCATGCTCTGACTTATGATAACTTTGGGTCTTATTGGAGGCCGTTAAGCACACTTTTTAGTACAGTTAGCCTGATCATTAAAATAAAAAAATCTTGAGATAATTTTTTATACTCTCATAATAACCATTCTACCCCGAATGTAAGTGCACATCCTTCAAAAGAAAGCTCCTCCTTACAGTCCATTCCCCTAAAGTGCCTCCCCTTTGACTAAACATTGGCTGTATCCTGTCCTTTGCCCAGACCCCAGTTCCCTCCTTTCCTAAAGAGTCGCATTTAGTAGCATATAGGCTGAACAACCAACTCACATGGTGCCACTCTGTGTAATACGATTTCGGCTCCTTTCACACGGTCACACGGTAAGGAGCTGAAATCACACAGTGGCAGACAATGTGCGTTGAAAACTCCTGCAGCGAGCATTTTCAACTGCATTTGTGTTCAAGGCTGAGCACAGCTGATGTCCATAGACGTTTTACAACTCCCCCAGGACATCATCAGCAGCCTTCAGATTGTTTTCTTAGTGAGGTGTAGGGGTTACTCTGGCTCATGGGTAGTGACCTGCCCAAAACCCTGCTTCCTACTTTGATAGCCACACCCCGTCAGAAGCAAATTCAGAGCTTCAGAGGTAATAGACTTAGGTGGTCATTACAACCCTGGCGGACAGTGTTAAAGCGGCGGTAAGACCGCCAACAGGCTGGCGGTAAAAAAATAGCAATTACGACCGTGGCGGAAACCGCCAACAAAGACAGCCACTTTAACACTCCGACCGCCACGGCGGTACAAACAAACAGCGCGGCGGTCACCGCCAACAGACAGGCGGGAGACAATGTACCGCCCACACTATTATGACAGGCCAATCTGCCACCTTTTCCGGGGCGGATACACCGCGGATAAAAACACAGCGGAAACAGGAACTTCGAAGGGAAAACGCTCACCTCTACACACTCCACGAGGAACGAGGACACCATGGAACCGGAACTCCAAATCCTACCTGCGATAGTCTTCCTGCTCCTCTACCAGGAGCATGAACGCCAGCGGCGAAGACCATGGTGAGTACTGCACCTACGACACAGTGGAGGGGTGAGGAAAAAAACAGTGACACACACACGCAACACCCCCACCCTCTCCCACTACAACACACACACTAATGCATATCAATACATCACAGTTACACCCCCCAAACCCCTCCGGAAGAATGCAAAGACCAAAGAAAATGAGTGTAACCATCGGAATATATTACAAACAAGTAGGCAGAAATATATATATACACCATGTACAAAATAAATACCAGGCATAGAAGTCCAGGTACTGCACAAAGAAAGTCCGTGGAACACTGGGACCACACGGTATGGGCGAGTCCCACACAAGATCACCGACCATAACGGAGAGAACACTGCAGGGGCATCAGAGAGCAAGAAAACAGGCACCTCAGGGAGAGGGAAAGGGGGGGGCACCTCAGCCGCTTGAGTGCATGACGCCAAATCCACGAGGGGGCCACATGCTCACTGTTCAATCCTGGGGAGTGCAAAGCCACAGTCTCTCAAGTCTCTACAGTGGGTGGCTTGCCCACTGTTCAATCCTGGGGAGTGCAAAGCCACAGTCTCTCAAGTCTCACAAGTGGGTGGCTTGCCCACTGTTCAATCCTTCGAAGTGCAAAGCCACAGTCTCTCAAGTCTTTACAGTGGGTGGCTTGACCACTGTTCAATCCTGGGGAATGCAAAGCCACAGTCTCTCAAGTCTCTACAGTGGGTGGCTTGCCCACTGTTCAATCCTGGGGAGTGCAAAGCCACAGTCTCTCAAGTCTCTACAGTGGGTGGCTTGCCCACTGTTCAATCCTGGGGAGTGCAAAGCCACAGTCTCTCAAGTGGATAACAGTCTCCACTGGTTCTGGAGGGGGACTGGTGCCCGGAGTGCTTCATCCTGCTAAGGACAGAGGTAGTGGATGGATGTCTCCACTGGTTCTGGAGGGGGACTGGTGCCCAGAGTGCTTCATCCTGCGAAGGACAGAGGTAGTGGATGGATGTCTCCACTGGTTCTGGAGGGGGACTGGTGCCCAGAGTGCTTCATCCTGCGAAGGACAGAGGTAGTGGATGGATGTCTCCACTGGTTCTGGAGGGGGACTGGTGCCCAGAGTGCTTCATCCTGCGAAGGACAGAGGTAGTGGATGGATGTCTCCACTGGTTCTGGAGGGGGACTGGTGCCCAGAGTGCTTCATCCTGCTAAGGACAGAGGTAGTGGATGGATGTCTCCACTGGTTCTGGAGGGGGACTGGTGCCCAGAGTGCTTCATCCTGCTAAGGACAGAGGTAGTGGATGGATGTCTCCACTGGTTCTGGAGGGGGACTGGTGCCCAGAGTGCATCACTCACCCCGTGACTGACCCAGTTGCGTCAGTGCCCCTGCCGCTCATGGGCTAGCGGTGCTTGAGTTGGTGGTGCCCTGTTCAGCGGTGCTTGAGATGGCGGTCCCTGTTCAGCTGTGCTTGAGTTGGCGGTGCCCTGTTCAGTGGTGCTTGAGTTGGCGGTGCCCTGTTCAGCGGTGCTTGAGATGGCGGTGCCCTGTTCAGCGGTGCTTGAGATGGCGTTCCCTGTTCAGCGGTGCTTGAGGTGGCGGTGCCCTGTTCAGCGGTGCTTGAGATGGCGGTGCCCTGTTCAGCGGTGCTTGAGTTGGCGGTGCCCTGTTCAGTGGTGCTTGACTTGGCGGTGCCCTGTTCAGCGGTGCTTGAGTTGGCTGTGCCCTGTTCAGCGGTGCTTGAGTTGGCGGTGCCCTGTTCAGCGGTGCTTGAGTTGGCGGTGCCCTGTTCAGCGGTGCTTGAGTTGGCGGTGCCCTGTTCAGCGCTGCTTGAGTTGGCGGTGCCTGTTCAGCGGTGCTTGAGTTGGCGGTGCCCTGTTCAGCGGTGCTTGAGTTGGCGGTCCTTCATGGCCCAGCGGGGCTTGTGCTGGCGGTCCTTCATGGCCCAGCGGGGCTTGTGCTGGCGGTCCTTCATGGATCAGCTGGCCTGGGGCTGGCGGTGTCCTCCTGGGCAGCTGGCCTGGGGCTGGCGGTGTCCTCCTGGGCAGCTGGGCTTGGGCTGGCGCTGGCCTCCTGGGCAGCTGGGCTGGGGCTGGCGCTGGCCTCCTGGGCAGCTGGGCTGGGGCTGGCGCTGGCCTCCTGGGCAGCTGGGCTGGGGCTGGCACTGGCCTCCTGGGCAGCGGGGATGATGGCGGTCTTCTCCGCCGTGCAGCCCTTCCCAGACTTGCTGGGTTTCTTGTGGCCCTTCCCCACAGCTGACCCCACACTCCCAACGGGACCCCTGGGAGCGGCTTTGTGGCTGGAGTCTTCCCCCTCTCCCACCGGGCACTGGCCAACTTCTGATGCTTCACAGGTAGGGGACTGGCTGTGCTGTGGCATCGTGCCACACTGGCTGTCCTGGTGGCCGGTGCACTCCACATACCTGTGACTACAGGCACCACTGGTCCCGGAGATGTTGTGGCTGAGGTGCTACTTCGGGACCTATGAGATGGACGGGGTGGGGGAGGTGTGGGAAAAAGGTCAAGGCTGGACAGGAAAATTCTTTTGGACACACTGGGACAGGTAGCAGGAGGGGGTTTGGGAGTGGAGGAAGAGGTGGTGGTAGTAGGAGGTGTATGTTTGGTGACTTTGGGTGCAGGTGCATGCGCTGGAGGCTGTCATGAGGTGGATGGCTGTTGGGTGGGTGTGTGCCTGCGTTTGTGTAACTTGGGAGGGGGCGTCACAGACACACTGGGAGAGGACACAGGGGACGTGTGAATGGTATTGGGGGTGGTGACTGCACGTGAGCGGGGTGTGCTGGTGGGTGTGCTGGTGAGGGACTTAGTGGCTGTAGAGGTAGTGCATGCAGGTGTGAGTGTAGACGAGACTGGGAGGGAGAAGGGAGACGACGAGGATGGGGACACAGTGGAGGCAGTGGATGATGGTGTGTCTGCATGTGTGTGTTGCTTGCGTGAGTGCCTGTGGGATGTGTGGTGCTTATGTTTGCCTGAGCTTCCCTTGTGTGGTGAGGTGTGTGCAGGCTGGTCTGATGGCGTGCTTGGGATAGGCAGAGGTACAGGGGATTGGGTCTGGGTGGAGGAGTTGGAGGGGGGAGGCTAGAGACGGGGACAATGGCTGCCATCAGTGCTGAGGCCAGAGTTTGAAAAGCTCGGTGAAGGGCCACCTGACCAGAATGAATGCCCTCCAGGAATGCATTAGTTTGTTGCAACTGCCTTTCTACACCCTGGATGGCATTCAAAATGGTAGACTTCCCAACAGTGAGGGACCTGAGGAGGTCAATGGCCTCCTCACTGAGGGCAGCAGGGGTGACTGGGGCAGGGCCTGAGGTGCCTGGGGCGAAGGTGATGCCCACCCTCCTGGGTGAGCGAGCACGGAGCGAAGGCTAAGGGGCTGCTGGGAGGGCGGTGCGGGTAGGGGGGGGGTGGCGGCTGTACCTGTAGATGCGGGGGGCACAGATGTTGCCGCCACCACAAGGGAGCTCCCATCAGAGGACGAGTCCGTGTTGCTGGTCTCAGCTCCTGTCCCCGCCGTGGAGCTCCCCTCCGTCCCTCTGGTGAATTCAGAGTCCGTAGTCTCGCCCTCCAGGGCCATGTGGGATGCACCTCCCTCGTGCTCCGGTGCCACTGCTCCTCCGCCTGATGATGCTAATGCACACAAGAACAGGAAGACCACAAAAAGGGAGGGGGAGACAGAAGAAAGACATGTTGAGTGCATGGATTACCTGTACAGTTGGCGGACAAGACAGACACAGAAGCCCCCTGCACTACGCCGCGCTCTTGGGCTCTCCAGTTCAATTCCTGGGAAATAGCCTACAAGGCTATGGACGACATCTGCACACATAGATGACACAGGGGCATGAATAGCTGTACTTGGCACTCTACAGAGGTGGGGTGGGGGGCCACAGGGCCTGCCTTACGGAGGGGCTTAGCCTACGGAACTCGCCCTGGCCTAGGGAAACCCACAGCCCTCCTCCCCCACCCAGACAACTCCACTACGCGCAAAGTCAGCAGAATGAGAGTGTACTCACCCCCTTGTGTCTGCTGTGATGCCCTCAAGCGCCCATCCAACTCCGAGTAGGCCACCGCCAGGATCCTGAGCATCAGGGGGGTCATGGTTCGACAGGCACCCCTCCCATGTTGGGAGGCCATCCCCAGCTGAGCCTCCGCCGTCTTCTTGCTCCAGCGGCGAATGTCCTACCATCTTTTCCGGCAGTGGGTGCTCCGTCTGTGGTAGACCCCCAGGGTCCGGACGTCCTTGGCGATGGCACGCCAAATATCTTTCTTCTGGTGGGCGCTGACCTACATGAAATGTAAAGGGGAAGAAGAGGAGTCATTACCAACTGCACCGTCAAAGTGAGTGGCCCCCATCCCTACCCTTGCCATGTGGCACATGCATTCACCGTCTTTCATGCACACAGCACTCTGCCCCCTTCCTTCTTACATCCAGCCCTCTCCACACAGGCATAGCCCATACAACATGCTCCCTGTGTACTTACCTGTTTGTCTGGAGGACCATAGAGTAGCGTGTACTGGGGGAGGACCCCATCAACGTGCTTCTCCAACTCCTCCGATGTGAAGGCAGGGGCCCTTTCCCCAGACGCACGAGCCATTGTCTCTTCCAGACCGAGGTCACAGCAGCACTTGCAGTGTAGGTCCTCTCCTGTCGAAGATCAGGTATCGAGTGATTGAACAGATAGAAAATGGCAGTCACGTCTGCAGCGGTGCGTACCGTCACCTCCGGCGTACATCGTCATTGGCTCCTGGGACCCATAGGGTCCAATGTTAACCAATGCAGCCTTGCGCTGCGGTCTTTGACCGCCTACCGCGACGGTGTACAACGCCAGCGCAGTTACCTCACATCCCATTGTCCCACTTCAGAGGTCAGGCAGCCGCCATTTCAGGGGCCCGCATAGCTTCATTTTCAACTGCGTCACACATACCTAGGCCTAGACTCAACACACATACAGGCCACCTTTTGTGTATGATTGGTGTTCTGGATAAACTGTGGGGACGTACCTCTGAGTTGTTTGACTCTGTGCTCGCTGTTGTCCTTCATAGGCACCGTCCGCTGGGACATGTGAGGAGATGGTGGCATCCGCCGGTGTACCGACCGTTGGTGGACCTGTCGACAATGGACGAGCGACATTTGATAATCACCTACAGGCTTGACTGTGCCACAATCCAGGAACTGTGTACCCAGTTGGAGCCAGACCTGATGTCAGCAATCCGCCATCCCACAGGAATCCCCCCTCTAGTGCAGGTGCTGTCAGTGCTCCATTTCCTTGCAAGTGTGTCATTTCAAACAACTGTGGCCATGGCATCAGGGATGTCCCAGCCTATGTTTTCCAACGTATTGTCCAGAGTGTTGCCTGCCCTTCTGAAACACATGCGGAGCTACATCGTTTTCCCTCAGGTGGAGGATTTGCCTACAGTGAAAGGTGATTTCTATGCCCAGGAACATATCCCCAACATCATAGGTGCCATTGATGGGACCCATGTGGCTTTGGTCCCCCCCACAGGAGTGAACAGGTGTACAGAAACCGGAAGAGTTATCATTCTATGAATGTACAGATGGTATGTTTGGCAGACCAGTACATCTCCCATGTGAATGCCATGTTCCCTGGCTCAGTGCATGACGCCTACATCCTGCGGAATAGCAGCATCCCTTATGTGATGGGTCAACTCCAGAGGCACCGTGTGTGGCTATTAGGTGAGCACCTGGAAGCAAGTCAGTGGGAATGGTTGTCTGGGTCTGGGGTTACCCCTCCAGGTTAGTGTGTGTCTAACAGTTGCCCCTCACCATTTGCAGGTGACTCTGGTTATCCCAACCTGTCATGGCTACAGACCCCAGTGAGGAATCCCAGGACCAGGGCAGAGGAACGCTACAATGAGGCCCATGGGCGAACTAGGAGGGTGATCGAGCGGACCTTCGGGCTCCTGAAGGCCAGGTTCCGGTGCCTCAATATATGACAGGTGGATCCCTATTCTACTCACCAAAGAAGGTATGCCAGATCATCGTGGCCTGCTGTATGCTTCACAACTTGGCTTTGTGACGACAGGTGCCTTTTCTGCAGGAGGATGGTCCAGATGGAGGTGTTATTGCAGCTGTGGAGCCTGTGGACAGTGATGACGAGGAAGCAGAGGAAGAAGACATGCACAACAGGGACTCAGTGATCCTGCAATATTTCCAGTGAGACACAGGTAAGAATACAAACCTTCCTACTACATGTACTTTAACACTACTACCTCTCTACTGTCTGTCGTTTTCACCCAGTGTATGGTCACTGAGTTGTCACTTTCCCTTACGGTTTCACAGATGTGGGTCCCACTATGTGACATCTGCTTAGATTCCTCATGGACTAGAGCTATGTGACATAGGTATGTTGACATTACTATTTTAAAAAACAATTTGTCACTGTAATTGCTAATACACTATTTCGAAATCACAGACAGACTCCAGATCAGTTTGTGCTTTAGGTGTGTTTATTTAAATGCTCAAAATTGGAGGGGGTAGTGAAATGGTGAGGGGTGATGGCGGAGGAGTGTCCATGGCAGAGTCCAGTCTATTAGTCTCACAGGTGCATTGCCCATATGGGCATAGGAAGTGGAGCTGGGGCAGTTTAATTATGGACAGGGTGACAAAGTGGGACAGTAGGATGACATTCAGGGTGGTCTCATTTCTTGGCGGGGGTCTTGGCATCGTGCTCTGTCTTGTTCCTGGATCTCAGGGACCGTTTGCGGGGTGGTTCTCCCTCTGCAGGGGGTGGGGTGCTGGTGTGGTGGTCCTGTGGCGGGGCATCCTGTCCACTAGCGCCGGCGGAGGTGGTGGGCAGTTCATTGTCCATGCTAGTGTCAGGGGCCCCTTTTAGTGCCACAGTGTCCCTCCTGGTGTTGAGTACTTCCTTCAGCACCCCTACGATGGTGCCCAGGGTAGAGCTGATGGTTCTGAGTTCCTCCCTGAAGCCCACATACTGTTCCTCCTGCATGCGCTGGGTCTCCTGAAACTTGGCCAGTACCGTTGCCATTGTCTCCTGGGAGTGGTGGTAGGCTCCCATGATGGAGGAGAGGGCCTTGTGGAGAGTGGGCACGGCAGCCCTCCCAGTTCCCCTGTGTTCCAGTGCCTCCGTCCCCTGGACCGTGTGCCCACTACCACTGCCCCCAGGTCCCTGGTGTTGTTGGGGTGGTGGGTTATCCTGGGTTCCCTGTAGTGGTGGACACACAGCTGATTGATGTGTCCTGGGGACGGAGGTATGGGCCCGCTGGGTGGGTGCTGTGCTGGTGTTTCCAGAGGGGGAAAGGTCTGTGATGGCATGTGCCTGTGTGAGGGGAACCGACTGTCCAGAGGTCCTGATGGTCCGGGCTGGTCATCTAGATCCAGTTGGACAGAGGTGCTGTCATCACTTTGGGCCTCTTCTGTTGGTGGTGTGGACATGTGTGGACCCTCCTGTCCGGTGACGTTGGGTAGGGGTCCTGCAGGGGTATAAAAGGATGGTTATTAAATCTGTGTGTGTAATGGTGTGCAATGTGTGGGTGACCGTGTACCCCAGTGCTTGCATTCCTGTGTGGGAGCTTGTGTGATGATGGTTTAGGGGGGTGTATGGGTATGTGCAGTGGGCATGCTTTGGTGATGTGTGTCCATGCTTTGTTGTTGCATGCAGGGCTTGGTGTTGGGATGGGTGGTTTGTGATGTTGGGACATTTGTGAGGAGTAGGGGTGCTGGGGGTGAGGGTGAGGGTGGGGGTATGTGATAGCATGCAGGTAGGGTGGGGGATGTAATAGTAAAGGTTTGACTTACCAGAGTCCATTCCTCCACCTACTCCTGCGAGGCCCTCAGGATGCAGAATAGCCAAGACTTGCTCCTCCCATGTTGTTAGTTGTGGGGGAGGAGGTGGGGGTAAGCAGCCAGTCCTCTGAACCGCAAGGTGGTGTCTTGAGACCACGGAACGCACCTTCCCCCGTAGGTCGTTCCACCTCTTCCTGATGTCCTCCCGATTTCTTGGGTGTTGTCCCACTGCGTTGACCCTGTCCACTATTCTTCGCCATAGCTCCATCTTCCTTGCAATGGAGGTGTGCTGCACCTGTGATCCAAATAGCTGTGGCTCTACCCGGACGATTTCCTCCACCATGACCCTGAGCTTCTCGTCAGAGAACCTGGGGTGTCTTTGCCGTGCCATGGGGTGGTTTGGGTGATGTGTGGGGTGGATTGTGTGGTGATAAGTGTGGTGATATGTAGTGGTGTGTTGTGTGAGGTGTGTGGAAGTTGTGTGGGTGATGGTGTTGTGTGCCTGTGGATGCTTTTGTTCTTGCTGGTGCTGTCTCTCTCTGGCCTTCTTTCTGAATTTTTGGTAGTAGGGGTTTGTGGGTGATGTGGGTGTGTGTTTTATATTGTAATGGGTGTGTGGGAGTGGTGTGTGTATGTGTATCAGGTCTGTGTATTTTAAATTGTCCAATGTGGCTGTGTTTTGTAAGAGTGTGTGTATTTTGAGCGCGGCGGTGTGTACCGCCAATGGAATCCCACGGTTGAAAGACCGCCGCGTGGATTCGTGTGTCGTGATACTGTGGGCGTATTTCTGTTGGGGTGACGGTGTCGGTTTTGTTTTCGCCAGTTTATCACTGACCTTTGGTGTGGCGGACTTGTGTGGGTGTCTGAATTTTGGCGGATTCCGAGATGTGGGTCATAATAGCTGTGGTGGAATTCCGCGCCGGTGTGTTGGCGGTCTTCTGCACGGCGGTAAGCGGCTTTTACCGCCAATGTTGTAATGAGGGCCTTAATGTCTTGCCCCCCCCATAGGCCCCACCTCCTCCTTGGTTCCTCATCTGACACGGTGTCTTATTAGGAAGTTGTCAGGCCTGTATATGGTAGAATCCCAAGAGTCCTTGCCACTTTCTCGGCAATCATCAGCCTTTCACCCTCATCACCCTTCAGTACCAGAACTCTAAAGCATAAAATGCTTGGTTATATCTTTAACTTTATACTTCTTATGACAAATTATACTTTTGAGGATGAGTTCAGTATGTTCAAGAACTCTTGTGCATCAGAAAATTGTGAATATTTGAATCTTCCCTTGAGCAACAAATTACAATTTTAACGTCTAAACCAATATGTCATGTGTAGCTGTCTCTTGAAAGGGTGTGATAAGTTGCTTAAGTTTCCAACGATATTTAGCAAAATCAATTGCCATATCTGAATGTATACTGACTTCAAATTCACTGCTAACTGTGGACTTTTTCATTTGTATCGCTTTCTTCAGAATCAGTTATTTGATCAAAAAGTCTTTAAAATTCACTAAGATGGCATAAGGTTTTGCATTGTGCTTTAATAAGTTATATTTTACTCTGCACTTAGCTAATCGATAAATCTCATTTAAAATTAGGTGGAATAATACTGTGAATTAATTTGCCAATGACAGTGATGACTGAAGAGTTGCTCTCCTGATGCTCTAAAATACCCACAAGGCGTAGGTTATTTCTCTTTGGTCTGAATTTCTGTAGTCGAATCTTCCTCAGAATCTTCAAGATTTTTCATTCTACTAATAAAATCATCTAGTGTGCTATCCACTGTTTCCATTTTTTGACTGAACGCAGCCACAGCTGCCGACTGCAAGATTTTTATCTCTTGAATTTCAGATATGATGCTTTATAGTAGACCTTATAGAGCAATTTCTTCTTTTGATTCCAAGATCTTTGTTTAGAACACACTGCAGGCCCTTCATTATAGATGGGTATGGGCGGATGTTGATGCTCTTCTTCCCTTTTGTGGTTGAGAGCATTACAGACCACTCTAGATAATATAGATATAGATTTATTTCCCTTGTAACCACAGCTCGGATTACAACTCCTTTGTATTACAGAGACAGGATCCTCCTGATGTAGGCATTCATTTTAATTGAAACACTTTGCAAATATGATTCTTCTTGTCCAGGAATTGCGTTACATCAATGTGTTCCTTGTCCTGAAGATGACCGGCAAATCAATATCTGGTCAAAAAACATCTTTCCCACATTCAGCCAAAGCTCCTTATAAAGTGTTTTAGAGGAGAACATGCTTCTACAATGGATATTTATGGATTTGGGCAGTTGGCATCTAACTTTTAAATTTATCACAGTTTCTCTTTTTTTCCTGTACATTTTTTAGTTCTTTGGCTTTTAAGTTTTCATCACCACTTTGCCTGTTCTCTTGTAAATTTACGAGCACTACAGCTAATTATTAAATGTTTATGATATAATATTTGATAAAAAAATAATTGACTATATCCATTTGATACAGTGTGCATACCTTTATTTTATTTTTCATTCTTTGATGTGTAGTATAAATGATGCCTACCAGTAAGCAACTTGGATTAATATTTAAATTACGCCTGATTGGAGCAATGTTGATTAAAATGATGTCTTGTCCAAGTTCCGCAAAGGGTTCATGGATCTTCTCCTACAGATCTCACATATTTAGATCAGATGAGGCTGCAAAAGTTCAGGAGGAGTGTTGAAAGGACGAATCCATAAAAGATAGCGTAAAGATGATATTTAGTGCAGCAGCACAGCCTCCACAGCTTGATCGTCTGAACAGCCACCTACAACTGATTCTTAACAATTCTACATGCTAACAGTGAATACAGCTACAGTTCAGAATGCAGTCAAATATAACAATAGTAAAACCTATATTTAATATATGCCCAGCAATAAGAACGTAAATATACAACAGGGAGCCCCCAGCAAAGTCTGGGTGGCATCAGTTTGAAGTTTTAGTTGAAGCTGTAGTGTTGCTGACAGAGAAATATTTGGTTTCTCCCAACCTGTCTGCTTATGGTCAATGCAAGAGTTGAACCATGTATCTCACTAGGAAGTGCAGGGTGTTGGTCCCGCTATAACCAGTGTAGTCCTCTGAACTCCAGCTCTTAGAACCAGTTTCATTAAATTCATAAGAAATAGCCACGTATTAAGATCACCTTTATTCACCAAAATATTCAGCTTGTATGAAGGCCATTGATTGCGAATGCAGAAGGGTAGCCATAGATAAGATAATTTTCCCCATGGAACAGTAAAACAATGTGCAAAATCTCAGTGACCCAGGCCGTTTCACCAGTTAAAAACCCAGACTCGAATCTTGAGATATATTTGAGCTCTTACAGGAAGTTAGTAGATTGCTCCTGTTAAAGTACTAGAGCAGAAAGAGAGTCTCTTTTCCTGAAGTCAAAAACTATTTGTACTACAGCATTTTGCCGTCGCTGTTATCCTGGCATAATCCCATAAAGGCATTCACATAATCAGCTTTTTGCATTGATTAATGCACCCACCACTGTGTAGTGCAGTTCTCTGGGGGCAAAGTATAGTGCTTTAAGCCAAGATGCCATGCCTTAAGGAAACAGAGAAAAGAGAGAGAGAGAGATAGAGAAAGAGAGAACATAGGAGTGCCTTCTCAGAACCCGAGGGGATTTCGCAACACAAACTAGGAAACAGGAACTATGCCAACAAGAAACAGAACTCAAGAAAACACAATACACAGTATACATTAAATATAAATACAAAGAAGAAGGAACTAACTTCTCAGAGATATTGCACGATGAACGTATGAACAGCCAACAAGGGTTGAAATACAAATGACAAATAAGGAAGCAGGAAAACACAACAGCATCACAGCTGATAATACTGAAGGATCACAACTGGGAAAATGTGATGATTTTAAGTCCAGAGAACACACTTAAAAAGAGTGCAGTGAAAACCCCACAAAGTGAAGTGTTGTCGGGGAACAGGCAATCGTGAATCTGCTTGCTGAATACTGCCCCGCTCCTAACAACCAGGAAGCTTATTATGCTCATGTGCTGAATGACCCATAAAGCTGTGATGCTCTGCTCCCGCTCCCCAGCTACCAGAGACCTGTCTGCCACAATGGTCAAGAACTCCGGCACTGTGGTACAGGCATAGCAGTGCCGCTGAAACTGATCACAGTACTTCGTCCTCCTGCAAAGTAAAGGGGTAATAGAATTACAAACCTCCTTAGACAATTCTAAGAATGTATTGAACTTCAACATCAACTTAGTCATTAATAGGCTCTAAAAAGTCCACAAAGTTTCTAATGCAACTTAAATGGCATTTATTAAACATACAGATACCTGGAACGAAGTCCTACTCTTTTTGGGTAAATATACTGCAAATTTATATACAGGTTAGTCTAACCAAATACCATGATGCTACTGAAAGAAGTGAGTATTCTCATTTCTATTCTGAACCAAATTCATACAGTAAGCCTACAATGAGTGACGTATTAGGTAGCTGAAGCTGGAACTTGAAAGTCGCTTGCAAATTGCTGTCTACACAGGGTAGAGGTGTAATGGAATAACAAGTGTGTTATCAACTGTTTCTACCTCATAAAAGTGAATTGCCAGATGTATAACATGGTGTAAATAATTGATAAAGGCCTCCCATGGCAGCCTTGCATATCAATACAATTAAGACACTGAAGATTGAAAATTCACCAACACTCCCCAAAAGGTAAAGCTAAACAATTTAGGGGGTCATTCCGACCCTGGTGGTCATGGACCGCCAGGGCCGGGGATGGAGGAAGCACCGCCAACAGGCTGGCGGCGCTTCAGGGGCAATTCTGACCGCGGCGGTAAAGCCGCGGTCAGAAAAGGGAAACCGGCGGTTTCCCGCCGGTTTTCCCCTGCCCCAGGGAATCCTCCACGGCGGATGGGGATTCCGACCCCCTTCCCACCAGCCTGTTCCTGGCGGTGGGGCCCCTGGGGGCCCCTGCAGTGCCCATGCCACTGGCATGGGCACTGCAGGGGCCCCCTAACAGGGCCCCATTAAGATTTTCAGTGTCTGCAAAGCAGACACTGAAAATCGCGACGGGTGCCACTGCACCCGTCGCACACCAGCAACTCCGCCGGCTCCATTCGGAGCCGGCTTCATCGTTGCTGGGGCTTTCCCGCTGGGCGGGCGGGCGGCCTTTTGGCGGTCGCCCGCCCGCCTAGCGGGAAAGTCAAAATGACCACCGCGGTCATTTGACCGCGGTGCGGTCTTTTGGCGGTCTACGCCCGGCGGGCGGCGCCCGCCGCCCGCCGGGGTCGGAATGACCCCCTTAGTCAGCAATGAAAAAGAGGTGCACACAACAAGAATAAACAAAAACAAGACAGGACAAGTACACCCCAAAGAGCTGTATAATCAGGTTCCGGGGAAACTCTTTAAAAAATCTCATGATACCAATTTACCCACCAAGCCTCAAGGAAGGCTTACGTTCAGCTCAGCCCTTGAAAGAAAAAAATGTATTTTTATCTCCAAATGTCAGTGAATAAGTATGGCACACTGAAATTATCCTGATGGGTTCACGTACAAAAAGCCAACAGCATACCTGCCTTTAACAGAACTTTCGGCTTCAAGACCCACATCTACAAGAAGGCGCCAATAGCCACCCCAGCACTCACTTCTCCCCGTATTAGAGCCATATCTCAGGACCTCTGACCTGCAGTGGTGGGGCGAGCTTTTTCACACCCAGAAATCCATCTCTCTCCTCTAAAATTTTTCACTTTATGCCTCATCAAGACACAAAAGAAAGTAAGACTAGTTGTATCCCTCCACACATACTCCCAGAGCAACATTCCGTACACTTGCAAGTCTGCATCATCTTCAGGAACCGCTGCATCACATTCCGTGCAGACATCTCCAGCATCCCGCCTTACCGAGCAGACATAATGAAGGTCGTATGCAAGCTAGAGAGCGAGAACAGGGCAACTCTAGACAGCCAAATACACAGTAAAAATAAGTTCGTGAAAAAGATCTGTAGTGAATGTAATGGAAGCTTTTGGTGTGGGGAGGTCAACGCGGACAGTCTTTAGCTACCTTATGTAGCTTTAGATAAATTATCGCTGCATAGTTACAAATTATTACACCTCTCATTAAATCAGCGTTTTGTGTACATATCACCAAAGAGAAGATGAATGGAGAGCACAGATGCAACAGGATGGTTGTTATCTCTTGGCTGTGCTTGCTGAAGGAATATATAGTCAGAGTTTCTTCGGGCAGTAAACTGATCGGAATCAAACACTCATGCTGAACTCGTTGTGGCATGAAGTGGCAATCCCAGTGCCTAATACCTTTCAAGCAGGCATAACACCAGAAATTATAATCTTTTACATGAGAATAAACAAGTTAGGGCTTCGAACAGGACGACACGTTTAATTTCAAAGTAAGGGATGTCAGCTGGTTCCAAATGGCCGCCTTTCCAAAAACAAAACAAGTATTTTCCTCCATTCCCCCCACACAAATATAAATTTTACTTTTACCTGAGTAAAGAAGGCAAAACCTGCATAAATGTGTGGGAATTTATGGAGCGTAAAACATATTTCTAATCCATAACTACAACATTAGTTGTAGTGGTAAATCCATTTTCCGGGAGATGAGGTATATGTTGCTGCAGTTGGGAATACATTTTTAATCTAAGATAGTAGAAATGCTTGATGAAATATTGTGTTGGGATTATTAACAATTCTACACTTGGTTGTCAGTGTAGACAATTTAAAGATATTGGAATTAAATTGCTAACTGAAAATCTCGCTAAACTTGTCTTCTTCATAATCTCATACTGTGTATTATGTTCTATGTGTTGTGGATTACTTATTATTCTTCTTCACATTAACCTACAACTTGATCTTGCATTATGTAACACTAACAATAGTATGTAAACTGCAATACAGAATGGTATGTTTGTTACTTTAGCAGTAAAACATTTAAAATCGTGAAGATGCCCTTTCTTGGCATGTCTATGTGAATGGGTTTATTTTGTGAGTAGTCGTCTATAGTGTGTTGCACTGCGTGGCCACCCTGTTTTGATCCTCACGTTCTAGTTGCAGTCAGATGCTAAATTTGTAGTCCAGTAAGGCATGATTGTAGCAGTTGTGACACTGTCTTCTTAGTTGCTGGATAGTTCCAGTTAGGTCTGTGTTTCCCTAAGCAATGCCTTTTTCGATTTGCGAATAGCTTTAATGCTGTTTGATGAATCTTCAACAAACTTTCTAAAAAAGTGCACTTTTTTACCTACTTTTTCATGGAAAGGTTTGCGTGATCCATCAAGCAGAGGCCGAGAAAACAAAGGTGTCTCAAAATGCAAAAATCCCATGCCTTTTCCTTAGACCTTTTTTAAAAGGTCTACAGCTAAAACGACTGAACAGAATTACACCATATTTGGCAGATAGCTAGATCTTGGCCTAGAAAGCGTGCTTTTTGGGACTTTGTTTAAATATGTTCAGTAGTTTAGGAGAAATCTGTCTTTACTCCCTGTCCGAGCGGGAGCAGCATTTTGTAACTGCTCCCGCCTGGTGGGAGTAAAGACAAAGTGCTGACTCCCATCAGTACCCACTAAGGTGCAGCCTGGGGAGTTCGCCAAGGCTGCGGGGCTTTCCCCATGGCCCTCAAATGTGCCCCACACTGTGGGTACCCCAAGCGGGCACAAGGACACCCACAAAAATATTTTAAAAAGTAAGAAAGAAATAATAAATGAGCAGAAGGAGCTGCTCATTTATTATTCATTGCTCCAAGTAGGAAAGCCACACAGTGCCCTGCCTGTAACTTTAAGCCATGCCGTTGCCATGCACTGGTGTTTACCCACAAATATATCACTTATGACATGATCTATAACATAATTGATAGCATCACTGATGCCAACAGAACTGACGTCATTGATGACGACACTGTACATGACGTGGGCATGAGTTATATTTACTTTAGCGCCTGAGTTATAGTTACTAGACATAACTATGACTACTGAATTCAGGGTTTTTGGAGTTTAAAATCTTACATTTTCAATGAATTTTTCATCTAAGTATAAAGTTACTTTAACCTTTGTTTTTTTCAGTGAATTTCTAAGTTTTTTTATGTAAAGCAAAATATAATTACAATTCCTAATTATAACGTCACTTTAACCTTAATGTTTTCAGTGAATATATATATGTGTGTGTGTGTGTGTGTGTGTGTGTGTGTGTGTATATATATATATATATATATATATATATATATTTTTATTTTTTATTTTTTTTTTTTTTCACTGAAAAAACTAAAGGTTACAGGGTTCTGAATTTATTCGTACAAAACCATGGAAATTCTTCAGTTATAGTTAGAGTTCTTTCAAGTAACTATAACTCATGCCCTAAGATAACTATATTTCATGCCCTTGCCATGGGTCCCCGGGGCAGGTGGGGGCCACACAGTCCCCCCACAAATACATTGCATTCTGCCCCGAGGGTGGTGGTCTCTGGGGTGTGGGGTTCCCTGGCCCCGCATATTATTAACTCAACGCCCTGGGAAGTGGTGGTCCCCGGGGCAGTGGGAGGGGGCCAGATGGCCCCCTACATACTATATGAAAGCCCTGAGGAGGTGGTGGTCCCCAGGGCAGCAGGGGGGTGGGGGGGTCATTGCCCCTCCCATACAAAATATAAGCCCTGGGGGTCTCTTTTTTTTGTTTTGTTTTTTAAAGCCCCTGTGGCCATTAGACTACAGAAACACAGGAGACCGTACTTTGTTTTTGTTTTTTTATTTACAAGCAGATCCACGACTCCGGTCGTAAAAATAAAAAATAAATGCTTTTTATCCCTGGGGGTCTCTTTGGGACCCCACCACCAGAGCTAAGGTGTCAGGGTATTCGTACCCTGGACCCTTTCTTTTGTTTCTTATGTTTTTTTGGGGACCTATGATGGCTGACAACACTTCAGTGACTTCTGTTGTTGAAGTGTTGTCAGCCAGTCAGATCTCTGGATGAGATCTGCAGGGACCGCAAATCTTTCACGTCCCTAGAAACCCCTCCTCCCTCTCCCTCCCCCCCATGGACGGATCACCCTGAAACTTTTCAGGCAGCAGCTGACAGGACTGGCAAATTTATTTGGAAAGTTTTGTGAAGATTTGTCAAGCGACGCCAAAGATATAGGCAAGTTGAAAAATGCTTTTTATATAAAAACTAGGTCCTAACTATAACTACCTAGTGGCAACTTTTCTCCCTGTTTCAAGAGCCCACATCCCTAAGAGGGTGGCTTCCGCAGTCCAGGAACGGAGAATCCAGTTAATCAACATCAAAAGAATAAGCCAAACCTCAATTCCTGCAGGTACTTTTGAGCTACATTAAAAAAGCGCCAGCACCACTTTTTCTCCTGACATGTTTCGACTTTCACATGAGCTTTGATCACAGGTGAGCAGTAATACCACTTTAGGGAGCCCCATGCTTTTAAGGGTAGACTACTCAGTAGTTTTTTACTCCCACTTGGCATACATTCCCCAGAAAATGCTTTTTATCCCTGGGGGTCTCTTTGGGACCCCACCACCAGAGCTAAGGAGTCAGGGTATTCGTACCCTGGACCCTTTCTTTTGTTTCTTATGTTTTTTTGGGGACCTATGATGGCTGACAACACTTCAATGACTTCTGTTGTTGAAGTGTTGTCAGCCAATCAGATCTCTGGATGAGATCTGCAGGGATCGCAAATCTTTCACGTCCCTAGATATGCAAATTTGGATTTTCTTGAAACCCCTCCTCCCTCTCCCTCCCCCCCATGGACGGATCACCCTGAAACTTTTCAGGCAGCAGCTGACAGGACTGGCAAATTTATTTGGAAAGTTTTGTGAAGATTTGTCAAGCGACGCCAAAGATATAGGCAAGTTAAAAAATGCTTTTTATATAAAAACTAGGTCCTAACTATAACTACCTAGTGGCAACTTTTCTCCCTGTTGCAAGAGCCCACATCCCTAAGAGGGTGGCTTCCGCAGTCCAGGAACGGAGAATCCAGTTAATCAACATCAAAAGAATAAGCCAAACCTCAATTCCTGCAGGTACTTTTGAGCTACATTAAAAAAGCGCCAGCACCACTTTTTCTCCTGACATGTTTCGACTTTCTCATGAGCTTTGATCACAGGTGAGCAGTATTACCACTTTAGGGAGCCCCATGCTTTTAAGGGTAGACTACTCAGTAGTTTTTTACTCCCACTTGGCATACATTCCCCAGAATGCATTTTGAAAACATAATGAAACATAAGTTTGGCTTGCAGTGTTTAACATGTTCCATCTCAGTTTTTTGCATTTCAAAACACTACTGTCTTCCGGCATCCAGAATTAGCAAGAAGTAATGTAGGGAAGTAAGATGGGTATTTATACTACTTGCTAATTCTGAATGCCAGCACTGCAGTAAATATTAAAATAATCGTGGCAGCTTAAATAAATCAAGAGAAAAAGCACACTGGAAGCATGTTTATTTTTAACTGAAGACAGCAGTGTTTTTAAACAGACAAAAAGCAGACAGTGCGCATTGCGATGGTGCTGGGCAGGGGGGCCTCCTGCACTTGTTCTCTGCCAGCCTTTTCATGGTGGGAAAACTGCCATGAAAAGACTGGCAGAAAACAAGGTTGTAATCAGCCAGGGAGTGCTGAGTTCATTGCTGCCCTGGCTGATTACCACCAAGACCGCCCTTAGCCCGTCGAGATCTTGGATCCTGGTAGAGATGGCGGTCTGTTGGCGGATCCGCCTGCCAACCTCATAATGTGGTGGTCCGACCGTCTGGTGGTCTTGTGACCTCCAGACTCGTAATCAGGCCCTTAGCCCCTTTCTAGCTCGGCATTGATGGCACTGTGCTAATCCTATACTTACAAACTTTGCTAGAAAAACAGACATTTGAGGTGAGCAAATCTAGAGTGTTGCTGGTGTTGCAGGGTACTCCTTACTAGAGCTGCTCTCCACATAAACTTGGGAACTTCCCAAAGTTCTCTCTTCTTTTTGCATATTTTATGCATCACTCTAACTCTGAAAAGGTTTTGTTTTGACGTATACTGGGTGCTCCTTTGTGTCTGGACAAAGTTAAACCTCTCTGATGAGCTATAATAATAGCAAAACATATTTCAGGAGTTGCTTTTGCTCATTCCATGGTGGCTTGGATGGTATTTTACCAATCCAAAGCTGTAATACTGTGCCTGTAGTGGTGAAAGGCTTTTGTCATTTTACAGCTCGGCAAAGATGGCACTGAGCAAATCCTATGCTTAAAGATTTTGCTCTACAAATGGCAAAATACTTTTTCCCTTTCTAGCTCTGTGTGATTGGCACTGTGCTAATCCTGTGCTTAAAAACTCTGCCAGAAAAACAGACATTCGAGGTGAGAAAACTTAGAGTGTTAATGGTATTGCAGGGTGCTTCTTACTGAAGCTGCTCGCCACCTAAACTTGGGAACTTCCCAGAGTTCTCTCTTTTTTTGCATAATTTAGGCTATATATATATATATATATATATATATATATATATATATATATATATATATATATATATTTCACTGCTGACAACCTGTCGGAACACCAAACTCGTAATGAGGCCCTTTGTTTTTTTGTAATATGTGTAGTTATGAAGGTTGACAGTACTTCCATCGCTTTTGATATCCATAAGACTGCTGTTGCATTTGCCTTCAGGAAATGATCCCATGCCCAGGAGTGGGTGTTTGCAAGTTAGCTATTCCTGTATTTTTGTTTTAAGCATTTTTACTTTCTTGGGTTTTGTTAACTCTCTGCATGGTGTGACTTCTTGCTTTGTACTCTTGAAACTCTTGATTGTAATCTTCAGTGTCTTGGCATCTAGGAAATACATGCCCCACGTATAAAACCCAGGTTGCAAACTAGTCAGTGGTTTTGCACAGTCACTGGTATCAGAATCCTTGTCAGAGGGCCACCAGGCACTCAAGGGCTACAGAGCCCAACCACAGTTGTTGAGGCCTTTTAGTCCTCGTGACATGGGGCACAGCCTGCTATGGATCCTGAACAACTGGGCCAAGTACTTCTTCTACAACTGACTATCAGTGGTAGCTGTGGAATAGCAGTCAAAGGCTCCTTTAGGGTGTGGTAGAGTGCTGATACAGTTTAGAGACTATGACTCATAACTCAAAGTGCACTAAGCAGTTTCAGTAAATCAATGTTGAGTCAAAAGCTTGTTTTTATAGTATAAAAAGTGTTTTATTTCTAACTCTACTCATTCAAAGAAGTATTACAACACTGGTAAGCAAAAACACAGTCCCCATGAGGTCAGGGCTCTAGTGTTTAACTGACAAATCCCTGTCCCACCCTGTTACTTGTAAACTGGTCATTCACTGGTAGCCCCATCCAGGGGATGTTCACTAGTAGGCCTTAATCAAGAGTTCACTCTGACTTTTAGGAAATAATCAAAAGTTTCTGTGATGTCTGAGCACCTTTAAACAGTGCGTTCCATAGGCCAGACAGACCCATATCAAGTCTTACCCACTCCACCAGTATGGAAGCTTACGGCGTTTAAGCAGGTGTCCTGAAAGAGGGCACTTGCAATGCTCAAATCCTGCTTGGTTGAGTCAATCTACATGCAGGACGCACGGCAGCCCTCAGGAGGCGCAGGTTCTCTTCTGAGCGGGGTGGTCATCCTCAACAGCGATCAGGGGTGCTCCAGGCCTCCACTGAAGCAGTAAGTTCAGCTTTTCCCCACAAGGGAGAGGGGGTTGATCTTCGTGCTCCCAACCGGGTCCGAGCTACATTGTGAAGTCCTCTTGATGTCCTCCGGAGTCCACGCAGCAGGTCAGGGGACAGATCTTGGTGCTCAATTCTGACACTCAGGTTGCAGCATCAGTTTTTCCCAGTTGATGGCCCAAACTTAGCAATTACTCATTGCCAGCAGCCCCTCCTGTCATACGGGATTGCTGCGGTTCCTGCTTGCAAGGTGTCTACCTTTCTGGTGAAGCCACCTATATCACGACGGCTCTTTCTGGCATACGGTGTCACCACTATGGTTCACACACATCTTGGAGCTTTGTCAGCACAGTCACTTCCACGATGGCTTCTTCTGACACAGGGGAATCACCACAACAAGACAGTACGGGATTCACTCTCCCCGCACAGCACACAATTCACAGCTCAGTCCGCAGCTGCCTTTTCCTGGCATACGGGGGTCACCGATTCAATCCTGTACATAGACACCAACCTCTTTAGTGCACAATC
This sequence comes from Pleurodeles waltl, assembly GCF_031143425.1. NCBI lineage: Eukaryota > Metazoa > Chordata > Amphibia > Caudata > Salamandridae > Pleurodeles > Pleurodeles waltl. Next base: position 319,551,155 of record NC_090447.1, on the reverse strand, counting down.
GTCTCCTTGTACAAGGAGTCCTCTCAGTAGGACTCACCATTGGACCTTGCTCCTTCCAACCCTTTCCCATTCCTTACAGGACACACTGGTCTTCGCAAGCAGGCAGGCACTGGTGCTCCAGAGCAGGTGGTCTTGGTTCCTCTGGGTTATATCCCCTGATCCAGCAGAGCAGGGAGACTAGCAGGCTTTGACCCCTAGGCCTGGTCACAGGAAGAAGCTTTGCAAAGCTTTCCATCCTCACACAGTCTGTGTGGCTGCTTGGCAGATGACAAATTTTGGGTTCTCAAACCCTCCGCCCCCTTTATTAGAGCCCATTTCCAGACACCAAATCTGATTTAGGGTCTGGGTCTTTGAAGTTTTATGTTGGGATTCTGCTTTTTTTTTAGTGTACATTTTGTTCTCTCTTCTTCCTCTTGAAAGGCTGTCTGCCACAGCAGGGAAGACTTAGAGATTGATAGACCTACAACACATTTCATGGCGATGACCAGAGTTTACACCTGGCTGTCAGCCACAGTGACATATGCATCAAAAAATTAATCCCGGGCTCCCAGCCCTACAACCTTCTGATTCCCTTATAAGCTCAATCTCCTTCTCATGACCAGGCCCCTTCCTTGTGATCTATCACTGAATCAAAGAGCACCCTTTGAAGTGTACAGAGGGAGTCTCTCTCCCATTTCCCGTGTGTCCCACTCAGCTCAGGGGAATGTAGCAATACACAAATCTGTTTAGGGGGATTCCTCTACTCCTCATGTCTTTACCAGGCAGGCCTGGGCTTCCCAAACTTGCAGTCGGTGTATGGGCACAGGAAACACTGTTAAGTAATGTTACCTTCACGCATTGTGACCTCACAGACACACATACATTCAGCACACACATGCACTCTGCACACTGTTAAGTACTGTAGACTTTCTGTGTTGTGCCATGGTGTCCTACTTGCTAGCACACACAATGCCAGTACACACACTCATCACTGTGCGCACTGCACAACACCTAACCTTTCATGCATTGTACCTTTTTTCAGAAACACATGCATTCAGCACATTCTTCCTCTGTGCAGCACTACATCTTGCATGTAATGTATCCATTACAGGTATACATACACCCAGAAGATGCATTCAAAATGCAGGTACTGCACATCATTGCTCTGTCCCTGTACTGTATCCTTTCCAGCACACATACATCCAGCGCCGAATCACCACTCCTGTGCTGCGCAGCACTTTACTTCTAACTGATGTAGGCCAGGATTAGTTAAGCACAGAGCAGCAGAACTTTAAAAACTTGAGTGAGCCTGTAGGGCTCACTCCAGTGGCACAGGTTAACAAGCATTGGCAAAGCCAATAGGTCTCGCTTTTGGGAGAGTTAGAGCTATTGGCGTTGTAAATAGACAATGTCTATTACACATGTGTTATGGAGTGGAGTGGATGTATGTGGTGTGGAGTGGAATTATGGGGGTTGGATTGGAACTGTTAGTTGTGGAATTGTGTGGCGTGGAATTGAGTGGTGTAGAGTAGATTTGTGTAGTCTCTATCAACAGTTTGCAATTATATTTGTGCAAACCTATATTAGAGGTACCGTTTATCAACCATCATATAGAGTTGAAAAATGATATTGGCAGCACGATTTGTGAGACCAAAAAGCGAATTTTAGAACACATTTGAGCGACTGTCAACTTAGATAGGAGTTATGCTACTGCAAGGCATATAGAACAGAAACACAGCAGTAAATGGGAACTAATTAAATATTTTGTAATCGACCAAGTACCAAAACAAGAACGGGGGAGATAGAGAAAGAAGCTACGTCAGTTGGAGTCAAGACACATATTACACATTCGTTCTTTAACTCCGCTTGGTCTTAATCAGGATTAAGAGCTATTTGTACACTTATAAAGACAATGAAAATTATATATATTTATTGCTACACCCTTTGGGATTAATAAGCTGGGAGGCAGTTACCTCTGTATGGCCATTTGGCCTTGTCTCTCTTTTTTCATTCATTCTTATTTATTTTTTGTGTGACATTCATATGGGCGCTTTCAAATTAGTTAACAAACTTCACAAGCATAGACATACTAATGTTCAAGTGTAGAGGAAAGATTAATTTAGAATGTTTAGAATTTTTAAATTATACATAAATATTGACATTATCAAACATTAATATTATCTATTTAAAACTTGAGTTAATAAGTAATCACTTGAGATTTAGATGAATTAATCTGCTGTAATATATAACACTGATAACTACATTTACCAGAATTCATTGCATGGGTATAAAAGAAAAAGTAGAGAGACCCATGCACAATCTATATAATTTATTTATATATTATTCAGCAGAGTTTGTCTATAGTAATATATGATACTTTGGCCTTTGAGATGTATATAAGAGCGACTGAAATTGGTCTTTTGTCTGTGCATTTGTGGTTTTTGGTTTGCATATTTAAAGCACCAGAAGAATGCACAGGAATTTCCTGTGAACAAGGTCTGGTGAGACTGAAACGCGTCAGGGGAGTCATGACTTTGTTCGTTTTTTGTTGAGCTCGCATACTAAAGACAAGGAGAATAATGGTACAACCTCGGAGTGCGGTTTTCTCTTTATTACAAACCAAGAGAATCAGTAATAAGTAATATGCGGATGTCCTGCCGAAGAACCGGCACCACCAATTAATGAAAGTGCGCCGTAGCATGCCAGCGAGGACAACATATATATATATATATATATATATATATATATATATATATATATATATAACTGAGAAAAATCCTGCTGTTCTTCCTGCGTTCGCCATTATGGGCGCAGGACCCATTCCATTGTTCCACTCCAGACAACTGAAATGTTTATTCAGAGCAGTAAATCCTTGTCAAATTGTAAATTTTCCATATTTAAAATTTGACAAGGATTTACTGGTCTGAATAAACATTTCAGTTGTCTGGCGTGCCAACGTTTGAACTCTGTTTGGTGGAACTTATATATATATATATATTCATAGACGGGTGTAGCAAAATGGTATGGTACTTTTAGACATTTGTACTTTTAAAGAAAGCAGGTTTTCCTCTCACAATAGCTGGACAGTTTCTTAAAAAATAGTGTGTATTAATCAACCGTGAGTGTGCAAATAGTGAACTATTGAAGCCTGTAACAGTCATGAAAACACAATTATGGTAACTGTTACCTGCAGAGGGGTAGAAGAGTAAGTGTTTGGTGATCAAACAGGCTCTGCAGTTAGTGGGACGTGGATGTCCCCAGGGAGGTCAGGCTCTGTAGCCATTGAAACATGGATGGCTCAAAGAGGATAGGCTCTGCAGCCAGTGGTACATGGATGGCGTCAGAGGGGACAGGCTCTGCAGTCAGTGGGACATGAATGGCCCCTGGAAGGACAGGCTCTGCTGCCAGTAGTACATGGATGGCGTCAGAGAGGACAGGCTCTGGAGTCAGTGGGACATGGATGGCCCCTGAAAGGACAGGCTCTGCAGCCAGTGGGACATGGATTGTCCCAGAGTTGACAGGTTCTGCAGCCAGTGCAACATGAAGGGACGCAGAGACAACAGGCTCTGCCGCAAGGTAACATGGAGGACCCCAGGCCTACCCTGCAGGGAGCCTGAGACACCGCAGTGTGCAGCCAGTGTAACATGGGTGGACTCCGGCAGGCCTGGCTCTACAGTCAATGTAACGTGCAGCTTTCTTGCCATCAGGACAGACTGGGAGTGAAATGTCAATACTGTTTACACAATGCCAAACTGACTGTTTTATGTGTGTGCATGGGTTAGAATGTGTCTGAATATATATTGATGTATATATAAGAGAGTGCATGTATGTGTGTGTGCATTAAAAATAAAAAATAACAAGTCATTATGTAGTAAAGTTTTCTGGTGTATATAGCAAGTAACAAGAAATAGTAAAAAGTCTTAGAGGGAGAAAGAGAAATGCTAAAAGAGAGGCACAAAAACTCCAGTTTAGTGTGAGGTGATGGAAAGAGAAAGATGAAGAGAGTAAAAAAAAAAGAGAAAGGTTATGAGGTAAAAGAGAGCAAGAGAAAGGGTGTCTGACAAAGAGCAAGAGCGACAAAGTGGATGGAGATTTGAAGGAGAGGGCTGTGTGTGGGAGAGGTGGGGCAGGAGTGTGAGTAAGCAAAGGACACGACATAGGAACGAGGGAGGAATAAAATGATGGAAGATACTTAGAGGGGCGGGAAGGAGGGGCATGCACTGGTTTAATTGGTCAGCGTTCTTTACCAACCAATGCGCACGGCTTTCTTGCAAATTGTGGTGCATAACCTGTGCCAACCTCCTCCTTGGCTGACACCTGCGTGAGCACTGTTCGCCGTGGTCATTTCCGTTAACTATCGGCGCATGCACTCAGTGCTCCATCAGCCGTCACTTTAGAGACTTTGAACTCATTTAAAGGGCGCACTCTCTGAAGCTGACACAGCTCGCTATTACAGGCATGATGGGAGTACGGGAGCCTAATTAGTTTTTAGAAAACTTAATGTGACATGTCAACACAACATATCAACAAAATACACTAACAGGAAAGTCCCCTTTTAAGTCGGAGCTATGCTGATTTTCTGACGTCACTTTACTGGGGTCGCAAAAGTGGTCATAACGAATTAGATCTGCTAATTAGTCCCTCGTTGTTTTTTGTTTTGTTTGTGTTAGTTAGCAGAGCAGCCTGAGAAGATTTACGGCCCCAATAAAGATAAGCATTGCCCTGTGTGTGATGTCGTGAGTGCTGGCAGGGAGGGGCCCTGTAGAGAGAGCTATGAGAACACTGAAATAATGCCAAAACAAATGTCAGGGACATGAGAGGAGGTGTGGAAAGATATAGTAGTAGGTCACTGCTCTGAAACAGAAAAAGGATGGAGAAAAAGGCAGAAGTGACCACTAGCGAGCAAGAATTTTTAAAGGGCGCTCAACCTAAAAAGGACCTGTTCTGTCCTCCTACTGATCATTACATGGTATGCAGCAGCTTCCATGCTCATGCAGCTTTACTCTTGGCAAAGGCAATAGTCCTCCACCAGTATTAGATTAGCACTTTGGGCTCCCCTTCTGGTCCAAAAAGTCTGAAATCTTAAAGACAGGACTATGCCATGGCGCACATACATGATCCATGTTTGCCTATGACAACAAAAATCATTAGAGATCCCGACAACAGTACGGTTCGGTACTCAGGGGAAGAGTACATGCCCATTACCATGCAGGGGACTTTTCTGTCCCAACACCAGCATTGTGATGGAGAGCAATAGAGCCATATTTTTGTAGATTAGCACTGTCTTGCTCCTACCCTTTCACACAACGCAATACAGCTACTTTGCTTACTGTGCTCGTTAGACTAATTTCTAAGTAAATTTGTCAGAAAACACTTGGCTGAACTGTCTGAGAATGGGTACACAAAGTGGCAGGGTTTCCTTGCTTTAGTCCTAGGCTGCACCCATCTAACACACAAACTTTGCTGGGAGGCTAGTTTAAGAGAAGGACTTAAACTACAACTCAATGTTCCAGGACTTGCCTCTGGCCCATGTAGGTGACTCCCAACAGGCTGCTAGAGAATCCTCTGAGATCCAGGGCTGATATCTTTGACAGTCAACTTTCCTTTCTGGTGAAGCAATCTACTGTAAGCACTGTGGGTCTTTCTTAGAAAGGAGTTTCTCTTGCCTGATTCAGATGCATGATGGAGGTATCTGTGCAGGAGTTGGCTCAAAGGAGAAGCCCAGCCATAACTTCAGGTGAAGGAGCTGCCCAGAAAAGCGGACTGGACCTAAAAACTGAAGCAAGAATTGCGCCATATGTGAAGGGAGAAACGGCGTGGCATAGAGAGTGTGGTTAGCCCATGCTGCTTAGTGTGTGTCTCCAGGCATCCCTCAACTGACCTTAAGGTTTCCTTTGCCTTCTTTTCTGACTTGGGATAGTTTGGTATTGTCACCAGCATGTACTGCGGGGAGCATTCATAGTCCAGATCCACTTGTGATTTGCCCGGGTCCTGCTGTGTCTCTAAGGTGCACTACACTGAAGAAAACTGTAGTTAATGCTATAAATTGACCTGTGCCCTAGCCAGTGTTGCTGTTTTCTTCCATCCCCATAGACATGCCCCAAGCAATTCTTTAGAGCAGTGGTTCCCAACCTTTTGACATCTGTGGACCCCCACTTTATCTTTACTGGAACCCGGGGACCCCCACTGAATCATTATTGGAACCCAGGGACCCCCTACTGAGTTATTACTGAAAGCTGGGGACCTAATATGTTAATATTATTTAATTTTCTAAGCAGTCGCGGACCCCCTGCGGAGGCTTCGCGGACCCCCAGGGGTCCGCAGACCACAGGTTGGGAACCACTGCTTTAGAGGTATCTGTGGCTCCTTACAAAGTCACCTTTCTTTAAGGATTTGTTGGTGGGCCAGGCTCCTAGTTTGTGCGCAGTAGTTTCTTTGAGCCTGAGATGCTGACATAAAGAACCATGACTGCTTGCCATCTCGACTGTAACCTATCACCACGTCAGAAACCACCGGGATCAGGGAGTTGGTGCAGAGTGATGCTGCAACCACTCTTAGATGTGACTCTACACCTGAAGCTCTGCTGCAAAAGACCCACATAAAACTGCTTGTCTAATCATGGGCACCAAAACTGGAAGCTTTGTACTTGACCTGGACTATTTTAGGGGACAGTACAACTACGGAAGCAGTCTGAGACTGACTTTTGAGTCACAGACCGAAAAGGAAGCTGCTCGCTAAGCCTCAGTGAGCTAGTACCTGTCTATATTTTCCTTATTCCTTGGATTATTTATGTGCACATTAGAATTATCATAGCAGTTGACCCCTTGTATCCCACAGGGTCTCTTTGTGCAGTATTGCATTTTTCTTATTAAAGTAAAAGCATTGGCTGACAATATATTTTTGAATAGCATTGGGTGGCATGTTGTTGTCTGAGGGCCTGATTCAGATCTTGGCAGAGGGGTTACTCTGTAGCAACGTTGACGGATATCCCATCTGCTGAAATCTAAATACCATTGTATTCTACAATATTTAGATTTTGGCTGATGGGATATCCATCACCGTTGCGATGGAGCAACCCCTCCTCTGAGATCTAAATCAGACCCTGAGTCTCTAAACCCACTTAAAATCCCGATTAGGCCTTTGACTGTGCCTTGCTACCCTATAGGTCGAATGCTTAAGTGTTGCAAACGGTGCTCAGTTGACAGTGTGCTCAGTAAGTCAGCCTCCCGATATCAGTGGTAAACAAACTCAATTATCTTGATTGAGCTCCAGTAAGTAACCCCATTTTGATTAGGGCCCCTGTTAGAAATGGGGTTTCTGGTTGGCTAGGGTATGCACCTCAGCCAGGCAGAACTTACCCACTCTAGTCAGGGCAAGGGAGTTACACGTCCAAGATAACCCCTGCTCACCCCCTTGGTAGCTTGGCACGAGCAGTCAGGCTTAACCTGGAGGCAATGTGTAAAGCGTCTGCACAACACACACAACACATGTGACGCAATATCCCCACCACAAAGGAAACACAACACCAGATTATATGAAAATATACTATATTGTACACAACACAATTATCAGACCAAACATCACATATCAGTACTATCCTGCTACCTTAGCAGTTGTCAGAACGTTACACACAGGTTACTAAGTATTCTGCAACATAAGCAGTAGTCAGGAAACACGTTATCACATTAGAACACTTGTCATAAGAATATCATAAAACGTCCATAGTAGGAACATTAGAAAACCTATGGCAAGTTAGGGAAACATATTAGCAAGTCATGCCCATAAAAGGAACATTTGCATACATATGTATAAAAGACACCATAAAAAAAAAAAACAGGTAGGCAATATATAAATGCGCAAAGTCTATAGTAAGAACTTAGGTTCTATATACTGGTCCTTTAGGGAATACCTGTGAGAGATGAAGAGGCACTTCCAGTGCCTAGAACGAACAATGGGGCCCCCGGTGCTCCTCTGCGCAAAACGGGGGCCTCCCTGATCTCCTGGGGTCAAAGGAGGGCGGTATGCACCTCCTCTTGTCCATGAACGGGCCCCTCTGGGGACCGTAAACACTGGGGGCCCCCTAGGCCTCCACCGGTCCTCACGACCAGCTGACGGCAAGGAGGTTTTCTTTGTGCCCCAGGGGAACTAGAAGGTGCGCGAGTCTCGCGCTTTGTAAATAGAGGGTGCCTGGGCTGCGGCGGTGATCTGGGTAATCCAGGAAGCGCTTTTCAAAGCGCTAAGGCCATACTTATAGCCCTGGTTGCGGCGGTGATTCCAGCAGGAAACAGGTGCCTCGAAGTGCCTGAGGGCACAGAAGATCGCTCTCTCAGCGCAAAGGGGATATCAAGGCAGCACTCCTCGTGCAGGGAAAAGTTACAGGGGTCAGGGGCCACGGCACCCTGCCCCTGGGAACAATGAAGCAGGAAGGAGCACAAGGCTGGTGGGTCCAGCTACAGGCCAGCACAACGGGTGCAGATGATGGCAGTTCCTCCTAGTGACTAGGCAGGTCACAGGTTAGCACAGCAGCAGCAGTCCAAGGCGGTTTCCTGGTGAGTCCATTCAGCAGCGTCTTGTGTCCAGGTTCAATTTCCAAGAGTGTTCAAATTGTGGGGAAAATTCCCCTGTACTTATAGTCAGTTCTTACAGTGTTTTACAATGGTAGGGAGAGGAGGTTCCAGCCAGTTACAACTGGTTCTGGGAGTGCCCCCTCTCTCCTTTCAGCACAGGCTCCAAACATCAGTGGGGGGTTAACAACCCTATTGTGTGAGGCCAGGGCACAGTCTTTACAAATGTAGGTGTGCCCCGCCTCTCCCTTCTCTCAGCCCAGGAAGACTATTCAGTATGCAGATGCACCTCTGTGACACCTCCACCCTCCCTGTGTACAGGCTGTCTGAGTAGTATGCACAAAGACCCAACTGTCACTCTGCCCAGACGTGGATTGGAGTCATGCTGCAAAACACCAGAGTCATAAGCACAGATAAATGCGCACTTTATAGAAGTGGCATTTCTGTGATAGTAATAAAAAATACACTCACACCAGTAAGCAGCATTTATTATCACCATCACAACCATACCAAACACGCCTACGCTACCCCTCATAAATCAGGCAATACCCCTTACACATAAGGCAGGGCATTTCTAATGCAATCCTATGAGAAGGCAGCACTCACAGCAGTGAGACACCAAGTTAGGCTGTTTGTCACTACCAGGACAGGCCATGAAATATGGCACATGTCCTGCCTTTCTACATACATGGCACCCTGCCCATAAGGCTAGCAAGGGCGTACCTTAGGGGTGACTTACATGTAGTAAAAGGGGAGTTCTGGGCCTGGCAAGTAAGTTTAGATGCCAGGTCCCTGTGGCAGAATACTGTGCACACAGGCCCTGCGCTAGCAGGCCTGAGACAGGTTTAAAAGTCTACTTCAGTGGGTGGCACAAGCAGCGCTGCAGGCCCACTAGTAGTATTTAATTTACAGGCCCCGGGTATAGAGATACCACTGTACAAGGGACTTATAGGTAAATTAAATATGCCAATTAGGTATAAGCCAATCATACCAACTTTAGATGGGAGAGCACCTGCACTTTAGCACTGGTCAGCAGTGATGAAGTGCTCAGAGTCCTAGAGCTAACAGCGAGAGATCAGAAAAACCAGGAGGAAGAAGGCAAAAAGACTGGGGATGACCCTGCGTAAGGCCAAAAGTCCAACAGCCCCCTAAACTGGATTTGAGATGTATGACTTTAAATTGTAAAACTCTCCCCTCATTAATGTTACCACTAACAAGAAAATTTAAAGAAATGACCTGCAGTTATAATAATTAATCTGTTAATTGCACATTCATATGTATTGCAGCAACATGAAAAGGTTCCACATTGCAAGAATGAAACCATGAAACTCAAGCCCAGCTTGTGATTCAAGCTTAATTTAAAAGTGACACTGGCATATTCCCTAGCCTAGTGGAAGTTGACTTATACTCTGCTTGATCCCTAAAGAAGTGGTCTTAAACTGTGGTCCATGCACCCCTGGGAATCTGCTACACCTACTTAGGGGCCCCACAACTGTTTAGAAGCTAAAACAAATGTTAGCAGATTAATAATGTATACATACATTAAAAGGCAAATCCAAAATTCTACAACATTTTGTAAATGTGAAGTAATTTTAAACTGAAGGCTAATAATTCAGTTGATAACCTTAGCTTGGCTTGTGGAACAGCTTAAGTACAGCAAACGGCATCTAGTATGGACATCTGGTGGCCTCAATTGAAGCATTGGTATGTGCCAAATAAAAGAGAGCATGCATTAGGAGCTGTTAGAAATGGGGTTTCTGGTTGGCTAGGGTATGCACCTAAGCCAGGCAGAACCCACCGACTCTAGTCAGGGCAAGGAAGTTACGCACCCAAGATAACCCCTGCTCACCCCCTTAGTAGCTTGGCACGAGCAGTCAGGCCTACCCCAGAGGCAATGTGTAAAGCGTTTGCACAACACACGTGACACACTATCCCCACCACAAAGGAAACATAACACCAAGTTATATACAAATAAACTGTATTGTACACAAAATAATTAGACCAAACACATCAGTAATATCCTGCGACCCAAGCAGTTGTCAGAACATTACACAGTACTCTTACCCTGAAAAAATCAACAGTAGTCACATATAGTACACAGGTTACTCATTATTCTGCAAAATAAGCAGTGGTCAGGAAAACATTACTACAATAATGCACGTCGTAAGATCCTCATAAATGCCCATACCAGGCACATTAGAAAATATATGGCAAGTCATAAAAACAGGCGAGCATAAGATTCCCATAATGCGCATAAAAGGAACATCAGAAGAATATATGGCAAGTCATAGGAAACAGATTAGCATAAATGTCCATAACAAGGAACATATGGAAACACGTGACAAGGCATTCAGGTACTCTGTGGAAAACATACGTCACTGACAGGGTCATATAATAAACAGTGCCAGTCCTCCTGCGCATGTATCACCCAAAACACCCAGGATGTCCAGGCCAGGAACCATCCCAGGCCGATTTGAGGGAAAAGGGGACCCCCCCAGCGCTCCTTCTGCACCAACATGGAGGCAGCCTGGTGATGAGTGCCAGAGGAGGGTGGCACAGCCCCCCTCCTAATTTTGTGGCGGCCCCTCTGAGGGCCAATGCCTGATCCGGGTGTTAATTATCCCCGGGGACATGACTGGCCCTCACGGGGGCAGGGGAACCAAACCGAAGCAAAGGCCTGAACTAGATCAAGGGCAGCTGCCCACGTTCTCGTGGGGCGGCTGCAGGCGTCCGGTTCCCCCAATCAGGGGGAACTAGATATTCAGCTGGAGCCTCCTGGCTTTGGGGTCACAAAGCCCCATACTTCCACCTAGCCGGTAGACTCCTCACCTCTGATGGTGCCGATCTGGGGCCCTCTGCGGTCCTGCGGGCTGCTCCGCTCCATCTCCTTGGGGCGGGCAAGTCCTGGGAGCCTCCCCAGCACTGCCAGGGCAGGTCAGCTCTTCTTCTTATGCAGCCCGGCCGCAGGAATCAAATGCACCAGAAGTGGATGTCTGTTTGTGCCCCAGGGGCGCCTCTTGACAGCCTCCCACGCTCAGTGAGAAACCAAATAGGCTGTTTGTCACTACCAGGACAGGCCACACCACTAGGCACATGTCCTGCATTCTACATACATAGCACCCTGCCCATAGGGCTAGCTAGGGCCTACCTTAGGGGTGACTTACATGTAGTAAAAGGGGAGTTCTGGGCCTGGCAAGTAAATTTAGATGCCAGGTCCTTGTGACAGTAACTGTGCACGCTGGACCTGCGCTAGCAGGCATGAGATAGGTTTGACAGGCTACTTCTATGAGGGGCACAAGCAGCGCTGCAGGCCCACTAGTAGCATTTAATTTACAGGCCCTGGGTATAGGGATACCACTGTACAAGGGACTTAAAGGTAAATTAAATGTGCCAATTAGGTGTAAGCCAATCATACCAACTTTAGAAGGGAGAGCACCTTCACTTTAGCACCAATCAGCAGTGATAAAGTGCTCAGAGTCCTAGAGCCAACAGCAAGAGGTCAGAAAAATAGGAGGACACAGGCAAAACGTTTGGGGATGACCCTGCAAAAAGTGCCAGGTCCAACAGGAGCAAAAAAGGCAAAGTAATAAGCTAAAATCTAGCATATCACTTCATCTTTTAGAAATAAAACTGAGGGCCTTATTTAGGTTTTGGTGGATGGGGTAGTCTGTCACCCACAGTTCTGTTGAAGAAAACTGTGCAAATAGAACTTGGGGCACAAACAAGATCAATACATGAGTAGAAATTCAGGGCTCAAGCACTACATTTCTACTCTTAAAAATGCATGTATTTCTTAATTTACAGACACAAGCTATGTGATCTGAACTTAACATTGGCTCTGTCAGGAGAATACCATGCGTTATGTACTCTACAAAGGAGAGGAAAATGTTGCAAAGCTGCCCCCTCTATAGAATCAGGCTGTTTGCCTTTGGAATCTTTTTATTTCAATCTGTTAAGTCATGTTGCACCTTTTTTGGGTTGCAGTCTCAGTGGGTTATAAATTGCTTAAATAAGCGGGTAGTGTTGACCTTTATTGTTTAATGGGTGTTTTACACAGGACATGGCTAGAGCCTGGCGTGCAAACCCTTGTTTGGTGCACACCCTATAATTCATGAACTCACATGTTTTTCAACAGCAAAAGTTTTTTTTTTTCTTTACAATTTAGAGAAGCCCTTTTATAAGACTGAAAAGCCTTTCCAGCTCTTAAAAGGGCTTTTGCAATGTTTTCTGTAATGCATGTTGGAATGAGCATCAAAGGGGCATTGCCCTCCTGTTTCCAGTTGGAAGGGTATGTATCAATGACTTGTGGCCACAACTGCGGTTTCCAACCATCGAGTTACCACACCCTAGTTCAGTGGTCTCCAAATGTTTTAATGCCGCACCCCCCAGTTGAAAAATAAAAATCATTGGACTCCCCCTCAGAATTTTTCACAATTGTTTTATAAGGATGGCAATGTTTAAATATGTTTAGACCTATTTAAACATTGCAGTTAAGTACTGTTACCTTTTTGTAAATGCAATAGCATGCTTCTGCATAAAACCAAGGCATGTTATCTGTATAATGCTTCTTTTGGCCCGTGTCTGGGTCCCCCTCCCCGCCCTCCCGGGATCACTTGAGGCCCCCCAGTTCAAAGACCTCTTCCCTAGTTTGGGGGCAATAACTGATTTGCAACTGAAAACCTTTCCTGTAGGACAGGTTTTCTTTTGAGAATCATGTTGGGGTGCCCTGGGGTAGCAAGTAGTGGTTCAGAGGACCGCTGCATGCTTTTCCTGAGAAGTACCCAAACTGTAAACTTTTTTTCTAAAAGCAGTAAGCCTCCCTTTAATGGACCATAGGTGCTTTAAAGAAATGTTTTCCATTTGCAAATGCAGCTTCAGTGACCAAGGTCTGCTCTCCATTGCAGACATCCATCCTTGCATGTGCAGCTAATCACAGGGCATCAAAAATTGTGAACTACTTAATATTCATTAGGTCGGACACTATGCAGTACCCTGCAGATGAATAATTTATTATGCGACCTATTAATACATGGGTCCTCTTAAACATTTTCACAGGGGCCACAAAGTTTGGTCTATGACGTGACTGAGGGCTGCATTGATGCCAGAAGGGTGGCGGACGGGGTTGGTGGTAGTTGGGTGTAGGAGGAGGGAAGCATATACATGTAGTGTCTGAATTGCACAAAGAGAAGCCATGAACTAGGGACTCATCACTGCTTCTTCTTTTAACCAAATTGTGTGATCCTAGGCAAATATTTAGTTTCACTCTCCCTGCTTTTTCTTCATTATCAGATACCAGGACCTTGTGTATGATTTAGGGCTATATGTACAAACACTTTTTCCCATAGACACAGAATGGGTAAAAACCTTTGCTACATCTGGCCCTTAATCATTTAGAATGTTTATGTATAATAGCGACCCAGGCCAGTCAAAGAGTGCACATGACTGACTTGCCTCTTAGTTCACTGTTGGCATTGTTGCCACGGTGGGGGGAAGATTGAATGTTTCTAAATTCTTGTTTGAAACAATCTCTTTTAAATAATGACTTCTCAATGCACTGGTGTACTAAGTAGAAACTGTTCTGCATATTAATGAAATACACTTTTTAAATTTTGAAAAGGCTCGGTCATGCTTTTACACTTCTGCAGCAAATATGTCTTTAAATGGGAGGTGTTTATAAACTTAATTTGTACAGGACACCCAATTTATTTATTTTAACATCAATGCACCTCAAATAAATGCCTGCCTGTTTATTTAACCTCTTTTTAATATTAGCTCTGAGCCGAGTAAACAGCGGCCAAGTGTTGCTGGTGATTAGAGGGCCGCATGTGAAGGTCAGGGGGGCCGCATGGGGCCCCCAGTCCTTAATGTAAGTATCAATATATTAATACATAGTTTGCATCGTATATTTAATTCCCTTTCGCGAACCAATCGGTGTGCAATTTACACATTCTTAGTTTATGAACGTGTATCATACATCCAGCTTCTAATGGTAATAAAGTGCTCATACAATAACCTAAATAACGTATTTCAAATTTAGAAATCTTTGACCCGAAGCCACTGGCTTCACCCCTCTCACATGTGAAATCCAGGAGATTATTTCAAATGTGGCAAGCTTTGTCAAAAATTGGCAAAGTTCTCCTCGGAAACATGATCTTTGAATTCCCACAAGAAGTGGAGCGCAACCTTAAAAATATTAGTGATGTGTGCACCCTGAATATCGAGGCCAGAATATTTATTAAGGGTGGCAAATACGGATGAATTAAGTTGGAAATATCAAAATATAAAAGCAAGTATAGATAAAAAGGTAAGTATAGATTTAGAGTTTCTATAACTAGCTCCACATATATGTACCTTGAAGATATATATATATATATCTTCAAGGTACATATATGTGCAGTTAGAAACAGTAAATCGATACTTTCTGTATATTCACTTAACTTTCGATATTTCGGTCTTTGATATTCTGTCCACAATATCCATGTGCCACTATATTCATAGGCTCGATATTCAGTTGTACATTTATTTGTGGAATGACACCTGTCCAAAATGTACGACTGTTATCTTTTTATCTTAGTTTTACTTCAACAACAAAATACGTTCTAAAAATGCTAAAATAAACAGCATTCCTTTCGTTGAACCCAACTTTCATTTTAGGATATTATACTGAAAAACAACCATGGAGTAATGTTTTACTTTGACCATGCTTCAGGCTTCCTTGTTCCTTTGACCTTGAACGTCCTGGTTCCTTAGTTCCTTCTCACTGGCAGCCTCATGCCTGCAGGCTGCTCACTTCACCGGCGGTGCGCACTCTTCCAGTGCGCCAGCCAGCAGGGGGTCCGGAACAGAGCGTGTGACAGGAACATGCCCTGCGGCCGCCCTGCCAGTTCGCATTCTCAGTAGTTGTTTCACCTTTTAGGGCTGCCCTAGGCAAATGCGTCCTAATTAGACGCCGTTTTCCTGTCCTCCTATAAATGACACCATGGTTGTCACTCAACCTGCTGTCGCCCCATCACTCTCCTTCCGTTTCAACCTGATTTTATTCAACCACTGTTTTTTACACCCCCGCTTTCCTTTTGGTTAATCCAAATAAAGCCTGAGCTCAAATTCCATCGAGTGTTCACATGACCACCTCTTACCTTTTCTTTACGAAATAATTTAAAACGTAGCTGCTCTTAAATTAACTATATAATTTCCCTCTAATTTTCTTTGACCAGGTCATTTTCACATTTCTGCTGTGATCTTAGCCCTAGGTCACCATTTTTTGTGTAGCAGTGCGCTATATAAATGATCAATAAGTCAATCAATCAATCAATCAACCACTCAACTGCACAGAATCAGCATGTCCTGAACATATAATAAAAAAAAGAAACGTGCAACTGTGTATGTTCTCTGGTCCTTTAGGTTTACATGTGTGTGTTATACATTTGTGCCACCTACAGGGTGATTAGAAGAATGGCCCAATCAAGTAAAACCGAAGAGCCTGGTGAATCTGAAGAAAACGTGGACTATGAGGATGATTTTGAAAAAGACCTTGATTGGTTAATTAACGAAGACCAAGACAACCATCAGGACTCTGAGGTACTTCTTTCGCATTAAAGTAATCCTTTAATAAAACGTATTTTGGAATGTCAAAGCTTCTGTAATTAAAACCTATATATTTTTTTAGAAATAAGATATTCTGAGGATCAATATGGCGATCCCTCCAGTGTTTTCTGAGAAAATAACAACAGTTTCAGTTAATATAGGGTGATGCATACTACTCTGAAAGGGGTATTGCGGAGAGTATCCATTCTGCGCCTGTATCCCTAAACCTTGTAGTGTCACCTTTAAGTGTTGTAGAGAGCCAACTTCCCCCTGAATCTGGGAGGAGGTTTAAGAGGGATTAAACTTTGTAGTGTTCAATGTAGTCGACAACAGTTAGAAAAGCTCATATTACCAGATGACTCGAATTCTGTTAGATTTGAGGTTTTATAGTGTAAGGAATCAATTTAGGCAAAAGTAGAGATAACACTATAAACCCTTCGAATAAACATGAATATAGAGCCTTCTCTTAAGTAGCAGAACATCTGTTTATTTTAAAAATGGTGTGCAGTGGAAACATTTTCTAAAAACAAACCAGAAAAGCGTTCCGGCAGTGTCAATAGATTGCTAAGATTGCTGAAATGCATAGCTGAATGGAAAAGGGGAATGGACCTCTATATGGCAGCGGAAAGAGTAACATATAGGAGCATGGGGTGCCTGCGCAAATTCCGCAAAGTGTGGGGCTGTTGGATCAATCATTATGGACTACACCTGCAAGATGATACCGATGACACGCCTTCATCCAAAAATCACTACTGTGGATAATTTGTTTTGCCATGCCTACCAATTTGCTGATAAGCTGACGTTTTGTTATACCTTATCCTCATTCACTATTGTGGAAACACTTGATGTACTGATATCCTACCGATTTCTATTTTTGCTTGTAATTGGCACCCATCTGTGCCCCTTTTGGTATGAGCTACAAAAACGAATAAACATGTTTAAAAAAAGATTGCTCAAATGCAAATCTGTTTACCTCTCACCTACACAAAAGAGAGGAAGTTCAGATGAGCATTCTTTTCAAATGACACCACTGAAATAAAAGATCCTTCCAGAAATGCATTCCTGGAAATTATACAGTTAGTATTCTGACACAAAAGAGCTAAACTAGACACTGAATGCATTGGTAAAATTGATGTTCTCATATTTAAAAAAAATACATTTATCCTAGGATAGCTCACATTGAGCTAAGAGGAAGCATATAGATTTTATTGAATATGACCAGTTCCATTCCATTCCAAGTTACCATGGGAATATATAAGGTTTCAAATTGTTTTCACTTATTATCTGTAACTATAGCTTGCCTACTTTTTATGAATAGGTCACTTAATAGAAGTGCACATTGCAGAGGTTATTGGGAATAGACACCATGCAAGAAAACAAACCCTCAAAGTCTCATAAGGCTGTTTCACAAAGGATGGTTGTGCCTTCAGATGAGTGTCTGCATTTTATCTTTGTTCTTTCACTTTGTCTAGACCAGTGGTCAGCAAACAGTGGCTCGCAAGCCACATGCGGCTCTTTGGCCCCTTGAGTGTGGCTCTTCCACAAAATACAACATGCAGTTGAAACTTCGTGATGACTGGTTTTCTTATTTCTATTTTTACATACTTATTTGGTGTTTATGTGTCTTTATTTTTAGGCGAGTGCTCTGAAGCGCCTTATTGAGAAAACATTTCCAGAAAGATAAAATGTCAACGCGTATCGTCAAGTCGTATCTCTGTATCGTGTTCTACAATGTATTACTTCCGAGCGTGTGGCCCCGCAGGAAAGACTAGAATTGTAGTTAAAATCCGCACCCCTGCAGTTGGTAATTCCACCATCTCTGTCCGAAATGCTTTGCCTTCCCTCCAAGGTACCCCCACCAGCGGCACTTTCCCCTCCACTCGCTGCCGTTCTACGCATTTAGAGGCCACAAAGTTTCAATCGGCCTGTACATACGGGGAGGTGCGCGCGATTCATGCATGAGTTGAGTGAGCCAGTCAGTCAGCAGTCTCATTGTGCAGTGGTTAGTGCTAGTCGCGTCTGCAAATCGCGCGCGGGTGACAAAAGTACCTACTCGAAGCAAAAAGTTACCTGTATTTTTCCAACCAGCTGCAAATCCTACAGGTATTTTTGTCATCAATTTAAGAATTGTAATTATTTTGTGTTGGTGGCTTTATTATTATAAAATGAAACATTTTTTAGGTGCCCTGTTTGACATGGCTACAAAGAAGAAGCAAAGAAAAACGGAAGACAAAAAAACGTGAATTTAAAGTTGAATGGACCAAGACTTTCGCGTTTATTCAAAATGTAAATGGCATTCCGACCTGTCTTATTTGTCAGGAAAAACTGGCACATAACCAAAAATCTAATTTAGAGAGACCCTTTACAACTAAACACGTGTCATTTAGTACTAAATATCCTGTCGGTGATGCAAGGAAGAAAGCAGTTGAAGAACTTCAGAAGAGTCAAGAAAAATCAAGTTCTGTATTTAATTACTGGATGCAATCTTCCAACAATGTTAATATTGCAAGTTTTGTGGTTAGTCAAGAGATTGCTAAGAGAGGGAAACCATATACAGACGGCGAATACATAAAAAGTTGTTTTATAAATGCATCCAAAGAGCTATTTCGGGGTTTTTAAGAACAAAGCAGATATTCTAAAAAAAATTAAAGAGTTACTATTGTCTGCTAAAACAGTGAAAGATAGAACAGTCAAAATGCCTTCGAATATAACCAACCAGCAAGTCGAAGATCTTAAATTGGTTTCAGCTTTGTCAATAGCAGTTGATGAGTCTTGTGACACAAATGATACAGCGCAAGTGTCACTTTTTGTACGATTTATTTCATCTACAGGTTCTAAAGAAGAACTTTTAGGATTATTGCCACTCAAAGGTCAAACACGTGGAGAGGATATAGCAATTGGTGTAATTGAGTGCATTGAAAATCATCATATTCCACTCGTTAAAATTGTCTCAATTTCAACAGACAGGGCGAACAGTATGACCGGCGTAAGAAACTGTTTTTTTGCTATTTTGAAAGAAAAAAATAATCACGAGATACTTACATACCATTGCATCATTCATCAAGAAGCGCTTTGTGTGCAGACATTTCCAGAAGAAATTTGCAAAGTTATGGAATTGGTGATTAAGATTATCAACTCCATTATAGCTAACACTCTTAATCATCGCCAATTGAAAGAATATTTAGTTGAAATGGAGAGTGAGTACGCAGATCTTCTGCTGCATAACAAGGTACGTTGGTTATCAAAGGAAACATTTTAAAATGTTTTGCTTCCTTATTAACAGAAATTAAAGCATTTCTCCTTGAGAAGGGTGTCCACTATCCAGAACTAACGTACGATCAGTGGATCAAAAAATTGTATTTCATGGTAGACGTTACTTCTCATCCAAATCAACTTAATCGTGAACTACAGGGGAAAGGAAACCCAATTTTTTCGATGTTAGAAGAAGTTATTGCATTCAAAAACAAATTATCTCTTTTTGCTCAAGATTTTGAAAGAGAAACTTTGATTTACTTTCCAAGCCTGTTTAAACATCGCCAAGAAAATTATTCTGATATTGACATTTGCTATTTCAAAACAACACTTTTAAATATGAGGGAAGCTTTTCTCAGCATGTTTCAGGAATTCAGAAACAGAAAAGCAACATTAGCCTTTGTTAAAAACCCTCTCAATGCTACTGTAACAGAATTACATTTTTCTCCCTTTAATATTGATGTTGGCAACTTTGAGATGCAATTGCTGGATTTAAAAAACAAAGAATTGTGGCGCTCGAAAGTTGAATGTCTTTGTGCTGATATAGAAATATTAGAGAAAAACAAATGTGAACTTAGTTCACAGCATAAGTGGTCTGAGGCTCAGCCGCCTAAAGCTGAACTCTGAAAAAACGGAAGTCCTCATCCTCGGCAACACCCCGTCCGCCTGGGACGACTCCTGGTGGCCCACGGCCCTCGGCACCGCACCGACCCCCGCAGACCACGCCCGCAACCTCGGCTTCATCTTGGACCCTCTTCTCACCATGACCAAGCAAGTCAACGCCGTGTCCTCCGCCTGCTTCCTCACTCTCCGCATGCTCCGCAAGATCTTCCGCTGGATCCCCGCCGACACCAGAAAAACCGTGACCCACGCCCTTGTCACGAGTCGCCTGGACTACGGCAACACCCTCTACGCCGGGACCACCGCCAAACTCCAAAACCGCCTGCAACGCATCCAAAACGCCTCGGCCCGCCTCATCCTCGACGTACCCCGCAACAGCCACATCTCCGCACACCTGAGACACCTGCATTGGCTCCCAGTCAGCAAAAGGATCACCTTCCGTCTTCTCACCCACGCACACAAAGCCCTCCACAACAAGGGACCGGAATACCTCAACAGACGCCTCAGCTTCTACGTCCCCACCCGCCCCCTCCGCTCCGCTGGCCTCGCACTTGCTGCCGTCCCTCGCACCCGCCGCTCCACGGCGGGTGGGAGATCTTTCTCCTTCCTGGCGGCCAAGACCTGGAACTCCCTCCCCACCAGCCTCAGGACCACCCAGGACCACTCCGCTTTCCGGAGACTCCTAAAGACTTGGCTGTTCGAGCAGCGATAACCCCCCCTTTCCCCCCTAGCGCCTTGAGACCCGCACGGGTGAGTAGCGCGCTTTATAAATGTTAATGATTTGATTTGATTTGATTTGCTTTGAAAGACCTGGGGAAGGAAGATATATTTTGATTTTGAACACCTGGAATAGTATTCCTAACTCATATAATCAGCTGAAAAAACTAGCATTTGCTGTTCTTTACTCATTCAGGTCTACATATTCATGCAAACAATCATTTTCAAGCATGAACCTTATCAAGAGTAAATTGAGAAGTCGTCTTATTGAAGAGAACCTGGAATTGTGCTTAAAATTAAAAACAACAACATACAAACCTGACTTACCCAAACTTTCCAAGGAGATGCAAGGCCATTGTTCATATTAGTGTTTGTCAATCATTGTCATGAGTTAATTTTATGGATACCTTACAATTTAATTTTATCAATAAATAATATTGTTATTAAGCATGATATCAAGTTTTATTCAACGCACCTATAGTTTAACTAAGACTTAAAACTTTAAGTAAAATTTATTAAGTTAATTTTAGGGAGCGTGTGGAGTGAAAAAAGATGTAGTGTCGAGGATTGAGAAAAAGTATGTTGAGATGGTTTGGACATATAGAGAGGATGAACGAAAGGAGATAGACGAAACAAGTATGCAAGACGAGTGTGGATGGGAGAGTTGGAAGGGGTCGACCTCAGCGAACGTACCTCAATCAGATTGAGGACGTTTTTAGCAAAGGCCAGCTTAGAAGTACCCTAAATAAGTTAATAACAATGTACCTACCTATACAGTTTAAGTTTAAAAAATTGGGCTCTCAAAAGAAATTTCAATCGTTGTACTGTAGATATTTGGCTCTTTTGACTAATGAGTTTGCCGACCAGTGGTCTAGACCATTAATTGAATAGTTGTTGGAGACATGGCTTGTTGAGAATGGGAGAGGATGTGAGACACCTGAAATAATACTGCTCCTAATTTAAGTGCCATCCATTGTCATCCACACATGATCTAATCACCTCTTGTTTTAAGAAGCAGACTAGTGCCATAGGTTTGTGCTTTTCCCCGACGGGAAGGGGAAAACATAGCCTTAAAGTGACTTATTTTCCCCCAGTGCTGCATGCATCAAAGATGAGTAGCTGTAAAAGGGATGGAGGGCTATTACAATGGTTTGTTTTGGAACAGCTGGTTTTATGTTTGAGTGAGTATGTAGTTCCCAAATTGGTGGCACATACTGTGCAGGGGGTCAGGTTGACATACATGGAACTTATACTTTTGAAGGCATAGCTTTCAGCGCTCAGCTAGCACAAGAACGTCCGTGTGAAATGGTAATCTGTAAGCAGCAAATGTATTGTATAATACAAATGTGCCAAAAACCTGCAAGACAACAAAATACACACAAAAGTTAGTCAGATATTTATTTGTCCTGACTACCAGAATCAATCCATGATAAGCAAACACATTCAAGTACATCAACAAACAAGTACAACAGAAAGCATGTTGTTAGTCATTGTCACAAAGAAGGAACTCGCTTTCAACGTGCAGCCCTTAAAGACATTGATGAAGATATCCATCACCTCACTGGACTAGTGAGTCCTATAGGAACCAGTAAGACTGTGGGTACCTGCATTCTGTGCTAAAGACTCTCAGAGAGGTAAAAAATCTGTAAAGAAGAGTAAAAAAGCCATGCAGAAACACAATTCTGCACTTGGTAATGGGTATTCTGGTATAGCATCCCTTTGAAGTTTCAAGATGGGGACTTATAAAAGTACTTACATATGAAACATTTTCTACAAGGAGGCTACAAGAAATGCAATATTTTTCATGAGGGTCTGTACATAACTTTCTAATGGATGCATCTTCCTGCAGGTTCCTAACCTAAAAGTGTAATCAGTTTGTATCCAGATTTTCAGCAAATGCCCTCTCGGGGTTAAGTGATGCTGTATGAGCGCCACCAACATGTGTGATATCTTTTCCATTTTTTCTGTGCACAAATAAGGCCAGAGTAAGTAGTTTGACAGCCTTTTTCCTGTCTGTGTTTCACCCAGTCTTTTAAATCTTTTTTCATTTGCTTTGCAAATCCTCAGGCTTCATGTCTTTCCTGAGTGTAGAAGGCAAATTGGTGATCTGATCGACAGCCATCATGCATATGATGTGTAGATCCAGCCAGTTATTTAGGTCTTGTTACTCATTTGGCCTCATAAAACCTAATGCCACAATATGGCAGGTGGGCTATTGAAGGCCATGTCTCAACCACACTATGTGGACCACCCAACATCATCTCAAAGTTGTTACCTGTGAAAGAGGATGTTTCTCATGTTTGGAGTAATCAGGGTTAGACGCTTACCCATAATACAGATCAGTGTCTTCTGCTGTCCAATGTAAGGGTGACTACTTCTGGAAGCTACATTGTCACCACATATGGGAATATATGGTAAGCAAATGCACTCAAGAAGTTGCCAACTTCTCAAGAAGAAAAAAGCAAAGGTGTAAAAAAACCTCCTTGCTTATGAAGTCTTCACATGGTTGGAGGAAACCAAGAATCCAGGAAATAAAGTCCCAAGAGCAGAGAGTCCAGATCAGCAAGTAAATGGAGCAAGGAAACAAATGAAGGAACGCTGCTTTATTGGGACACACCCTCCAACCACACTGAGGCCTTTAAATAGTAAAAGAACAGAAAAAAGGGAATGGCATAAAGCACCACATGACAGGAACCATAATGTCAGGAAGAAATTAAGGGAGGAATAACTGTGATAGAAAGGAAAAGAAAAAAGAACAAAAACCTGAAGTGGACTACCTACAGAGACTTCCTAAAAGGCAGCTGCAAACTATAAGGCAAGTGATTGCCATTTTTGAGTTGAAGGGCGAAGGAGTAGCTGCCAGGAGCACAATAGGAAGCAGGCCCAGTGTGGGAGACTCTCGCAGCCCACAGCTGTGTGCTTTGTATACCATCTTCTGACCCCGGCAACCACCAGATCTTGCAAAGTAGTACGATTCTCAGAAGCCCAGGTGGCCAAGAAGCTGTGGATGCAACAAGATGCCATAATCATAAAAACGTAAGAAGCATTCATATCCCTCCTTGCACAAGAATATTCAATGGTGTCAGAACAGATGCCATTCTCTAGACCTTCATATCCTTCATTTTTATGTTCACTAAAATTACCACTACTACCATCATTACCACCAGACACCTACACCTAACACGTCTATGAGAAACTTCAACCTCAACAGATGTTTATATAACACACACTGTAAACTAGATCAGACAGATTCCACAAGGGAGGCAGTGCTGAAGATTTTCGATGTGTACTTTAGCCCTATTGTAATCCCACGGAAGTAGCTAGTGTTACTTTAGCTGACAAACAATACATCCCCACTCAGTGGCTATATTGGCAGCTTCAGATCTGAGTCTGATCTTTTGTACTCCCCTGTCTGTTGTGACTACCCGATTGCTTTATGCTCAAGCACCAAGCACAAAGACCATATCTAGGGCAGTGTTAAAGATGGTTACTTCAGTCTTTACTGACAAGAAGTCTCTGCTGAAAAAAGGTACTTATACTGGAATGATTTGTTTATTTTGGCATTTTGTTCAGATCTGGCACAGATGTAGGATTCCTAGAACCATACCATTAACGGGACAAGGACGATCACCCTAAGCTGCTGTTAATCTTCTCTCATTCTGACACTGGATATTACTCAATTTATAAAGCAAGAGTAGACACTGCAGAATCCAACAACCTACCAATCTAATAGATGCTAATCACAGTCTCTGCACTGGATGTCTTACAGTAGTGCCTAGGCTTCTGAACCTTACTTCTAGTGGGTGCTATTTCAGCAGCATAGGAAATGCCTCATTCTGCCCTTGCAGTTAATAGACACTGTGAGGAATGAATAAGGGCTGTACGCTTGGCATAGATGGCCTTTATTCCTCTAGCACAAATTCATCAGGCACAGGTATCTGGAAATCCAAGAGTGATGTGATAGATGGAGACTGACTGGTGGGATGCGTTCATAGGTGTGTTCCTCACTCAAGAGTATGGAGATAAGTCATGACATAGGCAGCCATCTTGAGCGGGGCCTTGTATAAAAGCCTAGCCGGTGATCCAACGCTATGCCAGTTTTTGAGTTTTCCATGAGTGATAGGTTCTTACTGGTATTCTGCTCTGTATACAGGCTGCCTCATGCCTCTTCCAATACCTCACTATACTCATCCATGAGAGTGCCTTCCACCATTGCAGTCCTCTTCCTAGCTGTCACCTGTGTTGAGGCCAAGGTCTAGTTTTCGAAAAAACAAAGGACAGCAAGATAATGTGTTGCGCAACCCCACCATTTTCTGTGAACCCAATGTGGATTACTCACATGTGAATCTTACACAAGGTAGAAACGTTTGGAGCCTCATACTTCCTTTGTCAGCTAACACAGCCAGCTACACTAGTCCCTGCAGAGTTAAAGACAAGAGATAAACCAAAGGCTTTTAGACTCTCTGATAAACCTTATTTAGAGTGTGGCAGACACACTGATAAACACAACTGAGTACACGAGCCACCAAACCCACAGTCCACCCACCTCATTGAGAGACTGGTGGACCTTAAGTTTTCAGTTGATAGAGCCACCGTTGGCTTTGTCGACAAAATACTTCTGATGACTCAGGTGTATAGAGATAGTTAGAGGAAGGACATTACACATTATCCTCCCTATTTTGGGTGTGCAGTGTATTGTATTTTTTCCTGTACGTTACCCGAGGAAAAACCTGGCGGTGAGGGTCAGAGAAAATAACTATAATGACTCCATACTCCCAGGGCATGGGAGGCCATTAATGTTTTGTTTTTGAAAAACTAAAGAAGTTAAAAGTTTGGTGAATGGCCATCAAAACTGATGGCGGCAGCACACCAAACGTTTATCACATTAAAAGGAAACCCTGTAATGGCAGTTCCCTTCAATGTAAAGAGCTGACCGCTGGGCCCGCTGTCAGCTTTAAATTTGATGGGCAGAAGTCCCACCTTGGTGGTGGAGGAAATGTCATTGGGCCACCATGACAGAATGTTCTCTTCCCCCAAATTCTAAGTCAGGCCCCAAGTTAAGACTGCATTCAATAGCACTAGAACAGTGAAAGACTAGTGAAAACCCACATGTATCCAGAGTCAACCTCTCACTAATAGTAGGCTGTTTTTGTTTATGTCCTTAAGGCTATAAAACGTGGTTGCCTTATCCCAAACAGAGGGAAAATCATGGCATTGGATAAGATATCTAGGAATAATTATTGATGTACACACCTATGTTTTGAGGTCCGGCCCTGACAGCAAGTAGTGTTATCGTTGTTCTTCTTTAATAGAGTGCAAGGTCCTTAGCAGAAGAAGGCATGTTTCAGAATAGCAGCCCACACCTGCCCACTTTTACTCTGAATTCTAACCCCCTTTTCCCTACTTCATTGTGCGTTGCTCTGCTCTTGTTCGGAGCATCCCTAGTCTGGGTGAGTCCGGGCATGCATTGTTTCTGCCAGGGCCAGAAAAACACAAGTATAATGCATGAGTAGTAAATTGAACCAATCAATACAACACCTATAAAAATTACTTATATATTTAAATAGTTATTTTGTGTAAATAAATTGTAATAAATGTAACTATATATACATATATATATACATATATATACATATATATATATATATATATATATATATATATATATATATATAGTAACATTAACACATAAACACTAATTGACAACAACCATAAAAGAGTAAACCAGCAAGAAAAATTTAAATACCATGTTGTACGGACTCTCGTTTCTCTACAAGACTGCTGGATTAGGGATGGAGCACCTCTGTTTGTAGGCGACTAAGTCACTCCTACACCAGTTGGCAACTGTGGGCCCAGTCCTTTCGGCTCTCTAGCAGCACCTCACCAAAACCCAAGTAGTAAAGGTGGTTTCTAGCAACCTAGCCCATGGACTCTGAAAATCTCTCTGGGAAATCGAGGTGGAACAAGTCTTACCCTTTTCTCTTGTTAGCAATAAGTCTCTTACACATACAGGCAGGAAAGACGATGCAGGATAGTTTTCAATACAATTATCGAAAAGAATGCAACCTGCAATAAAATGCATGAGCTGCAATGATTAGGATAATGATAAATAAAAAAATCATGATTGTGAAAATGAGCGATGTAAATACGAACAACCCCAAAATATTGCAATAAACATGAATATGAAAATTCCTCCCTGAAGCATATTTACCACCCTAAAGCGAGCAAGGCATGATAAACCTAATCTGTCCATGCTGTGTCCATGAGAAGCACCCCAACCCCTGTTACCATGAGACAAGGTTGGCCTCCAGTCTCCAAATCAGGCTTTGTAGAGACACAAAGGCTAAGATCTGCTGCAAAGTGACGTGCAGTATAGATGGAATATCCTAGGTGGAGCCCCCTCTAGTGGCCTTGGTCTCACAAAGTGTTTTTTATCAGGATCATGTTAATGTTCATGCAGACATCCTGATGTGAGTATGCACCTCATCATCATCATCACCCTTTATTTCAAATAATTTGAATCATAAAAGGTACAATCACAAAAAAGAATAAAACCATCATAGACCAAAATGTCATAACATACAACTCCCCACTTTCTTTAAGATTATAACCTGGATAAAAGTTAGAATATATACAACACATTAGAATATACAATAAAATACATGTACTCCAGAATTCATTTTGGCCCCCTAGTTTTAAAATATCTCCTTTGTACTAAGGGGCATATTTATACTCTGTTTGCGCCGAATGTGCGTCAAAATTTTTGACTCACAATCGGCGCAAACCCTGCCCCATATTTATACTTTGACGTCCGACCCCGCGGGCGTCAAAATTCCACCATGTGCGTCATTTTTTGGAAGGGGGAACCAGCCTTGCCTTAATTATATGCAAGGTAGGCGTTCCCTTCCAAAAAATGACTTTAAGGCCTGTGCCCCTTATTTATACTCTGACGTCATTTTGACGCACAGGAGGGGCAGGCCTTAAAAAACAGCGCACAGCCTGATGGGCGCAGTTTTTTAACGCCTGGGTCAGGGCAGGCGTTAAGGGACCTGTGGGCTCGGAAGGAGCCCACAGGTGCCCTCCCCTGCCCCCAGGGACACCCCCTGCCACCCTTGCCCACCCCAGGAGGACACCCAAGGATGGAGGGACCCATCCCAGGGAAGCAAAGGTAAGTTCGGGTAAGTATTTTTTTCCGATTTTTTTTGTGGCATAGGGGGGCCTGATTTGGGCCCCCCTACATGCCACTATGCCCAATGACCATGCCCAGGGGACATAAGTCCCCTGGAAATGGCCATTGGGCAAGGGGGCATGACTCCTGTCTTTGCTAAGACAGGAGTCATGTCAATGGAGGTTGGGCATCAAAAAGAATGGCGCAAATCCGGTTTGAGGCCTGAATTTTGCCTCAGGCCTGACTTGCACCGTTTTTTGACCCACAACCCCCATTTTCCCATACGCTGCCTGGTGTGAGTCATTTTTTTTTACGCGCACCAGTCCGCAGCGCCGGCTAACGTCATTCCATTAATAAGGCGCCCGCATGGTGCGTTGGAATGGCGTTAGCCGGCGGTAAAATTTTTGACGCACAACTGCGTTGGCGCAGTTGTGCATCAAAAAGTATAAATATGGGCCTAAGTGACTTTGACCCAAATGTTTGATTGTGTGCACAAACTTGTATCAGCAATATCATAACAAATTCCTGACATGTTCACATTCTGCTCTTGTCCAACGTAAAGCAAAGAACATGATGACAATCAAATAAGTACATTACTTATATTGACGCTTTCATGGAATAAAATCTTATTTTGAAATAAAAACATTTCATCTAAAATGCAAGCAATGCTAAAATGAATAGAAAACGAATATTAAAAACAGAGCATGTTATCTAGGTAAAAGTGCACAGTCCTGCCAGTCTGAGCTACGCTAAACTCCTATACCAAGGAAAATTAAAATGGATCCACGACAACTACATACAACAACCAACCATTAAAATTGAAGTGTAAACCTACTAACCAATACAAACACTTTCCTAATGAAATAACTACTACAAAAGGACATAAAACATGCGTTATATTACAGCAAAAATGCCAACATTTCCAGAAAGGAACACTTCACCAAATTCTACACAAAAATGAAGAAACAAACTCCACAGAAAAGAAAGCCCAGCCTAAAAAATATTTGTAATACAAGATAAATAAATTATAGCTAACTAACACCAACAGCCAAGCCTTTAACTTAAACCCCAAAATTAATATAGAGCTTCTTACTTATAGTTCTTAAAGTAGCAAACTCCAGCACAGCACAGCAAAGCCGGAAATTAGAAGACACAAATAAGAATATCATCTTTCTGAAAAACACATTGAAAAGTAGGTAAATATAACTTTTTTCCTAACCTTTATTTTCATTTTCAGAAAAACAGTACAGAAAAAGTAAGAAATCAGCAAGCAATAGTGCATACGGTACAAATTTACGTACACATTGTTAAGACATCTTTTTGCGTTATGTTCTGAGCGCTGTGCATACAATACTATGTAGCCAATAATCACCATTCCAGTACATGAGGAGTTTACTCTGGATTATTTGGTCCTGTAAGTGTGTCCCCGCCATCACCCTCATATAATTCAGTCACTGTCTGTGGTGTCATTGTGCAAGTCTTCGACTAGGAAAGTGTCACATAAGTCCCTCCAAACCGATAGGTCTTCGGTCACCCTATTGTCACGCCTAGAAAGTATCATGTGTATTTCCTTGGACAGGGACCATTCTGAGACATCCCTGTGCCCCATCCAGGTGATGGCTGTTCTGCACTGTGCCAATACCAATGCTAGTTGTAGAAACTTATACCTGATTTGCCACCCTTTCACAAGCGCTTGATTTTGCCTAAGAGACAACTTTGAGGTTTAAGGGGTAGGAGTAAGCGTGTGGATCGCGTTAAGTCTAAACCACTGATTCCACAACACAGGCAGTGGTCTGTGCGGGAGGGAGCCAGATGTTTCATGGTCTTAGGTGTAAAATAGGTGTGGTGAAGAAAATTATAATGGACCAATTTGAAGTGGGCATTACATGATACAGTATGCCTTGACTCTCCGACCTGATCCCAGTCTGCCTTGTCCAGTGGAGTGTCAGGGTCTAAATTCAATGCTGCATAAGCTCAAGGAGGGGGCCCAGTTACGTCAAGATGCATAGGCCTATATATGAGCGTTAATAGGTGACAGCCAGAGCCACAAGTTAGTGATAACCCGAGTAAGGTCAGCATATTGTAAGAAATGGCCTGAGCCGAATTCAAATTTTTGGCGAACCTTCTCGAATGAGAGAAACTGTTCCCCAGGATATAAGTCGCCTAGTTGGCAGCAGCCACTCTCTTGCCACGCCTGAAAGGACATGTGTAATAGGTTTAAGTATCCACACTTCTAGTTCCCTGTGAAATGGCACCTGTTTCAGAACAGATTGTTCAAAGCGCTGCCAGATTCCAGCTGTATGTCAGATTATGTAAGTGAGATCCTTGGGCATCCCCATACCCTACATTAATAACACAGGCAGGTGTGCAACCTATACTCGGCCTAGCAGCAGTCTCTTCTCCCAGTTATCATTTGTGTCTAACCATTTAGCAGTGTGTTGAAGGTGTGCTGCATAATAATATAGATCAAGGCATGGTATTTACAGTCCCCCATCCTCAAATCATTTTGGCAGTGTGGATAGCATCGCTCTGCTGCATCGTTCCACCTAAAGGAGCAAGACGGGGAGGGAGCCCAACTGCCTGAAAAACGTGGGTGGGAGTGGGCTAAGTGAATTTTGCAGCATGTACAGACATCTAGGGAGGAGCAACATTTTTGCTATGGCCATCCTGCCAATTAAGGAGAGCGGCAGTGTGTTCCAAAAGGCCACAGATACCCGTAGGGCCTTCAACACTTAATCGGAGCTGCAGTGGTTTGTCGTGTGCCACCTGGATGCCTAAATACCTAAATTGTTCAAGTTCCCAGCAAAGGCCCAAAGTCGGCATCCCTGTTAGAGGCAGGCCCACTAGAGCGGCCAGTGGAAATATCAAAGAATTGTTTCGGTTTAGGCGAAGTCCTGATATAATGCCAAAGTCATCTAGTAGTTGAAGCAGTCCTTGCAAAGCGACTCTAGGCGAGGAGAGATAAAAAAGGATATTGTCTGCGTATGGAGATTCAACATGCTGAGACTCACCAACTTGCATGCCCCAGGTCTGTAATCTTTCACATGCCCATATGGCTAATGGCTCTATTGCGACTACAAACAAGAGAGGGGATAATGGGCACCCTTGTCATGTACCCCTGCCTAATGTCCACGCTTCTGAGCAGTGATGCCCCACTCACACTCTTGCACTTGGCTCTATATAGAGAAGTCAGATGCATCCACAGAATCTAGGGATGAAATCCATGGTCTTCAATACTTGGAGCAAGTAGCCCCAGTCCACAGTTTCAAGCGCCTTTTCCAGGTCGATCAACTCGAGCACAAGATCTTCGTTCTGGTGTTTGGTTTTGCGTAGGATATGGGTTAGGCATCTGAGGTTCATATCAGTCCTTCAACCAGGTATGAAACTGCATTTGTCCTCGTGGATCAATTGCGACATATGGGGTGGTAGTCGATTGGCCAAAGTTTTACATAATACCTTGACGTCAGTGTTGATCATTGTTAGAGGTCTGTAGGCAGCTGGGTTGTCTGCTTCACCCCCTGTTTAGGGAGCAGACATATTTCACCTTCCCGCATAGTCAGGGGCAGTATTCCTAACTTTGTGCCTCTAGGAAGACTTCCAGGAGTTTTTGCGCCACTGTGGCTGAGAATTCATGCTAAAATTCTGAAGGGAACCCATCACTTCCAGGAGATTTTGCCCATGGGAGCATATTTAAGGCTGCTCTGAGTTCCTCTAGGCCAAGTTGTTCATCAAGGGCCTCAGCTGCTGCCGCTCCAAGTTTGGGAAGGACCCAAGTTTATAAGACCGTTTGTAAATGGGTACGGAATATTTCTACTATGCCTGCCCTTGAAGTAGCTCTGGTACCATCCGGACCAAGAAGTGATGTTGGGATGGTGGGGCCTGTTCCTTGCGCAAACTCCATGTGAGTAGGTGTCCCGACTTATTACCTTTGCAGTGTAGGCGCTGTCGGTACTGTTTCACTATATATTTGTCTAACCTGTCCCATCTGTCTGAGATATGCTTATTTATGATATGTTTGTCCCTGAGTAAAGCTGTGGCTGGGGCATGTGTACTTTGAAGGTTTGCTAATAGTACTTCTTCCTTGCTCAGATCCTCCTGTAGTTGTTGATGGACCCTATAGGTCAGATCCATACAGGTGCCTTTCAAGACCACTTTGAGTGCCCCCTATTCAGTGGATCTGTTGTCATTGGAGACCCAGTTTAACTCAATGTAGCCTGTTAGTGAGTCCGAAAGAGATTCTCGACCTCTGGGGACATCTAGTATTCCTTCAGAGAGTTACCACATCCGCCACCTCAATGATGGGGCCCCTAGTGTGACGGCACAACAGACTGGTGAGTGGTCAGAAAGGAATTGTGTTAAGTGTGTAATCTGAATGTCTGCAAAACCCTGCCGTTAGGATTCTGTCCAGCCTGCTGAACATGTTGTGCGTGGCAGAATGGCAGGTGTATATACACTGTTCTGGGTGTTTTAGATGCCATACGTCCACTAACCCTATGTTGGTCATGACCTCCCAGAGGGCAGCTGTTAAGTGGGCTTTTGTGCCCGTTTTGGGGGTGAGGGGTCCTATCCAGATGTGGGTCCAGGATGCAGATGAACTCACCCAACCATCATAGGGTATATCAATCTCTTGTGTGATCAAGTCCTGTGCTCAGTGGAAAAACGCAGGATCATCAGTGTTTAGGGTGTATGTGTTAAGCATAGTTATGGATTGGTCATCCAAAGCCCCCTGTGTGAGGACATATCTGCCACCCACATCCACCTCCATGTAGAAAAGGAGATGGGGACTCCTGGGGACACCCAAATCAGGGTGCCCCTAGCGTAGGTAGAGAAGGAGGAATGGTAATTTTGTCCTCTCCATTTCCTGGACAGTTTTGCGGCAGCCGTGTCCTATAGATGTGCCTCCTGTAGATATGCAATGTCTAATTTGTGACGTTTTAGGCAGGATAGTCCTCAAAATAATTTGATGTATTTATCCAGCCCCGAATGTTTCATGTCAGGACTTTGTAGACCCCGGCGTCTTTGTGATAGTTGCATGTCATACGGTACTTCCCGTCACTATAGGCTGTCCATTTGCTGCTGAAGAACTTGAACAAGGACCTCAGTAATAAAAACCTTTCCCCCCTCCTCCCTCGGACAAAAATAGTATAACTGAATGTCTATTGATGTCCATCCTGTGCAGACACCAGGTCTTGCACTGCCCCCAGCCGGTCCAACGGGGACCAGCCTACTCTAGGAAATCTAAACAGCATCCCAGTCAGTTATTATAGCTTATTAATGTATTGTGCTTTAGTTGAACATTTTCTCACTGTTGCTGTGGACTAGGGATCGGATACGTAGGGCAGCAAGCACTGCTGGAGGAAGAGCATGCCTATTGAAAGAACATTTTGAAAATGCCCATCAGAGCCAAATGTATACATGGTCACTTCGTCAGGTATTCCTCTATCATACCCCCCCACACCAAATCGGCCTTATGTTTAGTAATTAGTTACCCCCCGTGCCCCTATCCAGTGCATCCATTGTGTCGGGGACAAAGTCCGGAACCAGAGTGGCAGGGTCCCTGGTGTTACCTGCCGTAGATATGTGTGTGGTCAAGTTCTGTTCATCTGCAGAATGTTCTATGGGACATAATTGATTAGTGCCATCTTTGCTGATTATAATTTTCCTGGGTCCCAGAGGTTGAGAGTTAGGGTTGGTGGGTCTATCGTGATCAGTTTGGAAGGGCCGCTGTGCGTGTTCCCCATGTATGAGAGTGGTTAGGCAAATATACCTTAATGAAAAACAACCCAAAGCAACTTATAGTTTGAAAATAAAAGTTAAGCAAAATAAAGCCAAAAAAGCAAAACTATTTTTTTATACATATTTTTCTAACAAATATCCTTTATGAAACAGGCAAAAAGCAATCACCTGTCCTACAACGTTCCAAAAAAAGACAGGCCTGAGCAAACATTTTTATGAAAGAAAACAACATCAAATCTATAATTATGAAGCGGTAATTAATATAATGCATGTTTAAATATTATTTTACTTAAAAATATAGTGGCTGATTTAGAATGTGGTTACTTCATCGGGGTGGCTAACTGTTTAACATTAAACTACAAGTTTAGAAACATCCTCCGCTCCTGCAAACATTTCAAAAAGAAAATCTCAAACCAGAATTTTTCCTATTGAAAATAAAACAAGCAGTGACGCTATCGCAATGGGAGTTTTCTATCATGGCGCGGGGATAATTGGGATGTTTCTTCTTTCAGTTACTACCACATTTTGGATAATTGTAAGCAAAAGTAAAAGCTTACCATTTGTTTGTCCACTCTAAAGTCGTGATTACAAATTTAGGTGTTATCGCACCTGATAAATAATGGTGCCAAAGGGTATATTATTTATCATGTGCTATAAATAACACCTATTACGAGATGGTGGGGAATAACACGAAGATTTTGGTGTTTAGTGCACCAAAATCTGTATGCTATGGTAAATGCTGTATGCTTTTCCCCCATTAAATTTTAGCAGGTTTGACATGCCGAAATTTAACAAAGGTTTCGGTATTAAAGCAATTATCAGATGTGTTATATATTAAATACATAATAACTTGTGATTCTGACTTGTGCGTAAACAGGGGTTTAAGCACAGGTCAGAAATTACCAACCAGCTCGTAATCAGGGCCCAGGTAGGGCAGATGGACAGTTAGCAAAACCTTTTATGGCACTTACTCCAACAGATGTGTTTGTCCGCTTCAGAGACTGAGTAGTCTCCGCTGCTGACATACTAAGGTCATGATTACATCTTTGGCGGCCCCACCACGGGACCGCCAAAGCGGCGGGGAGGATGCCACCGCAATGGCTCCCCACCGCCGAGCGTATTCCCGCCGGGCTGACTGAGGGGAACAATGCTACGATATTGGCCTCAGCTCCTTTAAGGGCGCCAAGGCCAATATCCTACCATTCCAGCAACCTAGGAATGTGCACTGTCTGCCTTTGCAGACAGTGCACATTCCTAGGGTGCTGACAGGGGAGCCCATGCAGTGCCCATTCCATGGGCATGTATCTAAGCAAAAAACTATTTTTTTTACTGAGTAATAATTTCTTTATTACAAATAAATCAATTGAATCATAGTGTCCACAAATCGCCTGTACATCTAAAAAAGTAATCCACAAAAACAGACTATAAACAAATCAGAAACAATCCTAACGTTACAAACAAGCACCGTGATACATAAAATAGAAGCTGCTTAACCATCGGGTGGCAAGCAGTCAACGTTCCAGGTAGTGACAGTTGTGGGAGGAAAGTATCCTGTTCCAGTGAGAACAATTAGTCACTGAAATGAAAGTCCGATCCACTCCCCGAATTATTCAATCCAAATGTTTCCTGAGGAGGCCGTAGTTGATAAGGCCGAAACGCGTCGACTATATCATACTAAGGAGTGACTGTTGGAACTTTGGAGACATTTGGATTGAATAATTCGGGGAGTTGATCGGACTTTCATTTCAGTCACTAATTGTTCTCACTGGAACAGGATACTTTCCTCCCACAACTGTCACTACCTGGAACGTTGACTGCTTGCCACCCGATGGTTAAGCAGCTTCTATTTTATGTATCACGGTGCTTGTTTGTAACGTTAGGGTTGTTTCTGATTTGTTTATAGTCAGTTTTTGTGGATTACTTTTTTAGAAGTACAGGCGATTTGTGGACACTATGATTCAATTGATTTATTTGTAATAAAGAAATGATTACTCAGTAAAATATTGAGTTTTTTGCTTAGATACTTGGTACAGATTTATCCCTGTTGGATATTTTGCTTCCTTGCATTGTTATTGTCCCTAATCCAGTGGGGTTATAGGGACCTCCCCTCCCTTTATTGGCATTCCATGGGCATGGGCAGTGCAGGGGACCTCTGTGGCCCCCAGCACTGTCTTTCTGCCAGCCTTTTAATGGCTGGGTCCCCGTCATGAAAAGGCTGTCGGAAAGTGGGGTTGTAATCAGCCAGGCGGTACTGAGTTCAGCGCCGCCATGTCTGGTTACCAGCCTGACCACTGCCATCCAGTCGCGATCTATGATCCTGGTGGGGACGACGGTCTTTAGGTGATCCTGCCCGCCTAAGTTGTAATTGGGCAGTCGGACCATCCGAAGTGCAGCGGTCCGATCGTCAGTGTAAGTGTGGCAGTCTTTGGACCACCACACTCGTAATGAGGGCCTAAATGTCCACCTAACTCTAAATAAGGCGTGTGAACATTCAGCACGATGGAAAGGGTCCTCCATTACAATGGATTACCCTTCTGTTTCACTCAAAATCAGGCCCATAAGTTACTGCAAACATTACTTTTAATATACAGTTTTAAAACACTCAGGTATAATGTCAGAAAGAGCCACTTCAATTACATCTCAAAAAAGAAAACTGTTATTGACTCATATGGGATTTACTTACAGTCAGGAAAGCAGAAGCACAATAAATATATAAATTGGAAATGTGCAAAAATTCATTTGAATGCATGTTGTGGGAGGGCTATGAAAAAAAACTAAATTGTGCAAAGCATTAGAGAGTAAAAGCACCTTCCAAAACGTACAGAAATTAAAGTTAGAAATGTTTTAGCAGACCTTAGGGAAGCCAGCAGTGGTTTACAAGAGTCTCCAGGAGCTGTTTCAGAGATATCATACCAAAAGCTCCTGACTATATTAAAGGGCAACTCCCAGATACCTCAAACTTAAAAAGACTCATAACTAGGAAAGCCACACCTGATGCCCTTTAAAACATGGAGCACTTAAAAGACAAAAATACCTGATAATTCAATTACCTCACATAACGAGAAACCCTTCCTTATTAATGACAACTCTAACAATGACAAAAGAATCATAGTTTATATAACCAAACCATCTGAGACCATTAACACAGAGCAGCACATGAATGATGGGCAGCATATTTAAATGATATCCTCAGCCAGTGAAAACCACAACACAAACATACCTTTATTGAACACACGTTTGCTAAAAAAGAACAACATACCACAAACTACTAACTCCAAAAAACTCCCAAGCTAGCAAGTACAATCCCCAGAAAATATTCATTGACATTGAACAAGCAATGATTAGGTCCATTATAAAAATATACCCGCATACAGTTATACAGGTCTGGTTTTTTTTTGTTTTAGTTTTGTATAGCACAAACTTAGTCCAAGGCATCAAAGCACTTTACATGAGCACAAGATTACATCATTACACATGATCAGATTTTTCTTTTGTATTTTTTTAGGCACAGGGAAGTTAAGTGATTTACCCACAATCATAGGATGTTGAGCCGATTCTGGGACTCAAAATCATTTCCCCATTTCCAAAGTCAACGCCTCTGGCCTTTGGGCCACATGTTACTATAATTGTAACCACTGTATCTGCTCTAAGTGTGGAGTACTCAACAAACACCCAATTTTCCTACAAAATATTTTTTAAAAATGCTCTAGTACACATACCAGTAACAGAAGTAGCAAACCACTTTAACCTTCTGATATAGTCATCCTACTTCCAAATACACAAAGACAAACTAAGTCCCCTGATGAACCATTGTTAAGATATTTGGGAGTGCACCATTCCGGTATAAACCAAAGTATAACATACCATGATGAAACGTATGTAACATAACCATGGGACATAAAGCCAAAGCAAAAATTACAGTGGAATGGTGGCACAATGCCTTCCAAGGTACACTAGACCAAAGCCACCCTACACTCTACCAATTCCAATAAATTTTATAAAATAAAACTGTTATCAACAACATGGAATAAAACAATCTGCAACCTAGCTACAACCAAAAGTATCAGAAAACATCTAATAAATATATGAAAAACTGCAATGCAAATTCTACAATCTACATTAGGCTGTGTAACAAGCACATTCATTGTTGAGTATCTCAGAGGCATAGAGGGGGTCCCTGGTATTGTTTTTTTCAAAAGAGTCCTACAGTGGACACTGTGTTTGTAAATTTTAGAAAGTTGACATTTCCTTGCCTTAGCCATTTGGTGCCTGCTGCTTGCCTGGGTCACAAAACTGGGTCTAGTTGGCAGTTGGGCTTTGTGTATTCCTCCGACACAGCCACACACAATGGGAGCTTAGGTGTGACTGAATGGGTCATCAGTTGCAGGATGGAAGGGAGGAGCTGGGCCCAGCTTCACTTATACCTGAATAGGCTGTGTCCACACAAAGGGGCCTAACAACCCTGCATTGTTGCTTCAGCCAACTTCAAGCCAGGGCAGGAGGGGGAGGATATCTTAAAAGGCATGCCTCTAGATGCTTCTCTTCTCTTCAGAGGCACAACTGAAAGACCTCAAACACCACCACTTCAGTACACTCCAGTACATTTCATGAAGAAGGACTGCTGCTGAAAGTTCTGCCCCTCTGCTGGACTGCTACTATGGAGGAGCTGCTGCCTTTCTCTGCTGACCTGCTCCCTCCTACCCTCTTGCCTGGGAGGAAGACCTGGACCTGCAACTTAATCTTCAACCTTGGACCCCAGAGTGACTCAAAGGGCTATTCTGCTGGCCTTCTTATCTGAGCCTCAGGGACATAACAAGCTCCCCACAGCTCCTGGATCTGTCTTCAATGACTTCCTGACCCCCTAGAGGCACCTCCCAGGTCCTGGGCCTTTGCTGTGGCTCTCAGGCTCTTTAATTCAAGCTTTTCGGCTGTTTGCATCTGCAAATGGGCCTGTTCGCACCAGAGCTGCACCGCTCGCTTGGAAAATCAGCACAAGCCGCCACAAATTCTGCTCTTCGCACAGCAAGTATCTTCTGCCTCCATAGATTGCCAATGCAAGGCTCCAGCCCTCCCATCCGCGATGCCAGACCTGCTCCTCATGCCACACCGACCATCGTTAGCGACACTCTCCTTGCTCCTGGCGACCTTCTTCCATGTAAACAGGACTCTTGACACAAAACCTGAGAAGGTAAACCTTCAGTTGAACTCATCTGTGACTGTATCCGACCCGCACTCCATCGCAGTCGGCTTGAACATTTGACATTGACCTGGTCTAGCGCAACCGGATTGCTAGGGTTGGCACTTTATTCTTTTAGGCTCTATATTGCAGTTTCTGATGGATACAACTACCTGTGGATTCTTTACCTTATGAATTCTTCCTTTGCGCCAGCATTCAATGAAAATTTTTCCTAGCTCTCCACATCGACAAGGACGTCACAATTACACGGCTCCGCATCCGACTGACGTAATCGGAGCTATAAGAAGCCCTCGCCAGCGTGCTGGTATCAGTTCCCTTTTTTCCACTCCTTCGACACTAACGGTTTTCTACCGATCCTTTGTATCTCAACTGTATCGAGGGAATTATTTTGTAGCGTTACTATGGTTCCACTGAAGAAATCTGGGTTCAAACCTTGTAGCGATGGCGGGGGTCATATGTCGATGACGGATCTGCACAAGAACTGCCTCTGGTGTTTGACCTCAGATCACGACATGGCAGGTTGCTCGTCCTGCCAACTCATGAACCCAAAGGCTCTAAAAGAGAGGGAGGCAAATCTCTTTCTATCAAAGGCGAAAAGAGGTTGATGAAGATCGAGGACTAGGGACACTTAGTCGCATGTCATTGAGGTCTCAAAAGAAGCGTCGTCGACGACATGAGTCACGGCGCCGCTCATCCAGAGAACAGTCGGCTCCCTGACTTCAAGGTCACAGTGCCGCACGACTTGGGAAGTCAGCCCCACTGTGACTCCCCAACCACACTCACATGAGGCATCTCGGCGCCGACTTTGATTGAGATCTCGGAGTCGCCTGCGAATCCAACGGCTCACTTTTCCCCTGCACCCTCCCAAGGTCAGGAGTTTGGGGCTGGGGCGCCAGATCCAGCTCAGCCATCGCAAGGGGGACAAGAGTATCCAGCCTTTCCGGCTCTGGGAGCGGATCGTCTTCGTTCCTGAATGCTATGTCTAGCATTTTTAATAGGGCAATGGTCCCCTCTGGTGCACCTGCTGGTCCTACGGGTTTGCCGGCTTTTACCTTGGAGTTGCCGGCACAGTATAAGCAGGCTTCATTTATGCCCTTTTTATCAGCAACACCTTTTGGTGGTACTGGCACAACGCCCTAGATGTCATGACCTCAACCAGAGATGATGGTGCCAGTGGCAACGATGCCGGCACTGTATAGGTCTTGACACTCTACTCCGATGCAGAGCGTGGATTCGGCTCCTCCACCTCCTCCACCAGTCTTGCCCTCTCCTTTAGGGGCGTTGTCAACATCAGTGAATTCTCTGTCGATGCCACGTTTGGAGTCTAGGCTAAGGTCTAGAACGAAGGCCTTAAGACTTCTGGAAGAGCAGCAGTATCTAGAGGAACAAAAACAACAGATGGAAGAAGGAGAAATTCCTGGGCCTTCACATGATTTCCAGGGATTAGATACAGCTATTGGGTTGGGTACATCCCCCGAGTGGGAGCTTTTATCCTCTGGAGGTGAACTCTCGGCAGAGGTGACTACATACCATGGGGTGATTAGGAAGGCGGCAGAATTTTTGGACTTGCCACTGCCTGCGTCAGAGTTCAAAAACAATACTCTGACTGAGATTCTACATCCATCAGCTTCCCCTTCAGAGCCCCTCCTCCCATTCAATGACGCTTTGACAGAGCCCATATTGGAAATATGTAAGAAAACGGTTACTGCATCTGCGGTTTCAAAGACTGTAGCCAGAAGGTACAAAGTTGCTCCAGGTGAGCCACAATTTTCGTCTCAACACCGGAAAGCTTGGTGGTGCAAGCTTCTTGTTCTTCAAAATCGGCTGTGGGATCATTCCCTACAACACCATCTGATAGGTAGTCAAAGCACATAGAGCAGTCACCAAAGAAATGCTTCTCCTCAGGAAGCATGGCCTTAAAATCGCTGAATATGACTTGTGTACTGGGGAGGTACATCTGTGCTCTAATGGACTCTACTCTAATGAAGGAGTTCATCCCGCAGGAAGTACAGGAACATTTTAGTGAACTGTTGCAGGACAGTCAAGGGGCATCTAAGCAGGTGATTCAGTCAGGTCTGGACACTACAGACTCCGTTGCTAGAGCCATGGGTACTTCTATTGCAACTAGGAGGCATGCTTGGCTCAGAGGTTCTGGTTTTTCCTCTGATGTGCAGGCTACATTGATGGCCCTCCAATTTGATGGTGCAATACTGTTTAGAGCAAAGGCAGACTCGGCCCTGGAAAGGTTCGAGGATAGCAGAGACACTGCAAAACCTTTTTAAGCTGTCAGGCTTCTTCTACGCCCTTCAGACCTTTCTGCAGGTTCAAAGGGTTTGGCCGTGGGTCGTCCTTTTGTGGGAGGCAGCAGTCCCACATCCAACAGCTTGCCAACCCTCTCTGCAGGTCCTATAGGGGTTGTGGGAGAGTTCGAATGCGGGGAACCGTCCAGTAGCCTGCCTCCTCCTCTTCATCCTCTGGGGGAATCCAGCCAGGGAAGCAGCCCAGGTTTGTGTTCCATACTCCAGCATGACCTACCCCTAGGTGGCAGGCTGTTACATTTTCTCCACGAGTGGGAGTTAATAACATTGGACTCTTGGGTGTTGAGCACAGTGAGAAAAGGTGATGCCCTTCCCTTTTGGGAGTTTCCTCCCCTTCATTCATTTTGCTCAGAAGAGCATCTCCTGTTGCTTCAGCAGGAGGTGCACACCCTTTTGTTAAATGGTGCAGTGGAGTTGGTTCCGGAGCAGGAAAGAAGTCAGGGATGTTATTCAAGGTATTTCCTGATTCCCAAGAAGGATGGTCGATTGAGGAGTATCTTGGACCTTATGATTTTAAATTGGTTCCTCAAACAGGAAAAGTTCAAAATGCTAACCCTAGCACAGATGTTTCTTGCGTTGAACAAGGGGGACTGGATGGTTTATATCGACTTCAAGGATGCTTATTTTCATATCCCTATTCTGAAGTCGCACAGGAAGTATCTCCAGTTCATGGTAGGGTCGCAGCACTACCAGATTGCGGTCCTTCCTTTTGGTCTTACTTCCACACCTCAAGTCTTCACGAAGGTGATGGCAGTGGTTGCAGTGGACATCAGAAGGAAGGGAATATCTGTATTCCCTTACCTGGACGATTGGCTGATCAAAGCCGAGTCCCCAAGTTTGTGCTGCATTGTTGGCATGGGCTTTACGGTAAACATGCCCATGTCTCACCTGGAGCCCTGCCAACGCCTCCTGTTCATAGGGTCAGTACTGGACACAACATTGAATCAGGCCTACCCTCCTCCACAGAGGATTCAGGACATTCAGGCGTTGATTCCAATGTTTCAAAAGGGAGCGGCTGTTCCAGTCCTCAAGTTCTACATCTGCTTGGTCTGTTCACTTCTTGCATTCTGTTGGTCACTCAACGCACCTTGGCACATGAGGGCTCTCCAGTGGTGCCTCCGCAAGCAGTGGTTTCAACACAAAGGGGACCTCAAGGAGTTGATAACGATCTCCAGAGATGCTGCAGTGGATCTGCGATGATGGACTGTGGACACCAACCTCTCTCAAGGAAGCCCGTTTTGTCTTCCACCTCCGGTGACCCCTGTCATAACGGAGGCTTCCACTCTAGGGTTGGGAGTTCATCTAGGGGGCTTGCAGATCAAAGGTCTTTGGTCTCCAGTAGAACAGATGTTTCACATCAATCTGTTGGAATTGCGGGTGATACCT
Organism: Pleurodeles waltl; assembly: GCF_031143425.1. Classification (NCBI taxonomy): domain Eukaryota; kingdom Metazoa; phylum Chordata; class Amphibia; order Caudata; family Salamandridae; genus Pleurodeles; species Pleurodeles waltl. Next base: position 319,508,633 of record NC_090447.1, on the reverse strand, counting down.
CTGGTTCTCAAGGCCTTCCTCCCATCCATTCGCGGTCAGTCAGTACAAGTCTTAGCAGACAACATTACGGTGATGTGGTACATCAAAAAACAGTGAGGAGTAGGGTCATACCTTCTCTGCAGAAGGCTCTGCGGCTCTGGTCCTGGGCACAGGACCATCGGAGTTGCATAGTAGCAAACCATCTGGGCGGAGTTCTCAACGTACGTGTGGACTGTCTCAGTTGGCACTTTTCGGCCGATCACAAGTGGCGTCTCCATCTGGACGTAGTCCTTCGTGTCTTCCGGATGTGGGGAGCACCTCAGATAAACCTGTTTGCAACTCCTGTGAATGCACATTGCCTGTTGTTCTGCAGCTTCCAGTATCCGATGCAGGGGGCATTGAGGGATGCGTTTCAGCTGAGCTGGAGCGACCAACTACTTTACGCGTTTCCTCCCATTCCCTTGATTCCTCGAGTTCTGAGGAAGATTTGCCAAGACTGGGCCCAAGTCATATTAATAGCCCCGGACTGGCCGAGAAGGGTGTGGTACACAGACCTCCTTCAACTCTCACTGTGCCTTCTGCTCTGTCTCCCTCACAGGGTAGACCTCCTCTCACAGTTGCAGGGGCAGGTTCTACACCCCCACCTCCAGAGCCTGCTTCTACTTGCCTGGAGATTGAACAGGGCAATCTGAGTTTCTTTTCTCTCCCTCCAGAAGTGGTGGACGTTATCTTATCGGCTAGGCGACACTCCACCAAGACTGTCTATGCCGTTAGATGGGCAAAATTTTTACTTGGTGTGGAGAGAGACAAATTGATCCTGTAAATGGCCCATTTATCTAATATTTTGCAGTTTGCTCTTTTCTTAGCACAGAAAGGTTGCACATTTACGACAGTGAAAGAGTATTTATCGGCACTGTCGACTTTTCTTTTCCTACCTGATCAACCTTCTTTATTTAAGTCCCCTATAGTTCTTAGGTTCCTTAAAGGGTTAACAAACAAGTTTCCTCCCACTCTGTTTGTAATAGCTCAGTGGGATTTGAATTTAGTAATTCTATAACATCAATAATACTCTTGGTATGACCAGAGAGGCAACAGGGAGGCGGGCGGGACTGTGAGGAATCCACAGGTAGCCACCAGAAAAAGTGTTACCGAAGGTAAGTAACTTGTTCTTATTGTTTACAAATTCATAATTCGAGTTCTACTGATTTGATTCTTGACATTTCGGTCTTGTTTTATGTATTCAGCTGTGCCCTATTTTTCTAACGTGGTGTGGGATCCTTTTGTGGGTTGTTTTCACTGTTTTTCTGTTTGGTATGTTGTATAAATGCTTTACACATTGCCTCTAAGTTAAGCCTGAGTGCTCTGTGCCAAGCTTCCAGAAGGTTTACGTCAGGTTAATTTGGGGTTTGCTTGTGCCTTACCTTGACTAGGATTGTGGTTGCTGCTTGACCAGGGCTTACACCCCAGCCAACCAGTAACCCAATTTCTAACACTGCCACTAAGCCCCTGTAATGTTTTTTTCTGCAACGTAGTGTTCATGCACCAGGACACTCTCAGGAGCATCTGAGCACTCTATACATTCCTTTTCATTCAGTTATTCATGGAACACAACTGAACATGATCATTTTTTTTTTTTGTATAACGATACTGTTAGTAAGCATTTATTTTAATGCCAAGTGAGTGCAATGTTTTTGTTTAGTTGTACATAGACAGGATGGGAGTACAGTGCCTCACATCCCAGCACTCAGTTCCCCCCAATGCATTATGGTAAATATAGTGCGTGATAATACTTGCATCAGTGACAGTCTTCAGTTTTTCACCTTTGTTGGTGCAGCCAGTAGTGTGTATCTGTAGGCACATGTTTCAGGCTTGTTGTTCTTCGGTAGAGGAAAACACTTTGTTTTGGTGGGGCTGGAAATGCTGCTCAAACTCTTCTCGGTTCTCTGTACCACTCACTGGGCGTCAGGGCATCAACCATAGTTTGTCAGCTCGTTAACTCAAGGGAACCTTTTCAAACAAAAAGTGGGTAGGAGCACACTGACTCACATTCCAGCATCCAGTTTGCCCCAGTGCATTATGGTATATGTAGCTCATGATAACACTTCAGTGACAGTAAACACGTGTTTCAGGATAGTTGTGCTTCTTCGGTTGAGAGCATCCCTTTGTTTTGCATGTGCTGAAAATGTTTTTTTTTTTGTTTTTGTGGATGCCGTGTCCTCTTTTGGCTATAGATCAAATAATTTCTGTAGTTTTATTTTTTACATTTTAAGAGAGATTTTGTAGCCCTCTGGGATATCCCCTTTTCTTTACGTTTCCACACATGGGCCCTCATTACAACTTTGGCGGGCGGCAACCGCTGCGCGGCCACCAATGCGGTCACACTTCCGCAGTGGCCATTTCAACATCCCCGCTGGGCCGGCGGGCGGAAACCTAGTTTACGCCCACCGGCCCAGCGAGGATGTCGGCCGCAAAATGGAGCCGGTGTTGTTGCGGCGGTGCGACGGGTGCAGTTGCACCCTTCGCACTTTTCACTGTCTGCTATGCAGACATAGAAAAGCTCCACGGGGCCGTGGCAGGGGGCCCCTGCACTGCCCATTCCAAGGGCATGGGCAGTGCAGGGGCCCCCAGGGGCCCGCAACTCCCCTTTCGGCCAGCCTTTTCATGGCGGTTCCTAAAAGGCTGCCGGGAGGGGGACTCGTAATCCCCTGGGCAGCGCTGCCCTGGAGGATTACAACCGATGGGACTAACGTGGCAGTAAACCGCCGGTCCCGGCGTCGAAACAGCCCTGGCGGTCTTTGACCGCCAGGGTTGTAATGAGGGCCATGGTCTCTTGTAATGACTGACTCCAGTACAGAATTCATGGACTGTTCCTGACCTCTGCTATCACTATGCACCTTTCAACAAGTCCTGTGCAAATTATGCAAGAAACACGTATGTTCTTATGCGTGCCTACCTTGCCTTCACTGTTGCCAGTGAACCCTAAGGTATACTTAATTTTATGACATCTAGTAGTACACCTCTTGGGAAAACAGCCATTCAAACAGCACTGGTATTATCTGAAGGCTTTGTTTTTTGTTGTGTGGTTTACGCTTTATCGTATCCTTAACATCTTTTTCTTCTTAAGATGATACAGTAACACAAAATATTAAAAACAGTTTTGCCCAAGGCAGGCATTTTAAGGCTGTGGGTGGCAGGCATTTTAAAGACTGTGGACTGCATATGTATTTACTAGCTATAGGTACATTATGAAGTCCAGAAAATCACAGGCAACATCTGCCTAGTAGATTCCTCACTGTGACTAACTATCTTGAGTCACTCTCCTTGGAAACAATCACTTGGTGTCTACTATACCACACTTAAAGATAGCCAGTAGGACCTTTGTGTAGCCGTTATTTCAGTATATTCATGCCAAGAAAAGAGTGCGTCAGCACATGCTCATTGCTTGGGCAACTTCTGAAACTAAAATTGCATATTGAGACTGATGTTCACCTATTGTGTTTGCTTATCTTAAATGTGGTGTATAACATGTGTACATGCATGCATATAAATGTATAACTTTTTTTTAGTAAACACAGATTTAGTGCACCTTTTATGTTGACAGCAATTGTATTGTGTTGGTACAACATTATCTATGGTGCACTAGCTCTACTGTTACTATTATAATACTAGCATAGATTTTATACTAAGAGGTCCTTCATTCCAGACTTTCACAATCGCCTTGAAGATCCCTGACTTTCCCCCATCATTTTCACCCACATTCTCCTCATTTGTAAACACACTGGACACAAACTTTTCCATGATTCACCACGCCAACAAACTTGCCAATTCAGATAATTTCTATCTGTATACTTTAAAGAAGATAAAACAACACTTTTTCCCATCCTCTTTTAAAATCAGCAACTCCTCCCCTTATTTACTCTAGGTTTGACTTCAGCAACAGTGTACTAGCAGTCGTTCTACAAAGTGCCCTCAAGACACTGAAAGCATTTTTCCATGCCACTGCAAGACTTATGTGTTCCTCCCAAAAAAATGTATTGCATCACGCCTATCCTTGTTAAGGTACAATGGCTTCCCAGTGAATCCAAAGTGAAGTTCAAGATGGGCTGTTTGGCTTGCAAAGAAGTCCATCTTAACTCCCTTCTGTAGCTCACTACCATGCTACTACTCATGGCACCCTCCTTCAAACTATGCATGCTCAGCACAAGTCCTTCTCAGGTCTGTTTCACGTTTGTGGAACTTACTACTGGCAGACCTAAGAGTAGAACCCACTCTTATATCCTTCTACGAGCACCTGAAAACTTTCCTCTGTGGACTATAGTTGATAGACTGATGAAATCTGCTATCTGCTACTTACCCTAAGTTACCCACCCTTCCAAAGCTGCTGTTTTAGCCCTTCTCTACTGATGCTTACCTTTGTTGCCATATTATTCCTGTCTTTTCATATGTTCACTGTAGATTGTAGAGTTTGATTGTTCTGTGTAAAGCGCTGTTGTACCTTTTAGTGGTTTGCACGGTGTGAATCTGTTAAAATATGTAAAAATAATAAAAATGCACAAATATGTTGAGATTGGTTTAAAGATAGGAGATTTTAAAGATCATGTGAGTGTTAAGTGTGGAAAATGTATCAAGGAATATGAAATATAAAAATTAATAACCTGGGCAAGGATACCAGTTTGGTGGTAGCAATTCGGTTCTTTCTGGTCAAATTATTATTATCCCTCAACTCTGTCCCGTTTCTGGTCTGTCTGAATCTATCACAGGAATTCCTTATTGTCCCAAACCTGTTAACGTGAGGAGCATAACATAGTGTAAAGGGGATTATCCTTGACTCTTCTGAGTCTCCTATGCCACCACATACCTCGCCTTTGGTTTAGGCAACTAATTTGCAGTTCTCTGAACATTTCTAGTAAAAAAGCGTCTCTGGGCAAAAAGGTAAATTTATGATCTGACCATGATTATTTAGCTCCATTTGCAGCTTTTAGGAAACAGATTTCAATTATCTTAATGGGATCAGCGAAGATCTACAGGGCCAAAATAAGTCTCCAAAATAAGGTAACTGTAGAAGCATTTCCGAGCATCTCAGAGCTTTATGTACCACTATGGGGGATGAATGCATAGTGAAATGTCACCAATGTTTTAAGTGACTGTAGGTCAGATGTACAAAGCCCTTTTGTATTTCTTAACGGTCCGAATTAGTATATTGGACCATTAAGAAATGCAAAACGGCCTTTTCTTATGTACAAAGGCCATTAAGAAATCACAAATTGTGATTTCATCGCTGTAGAATTTGCAATTTGCAATTCCCAGAATAGGAAATACGCAAATAGAGATTTTCTATTTGCGATTCCTAGTCTGATGTACAAAGCATTTCCTAGATGCAACTTGGGCATTTAGGAGATGCAATTATTACCTATTTGGCGTCGGTGGTAACCAGGTGCAATTAAAAAGAAAAAACTCCCCAAGGTGCTTTTTTTATTTGCAATGGAGCACACACATGCCCCATAGGCATATGTGTGCTCTACTTGTGCACCCCTATTTTGGGGGTACACCAAGGGAGGCCTTTTGCCATTTGCCACCCCTGGTTTTGTATTTCCTAAGTAGCGATTTCTTAATAAGAAATCGCTATTTAGGAAATGCAAAACTGGCCCATTGACTAAAATGCAATGGGATTTCTTAATACCGATTTCCTAATAGTGATTTCTAGGAATCGCTAATAGGAGATCGGAAGCTCTGTACATAGCATTTTTATTTCTTAAATAGCGATTTCTAGGAAGTCGCTATTTAAGAATGCAAAATTCCATTTTTGTACATCTGGCTCTGTGAAACAAAAGAACCTTGTCCTGAATTTGAGTTTGGCCAGTGCAAGACATACTTCAAAAATCAGATTTAGAGTGCCTAGACATTACTATACTCTCAATAGGGCATTGTTTTATTTGATTTAGTACAGATGAGTAGAAAAGTGTTGGCCTTACAAAATAATGAGGTAAGTGAGCGAGTTGTACTTTGTTGTATTATTATGTTAGATCTGCAATGATGACTTTTTATTAGCAATCATACGTGACTGAAATTGCATTGTGGTATTTGTTTATTATACGTGTGGGCTCTACTAAATGAGAGGTTAATATGTTAGTCTTAACATAAGGTTTCTTGTTCACTATGTAGTTCGAACTTTGTGCAGTAGGTTTGGCAGAGTAAAACTACATTTGCTGTGTCTCATGGGCAAAATAAAATATTCTGTGCATGGTCTGTGTGATTCCGAGCTCTTGTGGAATTGTAGTCTCATCATTTAGCAAAGTTAAGAATACATGTGTAAATCTTATTCCCTGCATTGGCATACTTTCCCCTGCTTCTGCCCGATTGTGTTCAAAGTTGAACACATTATTTTTCTGTAACTGTGCTGATACTAAATATACTATAATCGTATTTACAGGGCAGCTTTTCCTGTTCCCAATACCCAGTAACATTCCTAAACTTATAGTGTTAAATAGTCTGAGTATCGTTTTTTTTTTAATTTTAGAGCCAAGATGAAGATATTGATGCAAAAATTGACAAGGAACTGCAAGAGGATGATAACCATGAATTACTGAAAGTGAACCAACAACATGATTCACATTCATTGTTAGAGGAAAAGCTATTAAAGGAAGTAATTTCTGAATCTGAGGCACACTTAAGTCACCACAGCTCGGAATCACATTCCAGCTTTGAAGCAGCCCTGAAAGACACTGAACCAGAAAACCTCCCACTACCAGAAGATGATTTCAGTGATCAGGATGAGGAAGCAAAACGCTACATTGCAGAAAAGATAGAAATGGCAAACAGGCAGCTGCAGCATGAGGAGCCAGTAGATGACAAAAGAGAAAGAAAATTAAAGTTCAAGGATAATCTGATCGATTTAGAAGTTCCACCTCTAGAATTTGTTGAAACCGATAGAGAATATAGCAACAGTGAAGATGATTCATCAAGTAGGATGTCAAAACTTAATATATATGATGAACTAAAACAGGAAAATTCATCTCTTCTTCAAAATGACTCAAAAGACGAGAACAAAGATGGGAAGGTTCTCGTAGAGAAAGACGGAAAGTTTGAGCTCATGAGCTTACGTGATATTGAGAGCCAAAGCTTTTTACCTAAAATAGATGGTGTGACTACTGGAAATGAAGTACCAGTGATATCACCAAGATCTTCGCATGGAAATGGTCTTGGCAGTACCACACTCAAAACAGAAGATGATCTAATGCAGCTACATTCCAGCAATTTACCACCACCTGGAGAAGTTGTTTCCTTTTTACCACAGCCACCCCCTAATCCCAGAGGCCGCCCAAGCTCTGCAACTCATGCCATCAAAGGAAGAAGGAAATCCCCCCGAAGGGTTCAGTCTGCAGATATGCCACAACGAAATTCAACGTTTTCACTTTCACCTCAACAAAAAGAGCTGAAAGAGAAGATAGAAAAACAGAAAATTGAACAGAGAAAAGAGGTGAGCGTTAATTACATATTATTAAATATATCATTATTAAAAATGGTTCACCATTTGATAATAGTCCTCTACCGTGGGTAAAACTGTGTACAGCGAAGCGGTCAAATATGCAGACATTAAAACACCTGGAAAGTATTTTAGGAACTGATGCTAGAAAAATATATTTAGTACAGATACATTTGTCTGACTTTATAATGTCTAACTACACAGTCTGTCATCATTCCAGGTAGATAACTATCTGTGTAATATGTGTGTATATATGTAGGCCTTCCCAAGAGACCACTACAGCTGTCTCTCCAGCCTGAGGGAACAACAAATATAAATAAAAAACATGCATTTAAACATACAGAGTTTTGGGCAGCATTGCCCTAGTTAAAATGACTATACTACCAACAATTTTATATTTATTTGTCAATGTACATATTTTGCTACTATTGTCTTGGTTTGCCAATCTTCGGTCAATACTATCTAGTCTGATGTCAGGTGGGAAACGTCCCTATCCGAATTGCAGTATCTAGACCCTGCCATATAAGAAAGGTGACCTTCTGTACCTGATCTAAAACAGTGGTATCACACTGCAGAGGCCCACTTTGCAGGATACTGATTCTTCCTACCTCCATCCCTGCCACACATAATGGCTGAAACTGACTGCTTGGAAACATATACACAACAAACAGCATTGTCTACCATGATGTCCAATTAAAGGTCAAGTGTTGGAACCATAGCGTCCACTACTTGTGTGCCTTGTGCACAGGGTAACCGTTCAGGACACACTCACCTTTGTCCCCATCCCTTCCGATGCTTAATAATTCATCCATTCCAATTATAAAAGCACAATCCGATGTATAATCTTTCAGTAGACTAGTGCTGACCTGCTTAAGCCACTTGAATAAAGATGACATGTTCCTAACCCAGATCACATCCAAGCAGGTGGTACTGTCACTTCGCTTGACACCTCCATGTTTTTCAGTCTGAGACATACAGTGTGTTGCCCTGTGTGCTCTACCCAGATGAGCCAGTGGAACGTTCCTCTGATCAAACAGATATAGATTGAAACTGCTAGAAGCTGAGTCTCCATCCTGTACAACATGATAAACTATGCCAGATAGCAACCCCCCTTCTGGCGAGAAGACATTGAGAGGCAAACATGGGGGTTGCACTTGAGAACATAAGTGGTGTTAATATGTTTTTTTTAACCTTTCTGCAAAATACAGCCCAATTTTAGGTAGCAGCGGTTTTAAACCTGAAGTGTACAGATCCCCGGAGGATTGCAATGCCTACTCAGGGGATTTGCAACTGTTAGAAAAATAAATAACATTAGCAGATGAATTAGGGATAAAAATATTAAAAACAAACTGAAAATGTTAATGCTTTGTAAATGTGAAGGAATTTGAAATTGGAGAGTAAAATTAAATAAGAACTGCTGCCCTAGACTGTCTCGCAAAGAATAGGCTCAGAGCCAATTTACCAACTTGAGACAGGCAACCAGGTGAACTGTAACCAATGAACAAACTCCGTGTTATATGAGAATGGTGTGTTATGGGCAGTGATCAAGCCTGTGAGACTACAGGATTAGTTGTTTGTTAGTGAGTTCTAAAACTCCTTTCACCATGGATGTGCACACACAAGAACCCATGCTTTATATATATTTTTAAATCAAGACCCTAACTGCAGATAATATGTATAGATGTAAATATAAAAAACAAATAATATGGTGGTAATGTAGGAAGCTGGCTCTCTATATAGTACACTAAAAAGAAGTACACCGTGCAGAGAGTCCAGTGGATCCCCAGTTGGTTTGCAGATGCAAAAGCAGATAGGACTAATGCTCTATTTTGTGGCGGTGTGGGCAGACAGGTAGGCTTCAGAGGGTAGTGCTGAGTATTTGTTGTACTCACAGACTAAATAAATGAGACACACACTCAAAGAATAAATCCAGAACCAATTTAGAAAAATAACACTTCTTTATATTTCTACTTTGAAACCAAGAACTTCATTATAAGGTAAGTATGTTTTCAAGCATAAATACTTTTTAGTTTCAAAAATTGACACAGTGCAGTTTAATATTTCTTCAATGTTAACCGATGGGAGGAAAACACAGTCAGCAAATTAGCACTTATTGATGACTCATTGGACCAATCTCGTAGACTTAAGGTAAGTACTGGGCAAGGCTTAGGACCACACCAACAGGTCACTCCGGGCAGCACTTGGGCGGCCGTGTGGAGTGGTGCAATACACATTGGGTGCCCAATGTATTTCATGGGGATTGGGCTCTGTGGATTTAGGCGGCAGGATCTGGCTGGGGGATCAGTCGGGAACAACTGACAGGTAAGTTGCAAACGTGGGGTGCTCGAGGGCATAGGTGCAACTTTGGTCCCCTTCTCCAAGGTCAAAGGGCGACGGATACAGGGGTGACCTTTGGTATCGGGTTTCCTTGTCCAGGAGCACTTGCAATTGAGGGGCCCTGTGGTCTGAGGCTGCAGGTGTCATCTGGGAATCCAGGAGAGGTGAAACCACAGTAGACTCGAGCTCAGAGGAGCCGGGGGATGTTGTTGACACCAGGGGTCCACTTCAACTTTTGCCCAGCGGTGACGGGTGCAGTGGTTGCTTTAGGTGTCGGATTCTCTCACTGTAGTAGCTGCAGGAGACGGGGCCTGCGTGCAGAGGCTGCAGGGGACTTCAGGGAGTCCAGGAGAGATGAAACGACAATGGACTCGGACTGTGGACAGCTGGGTACTTTGTTGCCACCAAAGGTCCATCCCACATGGTTCAATGACAGTGGGTGCAGTGGTGACATCAGGCATCAGGTCTTTGCAGTTCCAGAGACTGCACAGTCCTTTCTTTAGACTTCGTTGGAGAGCAGGTCCGCTGCTCACAGGAGACTTGAGTCTTTTTTGAAGGCAAGAAGTTTCTGAAGGTCCAGCTGTAGAACAAGGTGTCTTTTTGGTGCAGAGTCTGTTGAGGAGTGCAGACAGGCCAAGGGGATTGGTACCAAGTCAGCTGCTTCTTCTCTTCTGCGGGAGCGTCTCTTCTTTGTCCTTTTCTTCATAGGTCATCAGAATCTGAGTTGTAGGGTTCAGGGGTGCCACCTAAATACTCGATTTAGGGGGCATTACACGGAGTGCCAGTTGCTGTCCAAGAGGTTGCCCACCTTTAGGGTGACTACACCCTTTCTATGACCACTTCTGCAGGGAAATGGGAATAACCCTAACCCTAGTGGCCTAATTCCTTTCCAAATAAAGGTGGAGGAATTTCAAAATTCGTGTTTACTTCAACTTGTCCATGTTAGGGGTGGGACTGGCATGAAATGGCACACCTCCTAATATGCCTAATTTTCCATTCTGTTCTGCCACCAAACGTGGGTTCAAGATACGGGGTCAGTAATCTCTGCCATCTGAAGAGACCTGGGTCGCATTACAAAGGCGGCTAGGCTTTTGAAGCTTCCCGCCCTGGAATGTCAATTCTGCCTGGGTGAGGTGCTAACACCCCCAACCAGTGAGGACCAGTCAGTCAACACAGTAGTAGCTGGTAGGCTTTCAGTGGGCACCTCTAAGGACGAACGTCTTTCATAATGCACCAAAAGGTCACTAACCTCAAGAAGGCTGAAAGCAGGGAGACGAGAGGGGAATTACTCACAAACCAACTTCTCCTTGAATGTTTTGATTATTTGAGGAAGATGGAATACTGCTCGTAAATTCTCCAGCCGCTGTGAAAGTAATCTGCTCCAGAGAGGGAAGCTCCAATGAAGCCACGCACTGAAAAGACAACTTCTGAAAGAATCACAGAACTCCAGCTTAACCGGGAACACCTGCGAGCGAAGGAAGACTCGAAGCCAAGCACAGGAAACACCTTGGCAGTTCAATTTATAGACTGGTGTGCTAGTGATGAGTCATCAATAATGAGGGGTGTGGATGCTGCGCTGGTGATGAGTCATCAGACACATGCTGGTGATGAATCATAAAACACTTATGATGATTCATACAAATGAATTCGATGTCTCCATAAACCACTTGGCACACAGTTCACAAATGGGACAACACTTGCTTTTATCAATATAAACAAACATGCAATGTAATATTCAGTTTTCAGATGGAAGATCATTTTCCTCACAAGTTACAGGGAAGTGCTGTGCTGTAAACACATTCATGACACGCTTCATCTTTTTTCATGCATGCTGATTTATTTTGTGAGGGAGTAGTAAGAAGCGTGCATGCATGTGTGATTGTGAGTCCTAACACTTATAGTGACCAGTGTCCAGCACATGTATTAAAAATGGTTTCCCTGGTCACTTGCTATGTCTGAGAATCGACAAAGACATAGCAGGAGCATATCTGCTTGTGCAGATATGCTGTGACATGTAATATAAAGCACCCTGCCTTAAGGCTGTAAGGCCTGCTAGAGGAGTGACATACAAGAGCCAGATGTTCAAAGCCCTTTTGCATTTCTTAACGGTCTGAATCAGTATTTTGGGCCCTTAAGAAATGCAAAACGGCCTTTTCTGATGTACAGATGTTCATCGAAGAGGAAATCGTGAATAGGGATTACCTATTTGCGATTCCTATTTTTATGTGCTACGCATTTTCTAAATGCAAATTGGGCATTTAGGAAATGCAATTACCATTAACTTGAAGTTGGTGGTAAACATGTGCAATTTAAAAAAAAGCATTCCAAAATGCTTTTTTTAAGTGTAATAGAGCACACACTTTCCCCTTTGGCATATGTGTGCTCTACATGTGCACCACAATTTTTGTGGTGCACCAAGGGGGTCCTTTTGCCCATCACCATCCTTGGTTTTACATTTCCCAAATGGCGATTTCCTAGTAAGAAATCGCTATTTCGGAAATGCAAAACCGGCCCATTGACACAAATGCAATGGGATTCCTTATTTGCAATTTCCTAATAGCGATTCCTGCTCTGTAGGAATCGCTATTAGGAAATTGATAGCTCTGTACATAGCATTGTGCATTTTCCCAAATAGTGATTTCTATGAAGTCGCTATTTAGGTAATACAAAATTGCATTTTAGTACATCTGGCCCTATATGCAGTGTTAAGGGACGTGGCACACAGGCTGTGTGCCATGTCGGGTTTTCAATTTTGGGGAGCACCTTGTCACGCAGCCTGCAATGACAGTCTGCATAAGGTTGGTGCTGGGTCTCTCAGAGTGGCACAAGTTGCTGGAGCTCCGAGAGGCCCTCTTCAGTACCCATACCCTAGGTACTATGGGTGCTATTTACTAGGGACTTACAGGGGGGCTGAAGGGCCTGGTCACTGGGGGATCAAGTGACCAGGTGTCTTTTTTTAGGAAAGGAACACTGGCACTGGGGACCTGGTTAGCAGAAAGCTAGTGCACTTCAGTCAAAGTTGCATCTAAAAACATTACTACAAATTCACTGAGGAATTTAAAATAAAAAGGGGGCGGGCACCCTCTTCTTTTTAGATAAAGGCCTCTGGGGTAAGCCAGGGCCCGGGAAGGCTGTTGAAATATTGTTTTTGGGAGAAAAGCATGTCCCTCCCCGTCCGAAAGCCTTTGGGAGGTCCAGGGTCCCCATCCCCCTGGGGATGATCAGATAATTTATGGGAAGAAGGTGTGCAGTGCTCCCCTCCGCCCAGCCATTTTGAGACGCCAGGAACCCCATCCCCAGGGCCGCTGTAATATTTAGAGGAGGTGGCAAGTGTCTTCTCCCTGAGGCATTTTGAGACCCTGGGGACCTCATCCCCAGGGCCGCTTTGCCTTTTCATTGGGGAGGGAGGGTGCATGGCCCACTACCCGAGCCAGTTTTAGGTCCCAGGGACCACATCCCTTGAGGCCGCACAGCATTTGAACAGGGAGTGGGTTGTGGCCCCTCTCCCAGGTTATTAGAAGCTCCAAGGTCCTCATCCCCCAGGACCACAAGCACTTCGAAATTGAATGGGTGCGCCTTTTCCCACCAGGGACACCCATAGCAATGGCAGCCCTTGGACCTGTGACAGGAGTCCAAGACCTGCAGCCTCTGCCAGCTCCCCAGCTAGCACCCATTGTGATGTAGTGAGAGCTGGCTCCATTGGTTTGCTCCCGCTTGGAAAAACCACCTTCTCTCTGCTCCCTCCAGGTAGAAGCAAACCTGAGTTCTGTGCCCACGGGATCGCGGGCAGGGTGTTCAAGTTCTCCCTGCCCCAGCTCTTGCAGGCAAGGAGCTGCAATGTCCTGGAGAATAGGGCCCATAGAACACTGCTGCTATCAGGCCTGAGGGATGGGATCCCTGGGCCACAGGATGCTCGGGAAGGGGGGCCAGCCCCCCCTCCAAAAAAAAGCTCAGGTCACCTGGAATGCAGTACCCAGGGCCCTTATGGGCCCCTCCCTCCCACAATAAAATTCAGCCCAGAGGAATGAAGCCCCAAAGCCCTTCTGCGGCATGAGGAGTGGGGCCTATGCCCCCTTTACCATTGAAAAGTAATTGTCCCAGAGGAGGGGGTTTCCGGGTCCTTTAGAAGGCTCAGGAAGGAGGCTGCATGCTCCTTCCCAAAATAAAAGGAAAACAGTGAATCTGAAATTTCACAAGCTCTGCTTTAGGTGGGGAGCACCCCATAATGCCATGCCGGGACATTTTTCAAAAAACACATTTTGATGCTGTTGGTAACCCTGGCAGGGGCACCACTAGCCATTTTTTAATGTTGTGGAGGGCTGCAAAGAGTGTGGCAGTCCTCCTGCAACATTAAGTAAAAAGCACAGTAAGTGACCTTGGTCATTGAATCCAGGAGAGCCAGTTGGGGCCATGATGACCCTAGGGCTCCCACTGCAGTCCCCAATGTAGTGTTTTATGGGTTCCCTAGGTGGCCATAGAGGCACCCCCAGATGTCCCTGAGGAGGGAGCTGTGAGAAGGTAGCCTCTTTCTAGCCTTGTTACCCCCACTTTTGGCCTGTTTGTGAGTGTATGTCAGGGTGTTTGTCACTGTTTTCACTGTCTCACTGGGATCCTGATAGCCAGGCCTCAGTGCTCATAGTGAAAACACCATGTTTTCAGTATGGTTGTTATGTGTCACTGGGATCCTGCTGGTCAGGACCCCAGTGCTCATAGGTTTGTGGCCTATATGTATGTGTCACTGGGACCCTGTCACACAGGGCCCCAGTGCTCATAGGTGTGCATGTGTATGTTCCCTGTGTGGTGCCTAACTGTCTCACTGAGGCTCTGCTAACCAGAACCTCAGTGGTTATGCTCTCTCATTTCTTTCCAAATTGTCACTGACAGGCTAGTGACCATTTTTACCAATTTACATTGGCTTACTGGAACACCCTTATAATTCCCTAGTATATGGTACTGAGGTACCCAGGGTATTGGGGTTCCAGGAGATCCCTATGGGCTGCAGCATTTCTTTTGCCACCCATAGGGAGCTCTGACAATTCTTACACAGGCCTGCCACTGCAGCCTGAGTGAAATAACGTCCACGTTATTTCACAGCCATTTTACACTGCACTTAAGTAACTTATAAGTCACCTATATGTCTAACCTTTACCTGGTAAAGGTTAGGTGCAAAGTTACTTAGTGTGAGGGCACCCTGGCACTAGCCAAGGTGCCCCCACATTGTTCAGAGCCAATTCACTGAACTTTGTGAGTGCGGGGACACCATTACACGCGTGCACTACATATAGGTCACTACCTATATGTAGCTTCACCATGGTAACTCCGAATATGGCCATGTAACATGTCTATGATCATGGAATTGCCCCCTCTATGCCATCCTGGCATTGTTGGTACAATTCCATGATCCCAGTGGTCTGTAGCACAGACCCTGGTACTGCCAGACTGCCCTTCCTGGGGTTTCTCTGCAGCTGCTGCTGCTGCCAACCCCTCAGACAGGCAGCTGCCCTCCTGGGGTCCAGCCAGGCCTGGCCCAGGATGGCAGAACAAAGAACTTCCTCTGAGAGAGGGTGTGACACCCTCTCCCTTTGGAAAATGGTGTGAAGGCAGGGGAGGAGTAGCCTCCCCCAGCCTCTGGAAATGCTTTGTTGGGCACAGGTGTGCCCAATTCTGCATAAGCCAGTCTACACCGGTTCAGGGACCCCTTAGCCCCTGCTCTGGCGCGAAACTGGACAAAGGAAAGGGGAGTGACCACTCCCCCGACCTGCACCTCCCCTGGGAGGTGTCCAGAGCTCCTCCAGTGTGCTCCAGACCTCTGCCATCTTGGAAACAGAGGTGCTGCTGGCACACTGGACTGCTCTGAGTGGCCAGTGCCACCAGGTGACGTCAGAGACTCCTTGTGATAGGCTCCTTCAGGTGTTAGTAGCCTTTCCTCTCTCCTAGGTAGCCAAACCCTCTTTTCTGGCTATTTAGGGTCTCTGTCTCTGGGGAAACTTTAGATAACGAATGCATGAGCTCAGCCGAGTTCCTCTGCATCTCCCTCTTCACCTTCTGATAAGGAATCGACCGCTGACCGCGCTGGAAGCCTGCAAACCTGCAACATAGTAGCAAAGACGACTACTGCAACTCTGTAACGCTGATCCTGCCGCCTTCTCGACTGTTTTCCTGCTTGTGCATGCTGTGGGGGTAGTCTGCCTCCTCTCTGCACCAGAAGCTCCGAAGAAATCTCCCGTGGGTCGACGGAATCTTCCCCCTGCAACCGCAGGCACCAAAAAGCTGCATTTCCGGTCCCTTGGGTCTCCTCTCAGCACGACGAGCGAGGTCCCTCGAATCCAGCGACACTGTCCAAGTGACCGCCACAGTCCAGTGACTCTTCAGCCCAAGTTTGGTGGAGGTAAGTCCTTGCCTCACCTCGCTGGGCTGCATTGCTGGGAACCGCGACTTTGCAAGCTTCTCCGGCCCCTGTGCACTTCCGGCGGAAATCCTTCGTGCACAGCCAAGCCTGGGTCCACGGCACTCTAACCTGCATTGCACGACTTTCTAAGTTGGTCTCCGGCGACGTGGGACTCCTTTGTGCAACTTCGGCGAGCACCGTTTCACGCATCCTCGTAGTGCCTGTTTCTGGCACTTCTCCGGGTGCTACCTGCTTCAGTGAGGGCTCCTTGTCTTGCTCGACGTCCCCTCTCTCTGCAGGTCCAATTTGCGACCTCCTGGTCCCTCCTGGGCCCCAGCAGCGTCCAAAAACGCCAAACGCACGATTTGCGTGTAGCAAGGCTTGTTGGCGTCCATCCGGCGGGAAAACACTTCTGCACGACTCTCCAAGGCGTGGGGGATCCATCCTCCAAAGGGGAAGTCTCTAGCCCTTGTCGTTCCTGCAGTATTCACAGTTCTTCAGCCTAGTAAGAGCTTCTTTGCACCAACCGCTGGCATTTCTTGGGCATCTGCCCATCTCCGAGCTGCTTGTGACTTTTGGACTTGGTCCCCTTGTTCCACAGGTACCTTCAGACAGGAATCCATCGTTGTTGCATTGCTGATTTGTGTTTTCCTTGCATTCTCCCTCTAACACGACTATTTTGTCCTTAGGGGAACTTTGGTGCACTTTGCACTCACTTTTCAGGGTCTTGGGGAGGGTTATTTTTCTAACTCTCACTATTTTCTAATAGTCCCAGCGACCCTCTACAAGGTCACATAGGTTTGGGGTCCATTCGTGGTTCGCATTCCACTTCTGGAGTATATGGTTTGTGTTGCCCCTATCCCTATGTTTCCCCATTGCATCCTATTGTAACTATACATTGTTTGCACTGTTTTCTAAGACTATACTGCATATTTTTGCTATTGTGTATATATATCTTGTGTATATTTCCTATCCTCTCACTGAGGGTACACTCTAAGATACTTTGGCATATTGTCATAAAAATAAAGTACCTTTATTTTTAGTATAACTGTGTATTGTGTTTTCTTATGATATTGTGCATATGACACTAAGTGGTACTGTAGTAGCTTCACACGTCTCCTAGTTCAGCCTGAGCTGCTTTGCTAAGCTACCATTATCTATCAGCCTAAGCTGCTAGACACCCTATACACTAATAAGGGATAACTGGGCCTGGTGCAAGGTGCAAGTACTCCTTGGTACTCACTACAAGCCAGTCCAACCTCCTACATTGGTTGTGCAGTGGTGGGATAAGTGCTTTGAGACTACTTACCACTCTTGTCATTGTACTTTTCATAAGAGAAAAATATACAAAACAAGGTCAGTGTATATACACATAGCCAAAAAGTTTTGCATTTCCTCTTTTCACTCTTTTCTAAGTGCTGAAAAGTACTTCTAAACTTTCAAAAAGTTCTTAAAAGTTTAAAAAGTTTTTTTTCTGTCTTTCCAAAAAGTTCTGAAAACTTTTTTCTCTTTTGCTATCACTTTAACTCTCTCTAAAAAATGTCTGGCACAGGCCAAAAAGTTGAACTGTCCAAACTTGCATATGATCACCTTAGCTGGAAAGGAGCAAGGAGTCTCTGCATAGAGAGAGGTTTGAGTGTAGGGAAGAATCCTTCCTTAGAACTGTTAATTAATATGCTTAGAGTACAGGATAAGGCCATAAGTGCCCAATCTGTAGAAAAAGTAGCTAATGGTTCTCAATCTGATCCAGGGACTCCCCCAGGAAAAGGTTCAGGAAAGAAACTTCTCAGCCTGCCCATTACTAGACAGTCTAGCATAGTTGGTACAGAGGTTGAATCACATCATACTGATGATGTGCTCTCACATTATGCTGGTAGCCAAGCTGTTAGGGTGCCCTTGGTAAGGGACAGGTCTCCTTCTGTTCATTCCCATCATACCTCTGTATCTAGAAATGTCCCTCCCACCCACCCTGATGACAGATTGTTAGAAAGGGAGCTCAATAGATTGAGAGTGGAACAAACCAGACTGAAGCTCAAGAAGCAACAGCTGGATTTGGATAGACAGTCTTTAGAAATAGAGAGGGAAAGACAGAAGTTGGGTTTAGATACCCATGGTGGCAGCAGCAGTATTCCCCATAGTCATCCTGCAAAAGAGCATGATTCCAGGAATCTGCACAAGATAGTTCCCCCTTATAAGGAGGGGGATGACATTAACAAGTGGTTTGCTGCACTTGAGAGGGCCTGTGCTGTACAGGATGTCCCTCAAAGGCAGTGGGCTGCTATCCTATGGCTATCATTTAGTGGAAAAGGTAGGGATAGGCTCCTTACTGTGAAAGAAAATGATGCCAATAATTTTACAGTTCTTAAGAATGCACTCCTGGATGGTTATGGCTTAACCACTGAACAGTACAGGATAAAGTTCAGAGATACCAAAAAGGAGTCTTCACAAGACTGGGTTGATTTCATTGACCAGGCAGTGAAGGCCTTGGAGGGGTGGTTACATGGCAGTAAAGTTACTGATTATGACAGCCTGTATAACTTGATCCTGAGAGAGCATATTCTTAATAATTGTGTGTCTGATTTGTTGCACCAGTACTTGGTGGACTCTGATCTGACCTCTCCCCAAGAATTGGGAAAGAAGGCAGACAAATGGGTCAGAACAAGAGTGAACAGAAAAGTTCATACAGGGGGTGACAAAGATGGCAATAAGAAGAAAGATGGTGAAAAATCTCAAGATAAGCATGGGGATAAGGGTAAAACCAAAGATCCCACTTCAAATCTTAAACACTCTTCAGAGGGTGGGGATAAAACAAATTCTTCCTCTTCTTCCCAAACTGCACACATTAAAAAGCCTTGGTGCTTTGTGTGTAAAAATAGAGGCCATAGGCCAGGGGATAAGTCCTGTCCAGGTAAACCCCCTGAGCCTACCACCACTAATACATCAAGCTCTAGTGCCCCTAGCAGTAGTGGTACTAGTGGTGGGACTGCTGGCAACAGTCAAGCAAAGGGTGTAGTTGGGTTCACTTATGGGTCCATAGTGGAAACTGATGTAATCAGTCCCAAGACAGTTTCTGTCACACCTAGTGGCACTGGCCTTGCCACACTGGCTGCTTGTCCCCTTACAATGGATAAGTACAGGCAGACAGTTTCAATAAATGGTGTTGAGGCCTTGGCCTACAGGGACACAGGTGCCAGTTTCACTTTGGTGACTGAAAACCTAGTGCCTCCTGAACAACACATCATTGGACAACAGTATAAGATTATTGATGTTCATAACTCCACTAAGTTTCTTCCCTTAGCTATAATTCAGTTTAGTTGGGGTGGAGTTACTGGCCCTAAGCAGGTGGTGGTATCACCTAGCTTACCTGTAGACTGTCTCTTAGGTAATGACCTAGAGGCCTCAGGTTGGGCTGATGTAGAGTTTTATGCCCATGCAGCCATGCTGGGCATCCCTGAGGAATTGTTCCCTCTCATTTCAAGTGAAATGAAAAAGCAAAGGAGAGAAGGCCTGAAAACTCAGGATCCCTCTCCATCAACAGGTAAAAAGGGTATCACAGTATCCCCTAACCACCCTACCATTCAGGATACTATTCCTGTGGTGGGAGAAACCTCTCCTGGGGTGGCACCTGTTCTAAGGGAATCATCAGCTGGCAAAGCTGGACTCCCTGAGGTGGAAGTACCTCTCTGTGGGATAACTAACATTGGTGAGAAAAACAGCACCATTTTAGTTAACATGGAGCATCCCTCCAACCCTTCCAGAGAAACTTTAGTGCAGAAACCCTGCACTACCTCACAACACTTAGGACAGCATCCCTGCCCTAGTGTGGAGCTCATAGGACAGCATCCCTGCCCTGCTCCAACTCAAGAGAAACAGCATCCCTGTTCTCTCTTCCAGCCAGATGGACAAAGTTTTTGCCCAGCTATGGCTTTTCTGAGACAGCATCCCTGTCTGGCATTTCCATCACTACAAATAGGTTCAGTGGACAATTCCCACTGCTCTAAACTAAAACTTACTGATAGAAACTCTGAAAATACATCTTCACATTGTTGCTTAGCTAAAAAACTTCAAACAGGGTGGTTTACATCCCCACAGGGAAGTAACCATATAGTGGATGATAAAGGGAGTAACCAGTCTATTGCAGAGCTACTCTCTACTTATCACCACTTAGACAATAAAGTCTCAACTGGCCAAGGTTAGCCTTATTGTCCTTCGTTTGGGGGGGGGTTGTGTGAGAAGGTAGCCTCTTTCTAGCCTTGTTACCCCCACTTTTGGCCTGTTTGTGAGTGTATGTCAGGGTGTTTGTCACTGTTTTCACTGTCTCACTGGGATCCTGATAGCCAGGCCTCAGTGCTCATAGTGAAAACACCATGTTTTCAGTATGGTTGTTATGTGTCACTGGGATCCTGCTGGTCAGGACCCCAGTGCTCATAGGTTTGTGGCCTATATGTATGTGTCACTGGGACCCTGTCACACAGGGCCCCAGTGCTCATAGGTGTGCATGTGTATGTTCCCTGTGTGGTGCCTAACTGTCTCACTGAGGCTCTGCTAACCAGAACCTCAGTGGTTATGCTCTCTCATTTCTTTCCAAATTGTCACTGACAGGCTAGTGACCATTTTTACCAATTTACATTGGCTTACTGGAACACCCTTATAATTCCCTAGTATATGGTACTGAGGTACCCAGGGTATTGGGGTTCCAGGAGATCCCTATGGGCTGCAGCATTTCTTTTGCCACCCATAGGGAGCTCTGACAATTCTTACACAGGCCTGCCACTGCAGCCTGAGTGAAATAACGTCCACGTTATTTCACAGCCATTTTACACTGCACTTAAGTAACTTATAAGTCACCTATATGTCTAACCTTTACCTGGTAAAGGTTAGGTGCAAAGTTACTTAGTGTGAGGGCACCCTGGCACTAGCCAAGGTGCCCCCACATTGTTCAGAG
This sequence comes from Pleurodeles waltl, assembly GCF_031143425.1. Taxonomy (NCBI): domain Eukaryota; kingdom Metazoa; phylum Chordata; class Amphibia; order Caudata; family Salamandridae; genus Pleurodeles; species Pleurodeles waltl. The sequence continues at coordinate 319,487,501 of NC_090447.1, read as the reverse complement.
CCAATTCACTGAACTTTGTGAGTGCGGGGACACCATTACACGCGTGCACTACATATAGGTCACTACCTATATGTAGCTTCACCATGGTAACTCCGAATATGGCCATGTAACATGTCTATGATCATGGAATTGCCCCCTCTATGCCATCCTGGCATTGTTGGTACAATTCCATGATCCCAGTGGTCTGTAGCACAGACCCTGGTACTGCCAGACTGCCCTTCCTGGGGTTTCTCTGCAGCTGCTGCTGCTGCCAACCCCTCAGACAGGCAGCTGCCCTCCTGGGGTCCAGCCAGGCCTGGCCCAGGATGGCAGAACAAAGAACTTCCTCTGAGAGAGGGTGTGACACCCTCTCCCTTTGGAAAATGGTGTGAAGGCAGGGGAGGAGTAGCCTCCCCCAGCCTCTGGAAATGCTTTGTTGGGCACAGGTGTGCCCAATTCTGCATAAGCCAGTCTACACCGGTTCAGGGACCCCTTAGCCCCTGCTCTGGCGCGAAACTGGACAAAGGAAAGGGGAGTGACCACTCCCCCGACCTGCACCTCCCCTGGGAGGTGTCCAGAGCTCCTCCAGTGTGCTCCAGACCTCTGCCATCTTGGAAACAGAGGTGCTGCTGGCACACTGGACTGCTCTGAGTGGCCAGTGCCACCAGGTGACGTCAGAGACTCCTTGTGATAGGCTCCTTCAGGTGTTAGTAGCCTTTCCTCTCTCCTAGGTAGCCAAACCCTCTTTTCTGGCTATTTAGGGTCTCTGTCTCTGGGGAAACTTTAGATAACGAATGCATGAGCTCAGCCGAGTTCCTCTGCATCTCCCTCTTCACCTTCTGATAAGGAATCGACCGCTGACCGCGCTGGAAGCCTGCAAACCTGCAACATAGTAGCAAAGACGACTACTGCAACTCTGTAACGCTGATCCTGCCGCCTTCTCGACTGTTTTCCTGCTTGTGCATGCTGTGGGGGTAGTCTGCCTCCTCTCTGCACCAGAAGCTCCGAAGAAATCTCCCGTGGGTCGACGGAATCTTCCCCCTGCAACCGCAGGCACCAAAAAGCTGCATTTCCGGTCCCTTGGGTCTCCTCTCAGCACGACGAGCGAGGTCCCTCGAATCCAGCGACACTGTCCAAGTGACCGCCACAGTCCAGTGACTCTTCAGCCCAAGTTTGGTGGAGGTAAGTCCTTGCCTCACCTCGCTGGGCTGCATTGCTGGGAACCGCGACTTTGCAAGCTTCTCCGGCCCCTGTGCACTTCCGGCGGAAATCCTTCGTGCACAGCCAAGCCTGGGTCCACGGCACTCTAACCTGCATTGCACGACTTTCTAAGTTGGTCTCCGGCGACGTGGGACTCCTTTGTGCAACTTCGGCGAGCACCGTTTCACGCATCCTCGTAGTGCCTGTTTCTGGCACTTCTCCGGGTGCTACCTGCTTCAGTGAGGGCTCCTTGTCTTGCTCGACGTCCCCTCTCTCTGCAGGTCCAATTTGCGACCTCCTGGTCCCTCCTGGGCCCCAGCAGCGTCCAAAAACGCCAAACGCACGATTTGCGTGTAGCAAGGCTTGTTGGCGTCCATCCGGCGGGAAAACACTTCTGCACGACTCTCCAAGGCGTGGGGGATCCATCCTCCAAAGGGGAAGTCTCTAGCCCTTGTCGTTCCTGCAGTATTCACAGTTCTTCAGCCTAGTAAGAGCTTCTTTGCACCAACCGCTGGCATTTCTTGGGCATCTGCCCATCTCCGAGCTGCTTGTGACTTTTGGACTTGGTCCCCTTGTTCCACAGGTACCTTCAGACAGGAATCCATCGTTGTTGCATTGCTGATTTGTGTTTTCCTTGCATTCTCCCTCTAACATGACTATTTTGTCCTTAGGGGAACTTTGGTGCACTTTGCACTCACTTTTCAGGGTCTTGGGGAGGGTTATTTTTCTAACTCTCACTATTTTCTAATAGTCCCAGCGACCCTCTACAAGGTCACATAGGTTTGGGGTCCATTCGTGGTTCGCATTCCACTTCTGGAGTATATGGTTTGTGTTGCCCCTATCCCTATGTTTCCCCATTGCATCCTATTGTAACTATACATTGTTTGCACTGTTTTCTAAGACTATACTGCATATTTTTGCTATTGTGTATATATATCTTGTGTATATTTCCTATCCTCTCACTGAGGGTACACTCTAAGATACTTTGGCATATTGTCATAAAAATAAAGTACCTTTATTTTTAGTATAACTGTGTATTGTGTTTTCTTATGATATTGTGCATATGACACTAAGTGGTACTGTAGTAGCTTCACACGTCTCCTAGTTCAGCCTGAGCTGCTTTGCTAAGCTACCATTATCTATCAGCCTAAGCTGCTAGACACCCTATACACTAATAAGGGATAACTGGGCCTGGTGCAAGGTGCAAGTACTCCTTGGTACTCACTACAAGCCAGTCCAACCTCCTACAGGAGCCACATGCCCCTCCCCTTAATTTAAATAAAATGCTCCGGGGTTGGGGTCCCCAGGGCCCTTAGGAGCTTGGGGAGGGGGGGTGTACACCCACTCCTCTTGTTAACAAAAAGAATGGAGTCCTACGGGACCAGCAAAGGCATGGGTGAGGGCTGCAAAGCTCCCTCCCCTTATTAAACAAAATAGTGCCCCGGGATATTGGCCACACACCCCTCTCTCCTTTTAAAAAGTAAGATATGACTGTCCCAGGTGGGCACAAGACACCCACTATAAATAAAAAAAACTGTAGGGGGTGAAGGTAAAAACCTTTGGGGGTGGCCCTATAGAAAGGGCCAAGTTAAAAAAACACACCCACACACACACGTATATTATCCCATCACTTTTTCTTACTACACAAAAAAGGGTGCCGGAGCATCGGATTATCAAAATGCTTTGTTTATTGTTAACTTTCTATAAATATAGAGAGGGGCTTTGGGTCACCCCTCTACATCCATTGGTCTGTTCAAGTGTGATTCACCATTTATATTTTGACTCTGTTCACCACAGCATAGGGCAAAGGGTCAGCCCACTTCAGCCACTGGCTCTCTTGCACTGTGACAGCCACCTAAAAGGAACTGCACTTCAATATTAGGGCTGGTGGGCCAAAACAGTACCTTTGCTATTTTTCTTTTCTTTCTATTCTTTGTCCTTTTTATATTATTGGTCACCTTTTATGTTAATCTATATCTTTAGGTTGCAGTAATTTAAAGTAAATAGAATATTTTCTTTGCACCAAAAATAATTCTATTTTCCTGTGATGTGCATGAAAACTAAAAGTGTTCCTAAAACTAATGTAAATAAAGCTGCCTGGTGTGAAGCATATGTACTGTTAAAATGTAATGGTTATTTTTTCCAATTTTAATTTTTTCTTGAAGCATATGACGTTACACTTAGACGGCGGAATGTTCTCTTATTTTCCTTTTCTACTTTATTGGTTATTCTTGCAATAAAGTTCATTTACAAAAATAACTATCACACCAGCTGGCCAAAACCAGACTAATTTCCTTTGCCAAAGTTTGCACCCTGCTACTGCCGTGTTTAAGCTGCTTTATCCCTTCTGGCTTAAAGGTGTTTGCCTAGTCATCGACTATATATCTTTAATCTGTCAGGGTAGTGATGTTTTAGAGAAGAAACTGAAGTGAATACCTTTTCTTTATGAGGTCTCACAAATATTGATTCAAAATTAATAGCAATACAACTATTTTGGCTTAGGAAACAATAGATTTTATGTTTAAAAATAGAAGTATGAAATATTACATTTTGTTTTTAAACAATAGAATAAGAGCTTCCAAAAACTGACAGTGACAGAGAGCACGGGCATTGACGTACTCTTTGATTTTTATACTAAATTTACTATATGTCAAATGGGAAGGCACATTAAAAATTTGTCAAAAAACAATAGCAAAGATTCACAAAGAAGAATTGGTCTAGGAGCAAACTGTGGCATCTCAAAAAACACATATGACTTGTCGTCAAATATGCATGTTTTTGCATATCACAAAGTGACCTATTCACAAAGGTAAATATGTATATCTTCCAAGCATAGATTTACATCTAGGTGTAGATGCCCCACCCCCCCCCAATAAGGGGGGTGGGGACATCCTATAGCAGGAATGACAAGCGTAAAGCTACTACTAGTAATTTGCATAGTTAGGTGGCTCTAGCACCATGGTAGAGATCTACCTATGGGTAAGTATAAGGTACATTATTAAAGTTTATTATTCTTCAAAAATGACACACAATATTTTGATATATATTATAATTATAAATTAATTTAACATGCTTTAATTAATCTAGAACTAATCAAAATAAAACGTTACAGCATATTAACTCATCATATTATATGTGTGTTAAATAATTAATTTAATTATGAATACTTAGATTTATAATTTTTTTAACCATAACCAAATAATAATTTTCATTGTCACCAACATTAAATATAGGTATAAATTCTGAACTGAATTCATTTACATTATGTTTATTTTCTTAATAAACTTTTATTATTACATTTTAAAATAATTAGATATAATTATCTGATAGAGTCTTCTAGTTGTAAATTCCTTACCTTAGAATTTCCCCAGGTGTCAGACTGGATCCAGAGATTTTTCTTCGAGCATTACTCCTGTGCGCCGTTAGGTGGCGTCAGTCAACTGCGTGGACGTCGTTGGCGTTGTGGGCGCCTGGATGATGTTGCGGCAGAGTATGGGCGCCACCCCAGCACGCCGAAGTTAGTTATTTTCTTTCTGCGGCAGTCTATGCGCAGTCATTTGTTGACTAACTGCGACATTTTGTCAAATTAGTTTTTGACGAGTTTTGGTTTGCATCAAGGGATGTCCTGTAAAACCGGTTTCAAGTCCTGCAACTTGTGTCACCGCATGATGTCGGTGACCGATTCGCACCTCATGTGCCTCTGGTGTTTGGAGTGCGACCACGACCCGAAGTCGTGCTCCGAGTGTAGGGCCATGAACCCAAAAGCTTTGAGGGAGTGGTCCCTGAAGCTCATGGCGGCCCGACACTCAACTCCACCATTCTTCTTCGTCCAAGTCATCTGGACATTCGGGTAAGAAGAAGAAGTTGAAGAAGGCGAAACGTTCTTCGACTTCGCCCTGTCGTTCGCACAACGCGATGCGGGAAGAGCATCGACGCTCTAGGCCTCTGTCCTCGGACCTCAGTCTGGGTCTGTCTGCGCCTCCCAGAATTTCCGGGAGCCGGTGCTAGCCCTGCCCACCTTAAAGAGTTCTATGAGCCATGCAACTCATAATTGGGCAGCCCGACCCACCGTTGGCGCCTTCGGGCCCAGGGGAGTCCGTGAGTGCCCCCTCAGGTTCCAAGTCGGCAACTTCAGTCCCGACTACCGAGGGCACATCAGGATCCGCTTCTGGATCCGTCTCGATGCCAGCTGTGCCAACGCAACCTTCTCTGGCGTCCGGTCAGATGTTGACGCTCCTGACGCCGATTGGGCCCACAATCGACATCGACCATATACTGATCTCCAACGACCCGAAGCCGGAACGCCGTCGCTCAATGCCAATTCTCTTTTCCCTGGGCTCTGCTGTGCCCAGGGTTGATCCTGAACCCTATTCCTATGGGTATGGATACGGGGATAGTGTAGAGGGGTTTCTGGGCCCTTTAGAAGAACAGCTTGACCCTGACATGGACTGGGTACAGGATTTGGGTGATGCCAGTGGGTTGGACACCTCCCCTGACATTGGCATGTTTTCTTCCCGTACCGTGGCTATGGAGGAGGGAGCGTCATATTCTATGGTGGTGAGAAGGGCTGCTGAGGTTTTGAACCTCAAGCTTCCTTCAGTGGAGGTCAGTCCTAACCTCCTGACCGAAGTGCTTCAGCCTGGGGCCTCCAACTCGAAACCCCTTCTGCCCTTCAACGAAGCGCTTATGGATGTCTGACTGGGGACCTGGTCCAAACCCAGCACAGGGATTCCTTTGAATAGGACGGTCGCCCACCACCATCGGCCTGCGCTGAATGACCCATATTTCCTTACCCAACACCCTACGCCTGAGAGCTTTGTCATCCACGCTTCTTCATCCTCTTGCGCATTCCTTACCGCTCCCCCGGACAGGGAATCAAAAAGACTGGACAATTTGGGGAAGAAGATGTTTTCTTCTCCCAGTCTAGCCGCTCCTCGCCCCCACCCCCCCCACTCAGTCCGCCTTTCGTTCCTTTTGTGGCTACAGAGGGGGCACCCAACTGCTTTCATTTCCACTGGGACACCGACCCTTGCATGCTGTACAGCCCCTGCACGGACATGGGATCCAACGAGCTCGTGGATCAGGGAGTCAGTGAGCTGCCCAGTCCACCCCGCCCCCTCCTCTGCCTCTAATCCTTCATAGTCCGTTGGGACATCCGGGACCAGTTGGCAGTAGGATTCGCCATCACCTGCCCCACTGGGACTCAATTACCACAAACATGTGCGTTTTGCAGATTGTACGAAGGGGCTACTCCCCCCCTTTAAGACTTCTCCTCCAGCCATGCCACCATAATTCGAAAATCAATCCGACGATCATTTGGCACTTCTGCGCAAGGAGGTCAAGCCTCTCCTGGCCAAGGGAGCCATAGAGAAGGTCCCAGTGCCAGAAGTAGGTCATGGTTGCTATTCCCGCTACTTTCTGGTGCCCAAAAAAGACAAGGGCCTTTGCCCTATCCTAGACCTCCGGTTCTTCAATCTCTTCCTCAAGAAGGAGAAGTTCAAGATGTTAACCCTAGCTCAGGTCCTTTCTGCCCTGGACCCTGGAGACTGCATGGTAGCTTTGGACTTGCCTATTTTCATATTCCCGTCCTGCCAGCCCACAGACAACACCTACGATTTGTGGCACATCACAAGCACTTTCAGTTGACCATGCTCCCCTTTGGCCTTACAAACGCCCCCGGGTGTTCACGAAAGTGATGGTAGTGGTTGCAGCTCATCTGCACAGGTTAGGGGTTTCAGTCTTCTTCTATCACGACGACTAGCTGTTGAAGGCGGACACTCCCCAGAAAGTCGTCTTCCACCTCCAGACTATGGTGAACCTCCTGCATTCGCAGGGGTTCACTATAAACGTGCCAAAGTCACACCTGACTCCCTCTCAGATGCTCCCTTTTATCGGAGCTGTTCTTGACACAGTGCCGTTTCGGGCTTATCTTACTGACAAGCAAGTACAGGATAGTCGGGCTATGATACCGATGTTTCAGCCTCTTTCCTGGATTTCGGTGAGAATGACTCTGAGGCTGCTGGGCATTATGGCCTCCTGTATCCTGCTGGTCCAACATGCCAGATGGCATATGCAGGCTCTGCAGAGGGACCTGAAGTTCCAGTGGGCGCAGCATCAGGGGAATCTCTCCAACATGGTTCAGATCTCGGAGGGAACTGCGAAAGACCTGTAGTGGTGGTTGTTGAATCCAGATTGGGTCAATGGCAGATCTCTCTCCCTTACCCAACCAGATCTCAGAGTAGTGACAGATACATCACTCCTGGGATGGGGTGGCCACATGGGAGTGGGGAGATCAGAGGACTCTGGTCTCTGGCAGAGTCCGGGCTCCACATCAACCTTTTTGAGCTTTGGGCAATCCGACTTGCATTGAAAGCATTCCTTCCCTCTCTCAAAGGAAAAGTTGTGCAGGTGTTCACCGACAACACCACCGCCATGTGGTATTGCAACAAGCAGGGCGGAGTGGGGTCGTGGACCCTTTGTCAAGAGGCTCTTTGCCTCTGGACATGGCTGGAACGCCAGGGCATTTCCCTGTGAGTCAACATCTGGCGGGCTCTCAGAGCAGACGAACTCAGCCGTCGATGCATAGTCGATCACGAATGGCGTCGCCATCCGGAGGTGGGGCATGGTTTCTTTCAGCAGTGGGGAGAGCCTTGGTTAGACCTGTTTGCCTCCGCAGAGAACGCACAATGTCAGCTGTTTTGCGCGTTGGAGTTTCCAAGGCTGCACTCTTTCGGCGATGCTTTTTGTCACAAGTGAAACTCAGGCCTCTTGTACGCCTTCCCACCAATACCACCTCTACCCAGAGTTCTGAAGAAGATCAGGCAAGACAGGGCCCAAGTAATCTTGGTGGCTCCAGACTAAGCACGAAGAGTCTGGTATCCCGAGCTATTGAGCATGGCCATCAATCCTCCGATCAGACTGCCCCTTCAGGAGGATCTTCTGTCGCAGCAGCAGGAGATGGTTATCCACCTGAACCTATCCAGTCTCCGGCTCCTTGCATGGAGATTGAGTGGCAACAGTTGACGGCAGCCAGGCGTCCCTCCACCAAGATGGTATACGCCTGTCATTGGAAGACGTTTGTGGCATAGTGTATCAACAAATCTGTTGATCCCCTCTCTGCACCTCTATCAGAGGTTCTCCTCTTTATTTTCTCTCTTGCCCTGCAGGGCTCTGCCCTGGGCACCCTCAAGGGATATTTGTCTGCCATCTCTGCCTTCTTAAACTACCAGACCAACATTCTTTTTTCAAATCTCCCATTGTTGGGAGGTTTCTTAAAGGCCTCACTCATATGTTTCTTCCCGTCCCATTCATCATGCCCCAGTGGGATTTGAACTTGGTCCTCACATACCTCATGTGTGCCCCTTTCAAGCCATTCTACAACTGTCCTCTACGCCTCTTGACCCTTAAAAAAGCTTTTTTTTATTGCCATCACCTCTGCTCGCAGAGTGAGTGAGCTTCAGGCTCTTTCTTCACAGCCACCATTTCTAGCAGTGCATCCTGACAAAGTAGTGCTTCATACCAGGGCTTCCTTTCTTCCCAAAGTGGTAACCCCTTTTCACATAGGCCAGTCTATCACCTTGCCTACTTTTTATGCAATCCTACATCCCTCTCACGAGGAGGAGAAAGTCCACCATGTGGATCCAAAAAGAGCATTGGCGTTCTACTTAGATCGTACCAAAGATTTCCAGGTGGACGATCAACTCTTTGTGGGTTATGTGGGTGTGAAGAAAGGGAAGGCAGTGCAAAAGAGGACCATCTCGCGATGGGTGGTCCTCTGCACCAAGATGTGCTATGTTTTGGCGAAAAAGCAACCCCCTGAGGGTTTACGCGCTCACTCAACCAGAGCAACTGCTGCTACCACAGTGTTAGCATGCAGAGTTCCAGTCCTGGATATCTGCCAGGCCGCAACGTGGGCGTCCTTACATACGTTCACCAAGCATTACTGCCTGGACAATCAGGTCCGCAGAGACGGCTATTTTGGCCGTTCGTTCATGCAGGACTTTTTGGTGTGATCTTAGTTCACAGCCCACCACCGGGCATGGTATTGCTCGGGTATCTATTCTAAGGTAAGGAATCTGCAACTAGAAGTCTCTATCAGATGTACAAGTTACCTTCAGTAACAATATATCTGGTAGAGACATATTCTAGTTGCAGATTCCTTACTGCCCCGCCCATCCTCCCCGCACTGTGAACTGATTTCTAGGGACAGGTACTTCCCTTTAGGGGCCCTAGTTTTGTCGCACCATTCTCAGTGTTCTTCATGGCTCCGTGCTACTGGCGTGGAAAGTCGTGAAAAGAAACTGACGTCAGTGCGCTGGGGTGGCACCTGTACACGACCGCAACGTCATCACAGCGACCACGACACCAATGACGCCTGCGGAGTCAACTGACGCCACCTACCGGCACGCAGGGGGGTACTGCTCGAAGAAAAATCTCTGGATCCAGTCTGACGCCTTGGCAAATTTTAAGGTAAGGAATCTGCAACTACAATATGTCCCTACCAGATATAGTGTTACCGAAGGTAAGTAACTTGTACTTTAAGACTACATGTATGTATATGTGTGTGTGTATACATATATATGTATATTTATATGTATGTGTGTGTGTATATTTATATTTATATGTATTATCTGCTTGTTAGTTGCCAGAAGGTAGTTATAGTGAGGACCTACTTTTCATAGGTAAAGCTTTTTTTGTTTTGCTAATAACTTTGGCGCGGATTAACAAATCTTCACAAACTTTTGAAAAACTAGTGTGCCACACACTTCCATTACTGTGTGGAAAGTTTGAAGGTAATTCGTCAAGAGGGGGTTGAGAAAAAGAGGACTCCCAAAACGTGTTTTGCTCATGCAATTTTCCATAGGCATTTTAAACACGACTGCAACCCAAACCGCTGAACGGAATTACATCAAATTTATGAGAAAACTAGATCTTGGTTGAGAAAGATCTCTTTTTGTAATTTGGTGTCAATCTGTTCAGTAGTTTTGCGGTTATTAAAGTAAAAAGATTTATGTTTATCTAGAGGCATGAATACATCACAGCTGATCTGCGGATCCAGTCGCAAACAGCAATGCTGTGATTGGCTGGCTGCAACCTGAGAGAAAACTTGCAGCCATCCTTTTGTCAATCGGGACAACCTTCAGGGGGAAGGAGGGAATAAAGAGTAAATAGGATATAAGGGGTCAGGATAGAGATATCCTGACCCAATGAGACCGATATAGGGGTCTCTGAGGGGCACCTCATGGGCAAGAAATTGCACAGAAATGTTTTCTTTGAGGTGCACAAAGTTCAGTGGATCCTCCATGGTGCTCAGCGTGGTCCCCCCATGCGAATCCTCTGCAGATCTAAGCCCCATTAAAAAAAATACACCCACTCACAGACCCACTCACACATCACTCACAATCCCATTCACTGACTACCACCCACATACCCATAGAGCCACTCACAGACCCACAAAACCACTTGCACACCCACTCACAGACCCACACAGCCAATCATAGACCTACTCACACCCACTCACAGACTCACAGAACCACTCACACACCAGCTCACAGACCCCCATAGCCACTCATACACCCACTCACACACACCCACTTACACACCTGCACACTCACTCACTCGCCCATAAAGATACTTACACACCCACTCACAGACCCACACAGTCACTCACACACAGAATCAGACAGCCACTCATACACTCACACACCCAGTTACACACCTACACAACCACACACACCCAATCACAACCCCATACAGCCACTCACACATCCACTCACAAACCCACAGCATGGGTGTTGGCTGCAGGGCCTAGCCACAGGCCTTGCCTTGTGGCCAACCCCACTAAGCATGTGGAAGGCCTTGTGCATAATGGGGTTAGCTGCATGCGGGGGCCCTGCAGCCAACCCCCGCTGTGCATGGTCAAAGGCCATGCGCAGCGGCAGTTAGAATAACATATGGCAATTAAATATTAGTTTACGTGAAAAAAAAACTAGAAGTTCTTACAAAACAAAGGTTACAGGACATTATAGTTAGGAAGTACAATAACTTCACTACAAAAAACAAAGATTACAGGGTTGTTATAGTTAGGTTTAGAGTTTACACACACAAAACACAGAAGTTCAGCAGCTATAGTTATATTTTTCTCAAGCAACTATAAATCGTGGCCTAAAGTAACTATAACTTGTGCCTGCACCATACACTGCATACACTGATAATTACCCCTCATATTGCATCACTCCTGACATCTTCTATCACATAATTGATAATAACACTACAACATTTGCAGTGAAATTATTGATGAGACAACTGCATGTTGGGGCGCAAGTTATAGTTACCTTAGGGCAAAAGTTATAGTTTCTTGAGCTCAGTATAACTGTGACTAATTTCTCTGTTTCTAATTTATATATATATATATGGTGCCAGATACCAGTTTAAGAGCTTTTATTGTGTGACTATTCATTCTCAGTAGGAAACGTATAAATTTCCTAAATAGACCTATACCTAAACAACAGTAATCGTTTAAAAAAAACAACATGAGTTAATAATTTTAAGATTAAAAAGTAAAAAACTCAGCAATGTAAATCTTTACAAATAAAGAAATCATACCAGAGGAAAGAACAAGGTTTCAAGAGGGTGTTATTTCCTTGCCTACATTTCTTCCTATTGGAGCGTGCTGCAGTATCTGTGAGTGACCATGTGCATTTCTTGACTTACTCCAAAGCTGGGTTGGGGTACATTAGAGCCTATTTTCAAACCTTTAGAGCTATTGTAACTTTAGAAATTATTTTTGGGGACAGCTATTGTCTTACTCTTTTGTGATTGTGTGTGTATTAGCATGCCCCTCTCTAAACCCGTAAAATGTCCTTACAACCCCTCTTGTTTATTGGTATTTCCTATGTTTCATCCATTCCTCCTTGTCCCCCGCAAATGTACGACGAAAAGCATATTTCTACTTGTGATATCTCTGCACAGAAAAGTTAGGAGAGGCGAGGACAGAGGTTGTAGGTTTATGAATAGCATTTTACAGTATATGAGTAGTACTACCTTTATACCTTTGTGTGCTAAGGAATGCAATTCGTAAATCAGGCCCAAAACCTACCACTGGCCCCTGCTGCACATTACACATAGAGCATACTGTATGTGGAAACAATTGGGAATATTAGAATAAACAATAGTTTGCTCAGAGCCATTGTCACAAGACTCAAAGTTGGGCTTGTACGTGAGCATTGCCCTTCGAAAACTGGCTCATAAACCCTTGCAGTGCATGGTTACAGTGAAGGACGTGCTATCCTTTGAAGATTTATTCAAACAAGTGCTGCGCTTATATTTGACATTTATTCAATCAAGTTAGCATTTGCAATTGTGCCAATGTAAACATCATTTAATTTACTTCTGTCTTTTGAATCATCAAACATTTTCGTGGATATTTCAGAACCATTGTTTCCACTGGAGTTTTCCATTCCTTACCCGCATCTTTCAAGCAAATTTGATAGAGATGATTTTATAGGTCTGCTATTTGCCAAGACCCTTTTTTTGCTTAAATATATTTATAAAAAAGAATATTTACCAATAGGCAAGTTCTGCCAGCCCTTTTCATTCATTGGTCTGTTGAATAGTCATTTAGATATTGCTTCCTCCCACCACAGCTTTTGATATGGCTATATATATATATAAATATATATATATATATATGGTTGTAATAGTTTGCAAAAAACAAACTGATTTATTCCGCCATATGGCACCCATCAAATATTCCAGAAAAAAATCCTCAAAGCATGGAAGCAGCACTGCGATTCTAAATCATCCATTTATTGTGCAATGACCGATTTACAATCAGAGTGCCTCTTCGTTGCTTCAAGGATTATTTTTCCGAAAACAAACAGTGTGCACTCTAAGTAACAGTTAGCAAAAAATACACTATTTGTTCAAAATAATCAAGATCTGAAGGTGCAATACATCCTACTACCTGTACTCATTTATGCTGTTGTGAAAGGTTTACAGATAGTCCATCTTCTCAAGCAAAGCAAGCGCATGTATATAGGTTAGTAACTGGTGCACACAGTCTTCTAAGTTATACAGAAATTGTCTTAATGACACGGCAAATAATTCAAGTCTGCTTACAATGATGTAGAATCTTACTCCTTTTGAATATTTTTTCTGCAGAACAAAAGACCTGTGTGGAACATAATAAACACAAGTCAGCTGTCACCTGCACACAGAGATAGTCTTTAATGCAAAGAATTATAACGTGTTAAATACCTCTACACACCTGTGGTGCAGTAGGAGCATATGCATATACCTCCCCCAACCCCCAAGACTTGTTAGGCCCTGGGGAACCCACCTCCCTGCTCCACTCTTTTATCCTCATCTCCGACGGCCTGAAATGCTTGTTTGGGGGAGGGGGGCACACAGCCCCCTCCCATAGGATGATTTTAGAGGGGCAGGGGTGCACTTAGACCCCTTCACCAGCCCAATTTCAGCCCTGGGGATGCCATTCCCCGGGCCTGGCACCATATTGAAGGTAAAGGGGGCATGCAACCCCCCTCCCCAGGCCAATTTTGGCACCAGGGGCCCGGTGCCATTTTGAAGCAGGAGGGGGACATGTGCCCGTCCCCGGGCCAATTTTGACTCCATCAAGCCCATTCCACAAGGCAACATATCAAAGAGTGAGAGGTCATGCTGCCCACCTCCCTGTGCCGATTTTGGTCCCGGGCACCCCATCCCCAGGGCCCAGTGCAATTTTTATGGGGAGAGGGACATGTTTACCCCTCCCTAGGGCAATTTCATCCCCAGGGACCCCATCTCATGGGCCGGAGCCATGTTGAAAGGGAGGGAACCCCGTGGCCCCCTTCTCCAGGCCGATTTATGCCCCGGGGCATGCAATTTTTATGGGGAGGGGGACATGCGTACCCCTCCCTAGGCCAATTTCATCCCCTGTGAGAGTCTCAGAAACTGTTGCAAGCCCAACTGCCATGGCATACAATTATGTTTGACTGTTAACTTCTCAAAAACTACTGAACTGATTTACACCAAATCACAAAACGTACAATCTGCGGACCAAGATCTAGCTTCCTGCTGAATTTGGTGTAATTCCATTTAGCAGTTTTTATTGTAGCCGGTTTTAAAGATGTCTATGGAAAATCCATGGGGATTTTTGCATTTTGGGACCCCGTTTTCCTTGGCCTTTGCTTGACAGATCACCCTGAAACTTTTACAGGAAGGACTTGAGGTGGATGAACATTCTTTTTCGAAAGTTTTGTGAAGATTTGTAAAACGGGCCAAAGTTATTAGGAGATCTAAAACGGTTCTTCTATGGAAAAGCAGACCCTATTGCGACCCCCACTTGGTAATAAATATATATATATATTGTAGGAAAATGGCTCCCTGTTGCAGTTACCCTCCCACTTTTTGCCTGATATTGATGCTGACTTGACTGAGAAGTGTGTTGAGACCCTGCTAACCAGTCCCCAGCACCAGTGTTCTTTCACTAAAAATGTACCATTGTTTCCACAATTGGCACACCCATGGCACACAGATAAGTACCTTGTAAAAGGTACCAGTGGTACCAAGGTCTCTGTGACCAGGGAAGGTTCCTAAGGGCTGCAGCATGTGTTGTGCCACCCTAAGGGACCCCTCACCTAACACATGCACACTGCCATTGCAGACTGTGTGTGTTGGTGGGGAGAAAACGGCACAGTCGACATGGCATCCCCCTCAGGATGCCATGCACACAAAATACTGCCGGTGGCATAGGTAAGTCACCCCTCTTAGCAGGCCTTACCGCCCCAAGACAGGGTGCACTATACCACAGGTGAGGGCATAGCTGCATGAGCAAGATGCCCCTACAGTGTCTAAGTCCATTCTTAGACATTGTAAGTACAGTGTGGCCATATTAAGTATATGATCTGGGAGTTTGTCAAAACGAACTCCACAGTTCCATAATGGCTACACTTAATACTGGGAAGATTGGTATCAAACTTCCCAGAATAATAAACCCACACTGATGCCAGTGCTGGATTTATTTAAAAAAGGCACAAAGAGGGCATCTTCGGCCCCCTGTATTTTACCCAATCCTTCAGTGCAGGACTGACTGGTCTGTGCCAGCCTGCCACTGAGATGAGTTTCTGACCCCCTGGGGTGAGAGCCTTAGTGCTCTCTGAGGCCAGAAACAAAGCCTGCACTGGGTGGAGGCGCTTAACACCTCCCTGCAGGAACTGTAACACCTAGCAGTGAGCCTCAGAGGCTCAGGCTTCGTGTTACAATGCCCCAGGGCACTCCAGCTAGTGGAGATGCCTGCCCCCTGGACACAGCCCCCAGGTTTGGCAGCAAGTCCAGAGGACATAATGAGAAAAATAAGGAGGAGTCACCTACCAGCCAGGACAGCCCCTAAGGTGCCCTGAGCTGAGGTGACCCCTGCCTTTAGAAATCCTCCATCTTGGTTTTGGAGGATTTCCCCCAATAGGAATAGGGAGGTGCCCCCTCCCCTCAGGGAGGAGGCACAAGGAGGGTGTAGCCACCCTCAAGGACAGTAGCCATTGGCTACTGCCCCCCAGACCTAAACACACCCCTAAATTCAGTATTTAGGGGGCGACCCTGAACCCAGGAAATCGGATTCCTGCAACCTGAAGAAAGAAGAAGGACTGCTGACCTGAAAGCCCCGCAGAGACGAAGGAGACACCAACTGACTTGGCCCCAGCCCTACCGGCCTGTCTCCAGACTCAAAGAACCTGCACAGCGATGCATCCGATGGGGACCAGCAACCTCTGAGGACTCAGAGGACTGCCCTGAACCTAAAGGACCAAGAAACTCCTGAGAACAGCGGCACTGTTCAAAACCTGCAACAACTTTGCAACAAAGAAGCAACTTTTAAAGAGACTCTCCCTTCCCGCCAGACTTCACACTCTGCGTCTGACGCTCCCGGCTCGAGTGCAGAGAGGACTCAACGACGTGGATACTCTGAGTCGACCCCCGTGCACCTCCACAGCGACGCCTAAAGAGAGGATCTAGAGGCTCCCCCTGACCGCGACTGCCTGGTAACAAAGGAACCCAACGCCTCGTCCAAGCACTGCGCCTGCAGCCCCCAGGACCGAGAGGAACCACCTACCAGTGCAGGAGTGACCAGCAGGCGGCCCTCATCCTAGCCCAGTCGGTGGCTGGCCCAAGAAGCCCCCCGTACCCTGTCTGCATCACCTGAGTGACCCCCGGGTTCCTCCATTGCTTTCTATAGCAAACCCGATGCCTACTTTGCCTACTGCACACGGCCACCCCCTGTGCCGCTGAGGGTGTGTTTTTTGGGCTTGTGTGTGTCCCCCCCAGTGCTCTACAAAACCCCCCTGGTCTGCTCCCGAGGACGCAGTTACTTACCTGTAAGCAGACTAGGACCAGAGTACCCCTGTTCTTCATAGGCGCCTATGTGTTTTGGGCCTTCCTTTGACCTCTGCACCTGACCGGCCCTGTGTTGCTGGTGCTGTGGCTTTGGGGTGCCTTGAACCCCCAACGGTGGGCTGCCTATGCCCAGGAGACTGACTGTGTAAGTGCTTTACTTACCTGAGAAACCTAACCAAACTTACCTCCCCCAGGAACTGTCGATTTTTGTACTATGTCCACTTTTAAAATAGCTTATTGCCATTTTAGCCAAAACTGTGTGTACTACTGTTTTAAATCGAAGTTCCAGACTTACCTATGTGAAGTACCTTGCATTTTATGTGCTTACCTCAAATCTTGAATCTTGTGGTTCTAAAATAAATTAAGAAAGATATTTTTCTATATAAAAACTATTGGCCTTGAGGTAAGTCTTTGAGTGTGTATTCCTCATTGATTGCCTGTGTGTGTACAACAAATGCTTATTACTACCCTCTGATAAGCCAACTGCTTGACCACAAAATAGAGCATTAGTATTATCTAATTTTGCCACTATCAACCTCTAAGGGGAACCCTTGGACTCTGTGCACACTATCTCTCACTTTGAGATAGTATGTACAGAGTCAACTTCATATGAAAAAAACAAAAAGGTTACAGGGACATTATAGTTAGGCTCTGAATTTACTTCTACAAAACCATAGAAATTCTGCAGTTATAGTTAGAGTTATTTCCAGTAACTATAACTTGCACCATAAGGTAACTATAACTCACGCCCTTACCAAGCACAGTTTTCATATCAATAATTTAATTGCAAATGTTGCATTGATAATATCAAAGATGCCATAGAAGATATCATCAGTGATATAATATGTCGAGTAATTAGCTGTGCATGGCGAAGGTGGGAGTTATAGGTACCTTAGGGCACGAGTTATAGTTACTGGAAATAACTCTAACTATAACTGCTGAATTTCTATCATTTTGTATGAGTAAATTCAGAACCTAACTATAACATCCCTCTAACCTTTGTTTTTTTCAGTGAATTTCTATGCTATTTTAACCTAAATTAATTTCAAATCCAACCACCGCTGTGCATGGCCTTTGGCTGGGCGTGGCATGGGTTGGCCGCAGGGCCTGGCCTGCAGCCAGCCCCTGCAGCCAACCCCTTATAACCACCCATCCCTCTGCTGTGCATGGCCATTGGCCGTTGGTCACACGGCTTGTCTCTGTCAGTGGATCTGTAAGTGGGTGTGCGAGTGTCTGAGTAGGTCTGAAGGTAGGAGTGGAGGTCTGAACGGGTCTGAGTGGGTGCAAGAGTGTCTGAGTGGGTGTACAAGTGGGTGCATGAGTCTCTGAGTGGATGTGTGAGTGTATGAATGAGTCTGTGATTTTTTTTTGCATATTCTCAAATATCCTGGAATATTCAAGGATATTCTTGAATATTCTTCTATACTGAGGGATATTCAAGGAAATTCGAGGATATTCATGAATATCACGCATGGTTAAGAAAAATCATTTTAAACCCATAATTGGACCCTACAATATCCCTATATCACATCCCTGGGGTCAGGGGTACCTCCACCCTGACCTTTGTACCACCTATCATTTCTATTTTCAGCCTTGGGGACCCTCTCCGATAACATAAAATTTCAGCTGCAACTTTCTCGTCAGGTTGTGGCAGCCAATTACAGCACTGCTATTCGCATGCACACTCGTAAAAATTCATGAATAGTTGCAATTTATTCGTGGCCAAAGATATACACATTTATTATCCCTTTAATATCTCCAAAACTACTGGATGGATTAACACCAAAAAAGCAAAAGCACAATCTGCATACTGAAAACTAGGGCCCATATTTATACTTTTTTAGCGCCGCATTTGCGTTGGTTTTTTACGCAAAAGTGGCGCAAACTTACAAAATACAACTGGCCTCAGAGACTGGATAGGAGGTGAGAGAATAGCTGGGGTTGTGATTTGGATGAGGTGTGAACGTGAGGGTGGAGTAGAAGTGCATACAGGTGTTGGGAGCATGTGGATGGGGTCAGAGTTGAAAGAAGGGCACCAGAGTGTATGTGATGAAGACAAAAAAAAGATTGTCGGTGGGAGGAGATGAGAGAAAGTGCTGAGGATAAGAGGGCTGGTCAGTGAGTTTGGATCAGCAGGCTGCAAAGTTGAGCACAATTGTTTCTGTGGTACATTTATGAAATAATTTTGCTTTTGTTTAAGTAGATCATAATTTTCTGCAGAATCATGGCCTGAATAGAAAATATTGGCATTTCAGTTTCCGCACGTTTGCCTATTTACATGTATTTTAACTTTAGCTTATGATGGTGTGCTCTCAGCACATTTTTGGTGCGATAAATCAGCATTACGCACACAAAAATGTTTGCTGTTACGAGCAACAAAATGTAGAAAAAACATTGATTCAACGTTACTAAATAGTATCACACATTTCAGTTGCAAATGTTTAAGGAGGTACTTCTCAAAGGTAATGTAATGCCTGCGTGTGATTTGTGCATGTTCTAAACGAGCCTATTACATTGACGACTCCAGAAAACCTGGATTGCTCCCTACAGTTTTTGGCTTAGGAACAATTGACTTTTTATGTCAAAAATGTATTCTCGAGTTCCATAATAACAAACATCCTGCTGGTTCTAGAGTCACGTATCTTCTTGCTTGGAAAGATTAAAGTAGGGCTGAGAGAAATGGATGCAGGAATCATATCAGCACTCAGCACAGAAAGCATTAGAGGCAGTGAAATGTGTAGAATGTTGGGAACTAACTCTCCGACATTAATAAATGCCTCAAGCGAGAGAGATCTCGTTACCCTTGTGAGAGCCGAAAAGGGGTAAACATTATCAAACCCTGATATCCCTTTTTTGCGCTATGGCTTTCCCTTGGATTCAGATGAATCCCTGGCAATAATGTCCACATTTTCTAAACCTGGTAACACAGCTGCCCTGGTAATGAGACTGGAGAGCATGCAATGCTAAGGCTTAACAAGGGCGCCTTTCGAAGAACTTCAGTCTGTTGCTAGGGAGGCTGCTGGCAACGAATATGAGGTGCATACATTACACGTTCATTGAACGAGCTCGAGGTACCTCCATACATGGCCGGACTGGCCGTAGCCAAAGAGCAAAATGTGCTTCCTCTGCAGCAGAAGGGGTGGCACCAACAGACTAAATGAGTCTGTCTCCAGCCACTACCACTAAGCAACGTACAGCAACTCTCCACGGGGAGTTCTTGCGGGCAGTATAGTATTGAAGCTTGAGACAGCGCCATGGCCAATGTACACTGGCAGTTCCAGCAGCAGCAGATAGGAATGGCATGTGAGGCCAACTCCTGTGCCAGCGCCGCCCCGGTTGTACTTGTTTTTTGTGTGTGGCAGGACTAAGAGGTGTCCTTTAAGAGGTCATCTGATGCTTCTTGGAAATGTCCAGGGAATGTAAGCCTTGCATCTTCCTTCTGCAGAATGCATGGATCCTGGTCTGGGGTTAATTATTATTTAACTTAACTCGAACACTTTCATTGCACTGAGAAACAGTTTAGTTTTGTTTAGCATTTGGGCATGTATGGGAGGCGAGTAATGCACATCTGCCTGGTGGAACTCTTTGGTGAAGTGGTGGTCAGGCCTCTCCTTGGCACCTTCTCTATCATATTTACCTATTGCAATTGATGACACAAAAGGTAACCACCTCATGCATTTATGTCCTCGTGCCTTGTGTGCTTCCTCCGTAACCTAAGTCTCGGGATTGGCAGCCTCATGAGCTGGCCAATTAAAAGTCATGGTGAAGGCGTGAATGTTGCATTCACTGAGAGTCGCAGTCACTGAGTGTATTGTATTGTACTGGCATTTATGTTGAACTTTCGTATGCTCTTTGTTAGTGCTTTTTCGCTTCCTTCCTTTTGTGAACCCTTCATGTGGTGGCAGCTCCTCAAGGTATTGGAAGCCCCTTCCAAGTCACACCCGGGCTCACTAGGACACATGGGCAAAGTGACTGGCTGGACTGACCAGACATTTGCATTGGTATGTGTCCTCCCCTCTACCCTAAAGTAGTTATCCAGTGATAGCCTTTAGGCACCAGCAAAAACTCCCCAACCTCCAACTGCTCCGGATGTAGAGCATAAGAAACGGCTGCCCCTGCTAGCATCCATGGATGATGAAATGTAAGTGTCGTGCAGTTCAGGCTGAATGCATGATTTCATGGCGATCTCTTTGCTGAGGGCTCTCAAAATAAAGACTTGAGATGATGTGGGCGCAGGCCAGTGGCTCTTGCTGAGGAGTGCGAGGCACAGTTCTCTGATTGCCCGTCTCTTCACTCCCCGTCCCCCGCATGACTGAATTGATTTACCAGATAGTGGAAGTTTATCTTGTTCCCCTCCTCTTGCTCCCTGTCTTCCCCTCTACTCCTCCTGCACTGCCGACTGAAGGTTTATTGATGCTCACCCCTGCTGATGGGATTATGTGATTTTGCACTACTAACCTGCCATATTGTTGTTACTGACTACTGTTTGGCCCTGTACTGCTTGTACTTTTGTTTTCCCTTCTGTTGTATTCTTAAAGAATGCGAATGAACAAATTTGCAAAAAAAATAAAGACTCGAACATCAGTGAGTTCAACATACTATTCTTTATTACATATGTAGCCTTCTATAAACGTGTTCTCTTCATTGGCGGAGCTGGTCACGTGTTATGCAACCTCTGTACTTGATTCCTCTCGAACTATGACCTCTCCCACTTCCTGTTCATCCCCTGGAAGAAGTGGTCAGTTTCATAGCATTTAGGCTAGGGACACTAGGGCTCTCCGAATTGTTCTCTGGCACACAATGACGCGTGGACACTACATAATGGGCACAGACGGTGTGCTTTCATCTAGCTCCACCCCCCCTCTCCTGCAAGCTCTGAGATGCAGTACACAAGTTGATAAGGGGGGAGTACATTGGCGGGTTGGTTTTCTGTTGTGTACTTAAACAGGAGAGGAGTCCTAGAATTCAGTCTTTCCCTAAAATATTAAGACCCACTATGTATTTTTTTCTCTTTTGACTCAACTCAAAAAACGTTCTACACAATTCCTTACCGCTGGTAGGAGAAGCTTGAGCCTTTTCCTGCCTAGAACTTCTCAGCAGGCAAGCAAAACTTGTCCCTTACTCTGTCCGGTACTTTTATGCTCGGAGGAGGAACATGCACCTCCTACAACTCAATGTTTTTCATCTGTGTAGTGAAGCCTATGCCTCACTCAGCTAAAATCCTTTCAGCTGCGACGTAAAGTCGTTGCCTTATTCTGCCCAGACCTTTTCAATTGGGAAATGAAGGCTTGGCCCCATTCTTCCCTAACCTTTACAGCTGGAAAGTGAAAGGTTCGCCTCATTCCTCCCTATACATTTTAGTTCTGAATTAAAGGTATGCCTCATCCCACCCATGTCTTTGAAGAGTAGATGAAGCTTATACCTAGATCTACCCATTACATTTCATTAGGGACATGAAACATATATCTCATCCTGCCTACAGTTTCCGTTGGGAGATGAAAGCCATACCTTGTTCATCCCACTGAAGTTTGAAGGAGATGCTTGGGGGATTGAGGAACAGCGAAGCCTAATGTTTTTCTATTCTCAGTTGAAGTCAGAGCCTCATTTGGTGTGTTCTCTACATTTCTGTTTGAAGGCTGACTATTCCCATTTCTCACCCAAATTGTCCCTTTTCTTTTTCTGATATCACAGTTTTAAATTGGAATGTTTTGCTGTCAGACCCCCCGTTTGGGGGCACAGAGCAGCTGGTTGCTACAGGACACAACCATGGTGTATGAGGTCAATACCAGCTTTTGACCATGGGGTTCGAGCCTACCATGGCTCTGGAAACTGGGCCACTACACCCTTTCCACCCTTGACCCCTTAAGATATCGAGAGGGAGCAGAAAAAGGCTTCTTAGGGAGGTAGTGTGGGGTCAAGAGCTTGGAATCCAAAAGTCAAACAACAGATATAATGATGTATTGTTAAGCCGGTGCTTATCGTTTTCTTAAAATAAAGTACTTTAATCTTACAGCAAAACTAAATACGACTCACTGTAAAGGTCCTTCAGATACAGGAGTGCAATCTCCCAACAAGGTCAAGTGAAATACTCTTACCATATAAGGTGCTTGCTTTTCCTGTCCTCTCCTGCACCGGTAAGCTCCACTCTGTCTAGGGTAACCCCATGAAAATATATGGGTATGTTGTAGACTGGGCACAGGTGAAGATCATTATTAATTACCTCAAAATGTTAGCTTGTGGGTCGGTTCAGTAGTAATTTAGGCCCAACATGTTCATATTGAGAAAGATAAGCTTTCTAGCTGCAAACTTTCTATCTTTCACTTAATATGGGAGCAGCCCCATCTTCCCTTCTCAAACAGGAAAGTGACTCAGCAATGCATGTTTTTGTGATCAATGACTTTGCGCCTCCAACCTTTAGTTTTGGTTACAGGGGACCACAGACAACAATCGCACGCCTCCTAGGACCACTGGGGCATGCTGGGCTGGCTTGTCTGTAGCTGTGGCTAGTGGGCCAAAAGATCAAACGATACAGGCGTTTGTCATAGGGAGGTGCAGATAGCAGGCTCCTTCTTATGAAGTTCACAATAGAAAATGCACTGAGAGATCGGAACCACTTGCGCTTTGAGTCGGGACCAACTTCACTCCCTGTCAGCAGCCAAATGAGCTTCTTCTCCTGGACAGTCTCTTCTCAAATAGTGCTAGGCAAGCACCTTCCTTCTCTAAGAAGGCAGGCTTCTAGGCAGTTTGGATAAATCCTTATCTTCTCTACAAGGTTTTCTAATTGAGGTGATGTCCCCTCTCCTCTAGGAGACTAGCTGTCATGTGAACACTAGCCCTGGTAACACAGCAGCTGTTTGAGTACCTTCCTGAATGTGGAACTTGAACTAAGAGGGGTAATTCTGATCCCACTTTTATTTCTAGACAGGGAATGTAGATCCACTTTCTAAGGCTTGCAAACCGGTTTGGTTCTCATTCAAATGTCAAACACAACCTTTGTGTAGGTTGATGGCTTTCTCAGCAGGCAGCAATGGTGCTGGCCCCAAGCAGGAGCATCCACAAAAGTCATACAGTGGAGGGTAAGATCTCCACACCTGGCTGTCATCAGCCTTCCTGAAGAAGTAATCTGGGACAGTCAAAAGGACAGGCCTTCCCTAGAAACGTCCTATCCTTTAACATATTGCACTGCCACCCCTCACCAGTACCACTTACCAAATGGCAGTACTCTGGAAGAACTAATTAGCAGGTCTTTGCTAACAGCATTCTCATTGAATTTCTAAAGGCAGCCCTGTCTCCATCCTCCCTCACTTCAGGGTCTGCATATCCACTCTCTAGCCACAGGAACATAGGCAATACACTTCTACTGTCTGGGAAAGCTGAATCCATCCTCCATTTTGTGGCATGGTAAACCAAGGAACTTTCAAAATGGATCCAGCTGGCCCTAGTAATAAGAATCTAGCCACACAGAGTCCTACTACCTCACATAAGCGACACACCTATTTCGCTGAAACACATTCAGCATGCACACAACATGTCAGTATGGGGTCTAGAGTTCACATTCAGAGGTGAACATTACATGACAGGTGTTAGTAGACCATGCTTCTTCTTGACAAAGAGCAAAAAGGTCTCTTCATACTAATGATTCACAAAAACTCAGTTTGAGACCATCACTGCTTTATGTGTCTTATCCAGGGCATGGACAGTACTCCTATGGACTATTTGGATGTCCCTTTGATCTCAGAACAGTTTTTAGAGCTTGCATTGCAAGTGACAGGCCTAGACCTCTGCACAAATGCTAGATTAGCAAGATACCAGAACCAGATGAAAAGTGGGGGGATACCAGTTTCTAATGCAGTCGGGCACTCGGGGCCAGGGGTATGTGTCCATTCACCATGAAGGAGACATTTCCCTGCCAACACTTCTGTATTTAAATTATTCCATTTAAGCACTTTCCAGTGGATTGAATTATGAATTTATATAGTGCTAAGCAATGCCAGGGGCTCACTGTCTTTTATAGATTTATATTTGTTTTACCATAGGAGGGAGATCAGTTTGCATTTATCCCCCCCCTCACCACCTTCATCCGATACACACACACAAGGACAACCCAGGCCGTGCTTATTGCCAGGATTTGTTTTACGTAAAACCAGGTCTTGACGTTGAATAGTGAGAAAATATGTCTTATTGTTTATTCATCCTCGAATATGTTCTTACTTAAAAGAAAAAAACAGACTCGAGTATACTTCAGAGGTTTACAAATAAAATTAAATTGGCCGCCCATTATCAGTAGTGGTTAACTAAACCCTCCCCGAACACTCCTGCATTCGATACACGTATTAAGAGAGACACGTCCTGACATACATTGTGTGCACAATACACCATGGAAATCTGAATCGAGGACACTGCCTTGTGTTCAGGAACACTAGATTATCCAGAGTTTATTAAACCTCTAAGTAAACAAGCACAAGGTGAGACGTGGGGCATGGATTATTCCCATGCTTTTAAACGTCACCGTTTTATGCTTGGTTTCCCTATTCTCTGCATGATAGGAATTTTCCACCGTCCCCCTGACAAAAAACCATTCATATAAACCACGGTGATGAGTCTCCTTTCTCTCTCACTACCCCTCCTTATGTATTGAGATGAAAATAAACAAAACATCTTTCGGCCGAAAAGAGATGGCTAGAGTCCCGCGCTACCCAACAACCCCCCCCCCTCCCCCACCCAACCCACTGAGGGAAACGAGCATTTTTACAAGGAAACTAAAAAGCCAGAAATGGGCAACCCTGCCAATTTCCAAGGTCCATACGTGATGCACTACTTCAGTCCAGGTTTTTTCTTCGAATTCTGGGAATTGTAGGCTTGTTTTATTCCTTTAAAATCAAGACTACAAGTCAAAAAACTCAAAATAGAAAACCTGGACCAGAGTAGCACATCCCACATGGACCTGGGAAACATGACAGCTATGAATGCGCCAAGGGGCACATTCTTAAAAAAGTTTAATGCAAAAAAAATATCTAGCAAATGAGTTTTGTGAGTTGGTGCATTTGCTGCAGCAATACAAAACTCTTTTAATTGCATTTATATAGTGCTTACTGCACATGACCAGGCATAATATACAATACAAAAACATCTGAAGGATACTTCTGACTGCAGATTCCTCGCCTTGTGAATCTCCCAAGTGCCAACGTGGATCCGAACCTTTTGCAACAGCTCCTTCGTGCAGGCAGTCGGCACCATGGGCCTCCTTCCTCGTGACTCAGACCCACCTCCAAAGATGAAGACATTTCGCAGTGCTTAATTTGAGCCAGTGGTTTCTGGTGGGGGGCACCAGCACTTATTTTTGAGGGCCGGCATTTATTTTTCTGCATCAGGCATTTACTGCAAGCAAAAGACACATATGGGAAAGAGAGAGGAAGAGAACACTGAGAAAGCGTCACAAAGGGAGAAAGCAGAAACTGCAAAAGTGAGCAGAAGGGGCAAGGAGAGGCTGTAAATGGATTAAAAAGGCCCAAGATGGCTTTAGGATTACGCTGCTTCAGTGCGCACCAGCACGTTTTTATTTACAAATTGAGCTCTGCGACATGGAGCCCTGTATTCAGGGGCATAGCTCCAAGGGGGTGTTTGGGTTGTTACACCTTCGAATAAATGTACTTTCTGGTAAATATTTGGGTACAGGTGCTTTCAGTCTGGTACTGTGAGGTATCTGTATGATTTCCCCTGAAATTGTTACTTACACAGCAACAAAAATGCACATTCACTCTCTGCTTCTCTCTGGTTTGAAAGTCTTCAAAAATAAATTTAGCTTACAAATATTGTGTTTTCTTTCTCTTAGTACCCCTACCAATCTACATTCCTATCCCTTTCCACTGCCCCTTAAGCCCTTCTCATGCAACCTGCTTGTCGTTTAATGTGTTTAATCATTATATACTAGCATGATTGTTGGAAAATCGGAAGCTCAAACTCCCCCACCCCCATCTTACCGAGCTATGCCCCTAGTGGCAGCTACATCAACTGGATGTTTAAGGGCTCTAAGGCCTCTGACTCTTTTCCCTAAATTTTCTAATTTGGTCTTTGTTTGTAGTCAGAATTTCTACTGAAGTTTGAATGCTTCCTTTGACTCTTATACTCAATTCATGGAGGTTTCTTGGTGTCCAACAGTCATCTGATTCATTATCGTAAGTAAGTCCAATCCTATGCATTTCCAGTTCAGTTTTTCTCTCTTTGCTCTTTTGATTCTTGTCTGTTCTAAGTAGTTGTCACTGATTTCCCATAGTATTTTGTCTTCTTGATCTTCTGGCTCTTTGTTAATGGTCTCTGGTTTTCTTACTTTGGTCTGGACACTTTTCTTTCTGTCTTCAATTTTTGTACATTTTACTTCCCTTCCATTGTACTATATATTTCAAGCCCATGCCACACTAGCTTCTTTTGAGGTCTCTCCAGCTTCGTTCTCTGCTACAGAACAGCTTTCCTTGTCCTGTTTCAGAGTCATTGACATTGGTGCATGTGAGCCACTGTAAGGGCTTCGTCACAACAGAGAAATTAGGAATCTACTGTCAGCAATAGCCAATCATTACCAAAAACATTCTTGCCGCTCTATATGTGCTTGGAAATTTCATTTTCAGAACAGCTTAGATGAGCTTATGGGACACTCTGCTCGCGCCCTTTTCCATCTGGTGTCCCAAGTGTCTGACTTCTTTTTGTCAGTATTGTAATTTCTGATGGATACAACTACCTGTGGATTCCTCACCTAATGAATTCTCCCATGGCGCCAGCATTCGACGGAAATCTTCTTACTAGTCTCTGCACGTCGACGAGGACGTCACTCTAGCCCACGCGACGCCGTCTGACGTCATACAGGCAATAAGAGGTCCTCGCCGACGTGCCAATGACAGTTCCCTTTTTTCCGTGCATTCGAAACGGTTATCTTCGAGGGAGCTACTGTTACCTTCGTGGTTACAGTGTATTGTCTGCTGCGTAGTCTTCTCTGCGGTAATAATGTCTCAGAGGAAGTCGGGTTTCAAGCCCTGTCGAGAGTGTGGGGGCAAGATGTCAGTTACAGATCCTCACTCCGACTGTCTATGGTGTTTGAGCTCCGACCACGACGTCTCGACTTGCGATTCATGTCAACGCATGAATCCGAAGGCCCTCAAAGAGCGTGAGGCCAAGTTATTCATGGCAAAGTCAAAGAAAAAGGAGAAACATCATAAGAAGTCTTCTTCGCCAAGGTCTCACCGGCGTCATCGAGACTCCCGGCGCCGTAGAGACTCACAACGTCATTCCAGCAAGGAGTCTCGTTCGAGGTCACCTTCGGCTCGGCGTCGGAAGACTTGGGAGGTCAGCCCCACGGTCACGCCGCATCCTTCGACGCCGTTGCCATCTCCGGCGTCACCGACTTCGCCTGGTCAGGCGTCGGTGATTGAGGTGGTGCAGCCTCTTGTGTTTTCTCCGGCGTCGCAGACGTCGAGGCCGGCGTCGGGGTCGCCCTCGATCCAGGCACCCCAGTATCTGGCTTTTCCCACTCCTGGAGCCGATAGTACCGCGTTTCTTAATGCGATGTATACCATCTTTCAGCAGATGGCTCCAGGAGCTGCTCCAGCTGGTCCTTCAGGGCCCTTGGCCTTTTCGTTGGGTGATCCTGCGCCTCTTCGGCCGGCACCCTTTATGCCCTTTCTCCCTTTTGGGAATGTGGGCTCGGCGCCGGTGCCGGCGTCGGTGGCCGCTCCGGTGGCTTCGGATGTTTCGGCCCCGGAGGTTGCCCTTCCGTCGAAGTCAGGATTTTGCCCTGTGACTCCGGTTGGTCCATCGGCTCCAAGACCTCGTCCTCCGGCTCCTGCCTCGGCGCCGAAGCTGCCTGTGGCGCCGGACGCGGCGTCAGATGCTTCTGGAGATCGGCGCCGTTCTTCGACGTCGGCGGAGGCCATGTCGACTCCGCGTATCGAGGAGAGACTTCATTCGAGGAGGCGTGCTCTCCGTCTTTTAGAAGAGCAGGAGTACCAGCGAGTCTTAGAGGAGGGAGAGATTGAGGACTCTGGAGACGGTCTACATGGTCTGGATACAGCCAGTGGGCTGGACACTTCCCCTGAGTGGGACCTTTCATCCCCAGTGGAATATCCGGAGGAGGCTGCTTCCTTTCATGCTGTGGTGAGGAAGGCAGCGAGCTTTTTGGACCTGCCTTTGCCGGTGGCAGAGGCAAAGCAGAATTTGCTGACAGAGGTATTGCATCCGGCCTCTGCTGCAGCTGAGCCTCTCTTGCCATTTAATGAGGCTTTGCTGGATCCGGTGTTGGAGGTGTGGAAGAAGCCGGTGTCTTCCTCGGCCGTTCATAGGGCTGTGGCCAGGAGGTATCGAGCTGCACCATCTGACCCTGGCTTTCTCTCTAGACACCCTACGCCGGAGAGCTTGGTGGTGCAAGCCTCCTGTTCCTCAAAGTCAGCACCTGGTTCCTTCCCGACGGTGCCTGGAGACAGAGACTCCAAGAAACTGGATGCGCAGTCCAAGAAAATATTTTCGTCATGCAGTTTGGCGTTGAAGGCCACCAACGCAACGTGCATTCTGGGGAGGTACATCCATGCTCTGATGGATGATATTTCGTCTTCATTTACGGAGCTCCCCCAGGGTCTCTTGGATGTGGTCTCGGACGCCCAGGCTGCCGCGACCCAGATTATCCAGTCTGGGCTGGACACGACCGACTCGGTGGCCAGGGCGATGGGCACGGCTGTGGTGGCAAGAAGACAGGCCTGGCTCCGAAACTCAGGGTTCTCTGCGGATGTGCAGTCGACCCTGCTGGACCTCCCGTTTGATGGGGACAGACTGTTTGGAGCCAAGGCAGATTCGGCCTTGGAACGATTTAAGGAGAGCAGAGCCACAGCCAAATCGTTAGGACTGCAAGCTCCTTCTTCCTCTGCCTCTTCTAGATTCTTCAGGAGGTTTCGGGGATTTGGGCGTGGCTCTTCTTCCTCTTCCTTTCGGGGGAGGTTCCAGCAACCCGCCTCTTCCCTCCCCTATAGGTCATTTAGAGGGAGGGGGAGGGGTGGGGTCCGTACCAGAGGAGCCTCTCAACAGCACTCTGCCTCTTCCTCGTCCTCTGGAGGGGTGCAGCAGGGGAAGCAGCCTTAGGCTTCCACCGTTTCCCACTCACTCCTCTCCTGTAGGGGGAAGATTACAGCATTTTCTCCACAAGTGGAAGTCTATCACAACGGACACTTGGGTTCTCGGCATTGTGGGGAAAGGCTACGCCCTTCCCTTTCGGGAGTTCCCGCCCCTCATCCCGCCCCGCCCATCTTATTGTTCAGAAGAACACCTCCTGTTGCTAGAACAGGAGGTTCAAGTCCTCCTTTCAAAGGGCGCGGTAGAGTTGGTCCCAGAGCAGGAAAAGGGTCGAGGTTGTTACTCAAGATACTTCCTGATTCCCAAAAAGGATGGTCGGTTGAGACCAATCCTGGATCTGAGGATCTTGAATTGGTTCCTCAAACAGGAAAAGTTCAAGATGCTGACCCTAGCACAGGTGCTTTTGGCGTTGAACAAAGCAGATTGGATGGTGTCTGTCGACTTGCAGGATGCTTACTTTCATATCCCGATACTCAAGTCGCACAGGAAGTATCTCCGGTTTGTGGTAGGGTCGCAGCACTATCAGTTTGCGGTCCTCCCGTTTGGTCTTACTTCAGCACCTCGAGTCTTCACAAAGGTGATGTCAGTCGTTGCGGCGGAGCTCCGAAGGAAGGGGATAGCAGTATTCCCTTACTTGGACGACTGGTTGATCAAAGCCAAGTCCCCGGAGCTTGTGTCGCATCATCTGCAGTCAACAACCCAGTTGTTGTTCGACCTGGGCTTTTCGGTGAACGTGCCCAAATCTCACCTGGAGCCCTCTCAGCACCTCCTGTTCATAGGGGCAGTACTGGATACAACATTGAGTCGAGCCTTTCCTCCGCCTCAGCGGATTCAAGATATTCAGGAATTGGTTCCAATGTTTCGAAATGGAGCGGTAGTTCCAGTCCTCAAGGTCCTTCGTCTGCTCGGTCTGTTCGCCTCCTGCATTCTGTTGGTCACGCATGCTCGCTGGCACATGAGGGCTCTTCAGTGGTGCCTCCGAAGGCAGTGGTCTCAACACAAGGGAGATTTAGAAGGTACTGTCAAGATCTCCAGAGATGCTGCTGTGGAATTGAAGTGGTGGATTGCGGGCAACAATCTTTCACAGGGAAAGCCGTTCGCGCAGTCGCCACCAGTGGCCACGGTCATAACGGATGCTTCCACCCTAGGATGGGGAGCTCATCTGGGGGATCTGGAGATCAAAGGGCTTTGGTCTCCAGAGGAACAGGTGTTTCATATCAATCTGTTGGAGTTACGGGCTGTACGTCTGGCTCTCAAGGCCTTCCTCCCATCCCTTCGTGGTCAGTCGGTACAGGTCCTGACGGACAATACTACCACGATGTGGTACATAAACAAACAGGGAGGAGTAGGGTCGTACCTTCTCTGCAGAGAAGCTCTTCGGCTATGGTCCTGGGCAAAGGACCATCAGATTTGCTTGGTGGCAAATCATCTGGCCGGGGTCTTGAATGTACGTGCGGACAGTCTCAGTCGCCAATTCTCGGCAGACCACGAGTGGCGTCTCCATCCAGATCAAGTCTGTTTAATCTTCCAGATGTGGGGGTTTCCTCGGATAGATCTGTTTGCCACTCGGGAGAACGCGCATTGCCCGTTATTCTGCAGCCTCCAGTATCCGATGCAGGGAGCGTTGGGGGACGCGTTTCAGATAACCTGGTGCGACCAGTTGCTTTACGCGTTTCCCCCCATACCCTTGATTCCTCGAGTGTTGAGGAAAATTCGCCAAGACCGGGCCCAAGTCATCTTAATAGCTCCGGATTGGCCAAGGAGGGTATGGTACTCCGACCTTCTCCAACTCTCACTGTGCCCTCCGCTCCGTCTCCCTCTCAGGGCAGACCTCCTCTCGCAGTCGCAGGGGCAGGTTTTACACCCCAACCTCCAGAGTCTGCACCTACATGCTTGGAGATTGAACGGGGCAACCTGAGTTCCTTCTCTCTCCCGCCTGATGTAGTGGATGTTATCTTAGTGGCCAGGCGACACTCCACTAAATCTATCTACGCTAATAGGTGGTCTAAATTTGTTATGTGGTGTGGAGAGAGACAGATTGATCCCTTACATGCTCATCTGTCACATGTTTTGTCTTTTGCAATGTCTCTAGCGCAGAAAGGTTGTGCAGTGGCTACCATTAAGGGTTATTTGTCGGCCTTGTCAGCCTTCATTTGTCTTCCAGACCAACCATCGTTATTTAAATCCCCTATTGTTCTCAGATTCTTGAAAGGTCTTCTGAATCAATATCCTCCAAAACCATTCGTTATGCCTCAATGGGATTTGTCCTTGGTCCTGACTTTCCTTATGGGGTCCCCTTTTGAGCCTATGCATTCTTGCCCCTTAAGGTATTTGGTTATTAAAACAGTATTCCTGGTAGCTATAACATCTGCAAGGAGAGTGAGTGAGTTGCAGGCCTTATCGGTTAAACCCCCTTATATAACGTTTTATGGGGATAAGGTGGTGTTGAGGACCAAGGCTGCTTTCCTTCCGAAGGTTGTTTCACCCTTCCATTTGGCTCAGACAATCACTTTGTCCACGTTTTATCCTCCGCCTCATCCTTCAAAGGAGGAAGAAAGACTACATCGCCTGGACCCAAAAAGGGCGTTGAGCTTCTATATCGACAGAATGAAGGATATCAGGCTGGAGGATCAGCTGTTTGTCGGATACGTGGGCAAGAGGAGAGGAAAGGCAGTCCACAAGAGAACACTCTCCAGGTGGGTTGTTCTTTGCATTAAAATCTGTTACTCTTTGGCAAAGAAGGATCCGCCTGAGGGCATTAGAGCTCATTCCACCAGAGCTAAGTCGGCATCTTCGGCCTTGGCCAGGGGTGTTCCTGTGGTCGACATCTGCAAGGCCGCAACTTGGTCGTCCCTTCACACTTTTGTGAAACATTACTGTTTGGACTCTGAGGTCAGAAGGGACGGTCATTTTGCACGGTCAGTGCTGCAGGATTTCTTG
Organism: Pleurodeles waltl; assembly: GCF_031143425.1. NCBI lineage: Eukaryota > Metazoa > Chordata > Amphibia > Caudata > Salamandridae > Pleurodeles > Pleurodeles waltl. Next base: position 319,454,891 of record NC_090447.1, on the reverse strand, counting down.
GTTTGACCATTTAGGCACCCACCGCCGGGCGTGGTACTGCTTTGGGACTCTATTCATTAGGTGAGGAATCCACAGGTAGTTGTATCCATCAGAAGAACGAGTTACTTACCTTCGGTAACGACTTTTCTGGTGGATACATTAGCTACCTGTGGATTCCTCACGGTCCCACCCGCCTCCCCGTTGCCTTTTTGGTCTCTCCAAGCAATCCTTGAGTGTGCTCCTTTTGGTCTTCAAAGTTGCAATACATTTTGCATATATCATATTTGTATATATGTGTATATTTATATATAAATCTATATATATTGTGTATATACATGATTCGTATGTATAAATATATTTATTAGTTTAAAAAAAAAAAAAAAAAAAAAAAAAAAGGTTATATTAAATCTACAGCTATTTTATTGCAATGTTGTGTGATTTACAATATTAAGAGATGTTGCTTTGCTCTTTCATTACATTGGGTTATTATTATTATTATTATTCTCATGCACGTAAAAAATGTTGGTACTGTCATCGGCACGTCGGCGAGGACCTCTTATTGCCTGTATGACGTCAGACGGCGTCGCGTGGGCTAGAGTGACGTCCTCGTCGACGTGCAGAGACTAGTAAGAAGATTTCCGTCGAATGCTGGCGCCATGGGAGAATTCATTAGGTGAGGAATCCACAGGTAGCTAATGTATCCACCAGAAAAGTCGTTACCGAAGGTAAGTAACTCGTTCTTCTCTGCGGAAACCGTATGCCCATTATCAACAAGATGGTTGAACAGGGCAATGCTGTCTTGTCTGACGGCTTCTTTGTCATTTACACCACAAGCAGGGCATCAATGTACTGCACTATAGTGGAGCTATATGGCAACTGCACGGTCGTAATTTATTTTTTCCCAGATCTGATTGAAGTATGAGGGGCTTTCTGTATACCCTTGAGGAGTGCAACACCACACAAGAGTTTTCTCTTTGAATCTGAACATGAAGAGGGATTGACTCTTTTCATGCAAGGGGATTGAAAAGAATGTCTGACACAAGTCAATGCCTGTGAACTACTAGGCTTCTGAGGGAATTTGGAACAGGATCACAGCTGGGTTCAGTATCACAGTATAGCACAGAACAACTATTTAGTTTCTTTTGTAGAGGTGTTCCCATCTTCTCCACTTCTTATTAGCTTTTTGTAAGGCCATAATCAGAGAGTTACATGGACTCCTGATACCGTATCCTAAGATGCCCTGTTCTATCATATCCTGAATGATTGTGGTGATGCCATCTATGGGCTCTGGAGTCAACTTGTGGGGTCATGTATGAGGGAAAACTGCATTGCATCTGAGGGTAATCTTTAAAGCTTTGTATCCTTGATTAACTCTATCTATCTGCCAAGTAATCCCTCATCCCACCTTTGACTAAATCCTTGAGGTCAGTATGTAAATCCTACTTAGTAAGAACATGCTGTAATCTGGGTATGAATTCATGCGTTTTCAATCTGAATTCAGAGTCTGCTGTTTGGGTCTCTATTTCTGCTCCAACAGGAGTGCAATAGATCACACACGGATGAGTTTGCAAAGTAAGTTTCTACCCAACATATTTAAGAAACTCGAATCACAAACTGGTGATGGTCTGGAATAGTGCCTGTCTTCATAGGAACCGGGGCTGAAACTTGGTTAGCGTGCTGCTGATTTGTGATTCTTACAACTTGGACTTTCTTTCCTGAGAAGGGTAGGGTCGGGACCTCAGTGGTCCTGACAGTTAAACGAGTGGCTCCAATGTTAATCATTCACTTCACCTTCAACAGACAGACCACAGTAATCAACTTCCAGAACTGTGTGAAGCACACAATCATCCTCCCACTTCAGGCACAGTTATCGGGCCTGTTTGAGTAATATGGAACTTTCTAACATGATGGGAACCTGAGGAACATGAGTCACAAGCATGTACTGATGAGCCTTTGCATGCATGGGGCTAGAAAATAACACTCCCACTCTGTATCTGGGTAGGTACCTGCAGGGCATGGAGTAAACCTAGCCCTGGACCCTTGGGCTTCATCCTAGGAGGCTTCAACATCTAGGGAGTCCCTTCCTGAAACATATGTCTTGATACCCAAGATTCAAACTGCACCCTGTCAGCGTTATAGCAGCATTCCCTTTCCCAGTGGCAACCTTGTTGGAAATGTGACAAGTTGTGACTTCTTCAGACCGTTGATTCTTGTGGCATTCCCGTTTGCCCTTCCTCTTCCTTGCGTTGGTATACTTGGTCCATAGGGCATGGCAACTCGTAGCATTCTGCTGCCACACTACTGACTGGGTCTAACCCTGGATGCATGGCAATCAGGCTTATTGGGCCTCCGCTCAGTGCTAACTTTGCACAGCCATGAACCTTTCCTTTAGTCTCTTTTCACTTTGCTTCTGGTGTGTCACTGCACTCTTTTGCATAATGCACTATCTCATCAGGGGCTTTGATTGCGAACAAAATGCTCCCTGTTGCATCTGAGAGCTAATCGAGACGCAATCCATACACATAGGGTGTAAGGAAACCTCCCATGTTTTCAGCAAGGAAGTCATTCATATCATTATCCTCCTTATAAACTTGCATTAGTCTCTCAAAGTATGCATGCACCAACTCCGCCAGTTCTTGGGTTGCCCCTCAGATCCTGGGCCAATTAATTTCTCTCTGTGGACCCTAATTTTGAGGTGAGCAATGACTGCATCATACTTCTCTTTCAGTACTGGTGATGGTGCATTTGTATTTGCTACTCTTGGTGGTTGTTGAGTAGGCCAAACTGCGGCAGGCTTACATTCAGCCCACAAGACTTTTGGGACTACCTCTTCAAAAGGCATATTTAGATATTTCCTCAATACTTTTAAAATAGTGACATCCTGATCAAATTGAGTGCCATTTATCTGGGTTCTCTTTCAGATTGGGGGGGGGTATTTGTGAAGTGGAAAAGATAGGGACCAGGGAACATATACAGAGGCTCTTTCCTGCACCTCCCTCAAGGGTAATTTCTGCACCTTCCACCTTTTCATTCCCTATGGGCTCTAATTTTCATTTCACTTTTGACCTCTCCTTCTCTGACCACTGGTCTTTGCATTTCTCTAAGTTACTTCATTCTCTGGTGCATTCAACCAACTCCTTCATGTGTCTTTACCCCTTTCAATGAGAGTGACGTCAAGTTCTTATCACATGCAGTAATCCTGAAATTCTTCTGATGCTTCTTTCTCTGAGTCAGATCAAAGCCGCTTTCATCCAGTAGTTTTTCCATTTTTGCATATGCCTTATGCGCCATTCTTGCTGCTTCTTGAGACAGTTCCTCCTTCACCAGGGGTGTCAGTGAGTCCCCCTTCCTGTCTTCTAAGGCCACAATACTTGGTGAGTCTACAGTTGTTTGGGGTATAGTTAGAGCAGGTTCCAGTTTAAGGCTTGGTCGTGACTAGAGGGGTTAAAGGAAGACTCATGCTAGTCAGGGCCTGAGACGTGGTCAGGGTACTTTTAGCCTTTGTGGTCTGTGAAATTCCGGTCTTGGTATAACTTGGGGTGCACTGGCCTCAGTAGAGGTTAGTGCTGTGATCTTGTTCTCAGGGGAGTTCTGAGGTGTTGTCCCTGTGGTTTGGGCTACATTACATGGGGAGGACTTGTCCTTAAGAGTTCACCTAAAACGTGATCCTCCTCATCGCTCCCTTGGCCTGTCTCTTCCTTGGAATCCTTTAATGCCGGTGCGTTTTCCCTCTCCAGCACCTCATTGTTTATCGTGAAGTATGCAACTTCTTTCTCAGTTACATCCTCTGCCAACTTTTCTGCCTCTCATCATCCTGTCTTTGCAACCATGAAAAGACCTTATTGCTAGTCTTAAGCACACATCTTTCCCTGTGTGTTTTCTTTGCTTCCTGCTCCCAAAGATTTAAAGCCTCAAATTGTGTGGGTCTAGGTAGGGGTTTCAGCAAGTCATACATTCTCCTCCAAGTTCTCAAGTTTGGCTATGTAAAATGTTCCACACAATGGGAATTGCAATTCACCATCCTTCTCTGTATATTAAGGCCACATTTCTCCTCCTGACTTAAAGGCTTCTTCAAGGAGATAGTCTCAATTTTTCATCTTAAATGTCAACAATCATCCCACTTCTTGGCCATGCGCAAGCTTCTCTCACTTGTGGAGCTCACAGTTCATCCACCAATACCAGTGCGACCAAGTCAAAGGTCAACCAATTGCAGTGCAGTCCTGGTTTCTGCCAAGCTATCCCTGTGCGGCACTCTATGATGTGTCTTGAACAATTTTTTTTTAGCTTCTAATTGAAAACCCCTCTAGACTATCATTGTCTGCTTATTCTAATGGAAAAAAATATTTTACAGTGAAATCTAGCTTACACTTATATAATGGCATATTCTCACCCAACGGAAGTTACCTTGGCCAATGTGACCACCTTTATGCACAGAATAATGAACAACCATTGGCCCTAATTGATACATTTGTTCATAGTGATATTGTGGTGCAACTGATAGCGCTTCAAAGTACACCTCATTCTAGCAGACAATTTTGCAAACTCTAATCAAGTTTCAAGATTACAACTTTCAAAATTGCTACTGTAGAAGCATGTTTTATCTTAGATGGAATTTATCTTGTCTTGTTCACATTTTGTGATATTCAATGATGACTGAGGATTGCAAAGTGTGTCCAGAATTGGGATGGCTGCAGCTAAACTAATGTACCCAGCTAGATAGCTTGTAATGCAAGGCTTGCTTAAAAGAGACACCTCACATGACACGCGTTGCTTCATTTGCCCAGCAACAGATAGACGTCTGGATGTTCACAAAGGTCTAGACAGGGGCTTTAAAGAGAGATTGTTTTGTCGATGCCTTGGAAAGTCCCAACTATTTTAGTAATGTGAAGGTCACACTTGTGGTCATCTTGTATTACACTGCCATCATGAAATGTTGTTTTACTGTGATTGGTTAGATGCTCTATATATGTGTAACACCATGCAACTTCTGATCAACGTCACACCGTGTATTTGCCCTTGGTGACTAAGAAATTACCTTTTTCTGTATCCTGATTGGAGGATGTATTTTTATGCCTTTGTGGTTTTCATACATTAAAGTTCTTTCAGGTGTTGAAGATGTCGAAGCTTAAAAAAAATGAGACACAGGCAAAGTCAAGTTTCATATGCAGCTGTATTATTCAGGATATCCTGTCAAATGTGATATTATAATACTTTCATTTGTTGCTTATTTCTTTGCTGTGGTTCCTCTACTGTTTCTTCAATTCTGTCTGACACACTGACCTCCATGCACTGTGTGATGCACTTCGAACTGAGAGGGTTTCTGATGGTTGGGTGTTCCCTCGCATGGTTTATGAATGATATATCACACCTCGTACCAAGACGGTTGAAGGTCCTTCACTTGGGTACCTGGATGATTGATGTATCGGATTGGATCATGGGTTTGCCCCTGGTCCTCAGATGCTGGTGTTTTCGATATTGCTCTGGTGGGCTGTCCCAGCTGATTGACTAGGGTTTTCAATTTCACGCTAGTGGGCTACCACAGGCGATTGGCTATGGGCTGTTAGGGCCCTGGGCCTGACACCTGCCGGTTGAGTGTGTTACAGCGTACCGAGGCTTGGCCTGACGGTTGGGTATCTCATTACATACAAAGTGTTGGTTCTGCTGTGTATTGCTTATGATGTGTGCAGAGGGCTGTCCCAGGCAAGAGTATGTGCTTGTTTGTGCACAGGTTAGTTGGATTTTGGTATACCAGGAGTTTGATGAATGAAATATTGCCCTATAGGGGAAAGTGGAATTGTGAGGAGCAGCGTGTGCTCCGCTGCTTTGACTTGTCTCCTCCGTCACCTTGTGATTCACTCGACCGGGGGTGTGCCTGGCAGTTGAGTGCATACACTTGGTTCCGGACACCTGACACTTGGGGGGTCTCTGGTTGTAACCATGGACAGGACGCCCAGATTACAGGAGGAGGTTGGCAGGAGGAAGTTGCTGTGATTTTTATTATTTAGTTGTTGATTTGTATTTGCTATATTTTAAATATTACATATGTTTTATATTGCCTGTTTGCATTGTGGCTATTATTTTGTTCCCTCCCATTGCTCCCTGGGATAGCTATTTAGGGTTGTTTTTTTGTGTGTGGGTAGGACACACCAAAGCTATTTTATCTGTCTGAATGAGGGTTCACCACTGTCTGCAAATTCTGTGTACTAGACCTATTCTGACTTTTCTGCTTCCTTTACTTCAGTGGAAAGGACTTTAGGGAACAAGCACCTATAGCACCTTTTGTCTCTAACAGCACTTTCCTCCTTGTGTTAAGTATGTACGCTTATGGCGAGCTAGTATCTCAAGACCGGTTGAATGCATACAAGATGAATGTGAATGTGTTTTGTTCTTGTGGTCAGTGAGTATGAGCTCTGAGAACTAGTCCCAGAGATATCATGCTGAATCCTTTGTCCAGCATGAGTGAACATATCCTTGTTGCTGTAGGGACCACTATTATATCTTCAACAACTGAAGGGACATGTAAACAATGATGGACAAGCATGGTAGGTTGTTCTGTGAAGTGTTTAGAGCTTTGAAATTTAAAATAATGCAATAATACGCAGACGTTGCAGCAGGTGCAGAACCCGATGAGCAGCTCTCTGCTCAGAACGCAGCACACAATGATGAAACACAGCAGGAGGGTACCATTTCATTTGACTGTCTCTCTCTCGTGAGGGAGTTTCACAGTTTGGCTCAGATGGCCTGTGGCTTACTGACAGAGGGACTGGATAATGTCCGAGGCCGGTACCGAAATGCAGTCCGAACAAAACAGTGACTGTATTTTGACAGTGGGATCATATCGACCCCATGTCTACTGTCTTCCCACATGATGATGATAGTTTGCGCAAAAAAACTAGAGTATTCGCAAGTCCAGAGGCGAACTGAAGAGTTGGTGTCAGGGGTCTAGTATTTATACTTGGACTTTCCTTTGAAATGGGAGAAGATTCTAGGAGTTTCCCTTTGAAGTCCTTGGCACCCTGCATTGGCTTCAGAGTAACTACAGGGGGTATACAGGCTTTTGTGTGGAGGCAGGACACAGCCTAATCAAGTGTAAGTAGGGATGTGCCCATCTCTGCCCTCCCAGCCTGCCAGTGATGGCCCATACAGGCACACCCAAGCTCTCCATTGTGTGTGGCTCTCTGGGAGGAATATAAAAATTTCAGCTGTCAGCTACACCCAGTCATGTGAACCAGAGATAGGTTCCAGGCACTAAATGGCTAAGGCAGCAAAAAGCCAATATTCTGAAAGTGGCATTTCAAAAACTGTAATTTCAAATCCAACATCACCACGAGAGAGGATTTTAAATTACAGTTCCAAAGACACTAAACATGAACTGCTTACCTGGTCCCATTTAGAAATTAAACTTTTTAGAAGTAATAAGGTAACTCCAATGTTAGCCTATAGGAGAGGTGGACCTTGCAGTAGTGAAAAACAAATTTAAGAGTTTTTCACCACCAGGACATGTAAACCAAAAAGTACATGTCCCACTTTTCAAATACACTGCAACATGCCCTCTGGGCTGTATAGGGCTTACCCTAGTGGTGACTTACAGGGTGCAATGGCAGACTTGAGACATGTTTAAAGGGGTACTTAAGTGTGTGGCACAATCAGTGCTGCAGGCCACGAGTAGCATTTAATTCACAAACCCTGGCCACAGGTTGTGCCACTTCACTAGGGACTTACAAGTACATTAAATATGTCAATTGCATATAAGCCAATTCTACCATGTTTTGAAGATGAGAGTAAAAGCACTTCAGCACTGGTTTGCAGAAGTAAAGTGTTCAACGTTCTAAAGCCAGGAAAAAACAAAGTTAGCAAATAGGAGGGTTGAAGGCAAAAGTTAGGGGGAAAACCACACCAAGGATTCCAGGTCTAACAGTCATGAACTCAGGAGAGATCAGAGGCAAAACTGACAGAGATTTACTTCTAAGATTGGAGACAGGAGTCCTAACATTATGAAATCACACACTTTTAGAGGATTTTAAACTAAACTTCATACATTCAGTATGTTGGTACATGGGTCTCAGGCTCATGGCCACTGGGAATCAAGCATAGAGAAACATTTGCCATAGAATACATTGGAGGACTTTCCCGCTATTATACTACATTTGATTCTGTGCTCACAGTGTTAGGACCATGGGTACACAACTCTGTTATTCAGTCTAGGACAGCCTTGACAAACTCCATTATGTTCAGAACATTCAGCAAAGTCTTCAGCTCACTCTTTGAAGACTAGCAATGCTTAATTCTTTGCCGACAATGAAACACCAAAGTTAGTCCTTTGGTGTGGCACAACATCATGTTAAAGATGGATGACAGAGGTTATGTTAGCCTGGTTCACTTACAGTGCAATTTCTGAAGTTATTGATATTAAACTTTTACAATTTTAGTTTTTAGAGGGCGTTCATGAATCTCCAACTTCCCTGGCTGGATTTCGCTTTGGCCTCTTCCCGAGCACCACACTTCATTACCACAGGCCTTGTTTTGCTGTGGTTCCAATGGGTTAATTCATTGCAGTCTCTGCCCTGACACTTCCACTATTCTTGGTGCTCCCAGGACAACCGGATTTGTATCCCGCAGGCACCGCTCTGTGGGTTACCACCACTATGATCCCACCACCTCTCTGTTTTCATTGAGTATATTCTGGGTAAATTTTACTATTGATTGGGCGGTTCTCTCTTCTCTCACTCCAATCTTTTCTCAGGTTTTCTGGTGGTAAATGGCCCCCGGGGATAGCACACCCAGGCAGGAATGGGTTTGGTTTGGAGCCTCAGACACTCTCTGCCATCTTGGCTACCTGTTAGCCCTGCCCCCACCCCAAACATTTAGTGGATAGGTCTCTCTGATGCGTGGCCGTAACTCACTGCAGCATATAATTGAAACACCCCAGTCTTACTTTCTTTTTTGCAGAGTGAAATCAAGGTATAAAGTCTTCACCTAGGAAGTGGGGTTGGGAGCATACTGCCTCACATATCAGCACAGTTCACCCCTTTGCATCCTGGTAAATGCAGTTTAGCGTTAGCGCTTACTTGAAAATTATCTGTAGTTTTTCACCAAAGTTGGTGCAGACATTGCAGTATATCTCAAGACACGTGTTTCTGGGTTTAGCCCTTCATCTGTAGAGAGTAGAGAACAAAGAAAGTTCATCTGGGGTTGCTGGGAATGCTGCCAAAATCCTCTCAGGTCAAGTACCACTCACAGGCACACAGGTGCATCTCCAAAGCTTGTCAGCTCACTGGCTCAAGGGAGCCTTTTAAACACGAAGTGGGGTTGGGAGCACACTGCCTCACATCCCAGCACAGTTCGCCCCTTTGCATCCTGGTAAATACAGTTCACAGTTAGCGCTTACTTGAAAATTATCTGTAATTTTTCACCAAAGTTGGTGCAGACATTGCTGTATATCTCAAGACACGTGTTTCTGGGTTTAGCCCTTCATCTGTAGAGAGTAGAGAACAAAGAAAGTTCATCTGGGGTTGCTGGAAATACTGCCAAAAGTCGTCACCTAGTTGAGTTCCTGAAGTGCATGATATGCTGAATACAGATGAGGAATGAGCAGTCTGTTTACCTTAAAAGGATGAACCAAACAATCCCTAAATCTGTGTTTAGCCAATTGCCAATCAAGCTATAATCTTGTGAATGTGCTTATTTTACACTAACAACCTTCCTTCCAGTTATTTAATGAGTATATAATATTGTCATAGAATAAACTTTAAACAGCCACAGTTTTGACAGGCACATTATCCTAGGTCACACAAAGGAGTTTAGTGAGAAAACCATGATTATATTAAAGGTATTCTCGATCTCTAATAGACACATTTCCATTGGAGAACACCTGCTCTATTTTTGTTCTGTGAATGAGTATAATCATCTTATTTGCGGAAGGTCCTAGGGCATAACTGACCATTTTTGTGTCTGCTCTCCTTTGCTTCTTTTAAATGAGTGATCTCAATGGGTTCTGCTCATTTCACTTGGTATCTTGAAGAGGTAAAATATTAGCAGCAGGTTTAAGTCACAGTATACTTATTTTTTTGTAAGTACGCTTTTTTAACACTTTGGAAAAGCCTTAAGATTAATGTACACCTCCAAAGATCTTAAAGTATGTGCTAATCGTGTCCTTAATAGTAAGATGAGTATTTTACTAAACAGTCATCTCATTGCTCCTTCTTGATGAACACATGATATTCCTTCATTGTACACAGAACTTGATGAATATCCTTTCCTTCTCATGGGACATGTTTTAGCCTTAATGTGCATCCACACAGAAAGGTTGGGTGAAATTGTCAGACGTGGATACTGGAGACTTTCAATCTCAGTTTCGTCCCTCCACATTTAAGTAATTCTAGGGAAATCATTTTAATGCCCCACCTAAGCCAAATTCCTGTTTTCTGTCATTAATAAGAGTGTCTATAAGCGTGGTAATTTTCAATATTAAATGACATTCATGAAAAATGAATGACTTGAATTTGTTTTAAAAAGTAACAGAGGCATAAACCTTGAATATCTAATAGAGACATCTGATTGCAGATACCTTACCTTAGAATTTCTCCCAGGCGTCAATCTGGATACGGAGATTTTTCTTCAAGCAGTACCCTTGCACGCTGTTAAGTGTCATTTGTCGACTCACTTTGCGTCTGCAGTTGGTGTTGTGGTTACCGGATGTGTTGCTGGTCGTATATAGGTGCCACCCCGGCTTGCTGCGTCAGTTCCTTTCTTTCCAAGCCAGCCTATGTGCAGCTCCAGAGAGAGCTACCCTTAGAGTCACTTTCGACAGCATCCACATGGATCAGGGAGCCAGTGGTTGAACCAGCCTGCTCCCCCTCCCCAGCTGCAGCCTCCATACCTTCCTATTCTGCCGTTCCCCCACCAGGGACCAGTCGTCGGCAGGATTCACCATCACTGGTCCCTCAATTTCTTCCTAAAGAATGAGAAGTTCAAAATGCTCACTCTGGCTCAGGTCTTATCTGTCCTGGACTCAGCAGACTGGATGGTAGCATTGGACTTGCAGGACGCTTATTTCCATATTCCTGTCCTGCCTGCCGACAGACATTACTTGCAGTTTGTGGTAGGTCACAAGCACTTTCAATTCACCAAAGTGATGGCGGTGATCGCAGCTCTACTGCGCAGGTTAGGGATTTCAGACTTCCCCTATCTCAGAGACTGGCTGTTGAAGGCAGACTTGCCCCAGACTGTCGTCTCCCACCTCCAGTCTATGGCGGACCTGAATTCGCTGGGGTTCACTATGAATGTGACAAAGTCACACCTGACTTCCTCTCAGACACTCCCTTTCGTCAAAGATGTTCTGTACACCGTGCACTTTCTTGCCTATCCTCCTGAGTGGCAAGTTCAGGATATTCAGACTATGATACCGATGTTTCAGCCTCTGTCCTAAGTTTCAGTGAGAATGGCTCTGAAGCTGCTGGGCCTCCTGCCCCCGGCTAGTGACACATGCCAGATGGCATATGCGGGCTCTGCAGTGGGGCATAAAGTTCCAGTGGGCGCAGTCTTAAGGGAATCTCTCTGACATGGTACAGATCTCAGAGGGAACTGCACAAGATCTGTAGTGGTGGCTTTTGAACCACGATTGGGTCAGAGGCAGATCCCTCTCCCTTCCTCAACCAGATGCGACTGTAGTAACAGATGCATCACTCCTGGGATAGGACAGCCACATGGAAGAGATCAGAGGAGTATGGTCTCTGGCGGAGTCCAAGCTCCTTATAAACTTTTTGGAGCTCAGGGCGATCACATTGGCATTGAAGGCATTCCTTCCCTCTCTCAAAGGGAAAGTGGTGCAGGTGTTTACGGACAACACCACCGCATGTGGTACTCCAACAAGCAGGCTGTGGAGGGGTTGTGGTCCCTTTGTCAAGAGGCTCTCTACCTCTGGACATGGCTGGAACATCAGGGCATATCCCTGGTGATTTAACATTTGGCGGGCTCTCAACGTCAGAGCAGATTAACTCACCCATCAATGTCTGGTCGATCACAAATGGTGTCTCCGTCCAGAAGTGGCACAAGGTCTCTTTCAGAAGTGGGGAAATACTTGGTTAGATCTGTTTGCCTCTGCAAAGAACGCACAATGTTAGCAGTTTCGCACTTTGGACTTTCCAAGGTGGCACTCACCCAGCGACGCTTTTCATCTCGAGTGGCACTCAGGCCTCCTTTATGCCTTTCCGCCAATACCACTTCTGCCCAGAGTGCTGAAGAAGACCAAGAACGACTGGGCCCAAGTCATTCTTTTGGTTCCGGGCTGGGCACAAAGAGTATGGTATCCTGAGCTATTGAACATGGACATCGATCCTCTGTTCAGACTGCCCCTTCGGGAGGATCTTCTGTTGCAGCAGCTGGAGACGGTTCTCCACCCAAATCTGTCCAGTCTCTGCCTTCTTGCGTGGAGATTGAGCAGTGGCAGTTGATAGCTTTTGATCTTCCACCCGGAGCCTTGGCAGCCAGGCGTCTCTCCACCAAAATGGTTTATACTTGTAGATGGAACAAGTTTGTGGCATTGTGTACAGACAAGTCCGTTGACCCCCTTTATGCCCCTCTTTCTGAGGTTCTTTTGTTTATTCTTTCTTTGGCCCAGAAAGACTCTCCTCTGGGAACCCTAAAGGGTTATTTGTCTGCCATCTCGGCTTTCCTCTGATTGCCTGACCAACCCACCTTGTTTAAATCTCCCACCTCTTTCTTCCTTCCCCATTCATAATGCCCCAATGTGTTTTCAACTTAGTTTTTACCTATCTAGTGTGCGCTCCCTTTGAGCCACTTCACAACTGTCCACTTTTCGTGCTTACTCAGAAAGCAGTCTTCCTTGTGGCTATTACCTCTGCTCGCAGAGTGAATGAGCTGCAGGGTCTTTCTTAGAAGCCACATTTTATCTCTTTATACCTAGTACTGGTTTGCAGACACGCCTCCGGAAATGGTATTGCTTGAATATCCATTTTAAGGTAAGGAATCTCCAACTAGAAGTCTCTATCAAATTAACAAGTTACTTACCTTTGGTGACAAATTATCTGGTAGAGACATATTCTAGTTGCAGATTCCTTACCGCCCCACCCATCCTCCCAGCTCTGCAAACTGATTTTTAGGGACAGGTACTTCTCTTTCAGGGCCCTAGTTCTGGTGCACCAGAGTCAGTGTTCTTCATGCCTCTGCACTTCTGGAGTGGAAAGTTGTGAAAAGAAACTAAAGTCAGTAAGCCAGGGTGGCATCTATATATGACCCACAACGTTGTGTCCGGCTATGGACACGGAGTCGACTGATGGCACCTAACGGCACACAAAAGGTTATTGGTTGAAGAAACATCTCCGGATTCAGACTGATGCTTGGGGGAAATTTTATGGTAAGGAATCTGCAACTAGAATATGTCTCTGCCAGATAATTTGTTACCGCAGATAAGTAACTTGTTAATTGTGACTCATAACCTTCTTGGGATATGATAGGAAATGAAACATTAACATTAGAAGACATCTCACTTCTGGAGGAACAACAAAACAAAAGTGTGCTCCAGGTCAAAACAGATGGCTGTGCAACTACAGACTAACCTGCAATCATGAATAAATAGTAGTCCATATTGAAATTTCTAAGAACACATTCTAAGAGCACATTGTTGCACCACTTAACCGTTGACATATTAAAATGTACTGGTAAGTGGTAAGTATAAGGCTCCTCAAAATAGGGACATAGTTCCTGAAAAAGCATGTTGTACGCACATGGTCAAGCAAACTGCAGCCTAATTTCCAGTTGTCCAAATGTGAAGAATTGTTGGGGCGTTCTCAGTTTTTACTCAAAAACAAGCACACTCATGGTTTGAGCTGCCTGTATCACCATATGCTTTTTTCAGACATTTTTGGACTAATTATGCTTAAATGCACACCATTTTGCCACTGTTTGTTTTCAAAACTTTCTTGAGACAAAAGACAATGCAACACTCCCGGAGGGACACATCATGACAGTTCTGGGACAGTCAACAGGTGCCCTCTCAAAACATGTCTTTTTTTCAAATTTTGTGACAATTGTGGTGTAAAAAATGTTGCTTTAAACATATTCTGGGAAGAGGCAAGATGGACTCACTTGTTTAAATTCAGTGGGGAAGTGTGCACTCCACTACTTTCAAAGAACACACCTCTTGCTCGTGCACACCAAGAAAATCTGAATTTCATTAAATGGTTGACTCTTATTTTCACCCCTTTAGCCCACTCTCCTCCCCTCCCATTTGCAATTTGGTGAAGGTGCTATGTAGGTGAAAGGCAGGACATGTACTAATGTGTTTTGCATGTCCTGGTAGTGAAAAACTCACAAATGTGTTTCTCACTACTGTGAGGCCTTTTTCTCTCATTAGAACTGCCCTTATATACTTTTAAGTGTTAGATTCTGATCTGAAAGTAGTAGCCCTGTCATTTTTAGTATGGCCAGAATGGTAATGGAAAATCCTCCTTACTAGTGAAGTTGGATTTAATATTACTATTTTAGGAATGCCACTTTTAGAAAGTGGGCATTTCTGCCTTCTGTATTTTACAGCCTGTCTCCATTGCACATCTGAGCTGTGCTGGTTGACAGCTCCCCTTGTGCATTCCACCCAAACAGCCATAAACACAGGACAATCAGTCACATCTACATTCATATGCATACTGAATGGGTCTCCCTTGGCAAGAAGGGTAGAGGGACAGTCTGTCAGTTACACTTCAATGGTCAGTGGTCTGACCCCACACAAATGACTGACCACCCCCCACAGGGATCCTGGCAGACAGGACCAGGATGAAAGGGGACCTTATGCACTCCAAAACCACTCTTTGAAATTTCCCTCACTTCAAAGGCATTTTGGGTATATATACTGGGTCTATGATCCTTCAAAATCAGACACTTCTGGAACTACAACTGGACTCTGTCAGAGGGACTGTCTGGCTGCCCAAAGGACTCATCTGGACTGGAGTACTTTTTGTGTTGTTTTCACTGTGTTACTGTATGAGGTATTGCACAAATACTTTACACATTGCCTTCAAAGTTAAGCCTGCCTGCTCTGTGCCCTGTTACCAGAGGGTGAGCACAGGATTTAGATTGTATAGTGACTTACCCTGACTAGGATTGTGGTCCCTACTTGGAGAAGGGTGTATACCTCTGCTAAACAAAAACCCAATTTCTAACAGTATTTAACAATGTTCATTTTGTATTTTAAGAATAAATGGAGTCATAAAATGATATAGTTCCACATTTATTTAATTCGTAGAGGTGGACTCATACATGGGTTCCTTTCGGGTTTTAGCATATTAAGCAGCCACATGTAACAAAGCACTACACCTGCAGGTGCATATTAGAGGTATACTACTGATATATGTTAACATATTCCTGTATTCAGGGACATCTCATCCTGTTTATTAACTCCCCAAGCGGTCTATCTGCACCTTGTTTTGCCTGCAATTTATGAAAGACAGCATGGGGGGTCTCTCACAAAAAGCACAATTTTCAGTATTTTTCTGCTTTTAAAAATAAATACAGACAGGAAACACATTGTTTTCTGTCTGTATTTATCTGCAAAAATCTGTAAAAACGAAAAACTTGGAGCCTTAGTTAAAGATAATGGGCATTGTTGGGTGTTGTTAGTGCACTGAATACAAACCTGAAAACAGGGATTGTCTTTCCCTGGGTGTAGAGGTTTCCTCTATTATAATCCTTGTCAGGGCCCTGTATGAGTTGTACATTGTTTTGCAATTGTAATTTTGGTCGTATGTTTAGAATTTTATGACTGTATGCCTTATTGGTGCTTTGAGGGAAAGCTTATCAGTATGGCAGGCCCGAGTTTGTTAAGGTGTGAAGTCTGTTTTAAGGGCCATAGAAGCAATTGGATCATTGAGAAAAAATTTCAGATGCCAAAGGTCTGATCTGTTTATTATGAAACTTTAAATGAACTCATGCATTATTAAAAGCATATGTTAATGCCTATATATTTTAAGAGTAGATTGTTATTGCATCATGTTAAAGCCCGTAGATAGATATTTTGTGTCATGAAATCTCACAGTTTACCTTAGTAGTCAAGTGTTTTGGTGTTGCACACCATTTGATTTGCACTGTCATAATCTTTGCTAGACCATCTGAGTAATCCTGACAGGTTTAGTTGTCAGAGAGACCCTTAAAACAAAGACATTCCTTAACTATATACAAATAGGGCCTTTAGATCAGCTTTGTTCTGCCATAGATCTGCTAGAGTGTCATCCACATTCTGGTTGTGCCCATTACAGCTAAAAGCCTTGGGCAGTTGGGGTAGCCCACTTCAGCCATTGGCTCTATTGCTCTGTGAGTGACAATATTTTTCCTATTGCATGTCAACATTCATCTGAAAATCAGTGCTCTTAAAGGTCATCATTTAGTTTTCAATGTTCTCATTATGTAGGTTCTCTTACATTTCGGTCATAATTTTTTATTTATTTTTGTTATTTTGGAGTGTTCTGCAGCACCCCAGACAGTTCCCACGGGCTGCTTGACATTTATTTCTTCTCTGTAATGCTTCCCATGCACCTGCCATTTCTAAACTTAGTGGCCAACTTGAAATGGTACTGTCCATAGTGAATTATCGTTTTACCATTCGAAAATGTCAGCTTCTGAAATTTTCAGTAGCATTCCCTAATGGCTGCGATTTTTACTGAGTGCCCATCTTGGATTTATATTGTGCATAGTGTTTCATTGTTTTACTGATCCAAGATGTGTGCCACATTTCCTCAAAACGTACACCCATATTGGAACAATCTACAATAAAATTACAGGATGAACATGTGCTGCTATGTATAATTTTATTTTTTATTGCAAGCATACAAGCATATGCCATGTTTAGTCAGCTGCATGATTTCTTTTTTCTACTTTTAGCCTTTCATTTATCTTGTATGTGCTTGTTGAGTTTGTGTCTGTGCTTTAAAGTGGGTGGTGAATGAATGGATGCATGAGTGCAAGGATTGATGACACAGTGCAGTAATGATGACCTGAGCACTTAAACTCCCCATGACTGAACAGTAGTTGTTCTCATTTAAAGCACTGATTAGAGCACAACACAAGAGAGAGGCAGTAAATGGGAAGGACATAGGAAAAGGCATATGTGGCTAAAGGTGTAAAAGGAGTATATGAGTGCTTGCCCTGATGGAGGAGACAAGAATAAAGCTGATAAAGGGGAGAGAAAAAAAAGAAAAGAGAATGAAATTGCATTCAGAGTTTGGCTTTAGAAGAGAAATAGGGGAGAGAAATAATCAAGAAAAAATCAATAGGTGTACCAAAAGTGGACTGAAGTAAGAGGAATTGGGGGTGAAGAATATACTTCTGTTTTACAGAAAATTCACACCAAATGTTGATTCCATCCCACTGATTCATCTCATTAACCACTTCTTTCCTACCAGATATTTTTCAATCTGTTCATTTTTAGGGTCGAGCTCGCAAGTGCTCTAGCGTGCTGTAATCTCTCTGTGAGCTTTTACCCATGCCCACCGCACGCCCATCAGTTTAGTTGGTTTTTAGGCTTGCCTCTTAAAAAATCGCTTGATTTTATTTGCGAAAGGCATGCATAGGTCATGCCTTTTCCGGTGTTTAGCCCTCCTCATGCGCACCAGCCAACTACTGAAAACATAAGAGGCTCCATGTTTTCAGCTTGGTTTCTGAACTACTTTTTACTTTTATTTTCTTAAGCAGCACGATCTCGCTGCACATTTGCCGAAACATTTGACTGTGAGCGAACTCCTGTTTCATTTTGGATGCTTCTTCACGCTCATGTCATGGCGCTTTAAATCGGTTCGCTTATGTAAAACTGTATTACTTTTAACTTTCATTTTATGTGGCAATAAAAGTCCGGTTAGCTCTAAGTCGAGCAAATGCGAGACCTATTGCATTACAAATGCTTGTTAACTCATTACATAAAATCAAATCTTTCAGCTAGCCGCCTCAACTGGTCAAAGGTTTTACTACAAATCTTCAATTTCGAGATAACAGATCTTTATCATACGCACAGTTGGGTCACTTCTACTAAAAAACAGGTGGTGGCATACACTGACACATTCACCTGAATTGTATTCTGCTTCGTATAGGGTTTCCAGTTGTTTAGAATGGGAGGTGTCAGATACACAAGTTTATTAAAGTTACTTTCCTTAGTAATTCTAGTTGGTCTTAGTGATTGTATGCAGGGCTCGAAAAATCTACTCACCACTCCCTATGGCAAGTTTTATTTTATGAGAACACCTACTGTTCAGTCAAGGGGAGTTTAAGTGCTCTTTGGTGTGGTTGCTGAAATGTATTCCCAAGTATCATAAGCTGAATTGACAACTGCAGGTTAACCCATCAATTCAGTCAGGTGTGAGAGGAATGGAGGTTATCCACTGTAGGGGTCTGTTAAGTCCAGGTATACTAAAACCATTCACTAAGATACAAACAGAGTTTGATCTCCTCCTAAAATTGACCTCTTTTGAATACTTGAAGTTATTGAGTAGGTTTTCAACCAATTAGGGTGCTTACAGCTCAATAATGAACTATTCTAGATTAAAGGATTTCTGTAGAAAGAAGAGAATTTACACGGAGTCTGAGACCATGCATTCTGGCTATGCAACTAAAGATCTGTTTATAAGGATACAAGGGAAATGGGCAAATATATTTAAAAAATCTGGATATTTTGAAAATCTTTGAAAAAGTGCACTTTATTATGGGAAATACATATTCAAAGAATACTTTATTTTACTTATTTTACAATATACTATACTTCGGTGCCCTGAAACCAACCTGAATTACCAATGCTGTAAAAATAATTTTGGAATGTGAGAACATATGTTTATAGAATGCCCAACACTGGAAAAACATTTGTGTTAGGTTGAAGGCCAAGTTGAGTCAGCTGTATCAAAACAGCACTGTGGGTCTCCCAGTACTATATAAGACAACATGGTCAAGGGCAGATTATGCACTGTATTTAGGTTATTTAACAGTCTTAAGAATCATTTCCAAATCTGGAAAGACAGCATAGCTCTGTTGTTGAAAAGTAGCCTCTTTCTAGCTTGGTTACCCCAACGTTTTGGCCGTTTGTCAGTGTGTTTGACTGTGTTCAGTGGGATACTGCTAACCAGGACGCCAGTGACTGTGCTCTCTCCTCTAAATTTGGTTGCTGGTAACTTTTTCTTCACACAGTTGGCATACTGGTCCCCCCCATGTATGTCCCTAGTATATGGTACGTAGGTACCCAGGGCATTGGGGTCCCAGGGGATCACTATGGGCTGCAGCAGTTATTCTGCCACCCATTGGGAGCCCATGCAAAGGGTTCTGCAGGCCTGCCATTGCAGCCTGTGTGAAACGGGTGCATGCACCCGTTTTCATTACAAGTCACTACACCAGGTCACTATAAGTCACCCCTGTGGTAGGCCCCTCAGCCCAGAAGGCAGGGTGCAGGTACATGTGTGTGAGAGCACCCCTACACTAGCAGTGGTTCCCCCACAAACTCCAGATAAATTTTCCTGGACTTTGTGAGTGTGGGGATGCCATTTTATGCGTGTACTGGGCATAGGTCACTACCTATGTCCTGCTACATAATGATATCTCCAAATGTGGGCATGTTTGGTATCAAACATGTCGGAATCACACCCCAATAATGTTGCAAGTATTGGGAGTATGATTCCATGCACTCTGGGAGCTCCTTGGAGACCCCCACCATTACTACCTCCAGTCTTAAAAAGGGTTTTCCAGGCAGCCCAGCTGCTGCCACCCCTCAGACAGGTTTCTGCCCTCCTTCTGCTTGATCTGATCAAGCCCAGGAAGGCAGAACACCCTCTCCCTTTGGAAATAGGTGTGAATGGCTTGGGAGGGGTAGCCTCCGCGAACCACTGGTTTGCTTTGAAGGGCACATTCGGTGCCTTCTGTGCATAAACCAGTCTACACCAGTTCAGTGACCCCCAGTCCCTGCTCTGGTGCGAAACTGGACAATGGAAAGGGGAGTGACCACTCCCTTGTCCATCACCACCCCAGGGGTGGTGCCCAGAGCTCCTCCAGAGGGTCCCTGGGTTCTTCCATCTTGTTGCCAAGGTTGGCAGGGAACTGTAGGGGCTTCTGAGTGGCCAGGCAGGTGACGACAGAGCCCCCTCCTGATAGGTGATTACCTGGTTAGGTGACCAATCCCCCTTTCAGGGCTATTTAGGGTCTCTCTCTCTTGGGTGGGTCCTCAGATTCGGATTGCAAGATTCCAGCAGGACTTCTCTGTAACTTCTGCTTGACTTCTGGGCACTGGAACCGTGACTGGGCGCTCCAGTAGAAGACAAACACTGCTACAACGAAGAAGACTCTTCTGCAGCTTTGTTTGTAAGTCTCCTGTCAGCTTTGCAACATTTCCCCCTCCGTGCATCCTCAGAAGACTGCAACTCTTCAGCCTGCACAAGAAGAGGAAGGACTCTCCTTTGGAGTGAAGGAGTCACTTCCCTGAAACCGCAGGCACCTACAGCAAGCGACGACCACCTGCATGGATCTCCTTGCATCTTGAGCTGCTTGGATCCTGCATCACGGGTGGTGGTCTGGAGTAGTCCTTTTGGTCCTCTCTGCCAGCTGTCCAACTTTGGTGGAGGTAATTCTTTGCCTCCCTATGCAGGACAGTACCACATGCACTGTTTCCCTTGCAGTTACCCAGACTTGTTTGCATCTGCTCCAAGGGACCTTCAGGCGAGGTGTAGCTCCAGCCCCCAGCACTCCATCCTGTAAAGCACATCCTACTGCGTGGTTCTCCTGCGGCGTGGGATCATCTTTTGCAGTGCTGCATGGGCTTCTTCTGCAACTCCTGTGTCCCCGTCCTGTGGGACTCCTGTGGGTGCTGCCTCTGCTCCTGTGGACTCTCTGCGACGCTGAGGGTCCCCTGTGACTCCTGGACCTTGGTTGTCCCTGCCAGCACCACTTTTCCACTAATTTCGATTTTGCCTTTGCCAAGGCTTGATGGTGGAATTCCTACACTGACACTCATCTGCAATCTTCTTTCCAGGGTGGGATACCATCTGCATCACTCAGGAACTCTTCTTCGGATCCAGGGCTGCAGTGCTGACCTATTCCTCATCACCGTCGGCCAACTCTTGCAACTACAGCTGGGTGGATAGTAGCTCCTACTCCTCCTGGACTCCACTGTGACTTTTGGACTTGGTCCCCTCTCTCCACAGGTCTTCTTTCTTCAGGAATCCACCGCTGGGTTTCTTGCAGTCTTGTCTGGGTGTCTTCTTTTTCTTATTTTCCTCCTTTTGGGTGGTTTGGGGAAAATCCAGTGTTTTACTCCTGCATTCCTGGTCGCTGGGGGTTACTGCGTTACTTACCTCTGTGGTTTTCTAGTACTCCCAGCTCCCCTCTAAACAACTTACTTACCCAGGTAGGGGTACCTTATTCGCATTTAATTTTTTTTGTATATAATTTGTGCTCCCCCTAGGGACAATATTAGTTATTGCTGTTTGCACTATTTTCTAACCTTTTCTATGCCTGTTTCTGATTACTAGTGTATATATTTAGTGTATTACTCACCTCCTAAGGGTAAATTACCAGCCTAGTATTTTGTGGTGATTTGTGCCAAAAATAAACTACCTTTATTTTTGTCCAACTGAGTGTTTTCTTTCATGTGTGTAAGTGCTGTGTGACTACAGTGGTATTGCATGAGCTTTGCATGTCTCCTAGATAAGCCTTGGCTGGTCATCCACAGCTACCTCTAGAGAGCCTGGCTTCCAGACACTGCCTAGACTTCACTAAGAGAGGATACCTGGACCTGGTATAAGGACCTTGGGTCCTTGGGCACCCACCACACACTAGGCCAGCTTCCTACACTCTTGTGATCAGAGTGGGGAACAGAGATGAAGACAATTGACACCTAGGAAAGGTGTTATTACACGTGAGTCAGTATATTGATGAAAATGCGCGGGTTATGGGTTTCCTTCTTCACTGAGATTGCAGAACAGTGAGGGTCAGATTATCTCTCACTGAATAGATACACCTTTCTGTATGTAGGTCTTAATGTTTGCATTTTTCTGCAAGTGTTTTAAAGGCACTTGTCGCTTTGAACTTCTGAACTTTACTGTTCAACTGAAGTAATTCTTGGCACTATATTATAACACAGTATTATAAAAGTATATAATATCAGCCTAATGAATTCCAGAGAAACAGAGTGTTCACTTAATAGATATTTGGATCAAACTGTTTCTAATGGTATGGCCACAGGATTGTGAACTTATATCAAATGACTGATCGCACTTGTATATTCCATATGATGGAAATTCTATATGATGGAAATTCTATATGATGGAAATTCTGTCTTGCGAGAGCTATGTGTTCAGGTGTTTATATCTTGCAAACCCTTTTAGACTATTAAAAGAAAATAATATTTGAGCACATTCTTAAGTTACAAACAATGGAGATTATTCTTTATTGATTTTGATTTATTTATTAAGCTTGTTACTTGGCATCAGATATTTTACTTAGGAAAGGCTTGATAGATAATTTACCAATAAAGTGAAACTAACAGATGGGTCAACATGAAATATGCCGATGTATGTACATAATGGGTAGGGCAACATTTAATACCCGGGCATTACTAACTAAATCTGGCGAAAGATCTATTTAGGTTGTAAAGCACTTAATATACACAGTCATTAAATAGGGGTGTTATCCAGTTTGGTCCTCTTAGATGTTCCTTTTACACAATTTTGAGGTAGACAGCTTGAACCCAAAGGACATATGGTAAGGTGTTCCACTGGAATGGGCTTAGCATATAAAAGCCACAAAAAGTGGAAGAAATATATGGTGGCTTACGTCTAGTCAGAAAGGTAATGTTAACAGTTCAAAGATTACCCAATTGTATGTAACGTGATTGCAAGAAATGTGGATACCAGGGGCCATATGTACAATTAATTTTTACAGTCAGAAACAGCCTGTATTTGGAAGAGGTGTCTTTTGGGTATCCCTTCCAAATACCGAATCTGAATGTTAATCTTTTGCAACCGAATTTCAGCCGCACAACATTAAGGGCCAGATTCACAAATGTAAACATAAACGTTTGGTCTAAACTTAGACCAAACATCTAAGTTTACGACCTGGGAAATCAAAATTTGGCTTGTATGTTGGCCTCCAGGTTCATTAAGGAAATAGGTCAATATGATCTGCATTGAATAGGAATCGGTCCCTGTTTTATGCCAGATATAGTTGCCCCCCCTTTAAATCTTGTGATAATATCCCAGTTCTGTGGGTCGCATCAAAGATACTGAAGTGTTGGGGGGTGAGGTGAGATGCATATCTCTGAAAGATGTCCAAGAGAAATCCATTTGGTCCTGGAGTTTTATTGTGTAGAAGGCCCACTGAGTCCTCCCAAATTTCTTCCTCACTCAGAGGTTTGTCCAGTTTTTGGCAATCCGAGGAGGGAAGGTTTTGAATTGGTAAGTCTTCTATAATAGTGTTCATGTGTTCTGCATCTAGCTGAATTCTGTGCTGCATACAGGAACTCTTAGTATTGTGCAAACTCCTGGGCTTTGCCTTAGGGATCTGTAATATTTACTCCCTTGGCATCAGTCAGGCAGGGAATAAATTGCAGGCCCAAGTCTTTATTGGCTAGCCAATTCAGAACCTATATGGTCTTATTTCCTTCTTTGTATATATGGAATTGGGTGGGGAAAACAGCGAATGCTGCAGTGTCAAGCAGTTTTTTGTCTAGGTGACAAGTGTAACAGCTCCAAAAATCTCTGCAGCTGATCCTCATGTTTGTCTGACAAGTTAGCCTCTAGCTCCCCTATCTAGGTTTTCAGGGTCACTAACTTGCGAATCCTTCACTTCTTGGCAGCAACTTGATAGGAGATAGCTCACTCCCTAAAAACAGCCTTGAACGCCACTCAGAGCATGTTAGGGGAACAAACATTGCCCATGTTTAAGGCGAAGTAGTCTACAATATGACACCTAATATGTTCCCCAAAGTCCACAATTTAGAACCACCAACACTCCATCTCCATGGTCCATCCCTGGGTGCCCCAGGATGTCTCAATGTATCCAGGAATGAATGAATGATTGAGGAGCGAGAAAGTATTTGAGCCTCAACCAGACATCCCATGTCTGTAGAGGGAATTAAGATATAGTCTAATCTGCCTGATGATTTCTACATGTGATAGTAATGTGTGAAATGAACGGAGTTCGGGTGTGTTACATGCCAAGTGTCATGTTGGGGCAGGGACCTTGACCATTGAAGCTGGAAGGTGGATCTGCTGGACTTCGCAGTGCCACCCACATCCTTATGCGAATATATGACTGAGTTAAAATAACCCCTGAGGATTATAGTACCCACTGGGGACTTCATGAATGCTTCTAGACTTTGGTGAGTGGAAAATGTAGTAATGTATCGGGACTGGGGGTCTAGTTCCAGTTGATGGTAGCCCTTGAATAGATCAAGTTTAGAGAATACCGAGGCCCCAGTGAGGCAGCTGATCATGTCATTTGGATGATGGCCTTGGCACAGCCACGATGGGGGACACCCAGGGGGTTGGTCCATCTGCGGGCTCGATGATGTCCTGTGCTAGCAAACTCTTCAGTTCTTTCTTTACCTGCGGCTGCAGGTGCACAGGAACTCTGCATTGGTTTTGAGCCACTGGCTTGATTCATTCATTGATGTGAAGGGTGACCTGCATGTCCTTCAGTCTTCCAAGCCCTTTGAGGATCTTAAAAGATGTTGTGATGCGAAGTCATGTGATACTTCATGGCTTTGAGAAATATCACTTGTGCAGTGACATTGCTGAGCAGGCACAGCACTGGCACATCTCCTCGTTGGACATGGACCTCTTCTCTCACAGACCTGGCATTGTACAGTCCATATTACTATGGGGCATTTCGCATCCCATGTAAATACGTCAACAGTGGAAGAGTGGAAGGCAGCAGCGTAGGCCTGGGTTTCATTTTTTCATACTCCGACAGGCACATGATGTTACATATGGTTCCACTGTCAAGTACAAAGCGTGTTGTGTGATTTCCGACCTGCAGATCTACAGTCTTCTTTATTCGCCACTCATCCACTAGTTCAATATGTTCTTGGGCTGGGGCATCTTTCATGAGATATAGATGTTCGTTAGCTGCCTGTACATTGGTGGCATTGGAGTCAGTGGAAGAGCTGCGATTGCACGTTTCCATGTGATACGCGTGACTGTTTGAGGGCAGGTCACCTTCTCTCCATCTTGAGTTGGACGCCCAGGCAGACGCAAGCAAAGTGGTTGTTGCAGTTACATTTCTGCCATTTGTGTCCCATGGGTGGGCAGGCACCGACATGTGGGTATTATAGGCTGCAGTGATAACACGTCTGTTCTAGTTTTTCCTTCATGGGTAGTTGTTGTTTGTCATGTCTGTTGTGGCTGCCGGCCATTCAGTGAGGTTGTTCCATTGTGCGTGTTCTCCCATTTTCCATCTGAATGCCATGCGATGTGGCCCTGGCCTCTGACCTTGCATGGTCAGTATTTTGTCCAGCGTGCATGTTTCATTGAGTATTTTGATGCCGATCCAGTTGAATGACATTCTTTGATGATGCTCAACCTGATTGCTGCCACATTGTCGAATTCTTCAAATTGGCAGTAAGTGACTAGTTTATGCAGTCTAGTGGCAAAATCATCAAGCGATTCATCTGCTCGTTGGCATGCCAAGTTGAACATGTAGTATTTGAAATTGACGTTTTGCTGAGGTCGAAACTGTCTGTTTGGCATTTTATTAGACCTTTGTAGGTGGTGGTGGAGGACTCATATGGGAACGTCACTAATAGGACTTCAACGTCATCTCCTACCTGGTTTAGAAACAGGACCCTCGCCTGTCCATCAATGTAGCCTTTGCAAATAGCGCTGAGGTATCGTTCAAAGCGCCTGATCCATTTCTCCCAGCCAGTGCTCTTTATCTGAGAGTTAGAGAGTTTGAATAGCAGAACATTGCACTAGGAATTGTGCCTTCATTGCATTTGTCAGCCATGATCAGAGAGGCTGCTCTTGTGAATGTGATGTGAGACTACTTGTAGGTGAAATGCAACAACTGTCACTGTTACTGTTTATTTGGCAGTCTGTGGGTGGTGTGACGCCTGGGCCCATGCTGTACTGTTGCAGTGTTCTTCGATTGTTCCTATGAATGTGCTGCATTTGTATGGCCACTGCGCACTCATATTTATTGTAGTTTCTCTGGCTTGCCTGACTTTCAAATGGTCAATGCAGGTATTTCTATGGCTTGCCTTACTTCAAAATGGCTGTTGCAGTAGTTCTTGGGCTTTGCCTGATATAAAAATGGCTGCCACTGTTTCTGGGAACCTCATTCATTTCTATGCCTGACTTAAAGATGGCCACCTCTGATGTCGCAATCTCATGAGATCTTGCGTGTGTTGGGGATTACACACGGGATGAACGCAGGAGGTTTGACAAACAGGACAAATCTAGCAGTGTTCAATGCGTAATTCTTTGGGTGTGGATGCGCGGCTAGAGGGATTGAGGTCTCATTAATGGCCAGAGGCAGAGGGTATCATATCAGGCATCATGTTGTGGTGTGCGAGTCCTCCCTCTTTGGCACTTGTCATATAGCCGCTGCCCCCCCACCAAAGACGGCACAGGAGACCGGTAGGGGTGCGCACTTTCTTTATTTCTTTTGTTCTCGTTGGCCCAAATGCAGGCCGTGGGCAGGCTCGTCCTTTCTCTGCTGGGGCTGGGCCAGAAGTGTCCAGTCGTGCCCGGAACCCCACCTCGGTCTCCATTGCCTGGAAGTGGTGTCCAGTGACCACACTAACACCTGGTGTGCTTGTGGTCCTTGTGCCCCATGCTGAAACTAATGTTGCCAATATACTGCAGACCCACAGGAGAGTGGCTGCTAGGCCTCATCAGAACCCCTTCTCCTCTGCACCACCGGCCTCTCAGGCCAGTCAGCCGGCCCACAGTGTTAGTGCCACCACATCTCGCTCTCCGAAGGAGCCATCATAGGCTACAGCTCAGAGTGCAGAAACCCAAAGGCACTCCAGCACTCTACTGGAACTCCACAGTCGCGGGTCTTGCCTTTCTTGTGCAACAGGCAGTCGCCTCCCGCAATTCAGAGACTGTGTGACGATTATGGCTTTATAGTCACAGCAGCTCAGCCCACCCGCCACACAGGCTGCTCAGCCATGCAGAGCTTCCTCCAGCACTTCTGCCCAGTCAGAAAGTCTTCAGCAGTGCCCCCTAGCCAACTCTATAGGATGAGTCAGCCAGATCAATAAGTTGAACAGATCGGCAGAGTTAGTTCAAAGCGCATCTGCCGTGTTGCAGGCTTGGCCACCCTCTCCCCCATCCCCCCCACTCTTTCAGGAAACCTTTTTCTTTAGCAAAATGAGAGCATGCAATGCTTTCCCCTGCCAAAACTATTTTCCTTTGCCTCCTCTTCCATTGCAGCCCACACTTTCAGTTACCCTCATCCCCACAGGAAAGCCATTGCTCCCATGTGTAGCTTGCTTACAGCAGTTGGCAAATAGGAGCTTTAAGCTGCTCTGACTAGAGACTACCATGTGGAATTTCATATGCTAATTCTGTGACTGCATAGTTATTCCCCATTCCATGTGGCCTAACTCAAAATAGGCAGATTTTGATGCAGAGATACTGGCCAGAAATGGTGACTCCGACTGCTTGGAATCTCCGCATATAATTCCGCCTAACTCGTAAACAGGGCCTTCTGAGTAAGTATACAAGTTTGTGGACTAATACTATTGCATGTTATGTTTCCTGTAGTGTACAGCGTGGCCATAATGAGTAATGTTAGTAAAGTGAATCTTTATGATTTTCCAAAAGATGGAAGTGCGCAAAAGAGAAGAAGAAGAAGAAAAACGAAAAGAGAATGAACTTGCATTCAGAGCTTGGCTTCAGAAGAAAAAAGAGCAGCTCTTAGAAGAGAAAAGAATACGGGAGGCTAAGGAGATGGAAGAGATGAATAACAGGGTAAGTGAGATCAATTTTGTTATTGATATTCCAGTTGACTTCAGGGGGCATTGGAAAGCATAGCAAAAGCATTGTTTACATGATTGCTTTATAAATTATAGAAACTCATACACAAAATATCAATTGGTGCTATTGATAGGTAACATCTTTACAATGTTGCCCAACTCCCCCGGTACTCATTTTATCAACCTCAGAAGGATAAAAGGCTGAAAGGGACATTCTGGGCTCTGGACCGGTGACCACTGAGTTAAACAGTTATTCTGATGGATACAACTACCTGTGGATTCCTCATCTAAAGAATTTTCCCCCATGTGCCAGCATCTGACGGATATTTTTCTTCTAGCTCTGCATGTCGACGATGACGTCACAATTGCCCGACCCCCACGCGACGCCGTATGACATCATCCAGGCAATAAGAGGCCTCTTCGGTGTGCAGACGTCAGTTCCCTTTTTTCCGTGCCTTCGAGTAACGTTTTTTTCTTCGAAGCTCCAGGGAGCTACTGTTTCACTTCGAGTTTAACAATTCTCAGCCACGAAAATCGAGTTTTAAACCCTGTAGGGAGTGTGGTGGCCGAATGTCGGTGACCTACATGAAAATTGTTTGTGGTGTCTGAGCTCTGACCCTGAAGTCGATGCGTGTGGTTCATGCCAGCGTATGAATCCGAAAGCACTCAAGGAGCGTGAGGCCAAGTTATTCTTGGCGAAATCGAAGAAGAAGGAAAGACATTACCATCGTAGGTCTTCTTCTAAATCTTCGAAATCGCACAGGCGTCATCGAGACTCCCGGCGCCGGCATGGATCACGACGTCGTTCGAGTAAGGACCAATCCCGCTCGAGGTCGCCATCAGCTCGACGCCGAAAGACATGGGAGGTTAGCCCAACGGTAACACCTCTGCCTCGGACGACTCCTACTTTTCCGACGTCTCCTCTGTCTGTCTTTGAAGTCGATCCTCATCAGGATCCGGCAGTTTCACCGGCGCAAATGGAGATGCCCGAACCGACGCCGGTGTCGCCTCAGGCGCACCGACGCCTTTCATGCCTTTCCTTCCTACAGGAGGTGCTGGTTCGGCGCCGGTACCGATGGTGTCACCTAGAAGGCCTGTGACACCGACGACATCTGCTGCCCCGGCGCCGACGAGTTCGCCACAACCTCAATCGACACTACAGAAGCCTACTGCGCCGATGGATCCGGCGTCGCATGAATCCGAGGGTCGACGCCACCCTTCTTCGGCAGTGGCGGAGCCGCTTCTTCCATTTAATGAGGCACTCGTAGACCCGATAATGGAGGTGTGGAAGAAGCCTGTGACTTCGACAGCAGTGAATAGGTCTGTTGCAAGGAGGTATCGGGTGGCTCCTGGAGATCCAGCTTTCTTGTCAAGACATCCGACTCCAGAGAGCTTGGTGGTACAGGCCTCATGCTCCTCCCGCACTGCTCCAGGATCTTTTCCAGGTGTTCCTTCGGTCGGTTGAGGCCAATCCTGGAACTGAGAATTTTTAATTGGTTCTTCAAGCAGGAAAAGTTCAAAATGCTGACCCTAGCACAGGTTCTTTTGGCGTTGAACGTAGGGGATTGGATGGTGTCTGTTGACTTGCAGGATGCTTACTTTCATATCCCGATCCTCAAGTCGCACAGGAATTATCTCCAGTTTGTGGTGGGGTCGCAACACTATCAGTTTGCGGTCCTTCCGTTTGGTCTTACTTCAGCACCTCGAGTCTTCACGAAGTTGATGGCGGTGGTTGCAGCAGAGCTCAGGAGAAGGGGGATGATTGGTTGATCAAAGCCAAGTTTCTGGAGCTCCTGCGACGTCACCTGCAGTCGACAACCCAGTTGTTGTTCGATCTGGCCTTTTCAGTCAACGTGCCCAAATCTCACCTGGAGCCCTCTCAATGCCTCCTGTTCATAGGGGCAGTATTCGACACAACATTGAATCGGCCCTTTACTCCGCTGCAGCGGATTCAGGACATTCAGGCGTTGATTCCGATGTTCCAGAATGGAGCGGTCATTCCAGTTCTCAAGGTCCTTCGTCTGCTCGGTCTGTTCGCTTCTTGCATTCTGTTGGTCACTCATGCATGCTGGCACATGAGGGCTCTTCAGTGGGGCCTCCGCAGGCATTGGTTTCAACACAAAGGGGATCTCAAGGAATCGATAAGGATCTCCAGAGACGCTGCAGCGGATCTTCGATGGTGGGCTGCGGGCGGCAACCTTTCTCAAGGAAGGCCGTTCTCGCTACCACCTCCAGTGGCCAGAGTGAAACGGATGGTTCCACCCTAGGGTGGGGAGCTCATCTGGGGGACCTGGAGGTCAAAGGTCATTGGTCTCCAGTGGAACAGAGGTTTCACATCAATCTGTTGGTATTGCGGGCGATACGTCTGGCTCTCAAGGCCTTCCTTCCTTCCCTTCGCGGTCGGTCGGTTCAAGTCCTGACGGACAACACTACCACGATGTGGTATATAAACAAACAGGGAGGAATGGGGTCGTACCTTCTATGCAAAGAAGCTCTGCGACTCTGGTCCTGGGCACAGGACCATCGGATTTGCTTGGTAGCAAGCCATTTGGCCGGAGTTTTGAACGTACGTGCAGACAGTCTCAGTCGGCAGATCTCGACCAATCTCCATCCAGACCTGGTCCTTCACATCCTCTGGACGTGGGGATTCCCTCAGGTAGATCTCTTTGCCACTCGGGAGAATGCGCACTGCCCGTCGTTCTGCAGCCTCCAGTATCCGGTGCAAGGAGCTTTGGGGGACGCATTTCAGATGTCCTGGAACGGTCAGTTGCTTTACCCGTTTTCCCCCATACCCTTGATTCCTCGGGTTCTGAGGAAGATTCGTCAAGACCGGGCCCAAGTCATCTTAATAGCTCCGATTGGCCAAGAAGTGTGTGGTATTCAGACCTTCTCCAACTCTCTCTGTGCCCTCCACTCCGTCTCCCTAACAGGACAGACCTCCTCTCGCAGTCGCAGGGGCAGGTTCTACACCCCCACCTCCAGAGTCTGCACCTACATGCCTGGAGATTCAACTGGGCAATCTGAGTACTTTTTTTCTCCCACCTGAACTGGTGGACGTTATATTATCGGCCAGGCGACACTCCACCAAATCTATCTATGCAAGTAGGTGGGCTAAATTTGTGACTTGGTGTGGAGAGAATCAAATTGATCCCTTACGCGCCCACTTATCGGACATTTTGTCATTTGCGCTGAGGGGTTGTGCAGTTGCGACTGTTAAGGGTTATTTGTCCGCGCTGTCAGCCTTTCTGTGTCTTCCACACCAGCCCTCCTTGTTTAAGTCCCCATTGGTTTTGAGGTTCAATAAGGGTCTCACTAACAAGTTTCCACCCACTCCATTTGTTGTGCCGCAGTGGGATTTGAACTTAGTGTTAGCATTTCTGATGGGTTCACCGTTTGAACCAATGCATTCATGTTCCTTAAGGTTTTTATTTTTAAGGACTGTTTTCCTGGTTGCCATTACGTCAGCTAGGAGGATGAGTGAGCTCCAGGCTCTTAGTGTGGAACCCCCATATACTTCCTTTTATAGGGACAAGGTGGTGTTAAGGACCAAGGCGGCTTTCTTACCGAAGGTTGTTACACCCTTTCATTTAGGACAGTTCATCACGCTTTCTTCCTTTTATCCTCCACCTCATCCATCAAAGGAGGAAGAGTGGCTACACTGACTAGATCCAAGAAGAGCATTGAGCTTCTTTGTCGACAGGACGAGGGAGTTCAGACAGGACGATCAGCTCTTCGTCAGTTACGTAGGTGAAGAGGAAAGGCAAAGCTGTCCACAAGAGAACGCTTTCCAGGTGGGTCATTCTTTGCATCAAATTGTGTTATTCTCTAGCAAAGAAGGAACCTCCTGTTGGGCTAAGAGCCCATTCCACCAGGGCTAAGGCGGCCTCTTCGGCTTTAGCTAGAGATGTTCCTGTGGTTGACATCTGCAAGGCCGCAACTTGGGCATCCCGCCACACGTTTGCTAAGCATTAATGTTTGGATTCTGGAGTCTGGAGGGATGGCCATTTTGCACGGTCCATGCTGCAGAATTTCTTGGTTTGACCATTCAGGCAACCACCACCGAGTGCGGTACTGCTTTGGGACTCTATTCTTTAGGTGAGGAATCCACAGGTAGTTGTATCCATCAGAAGAACAAGTTACTTACCTTCGGTAACACCTTTTCTGGTGGATACACTAGCTACCTGTGGATTCCTCAAGGTCCCACCCGCTTCCCCGTTGCCTGGTTGGTCTTACCAAGATTTCCTTGGGTGAGCATCTGTATGTTGGTGATATGTATGTACTGATGCAATTATTTATATGTGTGTATACAATTATATATATATATATATATATATATATATATATATATATATATATGGATATATTTTATATTGTGGAACTGTATACAGTAGGATGTTTATTTCTACTCGTTATGTTTCCTATTGGTTCAATTAAATGATGGTATATAAGTTTTGAATGATGTGTTCATGTCAAATATGTAGTGTCAATGTTCACCTGTTCGCCTCAAAGGCATGTAAAAAATGGTGATAACTGACGTCTGCACGCCGACGAGGATCTCTTATTGCCTAGATGACGTCATACGGCGTTGCTTGGGGGTCAGGCAATTGTGACGTCATCGTCGACGTGCAGAGCTAGAAGAAAAATTTCTGTTGGATGCTGGCGCATGGTGGAAAATTCTTTAGGTGAGGAATCCACAGGAAAAGGTGTTACCGAAGGTAAGTAACTTGTTCATCGGGTTCCTACGTTGGGTCTATTAATTCATTGAGCCATAACACCTAACTAAATGATTCCTTCTTCTTAAACTCACCAGTGATAAGGTACATAGCTCTTCTCGATACTGTCCAAAAGGCATCCACTCTTTATTGTGCTGCATCACTGTCTGTTTCAGCCTCCTGGTCAACCCAGATTATGAACAATTATGATTGGTACACTAACACAGGCCATTAGCGAATTCGCCAACGTCTTTCACGCACATTAGAAGGAATTGATAAACAACTGCTAGGTGGCAACCTCAGGGAATTAGGAAAAGGTATGGGCAGATATCCAACACTTCCGGTCTGAAGATCTCTGCAGACTCGTACTGAGAGGGTCGGTCGTGTGGCTGGCAGGCATGTTGATTCTAGTGCGCAGAACACATAGCATTGACACAGTTAGTGTTAGTGGATGTCTTCATCAAATAAAAATCTAAAGTTTCCATCATTTAAGTCTTAGAAGGGTCTGAAAAGAGCAGTAAAGAGGCATGTACAGGAAGAGGTCTGCTTGCAACTACTAAGGATTTACATTACTTAATGAACGAATTGCATGCAGGAAGCCATGTCACGGTGCCAAGGTGTGCAGAGCAGGTGACATTTTCAATCCTAAAAGCAGACATAACAAAATGTGCGTCCCGGCTCTTTTGGAGCTGATGACCCTGAGGTCCATTCCTTTCTGTGTGAGTGTTCCACACAGTGGCAGGCACACCACAAATAAAAATCCACATCTTAAGAACTAGAGATCACCCCACTGGTAGTTGCTGCGCCTCAGTCAAGGTCAATGAGAATGCATAATTATGTAGATTAACACCTTAGCTACAGTTGCACTGCACCTCAATGAAAAACTATACATACACAGTCATATCCCATGACCACCCAGAAAGCAAGATCACACACAAAACAGGATGAGGATATGTTTGTCGGCGCGGAAATGTACTGGCTCTTTGTGACAGAGGTTGTGACTGGCTCCATTTTAAGGTACAGCAGAACTTAAAATCTTTAGCACATCCACTTTACCATGCAACATTGAAATGAATTTGGATGATTGATGACATTCTTAGTTTTTTTTTAAAATTGTTTGTTAGTTTATACTTGTTTCAGTCCTCAAATTTTTGTAACTGTAAATAGAGACAATTGCAATAACATCTATTATCCGTTATTTGATTGTACTTGTATTTTTTTAACAAGTTGATCAACAATGTAGTTGCATATCACAAGAATTTGTTTAAACATATTCACAAAGAATCTTCTTGCTATACATACTCTCTATAAGGTCTCCAAACGTTCTTGTACTGAGAATCCCATGCATACAATATTTATAAGTTGCACTGCATGAAACTTTAAGGGTTAGGAAGAATGGGTGCAGGTGGGGCAATTGGGTGTCGGTTTAACTAAATGAACACTATTTTTTGGTGTATATAGTAAAAAAAAAAGTAAGAAGCGAAGGAAAAAACCCACATTTTTTTCCTTTCACATATAACCTCAAAATGATAGAAACAGAATTATTTCAGAGTTGTGCAAGATGTTCTTAAACAACTACTACTAATACCTTGTTTTATATAGTGCTACATACTGCAATTGTGCCATTTCTCAATAATTTAAATATTAGGAGTCACATTTGCCAAATTTAGTTCCAACAGTAACTCTGAGGTGTGTTTTGTTTGCCTGGGCCATTGTGAATGCACAAATCAGGTACGTGTGTTTGTTAATGAGAGACAGCAATCAAACACAGTAGTGGAGTTGTGTTTATTTAAGCTTAAACTTGAGAAATAGGATACAGCTGGCCTCCAAGTATGCTGTGCCATTGAAGCTCTTTTCACATGTGTGTCATGAATTCATTTCTTATATCCTGTACACTTCACTACTGTTTGTGTTGCCAGCAGGACTTGTATTGGGCCCTTCCAGGGTGGTTGTAGACAGTTAGGCCCCTATTTATACTTTTATAGCGCCGCATATATGTCGTTTTTTGACGCAAAATCGGCGCAAACTTACAAGCGGTGCTAAAAAAGTATAAATATGGGCCTTAGATCTCTAAAAGTTCTTAACCATTACCCATTCGCCAGGCTAAAGATTGTGTCCAGGTGCCTGCAGAGGCAATAGCAAGGTGTTTTTCAACTGTTTATTTATTAAAGACAGAAACATGTTTTGACAATTCAGCACAATACTCTTGTAAATGTGTATCAGTTAATTGTGTTAGCAATGTTTTTGGGACCCCCAAACAAATGAAGGGCCATCCAGTCACTATTTTATGTGGGCTGTGACGTGTTACAGTATCTGGGGTAGTTTGCATACTCATAGGGGCAAGTAGCAATCCATCCACTCAAGTCAATGTGGATTCTCTGCATATTTTAGCCATCTTGGCCTTCAGGATGCCATTTCTCCTTTCAGTAATATTAGCCTCCTTAGGGTAATATACACAATGAAACTTCTGTTGTACTGCCACTGCTTTGCAGCCGTGACATCTTAAGCATTTTGAGGGCCCTTGGCCAAAGGTATATTGGGGGCTCCTGTTCGGAGCAGATTTGAATTTACGATAAAATTTCAGCTCTTTCCTGCCATCTTTGGCCAGTTCACTGACAGTGCACTTGCACACTCGTCCAAATTCTAAATGTGTTCGCATCTAATATTCAGGGATAGTGACGTGTGTTTTCAATATTGTAACACAGCAGCAACTTACTGATATTATTGCAAATATTCTCTGTGACACCCTCCCATTTCTCATATGTGAGGTCCTGGTTGTAATATACTCTCGCATGTCACCCCCATTAAAAATAAATGAAGGGGGGGGTCTTCGGAAGCCAACATGGCAGCTGCACTTTAGCGGGGCTCCGTGGCTTGCCCCGAATCCAGTAGCATCCTATCTGACCTTGATGGCCTGGAAGACACCGGGACCGCTGAAAAGGTTCTACAAGTGGCTGGTGGATCGGGCCAGGTCGGGACAGGTGCTGGGGGGCTGGATCGCCGTACCCGGGCGGCGAGACGTACCTGCAGCGGGCCTGCCTGATTTTAAAATAGTGGGCGCCGTGTGAGGGCCCTAGCTCTTGGGTCCCTACGAACACTGGATTGTGGGGACCCCACCCACATAATAGAGGTTGAGGGGAGGCCCTTTCGGGGGCCAGAGAGCGGAGTTGCCACCCTCAGGAAGCGCAACGTGCCCGCAGTGTGCCCGCCTGATCTCAAGATGGCGGGCACCGCATGGGGAATCCGGGCGCTGTAGGTCCCATGAGGCAGAAGGACACCAAGAGGGAGGACCCTCCTCCCCCCCCCAGACAAAGTAAGCCGTGCCTGCAGCGAGCCCACCTCCCCTCGGGAGTGCGGGTGCCACATGAGGGGCCTTGGCACTGTGGGCCCCGCGACTGCCGGAGCGGCAGGAGAGGCGGATTGGGGTCTGTGGGCCCAGGGACCGACGGAGGCGACCAGAACCTGTGAGGAAGCGCGGCGCCACCTGAGCTGACTTGGCAGGCACCCTGCAACACGTTCTCGAACCGGCTGGACCCGAGGAGATGGTGTAAGTGACCCCTGGCCTTGGTGGGCAGCCCCAGTGGCGGCTGTGATCAAGTAAGAGCCAGAATGGCTTAAAATGTCACTTAAAAGCATTCAGGGTAAACCAAAGTG
This sequence comes from Pleurodeles waltl, assembly GCF_031143425.1. Taxonomy (NCBI): domain Eukaryota; kingdom Metazoa; phylum Chordata; class Amphibia; order Caudata; family Salamandridae; genus Pleurodeles; species Pleurodeles waltl. The sequence continues at coordinate 319,418,591 of NC_090447.1, read as the reverse complement.
CGGAAATAATTATTTCAGCAAGCATTTAGTTGTGGTCGTGACATGGCATCACATCAATTAGTCGGGTAGCCTTCAATCTACTTTGCTGGACATACATTACCTAAGTCAGTACATAACGATACTTATTTGTAGAAGGAAGCTCAATCAAGTCTGTCTGCAAATGTTTGAAGGGTGCCTCAGCAGGTGCAAAATGTCCTGTAGGGATGGGAATTCCTTTAACAGCATTATACTGAGCTCATACCATGCACTTTTAACATATTTTGTCTGCAAATTTCTGTATATTAGCATTTTCCCAAAATGGTTTAATACTATTTATGATTGCATCTCTTACCAAATGGCAAGGGCTGTGCATCATCAATGACATAGGATCAATCAATCAATCAATCAATCAATCAAACAAATTTCTTAAGCGCACTACTCACCCGGTAGGGTCTCAAGGTGCTGGAGGGGGTGTTACTGCTCGAAAAGCCATGTTTTGAGGTGCTTTCTGAAGGTTAGGAGGTCCTGGGTCTTGCCTAGGTTGGTGGGGAGGGAATTTCAGGTTTTGGCAGCGAGGTGGGAGAAGGTTCTGCTGCCGGAGGTGGTGCGTTGGATGCGGGGGACTGTAGCGAGGGCGAGGACGGCGGAGAGGAGCTGTCAAGTTGGTTTGTTGAAGTTGATTTGTTCGTTGAGGTAGGCCGGTCCAGTGTCGTGGAGGGCTTTGTGAGCGTGGACAAGGATTTGGAAAATGATCCTTTTGTTGATGGGCAGCCAGTGTAGGGATCTGAGGTGGGCGGAGATGTGTTCGTGGCGAGGGAGGTTGAGGATGAGACGTGCGGCCGCGTTCTGGATTCGCTGGAGTTTTTCTCTGAAGCTTGGCTGTGGTCCCAGCGTAGAGGGCGTTGCCGTAGTCCAGTCTGCTGCTTATGAGGGCATGGGTGACAGTTCTTCTTGTTTCTAAAGGAATCCATTTGAAAGTCTTGCGTAGCATGCAAAGGGTGTTGAAGCAGGAGGATGATATGGCGTTGATTTGCTGAGTCATAGAGAGAGATGAGTCCAGTATGATGCTGAGATTGCGTGCGTGGGTGGTGGGTGTTACTGCTCGAAAAGCCATGTTTTGAGGTGCTTTCTGAAGGTTAGGAGGTCCTGGGTCTTGCGTAGGTTGGTGGGGAGGGAGTTCCAGGTTTTGGCAGTGAGGTGGGAAAAGGTTCTGCTGCCGGAGGTGGTAGGTTGGATGCGGGAGACTGTAGCGAGGGCGAGGTCGGCGGAGGGGAGCTGTCAAGTTGGTTTCTAGAAGTTGATTTGTTCGTTGAGGTAGGCCGGTCCGGTGTCGTGGAGGGCTTTGTGAGCGTGGACAAGGATTTTGAAAATGATCCTTTTGTTGATGGGCAGCCAGTGTAGGGATCTGAGGTGGGCGGAGATGTGTTTGTGGCGAGGGAGGTTGAGGATGAGACATGCGGCCGCGTTCTGGATTCGCTGGAGTTTTCTCTGAAGCTTGGCTGTGATCCCGGCGTAGAGGGCGTTGCCGTAGTCCAGTCTGCTGCTTATGAGGGCGTGGGTGGCCGTTCTTCTTGTTTCTAAAGGAATCTATTTGAAAGTCTTGCGTAGCATGCGAAGGGTGTTGAAGCAGGAGGATGATATGGCATTGATTTGCTGAGTCATGGAGAGAGATGAGTCCAGTATGATGCAGAGATTGCGTGCGTGAGTGGTGGGTGTTGGGGGTGGTCCAAGGGTGGTGGGCCACCAAGAGTCATTCCATGCTGTCTTGTTGGGACCGAAGATGATGATCTCAGTTTTAGGTGGCTTGCTGTCATCCAGTTAGCGATGGCGAGGAGTCCTGCGTGTAGGTTATTCTTGGCGGTAGATGGGTTTCTCGTAAGGGAGACGATAAGCTGGGTGTCGTCAGCGTATGAAATGATGGTGAGGCCGTGGGGGCGGATGATGTTGGCGAAAGGAGCCATGTAGAAATTGAAAAGGGTGGGGCTGAGGGAGGATCCTTGGGGGACCCCACAGATGGTCTTGGTGACTGTGGACCGAAAAGGAGTGAGGCAAACTCTTTGGGTTCTTTCGGAGAGGAAGGAGGTGAGCCAGTCCAGGGCTTTGTGGCGAATTCCGGCGTCGAAGAGGCATGTGTGGAGGGTTTGGTGGCATACGGTGTCGAAAGCTGCAGAGAGGTCTAGGAGGATGAGAGCGACGGTTTCGCCCTCGTCCAATCTGGTCCTGATGTCGTCTGTACAGGCGAGAGGGCGGTCTCGGTGCTGTGGTTTTTGCGGAATCCAGACTGGGAGACGTTGAGTATGTTGTTGTCTTCTAGGAAGCGAGACAGTTGTATGTTTACTACCTTCTCTATGACCTTTGCTGGGAAGGGGAGTAGAGAGATGGGTCGGTAGTTTGTGAGGTCTTCAGGGTCTGCTTTGGGTTTTTTGAGAAGAACCTTGACTTCGGTGTGTTTCCAAATATCTGGGAAGGTTGCGGTCTTGAAGGAACTGTTGATGACGGCCCAGAGCTGGGGAGCAATGATTTGGCTGGCCTTGTTGAAGATGTGGTGGGGGCAAGGGTATGTTGGGGAGCCTGAGTGGATGGAGCTCATGGTTTTGCCAATTTCTTCGTTGTTGGTGGTTGGTGCGGCAGGGTGCTGTGGTGTTGGTTGTGTCGCTGGTGGTGATGGTGGGTGATGACGATGTGAAGCTGTCGTGTATGTCTGCGATCGTGCGGTGGAAGTAGTTGGAGAGGAGTTGCAGAGGTCTTGGGAGTGTGGAGGGTCGATGGTGCAGGATTTGGGTTTGGTGAGTTCTTTGATGATGGCAAAACGTTCCTTGCTTTTGTGTGTGTTGTCGTCTATGCGTCCTTTGTAGAAGGATCGTTTGGTGGTCTGGATGAGTGTGTGATGTTTGCGCATGGCTGATTTGAGGGCGGAGAAGTTGCTCACTGAGGGTTCTTGGCGCAAGGCTTTCTTAATTGTTTGGCATTCTCGTTTGGAAGACTGAAGTTCTGTGGTGAACTAGGGGGCGGTCTTGATGGTGCGGTGTTGTTGGTTATTTTGAATGGGGCGAGGGAGTCTGCGCATGTTTCTAGCCATCGTGTGAGGTTGAGGACGGCGACGTTGGGGGTCGTTGGTACCGGGTGGTAGAGCTTGTGCGAGGTTGGAGATCAGTCATTCTTCGGAGATCTTGTTCCACTTGCAGTAGGGGGTAGGATGTTGTTGTTGGTGGGTGGTGGGTTTCAGGAAGGAGAAATGGACGCAGTGGTGGTCAGTCCAGTGGAGTTTAGTGGTGTGAGTGAAGGCGATGTGGCTGCTGGAGGTGAAGATGGCGTCTAGCATGTGTCTGACTGAGTGGGTAGGTGAGGTGACCAGTTGCTTGAGGCCGAGGTTTGCAAGGTTGTCCAGCAGGGCCGTGGAGTTGCAGTCGTGGGTGCTTTCCAGGTGAAAGTTAAGGTCACCAAGGAGTAGGTAGTCTGTGGAGGTGAGGGCGTGGGAGCTGATAGTGTCGGGGATGGTGTCACAGAATGGGCGGCAGGGTTCTGGTGGTCTGTAGATGAGGGTTCCTCTTAGGGTGGTGTTGGCGTTGATGTGTACCTTAAAGTGTAGGTGCTCTGTCATTTTGTCAGGTAGCATGAATCAATAACCATGTTGACCCTTCCAATACTCATTTATCAGAGTACCATCCTTAGTTGCTTGTTTTTGCATATCTGCTATGCCCCTGTCACTGAGGTCATATGCACTCTCTTTCTCTTCAATACACATTCAGTGGGAAACATATGTTAATGACATGACATTCTATGCAGTCTCTTTGACCATCACATCAGCTTAAGCATTCCCTTTGCTATGTCATCTACTATCTTTTTGTGTGCATTACATTTGACGATTGCTACTCTTTTCACAATGATAAACCATTCAGTAATTTAACAATCAGTGGATCATGTTGTATTTGTATTCCTTGAGGGGTGAGGAAACCTCTTTCTGCCCAAAGCCTCCTAAAGTTATGTGCAACTCCAAATACATTTTGGCTATCAATATATATATTCACAGTTAATTCAGCTCGCTTGCTATTGGTAATTCTATTAATTTGTCTGTTTGTGCCGATAATTCTAATAGTTTAGATAACATGGTGTAAGCTGGTAACAGCATAGGCTGCATTGGTTGCCCCATCCTTGAGCTTAAAGCAAGAGCCATCAACCCATAAGTCACCATCTCTTTCTTCCATTGTTGTGTCCTATAAATCTATTCTCCCTATGGTCTGTTTCACTCTCAACAGTCAGAATCAATGGATGTGTCAGTATAAATCTGGTAAAGGAGCAAGAGGGCCTTTGGATTAAATGTGTTTTAGTAAACATGCGCTCAATTATGGGGTCTTCTGAATAGGATAAGCCGAGGATGTCTGTGGTGGGTTATGTACCACAAACTCAAATTTCCTTCATATGATGTTCCCTCATCTCTTCAGCAAAGTCATCAGCCTTTGTCTGTCATATTTCCTAGCTTTCTTCCTTTCCGTCTTCATTACGTCCTTCATATTTTCTTGTCTGGCGTATTTTTCCCACCTATTCAGCACATCAAACTACAACAGTCTCACTTTCTGATTTCCTTTCTCAAAAATATATTCCCTTACATAATTCAGCTTATCGTAATCAAATGTGCCATTCACTGTAAACTGTAATGAGGGATCATTTTCAGTATATTCAAGCCATAAATTCAAAAATAGTCCATTCTCAATCCCTTGTTTAGTCATCATTTCCCATGCTGGAGTTCCTTTTACTAGACATGGCTGCACTTCATCTAATTGTTTTTGTTTGAATCTGTTTTTATAGCATTTTGCTTAAACACATTCTGCATGCATTGGAATGCCTTGTCTGTTACAGAAACACTGCATGTACAAGAGAATAAATTTGCAGTATTAGACGTCACATCATATAGTATACACGTTAAAGACTCATTCAGTGTAGCATGTTATCTTCTGGAGTGGAAGTCCGGAGGGTAAGTTGCTGAGCAGAGTTCTAAAGTAAACATGCTTAATTTCAAGTTGGTTGATTGCAGGTTTATTATACAATCGTGCATGGATACAGTTCCACGATTGGAGACAATGCATTAAGATTGACATTGTTATAACTGTAATACCAATTAGGAACAGCTAAGGAAACTAGAAATGAAGAGTTAAAAATTACGGGGGGAGGATACTGGGTCAAAAAGAGGGAAGGGGGGAAAAAACTACAGGCATGCACACCCAAAGTCAGTTTCATTCAAATCCAGAAAGGATGTCAGTGGTGCTCCTCATCTAGTATAGTGGGTACACTAGCAAGCTTGGTGGTGATGGCGGCGCTAGAATGTGATAAGGCACCCAATCAGTGGGGGAGTCAGTGGGTTTTGTGCTGTGTGCCTGTTAAATCAGGTAATGGAAGGGTCTCTGACATACTAGCAGTATTGTTTGGTGATAATGTAGTCTGATGTTTTTATGTTGTAAGTATGAGTGTATGTCAGGATCGTGTCCCAGTTGGTGGGAACTGGGTGTTTAAACTGGCCGAGATCATTCTCTCGCTCAAGGTCAGTGTCCTCTGCTTATGCCCAGACACCCAGGGATTGCAGCCACGCTTCGCAATTTGGCTGGTCTGGTGAGCGCCATCTGTGGGTGATGAGTTGTTTAGCTAGTATAAGGCCCAGAAACCGGGACGTGGCTCTGTGCATTTTATCTCTGCGGAAGAGTCCCAGCAGGTAGGCCTTCTATGTGTGTGGTATTGTTCGGTTCATACAGTGAGACAGCCAGCGTAATACCATGTTCCAATAATGATGTAGGCACAGGCATGCCCACAGCATATGTAGGTGGTCTGCATTTATCAAGTGGCAGTGTGGACACTTGGCGTTGGTTCGGTTATAGTATCTATTAACTTTATCGGGTGTGAGGTAGGCCCTTTGTGTGATGTAGAAATGTATTAATCGAAACCGTGCATGGTGTGGCATGTTTACAGGACCTTCTAATATGGGAGACTTTTCCTTATCTATAAAGGGCTTCCCTCTGTCTGTTTCCCATCGATAACGGAGAACCGCAAGTGCAGGTCCACCTACCAACGTATAAGATGCCACCCATTGCCGAACACATGCAGATACTGCAGGGTAAGGTGTGTGTGAGATCTTTTGTTAGGTCTCCCCATGCCCGTTTCAGTGTGCCAATAAAAGAGCGATAGAGTTGAAAGCCACCGGAGGGTAGTCCAGCAACTTCCATCAGGGTTTCGTATTGAAGGAGCGTACCGTTGTCATAGAGACGCTGTGGCTGTGTCCAACAGATGGCTGGAGGACAGCTAGAATGCCACCCATTGAAGCTGCACCGCTAGATAGTAGTGCTCCAGGTTCGGGAGTGCCAGTCCTCCTTGGCTTGTCGGCTTGTAGAGTTTGGAGAGGGCTACTCTGCAGCAAGAGGCATTCCAACTAAATCCACAAATGACATGTTCAAAAGAGCAAAAGAATGAAGCAGGGATATACAATGGGAGGTTAGCAAAGAAGTACAGGAGGTGACGTAAAGCGACCATCTAAAGGAGTGCCACCCTGCCCATCACTGACAAAGGCAGTGTCTTCCAGAAAGTCATGTGGGATTTGAAGGAGGTCATTGCTCGCAATAAGTTCCCATCAAATAGGTGTGTGGTAAATCTGGACACAGAGGTACCTAAAAGTAATTGGTTGCCAGGATAAAGAAGGGGCAGCAGGAAGTGGGCTGGGATCAGGTATAGTGGGGTTAGAGGGAAGATACAAGATTTGGACCAGTTAACTTGTAGTCCGGATAGGGATGCATAAGTGTTAAGTTAAGTGTTATTGCCATGGGAAATTGGGAGAGATGAGGAGATCAGAGACACTGAATGAGTACTGTTTCCCAGGGGTGTGTCCAAATCACGGCTCTGTGTTCGCAGCACAACAGTTGGGGGTTCCATGGCCAGAGCAAAGAGAAGGTGAGACAGGGGACACCCCTCTCTCATGCCTCTCTCTATCTTAATAGGGTCTGAGATAAGGGGACCTGTTTTTATTCTGTCTGTTTGCAAAGTGTATACCAGTCTTATCAGTTGAACCGAGGCCCCATTCCAAACTGTGGCAGACTATTGAATAGAAAGGACCACTCCAGGGAGTAAAACGCTTTCTCTATGTCAAGTAGTAAGCTTCCCGCTTGGGGCCAATAGAGTGGCACATATTTCAAGATTCAGAAGAAGCGCCATAGATTAAGGGACATAGGGCCATATGGACGAAAGCTTTTTCCCATAGACACAGAATGGGTAAAATCCTTTGGTACATCTGGCCCATAGTGCGGGCTGGTACAAATCCGTTCTGATATATGTATCAGTGCAGGGACCAGAGGTGCCAAACGGTCTGCTGTGATTTTGGCTAATATTTTATAATCAGAGTTCAGCAGTGCCAACGGTATGTGTGAGTGTATGACGGTTGGGTCCTTATGCTGTTTAGGCAGCGAAATTAGCATGGCTTCTCGGAGTTTGTTAGGGAGCCATGCTACAGCAAGGGCCTCCTCATAAAGCTTGTGTAAACAGGGCACGAGTTGTGGTGCATGTGCTTTATAAAATTCTGATGGCAGTCCAGCTAGGTCAGGGGTTTTTCCAATGGCAAGGGCTTGGATGGCGTCTTGGATTTCAGTCAGTGTAATTCTATCTTTTGGTCTAGTGTGATACAGTGGAAGGGTATATTGGCGAGAAACAAATCAATATCAGCTGGGGAGGAGGATGTGGCAGACTGATATAGTGTTGTGTAGTGGAGCTGGAATGCCTTGTGAATTTCACGCTGCTTGTGAAGCAGTGGGCCAACAGCTGAATGTAACGCTGTGATGGAGTGCCAACGTTGATCTTGATGGATTAGCCAAGCAAAGAAGGGAGCTTGTTCTATCTGCTATCTGCACAGTTTAAGTATTGCAGCCTTTCAAGGAGTTTGGAGTGTTATTTGCGTGCCTTAACAAGCAACAGCTGGTTATTTGGGTCTTGTGTACTGCGATTTCAAGGCGCATCGGCTGCCATTTCACTGCGAGCACCTCCCCATCTAACTACCTGCGCATGTTCCAAGTCAGTCGCAGGCAATGGACGGTCATCTTAAAGGCATCCCATTCCATGGAATGTGAGGTAACACGATCTTCATTTAAATCAAAGTAGTCACTGATCATCTGACTTACAGAGGCTCAAAACAGAGGGACTTCAAGTGTTGTGGGCTGCAGCCACCACATGGGGATTGGGTGGGGTGAGGGGGGCAGGGGGGATGGTGTCTACATCCCAGTTTAGGTGAAGATACTAGGGATTATGGTCTGAGTGTGTTAGGCCTAGATAGTCAGTTTGTATATTACTTGTACAATATCTGTCATACAGAACAGTCTATCAATACGTACATGAATCCCATGTGGGACCAAGGAGAAGGAATATACCCTGGAGTAGGCATTACAGAACATCCATATGTCTAATAGGTTCCAGTGACGTAACCAGCTCACCAGTGAAAGAGCATTAGAGGACGCAGCAGTGCGGGACAGTAGTAGGAATGAGCAGTCCAGTTATGTGTCTAAAACACTATTAAAGTTGCCTCCCAGCAGCCAGGGGGGACCACTCCAGCGGGAAAGCACTTCAGTGAGTGTATGTAAGAAGGGGGCCTGGTCAGTGTTGGGACCATAAAGGTTGCCAATAAGTATGCCATCCAGCCTTTCCTTAACGAAAACAAAGCGTCTTTCAACATCTATGACCTCCTCCTTCATTACATATGGGACTCCTGGACAAATCCATATTAGGACCCCGAGCATAGGAAGGGCTGGAATTCATCTACATAATGTTTAATTACACCACACAATTTACTTCAACTACACATTTTTCGCTACTTCTGTCAGATAATTATTTTAGTGTGGTAATGGCAAATCTATTTTGTCACAATGCAAATGCTTTCCATCACACCACTAGCCACTAAAAATTAACAACATGCTGATTATCACATAACAGAGTACAATGCACTGTACTATTGTTGTGACCATATTTATCATTACAAGTCTCTCATATCATTTCACATCATTATACACATCCATGGTACTTTATATCAGATCTCAACGACTGTGTTGCCTCTGAGTTCTTTGGATCCAGTCAAGTCACCCTTATGTCTCAGGGAACCAGTGATCCCCTCAGGCTGCAACCACCAGAAACGCAGGCCCCCCTGCGGGTATGTACTTTGAAGCCAGTCAGTTCTCTGATGGCCCCTTGACCATAGTTCCTTCTGGTCCATCTGTATTGACTCTGTGGATCTTAGATGAGCCTCCAGTTTGTGAACGCACAATCTGGCACACTTGTCTGTTTTTTATATTTTTTTTAAGATATGTTTATTGCCATTTTAAAGAAGTTTAACAGTCATCATAATATGTCACATTTGTATACACATATATTAGGGAGCATCCTAAACAGTTCACTCTGTCAGCATGTATCGTATATATTGCTGCAGGCTAATGTGCAGGTACTTCGTCTGGCAGACTGCGGCTACCATATTCAACAATTGCGTTCAGGGCCCCCATGAGGAGCCAGGGCTGCTGAGTGTTTCTGATGGATACAACTACCTGTGGATTCCTCACCTAATGATTCCTCACCTAATGAATACTCCCATGGCGCCAGCATTCGACGGAAATCTTCTTCCTAGCTTCTGCACGTCGACGAGGACGTCACACTGGCCCACGCGACGCCGTCTGACGTCATACAGGCAATAAGAGGTCCTCGCCGACGTGCCGACGTCAGTTCCCTTTTTTCCGTGCATTCGAAACGGTTATCTTCGAGGGAGCTACTGTTACTTTCGTGGTTACAGTGTATTTTTTTTTGCTGCGTGATTTTCTTTGCGGTTATAATGTCTCAGAGAAAGTCGGGTTTCAAGCCTTGTCGAGAGTGTGGGGGCAAGATGTCAGTTACTGACCCTCACTCCGACTGTTTATGGTGTTTGAGCTCTGACCACGACGTCGCTACATGTGATTCATGTCAGCACATGAATCCGAAGGCCCTGAAAGAACGAGAGGCTAAGCTCTTCATGGCGAAGTCGAAACGGAAGGAGAAAAAACATGATAGAAAGTCATCTTCGCCGAGATCTCACCGGCGTCATCGAGACTCCAGGTGCCGTAGGGATTCACGGCGTCATTCCAGCAAGGAGTCTCGTTCGAGGTCGCCTTCGGCTCGGCGTCGGAAGACCTGGGAGGTCAGTCCCACGGTCACGCCACATCCGTCGAAGCCGTTGCCTTCTCCGGCGTCACCGACTTCGCTTGGACAGGCTTCAGTGATTGAGGTGACGCAGCCCCGGGCGTTTTCTCCGGCATCGCAGACGTCGAGGCTGGCGTCGGGGTCGCCTTCGATCCAGGCACCCCAGTATCCGGCATTTCCTGCCCCTGGAGCCGATAATACCACATTCTTGAATGCGATGTACACCATCTTTCAACAGATGGCTCCAGGCGGTGCTCCGGCTGGTCCTTCGGGGCCGTTGGCTTTTTCATTGGGTGCTCCGGCGCCTTTACGACCGGCACCCTTTATGCCCTTTCTCCCTTTAGGGAATGTGGTGGCCGCTCCGGTGGCTTCAGAGGGTTTGGCCCCGGAGGTTTCCATCCCGTCGACTTCGGGATTTCGACCTGTGACTCCGACGAGACCTTCGGAGACTCCAAGACGCGACCCTCTTCGTCCGGCTTCTGCCTCGGCGCCGAAGCTGCTTGTGGTGCCGGATATGGCGTCGGATGGATCCGGAGATCGGCGCCGATCCTCGACTTCGGCGGATGCCATGTCGACGCCGCTCATCGAAGAGAGGCTTCAATCTAGAAGGCGTGCTCTTCGTCTTTTGGAAGAGCAGGAATACCAACGAGTCTTGGAGGAAGGAGAGATTGAGGACTCTGGTGATGGACTTCATGGTCTTGATACGGCCAGTGGGCTGGATACTTCCCTTGAGTGGGACCTATCATTTCCAGGGGAGTATACAGAGGAAGCTGCTACCTTTCACGCTGTGGTAAGAAAGGCAGCTAACTTTCTGGACCTGCCTTTGCCGGTGGCAGAGGCGAAGCAGAATTTGCTGACTGAAGTTCTGCATCCGGCCTCTTCTGCAGCAGAGCCTCTCTTGCCATTTAATGAGGCTTTGCTTGATCCGGTGTTGGAGGTGTGGAAGAAGCCAGTATCTTCCTCGGCGGTTCATAGGGCTGTGGCCAGGAGATATCGTGCTGCGCCTTCTGACCCTGGCTTTCTATCTAGACACCCTACGCCAGAGAGCTTGGTAGTGCAGGCCTCCTGTTCTTCTAGGTCATCTCCTGGATCTTTCCCGACGGTGCCAGGGGACAGGGACTCTAAAAAGTTGGATGCACAGTCCAAGAAGATATTTTCGTCCTGCACTATGGCGTTGAAGGCCACCAACGCGACTTGCATTTTGGGAAGATACATCCATGCTCTTATGGACGACATTTCATCTTCATATACGGAGCTTCCCCAGGGGCTTTTGAACATTGTTTCGGATGCCCAGGCTGCCACGACTCAGATTATCTAGTCTGGGTTGGACACGACAGACTCGGTGGCTAGGGCGATGGGCACGGCTGTGGTGGCAAGGAGACAGGCTTGGCTCCGCAATTCGGAGTTCTCTGCGGACGTGCAGTCGACCCTTTTGGACCTCCCGTTTGATGGGGACAAACTGTTTGGAGCCAAAACGGATTCGGCCTTGGAAAGGTTTAAGGGAAGCAGAGCCACAGCCAAGTCACTGGGACTGCAGGCCCCTTCTTCTGCCTCCTCTAGGTTTTTTAGGAGGTTTCGAGGTTTTGGACGGGGTTCTTACTCCTCTTCATTTCGGGAGAGATATCAACAACCTGCCTCTTCTATCACTTTTAGACCAATTAGAGGGAGAGGTAGGATCCGCACCAGGGGAGCCTCTCAGCAGCAGCACTCTTCCTCATCCTCTGGAGGGGTGCAGCAGGGGAAGCAGCCTTAGGCTTCCACCAGTCCCTACTCACTCCTCTCCTGTAGGGGGAAGGTTGCGGCACTTTCTTCACAAGTGGCAGACTATTACATCGGACACTTGGGTTCTCAGTATTGTGGGGAAAGGTTACATCCTTCCCTTTCGGGAGTTTCTGCCCCCCATCCCGCCCCGCCCGTCGTATTGTTCAAAAGAACACCTCCTGTTGCTAGAACAGGAAGTCCAGATCCTCCTATTAAAGGGCGCGGTGGAGTTGGTCCGAGAGCAGGAAAGGGGTCGAGGTTGTTATTCGAGGTACTTCCTGATTCCCAAGAAGGATGGTCGGTTGAGGCCAATCTTGGACTTGAGGATCTTGAATTGGTTCCTCAAACAGGAAAAGTTCAAGATGCTGACCCTAGCTCAGGTGCTTTTGGCGTTGAACAATGGAGATTGGATGGTGTCTGTCGACTTGCAGGATTCTTATTTTCATATCCCGATACTCAAGTCGCACAGGAAGTATCTCCGGTTTGTGGTAGGGACACAGCACTATCAGTTTGCGGTCCTCCCATTTGGTCTTACTTCGGCACCTCAAGTCTTCACGAAGGTGATGTCGGTGGTTGCGGCAGAGCTCAGGAGGAAAGGGATAGCAGTATTCCCTTACTTGGACGACTGGTTGATCAAAGCCAGGTCCCCGGAGCTTGTGTCGTATCATCTGCAGTCGACAACCCAGTTGTTGTTCGACCTGGGCTTTTCGGTGAACGTGCCCAAATCTCACCTGGAGCCCTCTCAACGCCTCCTGTTTATAGGGGCAGTACTGGATACAACATTGAATCGAGCCTTTCCTCCGCCTCAGCGGATTCAAGACATTCAGGCGTTGGTTCCAATGTTTCAAGGTGGAGCGGTCATTCCAGTCCTCAAGTTCCTACGTCTGCTCGGTCTGTTTGCCTCCTGCATACTGTTGGTCACGCATGCTCGCTGGCACATGAGGGCTCTTCAGTGGTGCCTCCGAAGGCAGTGGTCTCAACACAAAGGAGATCTAGACGGTTCGGTCAAAATCTCCAGAGATGCTGCTGCGGACTCGAAGTGGTGGATTGCGGGCGACAATCTTTCACAAGGGAAGCCGTTCGCGCAGTCACCACCAGTGGCCACAGTCATAACGGATGCTTCCACTCTAGGGTGGGGAGCTCATCTGGGGGATCTGTAGATCAAAGGGCTTTGGTCTCCAGAGGAACAGATTTTTCATATCAATCTGTTGGAGTTGCGGGCTGTACGTCTGGCTCTCAAGGCCTTCCTCCCATCCCTTCACGGTCAGTCGGTTCAGGTCCTGACGGACAATACTACCGCGATGTGGTATATAAACAAACAGGGAGGAGTGGGGTCGTACCTTCTCTGCAGAGAAGCTCTTCGACTATGGTCCTGGGCAAGGGACCATCAGATTTGCTTGGTAGCAAATCATCTGGCCGGAGTCTTGAATGTACGTGCGGACGGTCTCAGTCGCCATTTCTCGGCCGACCACGAGTGGCGTCTCCATCCAGATCAAGTCCGTCTAATCTTCCAGTTGTGGGGGGTTCCTCGGATAGATCTGTTTGCCACCCAGGAGAACACGCACTGTCCGTTATACTGCAGTCTCCAGTATCCGGTGCAGGGGGCTTTGGGGGATGCGTTTCAGATGACTTGGTGCGACCAGTTACTTTACGCGTTTCCCCCCATACCCTTGATTCCTCGAGTGTTGAGGAAAATTCGCCAAGACCGGGCCCAAGTCATTTTAATAGCTCTGGATTGGCCAAGGAGGGTGTGGTACTCCGACCTTCTCCAACTCTCGCTGTGCCCTCCGCTCCGTCTCCCTCTCAGGGCAGACCTCCTCTCGCAGTCGCAGGGGCAGGTTCTACACCCCAACCTCCAGAGTCTGCACCTACATGCCTGGAGATTGAAAGGGGCAACCTGAGTTCCTTCTCTCTCCCGCCTGATGTAGTGGATGTTATATTAGCGGCCAGGCGACACTCCACTAAATCTATCTACGCTAATAGGTGGTCTAAATTTGTTATGTGGTGTGGAGAGAGACAGATTGATCCCTTACATGCTCATCTGTCAGATGTGTTGTCTTTTGCTTTATCATTAGCGCAGAAAGGTTGTGCAGTGGCTACTATTAAAGGTTACTTGTCTGCCTTGTCAGCCTTCATTTGTCTTCCAGACCAACCATCGTTATTTAAATCCCCTATTGTTCTTAGATTCTTGAAAGGTCTCTAAATAAATATCCTCCAAAACCATTCGTTATGCCTCAATGGGATTTGTCCTTGGTCCTGACTTTCCTTATGGGGTCCCCTTTTGAGCCTATGCATTCTTGCCCTTTAAGGTACTTAGTTATTAAGACAGTCTTCCTGGTGGCTATAACATCTGCAAGGAGAGTGAGTGAGTTGCAGGCCTTATCGGTAAAACCCCCTTATACAACTTTTTATGGGGATAAGGTGGTGTTGAGGACCAAGGCTGCTTTCCTCCCGAAGGTTGTTTCACCCTTCCATTTGGCCCAGACGATTACTTTGTCCACGTTCTATCCTCCGCCTCATCCTTCAAAGGAGGAAGAGAGACTGCATCGCTTGGACCCAAAGAGGGCGTTAAGCTTCTACATTGATAGAACAAAGGACTTCAGGCTGGAGGATCAGCTGTTCATCGGATACGTGGGCAAGAGGAGAGGAAAGGCAGTCCACAAGAGAACACTCTCCAGGTGGGTTGTTCTTTGCATTAAAATCTGTTACTCTTTAGCAAAGAAGGATCCTCCTGATGGTATTAGAGCTCATTCCACCAGAGCTAAGTCGGCCACTTCGGCCTTGGCTAGGGGTGTTCCTGTGGTTGACATCTGCAAGGCCGCAACTTGGTCGTCCCTTCACACTTTTGCGAAGCACTACTGCTTGGACTCTGAGGTCAGAAGGGACGGCCATTTTGCACGGTCAGTGCTGCAGGATTTCTTGGTTTGACCATTTAGGCACCCACCGCCGGGCGTGGTACTGCTTTGGGACTCTATTCATTAGGTGAGGAATCCACAGGTAGTTGTATCCATCAGAAGAACGAGTTACTTACCTTCGGTAACGACTTTTCTGGTGGATACATTAGCTACCTGTGGATTCCTCGTCGACGTGCAGAAGCTAGGAAGAAGATTTCCGTCGAATGCTGGCGCCATGGGAGTATTCATTAGGTGAGGAATCATTAGGTGAGGAATCCACAGGTAGCTAATGTATCCACCAGAAAAGTCGTTACCGAAGGTAAGTAACTCGTTCTTCTGTCCCCTGGTGTGGAGCTGTCATCCGTCCAGAATTCAACGGATTGTTATCCATATTAATAAACTACATCTCTACAAACTAAATAACTATGTCCTGGTAATCTGTGATCTCAGGGATCCATTCGTTCATACAATGAGAATCATCCACTGTCAATCAGCACTGAGCTTTTGGGTGAAGGCACTGGGGTTGGGTGAGGTGGGGGGGCAACCCTCAGCCGTGGGTGCATAGCCCTAATTTGTGCCCTGGAGTTCCTTACAGCAGCAACAGACGGGACATTCCATGACCTTCATCCCGAGCTCCCAAAAACCGACCCAGAGGGAAGTCAGTCCGCTCCAGGGGATCCTCAAAGGATGCCAGTCTGCCTTGTGTATAGCAGTTGTCCACTAAGGTCAGTCCATCTATAGTCCAGGGGAGCATGTGCCCCTGCATAAAACAGTGAGGGGGTCACTGAGTGAGAGCCCCACCAAGAGGACCTCGGGGGCAAAGGGGGTCGAGACTCCCGTTCTCCTAAGCATCCTATGCCAGCCCACGAGGGCCGCACCCAGGGGGACCCTGTCCCAGTCCAGTTCTGTCAAGCCATTGTTGTTCAGCCATTGTGCAAGCCATTGCAGCTGCACCGCTATATAATAGAGTTCAAAATCCAGGACTCCCAGTCCTCCCGCCACTGAGGGGAGGTGAAGAGTAGCGAGAGCGACCCTTTGACGCCCACCATTCCATATCAGTTCCCTATGAAGTGTGTCTAAAGACCTGAAACATGTCACCGGGATCCTCAATGGTATGTTAAGAAAAAAATACAGAAGTCTCAGGAGCATAATCATCTTAGACAACAAGACTCATGCCATGAAGGGCAGCTGGAAGGAGCACCAAAAACCGATGCAGGCCCAGAGGGACTGGGAGACCTTACCCAGGTTGCCCTCCCTAATATCAACCTCGTCATGGTAAATTTGAATACCGAGGTATTTAAATGTGTGGGGGGTGCCCACGTAACATCTGCTGGGCAGGTAGAGGGCAGGGCAGTTCCCACGACTACCGGGAACACACATGTCTTCCTTCTATTAAGGCGTAGCCTGAATACTGCCCAAAGTCCTCCAGTGATTGAAGCACCCAGGGTAGTGCCCGCTCCCCATTTCTCAGATAGACCAACAGGTCATCCGCATATAATGATATAATATGTTCTGCACCTCCTCTACGTATCCCCTTGTCATGGCCCTCCTTCCTGAACCACTCTGTTAACAGTTCCATTGCTATAGCAAACAATAAGGAGGAGAGGGGGCACCCTTGTCTAGTACCTCAGTGTACATCATACATGTCAGAAACCTGTCGCCCAGTCATAACTCTCGCCGTCGGAGAGGCATATAGCAACCTAAACCATTTAATCCATGCCTCTCCTAGCTCCATTCGGCGCATAGTGACTTCCAAATAATCCCACTTCACTGTGTCGAAGGCCTTCTCGAGGTCGACACTACCACTGCTTTAGAATCAGATGGGGGGGAGACCGCATAGTACAGTACACAACCTGAGGAGATTGTGGGAGGTGTTCCAGGTAGGTATGAACCCACACTGGTCACTGTGGATCAGGGCCTGCATATGAGGCAGTAGTCTGTTGACTAAGGCCTTTCTCGGGATTTTAAAATCTGTGTTGAGCATAGAAAGAGGTCGAAAGTCAGTAACCGCTGTGTTCCGATCAGTAGTTTTAGGGAGGGGGACCATCAGGGCCACAATGGCAGTCGCAGGCAGGAGGCCCCTCTCGTAGGCTGTATACAATCAGAAACAGGAATCTTAGCAGAGCATGACTATATTCTTATCTACGTGTTCTTTTAGTGCATGAAAACGAAGGGGAAGCTAACAAACATAAACACTTCTTGGACTTTACACACTCTTTCTGGCCACGTGGTACAGCTCCATGGCTCATGAAACCACAACGAAGACACCGCATGGAGCACATTTATGCTCCCACTCCATGATCAAGATCCTCTGGAGTCATCCTGTCAACAGTATCCTGACATTGAGGACCTTCACCGGCCACTTTTGGACCATGGCTTCAAGGCTGCAGTAATCCTCTCCCTCTACAGCTGTATAAAATTAAGTTAACCCATCAGTGCCTCGGCTTCCACCCCAGTGCTATGGCTCAGAGCCCTCACAGCAGATCTCTCAGGTTTTTTCAGATAGGTGCATAAGCATCTCAATCAGTCCACATTTTGTTCTTTGCCTTCTAGGACTCATGATTTAATATTATAAAAGGAGAATACCATACTCTAAAATGTAAAGAAAATTCTGTGTTGGATCAGCTGCTTAGGCATAAAACTTGAGAAAACTGCCACCAGACTGTAATCTCTCTTTTATTTAAGGGTAAAAATATAGCTGACCACCCTCTGCCTCAGCCGCGACTGAAAGACCCCTATCAGTTAACCCCTACACCCTAGAGCTTCAGGAACAAAAAAAAACCTCTGCAGCTCACCCACACCCAGTGCCATAAAGTCTCTCCCGCTGTAGTTTTAAGAAGAAAATTGAGCCACCTAAAACTAGCAGTCCTCTTCTGAACGCTGGTTTAAATCAGTTTGGCCAAACTTCCACAGTCCATACTTGATTAGCTACTCCAATGCAATACTTGTTTTTCTTTCCATTCTGGAACTTGTCATATTTATCACAGTATAATAATAGGAAATCTGGACCACCCCCCTAGCAATTTGTGCCAAATGTAGCTTTATTAGGATAAATTGTCACGCCACCTCCCCATCATCTGATGGGTTATCACTACAAGGCCCCCAGACGTCTGTCCTCTCTGGACCTTCACAGAAAATAATAACCCCAGCACCTCACCCCCACCCTATCCCGGCAATGTCTCTGAGGCCTCAGGAGTTAGGAAAATGACCAGCTCTACATATTAGCTGTAGTGACAGTCCAGTCTGGGTCCCTTTTTTATCTCCATGCCTAGTCAACTTCCTTAGCTTATCTTGCTTGGAAATAAAGACAACCTAGACACCAAACAAGGTTCCAGGGCTCCTTTTATTTCCAAGCACTGGCCTTCCCCATATGTTATGATGAAAGTATCCACTCATGTTTCTGAGGAAACATCAACCCCGTGAAGGTGTAGCCACATTGCAACAAGGGTGCGCACCGAAGTTTGAAGATCTCTGCTGTATGCTTATTACTAATATACTTGTAGTGAAGAAACTTTAAAAAAAATACAAGAAATTCCCTCTCAATATTCCATACCGAAACCAATTGTTTCCAAAACAGGCATATGCTTAAACTCAACCTATATAAGCAATCTCCTTTCTGTGAGATCCATTGGAAGATTGGAGTAGATAATATTACTGCTGCAATATAATTATGAGCACTGATCTCGATAGAGACGCCTTGAATGTAACAATACAAAATCTGCACTATGGAATATTTCATAAGACCATCTGTTACATTATTTTTAATGTTCCCAAGATTTGAGTAATCCATAAAGCTATAGAAATACCTTTAGTGGGCATATTTGCACTCGTTAACAAAGGTTAAGTCATACAGCATTCATCTTCAGTGGATATTGTATTTGAGGACCATCATCGAAGTGGACGTCCTACAGTATATCCAGAAAGCAGTTAAGTGTTATAAATAGTCAGCAAGGAGAAAACATCAACTTTAGTATCATATTCACATCCTGTAAAAGAACCAAACTTAAGGTAGTTAGACTTCAGTTTTTGGTAACCACTCCCCTATGAGGTTACCATAACTCAGATTTTCTGTTGCACGTTGGGTGAAGGACGTCTGCCTGAGCTCTTCTCAGTTTATTTCAGAATAATCTTAGATCGTCAGCTGCTTCAATTGTCACCAGAATTGGAAGACAATTTTTAATATTAATTGACTAAATTTGGACTGAACATTAAGTTAGAAACATTTTAAAAGGCCTCGTCAAGCATTGCAGGAAATTAGGCTACATTCATAAGACCTCCCCCCCCCAGAAAGATTGCCTCTGCTTCCTACATCCCTCCCACAAGGTAAAAGAGTGCAAAATCTGTTACAACTTTTCTTCAAAAAACCTTGAAATGCAGAGAGGGCAGACTATTAATATGGCTGCAAAAATCGAAGCTAAGGACAGTGGAGGTTCCTCAGAGTCTACTAAAAGGCTCACAAAAGAGTTGAAGTAGCATGCCCACTGTCCACTATTATACGGAACAAGAATCTTCAAGGAGGGTTCAAAAGGTTTACATCAGAGGGAGCAAAGCATGTCATCTTCATGTCAGCACAGAAAAGAAGATGCATCTTCACAGCACAGGCCAAGATCAGAGCCTTCAGCATCATCAGAAAAGATCTCTCTCAAATTTCAAAAAACATTGTCCACACTGTAAACAGAACCATCATCAATGGCAGAGCATTCCTCACCTAGTAAGGCATCACCTTTATCACCAACCCATTTATTAGATGTTTTTATGGCGGTGAGTGTGCTTTGCTCTCTTAGTGAGCATTGTTTATGGCATGTTCAATATAGAATATAGTTATGTATATTTTAAACATAAACACCTATAATTAGAGCTGAACATGGGAGTATTATTGGTGGAGGTTTTTTTTTTTAATCAAGACTTAGTTAATTATGCTAACTTGTTTGTTTTTAGCATGTTGAATTCCCTATCAGCCACAGGTCCTGATGAGGCTGAAAATGTATAAAGGCGGAAACACATCAACACTACTGCTTTCAAGGAGCCAAACCTCAAAAGGATAATGTTAGGAGCAGATGTTCTGGGTCTTAAATAAGTTGACATGCAAAAAGAGATATATGTGATTTTTGTATGGTGACCTGAACGGTGGATTATATTTTGGAAATTATATGTATAACCACCTTGGGACACAGCGGTCCTAACGACAGTGGTTTGATAAGCTATGTAATATTTTATAAATATAATTTTGATGGATTGTTTTTTCGTCTGTATGTTTGTGATTAATGTTGTAGAGGATTTGGAGATGGATGTTTTGTGTTTTTTAAAAGAAAAGATGGATCTTCATTTGAACCCATGCTTCAAATTATCATTGTCTAAATAAATGTAAAACTGAACACAAAGCTTATGATTTGTGAGTTTGATAATTTAAATATTTGGATTTAATTTTGTTTTCTTACGCAAATTAGGAGTTGTGTCTCACAAACACATTGATTGCTGTTTCTTAGAGAACGTTTTGTTTAAAGTATAAATTCCCTCCTCTCTATATTCTTATTTTTTGATGCACAGTTTGTTCTTCATTAATTTTTTTAATAACATTATAGAAGCTGTCATGAGTGTTGTAATATCTGGGGTAATAGTTACCTTAGGATGTGAGTTATAGTTCCTTGAAATAACTCTAACTGTAACTGGTAAATTGCTTAGATTTTGTATGAGTAAATTCAGAACCTAACTATAACATCCCTGGAACCTTTGTTTTTTTCAGTGAATTTCTATTTTTTTAAATTCTATTTCCTAACTATAACTTCCCTGTACCCTTTGTTTTTTTCAGTGAATTTCAATTTTTTTAACCTAAAGTAATTTAAATTACTATTCGTTAATCCAGCCAACACCACGCACGCCCAAAGGCCATGCGTGGCGGGGGGTGGCCACAGGGCCTGGCCTGCAGCCAACCTCTTATAACCAGCCAACCCCGCGCCATGCACAGTCAGGGCCTGTCTCTCTGGGTGTGAGGTGTGAGAAGGTGTCTCTGGGTGTGAGAGTGGATGTAACAGTGTCTGACTGTATGTGAGAGTGGGTGTGAGAGAGTCTATGTAGGAGTTAGAGTGTCTGGGTGTGAGAGTAGGTGTGAGAGGGAGTCTGGGTGTTGGAGTGGGTGTGAGAATGTCTCTGTTAGTGGGTGTGTGATGGCCTGTGTGGGTGTATAAGTAGGTATGTGAGTAGCTGTGTGGGTGAGTGAGTGAGTGTCTGTGTGGGTGAGTGAGTGAGTGGCTGTGTGAGTGACTACTATATTGGTGAGTGAGTGGGTGTGTCAGTGGCTGTATGGGTGAGTGGGTGGCTGTGCGAGTAGCTGTATAGGTGGATGTGTTAGTAACTGTGAGTGAGTGGGTGTCTGGCTGTATGAGTGAATGACTGGCTGTATAAGTGGCTTATGGGTAAGTGAGTGGCTATTTGAGTGACTGGTTAAGAAAGTTGGTGTGTGAGTGGCTGTATAGTAGATTAAGTGTCTGTGTGAATGAATGTATGGGTGAGTGAGCGGATGTGTGACTGATTGTATGGATGTGTGAATGGGTATGTAAGTGGTTGTGTGAGTGCTTGTATCGGTAAGTGAGTGGCTGTGTTGAGAGGCTGTTTGGGTGAGTGTGTGAGTGGCTGTATAGGTGAGTGAGTGGGAGTGTAAGTAGCTGTATGGGTGTGTGTGTAGCTCTGTGAGTGGCTCTATGGGTAAATGACTGGTTGTATCAGTAGCTGTGTGGGTGAGTGAGTGGGTGTGTGAGTGTCTGTGTGAGTGAGTGAGTGAGTGGGTGGGTGGGTGTGTGAGTGGCTCTATGGATCAGTGAGTAATTGTGTGAGTACTTGTATGGTTCTGTGAATGGGTATGTGAGTGGTTGTGTGGGTGCATGAGTGGGTGTATGAGAAGTTGTATAGGGGTGTGAATGAGTCTGTTGATGATATCATCAGTGAAGTCATTTGAGATGTTATCAGTGCTGTCATCAGTGATGTCACTGACCATGCCATTAGTGATGTAATATGTGAGGTCATAAGCACTGTATTGCGGGGCCGTAAGTTATAGTTAGCTCAGGTAACTATAACTGCTGAATTTCACTGGTTCTGTATGAGTGAAATGTGAGCTTAACTATAACGTCTCTGTAATCTTTGGGCCAAATGTATGCTGGCCTTGCGCCGTTCCAACGCCACATAAACATAATTTTTTTTACTCTAATGAGACGCTGGAAGGGGAAAAACGCTGCGCCATATTTACAAAGTGGCACAATGCTTGCATTGCACCACTTTGTAACCCCTTGCGACACATTAAGCCTGTGCCAGGCATAATATATGCAAGGGGGTCGTTCTGGTGCTAGGGGGCCGTAAAAATGGCACAAAGGAATCTATGAAATTCCTTTGCGCCATTTTTATTGCCATTTTTAACACCTGTTAAGTGCAGGCGTTAAAAAGAGGCTCCCATTAATTACAATGGGCCTCTGGGTGCTTTGCTGGATTAACGTCATCAATTGTAATGCTAATCCTGCAAAGCCCCAGACTAGCGTAAACAATTATGACGTTAGTCACCCTAAGTACCACTATGGTGTGCAGTATTATTAAATAACAGCGCTACCATGGTGGCGTTAGGGGGGTGCTAAGGGGCGCAAGAAAAGTGAGTGAAGCGCCACTTTTCATAAATCTGCCCCTTTGTTTTTTCAGTGAATTTCTAAGATTTTTTTTATTCTGTTTCCTAACTATAATGTCCATGTAACCTTTGTTTTTTCCAGGGAATTTCTAAGTTTTTAAAAATTCTGTTTCCTAACTATAACGTCCCTGTAACCCTTGTTTTTTAAGTGAATTTTTAGGTTTTTTTTTATTTTTATTTCCTAACTGTGACCACCAACCTTTGACAGTGAGTGTGTGAGTGAGTGCATACGTGTCTCAGTAGGCCTGTGAGTGGGTGTGTGAGTGTTTGAGTGAGTCTGTCATTGGGTGTGTGAGTGTCTGAGTAGTTCTGTGATTGGGTGCATGAGTGTCTAAGTGGGTCTGTGAGTGGCTGCAAAAGTGTCTGAGTAGTTCTGTGAGTGGGCACATGAGTCTCTGAGTCGGTCTGTGAGTAGGTGTGTTAGGCTGCGTGGGTCTGTGAGTGGGTGCATGAATGTCTGAGTGGGTGTGTGAATGTCTGAGTGAGTCTGTGAGTGTCTGAGTGAGTCTGTGAGTGGGTGTATGAGTGTCTAATTGGGTCTGTGAGTGGGTGCGTGAGTGTCTGAGTGGGTCTGTGAGTGGGTGTATGAGTATCTGAGTGAATCTGTGAGTGTGTGTGTGAGTGTCCTTGTGGGTGTGTCAGTAACTGCGTGAGTGACTCTGCCACAAAGGAACCACATCTGCCTGCCTGAATCCAACAAGATTCCACAGTTTTGCACAAAATGTCTACCCAACTGAAGTACTTTCTACTGGTAAGTTAGTAAGTGCTTCCACATTGGGTAAGTGTCAAGTGTATTTTATACATTACAGCTGCGTAATGGACTACAAGGAAATGTCTCCAGTGACCTTGTGTGCAGTTGGCAATAAATCTCCACCAAACCTGGGTCCTTCATCTTAGCTATATGACGTAAGTGCTTCTTTGTTTGTGGGGATGTCCTCACATTCCTCAGCATCAAGAACACATTACCAAAATTGGTGGGAAACACAATGCGGGGGCCCCTTGGTAAGCTGTCCATTATACTGGCAAAAGGCAGGAAGACCTTTGCATACTACTAAGGTGCACGGGGCGAGGCCAAGCGGGCGGAGATTCCAGGTGATTTGCACACGTGGATACTCATACAATTTAAAGGAAGAACGAAGGACTCTGCTGTCACCAGGAGAGGAGGAGAACCTACTTGTCACAGTCACATACAGATTGCGCTCCATTAGATCAGATGCATTCACCTCCACAATGGATTTCAGATCGTTTTTCAATATGGAATCACCTAGTCAACACACTTGCTTTGCCTATGCCAAGCCCAGGAGTTAAGATAAATTGTCCTTTCCAGAAGTGGAGCTTCAATTGGAGCACCTTCAATGTTTATATTTGTAAGTGCTTCCTGTTGAGCCTGAATATCAATGAAATGAGCATTGTGGCCAGAATGGAAGCTCACTTGCTCCTTTATCCAACAGAAGGCCACAGTTTGCACAAAATGTCCACCCAACTGGAGCACTTTCTACTGGTTAGTTAGTAAGTACTACCTCGTAGGGTATATGTGCCGTGCCGCCCCCTCCCCCAGCCAAAGTCAGACCCAGAGACTATTTCATGTGGGGGCTGCGCAGCACCGCCTCCCTGGGCCGATCTCGGTCCCAGGGATCCCATCTCCAGGGCCCAGCCTTTGATAACTGGAGGAGGGGTACCAGGCAGCCCCTCTCTCCCAGCCAATTTAGGCTGTGGGGACTCCATCCCCTGGGGCATGACCTTATAATTTTTTGCATATTTTTAGGGAGGGGGGCACGCGATCCCCTCCCCAGCCAATATTGGCCCAGGGGACCCCATCCCCTAAGGTCCCGGCGTAAGATATATATTTTTTGAGGGAAGAAGGGGGGCCATGTGGCCCCTCTCCTGTGGCTGTTTTCAGGCCCATAACCCCATCCGCAGGGGCCCCAACCTTAAGATATTTTTTGGGGGGGCGCAGCCCTCCTCCCCCAGCCAACCTCAGCTCCAGGGCCCCATGACCCAGGGCCCGACCATCTCTTCTAGGTGTCCTCAAGGGTACCCAATGTGCAATGGAACTACAGGGGGAGTCTTAAAGCACTGCGGTTCCAGTCGGCTGCCCGCCTTGATGTCACAGACAGGGAGCTGCTAATGGTGCAGGTCCCTATCTGTGAGAGCAATTGTTTCCTCTGTTTCCCAGTCTGCATCTCTCCAGGCAGGGAAACAGAGGAAACCTATGCTGTTTGACAGGTCTCACTTGCTGGAACTGGAGTGTTTGCGCCGACTTGGCAGGAGCTGTCAAAGCTCCCACCAAGTCAGAGAAACGGCTTTGTCCCGGGACATAGCAGGAGCTGGTAATGGGGGTAGTGGTCCCCAGGCCATTATCGGCTCCCCTTCCAACATTAAAGTTAGCCAGGGGAGGTGTGGTCCCCGGGGCTGGGGTTCTTGATGGACCCCCTTCATTATGTTTTTTTTCAGCCCCAGGGAGGTGGCAGTCCTCCCTTATTGTGAATAAATTGCCCCGGGGAGGTGGTGGTCCCCGGGGCTGCCGGGGGAGGTGGGGGCACATGACCACCCCGCATATAATTTACTGATAGCCCTGGGGAGGTGGCAGTTCCTGGGGCTGGAGGGAGGGTCCTGGGGACCCCCCTAGTATAATTAACCAATTTTGCCCTAGGGAGATGGTGGTCCCTAGGGTGCAGGGGCCCCTATGCATAATATTCATTTAAGCCCTTGGGGAGGTGTCGGTCTCCGGGGCATAAATAAGCCCTTGAAGGGGGTCCCCGTGCGCCCCTCCTTATTTTTTACATGTCCCCTGGATGTGGCCCACCCAGGGGCTTTCTTAAAACAAGTTGGTGAGATCGCGCTTTTTTTTTTTTTTTTTTTACAGATTTGCGACCCAGTCGCAAATTCATGACAAAAAGTTTGTTTGAAAAAGTACGTTTTTTGCCCTTGGTGGTCCAGCACCTGAGCTAAGGGGTCAGGGGGTCCCTAATCTGGCCCCTTTTCTTATTATTTACCTTTTTGTCTGGGACTCAGCTGAAGCCAAGTCCCAAGATGGCTGCCAACACTTCCTTGTTGAAGTGTTGGCAGCCAATCAGACCTCAGCACAAGAGCGGGAGGGTTTGCAGAGCCTTCACATCTCTATATATACACAAATTAGTCTTTTCTTTAATATTTAAAAAACTACTAAACGGATTTAGATCAAATCACAAAAAGGTCGTTTTCTGGACCAGGAGCTAGCTTTCTGCCAAATTTTGTATAAATCCGTCCAGTGCTTTGGCCGCTATTCCTGATCAAAATCCCTATGGAAATGAACATAAAGAAAATACATTTTGGGACCCCTGCTTTTTCTCGGCTCCCACTTGACGGATCACTCTGAAACTTTCCAGACAGCAGCTGACGCGAGTGGTGTATTTTTTGGGGGTAATTTTGTGAAGATTTTTCAACCGGCGCCAAACATATAGGCAAGTAAAAAACACTTTTTCTATTGAAACAACGTCGTAACTGTAACTACCTAGTGGTGACCGCCACTAGGTTATATACATATATTCACTGAAAAAAACAAAGGTTACAGGGACGTTATAGTTAGGTTCTGAATTTCCTCACACAAAACCATAGAAATTCAGCAGTTATAGTTATTGATAACTCAAGTAACTATAACTTGCACCCTAAGGTAACTATAACTTGCGCCCATGCACAGTTTTCTCATCAATAATTCCATGGCAAATGTTGCAGTAATATCAGTGATGCCATAGACATTGTCATTAGTGATGTAATATGTGGAGTAATTAGCTGTGCATGACGAGGAGCAAGTTATAGTTACCCTAGGGTGCGAGTTATAGTTACTTATTGTTTTTAACTAATTTTTACGATCTTGCGGGACTCTCAACGGATCTTGAATAGTAAAAAGGAAAAGATGAGTTCTTAATACAGCCCATTAGTAATAATGCATATTGTGGTTTTGTTTTTGAGAGGAAGTGTGTAAGAGATAGGTACTGTGTTGAGTAGATGGTTAATTCTTATTTTTTCTTAAATTATGGTATTCAGAGACTTGCTGAATCGTAACAAGTAGAAAGGAGTAGGTGATCTTTGATTATACTGTAGTATGCACACTTGTTACTGTGGGAAGGGGTCTTCCCGGAGATGGTGTCTATCGTAGTGTACTATTATGCCGATTCTCTTGGACCAAGGCTAGGGGCTCAGGGTACTCCTACCCTGGCCCCTTTTTTTGCATTTTTCAGCCGAATCCCAAAATGGCTGCCAACACTTTCTGGTTGAAGTGTTGGCAGCCAATCAGATATCAGCACAGATACAGTTAGATTCACTGATCCCTAGATATCTATTTATTTTTTCTTTAATATCTTAAAAACTACTGAATGGGTTGACACCAAATCACAAAAAGCACCATTTCTGGACCACGAGGTAGGTTTCTGGCAAATTAGGTGTAATTCTGTCCAGCAATTTGGGCTGTAGTCGTGTTCAAATTCCCTACAGGAAAATGCATGGGGAAACACATTTTGGGAACCCCCTTTTTCTCTGCTTCTGCTTGATTGATCACTCCGAAACTTTGAAAATTTCACGAACAATCTTCAAAGTTATTATCAAAACAATAAACGTTCTTCCTATGGAAACTAGGTGCTAAGTGTACCTACGACAATAGCCGATAGATAGATAGATAGATAGATAGATAGATAGATAGATAGATAGATAGATAGATAGATAGATAGATAGATAGATAGATAGATAGATTCTGGTATGGTGCCCAAAATGATTCAGAATTCCAGATAGCTAAAGTTATTCATGCATCAAGGTGTTATGTAGCAAAGAGAAATATTGTGCAGAAATGATTTAGATCTACACCATGGACGATTGATGCATGGCAGCAAAGAAAGCAGTTTTTATAGTTAAAGAAATTCGGCAAGATATGGGGAGCATGAGCAGAATATTCAGACTCAATGGATTTATAAGTATCACTACTTCAATACTTGAAGTATTGAAACATAATTGCCCACCTATATATGATGTGAGCTGGTTCTTTGCCACAAATGTTTTGTTAATTTGTTAATTAGTAAAATACTTATTTCGGTCATGTGTCTTGCTGGGTGTGTCAATATGTACGTGTTGCAATACTGATTGAACATTAGATACAGTACACTAACGAATGACCCACGCAAGCCCATGGTTTTGGTCAGTTGTGTGTTTTGTATATTTTTCATTTGTTGCCTGAATATTTCAATAAATTGACAGATACATCTTATTAAACACCTAAAATTAATTTGACATTGAAGACATCAGGACAGCACATCTTCTAGAAACCTTTTCTTTTGGGGCTCAGCCCATGTAATGCTTTCACGCTAAGCAAAGCAGGCCATGATGGTTCCCAAACCCTGCTATCTCTTTCTAGGACCTTTAGTAGGAAAATGCCTTTCGTTCACAACACTGTGTTCAACATTCCTTGTATTCAGTAATTCCGCCACTATTAGAAAGCAGGCCCTTCCTTCCCCATATCTTCAAAGCCGGTGGGGTACACAAACCTAAGATAAAGATCCTTTAAGATTTCATCTCATTCACTTGCTTAGTTTTGATTTTCAAGTGCATTTTGTAGGAGTATGCACAGTCCTTGAACCCCTAAGACCTCTGGCCTTTTTCTCTTCTTTGACTGGTGGGGAAACCAATCTCTTACTGCATTATTTCACTTTCCTTGTCACCTTCAATGTTAGTGTTGATTTTAATGTCCTGCCTTCTTGATGTAATATACTTCTGTTTTTTCTTCTTTCCCCTTTCTCCCAGTAAGAGCTTGGTTTTATCAAATCTGTACTATAAGTAAACAATTTGGAAATATATCAGGAGTGCTGTGAACACGAGTATTATAGATTCACATATGGAGGATACGTAATGAGTGTATGTGTATTATGGTCCTTTAAAGTCATCAAAGGGGCTTTGGTAACATAACACACCGCTAGTTCAGGGGGTCATCAGTATCTCAAGATTCCATTGTTGGGCCATATTACATATGTTATGTGTTATGGTTTCTCTAAATTGCATATTTTGCATGAACATTTTTTTTAAGCTCAAATATGTTTACTGAAACAAATAATTGAAATACTTGATTATACCCTCCGGTTGGCTGTAGTTAAAAAGAATAGAACATTGCGCAATTATATTAATCAGAAGGTGGGAGATAGATATATATATATATATATATATATATATATATATACACACGTGTGTTAAGAAGCAATTTTGACTCAGATTTGAAGCTACACGCTGTGACTAACAAAGGCCACCAATTGCAATTAGGATGTTCAGATTTTTTTTTTTTTTTTTTTTTACCAGGATAATGTTCATTAAGCAAATGACAGTGTTCCAGCTGGGCCGTAGGAGATTTAGCTACCCACTGGATGAATTCTAAAATTTATGGGAGGGAAGTCGTTTCTGCAAACTTTGGAAAATGGGTTTTGGAACCACTGCTTGTTGTGTAAGAAATGCATCCAGGCATGCAATATTATATATTCGTAATATAAAATAGATGCTATCTTAAACTTATTTGTGTTAACAGAATGGGGAAAGAGATCCAGACGAAGCTTATCAAATATGGCTCAGGAAAAAACAAGCTGAACATCTGAGAGAAAAGCAGATGGAAGAATTAAAAAGGCAAGAAGAAGAAGAAGCAGGCAGTATGCATGGAAAAGAAGAGTCGGAAGAAGCATTCAAACAGTAAGTTACTTTTGCTTAGTGCAAATTGTAAATTATATGTTTATTAAGGCAGTGGTGGTGCTGTCACGAAAGCATCTCTTTTATTTCTTCAGTAAAATGGTCCGTGGAGGTAAAACCTGCTTCAGTGTACTTGCGCAACTAATAATACAAATGTAGAACAGTGATTGACAAGAATGTAAATTATAGCCACAGGGAGCTGAAATCTTAACTCTTATTTTGATGCTAGGATTAAGGAGCAAGAGGTAAACTGGGCAGGTCCACCTGAATAAAATTAATTACACTTTATTTCTAAACTGTAGGAACCTTTGCAGAGAGTTCAGCTCATTCTACTTGTTCCAGCTTACGTGCTTCTTGTATGCTTATTTGGCAATGGCTAATCCAGTTCAATAAATATACTTTATCATATAGAAGCACTATATGGGCCTGGTTTAGAGTTTGGACGACGGATTGCTTCATCATAAATGTGATGGATATCTCGCCCACCATATTATGATCCCCATAGGACATAATGGAATCGTAACACGGTGGACAGGATGGCCGTCACGTTTGTAACAGAGTAACCCCATCTGCCAAACTCTAAATCAGGCCCTTAGAGAGAGCATGTCTGGATGGGTGTAGGGATTGAAGATATGTATGTTCTCCTCCTTAGGCTCTTTATTTATGGTCAAAAGCACTGATTTGCCCTACCAGTGCAGGAATCTAACAATGATTTTTTCCAAACTTCATAAAATAAACTTTTTAAGCCATTTTGTAAAACAACACGGTAAGGGTGACAGCCTATCACAGGCTATACTAGCCAATGGGCATTTATTTATTTGCTTTTAATTATTTTCAGAGGAGTGACAAAATCTTTCTCGAACTTTTTTTAACAGAAGGATGAGACTAAAAAAGGTCAGGGTAGTGTAAAAAAGCGTACTAAGCGTTATAAACTGTCACTGCTCTATTAAGTAAGGGCACACCACCATTATCTGATCTTGCCCTGCCAGTGGCATATATAATAGTTTCATTCCGAAACTAACTAGTAGTTTTACATCTCCGTCAGTGCCTTTGGATAGTAGCTTTCAAAAACTCTGGGCCAGATTTACAAACAAGTGGCGCAGTGCAGCACAGCAAGTCACTTTGCTGCGTTGCACTGCTTCAACTGGAAACGGCAGGGATGCGCTGTATTTAAGGAGTATGGTGCATTTCTGTCCTTTCCTCCTGTGTTGGCGCACAGTAGGCTATCTAGTGCCAATGTAGACACCCTTGCACCATGGTGCATTGGTGTCTGCATTGCATGCAGGATTCTTTTTGTGCAGGAAGAGGCACCTTCCTGCACAAAATTAATCCTGGGAGGCTCTTTCCACTTTCTATGTGCGCTTCTTGATATACATAGAAAGAATTAAAAACAAGGAGAAATAAAGGCATTTTTTCTTATTGCCCCTCACCTGGGGAGACGCAAGGTTTTGGTGCGTCCTCAGGTTTACTTGGTTGTTAAATCTGGGGATGCATCAAAGTCCATGGGTGTTGTGTAGGAACGCCCAGGGAAGGGTTTTCTTGCACAGAGTAAGGCAACACAGTGATTTGCTCTGCCTTCCCTTACTCCATATTTATGAGGCCATTCAAAGCCACGCAAAACGGCTTTTCATGGCCTCATAGATATGGTTGTAAGGAATGCTCCACCATTGCGTCATAAAATGTGATGAAATGGCAGCGCAAGGGGATCATAAATATGCTCCTGTATGTGCAGTCCGAAAGAATACATGTCCTCTTGTGACATTTTGCATATATGTTGTTTTCATTTTACTATCAGTGGAGAGGGACATCTTGTTTTGGTCATTTGTCCCCTAGATAATGCCATGTATTTTATCAATGGCATTAGGAAGGCTGTTAATATTATGCAGAATGCATTGTATATTGACAAGGTGTCTCAAATAAGTTAGTTTGCTTCTGGCATCTGCCGCACTTAAAACCATCTTCAATATTGTTGGACAAGAGAATCACCTCTGGCCTAGTGGATAAGTCTTTGCTCTCACTTATTGTTGGACATGGACATAGTTGTTGACCCTATGTATGTCATTTAGTCTTAAATGGGATAACATTGGGGGTCATTGTCAGTAGCACAAGAGGGTGGTTGCATATCCACAATGCTCCTAGACCGATGCTATAACATCCTTTACTATCCTAACTCTGCAGATGACACTGGCTGCTGCTCATCGCCTATAAGTACCAACGACACCCACCTCAGGGGAGAATTTACATTGGGCTCTTGAGCCCACTGGGACCCCAACCATCGAGGTTTTCATCAAGGGAATGAGGCTTCCGGTCCAAGCAAAATGGCAGGCACTCTTTAGTGGGCTGCTTGGCCAGTGAAACGCAGAGGATTAGCAGACCCCTCCGAGGCCCCCAGATCCCCAGGGCTATTCAGTCTTCAGCCACCCAGCCCAAAAGGTGTTTGCCATGTCTAGCTCCTCGACGGTTATTCTTGCTTCCTCTGTGTTCAGGGTACGGCGTCTCAGAGCTGAGTGGCTCCTTCTCTAGATACGTATCAGCGCTTCAGATCTTGACGGGGAGACCTGATCATACGGCTGAGGCTTGTTCAGGCAGTCAATACTGGAGAAGTGACAGTTGCCACCACCCACCCCCTGAATACACATTGATGCCTAGTAGAGAGAATCCTAGAGGCTTGAGGAGAGCCAACAGCGAAAGCCCGCAGATTCTGTAAATGGCCTAACTGTATCCCACAATAAGGCCTAAACATACGGCTGTTGCCCTAGATAGAAGAGGTTTATAGGTGATCTGGAGCTCCGTCCCCATATATAGAAAGCTGACATTGAAACCATCTATAGGAAGTTACTTGGAATTGACTGCGGGCTCCCAGGAGTGGCCAAAGGGTGAAC